>NC_140140.1:12390860-13590860 GCF_964035555.1 Netta rufina | reverse complement strand
ACCTCTGTATGCACACATATGCAAAACCAGCATGTTGTTTCTGCAGTTTGCGTGCATAATAGAATGCTCTTTGCCTTGGAAGATATTTCTCTGAAGACACTAACCGCCTCACCTCCCAACACAAATGTTTTCCAATTATTAGAGGCTTTTCCCTGCATTGTTGGAGCAGTATTAACAATGGACCAAAATGCAGCAGAACAAAAGATTTTCATAGCGGTCTATCTGTTTAAGTATTTATAAAGCACCAATCTCTCAGGTGCCTAGCTCTTACTGTGGTTTTAAAAGATTATTATGCTATCATACTATAAAGGAAAGAACAAAGGGCCACTCATAAATTTAAGTGAAAAACGTATTTTCCAATCTGTGTGATCTTTCCGAAACCTGGGATCTTCTTTTGTGTCAGGGACATTTATGTCTTCTCCGATGTCCTTCCAACAATAAGCATTCCAGCAATAGAGATCACATTATATACTGTGGTTTTGTTTGTGGCAGAACAAAATTAAATGAGTACATAAATTACTCTGCTCCTGGAATAAAGAAACGAGCAAAAGAATGTTTTTTAAAGTCGCTTTTTTTTTTTTTTTTTTCTGATAGGATGAGTTAGATTTCCTGAGACCATGTGCAAATTAAAAAGTTCACAGTTCAGACTTATTGTGAAAGCTAAATCTCAGGCTCATTTGGCGAGGCGGTGTGTTTAGGAAGACACATTTGGATTTGTATAAGAACTTGTAATTGGTTTCCCACATCTTCCTTGAGCAAGCACGCCTCCCGCTCCCTCCCAGCTTAACATTGCTGGTGCTTAACAGCAAAAAGGACGCTCGTGGCTTGGTGCATGCTGCAGAAATATCTCCCGGAGT
Organism: Netta rufina; assembly: GCF_964035555.1. NCBI lineage: Eukaryota > Metazoa > Chordata > Aves > Anseriformes > Anatidae > Netta > Netta rufina. The sequence goes on along the minus strand of NC_140140.1, from coordinate 13,590,003 downwards.
TAATGGAGCACTGCAGCATTCCTCTGCAAAGACCCGCTGCCTCCAATAAATTCATCCCTGAAGTGCAGCGGTGCCCTTTGCACCCCCGAAGGCAGCCTGCTGCAGGGTACCAGCACCACCGGCACTGCAAGGAGCAAGAAGAGCATCCCTGGGGGGTCAGGGCTGCAGGAGGGACACCAGCGGGGATGGTTTGAGTCCCCTTGAGCCCCTCCACGCTCCCCATGGAGCACTGACTTGCCCTCAGGGTTCTTGTGAGGCTCTTCGAGGAGTGCCTGGGTGACTGCTGATGTCTGGCCAGAGCAAGAGCTGCTCCTGACCTGAGCAGAGGAAATGGGGCAGAGTGGGGGAGAAATCAGATGAGGAGCTGACACTGGGGAGGTGCAGGCTGGAGGGAAAAGCAAGGGCAGGAAGGCCCCGTGCTGCTTTGAACACTTGTGTGAGTCCAGGGTAAGGCAACGAGAAGCGTGATTTATTTAGCACAGATAGAGCAGCTGTTTGGAGGAAGTGTGGGAGGCTTTGGGCAATCACGTTTAATTCCTCAGGACTCTCGTTTACCAACACTCACCGCTTCATTTTACCCCTCCTTTTCTCTCCCTCCCCTGTGGTTATCTCCCCATCGGGCCATGCTGGGTGGATGCTTTAGCTTCTAAGTCTTTACTTCAGTTGCCTGAAGCCGTCAGGACTGTCTGGGCTCGAGGGTTGCCCCCGTCTTTATCTAATCCGTGAGACTGTTACTGAGTTTCTGACAGTGTTGGAGCCAAGGAAATCCTGCAGCGTTGTGTCAAGGGTATTAAAAACCAGCAACCCACTGCAGCCAGTGACCTTTGAGTGAGCTCTACCTGCACCCACAAGCTAGAAACCCTGCTGAGTCAAGCCAGTGCTCAAACCAGCCACCCTACACAAGCACACCTTTCCCTTGGGGGCTGTTTCCCTCCCTCAAAATGCACTGCACAGGGTTTGTGCTGCTGGAAGAGGTCTAGCCTCAGCCAGACATCTGTACCAGAGCTCTCATCCTCTGAGTCCCAGGATGGGACCAGAACAACATCACTTCTGGTTTTGGTGTCAGCGGAGATCGCCAGCTCGGCCGGGCACATCCCCTCAGCCCTTCTGCAGAATTTCTGAGCAGTCTGGAATTAACTGTTCTCCTGCAAGTAACTCACTAATAGACATGATTAGCAATTAAGAAAAATGTTATTATCTGTCACATGGGACTGAGGAACTATTCGTGGCGAGTCTGTGCGTGACAGTAGTAGGAAAGGGTCCAGGACAGCTACAAAGAAATCAGTACAACAATGTCAAGGAGGTTGTCATGGGCAGAGACATAATGATGGGAGAGGAAGCCAAGAAGATGATCCATGGAAAATGATAATGAACAGCCAGCAGAGTATGCATCATGTTGCACTTGCAGGAGAAGGTAATTTATCATCAGATATGGGTAAAAGTTCTTCCAAAAGATCCAGGAATCATTTGCTAAGTCAGGGAAAAAAAAAAAAAAAAAAAAGAGCAGTGAGCAATAATTTAGCAAAACAACGCTCTCCGTACTCATCCTGATGGTCAGTTCAAAAAACTGCTGTTCCTCTTCATCTTCACCTTGTACAAAGCCTTCCACACTGGTTAAAATATCTGAGATCCTTTAATGCAGCTCCTGTCTCCAGGCAATGAGGACTTTTATTTCTGCAGACGCTGAGGGGGTTTCCTGCAGTGAGATTCTCATTGCGCTGTTGCTATTCTCATGCAACGAGAGAGCTGTGTTTCAAGCAGAAGATGCTACGTGCATGGAAATCCCTGGCGGGCTGTTCTCACAGCATGCTGCACACAGGAGCTCCCTGATTTCTTACCCCCAAACGGGTCCCAGGGCATGTCTTGGTGTCTGTAGCCACGTCTGCTGCTGCTGCTGCTGCTGCAGCACCCCTTTGGGCTGCCCCTGACAGACCTTCAATGGCAATTAGGCACCAACCCATGCAGACAGAGAGATGCTTGGCAGCATTTCCAGGAGCATAAGCAGTGAATTAGCCTCTTACTTACAGCAAAGTACTTCTGAAATTCCACCAAACTTCCTTCCACATCTGAAGGGACCCGAGTGCCTTTGCAGCTCCCAGGGACACCACTGTGCCTGAAGAGCTGTCTCAGAGATGTTGCAGCAAGGGCAGCTCTTCAGGAAGGACACAAGTTTGTTGGGCTCTTCAGGAAAGGCTTTGCTCTAATGCAAAGCTTGCTAAGCCAACAGGCACCAGAGCCAAGCATCATCAGGCTGCTCTTTGTCAGAGCAAACCCCTCGTGAGCTATGAGCTTGTGGCGGTACCGCCAGACTCACCCATTCCTTTCGGTCATGCTTCTCTATTTATTTAACATTAGCCAATTTATTCAAGTGTAAGTTAAGAACCAGTAGATTATAATAAATATTTATTGAAGTTTAACAAATCTGTAGGACCTGTATGTATATTAATCCTCATTATAAGTGCTGTCAGTTACCACTTAACCTACAGTAGCTGTCTTCCAAATTTATTATATTAAATACATATTTGATATGACTAATTTACAGCATTAGCAGAATACATTTATGTCACATCCCATATTCCCTGCCTTTTCAGGCTCCTTGTGGAGAATCTCTCAGAAACCAGCCAACATACCCCAAACCTGGCAGTGCGATGAACCTTGTGTAAAGTCTGTCGACCACCTTGTAAACCAGGACAGCAGTGAACCCAAAACAAAGTGGAGAATAGACACTGCAGCCCTCTCCTCCCTGGGGTCAGTGGGAGCCTGTGTCTTTGCCTTGGCCATATGTTTTGCTGCAGCCTGCTAAATGTCACCAGTCTGTTGTCTGGTATACTCCTCCCATGAACATAGCTGAATTTGGCCTTCAGGTTCAAAATTACTCAAAAGTCAACAGATCATGAATTCCTAATCTTCTTTTCTTTAGTAATCAATTTAAGAAGTCAGAGGGTCCTGATCCCAAACCCACCATACTCAATAAAAAAAGTCCTTTTGATGCCAGTAACACAGAGACAGATTTTCTAAGTCCAGCCACTAATAACACCTGTTTCGTTTTGCTTTGGTTTAGCTGTTTTTTTTTTACACACATCTGATTTGGGGCTGCATTATCCCAAGCCTGCTCAGAATCATGCCGTGATTTTTGTGCTTGAAGCAAGTGTACACTAAAGTGGGTGTGCAATGAGGTGTGTGCCCATTCAAAGGCAGAGGTGAGGTGTGTTGTGCTGATGTAACGGCACAGTAACTCCATTAGAAATAATGGTAATTATATTGTGACTCACCTTAACGCTACCACATTATATCCTAATGACTGTTCAGTTAATTCATTTTTATTGGCTGTGTCTTGGAATGGAGATTTGGAGTGTGCTGTTAATGTGTTGGAAATTAAGAGTGCACACCCGCCCATGGGGTGTTTGTATCCAGCTGTGCGTTGGTGCTCCTGCCTATACTAAAGAGATTGTGAAATCTAAAGGGTCTTAGTTTTTTCTTTAAAGGGACTTTATGGAAGGAAAGGGAAATGCAGCCCTACCATGGGCCCATGGAGGAATGCTCCCACTGCAAGGAGCTCCCTGGAAAAGTCAAGTGTCCTCAGACAGAGGAAAATCAGAGCATCATTGCCTGTTTTTTAGAGGATGGTGACTTGGTCTGCCCAAGCCACAGCCTCCCCGTACCCTCTAGGACCTCCTGGGTCAGCCTTTGCCTCAGTGAGAGATAGACGACCAGGATCTGGCTGGAGCTGGAGCCTTCCCTCCTGCTCCTTTGTTTACAAGCAAAGGGCTCTTTTTGTATGCTGTCTTTGTGGCTCATTATGACCGTAATATATTTGGGGACAGTGTTTTGCAAGGTGCAAATTACCTCCCTCCAGGGAGGACGTGGCTTCGGAGCAGAGGCTGTGCCATTCTCTGTTTGTGGCTCTCCAGCCACCCAGACTGATCACTGCAGGTATTTTTAGAAGGTCGTTCTGAAGCAGTAATTTCATCTAGTGATTTTATCTTCTGCCTTTTAGCAAATATTGTTATTTTTCCCCTGCTGTTTCAGATGGTGACAGGTTTTAATGTCAACATCAAATTACCCTGTATTTCTCAGCCCAGTTCTCGAGCCAGGACCTCTGCTGACACATGGAGTCACACTGGTTGTCATTCTCGGCAGAGGGACCAGGACCGTGTGAGCCTTGGAGAATAAATTTCTCTCTTCCCTTTACAAGTGGTCCCCTGAGACCGTTTTTTCAAGCAGAGGGATTTTCCACTCTGCAGGACAAACAGTGTCACTCAGAGAAAAAATATGTTAATGCAGGGGAGCTTCATGCCAGAATATCTCTGCGTGTGTGTCAGCCTCAGTGGCAATGACAGCACAGCTCGAGCAACAGGCTGCTCAGCTAGCCAGCTTGGGAGTGGCAAAGAGGGAAATCTTTGTGTTTCTCTGTGTTTTGCCCTAACTAAATAAAGAACACTCTTCTTTGGCTTCTGATCTGGATCTTTTGTTTTCAATTTTATTTAATTGCGGGCATCAAACTTGCAAGGGCAGAGTATCATTTTCCTCTTTAAAAAATAAAAATAAAATTAAAATAGACATCTGGATTTCAAATAACCATCTTGTTAAATAACAACCACTTTAAGGTAGGTCAAACCTGTGGCCCAAAAACCCTTGACAGTGTGCCTTTGATATATTCTATTAGCCAAGCAAGGGTTTGATGTAAACCAACATACATCGTTTAAAAGAGCAAACTGGATTGTGACGGCTGGTAATCCTGTTTCATTCAAGGACTTCCATCACTTTACCTTTAGCTCTAGGCCAGGACTTTCATCACTTTACCTTTAGCTCTAGGCTGAGGCCTCCAGCAGGAGCTGGAGCCAGCAGAGGCTGGTGAGGAGCCCTGCTCTGGGCAGGGTTTGAGCACGGGGATGTCCCCAGGCTCCACAGCCAGCTTGTGCCAGGAAGGCTCTCTTTGACCTTGCCTTTCACTGCAAGGTCAAAGAGAACCAGGGAGGTGGGATGTGCTCCCTGCACCTCCTCCATCTGGGCAGCATGTGAGGTGGCTGGGCTAGATGGCTGCTGTGGACACTGTAGGGGCCCAAATGGTGCTGAGCTCCTTCTGGCAGGCTCAGCCTGTGCCTGCCTGCCACCTACTCTTGTCCTGTTGCCACTATGAGCAATGTGTCCTCATGTCACTGTCCCCATGCAGGGTAATGCCCTGGTGGAGGCCAGAAGGGCTGGAGGACATTGCTGGGCCTCACCACAGGCCTGAAGGTGCCACTAGCAGCAGCTGCTCCCTGCTCCCTGTTGGGCCTTGTACCACCATGAGGTGCTTTTTTCTGCCACTAATGGGACAAGGGCTTTCATCCTGGAGCCTTCTTCCAGTACCTTGTAGCACTAATAGTAAATAATTTTGTCCAACATGTCCTAAAGGTATTAGTTACATCTACTGTTCTGCCAAATAGATGTTTCTTCCTGGTTTGGCACACAGCGTCTCATTCAGAACAGAAGATAATTGTCTGGCTCAATTGCTGATCTATTTTCTACCCAACGATGGTTTCCCTTTTTGAAAACTGATGATCGATCAGTTACATTAAGGATCACCAGGTGTAATACGCTTCCCACATATTATATTTATTCCAGCGTGGGAGGAATGCATTAGGCTTCATATCATTCAAAGGGGATATTTCTGATGTGAAACCGTGCTGTATTAATGAGACTACCCATCAAAATGGATGGGCCAAATTAAAATAGAACAAATTGAAGACTACTACTTAAAAGTCGCATTGGAACCTCCAGCCTACATTATCTGCTTACACAATTCAAACTGAGCCCATTTTTGGCTCAGACATGTTTACATTCTTATTGGAAAAATATATTAAACAGCATGTAATGATATTTATCTAAAAGGTTGTATTATTTATTTTTATTATTATTTTTATTTTGCCTGATTCCAACCCAAGACAACTGAGCCTTGAGCTCAGAGATTTAGGATGCTGCAGTAACATGAATGCTGATATAATCTGGGCAAGATAGGTCTGGGAATGGAAGCAAAGACTTTCTTCTATTCCAAAAGAATCACAGCGACTAAGGAATCATTTCGCTTCTTTTTGTTACATTTCAAGTTTTACGTTGTATTTTAATAAGTCTGTCATAGTGTACAGACAAAAGGATGTTCAGCTTCTCCTGTAATTAAAGAAAATCACTGTAACAGATAACATCGACTCAGCAGCATTCAATGATCTTGCTTCCACTGCTCCAAACTCCCCTGCTCCTTCCATACCGCACTAAAACAAAGTCAGGCTCCAGGCTGCTGCTCTCAGGAGGATCCATCTCCCCCAAATTTAGCTTCTGGAGATGGACACTAAGTCAATCATTCAGAGTCTCACTCTAGGATAATTTGTCCCATGCAACTTCGCCATATGTGTTAAGCCCATTAATTTTCTCTACACCAGCCCTGGAAGCAAACTGGGCAGGAGGTTGGCAACATGCCTCCAGCAGTGGAGGAGCTATCACTTTGATGTATCCCAAGAAATTCCCAAGGGACTGTAATGCTTTTGAAGCTCCCACTAGCATCCCTGGCTGATACCCAGAATTTCTCCTGGAATTTCAACTGCAATCAACATGTTAGAGTGGACCCAATCCTGTCGACGGCCAGCATTACCTGGTCAGAACATCCCCTGCAGATGGGAAAGAAACCTTTCCAGTGCTATATTTCATAGCTTCACATAACCTAGGGAGCTCTCCTTTAAAGATTTGATTTCTTTCTCTCCCTTAGACAAGTTAGCTGTGGACAAAATCACCTACAGTTAAAGTTAGTCCATTGGAAACTGTGAATATTATATTGTTCTTTGTTCAAGAAAGAAATTAAAGAAATGGATTTGGCCTTTATTTTTTCATTTGAACTTCTCTGCTTGAGCTGCATTTTTCTATTGCCTCTGTGACTCTGCCTTCGTTATGTTATTAAAAGCAAAGTAATTTATGATTGCCATTCTTGCAGTCTCTAATTATTTCTGGCTGTGCATCACAATTATTAACTTGAGTATTCACCCTTTTTTTAACAGGATGAAAGACATTCAACCGCTTTTGAATGAGTTACTTGTAGGTACCCATGCACCCACCCTTGAAAGCCACAGTGTCTGGTCAATAATGACACTTTCCCCTTTTGATATGTCGTTTATTCCTAGTGCAAGACATCGAAGACGAGCCCCAGTCACAGGTTATGTGAGGCTTGGTTTTAGCACCTGGGTGTACTAAAGCACCTTGCTCTGGGCATAATCTTATTCAAGACCATGCAATAAAGCATGAGCTCAGCATGAACTAGAATATCAATATATCACTGCTGTTCTCTCTCTCTCTTTTTTTCTTCCCCCCCTCCCCCCCCCCCCCCCCCCCCCCGGTTTGCACTGGTTTTCCGTTTACTTCTGCAAGTTAATGAAGACATCCGTTCTCATCCCAACAGCTCTCTGCTACTGGCTTTCTGAGAAACGGAACAGCACTATTTCAGCAATTTTGATCAACTGAGAAAATACTGCCCTGTTTTTATGGAGGTCAGGATAGTCATTATATTCAGGACATTTCTATAGAAAGACACAAGGAATGGACAATAAATGGGAAAATCAGATCTCTGAAATGAGTTTGGATACCCTGGAGATATGTTACACGCTAGTAGGAAAATCTCAAGCAGAAATACCCTGGCCAGGTGTGGTGCTCGTGAGAAGCAGAAATTTTCAAAAAGGGCTGGGGGATCCCCCAACTTTTTGCAACAGAAACCCCAAAGCAGAAACCCAGTTTATGTCAGTTAGTGTGGCTTTGCCAGTCTCTGCGGCCCCTTTTATTCTTGCTGGAAAAAAAATAAATAAGCCTGCGATGTGCTCTGCTGAATTCCAGATTTCATCTGTATCAATCATTTCCCCATGTACTAGCACAAAAATATGCTACCTGGCCCAAATACAGCAATCAAAGTGCTCTATGCCAAACAGTGCATCTCTGTGAGTGAAGCCAGCTTGGAATGCTTTTTGGGTACAACCTCCCACTTTTCTGCAAAAAAGACCATTTGTCCATAAAGCGCACCTCTTCTTTATGGTCTTTAAGATAGCTTTTATGGTAGGTGTAACTACATGCAAAGGAAGGAGCGGGGGGAAACCTTTAAGTATTTTGCATTTATAGTTATATGTAGTTTTATTGCAGAGTCAGTAAAAATCCCTGCTGATTATGTCATTGCTGAGGCAATCAGGTGCCAAAAATATTTTTTTTTATTTCATCTGAGCAATAATCATTTTCTGCCTGAACAGTAGACCCAGTTATTGTTTCTTCCCTTATGTTTTCATTAATTAGAAGGAAGTGGAGAGGTAACAAACGACTCCCTGGATGCTGAAGTGTACATTTTTCACTGTCAGGTTATAAGAGGCAATGGGCAAAGACAATATATCCTGTCAGATGTGAGAGTACTTATTGTCAGCATGGTTTGTAAAAATAGAAAGTGAGGTAGCTTTTCTGGATGGAGTTGAAGCTATCTATGGATAGAGTTTAATCTGACTAATTATAACTAAAGGCTTTGGCAAACAGCATCATGTAGCAGCGAGAATACTGGATGGTGCTTTTTTTTTTTTTTTCTTATCAAGTCCATGTGAATGTTAATGTGTGTAAGTGTAAAATCGACTTCTATTAAATCTTCTAAATTGCCGTGCACTTCTTCACCCGCAATGCCTCACTTCTTCATAACTGCGCTGCGGAGTTACTGGTAAAAGTATTAAAACTCTTTGAAACAGTCATATATCTTCTGGTTTACAGGAAGTGCTTCAAGCGAAGAGAAAAAAAAGGGATAATTTCCGAGGAGCACTTCTCTCTTGCAGCAGAGCAGAGCGGGGAAGGCAGCTTCATCTGCAGCCGCCCGCCTGGCCAGGCTCCACGTTCTCCAGCAGTTCCCCAAGCACTGCTGCAAGGAAACCTCACCTCCCTTTGGGGGAAGGTGATGTCTCTCACCAGAACAGCAACCAGGAGCAAACCCTGGTGCCTGTGGCTTGGTCTGGAGGTCTGGGGGAGCTCAAGGAGCTTTCTCTTTCCCTCTCTCTTGCCAGGATGCAGGAGCCCAGGGCAGCTGAGCCCCCCAGGCTGAACCCAGCCCCTGGCCATGGACAGCAGATGGGACATGGGGATGAGCTGATGGCTGACAAGCTACAAGAGGATGGAAAGAATAGAATAGAATAGAATAGAATAGAATAGAATAGAATAGAATAGAATAGAATAGAATAGAATAGAATAGAATAGAATAGAATAGAATAGAATAGAATAGAATAGAATTACAGCTCAGATCTTCACTGTCGTAGTTTGTCTTTCCTACACTGGCTTCCATCAGGTTAGAAATTAACCTAGCCATAAGCTGGCCTTGCTCTCTTGGAAGTGTCTTTCTGTAAATGTTATGATAATATTTTCAGTGTGAAGCTGTGGGTATTTCACAATTTCACATTGCAGGACAACTGTGATGACTACTGAGAGCATTTGCAGACACAAAAGCTTGACAGCATTGCTGCTGCTTGCATGGCTCTTGGAGATGTGTGCATGTCCAAAAAAAAAAAAAATGAAGAAGAAAACAGAGAAAAAGAAAAAGTAAAGCAAGGAAAAGAGAGAGAATGTTGAATTAAACATAAAAAGAAACTTATCTGAGTTGAAGGGAGATTTTGTCTTCCATCCTGCCTAATACTAGATGTGAAAGGTCAGTAATGATAGTGTGCTATGGAAAGGAGAAGACATTGGAGGTAATATAAAGGAGACCACCAGCAAATTTCAGCAGTTTTACATCAGAATGTGACTCCAGCATGGGGAATTAGAGGACACTGACCTGAAGGCCAGTGCCAGCACCCAGGGAATCCTCAGCTCTGGTGCCTGAGCAACCCCGGTGCAGGCTGCAGCTGGGGCTGAAATCTCCTGCTTCCCCCGCAGCAGCTCCCTGCTGGGATCGGGGATGCCCAGGATGCTCAGAAACCCAACACTGTGCTAAAATTGGTGAGGGAGCCTCTCCTTGCTGTCGTATCATAAAACACATCTATAAAATGAGGAAGGAAGAAAGAGGATGGAATAAAATGAGGAAAGCGGCATTGTGTGAAATTCAAGCTTTTCGCATGCCTGAGAAATAGTCCTCAGAGCTGCCTTTGCACCTCATGTGATGGATTTTGAATTGAAAGATGAGGACCGAGCAAGCCATGAGGCCATGGCAGTGCTCTTCGCCCAAGGACATCCCTCCTCACAGCCCTGTCACTTCCCACGCATGCCGCTGGCAGCTGCCAGTCACAGCAAAGAAAGCATTTTGCAGTGACAAAAATATGAAGTCTCTCGTGATATTCTGTTTTTATCCCTACCCTGCTTCTCAGTGGATGTTAAACATCCTGGACAAGAAAAGCATTTTTCCAGCACATGCTCAGCATTGCAGCTCCCAGAGCCAGACCTGCCTTCAGTAATAAAAGGTGATTGTTCCCCAAACCCAATATCTCCTTTGTTTGGGTCATTCTTTTAATTGACTTCGTTAATAAAGGAAAAGCCCTATTTAAATATAAATTCATCCTCCTGGCAGAATATAAGCAGATGTCATAAGGAAAACAACGCGTACTGTTTTTAACTCAAAACTTTAATACTAAATTACATTAACTAATAACATAAAAACACCAACCATCTGGCTTTTTGGTGGGAGGACTGTAATTCCATTAGGACTTTAATAAATGTACTGCACTGTAGAGGCATTTTACTTCGATAGCCTGGGCAAAAGTGAGTCGCGTTTACAAGATTAGTATGGGCAGCCCCAGGATCTGTCCCTTGGAGCAGCCCTGACTGGAGTGAAGGAGACATCACTGAAGGACAGGGATGATGCAGGAGGTGACAGAGGTGATGCAGGAGGTGACAGCATGGGGAATGCATTCGGGGCTTGCACTTGCCTCTCTGTGTGACTCCCTGGCATGTGGGCCTGGTGCTGCCTAGGGATGGGAAGACATCTGGGGGCTCTTGCTCATATGGAGGGCTCCTGGGGGAGTTGGTGGAAGTGATACAGGAAAGTGGATTGCTCCAAAATGCTGAAATCTCTGCCTCCTGACAGTTGTCATGCCCTGTGTGAGATGTTGGCTGTGCCATGGTGGCTTTCTTGCACCTTGACCTCACTCCTCCCAGCCCCGGTACATCCTCTCAATCCTCCTGGCCTGAGCAGGTCCCACCACCCCCTCTGAGGCAGCCAGCCCACTGCAGCTGCTTGTCTGTCTGTCTGTCTGTCTTTCTATCCAAGCCACTCTGCCTGCATTACCCACTTCTCTTTCCCTTTAAGGAAAAGAAAGCACAGAGCAAGCACCGTGCTAATTACTGGCTACAGCCATGCAAACAGCTCACTGCGCTAAGGGTGAATCCTGAAATGCTCTCGGTCACTAGTAAGCAGGATTTTGGAGCTGGTTAGTCTCTGGCAGCATGTCCTGCCCTGGCACACCGCAGGATGAAGGATGCACTCAGCGTCGGCAGGAACAACCCAACAAACGTGGCCGTAGCCAAAGCCCAAAGCCAGGACCAGGATGCTGGGGCTGGGTTGGACCACAACCATGGATCCCAGCCCATCTGCAGGCTTCTCCCACCAGGAGCGGATTTCAGACAGGGTCCTGGTTTGCTCTCAGGGTGTTATTAAGGTCAATTCATCTGCATATGCTGTAAGACATAAGGGCAGTGCTGATAACTAACCCTGACTAATGCAACAGAGTCATTTTTGGTATGACAAACTTCCCTGGATGAGTAACAAATGGAAATCAGGGAGCAGCATTATTTTTCTCTGTGAATTAGTACCCAGCACAGAATTATAGGTCTTCTTCTATGTCAGCTTTGTTTTCCACAGCAGTGTTTCCTGCAGCACACCAATGGCAGATCCACCCTTGTTGAGAGTCGTGCACCCTGGGTCATCCTGTGGTGAGAAAGAGCAAACAAACGAGGCTAAAAACATGCATGCACCTTATTATTGCAATTTTTAACAGAGTTTATTAATGACAGGCATGCTCAGGTTATTTTGAACAATATGCATTCCAAATCGGTCTTAGCTCCAGATGACCCGTGTGACCACCTCGTCACAGTAATTACTCGAGCTTCTTTAAAAGGCAGCCTGTTCCCAAAAATATTTGTGAGCGAAAGCATATTTCCATGTAGGTATCTTTGGAACACAAAGTCAATTTGCAAGGAGCTGCAGTGTCAGAAGAAGCTTTTAAAAAGTTGGAGGACTTCCAGATTTTAATTTACATGATCATTAATACTGACTTACTCCAAATATATCAATCAGTTTAAAAAACACTGCATCTCAGCCCCATTCAGGAAAGGATCCTTAACCAGGTGAATGTGTAAGTGCTTGCTTAGCTCTAGTCTTGGGGAGAGCCACAGTGGGCATGCTGCTCTGTGGCCCCAAAATCTGTGCCCAAGCCTACCCAGTGCCTGCAAGAGCATTACCAATAGCAGCAGCACTGCCACCACCAAGCAGATGAGAATCCTTTTGCCAAGTGCTCCTTATTATCAGCTGAAATAATGTATCCCCCTCCTGCCAGCGTTTGCTCAGCACGATGTTGCAGTCAGCAGGGAAACCCCGCAATCCCTCTAACCCGAGGAAGGATGAACCTGTGTTTTCTCAGGCGGCGCAGACAAATGGAAAGCTATAATAAAGCCATCCAGCAAATGACAGGGTGCAGGGCTGTGTGATTTGGAAAGGGTTTCTATTAAGACGCCTTCTTGTGTAGTGGCAGCAGGAGGGATGCCGATGAGGATCCCAGCTGATCCTTGAGAATGATGCTGTGGGACCTATGATGCCCTCTCCTCTCCATCCCAGGACTCCTGGCTGCTTGTGCTGTTTAATGTAATAAAATAATAAACACCCTCTGGGTTTTCCACCTAAATCCACAATGCTAAAGGGGAGTTGACTTGAATTGCGCAGATGAAACATTAGAAAATGAATGGTTTGAAGCAAATGAAGGAGAAGGAGAAGGAGAAAGAGAAGGAGAAGGAGAAGGAGAAGGAGAAGGAGAAGGAGAAGGAGAAGGAGAAGGAGAAGGAGAAGGAGAAGGAGAAGGAGAAGGAGAAGGAGAAGGAGAAGGAGAAGGAGAAGGAGAAGGAGAAGGAGAAGGAGAAGGAGAAGGAGAAGGAGAAGAATTAAATTCACAATCCCCCAGATTGCTTTGACGTCTTTGTCAGAAATCTCATGTTGCTGCTCTCTGCATTTTTCTGGCAGTATTGATACACAAAATACAACATAAATAACCTCCCTTTCTATTCCTAAGCCTTCAATCCCCAATCACTCCGAGCCTCCTGCCGATGAAATCACTTTCACTTGGCCATTGATGGGCAGTGTGCTTAGGAGAAGGTCTGGATCCCATGTCCCCATCCAGGATGTTCTGCCATCCCCACAGACATTTCTCTGGTCTTCTTCCAGATGGACTCTGGGGATATTTTTATCCAGAGATGAGCCTTCATGGGATGCATTCAGCATTTTGGGGGGTTTCATGGGCACAGGCCCACGCTGCCATCAGGCATTGACTATTCATGCCAGCCAGTGAGGCGGTTGCTCTGCTATTGCTGTGTGTGCTCTACTGATGGCACATTTTGGCAAAGGGATGTAAATTAGTGTAACCCAGACCTGCCTGCATAAACAGCTGGTTTTGAATTAATTGCACTTTCCTTCACTTTCACTGACACAGCTTTCACTTTGCAGTAGGTTTGCTGGTGAGAGTCTAAAACTTGTGGCACATAAAAGTAGGAAAAGAGGTTACTTGGCCCAAGCTCATCCCAATTTTACATCCCAAAAACCTGCAAAGCTTGAGGAGCAAAAAGCTGCAGACGCAGCCAGAGTTCCTTCCAGCAGCTCCCTTAACCAGATATAAAGCTTCTGTCCTATTTCCTTCTCCCCATTACTCCCAACCTGGTACTGGAGGCTGCTCCTCAGACCTTCAGCATGGTTCTTGGTGCCTCTGGCTCTGTTTTCCTTGCTGCTTTCTTTGCCTTGCTTTTCCTTTGGTTATAGCAGAAAGGGCTGGAAAAGTTTCTGCTGATGTAAGTGAAAGCTCCAAGTAACTCACCTGGGTGAAAATGCAAAGAAAATGTGTCTGTTGAAGGGCACCTGGGAGCTGAGCTCTCACCACTGGCACAATGATTTGGGTTTCTGTGTCCTAAAGGTTGATGTGAAAATATCAGAGTACAAGAGACTGAACTAAGACCAAGCTCTAGTTCCTTCCTTCCTTCCTTCCTTCCTTCCTTCCTTCCTTCCTTCCTTCCTTCCTTCCTTCCTTCCTTCCTTCCTTCCTTCCTTCCTTCCTTCCTTCCTTCCTTCCTTCCTTCCTTCCTTCCTTCCTTCCTTCCTTCCTTCCTTCCTTCCTTCCTTCCTCATTCCAGCAGGGTGAGTTTTATTCTCCCCGTAAAGCCCACAGAAAACTCCGCAGAGGCTGCGTACAATGGCGCAGAGAAACCATTTCAAACTGCCGTGATTTATACGCATGAGGAGACTGCTGTGCCCTGGTTCAGCTAGCATCGGGGCAGTAAATTAATTCTGCAAGGGTCCTGTCCAAACTTACATTGATTCTGATTTTGTTGAAAATCATCCATTAGCCAAGAATTACTACCAGTGTTAGTGGAAATGCTGTAGTGTCATTAATTGGAATTAATGGATGGGTAGTTTTTATAGGAGATTTGAATGAAGGCAATATTCCTTTCAAAAAACATTTTATTAGAAATTTGCTTGCCAGCTGTAAAATGCAATGCCACAACAAGCCCTTCCACAATGCTTTATCCATGGCTTGATGTGTTTTTAATTAAGGAAAAGCAAAACACTTCAAAGTGTTTTTATTATTAAAAAAAAAAAAAAAAAAAAAAAAAAAAAAAAAAAAAGCCATATAACAGATAGCTATTTATTTACTGCATAATGGGGAACTCAGACCAAGAGAGGCTGGAAGGGTCATGGTAACCCTGCCCTCTTTATTTACTAGACTTTCAATATTCTATCTGTCTTTTTTGGTATTTGAAAGGACTGCAGGTTGGTTTTGGTGCCTTATAAATAAAAAGACATTTCAGGAGTGAAAAATAAGAGGGTAATCCTCTCTGTCTCTTTTCTAAGGACTGATGATAATGCTGGGGGGTTAATGCTGGAACCGTTGGAGTATTCCCAGCCCTGGCCGAGCTGGTCCAAGCTCAGCTGAGAGCGACCCACTTTCTGTCCTTCCCAAGGGGGATGAAATCGGAGAAGTCACAAACTGCTGACGCTCCACGAAGTCAGAGGAGCTCCCCATGGTGTGCGGAGACCTTCTGTCCTGCCCTCCTTACCTCATGGGGCTGCGAGACATTGTTTAATATGCCTCATCCATGGCACTGGGAATGTGGTACCGAGGCAGCATCAGACCAGTGCTGTCCCTTGATGCTTGAGGAAGCAGAGGTAGAAGAGGTGAAAGGTCTTGTTCCAGGCCACAGAGGAGGAACTCACTAAGCTTATTGCAAAAAACTCACCCTCCCACCAAGAGAATACAGGAAGGATCCCTACAGCATTTCCTTCAGCTTCAAACAAACCCAGAGTTATTATTTTTTTTAACTGTTTCAATGCAATCGTAGCTACCTGCTGTCTGCCCTTGCCTCCCTTTTCATCTGGGGCTTATTGATCTGCTTGCATTTCCCACGACGAGCCCGCTGCTGGCACTGTGTCAGCATCCTGTACCTGGTCCTGCAGCAGGAACTCACGTGTGTGCTTTGCAGGACGAGGGTGTTTTATTCTGCCTTCCTTTCAAATGTAGGGGGATGAGTGTTTTAAATGGCAAAGGCTGAAGGGAGTGCATTGGGGCTTGCAGAAGGCACAGCAGCAGGGAGCAAGGCCAGCCCTCGTTAAACCGTGTATGTATAAAGGGGAAAATTGCACTTTAAAAGAGTTAAAGGCAATGGTTTGCTCCTCATTAGGGTGGAAGGACCAGCACAGCCTCACGCTGTCATAAACCCTTTGCAGTCACGCTCAAGGACAACTTGCAGAGCCGAAAATGATCTTGACTTGAAAACCATCTCCTTCCCTTCCCCTTCCTGCAGAACTGGGGGTTTGGCATCCAGACGGGCTGGTTTTCCCCTGAACCTGTGCACACACGTCCGTGCTAGCTAGCAGCGGGGAGCAGCACACCCTTCACTGGCAGAAACCTCCTGCTGTTGGAAAAAAAAGGGGTGGGGGCAGCTCCTGCAAACAGGGAGCTGTGTGGGGGCTTCGCATGCAGAGCAGGCAGGAGAGGGCACAGCGGCTGCCCTTGGGCATTTTGGGGGGGCCAGGGTTGCTGAGACCCTCCCCACCTGCACCCCCTGCACAGGATCTGGGCAGGTTGCAGAGGGCACAACAGGAACTAAATAGGGCTGTATGATCAGCATCCTAATTAAGGGCAAAATATTGGAAATATGCCATATTAGAAGCGCTATTACGATTAATAGTGACAATACCGCTCTTGGGAAATAGGCAAATTTACACAGTAGCTATACATAAAATTTACTTTAGCGTACTCTCCTCTCTACCTTGTTTGCACACTGTGATAACAAATTGCTTGTATACTGTATGAGGGTATTCTTTTGAAAATCTAAATATTTGAGCCAGCGATTCATTGTGTGGAGAAAGAAAGGCATTCAGAGGTCTTGGAGCTACAGAGGAAAGTAAATGATATGTTGTGATATATTTAGTAAGTGGTAATGTGAAAAAAAAATCAAGTGTGTGTGGACAGAAAGGTAAATACAGTGAAGAAGAGCTTAGTTCGGGATTTCCCTAGCAGGAAAGAAGTTCTCCAGTGTGTAGGACACAGGGCATGGTCAGATCTGTCTGCTCAGAGCTTCCTCGGCTTTTCCAACACCTTTCTGTGAATCTGTCACTCATTGTGCCATGTTAGAAAAGTTATTTTATCCTTCAATTCTCCAGTTTCCTTATATAAAAAAATAAATAAAATAAAATAAAATGGAAAGTGGGAAAGTGGGAAAAGTAGAAAGGGGTAGTCAGTGAAATCTTTGGGCTGTATTTCTTCACCTAGCAGCAAAAAGCATTTGTTGGTGGCAATAATGACATAACTATTTACTGTTGCTCCTGCTTGGAAGAGCCCTTTGTGCTGTTTGAGTGGATCATTGCTCCGTCAGGCAAAGTAGACAATAGAGTTCTTACATACATGTGTGTGCAAGTACAGATAAATATATGTATACATTGTGTGTATATGCACCTTTGTACACCTATGCAATCTACTTTGTATACGTGCTCCTCTCTCTCTTTGTCACCGTGTCTCTCTCTATACCCATATATACATGCAGAGAGGACAGAGGTGTGGAGAAATGACATTCAGCTGTGCATTAGTATGGGATGGCCGTGGAGCTCTCTCCTTTGGTAGGTAATTAAAAGCTGCTCTGTGCTCTGAGTGCTCATTTGCATGCACCTGGTGAGCTGGAGGGCAGCGGGGAGCCTGGCCATGTCCAGCCGTGCACAGGGCTCCCGGGATGCACCGGGGTCAGGAAGGATGCTCAGCCCCACTATGGGATGCTTTGAAGGGAGGAAGAATTGCACAGCCTGGCCCCAGCCCCAGCTCATTGCTGGGGCATCGCCCCCAGACCCTTCCCCAGCCCCACAGCAGCCCCAGGGGACATGACACTGAAATCATGCACCAAGCACTTTGTCCCACATCAGTCGGTTTTCCCTATTCCTTGCATTTTCAGGGGACATCCTCTTACCAAAGTACAGCCAAAACCACAGCACCATATTAATCCTCCTTGGAAATGCAGGACAGGTCCCCAACTGGAGTAAGCTGCCAGAGCTCCCTGAAGCCAACAAAGGTCTTATCATTGGATCAACGACGGAGTGCCCCGAAGGCTTTAAAACCAACAATTCGCAACACCAGCACAATACCTGTAACTGATCATCCTCAAGACACCCACCTTCTTATTTAATAAAGCCTTTCAAATCTCTTTGTATTTTATTCATAGGAGCTGTAAAAAATCCAAGGACTCAGTATAAAGAATCATTTCTCCTCTTCTACATAGCACTATAAATTTACACTGCATTTGCAAACGAAGAGCCCATATCTTCAGGCAAACCAGAGCTCCAAAGTGGGAGCAAGAACGGCTTTCAAAAGGCCATCTGTCCCAACCAGAGACTGTGTCAAGAGCTAAAATTTACAGCCACAAGCCCTGAAAATCAGGAGAAATTAGATAGAAGGTTTAGGTTCATTGTTAGAGCTGGTCTGGCTTTTTTTTTTTTTTTAAACACCTTTTATTAGTTTGCACATGCAGAGCTGTTTCTGTACTCATTCATCTCACGCATACGTATGTGGTGAAGGGAAATGGGGCTAGAAATGCAGTATATAGGGCAGGTGGCTTCACTGTCAGGGTGAAACTCATCACACACTGCCTTGCATCCCGTGCATAGTGGTAGCATGCAGGTGTAGCTGGAGAAGCCATGCTGTAAATACACTAGGGTGGATTAAACACTACCCACCCTTCTTTCTCATCTCCCCTCAACTGAAGTCACCAAAAGGCACATGCTGGGAGCCACGGGCACTTGCTGGGCTCTACACCTTCAGCCACCCACCCGGCTTCTCTTCTTCCTATTTTGGGTCCATAACAGGGCAGGTTTTGGCTGACCTGACAGATGGAAACACCACTCGGGGCCTGGCTGCCCTCCCTCTGCACTGACAGCTCCCCTGGCTCCGTGAGATCCCTTCTGCGTCCGCGCTCCCGGCTCGCCCCTTGAGCTCATTCAAGTAAGCCGCAAAATGGCACAAATCCAACGCGATCAAATGCTTTCTGAGCATCGGTCTTTTCTTTCAAAGGACAGAGTGGAAAGGGTACGTGGTGCGGTATTTATGAGCCTGTCAAGCTCGCTGCTTTCACCAGCGTGGGCTCTCAGGTTTCCTTCCTTGCTGGGGAGGGACATAGCAAGTGCCTGGGAAGGGCAGCGACATTTGTGGCATCCCAGCCTTTGCTTCTGAGGTGTCACTGCTTCATAACGGGCATGGTGGCATCATGAAGAGTCACCCCGAGCTGCTGGACTGGCCCCAGCATTAGCAGAGGTTTTGGGGGCTGGGGGTTGCCATGAAAAGGAGCTTGGAGCTGTTCCCAGGAGGTGCCCTGCTCCATCTCCGGGCACCACAAAACACATCTGTTCCCCAAAATGGCTCATTTCATGCCAGGGAATCACCCAGATCCTGCAGACACACGGTCTTCTCTTACAGAAACTGGATCCCCAGGGAGCTGCATGGAGACAGATGGATGCACATCTGTCCATCTGTCTGTCTGTCTGTTCAACACCCTGCACCCAGCCGTGGTACCCAGGCAGCTCTCAGCAGGGCACCCACCTTTAGGAGGTGGTTCTGGTTGAACCCAGTGGCTTCTCTTTCCCACTTCCCTGGAGGACGAGGGCACCATGAAACTTCTGTTTGCTTTCTTTTGGAGTCTAACATGCCACGGGCACTTGAGAAATCATGGACAGAGTGCTTCATGCTCTGGTGGGAAGGGGGCCCAGCTTGTGCTGCACCTGATGTCCTAACTCACCACGTGTACGTGCCCTCAGTATAAGTCAACACCGTTAAATCTGCTCAGAAGTGGGGAAAAATGCTGTTTGCTGCTTCTCATCCGTATAATCATAGTTTGACATGTTGCTCCTCTGCAGGAAAATGATTGGAACAAATTAGAAGTGGTGCCTTTAAAACCGTAGGCCAGGTCCTCCCCAGCTGCACATCAGCACGAGTCCTTTGACTTAAATGCACATCCACAACTGCCGAGGAGCCTCCAAGACTGTTGCTGTAATTACAGCCGTATTATGGTGCCCCTTGCCATGTCAAATGGAAAGCAAGGACCTGAGAAACCCTGATAAGAATGAACTGCAAGGCCAGTTCTCCGATGCGATTCCCCACGATCCATGATTTATGAGCCCAAATTAGCTGCCTCATCCCCAGCAAGCATCGGCCAAAGGTGGCCTTCCTTGGAGCGCAGTGCCAGGAGGGTGCCAATAGCACTCTAAGTGGTATCTGACCTGCCATTGATCTTTTGGGATCACAGATGTGCTCTGAAAGATTTCCTTTTGGCTCAAGGAGAGCGACATATTTTGCTGTTGTGACGGCTGTCCTGCCTGCTGCTCATTGAGAAAAAACAGCCAGGGCCATTGCCAGGGGATGTAAAAGCCTCCCCCTGACCCTTTTGACCCATGCTCTGCTTTCCATGCCCTCAGGGAAGGTGGGAAGCAGTCGTGTTCTGAGTTCTGTTGGACATCACCCCTCTGATCAACGATGGGAGCTCACAGTTCCTCCTCTCAGGTTTCTGGTAATGCTGAACATTTTCCATCAATTATAGGGGCAGATGAGACCTTCTGGGACAATCAAATTAACAGTTCTCTGGTTTAAATGAGGGGGAGGGTGGCAAGACTTTTGTAATGAAAGATGACCTTGGACACTGAAGCTTTCTTCTCTTTACATTCAGACGCACCTGAAACACTTGGCCTTGGGTAATCCCTCATGGTTTTTCTTTTTCCCTCCAATTTTAAGAAAAAGGGCAGTCAAACCTTAGTTCTCGCAGGCTGGGGAAATAATAGCTTGTCATTTGACAGAGGTTTATGAGCTGAGATTAGTGACCCTCTCTATATTGTACATGTGCTTAGGGGGAAAGTCAGGACTTCATGTGATGGCGGTGAAAAGACTCATATTCATTTCAGTGGAGCTGGCACTGTGCTGGTAGAAGGAAAAACCCAAACTAAATAAAAGAGACCCTGATCAGTTATTCAGTATGAGGCTGTGCTGAGAAGACAGTCTCTTGGAAACACAGGAAGCAAAATTCCAAGATTTATTAATGCTATCATGCTTTCCCTAAAAGGATAATCAATGTACCCAAAGCCTCTGAATCAATATTTATCCTTCTCAAAGAGGATATGGTAAAGAAATATTCCTGAAAGCACTCGCTTCTGAGATTTTGTTTTGTTGCATAACATTTCAGTCAACTGCAGCATGTCTCTAATAATGGTGATAAATAAGCCCAAAGCCTACAGTGGTCTATCCTACTGAAGAAGTAAAATACATACCCTATATGCTCTGTAGCAAAAGCTCAGCCTCAAGTAGACTTGACCTCATGATCTTTTAAACATACGGCAAAGACTTTATCCTCTAGATTTAGGTTAACAGCTTTGGGAATTTGCAGGTGTTAAATTAACCACGAGAGACAGGTTCATAAGTGCAGCAGAAACACACTGCGCATGATAAGGAATAATAATTAAAAATTGAATTAAAAGCTGTAGAGTTTAAGGAAAAGTATGTGGCTCTGCTTGGAGAGAGAGCTGGGCTCCTTGTAGCTCTTCAAGTGATATCATTGCCTTTCCACAGTACAATTTGCTGCAGTTCAGGCAAATACAATGCTTTCACTTCCTTCCTTTAATTCCCTTCTCAGGGTCCTCATGCAGAGCAGGGCATACTTGCTGATGCCTCTTAGCTCCTTACTTGTTTACCTATTGACCTGATTTTTAGCTTTACTAAACTTGTGAGTAAGCAAATGCAGTTTCAGTCTAAGCACCAGACCTGAAGTATGTGAACCCCTCAGATCATCACTCGTTTCTTTTCCTCACCCACACACAGTCTTCTCATTGTGCAGGTGTGCCACGTCTTGCAAGCATGCTCAGTATGACAGAGAAGAAATTTATACACATTTGGCCTAGGCTTACAGGTAGTACCCAGTGCGACCAGCTGAGCTGTGCATATGCATTACTGTTTTCGCAGGGTGCTGAGTAAGGCTGGGCAGGGATTTTCTTGCTCTTGGCTCCTTGCTTGGTTCCTTCAAGACCATCATACCAAGGCACTCCCAGGAGTTTGAAGCCAGAGGCCAGGATGGTTGTCAGAGGTCCATGCTGTTGAGAAGTATGGGGCAGTAATATCCCCAGGACTACAGGAATAAGTTCAGCATTTCTCCTCCTGAGGGGCAGAACCGTGACTCGTGCAGACACAGCACGTAGCAGTCCCTGACAATCACTCGGTAACAATATTGGAAGTTGCCTGCTTATTGAAGCCATAATTACTACATAATTTGCAGCCATAAGATCTCATGATAGCCCTCTCCCTTGCAGAGGGGAAAAAATAACCTGGTATTTTATTTGCCTTGTCAACACCTGGAACTCTCCTTACAGTGTAATTACATGGTCAGTAGTTACATGGCTCTCTGGCTGATGGTGTCCTGCAAACAAATATAGGCACACAAATTCCCCCGCTGGGGATCCAGGCTTTGAATGAAAACAAAAAGATTTTTAAAGCTTCCTCAGTGTATGCAACCACAAAACTGCCTGCCTAATTCCTGCCCTTTGCTCCTAGATGTGCAAGGAGCACTGGTGCCACCCAAAGAGCTTCTCCAACACCATTTAATCTACTTGGCCTATACCTCAGGTATTTAACCCTAAGGCTTACATGTAGCTCAGCATCCCTCTGTGTTACACATCTGTGCCTACAGGGCATACAAGTCATCCACAGAAAGTTCATGGTCTACCTAGTTTGTCCAATTCACAGATGGAGAACAGAGTGGCTTCTTCTTGGGACCCCAAGAAACTTGTAAGTTGGGATGAGGAACCGGGTTTCTAAGAGCCCAGCCTAACATCCTGACTCCAAATCCATTTTTTTTCTCTACTGGAATATTGTTTTCAGCATCTCCACTCCCTGATTTTGAAATATGCTTTGTAGCATGGCCTGTGAACGTGCCATGGGTGGCAGGGGAAGCGCCGGGATGGGAGTGAAGAGCTTTCTCACTTTGTTTATTTGTATGACCTTAAAGACGATGCCTGCACATAATGATGGAGAGAAGCTGACAGGGCAGCAAGTTCTGGCTACTGCAGAGCAAAAACAAAATTACATAAAAATATCAATTGTAAAATTACTCAAATCCATTAGCTTAATTAGCATCGTTAATCAAGACAAAACGCTTGATACGTCATGTACTTTCATGAGAGATAAATGAGCCTTGGATGAACACCCGGCAGGCAGCCCTGCATTTGGGTCTGCCAGCAGCTAACTGGAGGCGGAGGTGAGGCCGAGCGGGCACAGGGTGCTGGCAGCAAGCAGGAATGGAGAGACTGGCACCATATTTGGCCAAATTTGGCCAGAATATAACACTGCCAGGTCCAGGCAGAAGGGTGTAAAAGTGCCTAATGGGCCGTGTGCCTGCAATATGGTCCCCTCGTCTTGACTAAGGTTTGCAAGGATGTAAGAAGGAGATTAATAATTGTTGCAGGTATAATAATAAACTCCAAGGCTCTGCTAGTAGTGCTCTACATTGTCTTCCTTGAGGAAAAGCGGTTCATTGCTCTCTTGCTTTGGTTTCCTAGGGGAGTCTCTGGGGAGGGCAATACTTCTCCATCTGGAAACCCTTCCAAGGAGAAACACTAGAGAGATCTTGATAGCACACAATGGCACATCTGCAGGCAAGCCAGTCCAGGCTCACGTCTGTCTTGGAGGGTATTCTAGGCTCTCGTCTTTCTTTTTCTCTCTAGATTGACATTTTTGTGGTCAGCCAGGTCTCCAGTGTGCAGTTCAGAGAATCTGTGATTACTGCCTGACTTTCTTCCCTGTGCATCAGGACTCAGTTGTTACTCACTCCCTCTCCCCGTGCTGTGGCACATAATTGAATCTTCTCTTAGCCTCCTTGTAACAAGAGCCAGCTACAAAGGCTAAATGCTTTATTCCCGAGAAAAGCCGGAGAGATAAGATTCACCAGCTGTGGCAGCACAGCGCGGATCTCAGTAAGGGAAATAAATGTCCCTTCACTCCACGACTGTCTTTCCAGCACTTTATCTGCAATGGGCCCAAACACAGTCCTCAGCTATTTGTATTTCTAAATATAATAAAAGAGAAGTCAGCAGTTTCTGAGGGATAGACTTCCGTAAAAAACAGTTCGATGGCATTTTCTGCATTAAACACATTATTCAAGGGCTTTTCTCCTCTCTAATATCCAGTTTCTGCTGGGTATACATGTGGATGAGACTTCCTTCAACATAGAAGACACTCAGACTGTCACTGAACTGTAAAAAAACTTACCCCAGTGGAAGAGCTGGAATTGGATTTAGGATGATTTGAGGATCACCTGGAAGGTAATTATCTGCATAGCAACTTGGAAAGGAAGAACTGACTGAAAACATTTCTGTCTACATGGTTGATTGTTTTTTTATTTTCCTGACCAGTAGATTGCCTGATGGTGACGTGATGGTTTGAGTGGGCATGGCTGGAACCAGCAAGGAAAGCCACATGGGAGAGAAGCAGGGTTTTGAGGAGCTCTGCTTCAGCCTGGCAGGCAAAAAGACACAAGCATAGCCTGCCCTTCCGAGGAGGACTTTTCTGACCATCCTACACTCCTTCCTCAGGCACTTTTTCTTCTCTGCCTGTACCCACACTGGTGGTTTGAAGGTGGATGAGCTGGGAGAGGAGGCAGCTTTGGGCTGAGAGCTGTTTTGGGTGCACAGAGCAGTCCTGAGGGTGCCCTGAGTGCTGGTGGCTGCGGCTACGTGTGCCTTTGCCAAGGTCATCCCATTGCTGCCAGGGAGGAACCTGGATCTACAAACCATTTCTGGGCAAACAGAGGCATCAGCACCCACAAAGACAGATTGGTTTTGGCCCGTGGTTTGCGCATTTATGTAAACACTGCGATGACAAAGTAATCAAAACGGATATACTTGGTTGTAAGCCTTAATTAAGTATTAATTAAATTTTATTAACCCACTAGTAAAACTGACTGTAATGAGCAGTGAATAAAAGGGCTGCAGTCAAAGCAGTTAGTGTATCACTCATTTTTATATGGAAAGAAGGCTCATCATTTTCTTGAGATGGCCAATATGTAAGTATTCCTCCTTGCTAAATCAGTCTGGCCATTTTCCTACATGCCACTGATAAGGAAGTATTTACGAATTTATTCCTAAATTCAAAGTATACTTCAGTCCTTAATTTACTGTCGTAATTATATCACTGGCTCAATTAGTCCCCAATAAAAATGTTACACCATTGTATCACAGAAATGTAGTACCTTTGAAGTAAATGGATTCACTTGCAGGGCAAGAAATCTTCCTTTTTATTGTGTTTTCTCATCTGCTACTTATGGCCACCCTTGTCTTAAATTGTCCCTTTTATTCTGTTTCTTGCAAGCACAGTTTGTGCCTGAGCTCTGGATGCTCACGTAGAGTGAAATACTCCTCTCTAGCCCTGAGGCTGCATCAGAAGGCTCGGTGGTGACTTTAATTCGTTATAGCTTCCCCAGCCTCATTTGCATGGCGATTTACATGCACTGCCTCCGACGTCTGCTCTCTGCCGCACAAAGGCTAGTGGGTCTGGAGGGTTTTTCCTGACTTCCCTGCTTTGCTTTGCTCCTTCTGGCCGCTGATGAGGCCGCTTTATTAGCTTTAAGGAAATATGGCTGTATCTTTTCTCCTATTGATTTTCTCCAATTGCGTTCGACAAACTCCGGCACTGCCCCCTGCTCGCTCTGCCTGCCCCAAACCAGCTGGGGCTGATGCAGAAATGTATTCTCTGGGGTCTCTGCAGGGAAATCTCTGCAGGAGCACAGGTTCACCCATCCACGCAGTGCTTTGGTTGGGCAAGGAGACGACACGGAGCTGCAATGGACATGAAGTCCTTGTCTCGGAGACTTCACCCTCCACATGCCAGAAAAATGGTCAAATTGGACAAGCAGAGTGTCGGAGGGATGAGGTAATAGCACAGCAAGGAGAATTTGGCAGGAAATCTATGAGCTGGCTAGACAGCACAGGACAGAGATCCATCTAAGAAATGGGGACGTGCTGCCGTGAGCAGGATTCTTGTGGACACGGAGCTCTTTCAGCCTTCATTTGGCATCAGTGCCCATCCTCACTTCTGCAAGCCTCCAGAGGCCTCTGGGTTTGATTTCAGACTCAGGAACTAAAGAACAACACAGCTCTTCATCCAGAAACTTGTCCAATATATCTTTATTATGCCAGCTCCTGACTTCTTCTGGACAGGTGACACCAAGACTCCCTCCAGATCAGAACCAGGCTGGAGAAACAACTGGAAAACCAACACTGGGATCCTCCTCCAAACACGGAGCTGTACGCTTGGTGACCTTGAAGGGACTTGTCTCTTGGGTGATCACTAGCCTGGGATTTCCTACTTTCCACTTTCAGCAGAAGCAAGATTTTGTGATGAGCCCACTAAAAACAGAACTTCATGTACAGAACCACAGCTAAGCTGGGGCCAGAGCTGCCTGTCTACTGCCTGTTTTCCCCCAGCAGTATGAAGAGATGTTGTGGGAACAATGAGCTGTGCCCCAGACCCAGTCTCCCTGCAGAAAACAGGGCTCACATCCCATTTACCTGGGTGAAGCTTGTTAAAAATAGTTCAGAGCACAGGTTTGTCCACTGTCAGTGAACAGCCCCATGGTACATGGCACACAAGAATAACACTTCCTTTATTTATCAAAACCAAAATATTCGGCATTAAGCATAAAATCCCCATGTACTTTAAACCCAGAGAATATCCTTCACCTCCTTTTCATGCCTTTAAGGCTGAGAAGATTATTACAGCCTATCATTTTCCCTCACCTCACATAAAAAATGCTGAAAAACAAAGTCAAAAGAAAGTGAAATCCCTTGTCAGAAACCATGCTGTTGGCATCCAACTTCTTAATTTTAGATGACGGCCTGTGCCCAGGTCCATGGCTGCTCTCTGTGTGCATCCTGTATTTATCCAGGTGGCTTTGTGCCTATTAAAAAAAGGGAATGTAGCAAAATTAATGTATCTTTTACAGCAGGAGAACTGAATTTATTGGTCTCAGCACGGAAATTAATTTAGCACTCCCAGCTCTCCCTCGCTGGACAATAAAGACACAAAATGAAGCTGCCACACAGAGTTTTGACAAAATTCACGGTCGTATGTTTAAAACAAAAATCCATGGGTAATTTACCACCAAAACTGAATCAGCCATTTATGGCACTGATGCACCAGCGATGCCATGAGGGGAAGGCAGAAATATCTCTTCCGGGGCTGGGAGTGTTTCATGCCCTCCGTGTGATGGGACGAGAGACTGGAGCTGCTGTGCTGGGCTCCCTTGGAGTGGGATGGAGCAACCCCCTTGTTCCATCTCACCAGTCTCTGTATGAACACAACCTCTTGCTTTTGTTATTCCTCTGCATTTTCTCTGCCTGTTTTTTGCACAGCAAACACGAGCAGCAAGGCAGGCTCCTAGGGCCATCCATGGATGGCACCCGTCCACCCATAACTTGGATTAAATCTCTCCCAACCCCTGTCTGATTTGGAATAATCCCTCCTGCTCCTCTAACTAAAAAAGGCCAAGCTAACCTTCTCCCTTGAGCATGACAGACTGCTCAAAAGTACCACCAGCGACCAACAAACCTACCAGAGCAAATAAATGGAAATGACAGGAAGGCAAACAAACAAACAAACACGCTCCCAAGCAGATTTATCTTAATTTTCTTCTGTTTAGAAAATAAATGTGGGTAATGAAGAGGCAGCCAAAGATGGATGCCTCTTCCCTGTTCTTGGATCCTTTTTATCCTGAGCTAGGCATTGGACGGAGCTCCTCCAAGCAGCCCAGTAATCCCATACAAGCAGACCCCATGAGAGTGCTGGCACTCAAAACTGCCTGAGCAAACAGTGCTGGTGATGCAATTTGTGATTATTTTCCTTCTTTGTTGAAAAAAAAGAAAAGAAAAGAAAAGAAAAGAAAAGAGAGAGAGAGAGAGAGAGAGAGAGAAAGAAAGAAAGAAAGAAAGAAAGAAAGAAAGAAAGAAAGAAAGAAAGAAAGAAAGAAAGAAAGAAAGAAAGAAAGAAAGAAAAAGAAAGAAAGAAAGAAAGAAAGAAAGAAAGAAAGAAAGAAAGAAAGAAAGAAAGAAAGAAAGAAAGAAAGAAAGAAAGAAAGAAAGAAAGAAAGAGAGAAAGAAAGAAAGACTTTCTTTGCAAGAATTAATGGCAGCCAGGCATCAGAGCTAGAGCAAGGCATCATCCTTTGGCTTCACAGCATCCTTTGGCTTCGCGCACCCTTCAGTATGTAAAATAGCACTCTAACGTGTGCATGAAGCCAAAGGATGCTGCAGATATTGGTCCAAGAGCAGCTGAAACCACATCTCAGAGGAAGCAGAGGCTGCTCTGCCTCTTGTCTGGTCCCACACCAGGAAGAATTAATCCGTCGCATCCTCCGGATCGATATATAATTTACATGTCAGTGCCCACGTATCTGTTTGCACCCTCATTTTAATGTTTCCTAACGATAACAAATCAAACATCTACTGTAAAATAAATAAATAAATAAATAAGCACCTTTTTTTTTTTTCCTGTATTGGGGTTGATTGGGCAGCGGGTGGTGAAAGATTTATCTTGGCAGTAAAGCTGGAAAAGGGCTATAAACCTGAGCGGAGTGCCTCTGCGCCTGGGTCCGAGGGAGGCTAATTGTTTGTTTGTTCTTCGTGTTTATGGTTTATCTGCGGCTCAGCTGACAGGAAACCTAAACCTGGAGGAAAAAGCACATCAATCGCCATTATCTGCCTTCTGGGCACAAACTAAAAATAAAGCTGGGCGAGGGGTGGCTCGTGCACCCAGCCCATCGCAATGCCAGCCAGGGCTCCGGGGAAAGGAGGGAGGGAAGAAAATGAACTCGTCCTCACCAAGCTCATCTTCCTCCTGAGCCCACTGCTGCAGTGAGGACGGATGCTGGTTGTACAAGAAGCAGGGCAATGCGTTTTTCCTGCAGTGATGCTGCCAAAATAGAGATTGATCTAAAAGCAACATGCGAGTGCCATGAGCCTTGAAATTCCCTTGGGTTTTCACGCCAGTGGTTTCTTTTACCCAAAAGCTGCTCGGGAGGTGGGGTGAGATGCATAGATAGGTGCTTTCAGAGCACGGTAAGCATTAGTGTGCTCAGAGCCAGGCTGACTGCTGTCCTAGGCACATCCCAGCCCGTGTCTCCTTTCTTCCCTGTCCATCAAGGAGCTATCTTGTCTGTCTGTCAGGAGGTTTTGCACCGGTGCAGCACAGCAAGCCCACCTGGATGAAACCAACCCAAGCAGCAACCATGACATTTGTCTCCTCCGACCAGACAGGGAAGGGCTGGGGAGGGCAAACCTGGGGGCATGGCAGAAAATCCTGCCCCAAAAACAGGCCAGAGCACTGCATTAGCTGTGCAGCTTTATATCCCTGCCTAATCCACTCAGCCCACAAACGACATCAGCCCTGCAGTGCTTTGCAGAGCCCCGGTGCCCCTTTGAGGACTGTGGAGATGTTCCCCTTGGCTCGGGTGCCCTCATTCCCTGCTGGGACACTCAATCAGTGAGGATGAACATTTTTGCCATACCATAAATCTCTTTAGGAGTAGCTCCTGGCCTCAGTTTCCCTGTTGCTTTCTTTGCTTTCCATGCAGAAGAGCTGTAAGTGCTCTGCGAGGGGCTGGTTCCCATGGTGGGGATGTGCAGTGCCCCCCACACCGGAGGCCTGCAGTCACTGTAATAATAATAATTATTGATTTTCCAGTTTACTTTATGTTTCACAGGGTGTTTTGCTGGAAATGATATAAATAGCTGTCTCTGTACCCTATCCCAGGGCACGAGAGAGCGATGTATTTTTTCACAGTCCGAGGAAATAAAATGCAAAGTTCATTCTGCAGTGATTTAAAAGTTATATTAAGGTCCTGTGCTGGGTGTAGCAGGATTGACGTGCTTGTAACTAGACCACTGCAAAGCAGGGCTGACCCTCGGTGAGGCACAGCTGTTCCAGCAGCCGGATTTATCCCTGCTCAGGGGCAGACGGGCTTGAAATCTGCCCCCTGCTTTTCAGTTTACAGCAACTCTGTGCCCACTACGTGTGTCCTGGAGCAGCAGCCGCCCCAATAATGCATCCAACTGCTCTGCAGTCCCTCCCAGCAGTCACAAAAAGAGATCTTCGGGGAGAGCGGTTTCCATATAGGAATACATTTACTGTATCTGGGCTAAATATAGCCACGGTGCAGGCGGGGAGCGCGGTCTCTCTCCCCTGCCAATGGCAGGAGGGATTATTCATTTGTAATTTGTTGTACCTTCACGCTGGCAGGAATTACTTTAGCCAAACGGGATTTAATAAACGATCCTTTCATAAACAGTTGATCACTTCTCCGGCCCCGCGGCTGCCGGCGTGCCAGAGGGAGCCCCGGCAGTGGGCTTTGCCTGCGGGCGCTGCCTGCCCACTGGCACAGGCTGCCCGGTGTGCTGGGTGCCCCTACGGTGCCTCCAGAGGATCAGTGAGGGTACAATAAGGGAAGAGAGGCAGTAAAACTTTTTCCTTATCTTCCAGATCTTGCCCTTATTCATGCTGGCGTAAAGCAAAAATAATGCCGTCACTGCTGCTGGTGCAAAACCCAAGTGGGTGATCCCAGCAGCGTGCCCGGACCCTCAGCGGGTGTTTTCTACTTCCAAATCTATTAATTTGACAAAGGTTTTTCTTGGCTGCTGGAACTGCAGATCCAGCCTGCAGGGCTCGGAGTGAAGGGGTGTGAAAATGAAGCCACGTGTGCATCTTTTCTGTGTCTTTTAGCATCTCCACCTGCATTGTTCTGCCTTGGATGATTTTAAAGACAGCTGACCAGGGCTCTCAGGGGCCATACAGAGGTGAGCAAGCACAACCAGCCCTGGCATCCTGCACAGGAGCCCCAAAAAACCATGTGTGTGCCCAGGGCCACTTCTGCCAGCAGTGCACAAGGGGCTGGGGGTGCAGCTGCAGCCCCTGCATCTCCCTGTTCAGACACTTTTGGCCTGCTTGTGGACTTCTCACACTTCTTTTCCCTGCAGACAGGAGGAAAATGAGCCCAGATATGCCTGCGCATGAAGGAAAACAAAATCATCTCCTTAACTTAATGCAGGCAATTCTAATTATTAGTCATTGTTGTTATGTTAATTATTATTACCGCTGCACAAAAGGATTGTAAATAGATAACATCGCTTTTCCTTTTGCACTGCGTAGTGTTTTTTCTCCAGTATTACATTGATGGCACCAATTAAGCCACCGCAAGACAAATATTCGGGAATCAGATTGCGGGTGGTAATTTTCTTGACAATGAGCAAGGCAGAGCCGAGCACGCAGCCTGCTGCTCTGCAGGTACCGCGGCTCCGCAGTGCTGACAGCAGTAAAAACTTGTCTCTGACAGTAAACTAAGCATGTATGACCCGGAAGACATAGAGAGCAGATAAGGGCAGCAACACAGATTCCATTTAGTGCTATTAAAATGGTGAAGTAGACTTACGATTGGAGATGCCAGGCTGAAATTTGAGAAGCTCTGAAAGTGAGGAGTGGGAGATTGATGGCCTGCGAGGCCGGCTGCAGCTCGGGTTCCCGCAGCACAGACAGCTTGTCCCGGCATCCCCAGCCAGGAAATTTTACTTCTGTGCAGAATATTCCACGGTGCGAGAAACACGGGGTGGTTGCAAAGCAGCGGTTCTGGGAGCACGAAATAGAAGGGAGAAGCAACTTCAGCAGCACTTTGTGGGACTCTGCCTATCACTGCGAGAGGAGAAAAGGTTTTTTCATATTAAAATACGCTGAGGTATTCACAGGTTAATTCATATCCAGCTGTGTCCTTCAGCACCCTTGCAATGCCTGGGTATTTTAGATATTTCTCTGTGGTTTCTATCTGTGGTTTTGGGACATCTGCCCTGAGCAGCTGGCACAAGGCTCAGCCCTCACCCCCAGTGCCAGGACGTGTTTGTGACCCTGGTGGCACAAGGGATGGTTGGAGTGTCCCTGTACCCCATGGCGTGCCCGAGCCCTGCTGCACTCCAGGGACATCTGTGTCCGAGCACGGCTGCAACGATGCTGCAAACCCGTTTGCATGTGGTGCTTAAGAGCACAAACACCTCATGTGCTATTACCATCCCTGTGACAATTTGATTTACGGCAGATAGTGACAGAAAGCGCCTGACACATAAAAAATATTTTTTTTAATCAAGGAATGATCACCATAAAGAATGCACTATATCAGTCAAATATAGCCAGCTGAACGTGCCCTATATGGTAGCATTAAGAAGATGTAAACTCTCAGATCTGTTACAAACAGCTTTTTAAGGTAGCTGAGGCTTGGGGGATTTTGACATGGGAAAGGATGAGGAGCATCATAATTCCATATGTGTCCAGGCAGTGTGGGCTTCTTAATGAAATTTCCTGGGTTTGTGGGAGCTTTTGATATACGCTTGTTACAGCTGTCATGAGCAGTGCGGGCCTTGAAATATTTATCGTGGCTTATTTTTTGCCCATTGCCTTGCTGCCTCCCTTGTGCTCATAGCACTGAGGTTCCTCAATGTTGCTCCCAGCTTCTGTCTCCCCAGGGAGCATGGCTGGAAGAAGCCCAGTTCCCAGAGTGCAGAAGCATCCTCTCCATGTTCCTCGGACTTTTGGTCCAACCTTCTCACCTGCTTCCCCCACCACTCCCACGAATGCCCCATGCCTCATCAGGACAGCAAACAAGAAATGAATAATGAAGGGATGACGTTTCCCAAAGGGCAGCCTGATGGGGTGGATTTTGGCATCTCCTTCCAGCTGTGGGGCTGTGCCTCCCTGCCCGCTATCCATTACCCTCCATCCTATTACCAACACAGCCACAGATCCTTTGTTTCATGTCCTTGAGGAACTGCCAGTGTGCAACCTGCCGAGCTGCCTGCAATTCCTCACGTTATTCCCCCTACTCCCAGCTCGTGGCTGGTTGTTTCCCCATCTCTCCATACGACTACAAACATACATCCTCCGTGACTTCGCTGCCTGTCTTTTCACACACCATCTCCCGAAGGTGTGCTCATCTTTTAAATTTCCAAGGCTGGTGGCATGCAGGTGCTGGAGATGGTCTGCAGAACAACACCAGGCTGGTTTATGGCCAAGGGGTTTGCTCAGTTAAATCAGGAAAAAGTCTTTGCATCATGAGCCTGTGCGGCACAGGAATGAATGGAGCCACCAGCAAGGATCAAGAGTGAGATCAGGAAAGAGGGGCTGGAAGCCCAGCCTCCTGCCTGGAAATTTTGATATCAGTTCTTTTTGGCCTTTTGCCTCTTCTAATTTGGAGGAATTTGTGTCCATAACAAAACAAAAATATCCTTTGTGATTCATGGGGACAATGCTCACCCATAAAGGACAAGGAAAGGCTGTTGTAGCTCCACTTGCAATGGATTTTTGTTTCTTTTTTTTTTTTTTTTGTCCTTTCCTTGTTTTATATTGGAAAAAATGTGGGTGATAAATATACAAGAGGAGAGAGAAAGAAAACTGCTTTACTCTTTTTTTTTTTTTCTTTCTCTTTTCCAAAGTTTTTTCAGAGTTTTGGGTCGATGTACTCCTGCTGGTGTACTTTCCCTGTGCCCAGCTGTATCAGTGCCACCTCCCCAGAAGGCAGCACAGGAAGGACCTGGAGGAAAGAAGAGGTGATGCCCTCCGGACATAATCTGGCAAAGGCAGCAGCTGTTTTGGGGACAAACAGTGATGAATTGGCTTCAGCCTTTTGCCAAAACATTAGCTCAGCAACACAGCGCTGTGCAGATCAGTCCTGGCACCCGAGCGAGGTGCTCCTGCCCTATTTCAGTTGCACTCGTGCCCCTCCACATCCTAAATGCGCTGGTGCCCGAGGTACCCTTTGCTGGTTGCTCCTTTATGGATGGCTTCAAATGGAAGCAGCCCAAGGGAGACAGAAGGGAGAGTGGCGCCGGGGCCGGCTCTGCTGCTTGCCTCCAGCCTTTGGACCTGTTTCTGCAGTGTCTGTACGTCCTTCGCTCTCTGCAACCTGCACTCAGCCCTGCATTGCAGCACAGAGGAGTCCCCTCGTTGGCTCGCTCCCGAGCTCGGCGTGGGGCTGCGCCTCGCTCCCAAACCCAGGGGAGAAGGGCAGGGGGCTGGGACCTCGCAGAGCCCCACATCCCACCCCTCTCCTCATCTCAGTCCAGCTCTGAGGCTACCAAAGGGGCTGGGAAGTTTCTCCACACCCCTGCAACCTCCTCAGGCAAAGCATCCCGTGTTTTCAACTGATGGAATGAAATAGTCAATGCTTCAGGACAGATCGTCTATACTCCGTGCTGTGAAGCTGGACAGACAGACAGACATCCACTTAGCAGAGTCATACCAGCAATGCAATCTCAGGCATGGGATTAAAAACTTGATTAAAAACTGACATCCCATTTTGGGGCTTTTTCTCTCTAACGTCCTTCTTCCAGGCGCACCCCCCCAATGGAAGAGGGACACGAGTCGAGCCTTTGGCTCAGCCCCCTGTTGTGGGAAAAGTAGAAAACGTTGGGTGCCAAATTTTTTACTGCAGTGTAAATTAAAATGCCTGGCCTAAGATGATAGACACGTCGTGTGGAGATCGACACAGTCTCTTGCCTGTTAAGAGACATATTAGAATAAAGAGCAAATGATTGCCAAGAGCAGGGTCTGCTCAAGATAAAAAAAAAATAAAAATAAAACGCAATACAATGAGGGGCAATCAGCAGCTTGTGCCAATGTCTCTCAAATCCTTTGGATGGCTCAGAGGGGCTGGAGGAAGCTGGCAGCTCATGGGCACGAATCCTGCCCATGCAGACGTGCTGCAGATATTTGTCTCTCCAAGAGCGATTGCACTCCGAAAAGTGACTTGCCATTACTGCCCTTGTGGGACTCTGGGCTAGTAGCCTCTAGTTCATTTTCCAGGTTAAAAATAAAAAAAAAAAAAAATAAAAAATCAGGAAAAAAGGGTTCTGTTTCTTTCTGTTTGTGCTTTTTTTTTCTCTGCTTGCTTTTTTCCTGACCAGCAGCTCACCTGCAGAGGGGCCGCAGCTCGTCCCATCTGAGGGACATGGTGATGGGAGAGGAGGCAGCCCAAAATCTGCCCCCAGCCCGCTGCTGTGCCGGCTGTGCTGCGCTACCAGGAACAAACTGAAGTAATATACGTATTTTATTGCTGAAGTCAGCAGATCTGAGCAGGAGCCCGCAGCCCTGGGGGGTGAGAAGCAGGTGCTCATTGCAGGCACATCCAACATGTGACCACGCTGCAGCCCGGTGGCATTCAGCAGCTGGGGACAGCAGGGACAGCTCGCCCCATGTCCAGGGGTCCGTGGTGGCAGATGCACCGGATTAAGAGTGTCACAGAGCTTGTGCTGTCCCCTAAATACTGCTGCTGCCCCAGGCACAGCTTCCACCTGGCACTTCTGGATGCACTGCCCTGCAGCACGCATACAATTCGGGACTTCGCAGCAGAGTCCAGCAAGAGGACTTTCCAGTGGCAAAGCTGCACGCCTGTGTGGTTTTTCCATGACTGCACGCAGCGTGCTCTGTGCTCAGAGTGTGAATGCTTTTAAATCACACCTGGCTCGGTCCCTTCTCCCTGCTGCTGGATCCGTCCCCACACACGTCACCGGAGGGCTGAGCAGCAGAGCCCCGGAGCATCCCTGCCGTGAGTCCCTCCAGCTGCGTGCCAGCAGTGCTTGCTGTTGAGACTGCAGCCTCGCGCTCCCAGTGAAGTGTTAAAGCAATTTTAAAATGACATTTCCTGAATTAACGCAATGCCCACTGCAATCACACACCGGGCTGCTGAGGAGGCATGTTCCAGCCTGGAATTTGTTACCTGGCCAGACTGTTTGTCACTGCACAAGGAGCAAAAACTTGCTCTGCTTCTTGCCCATCTGTGCAAGGACACGTCAGAAACTCTGACAGCCAAAGGGCAGCTCCTGCCATCCTCTGCCAGGATGTGTTTTTAACCCTGCTCCCAGTTCTTTGGAGTCAGTGCCACCCTGCAGTCTGGGTTAGCAGGTAGAGGGATATTTTAGCAATAACTGCAACAATCGGCTTCAGTCCCACCTCTCTCTGACAGAAAGAGATCTCAAGGGTCTTCCCAAAGGTATGTGAATCATTTAATTGCCACAAGGGGAAACTGAGGCAGGGGGAAGCCAGCTGGGTACCCAGAGCTGCATCATGGCTGGCTGGGAGCGATGCTCTGCAGAGCCGGGTGTCAGAGGCAATTAGGTGCCTAATGATGCTAGCAGACACCTGGTGGCATTAGGGCTGGAAACGAGGTGCTTACGGGCCTAAACACTTCTGGAAATCACAGCAGGCATCTACCTACAGCTGTAAGAGCCAGCAAAAGCCAGAATATTTTCATATTGCTGCTGGGGGAGTTGTTCGGGGCTGTACAAAAGGCTGATTTGGTTGCAGGCAAGGCCTTCAGTGTTTCTGAAGTGTTTCAGATAGTTTCCGAAGATGAGTTCAGCACATACATGTATCCATGTGTGCTTATACCTCTAATAACCCACGTCCTTCTGGGCACGAAGCCTCCTCCATGTGTCCCTGTGGCTGGAGGGGCAGGCAGAGCAGGCTGGGCAGCTTGTCTGTGCGTCCTCCCCATGCTCCTAAGCAGCTCGTCGAGTTTATTAACCCTGTGGCCAGCAATTTTGCCACAAGCTCTCAAGAAATTGCAGCTGGAGATTGGTTTGCATAACAAACGCTCATAGCTTTGGGGACCAACTGGCTCAGGAAGGTGGCACATGGGGACGTTTAATACATGCTCAGGTGCTTCCCACTTCCTTTCTGCTCCTGTATTCCAGCTCTGAGCAATGCTTAAACTCTCGCCCAAGCTGTCAATAATTCAATAATTTATTATCTAAAGCAATGTTTTTAGGTGACTCCCCTAATAGGGAATTTATTCCAATGCTGTTTGGCAAAAAGCAGAATTCACGCCCCCTGCTATATGGTTTGTTTTCCACATTTGTGGAAAGCCAGCAGAGAAAACGAATGACTTCAGTGACTGTAGAATAATCCATAAGGGAGACTGCATCTCCTCCTCTTCTCTCACAAGATTTTATTCATCTCAGGCTTTCTATATATGATGCAGTGATGAATGAAATACCTGAACGGCACAAAATGGCTTTATTTATGGAGAATAGTAAATGAGCATCCTGTCTCTTAGTGTGCAATTTCAGTAGCAGCAGAATTTTGAGATTAAAACAAGATTCTCCTCAGATCACTCCCATTCATCCCAAACATTAAAAGAAAAAAAAGATCTAGGGCAGAAGTGGTGTTGGCTTGGCCTTCCCGATGTTTCTTGTGTCTTTCAAATATCCATCCCATGGCAAAGTCAAGTTGCTGAAGATGATGGACAGACTGGGTACCCCAACCTCCATCCACTGAACTTTTCTCATGAGCCCTATTCATTCAAAAAGAAATACACATAAACTGGGACCTTTAAAAATAAACTGAACAAAGAACTGGCCTTTATCACAGCTTTAATTTGGAGATAACAGTACCTTGATCTCTGCAAGCGACTGCCATAGCTTCAAAGACAGCATGACCCATCATTGCAAGGATGCTGCATTCAGGACAGGACCTGCCTTCAAAAGCTGCTGCTCTTGGCTTCAATCTCAATGAGCCTCTTGCAAACTGCTAAACACGTGCATTGATACGTGCCTGAATCTTTTCTTTCTTTTTTTTTTTTTTTTTTGATTTGTTGTTTTTTGTTGTTGATGTGGTTTTTTTTTTTTGAGGGGGGATGCTTAATATGGTTTGTTAGCTAGTAAATTCACAGTATGGCTCAGATAGAACATTTGTGTTGTTAGGTACAGAGATAATGGACTATTAAAATGCTGACAAGATTGCAGAGAGAAAAATGATTTGGTCACCTCTCAGCAATGTAGCAGCAGCTGGAGTGAGCCCTGCATCTGTAGCTGCTTCCAGGCAACTACCACCTCCTCCCAGCGCCTCTGACAAGTACTTCGGGGCTCCTACTTTGAACTTTTAGATGCAAAAGTGCCTTGAGAGAGCGTTTTCCCTCCTCTGGCCTTCCTTTCAGCTCTTCTCTGATCAGTCTGGAGTACTTTTTCAGGGAAAAATCCAAATATTGTTGTGACGAGAAACTCACCCACGGTCTGCAGTGCCCAAGGCTAGGGAGAACAAGGGGTGTCAGCACTCAGTGCATTCAATGCTTTAATCTTTTTCTCGTTAAATGTTCTGAATGACTTTAATAATACATTTAATTCAAGAGCTTCGCACATTTGGGGTCAGGTCTGGTTTACCATGGTGTTACCGGCACTGCCCTTGGCCAGAGCAGCAGCCCGGCACTGCCAAAAGCCCATTACACGAGGGGAGCGGGGTCCTCCTGGGCCAAGCATCGCCTTCCTTCTGCCACCTCCAGCACTTGCAAAAACAAACACTGGCTCCCTAAGTGCAATTAGCATCTGAGGAATGCCGAGAGAGGGAGATTAATCATTCATAAACTAAACAAATACTGTTCTGATCCCATTAGCCAACAGACAGCGTCTCCTGTTAATTTACTTCTGTTTGAGGTGTATCTATTAACCCCTTTTAATCAGCTATTACTCCAGTTAAACTCTTAGCTGGGCGCGGGTACCATAGGAAGGTACCCTTCTGACATGAGATCAAATTAAGATTGCGGAAAACTTGTCAGGAATAAAGAGCCCTGCATTCGTAATTGAGCGATAACCTAATTAAAAAAAATGAGGTATGCTTGTGAGGAGGGCCCCACAAGCATCACCTCTCCCAAGCATTCCCTTTCCTCCACCCGGGTCTCGCTGCTGAATTTTGTCAGCCTAAACTCAACCAGACAGGTGTCATCATCGTCTGCCTTAATGTGCTCACCCCCTGACATGCCGAGCTTTCCTCTGTGTCTCCTTTTGTACCTGTGACAGAGTCGAAAATCTAATTTTTTTAAAAATGTCAGGGAGGCACATAAAGTTAATAGACTTACCAGTTTGCAGCCCTCCACTTAAAGTCAATTACCGGCGGCGGCTCCGTGTGCCCTGCCTGCTGTGGGACGGGCTCGCCTTGCCTCCTCGTTTCGGGAGCATGCTGTCTAGGGAAAATTTAATATTTTAGACTCCTGGTAGCAGTGTATTAGATCTCCAGATTTCTGGGGTCAACTGCAGGGAGCAGCTCGTTTCTGCCCACCTCTGTGAGGGGCTGGGAGGAGATGTGTGTGCCCGGGAGATGCTGCAGCACCCGGCATCGTGCTGCCTGGCTGGCAGTGGGATGGTGTTGGGTGGCTGGGATGGCCAGGTGAGCAGGGAAAGAAGAGATCTCCTGTCCTGTGATCGCTGCTCTGCATTTATTGACATACAGGAGTGCACACAACGCACAGGTCCCCACCTGGCAGCTGGCAGTGGCTGGGTTCTGCGAGTGCCTGTGGGTGCTGGCTTCACTCCTGGGTTTGCACCAATTATACAGCCTGGATGCTGGAGGCTAAAGGAAAAGGTTTGTGTGCAGGCAGTGCCCACCCAGCAGCCAGATTTTCACCTTTTGGATGTGTAGCTACTACCAAAGCACAGCTGGTTTTGCCCCATTGGCAGTTTTGCCCCATTGGCAGTTTTGCCCCAAAGGAATTTTGTGCTGAAGAGCAGCCCTGCACCCACCAAGGCAGGAGAATTATTGCGGAAACAAGTGTTTTGACAAAACTGTTCACTTCTGTTCAAAACGACAACAACAAAAAGCAAAGCAGCTCAAATGGGTTTGGTTTTCCTGTGATTCGGACCTGAATTACAAGGAGAGTTTGCAACTGAAGCTTGAACCCCAGTGCAAATCACATCCATTTTCAGCCACAGCAGGGATCGCTTCCGTGACAGCTCCATGCAATAATCCTAATGCAGGAAAAGTGGAGAAATCTCCCTGAGCTGTAAAAGCCCACCCTGCTTCCAAAACCATTCGCAGCCCCACGGCCACATTTGCACACACACCACCCTGGGGAGCTAGTTCCTACCCAGGGCAGTGCAATCAGCAGAAGGTGACTAACTCTTCTTTTCTCCCTCTTGCTTCCTGGGCTGCGATGGCTGATGAGGCTTGTGAGACAAGAGCCCTCCCTTCTTCCTTCAGTGCATAAATAGTGCATCTTCAGGGATTCGCTTTGGTTAATTTAGGAGCTGCTTGAACTTTGCTTAAAGGCGCCTGCGTGTTGCTACCCCTTGGAGTCCCCCTCTGTATTTGTCATAGCTGAACCTGCAGTTCATTAGAGGTACAGAGTCAGCTAATTATTACCAGAAAATGTGGTGTGGTATAATTTTATGAATTATGCATAAAATATTAACTAATTGCGAAGTTCCCAGATACATACATAGATTGCAGGGCAAATGCTCCCCCGCTCGGGGGCTGTATATAAGCCCAAAACAAATAATACATGGCACCCAGCCCGGCGGGCAGGGCTGCCACACACCGAGGACACGAGCACCGAGGGAGCACATCGAGGGGATGCAAGGTCCCCGGTGTCCTCGGAGGGCAGCTGCCAGGCACGGCACCGCACCAGGCACAGCTTGCAGCCCCATGCAGGCAGCCTGGACCTGCAAGGCAAGCTACTTCCAGAAGTACCACACTGAATTGTGTGGCTCGTGGCCAAAACACTGCCTATTTGTAGCCCTGAGGTGGAGGTGAAGCTCTCCCCGCCTTAGCTGATGGCTCCGTGTGTGCATCCTTCCCTCTGCCTGCAAGCAGCGGGGCTCAGGAAGGACAAATCTCCAACTTGACCCCAAAGCACGGCCCCTGCAGCCCCCCTGGGAGGCATGGGGGAAGTCCTGCCCTGGCAGAGACACGGCAGCCCCAGGCTCATTGCATGGACATTCTCTCCAGAGATGCAGATCAGCAGCAGCGGTCCTCCCCCTCTGACAGATATTCATTTCAGAATTCGCCAGCGTGCTTTGGAGACATAAAAATCAATAGAACGGAGGGAACAGTAAAGTTTCATTGCTCGGTAATGAGGTAGACAGCATCTATCACAAACTCCCAAAGTGCTGCTCACTGCAGGATTCTTCTCCTCTCTCTCGTCCTGGCTGGAATTGAAGAGCCTCCAGCTCTGGAGCTGGTCCTCAGCTAAATGAGAGCTGGGATTCTGGAAGATGAAGCTCCCTCCATGCCCAGACATCATCATTTATTCCTCTTGCACACAATAGCATCCCAAGGCTTTCAACTCAAGGTCTTGAGATGTTTGCTGAGTCCCAAATCTTGACCTCCGAAGAGCCCAGGAGTTTCATGAAGCCTTTTAGCCTGTCCCCAACACGGGATGGGGATGTCCCCGTTGGTGTTCCAGGGCCCGGCCATCAGCCTTGGTGCACTGACTGGCAGTGGTGGGAGGAGGTGGCTCCCCGCAGAGCTCCAAGGCTCCGAGGATGCTAATGAAAGCCACTGAA
The DNA here is from genome assembly GCF_964035555.1 of Netta rufina. Lineage (NCBI taxonomy): Eukaryota > Metazoa > Chordata > Aves > Anseriformes > Anatidae > Netta > Netta rufina. The sequence goes on along the minus strand of NC_140140.1, from coordinate 13,548,917 downwards.
TTTCTAAAAAAGTTTTGAGAAACAAGATATGGGGAAAAAGGTGATATCTGGGGTACAAAACCCCAGGTGCTGGCATAGAGGAGCCCGTTATGCTGTATCTGGGGACCTGCCAGGCACCTGGGTGGTGTTTTGGGGTGCAGCGGGGAGACAGAGGCAGAGCAGGCTCAGGAGCCCCAGTTGCCCTCCCTCCCTCACTGGAGGAATCACCCAAAAATACATTTCTTCTCTACATCCACATCAGTTTAAAAGAAAAACCAACAACACATGTTATGCTTCATATACTATTATTTTAACATACCTGTGTATCACCTGCTTTTTTCCTTCCTCTTTTTTTTTTTTTTTTTTTTCTGCTGAATGGGGGGAAATGAGCTGCTGGCCGAGGGGAATCATTTCTGCTATATCCAGAAAAAAACCTTTAAAACTTGAGACGAGGCACATGCTGCAGCGTCCAGGGAAACACAGGCTTGTCTCTTCCCGGTGCCCAACTCCCCTGTACTGTCACGCTAGCAGGAAGAAATATGCAGTCACCTTTGCTGCATATTCTGGCAGGGTTATTGTCAACTTATTATTTTTTGACTCAAAGCCAAAAATGAAGGGCATTTGCATCTTGCAATTTTGCTGTTTGCTTGTCTTGCTTATGTTGCTTGAAATGACCTACAAGGAGTCGACAGCAGGCAGCGAGGAGAATATGGGAGTGGAAAAGAGATGAAGCTGGAAAGTTCGTATCTCACCCTAAAACATCCCACATTAATTTGGTGTTAGAAAGGGAGCAATTAGAAAGCACATGGATGTTTCGTCTATAGATTTTTACCAAATTTGCAGGGGGTGGTGTCATAAGAGGGCACAAATGGGATTTGGATTTCTCCTTGAAAAAAAATAAAAAATCTACAATTAAAATAAATATAGCACCCAGCTGCTAGACCTGTACATGGAGATGACTCTCATTAACATCCACGCAGTCAATGCAGGGAAAGAAACCACCTTGCCTGCCTTCCCTTTGTTTTACCTTATCCTGTATCTTAACAACATTTTGCATCTTAAAGTCTGAGGATACTTTACTGGAGGGCAGCAGCATTTACATAGATGTGCTAATGAACCTGCACAAATATAATTTACTGTAGCTGGCACTGAATAATAAAAGGTGAGGATTTTTCTGAAATATTGCCTCTCATGCGGAAAAAAAAAATCCTGGAAATAATGTTTTCTTAAAGAAGATTTTTTATAATTGCTCGGTACATCTGACAGAGCTGGAATATACTTTTTCTTGTAGGTGTCAAAGATTCAGCATTGACTGAAAGAGTGGTGCACTCTGCAGTCTTTGGTGCAATGCCTGGTGCATTACGCTCACGTTGCGAGACACCTCCTTGCTGCTTATGAAATGGTTAATTTTCAAAGATAAGAAGAGTTGCTGTACAGCAATCAAATGGAGGCTAATGCACACCTCAGTCTGCAGGCAGCAGCTCTGCTGCCGTCAGATGAAGAATGAAAAAAAGAAATAAAAGAAATGTGAATTTTAGCCACACAAAGAAAATGCTCTCCATCCACCCACCTCTCTGCTCCGGTGGCACTAAAACTTTGCACACATGCCTGTGCTGGCCCATACTTTTCCAGCCTGATTGCAGGCACCGAAGGAGCTATGAAAGAAAGAGGAAAAAAATGTGCTGGCTTTGCAAGAAAGGAGTCCTGTCTGCGTGCCTCCTTCCTGGGAATAATCTTATCCCAGTCCCCGGAGCTATTTGCCTGCATGCAGGCAGCAGGACTTGATGGAGGAGGAGAGCAATAGGGACAGGCAGTCTGCAGATAACACGGGTGCAGGACGTATTGAGACCCAGCCCTGACTCGCTGCAAAATTTGGATGCAAAGAGCCACCGGCACAGATGCAGAACTCCTGTAGCTTCATTTACTTCTTTGGCTTTAGATGATCTGGTGAAAGCAGAAGCAGAATCTAACTATACCTGCAAACACCCAAACCCCCACTACCACCAAGCCTCTCCTTGAAATGACTTTTCCCATCCTGGGTTCACCTCACTTTTCCACCCTGGGTTCATTTCCACACCCCTCACACAGGGCTCTACCACAAAATGCAGCCAGGTCTTGGTGACCTCCACCTCAAGGTCACTGCCATAACCGTGGCAAGCACGTTTCTTACTCCTCTTCCTTTAAACACACTTCTAGGGGAAGCCTCTGGATGACAGCCTTACGCTGCAGCAGGCTTTTGGGCTTCGTCTGGAGGATTTATAGGCCTGGGTAGCATTTCTCAGGGCACAGCGTTTGTGCTGGATGGCATCTCTCTGGGTCGCACTGCTTTGTGGCAGCTCCCATCCCCTGTCCCAGGTGTGAAAGCAACCAGGAGCAGCACGGAGCGAGAGGCTGCTGAGCAAGGCTCTCGCAGATGACTGCCAGTAGGCAGAATAAAACCAAAGAGCAATGTTGGTGTGGTTGGTAATTACTGAGCACAGCATTCCTGAGCTGCTCGGCTCCCACCAGCCCGACGTGGAGGCTCTGCAGGAGACACTGACAAAGCGCTCTTCGCTCTCGTTCTCTGCGAACGGCTTCTCCGTAGCCTCCACCTCCTGATTATTTATTCCTGAGGCGAGTAATTATCAACTGTAGAGAAAGCTTCTGCAGTGCGAAGCGTGGCGAGCCTCCAGCCGGGCAGGAGGGACGCTCTGCCACGGCTGCCTGCGTGCACGTGCCCTGCCAATGTCATCCAATGCCACCCGCAGCCGGAGCCGCTCTTCTAAAGACAGGAGGGTCCCAAAGGGAGGCAGCATGCCAGCCTGGGGTGTTTCACTCTTTTGGAGTCCAGGGGAGGCTGAAATGGCTGCTCCAATTTCCAGGAAGGTCCCTCGGGATGCCAAAGGGAGCGGAGGACAGCTGGAGCTGCTTGACGCGCCACGTACGCGGCGACCCGGGGTGTCCCCCCTCTCCGCCCGCTGACAGCGTGGTCACACGTGGGTGAATGCACTGTGAATGTCCCTTCCAAAACCAGCGAGGAGGAGGCACAGCGTGCCTCGTTCACCCACGGGCACCCACGGGAGCCGGGTCGCGGGGTGCTCCTCGGTGGGACGGGGTGGTGGCGCAGGCAGCCCCCCACAGCCCGCGCTGACTCAGCAGCTCCGGGCGGCAGAACGAACGGTTCCCAGAGGTTAAATTGACTGCCAAGGAGGTCCTGCAAACCTGACAGCCTGCGAGCGGCTCAACTTCATTTCAGTTATTTCGAGGCAATTCCAGGAGGGCAGAGAGGAGGGCGGCGCGGGGAGCAGGGCTCGCAGCCAGCTCTTAAAGAGCACAGCCGCGTTTTCCCACATCCTTTTCTTTTTGCTCCTTTTTCACTGGATAAAATTCCTTGCAGATGAAAGACACGGCAATTCGCTTTGAGTTCTTCCTTATTTATTTTTTTTCTGTTTGTTTTATTTTTTTCCTATTTAATGCATGCACGGAGCAGGGCAGTGGCTGGCCCACAGCCTGAGCCCTGCCTTGGCAGAGCAGGAGGCTCTGGGGCGCTGCCTCCCCGGAGGCTCCAGCAGAGCCTCAGAAGCGACACCACCGCCACCAACTGCTGTTAACTATTGTGCTGTCGGCTACCAAGCACGCCACCTGAACGGCCGCTCAGAGCCACTCAAGACGCGGAGGAAGCAGATGATGTACTATTTGCCAGATATTTTCTTAAGTAAGAGATAAGAGAGGCTGGAGGACAGTGAATCAATGCCTTTTTTTAGATCTATGATACTTGAGGCATCTGTCAATGCTGGAGAGTAAATATTTACTTTCCAGCATAAAGTCCATATAATCACTTTTCTATCAGTCACTTAGTGCTTCTGAGTGTTTCTTACTACAGTGTTGATATTTGTGTTAGCTACTTGCCTTGGCTATAAGATTCATACAGTTGTCAACTACACTCAGCCAAAACTCCCAGGGTCCTGTGCCACAGCTGCTGCAATTGCTCATGAAAATTGAAAAGGGAAAGCTGAGATATTTCCCACAGCAAATAGCAGACAGAGATAAGGACAGAGCTGTGGCATGAAGGTTATAATAATAGGCTCTCTTGTGCTCATTAAATTAAGAGTCCCATCGAACCTACAGTCTGCAGATGTGGGCAAGAGGCAGAAAGCCGGATATAGCAAGGAAAAGGTAAAATTTGGAGAATAGGGATGTTGCTAAGCCCTTTTTAATCAATGGGGAACTGAGGCATGAATGGAGAACATGACCTTGCTCAAGGTCAAATGCAAAATATTCCCAGAGGATGGGGAGCTGAACCCAGATCTGGAACCCGCAGGCTCAGGAAAATGCCTCGGGACCATTTCTGCTCTTTGCATTCTTAAAACAGGCAGGAAATCACTGGTGCAAAGGTGTTCATGGAGATGGAGGGAAGAAACAGCATTGTTTGACCTGGGCAATGCCTGGGGCTTGATGAAGCCCTGGTATGGCTGGGGAGGAAGGAGACCCTGCAGCCACCAGCATCGGGGACGGGTGGGAGGGGATGCTGCTGCTGTCATGTGTCACTGCTGGAAGACACCAAGCTAAAAGCTTCAGAATGACCCAAAACATCACGCAAAGAGCCTTGAACAACACCCACCATCTCGACCACCAGAAATGGCTTGTGGATGCTTCACAGGTAGATGAGGCCCAAAAGATGTAGGGTTACAGGGGAACACAGGCACCCGACCAGGTCCTTGTCCCTATGGACCCACTGCAGCAACACAGAGCTCGGCTCACCTCCAAAACTGGTGCAACTGGAGCACAAGGAGCACCAGGTTTGTTCCCAGCATTTGGAATAGGCCCAGAGACCCCTGGGGTCTGGCATTTTCTGGGGACAGGGCATTGCTGTGGCAGAGTGGTGGAGTTTGTGCATGCTGTAAGGCTCTGGGTGCACTGCACAAGACACCCCTGTATCTCAGGGCTTTTCTCCTCATTTTCTACAGTGCAGAGGGAAGGCAAAGCTTTATGTCAAAGGGTCTCCATACCAGGACTTATGCAATGGGGAAGTGGCTGCCTGGTCCTGCAGGGCTCAGAATCCCAGACTGCGGCACCCAGAGCCCAGCAGAGGCGAGCCTGCCGATGCTAACGGGCACAATTCACTTTCAAACTTGTGAAACGAAAAGAAAAGCAAAACAGCCAAATAAGCAAACATGGTTTATGGCTTAAGAAGGCCCCAGCAATAAGCTTTGCCGGGACATTAATCTCAGCTTGTGTCTTTCCTGGCTGTGCTCCTGCGGACGAAGCACCACGGGCCAGATTCTGGCAGAGTTATTCCTGCTCGCTCTCACCTTGCTTTACAAGCCCTAATTCAAATTGATGGAGCTCTTCACACAAAAATCTGCTTCTCGGTGTGAGGGTGGCAGGACGTGGCCAGCAGATCAGCATTTCGTGCCTGCCTGCTGCTTTCCCCTCTTCTCTTCCCTCTCTCCCCGCAGCGAGTGGTCAGCATTCTCACCGCCCCGGCGTGTTGACATGCCTGAAATATCTCTGCTTTGCTGCCTGTGCTCTTGGAAGTATTTTGCTGCTCTCTCACCTCTCCATGAGAGAGACACATTCATCTGTCAGCTTATCGGAGGAATTTCCAGCAATCCGTGGCAGCGCTACAAGTCTCGATCTTGCTGTAAGTACCTAAAGGCAATTAGCACACAAGATGTTCCCCTCTCACGTCGTGCACCGGTGGCCTGAGGGTTGTTTTGCTGGACAAAGCCTTTCAATTATTATCATTATTATTGTTTTCATCATCATCATCATCATCACTATCATTGCTGCTATTGCTATTATTATTATTGTTATTATTATTGTTGTTATTGCAATTTATTATTATTATTATTATTGTTGTAGGACCATCAGCAAAGCGTACAAGCGGTGTGGTGGTGCAGGAGGGACCCAGGAGGAACAGCCGGACTCGCCCCCTTCCCATGGCCTCGGGGGGTCCCGGTGCGCCCCCGGCCCCGTGCGGGGGCTTCGGGGCTGCGGGGCCCGGCGCGGCCGGAGCTGCTGCTTCCCTCGAGTGCCCTCTCCTGGAAGCGGCTCGGGGCTCCTCCCCGGCCTCCTCCTGGGTGCCGAGCACCTGCCTGGAACAACCGTGAAGTTGCAGAGCCCCAAATCCTGCCGGAGGCTCCCTGCGCCCCCCGAGGTAGCCGCGGGGCAGCGGCCATCCCCGTGGCGTCCTGCCTTCGTCCCCTGCGCAGCCAGCTCCGTGCTGGCACTTGTCCTGTTAGCACACAGCCTGTGTTAGCGTGCTGAGTGTGTCCTAAAGGAAAGAGGGATTTTACCTTCCGTATTCCCAGGTGTTTTGTTTGGGGCAGATCCTTGCATTTTCCAGAGTTTGGATTTAAAGACCGAAAGGTGTCACAGCGAGGCTGGCCTGCAGCCCTGTCCTACAGCACTTCCCAGCCCAGTCTGAAAAGCAAGCTCGGAGGCAGAGAGCTGCTCCTGCTGGTGGTTGCACGTGGATGGACATCGCCCTAACCACGGGGCAGATTTTCTCTGGGCAGACTGGGTCAAAGCTCTGTGCGTCTTCCCTTTCCCTCCCATGCCACCATCACACCACTCCAGGCCGATGAATCCTCCTAAAAATCCCTTTTATCTGAAACTGGGGCACAAGGAGCATTACCCAGAAGCAAGAGTTTTTCTTACAACCAATTAAAACACCCAGCGAGCCGGCGGCTGGTTGGAAGGCAAAGGTTGTTCCCCCCGCGAGATCCCGGCGTGATGAACCAGTTAAGAGGAACTCAGGCCAATTTATTTCCTGATAGATAATGATGGGAGTTTTCACCGGGGATCTGTAATTTTCTATTGATGAAAATCTGCCTTTCCTGATTTGCAGAGTTATCTGTCTTTCTAAACTTCAGGGCTCTTGCCAAATTCGCAGGCAGCCCTGTGGAAGTGCCTCGTCCCACAAGAGCCATGTATTTTAATATGAAGTAGTTTTCTGTGCCCTGGATCCAGGAGCAGTTCTCCATGCTGACAACCCATAAAAGACCTAATGACCCATCTGAGGAACGTTAACCAGCCCGTTGGCCATTTGAGACAGTGCATTTGTTTGTTTTTTAGCCCCCTGCTCGGAAGTCTAATTTCTGGAGAGGATCTTTGGGGTTGGGCTGGATCTTCAGAGCCTTTTAGTGTTGCGTAATTAAAAACCACACTGAAAGCTGGCTTAGCCTTTAATTTTTAAAGCCTGAGGTGTCAAGCCCTGGACAGCCAAGGCTTGTTAAACAGCCAGGGGTGGCCTCTGGCTTTGCCCCCCCCAGCCCTCTGCCCAAATCCGATGTTTCTGCCCGTGAGTTAATTCCAGCATCTCAGCCCCATCACCCCGGGGCTGTTCTTGAGAGCAGGGTTTGGTGGGAGCCCACATGCCTGTGAATAAATAAACACCTTTGCAAGGCCTCTCCAGAACAACATGCTCTGCAAAGTGGCCTTTGCAGACAAAACCCGATTGCTGCTTTCACTGAGAGCCTGCAGAAGTGACTGCTAATTCGAAGGAATTTTTGTTTTCCAACTTAATTGGCTCCACTTATAATTTAGTGCCATATAAAAGCAAACTATTTATGCCCCGCTGTATTTTCATGATCTATAGTTAACGTTTGTGTTTAGATGGGAATTATGATCCGGCTCTTTTCAGTCCCTGAGAAATGCTGGGAACACCGGAGCACAAAGCCGACCTTTTGGGGTGGTGTGCCAAGGTCAAAACCTTTCTGCAGGCAGGACGGGGATGCTCCACCTCCAGCCTGCACAGTTGTATGGGGAGAAGTGAATTTTCATGGGCAGGTCTGATCCTGGCCACCCCCAAACAGCCAAGGGGGATTCATTTCTCCCAGCTCATCTCCGTCTTGCATCCACTTGCCTCTCCCTATCGCTCCCAGCCCACCACAGGGCTTTGCCATCAAAATGAGCTTCCACCGGCAGCCAAAAGCAAGCAAGCCGGTGGCAGTCAGCGTCTGGAAGGGCTGGGATCCCAGCCGAGAACCGCGGAGGTCGTCTCACGTGTGAGCAGCATCTCCGAGCCCTTGGCGTGCTGCAGCCAGCACCGAGATAAAAGGCTGCTCCATCAATCCCCCAAGATCTTCCCCTGCTGCCTCTGAAACATATTTAAAATCTGTTTGTTCAGGGGGCTTGCGAGTCCTCCAGCCTTCAAGAGTCCTGTTATGCGTGGAAGAGCTTCTCTTTTTTTGTTGTTTCTCTCTCTCTTTTTTTTTTTTTTTTTTTTTTTTTTTTTTTTTTTTACCCTTGGAGTGCCCTAATTATACAGAGCATTGATTTTACAATGCATTCATGGATTGATTGTACTGCCACGCTCCTCCCACAGGAAACAGCTTGCACACGAGCACTTTTTGATCTCTCCAAAGTATTCCCTGAGGTGAATCAATGGCTCTTGCATCTTGTCTCTTGCTTTAGTATAAGGGGAAGCTGAGGATGTCTTGCTACTGAAATGAGCTTGAAGAAAAATATCTGAGGGGAGAAAAAGAGAAGGGAAAAGATTCACTTCTTCTCACCCCCACAAAAAAAAAAAAAAAAGTCTCATGAACAGCAAAATATGTTCTTGTTAACACAATGCTCTCATCCAGCTCAGCCAATTGCAGTCTTGGAGAAAGCACAGGAACTTCCATGTAATTGTCTTTAATAAACTGGCCAAGATAAAAGTAATGATATCTTAAGAAACAGAGTGCATAGCAATATATATCTCTATATAAGAGCATGAAATGACATGCTAAAATGAAGAGAAAGAGGCAATTTACATATTTTATGACTTTGGCACCTCTGTAATAGAAATCTTGAATACACTGCTGTTAACCAGACCAAACACTTTAAAACAGCCCGTCTCCGTTAGGCTAAATTGATGGCATTAGCTCCAGTTTCCAACGACACAGTGTGAAGGGGGTAATGGATTAGACCCAGATTCAGTCTGAAGGCTTTAATCTGTGTGTCTTAATGACTCTATGTAGCAGCAGCCCAGCCTCAGCACTGCTCCACGAGGGCCTGATCCAACCCCAGGTGCCAAGGGGAGCCCCTGCAATCTCCAGCCTTTTCTGCATCCAATGCAACCAGTCAGATTTAGCAAAAAGCCTTGACCTTGACAAAATCTCCCCAAAATACAGATTAATTTCAAATTAGCACCAAGCCCCTCGCTGGATATGGAAGGGGTGATTCCTGCTGCCAAATGCTTCATGCAAAGGGTCTGATTTCCTCTCAGGTTAACACGGGCGAGTGCACTTCTGCCCATTAGGCTGCTCGGCATTAATTTCGATCTGTACAGGGCTCATTTCAGGGTTCTCTGCTGAGAGCTTTGCTGATTGCGGTGCTTAATTACCAGCCCGGCACTGCCTCGTTAGCACGTGCTAGCACGGTGCCAGCCTCCCAGGGGTGCTGACCCACGAGCAGGTCTCTGTGCCCCTGGCAGGGCTCCTGCCTCCCCTCTGCCCCCGTGCTGCAGACGCTGCCAAATTCCTGCCAAAGTTTCGTGCTTCCCTTTACTCAGCAGTTTCCAGAGGGAAAGCCAGAGAAGGAGAGGGAAAGACAAGGCAAGTCCTTCTCGTTCAGCAGCTCAGCAGGGCCCAGCTTGGAATCAGGGGTGCCAAATCACAGCTTTTAACCAAATCACAGTTTTTAACCAAATCACGGCTTTTAACCTGAGTCTGCCCAAGGTTATTGCTCTCTGTCCTCCCCTTTGTCCTGTGTTGCTGCTAAACTCTGCATTGCAGCACAACGTTGGGTCTCACTCGCAGTTTGCAGGCACACGAACACCCACCCATGGAGCACTGCTGTGCAGGTGTGTGGGTGCATGCCGAACACGCTGCTATTTGTGATATATATATGCATATGAAATAGAAAAGTAGGTTATTTCTTACCTGGCGAGCTGAAGGCTCTGATTGCTGGCTCATATGAAATATTTAGATCATGCACAAGAGATAACTCATAAGATATAATGTCAATGTACGATGGGAAGCTAGTCTTTATTATCACAGGTGTAAATTTTCACACCTCTTTTATCAATTTTGCAATTATAAACGGGTTTCCCAGTAAAGTAATTTACTATTCACTACTATATGGGATGAAGAAAATGATCATTTATCCACCTGCAACTCAATTAAATATTCATCATCCCGAAAAAAGGGGGAGAGAGGATTTAAATCACTTCCAAACTGTTCTCCAGATTTTTTTTTTCTTTAAGAGGAAGAAGTCTGCCTTGTAAAAAGCACAAATTTGATGCAAAAAGAGACAATGGGAATGTAATACACTCGGGGATGCGGCACAGATTTGGCTCATCAGTCATTTGTGTTGTGGGAGTCCAAAACAGTAATAAAATCAACAAAAATCCAGCATTAGCACTAGAAGAGAGGGCTGATTCTCAAGTCAAATGAAAGCAGCATCATTCCAGCTCTGATCAGAACAAGTAGGTTGTGCTTGGAGAGAGTGGAGCGTAACAAAGTTCATTCTGGCTTGCAGTTTTGCAGCAATTCCACTATGCAAACACCACCGTGTCCTCGTTTTCGCCTCCTTTGTGATTTTTATTATTTTGTGCAAGAAATCTTGGAGTTCTCTGCTCAGTTGCAAGCAGGGAATGTTGGTGCACGTTTGTTTTGTGTGTGCATGGGAGGGTTTCGATGAAATTTCTTAACGTGAGCCCAGTCCTGCTGGTGCTGGGTACAGGCGAGCTGCTGCCTCCTTCCAGCGGGAGCTGGCTCTGTCCGTGGCACCTCACCTCCACCCCGCATTGGCAGACAGCTCATTTCCAAGGCTAAAGATGAATATCAGACACTTGCCCAGCACTGCAGCCGGACTCTATGGAAGAAACCAAATTTCCAGCTGTGAAAAAAAAAAACTTAGAGTCCCAATCAGCATTAATTACTCAGGAGCTTAACTCACAGCACCTTTCTCCTTCTCTCCTGCTTTGCCCCTGTCCCCTGCCTCTGCTTTGTCAAAGCCTCCATCATTAAACCCGTAATGTCCCGTGGCTGCAAACACGCTTCAGCTGTTGGCTAATTCTCAGCGAGACTTTTATTCCAAAGGCTTCTCCAACAGCCTGATTATATAATAACAGCTTGCTCATTACCCCGAATATAAATAGTTGAAGTATCCCTCGAGAATGGACACAGCTGGTGGAACTTCCCATATTAGCACCGCATTAATATTTATGGCAGCGCTGTGGAAGTATGCAAAATATTGGCAACCCTCCACGCAAAAGTTTACACATCTGTCACTAATGACTCGGCATCACATGCAGGTTTAGGGACTGGGAGAGGGGAGCCCGTGTCCCGGCTGAGATCGTGGAGGGAAGAGCGATGTGACAGCCCCGCATCTCGTCGAGCACCGTTTTCTTGGCAGCTGAGCCCCCTGTTAATACAGGGGAGGGATGGATGTCCCCTGCCCCACCAGTGCCCCCACGCTCTGTGATTTATAGGGGTTTGTTTTGGCTTATGCAGTGAAATATTAAAGAACGTGATGAGAACCAGCTAATTGTACATATAACCTTTAAGATGTCTCGGACAGGATTCCAGTCTTCACCTCAGGTTATAAAGAGAAAGTAATGGGGCCATAAAAACACATTTAAGTATGCCTTTAAAGTTTAAGGGGAGTTTAATTGCGGGCACCGTGGTGCCTGGGAGCAGAGCCTCTCCCAGGTAGCTTTTCCCTGGGAGAGGATCAGCGAGGGCCAGGCTGGGCTTTGCTTGCCCCAGGAGGTTTGGTTTATGCTAATAAACGTGCCGGCTGCAGGTCAGATGGTAAATGAAAGTGATATTTAACAGCCCAGATCCTCACCTGGTGTAAAGCAGCACCCTCCAGGGCTGGGTTTGAAGCCTGGCCTGGGTGACCTGTGGGGAGCCGTGGGTGACCTGCAGCCAGCAGGGAGGGAGCTGAAGCCCTTCCAGGCTCCCCTGCAGCTCCAGTGCATTTCACAGCGTCCAGGAAAGGAAAGAGGAAGGGGAAAAGGGTTTTTATTGCACTACAAATTCTTTCCCTGTGGCTCAAGATGCAGATCCACCTGTGGATGTCATTCCGTGCCTGTGCAGGGATACACCTCAGTCACCACGGGGTCCATGGGGAGATTTGTAAAGCACCGGGAGGCTGGAGCTGAGCAGCATCAATTCTCACTGCACATGTGGGAAGGTGCAAAGCAGAGATCAGCCAAGCTGCTCATTTTATATTGCTTTTTATCTACAAACTCGGCTTTTATTGAGAGGAAGTACAGGAAGTGAAAGCAAAACCAAGTCAGGAGCACTTCCAACTACTCTATGTCCATGAGCACTTCAGGACCTTAGCTGCCTGTGTTTGCAGGCTCAGGCTGAAGAACCTCCCCCATGACAATTGGCTGAGGACTGATAACTCTAAATGACATCTAAATGTGACCTTAATGACAGACCTACCAGAGCTGCAGGAGGGACACCACCAGAGGAATCACCCTGCCAGAAGCAGTGATGTGGTAGAAGGGCAGTGTTTTGGTTTTGATCCCAATCTGGGTTGTTCCAAACCTGGCACCACTGTTCTGCTACATCACAAGCACTGCCTGGTGCTTGCTCTGGAGCAGAAAGCACCGAAGTCTTGGATATTTGCAGTTTGCTGAAGAATTGGTGTCAAACACACAGCAAGCAGAGGCCAACCCACAGCCAGCTCTGCTCGGGGCCGTCTGCCAGTTTGGGTCTGCGAAGCATCAAGGGACACGACGTGAGATAGCTTCTTTGCTTCCCAATCAATCAGTCAATCCCGCATTCCCCTCGGAGCCGACATTGACAGGGCAATAAATAACCCACTGGCAGCAGCACGGGTAGTGCGGGGCTTCTCCGCCTGCCCTGCAAGAGGTCAGGATTGCGGCCGGCGAGGCAGTGCCTGAACCGTGACTATTTGGGGAGCATCACTCACAGGAGGGCTGAGGTTCAGCCTCCACATGCACACGGACTTCCTCTGGATCGTTCAAAGCTTTATATGATGCAGAAGCTGGGTATTTTGGTTACCTGCCTGGTTCTGGGCACCCAACATCCCACAGGGAGGGGACGGTCAGCAGGGGCTGGTCCTCACGAGCCTCTGTCCTCCCAGGTACTCTTTGTGAGATTAATTGATAAAGCATAATCGCTGTATCAATGCCTTTTTAGCAAAGATAAAGTACATTTCAAAGCTAATTTAGGCCTGCAGACAAATGGCTTAAAGAAGAGCTACTGTACTGAAAAATATCCGTGTCATTTTTTCCCCAAATCATAGTTTCAATGCACACAGCCTCAGCCTGACATTCTGAATTATGGCTTTTATTAAACATTAGTAATAGAGTGCACTTAAATCATGGTTTCCCTGTAAAAGAGAGATGTGTTCAACTCAGATCTGCACATTTTAATGCCATATTTCTTCCTTTTACTCTCCCCGCAAGATAAATTTACTTACTCCACAAAAATGTTTTGCTGAAAAGAATAATTCATCCTTCAGTGTCCATCTAATGTACCTTGTGAGTAATGTGAAACGATGCAAAAATTACAATGCACCGGCCATGTCTGGAATGCTTAGATGCCTCCGAGTTAGAGGTTATGCACACACAGTATTGAAATTAGATTTAACAACTATCATCTTTTACTATGTTGCCTTGATGATTTTTTTTTCTCCTTTTACAGCTTTGATCAGATGCCTCCTGAATACATTGCTGGTTGCAAACCTCAGAATCCGCTGCTCTGCAAGCCCTGCTCAGCCTAACGCCAGGTTGCCAATAGCTGCATTTTAAGTGGGAATATTTGTAGCCACAATTTGCTCTAGCAGGCAAAATTCAGATATTTTGATTTGTGAACCGCAGGAGTAAAATCTGCTTTATCCTCTGCATGGTGTGAGTCTCCGCGTGGTTTCAAGGAGCACTAGCTGCGACAAGGGAATGGGGATGGCTGGAAAATGAGGCGTGAGAGGGTCAGCTGGTGCTTCTGTGTCACACACAAGGGGTCCGTGGAGGAGCCAAAAGTTGGGGTGGTGACTCCAGGTTGGCATCGGGGCGCTGTGCAGACCAGGCAGCTATGCAAATGGGATCCCCTTAGTACACATTTTTGCTCTGCTGAGCCCCCAGGTGCTTACAAAGTGAGCAAGGCATGGCTGTGCAGCCTCAGCACAGGCTAGATGGACCAAGGGCACTCGTCCCACCACGTCCCCACCTCTGGCACTAGCACAGGGCACAGCAACTCCCACGTACCTATATTTCTGCTCCGGACCCTCCAGGTGCACACACAGACAGGAGCAGAGCCAGCCTTGCAACGTGACCTTTAATTAAAGGACAGCACCACGCCGCTGAATCGATGTCCCTGTGCCGGCAGCTCTGCATTGGAGCTGCATTGCAGTGTCAGCACGGGCCCGGATCCAGCTGCAGCTCTCACCTGCATCCTCCACGACCTACTGACCGCAGGCTGCCAGCAGACCTGCACCACTGCTTGGGAGGGCAGGTTTAACACTATAAAGCATCCATAGATATCAGGGCTGGTGAATTTACTGCAAATACTAATGCTGGCGTTTAAAATAGGGGAAAGACCAGGATTTAGTAAGCACTGCCAATATTTTTTTATTTTTTTTTTTTATTTTGTGTGTCGGTAGCACGGTGCAGACATTAACTAATTGGTCCCCCAAGACTCCTCCAGCATTGACAAGCAAAGCAGCATCCCTCTCCTGCCAGCTCCTGGTCCCTGGGGGTGGCAGCAAGCCCCATCCCCAGCAGAGCTCCCAGGACCCCCCAGCCTTCACGGCAGGGCTGGAACTCACACGAAGGCACCACAGGAATATCTATCACTTACAGGGCTTTTTTTTTTCTGCATTGTTACCTGCAAGTCCCAGCAGGGTTATGATCCCATTATAGCAAGCCTATAGGAAAACCAGTCTCGCAGATTGTTTGTGAGAGAGCTATAAAAATGTGACTAAGCGAAGCAACTTCACGTATCCCACTCAGCAGTTTAGCGACGTGAAATTTCTGATGGCATCTCTGTTGGCTCTGCTAACAATTCAGATGCGCTCGGAAAAGGCCTGCCTGAGTTAGCTGCTCTTCAGAAAGAGTCCCCAAAGAGCATGTAAAAGGCTCCTCGGCTTGACCTGCTGAACTGAAGGCTGGTGGCTTCTTATTAAGAGCTGAAGTTATTGCCGTGCTGCCGCTGCTTGGTGGCGGAGAGCAGGAAAGGCGCTGGGCGACTTGGCATTGACTTCATAGATGGCTTGGTGGCTTTGGCTGTCTTCACTACGGTCCCTTCCAGTGAGCTCCAGCTCCATTCAAACGTCCTCTTGAAGAGCAGAAAGGCTTCCAAAAGGAGGTGGAAAAATCTTCAGCACATTAGCTAATAGCACATCAGAGGAAGTGCCTGGCTGCGACCGTAACCTCAGTAGGCATCTTTACATGGGAGGACGTAAACTGTCTCTGAATTATTTATTGAGCCAAAGACATCAGATTGGACAATTAACCTTGAAAACTTAATTTAAGCACCATAAAAGAAACATCTCCTGAAAAACGTGTCCTTAATAAAAGTCAGAAGAGCAAACTGTAGCAAGTTCTACCATGGTCCATTGCAGGAACTGGAAACTTGTGCGTGCCCATCCCTGCAGAGGGATTAGCCCTGGAGGCAATTTGGCCATCCTGCAGCAGTTGGGAGGGCAAGGCAGGAGTATCTCCAGAGCCCTCTGCTTGCTCTTTGAAGGACTTTGCACCTTCTCCCTGGCTTCAGAGGAAGCTGGGCAGGCTGGTGTCTCAGGCATGGTCTGCCCTGAGCAGCCCAAAACCTGCTGTGGTGTCTGAGTGCCTCAGTTTCCCCTCCAGGGCAGCAGGGAGATACCCAAGACATGCCAAAAAGGTAATAGAGCTGGAGTCTGTGATTGTGCACAGGATTGTGCTCAGACTGGGAACTCCTCCTGTTTCAGTTTGGAAGCAAAAGGCTTTTTGTCTCCTCACTTCCCTCTGCTGTGGGCGAGCTCCTGCTCCCACTTAGCGCCTACCATGCTCTTCCGACACCACTAAATGATGGAAGCTGCAGACAGCTTCAGCAATTTATTCTGTTTAATTTCCTCCACAAAGGTGTTTTATCCTCACTAATAAAAAGAGTGGAACTTGATCATTTCTAAAATATTGTCCCTTCTAAATCTTTATGGCTCAAAGTGGACTGAGATCATTAGAAGTTACTTTATGTGCAGCTCAATCAGCTCCAAAGGGCTATCTCAGTCACTCCGTGCTTGCTGAGAGCAGATCCCATTTCCCAGAGGCAAAAGGACAATACTTAATCACTTCCTCGCTTGTTAGGTGTTTTAACAAGTTGTATTAAGCTTCATCAGTTGGAGCTTTCATGCCAGATTAATAATGATAGTTCACTTCTCTGTTATTATAGGACATCATTTGTTTTCTTTTATTTTGCTGGGCACTTGCATGCCACTGTAATTTCACATGAAAATATATGACTGATGTCACCCAGAAGTAATTAGGTTTTAAAAGCCTTGATTGCAATAGACACGAACGTTACGGCTTTATGGTGCCAGTGCAGTGCCATACATTTTATAGCTGTTGATTCTGCAAGTATTTCATAGATCTGTCAATAGGAATAAGTTAGCCGATGTTGACTGGAACTATTAATCAGCAGGAAGGAGGTACATGCTCCTACTTCTGTGCTCAGACCTGATGGAGCAGCAGAAGTCTCCCTGCCCACCCAGGCAGGGCTGCCTAGGAGAGTCTGTGTGCAGCCCAGCAGTCTGAACATTTCACAAAGAGATCAAAACCCTTAGGATTTGTCATGAGAATGGCAATAAAAAACGTACGTGTCTGCATCTGCTTCTTTCACTTGCAAGTTCTAGTTTTTAAAAAGTTCCTTTTCCACAAAAGCAGCAGTCCATCCCCTTCCATCCCCTTTCTCCCATCCCACCCTTTCTTCCGCTAGCACCTTACCATTAAGGTGTTCCCCTAACACTGAACAGACCCCCTGCCACTGCTGCCTCCTGGCTTCTCCAGCTGGGAGAAAGACCAAACCCTGCACTGATATTTATGCTGTGAAAGCACACCTCGGTGATATTGCAGGCCAGCACACAACTCGGCCCCTAGGTACCTGGGGAAAAGTGTTTTGGCTGAATTTAGGAACACTTTGTGTGTCCTGCTGCCCTGTGCAGGGTCATGGTGGGACCAGCTCCCCAAGGGCATCTGGGCTGGGTGGCCGTGGACAGCTGGCGCTGGTCACCACTTTGGGGCCAGGGAGAGTATTTCTTGCCCTGCGAGCTGTCCCCGTGAAATGGACGTGCTGGGACCTATCCCAGTACATAAGAAGCTCATTTCTCCTGGTTATGACAACCTTTTAATCAAATCCTGGGCGAACGTCCCAGGTAGCAAGAGTGGACTGTGCCCTGCCAAGAACAGAGAGTCCGTTCCAGAGCTGGGGACCTTCCCCAACCAGTTAACTCTGAAACAAAATTGTCTGCTACAGCTGCACACAAACTCTGAGCCCAGCAAAGTGTATTCTTTCCCAAAGCAAAAGTTTTAGCCACCAGGCAAAAGTTGTCGCGTTCAGGTACAAGCTTCTGTGCATTACAAAAGTAGTGAAGAGACAGCAGCTTGCTTGTAATTTAGTGGAAAGGGAATTTTCCTGCACCGCTGCCTTCATGAAGGGAGTTCTGGCTTCCCTTAATTTGTAATAATTTGGTGGTCCCTTGTGTCTCGTCATGTGGGGAAGGTATCCCCTGGCTTTTCCACCAGAAGTGCTGTGTCTGTCTTTTATCTGCCGATAGCCCCCGGAGAATCTTTTGCTTGACTCCTGATTAAAATAGGGGCTGGTTTACACTTTCCTTTTTTTTTTTTTTTTTTTTTTTTTTTTTTTCAGAAGAAAATTCTAGACAGCAAGCACAGGAAGAAAAAAACAAAAAAAGGTTGAATTGCGAGCAGATAAGTACAATTTCACTTGACCCCTGGGCTCTATCAGTCATTCTTAACAATGGGATGTATTCTTATCTCGGCACACCACTTAACACCCATTAATGCTTTGGGGAGTTAGCCCAGCTCTTTAAGATACCCACGTTAGGATTTATTTAAAGCACTGAGATGAGGGGGATGACTGGCTTCAGCAGCTGCAGTCTGAGGAGCAGGACTGCAGTCTGTTCTCTGCATAGCTTGAACCCAGTGGGTTAAAAACCTGTAAAAACAAAAATCACTTAGGGCAGATTTGCAGCTGCTTTGAACTGCCAAAGCTCCTTCAGTGCCCACTGGTGCCCACTGGTACCAGATCCCTTACCGTGAGGGACTGGCATCACTGCAAGGAGGTAGGGAAGCTCGGTGAGCAGTAATTCAGCCAGATCTGCTGGCTGATGGTCCCACTGATTGCATGAGAGGAGGCTCCTCGCTGAGCCTAGGGACAGGTCCCAAATTCCGTAAAATTATGGAAGGTTGTGGTGAAAGTTTGGAATAAAATAAATCCAAATTCTTTCAGAGTCTCAGAGGATGGCCTGCAGCCTTGGGATGGCATCAGTATTCACGCTGTGCTAAAAAGGAAGATTTCTAAGTGTAATTCTCCTGGAACACCTTAAAATTGGATTCAGTTAGGTGTCACTTCAAAATTCCTGTGTTCAGAAATCTCCAGGGAAGACTCTGGGGGTAGCTGAGAGAGATGCTCAGACTTTTCAACCATTTATGAATTTGTTTTTTCACTGCTGGGCAAAATTTCAGAGCTCCAATGCAAGTTTGAAATGTTGACTTTAAAATAGAAGCAACACTTCAATGAAATGGAGCAGTCTTCCCATACTCCTGGCCATGGTTCCCACCACCATTCGGGCAGACAGCTACCCAAGCAGACCCTGCCTGGGGCATTAGTAGTGAGAGCCACGGTGCCTGCTCGGGAAGCGTTCCTGGGCTGACAGCAGAATTTATTGCACCCTTGTGTATTAGAAGAATGGTGGAACAGTTGGCTTGCACCGCTGAAAAGGAAAACTTAAACAGTGAAAACAAAAAGAACCATTTTTCTTACCGATTCTTGCAGAATCAGAAAATTGCAGAAATGAGCTCATCTCTGCTCTGTCAGCATCCGTCCCGAGTGACTTTGTCCCAGCCACTGGTCCCAGCCAAAATTTGGAAGAACAGGTTTGCCAATGGGCTGGAAGCCCTTCTCTGAACACTAACACCCTTCATATTTCCAACCAGGCTTAGGTTTCTTGGGGATTTTGATTGAATGCCACATCCAACTCCAGCAAAGCGTGTTTTCTTTCTGAAACGCTTTTAGCCCTGATTCATAACTGGTAGGAAAAAAATAATCTATGGAATGAAATATGCTGAGAGTCTTAAGCAAATATTTAGGCAAAAACCAGCTGGTAAATCTCTAATGAACGGCTGTATGTAAAGCTAGCACACAACTCGCTGCACACCAGCCAGAAGGGTCTCGTCCACCTCTTCTGCTCCTAACTCCTTGCAACACCCAGGGATGTGCATCTGAGGCAGATGACAACAGAGGGGATGCATCCAAGCCCCGAGGCATCCCTCAACATTTCCCTGCCCATCCCAGACTCTGGAACAAGAAGGGTGATGCTGGTCGTTATTTTCTGAGGTTTGGCTTCTCCTGCCCTGGCCTTCAGGACAGGCTGTTCTGTGGGGGGACTCAGGTGAAAGGACAAACTGCTCATCCCTAGCAGATGTCATCACTGCTAGGTACACCCAGGCAGTCCCATTCCTCTCCACAGAGGAGAGCTTAATAAAATCCCACACACGCTATAAAGAATCCCATTTTCCCCTTTACTTGAGTAACACTTTAAAATAATGGTACATTGATACTGCATTACGAAGCAATTCCCTTGGATGGATCCATGGCACAGTCGTTATTAATATCAAGTGAGTTCACAGTGATTTATGTCATCATGGTGATTTTGCATCTTGTTTATTACCTTCCAGAGATCACTTTGCTGTGATTTTTAAGGTGGCACAGAAATTACCATGTGCACTGCGTCTTCTAAATCAATGCAGCCTTTTCCTGCCTGATAATAAAGCTCTCTTATGCTTTGCAACGAGCAGATATTAGTTAATGCTTAATTACTGTGGAGGGGCATGGACTAAGCACAGGAAAGTCAACAGCATTAATAAAACTCTTGGGGTAAAAATAAATCAGGAGGTAGGGGAAGGTGGGTGGGAGGGAATGAGACATTCACCCATGGCATTGTTTTGAGGGGGGCGAAGGGCTCCCTGTGAGGTTTCAGGTGCCCGTGTTGTGAGCACCTGGATGCACCCCAGGACCCAGGGATGGGAGCGGGATCACAGCCTGGTCTGGGGCTCAGCAGCTGCTTCTGGTCAGCAGAGCTGAGTCCCTGTGCTCCTGCCAGCCCAAGCGTCCTTTTGCATCTCGCACTTGGCAGCGATGCTTAACCAAAGCTGAATTACAACAGAAGCTTTGAGGATGATTTACCAAAACATGCTGAACTCACAGAAATCCGGCAGCGGTGATAAATACTGTGTAATCTTAAAAACAGGGTGCTTAAACGTGACCAATACTCAACAAAGAGCATGCTCTAACTCTTGTCTGACACCAGTGTTACTCCACTTGTGAGCAGGTTTGTTCTCCTTCCCCAGAGGAGTTGCATATAAAATAGATCATTTCAGCATTACTTCATAATACATTCTTATAACTGATGCATTGTGTAAATAAAATGAGACATTAATAAAAATGGCTGGTGTCTACTTCTGGCTCTAATTTTAATATTTACAGGGGAAAAAAAAAACACAACCTCTTGGAATTGATGCTAACAAATTTCACAAACAAGGCTCTGAGAAAATGTTATCACTCTAGGAGAAGGTAGCCACATGGCCAATAAATCGTCTTCCTTGAGCCAACTAGTTATTGTCTATAACACTCATAAAACACTTCTCACAGAAGACCCTTGCTGATGAAATAAACCATCAATCTCCACTGCATTACTATTCATTTTCCATGTGCGCTGAGAGCAAATGTCATTCAAGGCATTACAGTTCTCTCAAACTATATTAAAATACATAGTCTGATGTTATATCTTTTCGAGCCTCTCTGTTCATAAATTGTCACTGCTGATTGGAACATAAAACATATTTTATAACACCATAAAGCCCCAGAAGATACAAGATCACTCATGTTTGTCTTTATGGCTCAATGTGTAGGACTTCGAGAAGCAAAAGCATTGTGTATTTCATAACAGAAACGGCCAGGGCCCTGCGGGGAGGAAGCCTCAGACATTTCCATAAAGCATGATTACCATACTCCTTGATGGCTGAAGCATCGCTGTGCACAGAGCCCTGAACCCTTAACTTACAGACTGTAAACAGATGAGTTTTCCTAATAAATCAGCGTTGTTTAGGAGCAGAGTTACCCTACCCAATGCTGGGCTGTAAAAGTTATCTCCAGGTGTCAGCGTAATGATGACTTCTTTCCCTCCTCTGTTTCTCTTTTTCCCTGACGTGGTTCAGAAAACTTCCTTTTCCTAGGGATAACTCTCCTGAGAAATTGGCAAGATGTTTTGATGTATTAAGAGGTTAGACCAGCATCCCAGTGATGCTCCATGGTTCCACCAGTCCTATTATTTCTGGGTGCTCTCTGGGGAGCTGTGGCCATTGCCCAACAACACACTGAGATGCTTACATTTAGAAAGGAACCTCCTGCTGCCAGTGTCAGTGGTCCCTGATCCTGCTCTGCATTTATCTACCCCGATGCTTTGATGCAGAAGAACTTCTCACCATGCTATAACAGTGCCGGGATGCTCCAGCACCAAGCCCCGTGCTGTCAGGGTCACAAATCAGTCTCCAGATTGTGGACAAGTCCCAGGGTGGGGGAAAGGCTGGGTATGGAGCCCCCAGTGCTACGGCCAGCACAGCTGAGAGGGCACAAAAAGGTCCCTAAATTGCTTCTGGCACCAGCCAGCTGCTTGGCTGTTGGCCACGTATGGTCTCACTGGAGCCCCTAAATATTTAAACTACTAAATCTCACTTGTATTTTCCTATGCCCGTGACACTTCCCATATACATTTGCGTGGGACCAGCTCCTGTTGTGCTCCAGCTCAGGGGACCAGGTTATTGTCACTCGGGGCCACCAGCATGTGCGTGGTGCCCTGATCCTAATGACAGCACTTAGTATTCCCAGGGGCATTGCATGTGTTTCCCACTGGCTTTCTGCTGGCGTTTAGCTTTAATTATTGGACACTTAGACTAATATGTTACTGGAAGTAGCTCCTGCTATATTTAGCATGGCAGTGTTATATTTTGCCGTTCCCTGGCCTCCAGATGAAGGCAATACCCAGGGAAATTGGAAATCTTTAAGGCTGCTCGCTTGGCTAACCACCACAGGAACCTGAGGCTTGTGCCGGTGCCCACTGAAACCAGACAGGGCTGTGCAGGAAGGTGGGTGCTGCCTGGCAGGGGGCTGCCCACACCCGGAGTATGTGAGGGGCTGAATTTGGGGTGAAAAAAAAAGAAAGATCAGCAAAAGTAGGGATGGAGGCTGCCTGGTGGATGTATTTGTCAATCATGTTGACAAACCAAAGCTACTAATGTTCCCACAGAAAGACATCAAAACAAGAGCAGGGATGTGAACCACTGCGAACCATTTTGGTTTTGGGAAAGGCCCAGTAGGTGACACCGGCAAAAATCTCCCCACGTGTCTGAAGCCTGGGGGCTGGCAGGGACAGCCACAACCTTGCTCCAGCTTCCCAGGTGTTGCTGCACTGGGGAAAGCCTCTTCACACCCCCAAAATCCCTGACTTTGAATGCAGCACATCCAAACAGTGCTTTTATAGGGCTACATTTCCCTGAGCATCCCCAACGAGTGTCCCAGCAGTGCCTGTGACCCAGCAGGCTCTGGCAAGTGCCTCCAGCCCATGGCTGCCTGGCTAATGCCTTGGTATTTGTGTGGTTTCCTCTCCGCAGAAAGCCTTGCAGTATTTCCACCCATTTAAAGGTCTATAAGAGGTCTCATCAAAGCCAGGTATAGTTTATATTGCAGATGGCTGCTGACATGATATAATCCACGCTAACAGGCAGGCTGTTAAAGGTCAGAGTCTCACTTCACTTCTGCTATTAGCTTTGATGTTGGGAAGATGCTGAATTCTCTCTGTGTCTTTTTATTTTAGAGGGAGAAAAGACACTATTTACTGTCAGGCTCTTCATCAACATAATTGGTGGCTCCTCTGGAATCACCCCTTTGCTTTAAAAAGCGCTGTAAATCAGCTGTAGAAAGCCTGGTCTTTGAAAAATCCTCGAGCGGAAGAGGAACATGAGCCACAGTCTGCAGGATCGGATCCATGTCTGTGCCAGATGTGGGCTGGAGGCAGGCAGGGCTGAAGCTTTTCTCATCCCGCATCCCCGTGCTGGCAAAGCCGGAGGCCACGGGAGCAGCAGCTTTGGGCATGAGCATGCCAGAGCCTCGACTTCCCTGGGGAGCCCCCTGGAAGATGCTGGGGGTCCGGGTCCAGGCGGGACCTGGGGCTCCATCTGCTGCTTCCATCCCTTGCAGAGGAGCTGCTCCCAGCATCTGCGTGCCAGGTTGCACACACGGCTGCCTCCAGATAACCAGATAACCCGTGGCTGCTCCAGAGCCTGGGCGATACCCGAGAGAGCGGAGTTCTCCCCAGATGCCCTCTGTTTAAAAGTGCTGGGAGCAGCCCAAGCACAGTGAAGTACAGGGTGCCAGGGCTCGCAGTGCCAGCCCCTCCAAGGGCAGCACCCCGCTCACCTCCCCGTCCTCCCTTCATCCCTTCCAGCTGAATGAGGCAGGCAGCACAAAGCCCTTTCTGCTGCCCCCTGCCTAAACAGCACCCAAAAAGACCCTTTCCCAGGCTAATACCTTATTCAGAATACTCACATTTCCCTACCTCCCAGCTCATGATGTGCTACCAAACCCCAGAAAATCTTCCAGCACCTGCTAACCTGGAGCAGGAAAGGCTGCTCCCATCACAGCAGCACTTGTAGACCTTGGTCCTCGTAGACTTTGGCCAAAGCAGCCACCCGTAAGGGCTCCGACAAGCCGTCGGCAGGCCTGGCCGCTTTGATCTCAGCAATATTGAAGCTTTGCCTGAAGATGGCACTAAAGAATGGCTGGGACGAGTGGGCGGCGAGTGCCGGCACGGCTGCACTTGCAGCGCGATTAATACGGCATCTCCTGGGCAGTAATCCTGAATTGCATCGCTCAGAAAAGCGGGTGGCCGCTCGCAGGGCTGGGGTTTGCTGGGGAGGAGACGGCAGAGGTCACTGCGTGCCCGGCACACGTCTGCTCCTGGACAGGGCTGGGCTCTCCTGCCCCCTGCAAAACTCAAGATTCCCAGGGCAAAACTGGCCTTGTGCTTTCCATGCCTACGTGTTTCATCCATAGCAGTCCAGACTGGATGAAACCGTAGCAGCAATTTTATTCTGTCCATTTAAATGTCACTGAACAGGCTTGCAGGACCTGGTTAAAGCACTGAACTGACCATAAACCCTGCTGTGTCGGGGCAGCAGGGTCTCTTCTCCTTCCCCATCCCATTCTTGCCGTTCCAAGAAAATAAATAACAAGGCAAAACAGAAGGGCTTTACAAGCCCTTCCCTGTGGATTTGCAGTGGGTTCCATGTGCTCCATGGGCTCCATGGGCAGTGCGGGGAGGATTCCTGATCCATGCCTGCCCAGGCAGGAGGCAACGTGCCTGGGCACGGGGCAGCATCGCCTGCAGCGGGTGTGAGCGGCTCCGCGTTATCGCACGCCATTGGGCAAGGAATCCGTGCCGTGGTGCCACGCCACAGCCCATGCCTTTGTCTCCAGCCTCGGAGAGATAAAGGCTGGGTGGGGGTTTCAAGCTGTGGGAAGAGGAGCCCGGCTTGAATCAGCGCTGGGAGGAGATGTCCTGAGCCCTAGTGTGCCTGCTTTGAAGTGAAGGGGTTGAGAGGCACAAGAAGGGACAAAATCCACCCCCAGACACTCAAAAAGCCTTTCCCTTTCCTCTCATCACTGCACAGCACACTTTGTCATGCCATCCTATCCAAACCACCCCAGGCTTCTTCCTATGCTGGCACATTCCCCAAACAAGAGTGTGAAATTACTCCAGGGCCATTTAGAGAAAATAGAGATGGAAACCGTGCGTGTAGCATGATGTTAGCGACAACAACCCTGGACTGGTGGGGAAGGGCCTTGTCTTCTCAGGCTGTAACTTTACAGACCCCCACCCTCATTTGTAGGGCCTTCTGCGGGAACCAGGCATTTCTGATACATTATAAGAAAAAAGGCATTTTTACAACAAGAGTGCTGGACTTTAGCATAGTTTCAGGCCTGTGTACATGGTCTGTCCATGGAGAGAGAATGTGAGGTGTACCAGAGGGCTTCCCAAAGGGGATAAAGTATGAAAGGAGAGGATAAACCACGATGCCTACGATCCATATGGCAGCACAGTGCTTGTGCTGGGAGCTGAGCTGAGCCGCAGAGTTCAGAGCCCCAAGCAGAGCTGCACTGGAGTTCAAGGTCCCTCCGGCTTGATCAGATGATGTTGTCTGACACGGCCTCAAACCACACACAGCACTGGTGTGTGCTCACCAGGGTGCCTTAGCTTCCCAATCTGACCCACAACCGAGTTATAAAGTTCGTATCTGAGCCCCTGCAGAATTTTGGGTGACTATTTTTTTTCTGAGCCATCTCTATGAGAGACGTGGCCGAAGTTAAAGGCGTTGCGGTGCAGACTGGGGCTGCCAGCCTGCAAGGGTCTGAATTCCAGCCTTTCCCTAAATCATGTCATCTGCCCGAGCATCCTTCACCAGCTTCCTAACATTTCCCATCCGTCTTGGCCATTGGGAACCCTTTGGATCTCCCTTTTGTTTACAATGAGTAATGGGTAGGAGTTAACAGAGGTTCCAGAGGGAAAGGTCAGCGCAGTTCACGCGGCATTAGGAAGACGCTCGCAGACCCGCTTTGATCTGCGGGGGATTTCAGCGGTCAATAAGGTGGCCCTGGAGCACGGCATCGCCCCCACATCCCCTTGGAGGAGCCTTGGCGGTGGCCCCGGCCGCCGTTCGTCGTTCGTGCGAGCAAGTGCCCGGGTTTATGGGCGGCGGGGCCGTGAGTCACCGGCCCCGTAACTGGCGGTGCCATGCACGGCCCCGGGCGGCCACAGCCTCCGGGGTGCCTGTAATTGCTGACTGTTTGCTTCTGCCACGTCCCTGGCAATACAGGAAAAGTTGACAAAGGGCTAGAGCTTAATTGTGAGCTTGTGAAAGCACCAGCCCGGGCTTCCCAGCTCCGTGGTTCCAAAGTCTGAAGCGTGCCCTGCCGATTTACACATTTATTTATTTTACTGCTGCGCCGTGGATGGGAGCCATTCCGCAGAGGTCATCATTCCAAGAAAACGAGGTGAAAGCCCCTAAGCCAGTGGGCGTGGATGGGGACTTTTGCTTTTTAACCTTCAGAAGCGTTGGGTGCATGCAGCCTGCCCAACAGGGACCGTCCCAGGACAGGCACAGCCCGACCTGCCCGGGGCCAGACACCCAGGGGCTCACCTGGACCCAGATTTTCAAAGCTATTTCCATCTCCCCAAGATGGAAAGTCCACAGCCAGCAGTCCCAACAAGGATTATTTCTCTAACATCCTTCCAGTATAAACTCTGGGGTGAATTTAAAGAAGAATTCGTCCTTTGGAATAACCCGTGGTATGAAAGCTTCTTTCATGCTCATGATCACCTTTTTCTCATTTATCCCAGTCCACTTTTGAGGCAAAACCAGCTAAATTTTAACAAATACTATAATTTCAGTATAAGTGTGTCTTTACAACTTTTGCAGAAAAGTTGAATGTGTTCACCCAGCAACAGCAGTCGCATGTGCTGTGGACAGAAGCAGACCCAGCACCTTTCAGTGAAACTCCAGTGCTATAATTAAGGTTTCACCCCCAGCTTGTGCACCAGGGCTGCAATGGAAAACCCCTTACCACCCAGAGACTTCCTCTTCCCCCTCTCCCTGCATGTCCCTGCCTTGCCCTCCATGCTTACCTTTCCTCTGCTCCCCTGTCCACACACAAACACCCCGACGGACCCTCGGGGCAGGTACCTTCACTGTCCTGAGCTTCTCCTCCACCTCTCGCCCTCCTCCCAGCCCACCATCTCCTCCTCATCCCGCCTCCCCCCTTTTCTCTCTCTCCTCGGCAGTTGCCTCTCACAGCAGGATGCATTTGGAAGATGTTTTTTACCAAATAAGCCGTACAAATGAAGCTTGGTATCGTACGTGTCTCCCGCTGGCTCCCCAGCAGGTTTCCAGACTAGGGGAGGAGGAAAGAAAAGAAATCAAACGGAACCAGATGCTCGGGGGATTGATTATTCCTGCATGATCCTAAGGATAAATAAAGTGTTTGGAAAGTTTTTAAAACACACTGACATGTTGGGATCTAATTTATAAAAAGCAGAGAGGAGGAAAGGATGGGTTCAGGCTTCCCAGCTGCAAGGAACTGGTGTCAAGCTGGGTTTCCCTGGGGCCATAGTTGGGTAGAAGTTCTGATGGGTGCCCACCACCCTTGGGCTGTAAGATATCAATGGATGCCTCCACCAATTTGTTTTAGGGAGTGGTCCAAGGCAGGAGATGCATTTCTTATAGAGTCCCATATGGGGGACAGGCTCCATCTGCCCAGTGCTTGGCAGAAACAGCCTCTATACAGGCTTCTCCTGGGGCCACTACACCCCAATGCCACCATCGAGGGTCCCCAGCAGGGTGGCAGAGAGCCCTGGACCCACAGAACCATCCCACATGCCCCACAACAAGTCCTCGTCCGCCTACTCCAAGGACATGGGGTTGCTGAAGGAGATAAGCACTGGAAAAGTTCATTAGTTAAGTGAGGCTGCTATGTGTATGGGCACAGAACTAATCGAGTAGTGAAAATACAGTAGAGCGACAAGGTAAATATTTCAAGTGGTGTTTCCATTAGCAGTAAATTCCCTTTTCAAATTTCCTTTATTTTATTTTTTTTTCTTCTCTTGTATTCAGAATCGTTGTTGCCTTCAGAGACTTTTCAGTTCTTATCTCAATTCCAAATGTTAAACTCCTTGAGTCAACCGATTCTAATATTTTCAAGTGTTGTTTCAGTGATTTATCAGAGCAATAAAAGCTGCAATGAGGTGTTATTTGTAAAAGTTTGTTTGAAGCACTTAAAGGAAAAAAAAACATTTCTGAAAATATGAATGAGATTAGTTTTTGAAAAAATACCTGCATGGTAAAGGATCTGGAGCAAAAGAGTGTCATTTTTCTGAAGGAGTTTGACATTAAAAAGCTCCAAAATGAATAACCTCATGGCCCCAAAACAGTATTCCTGCAAATCTTGCTGTGCTATTAACAAGCGTTAGCATTTCTATTATATACATTAAGTTGTGCAAAATGTGTTTCTGCCAGCAGCACCTTCATTTATATGGACCTTTTCATTGCACTGTCACTTTTTATATATTTTCAATTAAAAATTGAAATATTTAATATGTTCACATTAAAAATACATATTTGAATAGTCTCTGTCTGTCAGAGAAATGATCTTAATGAGAAAGCGTTCTGTATTCATGCGTCTCTCCTACCAGCTTCTGCCAGCTTTATAATCTCTTCATGCTTCTTTACCCTATTCTGCAGAGGCTTCTTTTCCCTGTTGTATTTATGTAGCAGAAAAATAGCACAAAGGAGATATTGATGTTATGTGCTTAGAGGGTGCCTAACACATTTACAGCTCGGGACCCAAGGTTCTCCCACAGAGCAGCTCAGAGGAGCACGGGTTATTTTTAGTGCAAAATCCCTGTATGGCCTTATAAAAAGAATGGCTTTAAAAAAAGAAATATTTCTCATGTGCAATCTTTGCTTTTAATGATAACGATGCCAGCTCTCATGGTATTAGCCCACGTCATGCAACAAGTGTTGGTTTTATTTTTCTTTTTCTTATTCTTTTTCTTTTTCTTTTTCTTTTTCTTTTTCTTTTTCTTTTTCTTTTTCTTTTTCTTTTTCTTTTTCTTTTTCTTTTTCTTTTTCTTTTTCTTTTTCTTTTTCTTTTTCTTTTTCTTTTTCTTTTTCTTTTTCTTTTTCTTTTTCTTTTTTTTTCCTTTCCACTACTCCTGGAGTAGTTATTGTGCAATTGCCTCACAGGACTTGGTAAAATGGATTTTTTTCAGAAGTCACACTATTTTCTCCACATTTTGCAGCTGGATTTCTACCCAGAGAGAGCCGGGCCAGGCATGGAGGTGACAGCCAGTGGCCAGGGCAGGGGCAGGGTCGGTCCCGGTGTGCTTGGGGGCTGCCGTCCCCTGGTGCCAGCAGCGTGTGGTGGCACCATCACCTGTCAAAAGCTGGGTCAGCGACGGGTCAGCCCCAAAGAGAGAAAACAGCCTTCGTCGCCTCCCCACAGCCATCGGCTCCCTGCTTATCGGCGGCTCCAGCTGCGCGGGTGGGAGAGCAGGAGTTCAAGGCAGATTCATCCCCCTCGGTACCCGCCTCTGGTGCTGTTACAGCTTTAATATAAAGCCAACGCGTGATGTGCAATGGCAAGTGCCTGCCCCGGTCAGAAATGGTGCTTGTCCTGCCCGAATCAGGCACATTTCCATGCCTCACCAAGGGCAGGGTGAAATTTTGCTAATGCCCAGGGTGCTCCTGCTCCCTGGTTGCAAATAAGTCTCTGGATCCTGCAGGCATTTATTCTCATGCACTTTGCAGTCCTCTTTATATTTTTAAGGCCTAAAAAAAAAACAGTTTATTCACATGCCTAACAGTGAGGCCCCCAGTAGTCTCCCTGACACCGATACAAATCGTCCCATGCTGGGCACTAAATAAACCACAACCCCTCACTGCCCTGCCCAAGCACAGCTCCAAGATATTTCGGGGAAACGGGCACAACTTCAGGAGAAAAAAAAACATCACACAGTGCCACCTGAGCTGCAAACTCCACCACAAGTGGGGAAATACAGACAACTCAGCACCAGCATGAAAGAGCTGCCTCAAAACAACAGCCAGCGCTCAGCTTTGGGGTGATTTCTCACTCATCTGGCTTTCTGGTGTAAAAAACATGTTAGAGACAAGCTCCAAGTAATCTTTTGAGCAGAACAGGGAGCTTCATGCCCCTGTCTAGCAGGGTGGACACACACTCCCCAGCCCTGCAGCACCGTGCCCTGGGGAGCCGGCCCCAAGTGCCGCCGCTCCCCCTGTCTGCATTTGGCTTTGCCCCGACTGATCCAATCTGGGAATAAAAACAGAGGGAAACAGATGGCCCATTGTGAGCGCTGCTCCTGCCCGCTCCGGCACAGGCTCCGGAGGAGCCAGCTATTGCCTCTGATTTTCCATGTTTTAAACGCAGGCAGCAAGGGGAAGTTGGGGCAGGACAGCTTGCGTCCCTCGGGAGGGGGCACCTCCGCCACCTCATTGGGGTGGCTTTCCTCTAGTCCTGGAGAAACTTGGGGGGGAACTGATTCCTGGAGGAAGAATGGGTTTTCTGGAGCCAGGTGGCTTTTTTTTTGTGATCTGTGTTAATTGCTGGGTGGCATCTCAGATGCTAGGACAGCCTGAAAAGCCTTGAGTGTGCTGTATGGTTTGTCGTGGTATATTACTTGGCATCTGTGGGTTATGCGCAGCAATAAAAAAGGGAATTTTTACTCTTACAAAGAAAGGGACTTCATGAAAATATTTCCATCCTCCTTCCTTAATTTCTATAATACTGTGTAATAATTTATTGACACGACAGCAGCTTCGGTATCAAATTCCATCTCCACTGAAACCAACTCAAGGAAGTTTCTCTTTCACCTCCACGTGGAGAGGGGTGGCTGGATCCAGCACTGCAAGCACCAGGCACCTGGAAGGTCTTTGCCCTGCTCCCATTTTCCAGGCTTTTCCACCTACCTTAGGAGAGAAGTGAAAGCAGAAGGCTGACCCCAAGCATGATGAATTCCTGCTGAGCTTTTTCCCATTAACTTCAGTAAGGGCTTAATCCGGTGGTTTTCAGAAGCTGGGTGGCTGGTGGGGATTTTTGATGGAGGCAGGGGAGAGAAGACAGGGTGTTAACATGTTTTTCTGATTAATTATAGTGTTCTCAAGAGTAAGTGAATAATAGTACTGGTCAGAGCCAGGCATCACACGGGTCTCAGCCCTGCAGGGTAAATGGTGTCTGAATTGTGAGTAATGTTGACCTGGCAGAGGCCAGATAAGATACGGATTTTTCACGTCCAGGACTGGACAGAATTCCACATATTGATAACTAAATGCACCAAAATATAGCTAGCACTTAGCACAAAACTCTTCCTCACCCTCTGAAATAGCATTCAGCCGTGCCAGGCAGCAGAGGTGCTCGTTTTAGGCTCCAGGCAGGGAGCAGAGAGGTGCCACCAGCTAAACCAGTGACTGGTGCTGAACGAGCAGCACAAGAGATGGGGAAAAATTGGGAGAAAGGGAGAAATGGGGAGAAATCATGAGGGTGCCACTGCCACTGCCACGGGGCCTTCGGTGGCTATATGTACCTTGCATCAATAGATCCTATATTTACTGGTATCTCCCAAAGTCCTCTCTCTGCCCCTTGTTGTAGCTGCCCTCAACTACTGAAAATTCAAGTTTTATTTTTTTCCACAAAGGAAAATAATCTTCCTAAAGTCATCTGTGCTTGTTCTTTGGCACTTTGAAAACAGAGATATCTTCCTGTTCTAAAGCTATTCAGTAGGAATGCAGGAAAATAAATAATTTACCCTTTCTAGTTTTATCCTGGTGCATTCAGAGCATTTAATTTTATTTTTGATTTAATGTATTTTTCTATTATTGAGCTGCTCAACAGTTTCTCAATGGAAAATGTTAAAAATATTCTTTAAATAGGTGAGAGAAACTGAGGGGTAGTTTTGTTCCTACCTCAGTTTCTCTCACCTATTTAAAGAAAATTGTCATGGCACACACTTGAATCTCTTGCATTTTCTGCAAGAGTAAAAGTCGGAGGAATTGGTGAGTGCCTTCTGATGACACCAGCAGAAAATCAAGTCCTGTTTAACCACCCCTTACATTAGGAACCTGCTAAAACTGGGGAAAATACAAGCAAGTGGTTCCTACTCTGTTCTCATATTCTTATTCAGTCTGGTTTTAGAAGAGGTAGAAATTCGTCCTAAGGAAGCTGTTTTTCCCCCTTTTCTCCTCTCACAGAAGTTACCAGAGCAGATTGCCTCTGGCTTCTCAGAAGTTGAGTTGAATTTTTCAAAGTGGCCCAAATTAAAAAATAAAAATAAAAAATAAGCAGATCAGTGTTAAAGCTCCCTCCAGAAGAGCAGAGTTACACCAACCTTAAATATCCCAGCAAATCACATTCACTCCCCCTCCCACAAGGGAGAAATGTCCACGATGGGATATTTCTTATGAAAAGGTGACAAAAATATAAAACCGAACCAAAATATCTGGCAGCAAATGGAGGCAGCACCCTGAGACGAGGTCTGCAGATGCCGCAGTGCTGCTGGCGCTTTCGATCCCCATCCATCCCAAGTCCATCTGCCCGAAATCAGAGTGTTACAGGAGCTTCCCCACTACATTAACAGCTTTTGCTGTTTGGTGTTGGATGAATGGGGCAGGTCACATCTCTCCTTTTTTTTTTTTCCTTTTTTTTTTTTGGTTTTCTTTTTTGCAAAGTCAGGAAGGCTGGGTCTATTTAGTATTAAATATTATCTTCTGCAAACAGGGCTTACAAGCCTGTTTAAAAAATGCAGAGGCTTTCCAGCACAGCACAGCAAGGATACGTGGATTCACATCAAATGCTTCTTTTATGAATCACGCAATAGATGCTGTCTTGCTTATGAGAATGTGTAAACTGGGAGTTATGACTAAAACCAGCGTTTGACCTCCTCGAATTCCCCACTGGATGCACGCTGGCATGCCTCATTGAAGATGCCCGTGTTCTGCGCTTTTCCTTGTCACTGAGAGATATGGCATACAGATGGAATGATCATATTGGCCTCTAAAGGAAAATATTTAACCCAGAGATGTCAATGGAATATAGAAATGATGGTTAAAATCCCAGAAGCCTGCCTTGTTTTTGTCTTTTTCCTTTCATCTAGCACTTTGGGTCATGCCATCACTTATATGCTTCAGCCCAAACAGGCAATTGCTGAGTTAAGAACCTGGAGTTCAAAGTGAACCATAAACCTTAGTCTATAAGATAAATCATACAAATTACTTTACAGAAATAAATAGAACATTTGGGAGAGAGGTTATCTTCTTGCCTTCAGTTTACATCTCTAATGACTGTAAGTTCACAAATGCATTCTGTCAAGAATATAAACATTGCTTTTATTATACCAAAGACAGATATTTATTATGAACTTTTACAGTATGGCCAGCTAGCTTAGAGGAAAGCCCTGGAATTTGGGCAAGAATGCAGAAACTTTGTGATGATTATTATTAAATCTGTGAGCACCTTTTTAAGTGCGATGAATGCTATTTGGAAACCTCACCACTTGGGTTCAACTGCACGAAGCAGTTTCTGAAAGTGGAGGACAGGGCTGAGCCTGGCTGAGTTTTCCTTGTGGTGCTGCCGTGCAGAACTAGGTGTTTCCACACAAACACACCCATGCAGGTTTTTTTCTAAAACTTTGAACTTACCTTTCCTGCAGCTCTCAATAGAAATATTATTTTAACCTCGCACAGGGCTGGGATTAGGGGTGCAATACTCGCTCTGCTGCCCTCCCTGCCAGAGGAGCTTCATTCACTCTGACACTCATTGCCTTTTTCTGTGGTGCATTATAATACGGGGGAAAAAAAAAAAAAAAAAGAGAGAGAGAGAGAGAGATTAGATTCATAAAAAGGCTTTCATTGAAACTGGGTGTTAGAGAGGTCAGTGGGACATAGGGCCAAGCCCAAAGGGAGCTTGACCCCGTGATCCCAACGTGGAAACTGGCCCCAGCTCCTTCCTTATGGAGCCGCCTCATCCTGCTCCACCCCACCAGCGCCCAGACCATGTTATCGTCCCTAAAGAAATAAAACTTTTTTTTTTTTTTTTCATTGCTCTTTGAAGTGCTCCTGCTGGGGAGCAGGGGAGCGCCTCGTGTAGGGTCCAGGTACCTTGGTTGCAGATCCCAGCAGTGGGGAGATGGGCTGGATGGGGCCAGGATGTCCCACTGGTGCCTCGGGAAGTGGTGACGCAGAGCGTTTCTACTGCTTGATGGACTCAGGGTGCTGCTGGTGAAAGGAGTGATGAGATCCGGCTCTGAAAGGATAAGAGAAAAATCCCAATGGGCCCCAGAGGCAGCTCTGCAGAGCAAGCGAGCGGGGTTTGGGCTCCAGTCCATCTCCTCTCATTCACCCCTCCTAAACGAGTCCCTCTGAGCCAAAGCTAAGGTTAATTAGCAAAGCAAATGTGGGCACATTTCCATTCTTGGTGCCTGGGCTGTTTTACATAAGTCCACGGGTACTTTTCAGCTCTGCCAGATCTGCACCTCTTCTCCCCCAGCAAAAGGGACAGTTTTGGAGCAAGAGGGGAGAGCAGGCTCTCACAAAAAGGTTATGCAATGTGTATCGCTGGGCTACATGTGTTCGGTGATTGCAACAGTCATGAATAAGGTATGAGAAATTGGACATGATATTGCATTTCCTGTTCATGCATCTGTTGGATAAGCTGTTTGGAGCCCGCCGCGTCAGCCAGGGATTGTTTCTTTCCTACATCATGGCAGTCCCGGTGTCTCTGCTCGGTTGGGCTCTGTTACGTCTGGTGATGGAATGAGAGAAAGAAAAGAAAAAAGGGACACATTGAAGACAAAAGCATTTAAGCCTAGACATGTCTGTGAGCACATGTGTGACACATTCATGGGCTGGTTTGTCAGAGGCAGGGATGTAAAACCCGTGCCCCCAGTCGCACCGAGCAAATCAAAGGGTGGAAGAGAGAAGAAATTCCTCAGCTCCGGCTCTGCATGCAGATCTTGCCCAAATGTTGCCGTCGTGCCGCTTCCCCTCCCAGCAGCGGGGAAATCTGCCTTACAGACCAGCTCCCTGCGGACTCCACATCTCTGGTGAACCCCCAGCCTCCCAGTGAGAGCTGTGCACTGGGACCGGTGACGGTACTGGAAGGGCTGAATGGGAATCCTTGATGCCAATGGGAGAAAATTCATCCCAGGCTGGGTGAGCTCCAGGCTTCTCGCCCCGGTATAGGATGTGGCCAGCATGCAGATGGCAGTGCAGAGGAGAGGAAGGGACAACAGGATTTGGGCACGGGTGAGTTTTGGGGCGAGGAGTAAGCAGGGATGCGAAGGGGCACTCCTTCTGATGGAGGCACGACACTGTTCTGTCTCCCAGCCATGCATCAGAGGTGTTTTGATAAACTGATCGTATCCACAGCTCAAGTGGATATGGGTTTCTGGAGAAAGTCCAGTGATTTTCAGCTCCATTTGACATCTCCCACACAGACTACTCCCTTTCTTTCCAAACAGAAGTGTTTTCCTGCTTCTCTTCCCTTACTTTTTTACTTTTTTTTTTCTTCTCAGAGGGAATCAAAAGATGGAATAGGAAGGAAAACAAATAAACAAACAAAAAAGCCAAGAAAAATTATTTTTGCCTTGAATTGAGTAGGAATAAGCCCTCTCCTTTCAAAATGGAACTGAACAGATGAGAAAGATCTGAGAAAATTGGATTTAATAGGAAAATTGCATGAGAAAAAAATGCATTTCATTTCATCAGAGACGTTTTGCAGAAACACCTGTGGCTTTTCCAGCAGCCTGGCTCCTGTGCCGCCTGCCCCGAGTGTGGGTGCGTGGGCACAGCTGGGGCTCAGCCCTCATCTCCAGGCTCGAGATTGCTCCATGTGGAGAGCTACACACTGTAAGCAGCACCTTAACCTTCCACCAGGCTTGGGCTCGGATAAAAATTTCAATGTAAACGGGGTATTCAGCAAAGAACAGAGTGGGAGTATGCTAACCCTGTGTCCAACACCATGTCCGTGGGTCAGCAATCCCCACTCCTTGGGCACGTCCCAGGCACACCCAGCTCCTACCCCTGCATTTTCCTCTTTCTATTGCACTGAAACCATCCACCCAAGGGCCCTTTCCAGACTAATTCATTACAGTTTTCATTAAAATCATTGCATCTTAATACAAGGCTGCCATAATCACATACGAATGAGGTACCCGGACCAACCCAGTGAAAACCTCTCGTCATTGAAGCCATTATAATGCACAAGTAACCAGGATTAGATCAGCCATGACAAACAGTCCAGGACAATAGTGATTGGGCACAAAACTGAACTAAGGTAAATGTTTTAAGACAATGGTTTATACAAGAAGTAGTGGAAATAATATCTCCCAAGAATGTTACCTGAATGATAAATGAAAATGGAGCCTCAAATAATAATAACAATGTAAAACAATTTGTGAAGCCTTTTCTAAGCAGCACCCTGGTTAGATTCCAAAGAAAATACATGCAAAAAATATTCAAAAACCCATGCAGTACATTGACTTTGGCCAGCTCCCAGCTCTTGGGTATAAAGCTTTCTCTCAGTGTTTTGCAAGTAAAACAAGTTCTTTGAATGAGGGCCTGATGCAGGCTGCTGAGCATCTTCTCTTCCTACCAGTGCCAAAGATGTCCATGGTTTGTAGGACAGACTAATGCACAGGTCTAGCACAGGCCAAAAAATATTTATCCAGTAATGAAATCCATCATACCAAACTCACAGAGAAGTGAAGCTTTCAGGATCCACCCCTCAGTTGTGCAATGCCTTTGTGGGTTTTGTTGTTGTTGGTTTTCTAAATGAAAAATAGCAGAGGCTCAGACACTTCAGGCCCTGCTGGAAACTCTTCCTGCAGTGTAATCGCTCGCCCTGAGCCTGCCCAAACATCCAGCCGTGCTCGAGGCTGGGGCCAAGCCCTGTGTGCTGCGCTCATGGGAGCAGCTCCTGCCTGGGAGCTGCTCCTGGAAGTGCCCCTGCCCACGAGCAGCCCTTTTGCCTCCGAGCACAGAGCAGGATTGGGCTGTGAGCCCTTAATCCCCGCGGTAAGAAGTAGAACACTGCACACAAGATGTAGCAACAAAACAGATTTAGTTCAAGGTTAGTCTCAAGAACCCTTATCTGATCACTGACAGTAATTTATCACGCAGAACCCATCATTAGTGTCAAGCTGTTTTATTACCCACTAACTTAACACTGTTTTACCAAGAGTCAAGTGTGATGTCACTCATGTTAAAGTAATTTACAGCTAATAGATATGAGGTAGGAGTCAATGCTGGCTTGCTGAGTTCCTTTCATACCCAGAGCTTGCTACTTTCATTTTGCCCAGTAAGCAAATGAGAGAGTAGAGAGAGGCAATAATAAAGGGGAAACATCTACATGTCTGTGTGCCCATACGCATCTGGAGGATCTTTAAAGTTTCCCAGCATCTTTTCCCTTCACATACAAGAAATCATCCATATACATGAACTCTGATAATGCAGAGTTTAAGTAGCTGGTAAGATTTAAGGCACGGTAATGAATATTTGGTTTTATGGGAGAAGAAGTGAATAATGCTTTGGTCACCTGGAGGCTTCGGCACATGAGCAGAGAGGAAAATCCTCCTGGAGTCACATCGTGTACCCCAAAACTGTGAATTCTGACTCACTGGAAAAGGGGATGTTTGGGATGATTTGTAATTGCCTTTTCAGTGGTCTCAGTTTTCAGGGTGAGAGTTGTCTCTATCTGAGAGTGGAGAGAAGTTACAGAAACCTCGATAGCGGGTTTTGTTACAAGAAGCGGAGACGGTCGCGTATGAACATTGTTTTCCTTCTCTGCTTTCCCTCTCCCTCCAGCCAATTCTGCTCAGTCCTAAGGTCAGCCCCAGTGCAGGCTGTGTTTATAAGAGAATACATTTCCCATTTCCAAGCACTTGCCATCTTCTCTAATGAATCCTCCTGCTGACGTCTCCAGGATCCATATTCTTAGCCTGCTAGACGTTCAGAGATAATCCTGACTAATGTGTATATATTCAAAGAGGTTTATTGTGGAGAATTTTCGTTTGGGATAAGGGAAAGGGCATCCTATATCTGTTCACCTCTCTGATTTTATATCCATTAAAAAACATTTTAAAATGCTGTATCTGCTATTATTTCTCCTGAGAGTTCCTAAACTATGGGTTATTTGCATGGAGACTCCAAATGGTCCAGGAGCTGTGACCCCTCAAGACATTGCATTAAAGCTAGAGAAGGTCTCTTGGGATTAAATTTTAACAGTTGTTGGGATCTCAGGTAAATATCTTGCTCTGACAACACACCTGGACTGTAAATCATTGTAGCATCACTTTTGTCAGCCCTGTCAATAACTGTCCCGGTCAGTAAATTGTGTTTGATCAAACAGCTCTTGGAAAAAAAAAAAAAAAAAAAACGCTTTCAATGGTGACCTCGGCTTCAACCCGCAGAGCCAATTGTATGCAGATTGCCCTACGCCCCCTGAAAGGAGGACCCCGAGTTTGGCTGTGGGAAGTTCCCGGCTGACCAGATGTGGGGCTGAAGGTTTGGAAACACTGGACAATGGCTAAACTCTAGAGATTGGCCCGGGTACAGTCAGATGGGATGTACGCACTCATAATTTTCTTCCTATCCATAGGGAACTGAATAAAGTCTTGCCAGGACTTCTGCTTCTGCATATCTTTGCTTGCTTAAAATCGTTCCAGTGGCTCCTCGTAACACATGGCTTTGCTCAGCTCGTTCCTGTGAAATCTCAGGAGCAAGCAGGAGATTGCAAGTGGCCCCTGGCCACGTACTCCCCCGTGCACCCCTTGTACCACGGGACCAGGGGGCTTCCACCATGCAAGGAGAAAACAGCTGGGTCAGACCAGCTACGGCTGTGCCTAAAACTCATGCGGTGCAAAGCATAGGTTGTGCCTTGATTTTGTATTTATGAGTCCAGAAAAGTAGAAAAAAACTTTCTTTCCTCCTTCTCCCTGACTCCAGAGCAGTCAAAGATGAAAGCCACCCCATCTCCCGGGCAGGTGGGTTGCCCAGAGAGAGCAAGAGGTGCTTTGCTCCCTGCTCTGGCTGAAACGGCCACCTCTCCCTCTCCATACCACCTTCCCAACTAATTGGAGCCATGTTTTCATGCCAAAGCAGATGAAAAATGCACCCAGCGAGGGCTGAGAGGTTGCTGAGAGGGTGAAAAATGAGGCTAGGCGAGGTCAGAGACGCAGCCAAAGAGACAGAGAGAAATGGCAAGGGGCATTTGGTGAAGTGGAGAAGAAGGTTTGCTGGCCATAGCCAAGGCAGTTCAGGTGTGGCAGAGGAGCTGTGAACACAGTGAGCACAGCCTGTGAACACTGAGCAAAGGTAGGAAGATTATTGGACATAGGGGTATTAAAATGAAGTGTAGCAAAGCAGTGCAAGGAACATTAAATTTAGTTCTACTAGATAGGAAAGGCTGCACAATTCATTTGTCACATCCCTTCAGTACCTTGCTTACGAGAAGTCACAGTGCCATTTCTCCCTCTTGGAAGATTATTTTTAGACATATAAAATATATGAGGAAAGAGGTGCAAAATGAAAATTAGCCTACAATGCAGATAGCGTCCCAAATTCATCCCTAGGGCACCTTTGTTAACTTCAGTGGAAGCCTTCCACTAGAGATTAATTCGGACCGGTATTTAAAAGTACATATCTGTGCAATGCCAGTGTTTTGAGTCAATAATTTCATTCCAAAACTGCAATGGGGAAAGAAAAAAAGAAAAAAAAAAAAAAAAAAAAAAAGTGCTTCTACTTGCAGATAACACAATTAAGCAGAAAATAAATGTTAATATTGCAGCTGACTTTGGGCTGAGACTTTAGAAAATGTGAAAGTCTGTCCCTGTTATTGCAGAGCCAAATAAAACGCCAATAAGCAAAATGAGGGGGAGTCACATGTTGGGAACATGATGCCTTCTGGTCCTTGAGAATCAAATCTGCCCAGTCTCCTGATTAAAAACCAGACTTCTGCAGCCACTCAGACTTTGGAAGAAGAAACCATCTTCCATGAGGCCAGATTCTCAAGTGGCTGGATTTGCTAAGCACTTAATGTGCCATTGTTTATTTTAAAATCCAATATTCCTCACCTCTATCCACTCTGTACACATATAAAAGGTTTAAAAATTGGGGACCTGGAGTCAGAGTGGATATAAAAAGCCCAAGTGGCTTACCCTACTGAGACATCGGCTCCTCCTGGCCTGAAGCTGTCTGTAGAAGAGGCAGACAGAGCTGCTAACAGTCCTCCAAGCCCTTCCCACATGTCCCTGTGAGCAAGCAAGCACAAAGAACCAGAAGCATCTCCAGATATAGAAGGGGACTGCAGAAACCATGAGGACAGTAAGGCAGGAACAGCTTTGCAGCAGGGAGGCTTCTGCAACTGGCCCTGAAGATGCGTCTCTGTTCTCTGGGCAATTTTGGAAGCGATGTCTCTAAAAGAAACCCATATTCAGGAACCTGAGACTGTCCAAAAGCTGTAAACCAAATCTTAGGGTGAGTGGACACTCTCTTATTTTCCAGACCTTTAATTTCATGTTGAAAACAAAAGCCTTTCCCCCAGGAGGGTGGGTTGGAGAGGTACCTAGCTGGGAAGCAGGGCAGAGCATGGACACAGACAGCAAATTCTTGCTCTCCTCTTTTCTCCCAGGTAGACAAAAACAGATTCCACTCCTACGGAGGCTGAAGTTCCCAAAATTCGGCAGTGCTTCCTAAAAGTCAAGGCACTCCCAAAGAATAATCAATCTGTCTTTGCTATCTGGGGTTTTAATTTTTAATCCTTAAGATCTCCCCATTTTCGTTTCTTCTCTGCAGTCCACGTACCAGGTGCTTTGTTTACGAGAACGCTGCTATTAATGTTAGATCTCACAGCTCCAGAGTCTGAAGCTTTAGGAAAAACCACCCAGTGTCATGGGACTTGAATTTAAAAAAATGAGCTCATATCCCAAAGGTGTCCAGCTGGGAGATTCCACTTATTTATGGGAACTCCCTAAAAAGGTCTCCAAGGGATTTGGGCACCAGCGTCCCATTTCCTAACATTTCGCAGTAACAACAGTCCCACTTTCCCTGCATGGCACAGGAAGAGCAAGCCCCTTTGCATGTTTCTCCCAACCATGTAACAAACAGGTTACATCATGACTTTGGTCGCTGAAGCTCCTCGCTTTCCTCCCTCCCCCACGCCAGGAACAATGGCTAACTGTTCTTTTTCCATCTATAAATTTGTCTGAGTTAACAGTTCCCAAGATCTGGCAGCAAGCTGGAGC
Organism: Netta rufina; assembly: GCF_964035555.1. Classification (NCBI taxonomy): domain Eukaryota; kingdom Metazoa; phylum Chordata; class Aves; order Anseriformes; family Anatidae; genus Netta; species Netta rufina. The sequence continues at coordinate 13,507,853 of NC_140140.1, read as the reverse complement.
TGGGAGTGAGCTGAGAGATAGGAGAGTGACAGTCTGAAATGAAACACAGAGCTGCTGGGCCTGCAGCCGTCAGACAGGAGCCTGGCTCCCTCCCTTAAAGATTAGCGAGACTCCTTCGCTGGAGCCCTCCGCATTCCCCAAAATCCTAGCAACAAAGTGCTGTCTCTCAGCCGCCAATGAATCATGTGAATTTAACCTTTCACCTGGCCACAAGGAGGTTAATATACCAAAATAGCCCTTTTTTTTTTTTTTTCTTTCCCCATTTATTGCCTGTGAAGTGGGGAGCGTGGAGCAAACCCTGCGTGGCTGGCAAGGCTCTGAAGGTGGTGTAGGGCTGGAAGCTTTGCTCGTTGTCTCCTCCAACATGAGGCTGGCATTGCCAGCACCAGCCCAGAACACACGAGCTATGGTTTATTCAAAGCAATAGTTCCCATTTTCAGTGTACAGAAGGTTTCCACTCTCACATGTATTGAATGATATCTGGTTTGGGATCGCCAGCGTGGCCTGTGGCGCGCCGTGCCCTCCAGCCTCAGCCCCACGAACACCTACACGCATGGGAACTTGTAGACACAAGAGGCGTCCCCCAGCCCGTGCACATGGCCGGATCCTGAGTCACTCCCAGCTCCTGCCTGCTCACAGCGAAACTCCTGGAGACTTCCCAGGATCCTCACCCCCCAAAAAAAAAGTTCTGAGCCCCTGGGCTGGGTGTCCTTGTCCCACAGGACCAGAGCAAAGCTGGAGCCCTCGGTGTGGCTTACATCAAATAAACCAGCAGAGCTCTGTCTGCCCATCTGCAGAGGTGGTTTTGGCTCTCCTGGTGCATTCCCAGCAGCGGGTGCTGCCTGTGCCCGGTGCCCCTGCCCTCATCTGCCTGAGGACCCCCTGCCTGCTCCAAAACTTGCTGTTAAATCAGCCTGGAAGGAAGACGGAATTTTAAAAAATTAGGATTTTTTTAACAATTCATGGTAAAAAATGATGCAAAGGAAGGTCACTTTTAGGAAGCCCATGCCGAGTTCCCCTTCTTTGGGGGGCACAAATTGTCTGTATATAGTTCCCTGTAGATACTGAAGGAAGTGGGGTGATTTTTGTAGCTGTTGTGGACTTGTCAGCAGCTGGAGGAACGGCTGAGGCTGAAGCATCCCTGTACAATGACTCTGTTAGAGGACAGCAGGCAACGTCAGCTCTGTGGAACCTCCGATTTTCCGTGCCAGTGAAATTCTTACAGGCTAAGGAACAAAACAGGATCTCAGAGTAAGAAGGCGAAAGATTTGCAATACTTCCCCCCCCTCTCTCTCACAGCCCCCCTTCCTGAGAGCCACTGCCACATGCATATAGCAGGAGATAAATATTTTTTGGTGGAGCCCGCTGTTTGTTTAACCCTTTTGAGCCGGAGCTCTCTGGCATCCCCTCACTCCTCCAGGCACAAAACCCTGCTGTCCCTGCCTGCTTGGGCTTGGGGCAGCCCAATCCTTGCCCGCAGCCCCTTGCTGGCCTCCCCCAACCCCGGCCGCCTCCAGCCCCTCTCTCCACAGTGCTGCCCTAAAAATCCGCCCGGCCCCAAAAAGTCCCCAAAACCATCTGAGAAGGGGACAACCGGCCCCTTGGAGACTGGGTAGGAAGGGGCCGGGGAGAGGCAGAGGGCGGCTGGGATGTGGAGCAGGGGATCGGGACCACGGATGGGGACCAGGGGATGCAGAGTAAGGGACCCAAACCCCGCCGGTCCCCTCCTGTCGGTCCCCCCCTTTCGTAGCCCACACGGGCCGGGGGAAGCAGCCCCCGGGGAGCTCGTCTTCCCCCCCGGGCTGTTCGTTTGGTAACCGGGGGCAGAATCAAAAAGCGGCCCGGAGCCTTCCGCCGGGGCCGCAGGAGCCAAATACTCGATGGGTTTCCCTTTGCAGCGAGGTGCCCGAGGGCAGAGGGCTGTGAGCCGCCTCCGAGCCCCGGGGGAGGATGCTGCGGCCCGTGAGAGGTGGGGGGAGAGGGGAGGGGGCTAATTTCATTAATTGCCACCCTCCCGATGGACAGAGAGGGACGTGAAGCCAGGATTCCCCTCTCAGGAGGGTGCGCCTCGCCTCTGGTGAGCAGGACCGGGTACGTTTCTGCCCTTCCCTCTGCACTTTCTTTTTTTTTTTCTTTTTTTTTTTTTTCTTTTTTCTTTTTTTCGGTGTGTGTTGTTTTTTAGTTTGTTTGTTTCTTTGTTTGTTTTGCGGTTTTGCTTTTTGTCTCGTGGTCTTGTTCTTGCTGGAGGGGGCTCCTGGCCCCCCTCGGGACCGCGCAGCGCGCTCCCACGCGTCCGCCCCTGCGCAGGGCTCACAAATCAGCCGGAGCGGGATTAGGGCCGAGGGGCCGGGGCGCCGGGCAGTCTGTCCCGGGGCGGGGGAGCCTCACCTGGAGGGGTCAGGCCTCCCCCGGGAGCCGTGCCGTGCCGTGCCGAGCCGCACCGACCCCGCTGCGCAGCGCCCGGCACCGCTCGGAGCCAGCCGGCCAAAAGCTCTGCCTGGACGCCGGGCACGGGGGCCGCGGATCCTTTCCTTACCCCAGGTCCTGACTCTCACCCTTGCATAAAATTGGCCTGGAAGAGCAGGACAAGGTCCCAGCCAGCCTGCCCAACGGCAAAGGATGGGGCTCGGGGGGCAAACTCCCGGCGGGTGACTTCGGGTGGCCCCGGGCTCCCCTGGGAGCCTTTTCTCTCGTCCCTGCTCCAGGTGAGGATGGAAGAAGGTTTGGTCTCTCCGAGGAGTCCGGGAAGCACCTGCCCCGGTGCTTCTCTTTGGGTTTCTTGCCTCCGCCTAAGCCTTGCCGTGAACCCGGCTCCGCGGCCACGTCGAGTCCCCCCCACCACGGGTCTCACCTCGGTCTGGGCACGTCGGGGGGGGCCCTCTGTGAGCAGGGAGAGTCAGGGAGACCCTGCCCCTTCCCGCGGGGGGTGCCCGCACAGACCGGGCTCCCCGCGTCCCACACCCCGACGTGAATCCTTGGCGGCCGGGCGAGGGCTGCGGTTCACCTAAAGCACCCCCAGGCTCCCCCCTAAAGCAGGAATCGGGCACCGAGAGCAGCCCAAATTTCTACAAACACCCAAGGCGCAAACACAAGGAAATGTATTTAAGGAGCCGGCCGGCGGACCCCCACGCCAGGAGTCTCACCCCATGGTGTCACCCCCGCACCCAGCGGCTTTGTGTCCAGCTGCGGGCTCACCCCCAAACCCGTACCAAGCTGCACCCACGCGTGAACGTGTCCCCACGGGTGGCAGCAGCCCGGCCCGGTGCCCTGCTCGTCCCGCAACACGCACACAAGGTCTATAAACGCCACAGCCTCCGCGGGGAGGCTGCGGAAAGCTGCCTCCGGTTGTGCTGGAAAGCCCCGGGGTGGGAGCACCTGCCCGCAGCCCTGCTGCCGGGGGGGCTCCGGAGGAACCCAGCGCCCCTCATCGCGGCCTCGGGCAGCCGCAGCCCGGGGGGCGAGAGCCCGGCACCGCCGGGAGCTGACCTAAAGCCGCTGCGGAGAGAAATCGGGTCGAAAAACGGGTAAATCGGTTGTGGCTGAACGCACTCGCACGCGCAACACGACTACGGGCAGGTTTTGGCGAAGCTCCTCCGGCGTCAATGCGCTCCCGGGGCAAATCCTCGGGTCTTTCACCGTTTCCACGTTTGTTCGAATGCCACAATCGACCGGAACGGGCGGTCGGGGAGCGTTTATTTCAATGCTCATTATTTTTTAAGAATAAATTCCAATTAAATAGCGCCTGGAAACGGCAAGGCGCGCGGCTGCGGCACGGGCGAGCCCGACGGCTTCGCCCCGCTTTTCCCAACCGAAACGAAACGAAGGAAACTCCGGCGGGGGCTCAGCCACGGCCCCCGCGGCTTTGGGGCTGGATTCCCGCAGAGACGTTTCTGCCCTTGCCGCTGACCAGCAGCATCCCCGAGCTGTTATTATTATTTTTTTTTTCTCTAGTGCATTTTTTTTTTAATTTCTTTTCTTTTCGGTTTGCGGACGCAGGGACTCCCCGCGAGCTGCAAACGGCCGCTTTCTCCTGAACGCAGCGAGCAAATAAATACAGATCCCCAGCCAGTTGCGCTGCATTATTCCGAGGGAAATAGCTGGCATTCCTGCCCCGGTTTATTTTGGAGCCGAAATTTCCCACCCTTCCCGCAGCGCCGGTCCCTAGCGGGGCCGGAGCTGGGCGCCGGGACCCCGCCGCCGGTGCGGGGCTGGAAGCGGGCGTCGGGAGCGCTCCCGGGGCCGAGCAGGGCCCGATCCTGGCGGCAGAGGCCCGAGAGCAGAGCGAGAGCCCGGGGGAGACCGAGCGCGGCTTCTCCCCGTTTCTCCGAGGAGCAAAGAGCCGGCGAGCAGGGAGCACCGCGCGTCCCAAGGGCAAAAAAAAAAAAAAAAAAAAAAAAAGATAAGGCTGAAGTGGTTTCCTTGCTCTGGGGGAGGTGACCGGCACCGCACCGGAGCAGAATTAAATCCGCCAAATTAGCCGGGCCATGCGGACAGCGGGGGTGTAAGTGTTTTTTTTCCCCTCCTGCCTCCCCTTCCTCTGGTCGCGCCGACGGGGAAAATTAGGGAAAAGTGTTTTTTTTTTGTTGTTGTTTGTTTGTTTTTTCTTCTTCTTCTTTTCTTTCTTTTTTTTTTTTCTTTCTTTTTTTCTTTCTTTTTTTTTTTTTTTTTTTTTTTGTCGTTTCCCGGCCCTCTGCGGGTCCCTGTCGCAAGGCCGGAGCGAGGAGGAGGCCCCGAGCCCCCAGGGACAGGCGGGAACACGGCCGCAGCGCTGCAAGGGGGCAGCCCGGGGCTGACAGGACCCCAACGGGACGGTGTGGGGCCGGATAAACGTCCTGGGGTCGGGTAACCGCTCATGGGACCGGATAGCTGCTCGTGGGGCTCAGGGCGGCTCTGCACCGCCGGGAGGCTGCGAGCATCGTCCCAGCCTCGGCAGGGCACGGGAGGGGGGGGGGAAGAGAGAGACCCCCTCCCCTCCCCGGTATTATGGGGTTTTGGTGCCAAGGAGAGAGGGAGAGCTCGCTGGGGGCACAAAACCCCCTCGCCACGTCCTCTGCTACCCGAAACCCCATATCGGAAAGCGTGCCGAGCCTTCCCCAGCCTCCGCCGGCCGCCGGCTCCTCCGGGAAACCGGGGTCGGACGAGGCGGGGGGGGGAAACACACGGCACCCCCTCCTCGAAGAGCCCCCAAAAAACACCTGGAGCGGGGGGGGGGGGCAAAGCCGGGAGCCTCCCCCACCGGTTAGGGGGCGGGCGGTCCCCTCCATCCTTCCTGAGAGATCAACCCGGGGGGGGGGTCCCGGGACGCACCGTGCGGGGGTCGCGCTGCCGGGCTCATCCCGTGTGTCCCCCCCCCAGCGGGAGCGGAGCCTCCTGGCCTTACCCCGTCCCCCCCCCACCCCCCCGGCGGGAGGAGCCCAACCCCTGCCGGGACCGGGGTTACCCCGCCGGCCGTCACGTGGGGCCCGGGCCCCGCCGTAAAGAGCCGCCGCCGCCGCCCCCCGGCCGCCACTTCCCCGCCGGGCGCAGCCGGGGACGCACCCACGGGGGACGGACGGACGGGACGGACAGACAGAGAGGGAGGGACGGACCGACCGACAGACCGAGTAGGGGGGGGGATAGCACCGGCCCCTTTCTGCTGAGAGGCCGCGGTTGTGTTTTTTCTCCCCTCCCCCGGAAAGTTTTTTTTTTTATTATTTATTATTATTATTCTTTTTATTGTTATTATTATTATTTTATTATTTTCCTGGGATTGCCCTGGATGGTCTGAGCGCAGCTTCATGCCCACCCGGCCATGCCCGGCTCCGCTCCCGGCCCGCTGCAATGTGAGTACCTGTCCCGGAGGAGCTGCCCGGGGAGTGGGGGGGGTTACGGGGGTGGGATGCTCTTCTTGGGACCCGAGGTCTCCCGGCTCCGTGCGTCGCGGAGGACTTGTTTCGGTCGCTTTCTTTCGCTTTTCAACCAAAAAGCAGCTGGGGGGGGGGGGGACCGGGACTGCAGCACGGCCCGCAGCTCCTCACCCGCCAGGGCCCGGGGCTCGCTCCAGGCCCGGAGCTCGGAAAAAGACGGGAAGGGAAAGATTTCGGTGGAGAAAAAAAAAAAAAAAAAAAGAAAAAAAAAAAAAGAAAAGAAAAAAAAAAAAGAAAAAAGGGGGAAAAAAAAGTTTTTATTTTTTATTTTTTTAAGGACCCTTGGAAATGCCGGGGCCGGGTGGGCCGTGGAGCAGAGGCCGGTTCATGCCGGGGCTCGGCCGCTGCTCTGAGCCTGGAGCCGCGGGTTCCCCCGCGGGATGGAGGGGAGCAGAAGGAAATTTAAGGGGGAAAAATAAAATAAAATAAATAATAGTAAAAAAAACACATCTCCCTCTCCCCAGCTTGAGGCAGGAGAGTGGTGCTTTCACTGCGGGGCTGGAGGCTCCAGGAGTCCCAGCCCCACGGCCGCCAGGCCGGGAATGGGGTCAGAGGCAGGGATGGGGTCGGGGATGGGATCGGGGATGTGGATGGCTATGGGACCGGGGCTCTGGCCTCGCTGAGCCGCGGCTCTGGGCTCTCCTTCCAGGTGCTTGTGAGTGAGCCCCTCGGCACCGTCGGGGCGCATCCGGCCGGGCCCTGAGCAGCAGCCGCCGCCGCCGAGGACGGACCATGTATCAGGGGCTGGCCCTCGCCCCCAGCCATGGCCAGCCGGCTTATTCCCACGACTCCAGCAATTTCCTGCACTCGTCGGCCGGCTCGCCCGTCTACGTGCCCACCACCCGGGTGCCGTCCGTGCTGCAGACGCTGCCCTACCTGCAAGGCTGCGAGCCGCACCAGAGCCACCTCGGCAACCCCCCGGGCTGGGCGCAGAGCAGCGGCGAAGCCCCTTCCTTCAACGCCGGCAGCCCCCACCCGCCGTCGGGTTTTTCCTATCCCCACAGCCCCCCGGGCAGCAGCCCCCCGGGCCGCGACGGCGCCTACCAGGGGCCCCTGCTGCTGGCCGGCGGGGGCCGGGAGCAGTACGGCAACGCCTTGGTGCGCTCCGTCAACGGGTCCTACTCCAGCCCCTACCCCGCCTACGTGACCCCCGACATTCCTCCTTCCTGGACGGCCGGACACTTTGAGAGCAGCGTGCTGCACAGCCTGCAGACGAGGCAGGCGGCTTTGCCCGGCCGCAGGTCCACCTTCGGTAGGTCGCCGTCGCCCTTCACCGTCGCCTCCGGGCGTCCTCTTCCCGGTGAGGAAGGGCTCCGTGCTCCCCCAACCCCGGTCCTTGCAGCATCCCCCAGCTCCGGGGTGAGCTGCCCCGATGGGAAAAAGAGGGAGAGGTTTTAGCTGGATGGAAAGCTGGTCCGGGCATGGGGTGCGCGGCTGGCTGCCCCCAGACGGAGGTGTTTTGTTTGTGTGTGTGTGTGTGCTTGTGTTACAAGGAGGACAAAGAGCACGTTTCAAAGGAGAGCAATTCCCCCCGAGGACGGAGGAGCAGAGGCCGCTCGACACCCCCTTACCACCCCCCCAGCCCCCCCCGCGATATCTCCTTCCCACAATATCGACTTTGTGCCTGGGCTTCAATACTTACCCTTGTGTTTAAATTAGCGGGGCAGATTTATAGCTCCCTCCCTTTTAAGTAATTTATTGTGGTAAATGAGTTTATATTCGAACAGACTCTCGGTCTCCTAATTCGCCTTCGCCCAAACAGGTCCGCAGCTGCACTGCTCCGCGGCCTTTGGGGAGGCAGGGAAAGGCAGCCAGGCGTTGAACAATAAACCCCACTACAATTCGTTTGCGTCCATACCGGAGAGCTCTTCTAAACCCAGAGCCGAGCAAACAAAGTTTTCGGGTCTTGATGTAAAAGGACCCTCCGTGTGCGCGGTTTACAGCCCCGGGGATATTTCCCCAGCCTCCTCCGGCGGTGCTTCGCAAAGCCCTTTAAAAGCCACTTCAAGATCTCAGCCGCGTTATCATCTTTACTGCGGTGAACCGAATTATCTTATCTTTACCCCAAGAACAAAGTAAAGCGGGGAGACAGCCCCCTCCCCGCCGGGCTGCCTCCCCGGCTCGGCTTTTCCTCCCACGCCGGGGATGCTCGGGAGCGGTTGGTTTCCCAGATTTTCTCTTTGTCTCGGAAAATCCGTTGTGTTGTGCCGGGACGGATTGCCCCGGTCCTGCCGAGGGAGGTGGTGGCGCGGAAAAATCTTCTACGCTTTGAATTTACTAGTTTGGGACCTGGAATAGAGACCGCCGTCCTCTCTGCCGTTTATTTTTGCTCTTGAATAGTGTAAACCGCTCTTAAGTGGCGTAGACTATTTTCTTTTTCATTTAATGAATTATTGCGACCTTTTTCTTTTTTTACTTCTTATACATATATATTTTTTCAATTTATTTTTCATGTTTTTGTTTTGCCTTTTTTTTTTCTCCCGGTGGATCATTTTTAATACGATCGCAGATGAAAAAGAAAAAAAAAAAAAAAAAGAGCGTATTTGCGTGTTTTTTTTTTTTTTTTTTTTTTTTGTTTTTTTTGAAAGAAAATAACTTTCGGGACGAAGGAAGTTATTTCAAAGAGAGAAAGAAAAGCGGCAGGAGGAAAGAGCCCGACCCGAGGCTCTCGGTTGCGCCCCGGGCTGCCCGTTCGCAGCGCAGCGACGCTCGGGCCGGGAGCCCCCGGGCACCGTGCTGGGGCCGGGCGGCTCCGAGATTTCCTCGGAGAGGGGAAGAAAAGTCCGGAGGAGCCTGGCTACAGCGGGTTTGGGGTCGGGGGAGGCTGCCCGGTGCTCCTGGGCGCTGTGCGGAGCCTGGTACCGAGCCGGGGTTGCAGCGCGGATGGAGCCCTGGGCGCCCCGCCACCGGCCAGGGAGCACCGCGCCTTGCTAGAGATAGGAAAAAGCCCCCCTTTTTGTCCTCCCTCCCCACTTTATCATCCCCGTAGTGTTCATTAAAAATAGTTTTACCTCTCAGGCTGTGCCCTGCGCTGGGATAATGCCGCGGATGGGCTCCCTGCCCCTTTCCATCCCCCGGACAGCTCAGTTCTGCTCAGGGGTTTTGGGGTGGGGATGGGGGAATGTGCTGCCTTTGAGCAAATATTGAGAGCTGAGGGTGTGCGGGGGAATAAAGGATTTCTTCCATGTTCTGCAAGGTGAAGGCAAGTTCCCGGCGGGCAGGGATTGTCCCTTGCAGAGGAGCAGTGGGGCACAGAGGATCGGGGACACCTTCCTGTAAGCTCTCCACGCTGCGGGTGGCACGGTGTGGTGGGCACAGCTCCTGACCCGTGTGCCTTGGGTCTCTCTTCCAGAGTATCTGGAGGAGTTCCCCGGGGACGGCCGGGAGTGCGTGAACTGCGGGGCCATGTCCACGCCGCTCTGGAGGAAGGATGGCACCGGGCACTACCTGTGCAACGCCTGCGGGCTCTACCACAAAATGAACGGCATCAACCGGCCGCTCAAGCCGCAGAAGAGGCTGGTAAGAGGGACACATCCCCTGCTGTACCCGGGGGTGGATGGAGGGCAGGATCCGGGGGGCTGGTGCTGTCGGGTTCTCTGTGTTAGGGCCTGTTTGAGCCTTGGTCCTCCCATGGGTTAAATGCTGTCAGTGCCAGCCAGAGGCCTTTGTTACGGGTCAGAGCGTGGAGATGAGTGAAGCTGCGGGAAATGCTGCTCTGGTACGGCCGGTGGCCAGCACGGAGATGGGGAGCAGGGACTGGAGGGGTCCCAGGCTGTGCTGCATCCAAGCAGGGCCGGACATCCCTGCCTGTTATCTGGGGATGTGGGGTGCTCTGCGAACTTCTCCCACCCCTGTTTCTACCATGGGCACTTTTCTTTCTTTCTATGCCAATAATTGTCGTGTCCATGCAGCCACGCAAGGTCTAGGCAGGGTAGCTGAGGAGGAGGCAGGGCTGCGAGGGGAGCAGGATGGGGCACAGATACCATGCCTGGAGCCCTGTGCTCCTAAAGCAGGATTTGGGGTTTGGTAGTTCCCAGTTTCTCCACAGGTTAAAGCAGTAATTCCCCCCACATCGTGGTATTGAGCTTCCTCTAATTGGGATCCCATCGTGAGAGAGGACAAGCGCCTCCTTTTTTTTGTACGATCGCTTTGGGATGTTTAAATTTGGTGGTAACAGTTTTGGTTTCAGAGCCTGTCATCAGAAGCAGTCATTACAAACAGGATGTTTGTCTGAGCCGTGCTGGGGAACAGCTGGGAGTTCCTTTTGCTTTCACTCTGGGTGTATTCCTGCAGTTATTTTGTGTGTTGCAAAACAAATTGTTAGCAGTAACCCGACAGTGGCATGTTTCAGTGTTAAAAAAAATCATAAGAAACAAATATGGGATTGAATAAATTATTTGTTCTGATTGTGATCCTGGAAATTTGGCTCTATTTGCAAAATGAAATGAGCAGCGGCTCCACAGAAAATCACACTGTTTTGTTCCATGCCGTGGCAATGTCACCAAAACCGATGTGTTTCTGAGAAATATTTTGCATTATCCTACAGGATTTGTGTGTCTCACCAAAATATTCCTGGTCTCTTTTAATGTAATTATATTAAATCTGCACCCCCAAATCTCTCCTGAGCTGCAGATCTCAGAGTTATGCTGCTGATTTTGTTGGCGCAAATATGAGCTGTGTATTGAAAGACTGGTGCAAAAGCTTAAATCAAACTCTGCATTTCGGAGACTGGCATCAAAATGCGGCTCTGCCTGAATTTCCTGGGCTCTTTAGAGCAGCTTTTCCCCAAGGCTCTGGGACAGGGCTTGCTGTTACCTGGTATTTTATTTCAGTGCATGGGAAGGGAGCCGGCCCCTTTGCATGCCTGCTGCGACTGTGGCGAGGCTGCGGCCGGAGCAGTGCCGGCACCTCCCCGCAGGGCTGGGTACCTGTCCCACAGCACACAGCAGTATTTGGGGTCCCCGAGCCCCCTGCCTGCTCCTCTGTCACTGCTGGCACAGCCCCATAAGTAGCAGCCATGAGGCATTTTTTTAGTAAACATTTCAGCTGTGTTTTTTGGTGGAGAATGCTGGTTCACTGAATTAGGACTGCTGGCTCGTCCCCGTGAAACAAATATCAAAGCATTTCCAACTGTGTTATTATTTTGGCTATCAATACAATGATAAGGCCCACATGAAATGGCTGATATCCTTATCCAGGGGAAACATTTCAGTGCGGTTGAAATACCTGATGGGATTTTGTTTTATAGAAAAGAGAAGGGGCTGCATTTTTGACTTTCCATCCTGACTTTGAAATGAAACATTTCAAAATCTTGGATTTTTCCAAGGTTTTGAAATGCCATTTTGCAACAAGTTGTGCTTCATCAGAGGAAGGAGGGCCCACTGCTGATGGATAAGAGGGTGCCAGGCATTTTCTACAAACCCACCACCCCAGCATCTACCTGTCCTTGGGATGTTTCCCCAACCCCAAATCATTTCCACTGCCGGGAATGGTTTGGAGCACCATCCCCGCGTAACCCCACCCGCACGGGCAGGACGGGAGCTCACGGTGCAGGAACAATGAGCCAGGCTGTTTCACAATGCCGTGAAATAGAGGCACAGAGAGGAAAAATGGTGCCTTTCGGCCTTTACGTTATGACCTTTGTTCTGTAGGCAGGCGCTGCGCCGCGGTTGTTCTGACTTCTGTGTTCACAAAGCAAGTCCTGCTGAAAGCCCTGGCAAATGCAACGTGGCACACGCGACCCCGCGGGGATGACGTCCTGTGGCTTGGTAGCACTCAGCCTGCTTGTGTATGGGAGAGGGCCAGCAGCAGCAGTGCTGTTTCCAGTTCATTTTTTTTTTTTTTTTTTTTTTTGTTGTTTGTTTGTTTGTGATAAGGGCAGCATCCTCTAGGCAGCAGGGACAGCTGTTTTGCTACAGCCTGCCGCTGGACGCAAAGCACTGTGGCTTTCAGCAGAAAGGATTTACCTTAGAGGAGGATGAGAGCAGCGCTTTATTTTAGGTTCTTTTCTAGCTAAAGTTCCTCAGCACGTTTCACAAGATACCTTAGATCCAGTCCTAAAAGCTGGATCACTTTTACCATCCCAGAGCAGCCCCTAGAGCTGGATGGCTCCACTCTTGTGCATGAAATTCCCCCAATGTTAGGAGCAGAGCTGCAGCTCGTGGTGCAGCAGGGGGGGCAGATGCAGCAGCCGTCCTGTGCTCAGCAGCTTCCATCATCCTGAGGTGGAGAATTATTCTGGAAGTTAAATTTTCAGTGTTTGTGTCTTTGTTTTTTGTTTTTTGTTTTGTTTTGTTTTGTTTTGTGGTATTTGGTTTTGTTTGTTTGTTTGTTTTTCCAGGCTGTCCTTTTTTATAGTTTGCAATACATGGATTTGGTGATGCTTTTGGGGAAGGTGGACATGGGACTGATCACAGCCCTGGTGCAATCTGCTGGGATCCCAGAGCCGTGCAGTGTTCATGGTTTGTGCTTTGGCTTTCTCCTGGCCATCATTTCCTGTGGTTCACTTCTCCTCCGAGGTGTCCAGAGCCACAACAGCAAGGCCGTATCTCAGACACTGCTGCTACTTGTGGCTCTGAGCCTTGGAGCTGCCTGCTTCCAGGAGCTGAGCAGGGGAATCTCAGCACATTTTGCTGCAGCCACTTTTCTACCGACATCATCTCCCCTCTGTCCTACTGGCGAGGGGGACAGACAATCTTCAATTAAACCCTCTGGAGGTTCAGAGGCTTCTTTTCCTCTGTGAAACCCCATGGTTTGTTCTCTACTCCTGAAGAGCAGACAAAGCACAATCCCTTATGGCTTTGGGACTCCCCCTCGGAGGGACCTGCCCTGCTGGCCCCAAAGTTTTCAGGCTGCCCAAGCAGCGCCCACACGGGGTTGATGCGATAGGCACTGGCTCCTGATTCCTCGAGCTTATCGGCAGCACTTGGCTGTCAAGCCCGGTCCGTGAGGAGTTTTTGTTTGAGTGTACGGTGCATTTGTATAAATAAACACTGGAGCACAATGTTGAAGTCAACAACTTCCTAGACAAGGTCAGAGTGGTACAAAGGCAGAGGGGTGGAGGCAGGCAGCCATGCGCTTTCTTTTAAGGGAACTGCTGGGAAACCAGCAATAACATATTGTACCTTCGTCCTTCAGTGAGCAAAAGTAGCCTTGACTGTCTCTTTCTTGCCAGACTGGCAAGTTGTGGTGTAGGGCCAGGTTCTCACTGGGTTTTTGGGTTTTAAATCACGATGTCTGCCCAAGGAGGATGGCCTCTGCTGTGCCGGGCTCTGCAGGGAGGAGGCAGCCCACAAAGCACTGTACAGAAGATGCAGATGGAGGTAGGCACTGATGTCCCAGTGGACAGCACAATGCTGTGTGACATCAGGACAGCACGTCCCTTCCTCCCTGGGGCTGCCCAGAAATTTCGGGGCTTTCCAAAGTGCTTTGCATTGGCCTTCCTCCATCTGCAGGTGCTGACAGATCTCACCAGCCCCTGCTGGGCACCGATACCGCAGGGCTGAGTGCCTCCAAATTCCCCCTCGCGCCTGTGGCACCCCTGGGGCTGAGGTCCCTCCTGGTTGCAGGGATGAATGACCCAGCCGTGGTAGCTGAAAGGCTTTGAGAAAGCTCTGTAATTGGTCCAGGATCTTGCTGTGACACCATGTCCCATTTTATGGACAAGAATTGCTGTAAAAACCTCCTCTGTGCCAAGCTTGTCCGCTCACAGCTCAGCATATTATTATTTTTGGTTATTTCTTGAAAAGCAAATCATTTTCCAAGCAGTACCACTATTTGTGAATAGTTGCTGAGACCTCTTTGCAACCAGTGAATTGAAGCTTGGGCACGTCACTCGTGACTCTTGAAACTCAAAGCTGATCTCTGACTGCTAACCTTGTAAAAACATTTCATTTTTATCCCGACGCACCCCACTTCATTCATCATATTGATTAGTTATGATATCAAGCGGTAATGGAAAAATAAACAAACAGGGAGTTCGTTATTGCCTGCATCACCTATCATCTGTCTTTGAGAGGAACCAAAGTGATTTTTCTCAGTGCTGAAGAATGTATTCAAATACCTGAGTGTGCAGGGTCTGCGATATTACTTACGTCGCTGGTATCTTTGTGCGTCTTGAAGCCTCTTATTAAAATAGTTCAAATGTGAAGAGTTTAGAGACATTGAAATGAAATGCTATTAAGCTGACAAGGAGGCTTGTGAATTTTCCAGTGGCTTAGAGTACAGTTGTCAGAAATTAGCTTGCAGCTTCTGCCAGAATATTTCCCTTCTTCCTTTGGAAATGCGAACGTTTCGGAGCCAGCAATCACTGCACTCACAAAGTATGTCATTAGTTAATGTTTGCACAGTGTTCCTGCAGCCAGTAAGGGATCAGATTATCTGGGAGACGTGCAGGGAAAAACCCTCCTCATCCCATCACGGGCCAGTTCAGCTTGGTTCTGCTCAGCTCAGCCAATTAATTCCAGTGTCTTGAAGCAGAGATTAATCGGGACGTTGCTAACTTTAGTGGTAGCTTTGAGTGCAGAAGAACAGAAATAAAGTTCAGTTAAAGCAGCAGCAGCTTTCTGCAGCAGCCATTGGAGTGTTGAAGGCCTGGCAGGTATTTTCCTTCTCTTTCTCTGAGTGGGTCTCCTGGACAGAAGTGCTCTGTGCTCCGAGTTTTGATCACTTCCAGCACACTTGCTGGGAGTTTGTGAAAAGGATCGGGAGGACATTTGCCAGGTTTATGGAGCTCAATAAAAAAAGCTCTTGCAAATTAGAGTGTTCACATTTGAATGTAATTTCTTTCTGAATTTGGCTATCTTTCACGTTTCACGTTTTCCAGGAAAGCATTGTAAACGGGGATTTTATTTTTGTAGGAAAGGAAACTTCCCAGTTTGACATTTCCATGTGTGCACTCACATATCTGTTTGCTTGCCTTTAAGTCTTCATCCAGACGTGCTGGGCTATGTTGCACTAACTGCCACACAACCAACACCACCCTCTGGAGAAGGAACGCCGAAGGGGAGCCCGTCTGCAACGCCTGCGGGTTGTACATGAAGCTCCATGGGGTGAGGAGTGTGTGCGTGGCATGAGGGACATGTGGGGTGCTGGGATCCCCCTGGCAGGGCTGGGACACCAGGGCTAGAGGGGACAGCCTCTAGAGCAGACCCAGAAGAGTCATAGACCGGTGCTGTCCCCTTGGACAAGCTCATTCTACTGCAGTTACCCAAAATAAGCTTAAGGGGGAAGTGGAACACTTTTGGGAGGTACCTGTAGAAGAGATTTCTGGCATTGTGTGGCTGTTAATCAGCTCGTTTGCCAAGAATTACTAAAAAAAAAAAAAAAAAAAAAAAGAAACCATGCCAGACTCCGGTAGGTGGGGACTGAAGCTCCCCAAACACAGACAGGCGATAAGGGGTGTTTCTCTGCTAGGTTGGGTACTTAAGCAATGTGTGGAAGATGCTAAAGAGTCTGCCAGGAGGTTGGCTGATAACATTCAGCCATGGAGGATGGGAAATGTTGGTAACATGCCCATGATCCAAGAGGAGGCTTCACCCCTCCATGCAGGCCTCTTCAAGCTTCTGCCATAAGGGTTCGAGTTTCTCTGTCCCATGACTGCTCCCTCTGAGTCCTGTAGGCCCCAGCTGTCGGAGCAATTTAGTAGGGCCCTGTCATAAAGGTCACCAATAAATCAGGAAAAGGAAAATAGGAAATAAAGGAAAAAACAAAATTTGTGGGAAAGCCTTAGCTGTTAGCCTTATACATCTTCCAGCCAAGGCCTGTCGCAGAGAAAAATAGCACTCAGTGAAGGACAAGGACTTTAGGTGCATTGCATGAAGTACAGCGTGAAAATAGGAAGGCAACACGTGTGTGGGAAGGAGATGAGTAAAATACAATATTAATGATTCCAAACCTTATGAATGTCAAGGTACCACGACCTCTGGCCATGAAAAAGGAAAGCATCCAGACAAGGAAAAGGAAGCCTAAAAACATTACCAAAGGCAAAACCTCGACAGGTATAGTGCTGCTACCATCTGTCCTGGGGGTTTGGGGCACAGTTCATCTCACCAGTGTTCATTCTGCAAGAAACTGTGATTAAGAGAAAATCATATTGGGATTTTTTTTTCCCTGATGACTGCTTTAGCTATAGGGCCTTTGTTTAAGCACAGCCCTCAAGTGAGAGAAGGATGTGGGGTGAGAAACCTCATTGGTGTCACGTCCCCACAGGGATCCCGTGTGCTGTTGGCACCCGGTTCCAGCCCTGCAGCACCTGGGTTCCAGCAGGTCTGAGCTACAGTGGGCAACGAGAAAAAATAGGGGCTGGGAGTGGTGTAGTTAGAAATTAGGGAGGGGGCTTGTGGCATGTTCAGCATCTGCTCCTCTGGCCTGTGCAAGGACCCACACGGCCAGGCTGGGAATGGGATCTCCTCCTCCATCAGTATCATGGCAGCCAAATACAAAGCCTTACCCCGGTGGAGATGAGGTGGAGAAGGAGAGCAGCAGAGCTGTGCCATGTGATATGGTGCTAGATATTACAAAATAGATCCCCTTAGGGGAAGATTTGTGCCTGTTGTATTTTCTTCATTGTCCTGTGCTCGTTGTCCTGCAGGATCTACAACTTCGGCCACGAACTCCCCTTCTTCCATTACGAACTCAGACAGCACGGTCACTTTAAAGTCCGAGCCCAGCACGACCTCGCAGTATCCTGGACAAGCCATCGTGGCAGTGTCCCAGGTAAGGGAACAGGGCTGTCACCCGCTGGGGTGGGTGCTCCACCTGCCTCCATAATTGCTGAGGACCTTGACGAGGCTGAGTGACTTCCTAATTGCACTGAGGGGCTGCCCAGTGATCTGCAACCCTATGGAGTCAGTGGGATCAGCCCTGGGTGGAAACCTCTGTAGTTCCTAAAAATAGACTGCCTGGCCATACATTACCTGTGCTTTATAGCCCTGAGTGCTTAGAGGCTGAGGGCAAGCTCACACTTCTGCCACGAAGATTTGCTGTGCAGGGTGGTATTTCAACTTTGTTCGGGAAAAAATGGCTCTAAGTCATCCCGCAGGTGGACATTTTGTGCCCCGTGTTATCCCCGTGCGGGGTTTAAGCCCCCTCAAGCTGGACATGTGTGCAGGGGGAGCTCGGCCCCAGAGCCTAAGCACCAGGCACTGTGCCACGGGAGAGATTTTTTGGCTGAAACAGGTAAATCTGATTTGTGCTGTGCTCTTAAAAAATAGACATGCGCTTAGAGATGTCTGAGCTGGACACATTCAGTCAATAAATAACGGGCTGGCCCTGGGATGCCTTCTCTTGGCCTGCTGCTCGCTGGGCTGGGGACAGAGCATTGCTCCTGGCTAGCCTCCGACACACAGGATGAGCCTCAGGGATAATGCACTGTGTCCATGACCTGTCACCATCCTACCACTGTGTTAGGATAAGCAGGAGAACTACCCTTAGCTCATAACAAGCTTTCTAATGGCTTCTTCCTTCCCTCCCGGGGCAGGCGCAGAGCCAGTCGGACGAAGCGTTGGCCGGCGGCCACGGCGAGTTCAAATTTGAGCCCGAGGACTACCCCTTCTCCCCCAGCAGCATGGCCCCGCAGCCAGGGCTCAGCGTGCCACTGCGGCAGGACTCCTGGTGCGCCCTGGCGCTCGCCTAAACCCCCTTGGGGTCACCAGCCCGGGCACCGTGCGTGCGGCTCGCCCCACTGGGAAGACACCGGCTGCCCCAGCCGCCACGGGACAGGTTTCTCTCAGAGGACATGGGTGGAAAAGGACAGCTGGATGAAGCACCCAGAGAGCTCTTCCTTGGCCGAAGTGACCCTGAGCAGCCTCCTCGAGGCCGCCTCCGTGTTCCCCGGGAAAGCCTTCCTCCTTTGAGATGCAACCAGCAAATAAATGCATCCCAGAATCTATGTTTATTCGCAGTGATTTCTCCCTCCTATGACTCCTCTGTGTGCAATTTATTCCACTTTCCAATAAAGACTGTAATAACGTGGCACCAAATAACTTAATTTTATTAAAATGTAAACTGCATGGCCTCCCTTCTGTTTTATTGGCCACAATGGGGAGAAGAAAAAAAAAAAAAAAGAAAAAAGAAAAAAAAAAAAGCAATGGTTGTTTTGAACATTTACTGTTTTATATTAAAAATGATCATCTCTATAGAGTGTTAGCTTCTGAAGCATTTAGTGTATCAACACCGAGCTGATGAGTCATACATGAAATAAACACACCGCTCTTCCCGTCCCGGTTCCAAAGAAGGATTTTTTTTATTATTATTTTAGGCAAACCACATGACAAAAATGGTCAAAACCTCCCAGTAATAAAAGAATGCTGAAATGTTGTTTTTCTTTTGTATTTCCTGATTGGTTTCAATATTGCCAACTCCAAACATTACAAAATAGGAATCGGCCTTCCAAAAATTACGAGAAAGTCTCGAAGAACTGAAAAATAAACGCTGTGTTGGATGTACTTTCTGTTTGTAACTGTTTTCGGGCATGTTTTAAATGAAAGATTTCCATTTCAGCTGTGCAGGTCAGAGATTTCTTTTCCACTTTTTTAAGGAAAGCCTAGCAGGAATTAATTTCTTGGAGCTGAGCTGCAGCAGACAACAACCAGTGATGTAAAACCCACTTCCACGCTTCCAAAGGCTGGCACCAGTTTGTGCCTGCAGTGGTGCCGGGCACACAGGGGTCATCTCATCTTCCCTGAGCCCCCTCTTTCTGAGCATTTATTGCTGGGATCATATCAGTGCTGCCGAGGACTCGGTGAGGGTTTTGGGGTTAGGCTTTAAGTGGGGTGGTGGGAGGACAGGGGGCTCGCAGGTGCCCTGGGGAGGTTAGTGATGGGAGAAACGCTCTGCTGGGGGCCCTGAGCAGCCCGGGGTGAGGAGAGGACGGCAGCAAGCAGGGGAGATGGGTGGGAAATGAAGGGGGAGTGAGGTCATGGAGTTACGTCTGAGGCCTGCTTTATTTGTTATTTCTAAATAAAAACCCCAGCCTGGCTGGACAGCTATTTATGGCCAGGAAGCCGTCAAGTAATAGTTCCTTAATATAGAAGTTGACCTGTCCAGGGCTTCCTGGAGCAACTCTTCCTCTTGTCAGAAGAGATGGATCGCTTGATTTTTATTATAAACAGCTATAGACGATCGGGGAGAGTGAAATCTGGCATCAGGTCACAACTCATCCGAGATGGAGGATGGTGCTTGCCACAACACAGCCCTCTCTGGGGGAGACCAGATGCTTCAGGCACCGGGCAGGATCGGTCCCCTCTGAAACTGCTGGAGCTTGGTGGTGACCTCTGCAGCCACGCTGTGACTCTTAGTGGGCACAAGGGGTTCAACCCATCCTTTCAGCAAAGCCCATGGATGAAAGCTACCTTTGAGGGGTTTTCTTGTGTCTCCAGAGCCTCATTAGTGGCTTGCAACACACCAAGTCCGGGGATGTCACGGAGGAGCACCCAGACCCACTGCCCGCAGTGGCAGGCTTGGCGGTGGCACTCTGTGTTTGCACAGTGGGCTCTCAGTGCTGCTCCGTGTCCCCACCGTTTGTTTTTCCACTCCTTGAGCTGCCAATACCCACAGTACAACCACGTGTAGCCCTGAAGTGAGCAAGCCAGCAGCCTTCTCCCAGCTCCCCAGCTTCCCCCAGTTCCCGGCAGCGTTTTGCCCTCACTGAGGACAGGGGCTCACCATCACCTCCCCACTTCTGTGGCAGGAACTTGCTTTGTTCATCCCAAGCACAGTCCTTGGACTTTGCACTGCAGAGCTGAGTCTCTGCGGGGTGAGCAGGGTGACACTGACTCCAAATCCGACCCTAAGAGTGCCCCTGGGAGTCAGGGAAATGGGTGCTGTGCCCCGAGCATCAGGGAACAGTGGGTGTCCAGCCTGATGTGCCAGGGCATGGGATGGAGGGAGCGAGAGCCCACAGTGCATCATGATCAGCATTCCCGGGCACCTTCCCAAATCCCATATTTGCCGTCACAAAAAGGCAGCACAAAGCCACGACAAGATGATTTCTGCGGACGATGGCAAGGGGTCCTCGCTTTCTCGTCTGCATGACCCCGAAGGGGAGAGTTATTTTAAAGGCAAACAAGAAGACCCAAACAATGCCAAGATGTTGACACCAGTGGCTCCAGCAGTTTTATTTATTGCCTGTTGGTAACTGTTGGCTGGCCGTCGGGATACGCCGGGGCCTGGTGGCTGACAAAACGAGGCAGAGCGACAAGAAGTGAAACAATCGGGATGTGTGTAATTTTTCCTTCCTGCTCGCTGCCTGCACTCACTGGACGGCATCGTCCACGAGGCTGGCTTTGTATTTCTCTGGGGTGTCTTCCAACCTTTTGCTCCCATCCCCGAGCCAGGAGCCGTCCCTGCAGACCCTGCCTCCTGGTCTTCCTAACAGAAACCCAGCACCATCTGTGCAGCCCTGAAGGACAGGAGAGCACCTTTTCTGTTCCAGCTCTGCACCCCGAGAAGCTCACCCTGTGCAGGTCCCAGCAGCCACATCCAGGAGCACCCCTGCACCCTCTACCCACCACCTTCCCAACCTGCCATTTTGAAGACCTTCCTAGGGGGCCCACATACCTCTGCACCCCCCTATTAAGCACTAAAAAGGAGGATTTGACCCAATAAGTCTGAAAAAAAAAAAAAGGAAGAAAAAAAAAAGGAAATTTTGGGTTTCCCCAGCTCCTGCTGTGTCCTCAGTCCCGCTCCAGAGCCCTGCTCAGCCCATATATTTGTAGGAGTTTGAGTGGTTGGGATGGCAGCGATGGAGGAGATCAGAACCCGCTTGTCCCTGCCTGCACAGCTCCACACGAGGCAGATTTGCAGATGTGCTTCACAGATTGACTTTTATTTCTCCTTCCCAAACCTTTCTCACTCCCCTCGGTGCTCTCCCCTTCCCAGGCATGACCGTGTTTGCTCTCCTGCAGGTCTGGCGGCTTGTGGGCAATTATTATCTTTACTGTTGTTGTACAGCTGCCTCCGAGCTATCAATTGCCTTTGTTCAAAGGTTACCTGCCCAGATGATTTTACAACATGACTACAATGATCTGTTCCATTTTGCACTTTATACTGATGCCACAGTGATTTTTACCAAGTCAGCGAGTGAGTAATGAAGCACTTGAGCCTATAAACACATGTTATTCTTGTTTATGATCATATTAATAGCACAATAAAATCACTGCTCACTCAAGCAGTTGCTTTCAAGAGAAAAAAGAAAAAAAAAAAAGTTTGTTTCTTTTTTATTTCCGCATGGAAAATGGAAAGCTGAGGCTTAATTTCTGCTGGGAGCCCAGCAGCCGCAGACTCTCTAATGGGGTGTCACTTCTGAGTGGGAGCACCAAGAACTGTTCTTTTTTCTGCATTGTGCACAGAAATCTTCACGACTTGTGTGGCAGCTCAGCAGCTCAGCCTGAATGGTAAATGCAGCTCAGCTGCAGGCACTTTAACTCTCCTGGCTGTTCCTTCGCATGGCTTGGGGACACACATGTCCCCAGGTGTGCTCCCAAATCAGTGGTTAGGCTGATGACAGCTAAGGCCTGAGCCCATCGTGGTTATAAGAGTATGGGAGCACAACCTTCCCCTTCTTGGTGCTAGTATGGAGTCTGCCTTGGGGGTAATGGTGTGGATCTGCATTTTTTTTTTTCCAAAAATTAAGTGAAAACAAGACTGTGAGCCAGGTATGGTACTGCTATGGGGCTGAGGGGGGTTTAGGTGTCTTGTTGGTGGGTTTGGAGTACTCTGGAAGTACATTGGGAAGTAGGGGTGAATTCACTAATACTTCCCAGGCCTTGTTCCTTGCTCCTCTCCTGTGCTTTTATGGCTATGTTGGTTGTATACCAGGCAGGAAAACAGCCTGTGCCGCAGTAATTAAGTGTCCAAGCCCCTTACCTCTGCAGCAGTTAAACCTGAGCTGAATATTCATTCTCACCATTGTATGTGTAGGAGCAGAAGACAAACAGTACCGCTCCTTTTATCACCTCAGGTGGTCCTTTGTGGAGAAGGCTTCATGGCCAGGAGGTGATGTCCCCCAGAACCTCTCCTGTTCAGCATGAATTTACATTGAATAGCCCCAAACCACTTAATGTGGAGCAGTAACACCTTTTTCAAAGGGCTTCCAAAGGAGCTCCTCCTCAAGGGGAGGCTTGGTGAGAAGAAGCACATACCAGAAAGGCCCTTGTTGAAGGCAGCACCTCCCCATAGCCTGCTGTTTTCTCCACAGGCTTGATCTTCCAAATGTCAGTAAAACTTCTGCCCAGCAGTATGACCAAGGAGAACATGCTGTGGGTATGGTATGTGTTGGGCAGAAAGGATAGTAGGGGTGGTGAACTGCCTTTATGGTCAAAATTGGCAAAAAAAAAAAAAAAAAGCTTTATCCACAGTGCTCTAAGGCTGCTGGGGCTGTAAGCATTTACTGGCCTTTTACTGTTCTTGCAAGCTTTCTTTAGTGTCATTGAGAGATGCATTAGTATTGGAATTTAAAGAAAGATTTTTACAACCAGTGCTTCCACGGCAGCATTAAACGTGGCCAAGAGCAGACCTTGACTACTGTGGTGTTCGATAACGTCAGGGTCTGAACTGCCTCCAGGGCCAACCCCTCCTCTGGCACGGGGCAGCAGTGCTGAATCTTCTCCTTTATACACCTCTAACCTTGTTACCAGGTGCTGTTATACTGCTGACAGGATAAAAGAGGAGGAAAGTGGGGAATTGTTATAATTCAGGTCTGTCTGTCTTGCCTCGGGTGCACAGCTAGCTGCTTCGTGGTGTGAAAGGAGCACTCAGCTAGGGATGCACAAATAGGGAAAAGGGTAGATAGAAAAAAGATCGCCTCTTCTTATTTACTCCTTCCTATGAAGCAAGTGGTTTAAAGCAAACAGTGATGGGAACTTCCAGTTGTGGTTCCTGTTTCACCTGTGCTTGCGTTTGCCCTGTTCCGGGGCAAGGTGTGGGACTGGGACCACTCCGGAGGCTGGATAGGAGGAGAAGTGGGCATGGATGCATGCAGTGCAGGGCTCCAATGTTGCTGTCGCTTCAGGTGTTGGCAGCATCCTTCCCATCTGTTCACTCTTCGCTTGTAATAAAAAAAGAATAGCTCTGGCTCATGGAATGAATGGAAACGATGTGCATTTAGCTGTAGGAGCCTGTTATTAACACCTGGCAGTGGAGCAGTGCTGATGCTCCTTCTTTTTCCTGCTCTGGCCTTAGCAAGGTAGGAAAATAGTACTGGAGAACTCACCCTGCTGTGTGAGCAGGACTAAGGTGAGGTGGAATTGGCCATGTTAATCATTTACCTTGAGGCCAATGGAGGCTGTAGCAGGTGCTCTGTGTATATAGGGATCTGCAAGCATAAACGTTCGATGGGGAAGCCGCTGCTCAAAGGGCACTGCAAAGCAGCCTTTTGGGGAGGCAGTTTGCTCAGATCCACCTTTGTTTGCTTTGCGGGAGCATGGCCCTGTGCCACGGTGCTCTGTCACCAGCAGGGCTGTCACCGTGGGACAGTGTGGATGGGGACCACGGGACAGCTGCCACTCCTGGGCCTGGCCTTGACAGCTCTACTCCCTGATTAATAATGCTCCATGCCAAATGGGAGTGGAGAGCTTCTAGAGGGCGATGGTTACTGCTGAGCATTCGGGCATAACCATGGTGTTTCTGAGTGTCTCTCCAAGGAAATTCAGCAGGAGGAGCGTAAGCTTGCTTTTCTGTCATCCTACAGTGCTTAAACCTTGCTATATCATGGATATGTTTTCTATGTTTAATAATACAGCTACAAAAAGGCTGGGGTTTCAGTTTATTTTGAGATTCACTAGGTACTTGGATGTAACTGAACATGTCACCATTGTTTTCATTCCACTGTCACATGTGATAAGCCCAGGCTGTCATTCCTCCATAACCCTGTTCATCCCAGCCAACTGCAACTCAAACCTCACTGCCTTCAGCTGGGTGCAGTGGTACACCAGCACATGGCCCAAAATGGGCCTTCTCCAGGAGCAAATCCTTCCTGCATTGAGATGTTCTGTCCCACAAGAGTCTGTAGAAAGCCTATGATAAAAACAAAGGGTAAGGAGACACTGTTCCTGGACCTGTTTCTCCATTCCAGAGCTTGCTCCAAAATCCAGTCTAGCATCTACATAATAGGTCAATGAGCACAAGCCTTGTGTGCCAGCTTTGCTCTGTGCTCAAGGAAATGTGGTGTCTGTGATGCTCAGGACATCCCAAAAGCACAGAAATGCCCTGTGGCCTCTCCTAGAGGAGGCTGGGGTCCCAGTAAACTGCTTCCAGAGTCTCCATCCCTGCAGGAAACTTGGTCTCATCAGTATTCCCTGGGCAGGTTTTGCTCCATGCCCAGGAGTGATTGGCAGTGTCTTAGGTTTGCTTTTAAATCACACAGCTTTGCTTCATATTAAAACATGATTAGAAAGGATTTAGCAATTTAAAATATTAATAATGGATAACTCATTTCCAAGCAGCGAGTTTTAATAAGTATGCCTTTTTGGATGGGCTCTGCTCAGAGGTTATTGACTTTGACATTGCTGCTTGCCCTTATGTTTGGATAAAGAAGCAGGGTTTGTCCCCAGGCTTCATCCTTTCCCTGCTGCACAGGACTGCCCCGGGCACCCTCGTTTCAGAGATGCCTTTACTTTTGAAGAGTGAATGGCTGTAAACCCAGAAGAGAGGCAATCCACCTGTCCCACCACACTGAGGTCCCTGGGTGTTCGAGGCAGGGAGCACTTGGCCTGCTCTTGCCCCTACCATGGGATCCTGTACCTACATCTTCCAGATAAAGCTGTGGAGGAGAAAAGCATTACCTCGCATGGTTGTGGTGCTAGCACCCTGCACGGGTTGTAGACATGGGTTTGAGAGGTTGTCCTCAGGAGCACCAGGCTGCACAAGGTCTCTGTGCTTGCAGAGTTTTGTCTTTTTTTTTTTTTTTTTTTTTTATGTCTGTGGTTGCTCTGAAATGAAGATACCTCTTGGCTTTTTCCTTTCTGGCTTGGTTTTCCTTTCTGGCTGGGTTTGTGCATCACCAATCATTTTAGCTACAGTGGTGTCAATGGGGCTTGTAACATAACCACAAAATCAGTTACATCTGGAGTGCATTGAGCAAGGTCACTGGGGATGGAGTTCCTTTTGTTTTCTAAAGGCAGTCTGAATAAATGGCAACCAAGCCCTCTTGCATTTGCGGGAGGCGAAAGCCAAAAACAAAACCACAATAGTATCCATGTTTTTCAGTTAAAATAGCTGTCATCTGCTCTTGTAATGAAATTCAGTTTTATGTTTTTTTAAAGAAAAACAGGCTGGGGATCAGTCCATAATTAGTAGGAAATTGGTTTGGGTAGAATAGGAATCTTCTTATCTCCTCATCAGAAACCAAATCTAAACAAAAGCAGAATCTGATTCAAGGTTTATAAGCTTTTTAACAGAGTATTTGAATGCCTCTGAATTTCCCACTGGATCCAGAAGTAAAATTTTTGTGTGTTTTTTTTTTTTTTTTTTTAATGTCATTGGTTGCTTAGTCCTGCTCAACCAGGAAACTTGAGGACTTCCTTGGGAGGTTTCTTGGAAGACTGGCACACATTTTAACCACTAATGCCTTTTTGAAGAGGTACAATTGGGCTGCAGAAAAGACCGCAGGCAGGTTATTTTTCCACCCTGGGACAGGCTGGACAAATGTGTTAATTCATAAAGCATGCTGTGTTCCTGCTAATTGCCAGCTTGGGTCTAGGCTTCAGCCAGCTCCGAGTGTATCCTCAGAGCAGAGGCTTATCTCGTGAGCTTCCTGAGTCTGCAGAATTGAATGAAAGTCTCACCAGGAAAAGTGGTTTGTTTTGCTTTTAGTTTGTTTTGTAAGAAAGCTGAGAGTTTCCCTTCCCAGCCAGGTCTGAGTGACCGCTGCGAAGCTCACATGCTTCAGTGCTTCAGATCCTCAGGCCCTCTATACTCCTGAATACATTAAAAATAAATACAAGTAAAAATCCAGCTATCCATTCTAAATCTTCCATTGAAATTGAATTTTAATTTAGATATAATTTTGGAAGAGGCTGTAAATGTGCAGTCCTACCAGTTGATTTCCTTCCCTTTCCCAGAGATTTTTGTGCCAAAGTGAGGTACAAGTACAGAATTACAAATCAAACGTCTGGATAGAGATTTGGCAGTTGGGTGGTTTCATTGCACAGACAGCTTGGGCATTTGCTATACCTGGAATCAGGTTCAACAGTCCAATTTGATTTGTTTTAAACAAAATCTGCAAGAAATCCCCCAAATGATAAACATTTGCTGATGAAGGTAAATATCAGCATTGCAGTTTAAAGTTTCTCCTCATTTAATTCTTGGTTACATCGTCACAAGCAGAGTGCTGCTGAGAATAAATGCAGAGAAAAAAAAATCCAAAGAAACCAAAGGTGTTTGACAAGTCTTTGCTATGAAATTCTGGTAAAATGTTTAATTTCCAACTTCTGGGCTTGGTTCCTTGCATCTGTACACTGTGGTGATGGGAACAGTTCTTGGCATCATCCTCGTGTAAGTGGTCATTTGTCATGCTGTTCTGTTGGTGATGGAGCTGAGCTGCAGTGAGGCAAAATGACTTGACAAAGGTCCATTGGGAGGTTGGTGGCAGGAATGGCCACAGTTTCTGGTCTCTGGACTTTGTTTTGGAATTGAAGTTTGTTTTTTTTTAAAAAATAAAGTTAAGCTTGGCTTGTGTCTGAGAAACGTGGTCACTGGTGGGGTCAGCCAGTGGGCACGGGGCCGCCCTGGTGGTAGAAGCAAGTCTGCAAACCTGTCCTGGCCCCTTCTGCACTCCCAAAGCTCACTTGCTTTGTAAAGACCCATGAAAGTTATATCAGGGAGACTATGCCCAAACCAAGACCTCATCGATGCATGTAAAAATTCTGTAAAGGTAAATGTGTAGTACATTAAACTATTAACTACTGCATGGGCTTCAGATCCTGTTCTGCTCCCTAAAAAGAAATGATTTCAGGCAACAAAGGTCCTCCATTTCAGAACAGATTTTTTTTTGAGAGGGGGGGAAACAAACTAAATTTGGAAAACACTTAATAACAACGTTGCCTTAATTTAACAACAGCTTTTATTAGATTGCACTTGTCCAGTGAGATTAATGGCCGTTTTCCTTTGAAACTCTGGGAGTCTTTCCTAGACACTGGGAATAAGTGGGCTCCCTCAAATGTTCTGCTTCCTACAGGATTTACTGGTGAAAGATTTAATACAATTCAGCACAAACATTTTAACCTCTCCATCTAAAATGCTGAATTCAACCGTTTCCTGAATGTGTATAATTTAAAGGCTTGTGTTTTCCTGTGTCATGCTCTCTGAAGCATTTTATGTCGCCTTGCTCCTATTGACTCTTTTAAGAAAACACTGCATAAGTATACAGTCACTTTCAGATAACTCCGATGTTTACTTTATGAATGAAGGAGGAAATTGAATACTCAAATAAAGTTATGCATGTGAGTGCCAGAAGCTAACTGCCCTCTTAAATTTGCTTGTCTTCTTGAAAGAGCCTTTAAATACAATTTATGACGTAAAGAGACTTTCCGCAGAGCCGAGGTGAATCTCCTCTGTCTTTGGTTATAAATGGATGCTCTCAGTGGGGATCTCCCAGCCAGGGATGCTCACAGGGCAGGGACAAATGCTGTGCCTCCCGGAGCTTGTGTGTATCCTATTCATCTGCTGTGGGATGCGAATAAACAAGCTGCTACCCGTCTTGTAGTTAGGAACACAGGCAAGGCTATGAGTAGATAGAAAATAAAATGGTTTCTAGCAGGGTATAACCACTGCTGTACTGAACTTAATGTTAGGTTCAGATTTTACAACTGGAGGAAGTGGCATGTGGCTGCCTGTGTGAGCAGTGTTGTTTGCTGTCCTGCTTCTCCTGCTTCTCCTGCCTCTGGTTTGGAAAAACATGCTGGGTTTGGGTTTAGGGGTATACCTCAGGTCAGCCCCTATCTAGGCTTGCCTCTCCACCATTTTAGCAACTGAGGTAATTGATTTTTCCTTAAAATAGTTAAGTATTGTTAAATCTGTTCTGAAGTAGAATAAATAAATAAACCCATTCCCCAGTGAATTCACCCTGCAGGCTCCCCCAGCATTCTCCCTCCCCCTCCACTTTCCATCAAGAGGGCATCTCCCAGGATCTCACTGTGCCATGCTAATGAGTGCTACGGTAATGGGGACATAATTGACATGTTAACTCTCCTTATTTGAGCCAGGGAGATTATGGGATGAACACCAGGGAAGGCACATGTGCCTGGTTTGGCTGCTGCAGGCTGGGCATGTGCCAGGGTGCCAGAAGGGCTTGGCCGCGGCCACCCCGCACAGCACGTGGCTGGGCTCCTCGGCTCATCCTTTGGCACGGGGCTCCTCAGGTCCACGTCCAAGTACAACACTTGGACATGCATGGCTTTATTTATGGAAAGAGGAAAGGTCTGAGGCCCTCCGGGTCCTGTTGGCTGGGGTTTGATTGCAGGATGAGGCCACAGGGTTTACTTGCTCTCATGGGTCCTGTCAGATGTGAAAGCTTGCTGGCCTTTGGCTCCGTGCTCCTCCTCGGCTTGAATACCAGATCTGGCTCCTCCTTGGAGGAGACTGACTGAAGAGCCTGTTGCTCCTGTGTGGCATCTGTGTACAGGAGCAGGGCATCAGGCCAGACCCTGTTTTAGGCACCAGCCTTTGAGCCAGGGACTGTGATCACCTCCATCCTGGAGCCTGGGCAGGGGCTGGTGGTATTACCTGGGCTATGGGGGGAGCTTCTGCCAGTGTGAATCCACTCTGGTTTGTTCCAGTTCAGAGGGTTCTTATGATTAGTTATTAGCTTTGGAATATTTGACTATTTTTTTTTTCCTTGAGGATTCAGCTTGTGGTTTCATGCATCTCAGTCTGCTCCAAAAAGGAGTTGGTCGTCTCTGTGACTGAGGGGCTTGGGTGCTGCAGGTCCAGCAGCTTGAGATGGAGCCTCAGATGCTGGCTGAGCATGCCTCGGATAAATGCTGTGGATTTGGAGGGATGAATCCAGCCATGGCTCTGAGCTGTCCTGGAGCAGGGTGAACTCAGGGATGTGCCTGCTGGGGACAAGGAAAGTGCCTGGCTTCTTGTGCCTTGTTGTGCACCTAGAAAGGGGAGCAATGAGGCTGATCTGTCCCTCTAGAGCTGCTGCCCTGTGCTGCAGGGAAGCTGATATTGGCAGAATAAAGTGTGGGTGATAGCACTTCCACATCCTGTGATTACCGCATTAAAAGGCGAGGTCCCTGTAAACTCAGGCAGTTGAGCAAGTGTAAAATAAACAGGAACCCAGGTAAGCCTGGGACCTCGGGGGCAGAGGAGAGGGGTCTGGAAGGCAGATAGATGGGAAGAGGTCTGGATTTGCATCCAACCTCCCCTTGGTGCCACTGCATCTCCCCATCATGTCCCTGTTTTCCATGGACCTTTCCACCAGAAGCCCAGAAAGATTTTAGGGTGTCAAGGAGTAAGGGTCCCAGACCCCCCCCCTCCCTTCCAAAAGTCACAAATACTGTGTTGGAGCGGGGATGTGCTCAGGGCTGTGTGGCAGGTGAAAGCAGCCCTGTGAGGCATGCAGAGGTCACCCACAAGGTCCAATCTGTCCCCCAGCACAGGCTGCACCGCCGGCAGGATCCCTATCGCACGCTAATATTGGATTATGATCGTGAGACTCCACAATGTCACGCTGATAACAGCGCGATTTTTCCCCTGTATGAGCCTGTTTCATTTTAACACGTAGGTATGTCAAGTGAAGGGAATATTTTCCCCTCTGCATCAGACTCCAGCTTCACTGAGGTCAGTCACAGGAACGTGTGCGCAAATGTCAGGGCTGGCAAGGAGTGCGGCTGGGGGCAGGGGGCCCTTTGGGGGCTGTGGGGACAAGAAGGTGCCCCATGGGCAGTCCTGAATGGGATGCTGTGGGTCAGAAA
The DNA here is from genome assembly GCF_964035555.1 of Netta rufina. Lineage (NCBI taxonomy): Eukaryota > Metazoa > Chordata > Aves > Anseriformes > Anatidae > Netta > Netta rufina. The sequence goes on along the minus strand of NC_140140.1, from coordinate 13,478,029 downwards.
GAGAGGGAAAGGCTGACATTGAGATGTGCTGGCAGAGCTGCCTGGTCCTGCATTTCAGATGTTACTGCAAGAACAGTTAACTCATAATAGTTTCCCCTAGCTTGACAGACCCAACACACTTAGCCAGGCCCTGCTTGTAGGGTAGACTGTAAGAGCAACATCCCTCGCTTGCTCAGGTCCTTCTGACATCAGGAAGAGCTTGGCATGGGAGCATACACATGTCCATTTACCCTGTCTGTCAATGACCAAAATGAGGTGCTTTGAAGGCAGAGCTGGACCAAGAGGTGGTGGTGGAAGCAGCTTATTTAGCTGGGAGAATGACAAGGCTCCCTTATAATTCTGTATAAGAACTTCTACCAGAAACTGATGCTGCTTTGACAAATAACCCTGGGGACTAAGATATAAAATGCTGTTCCCACTTGAGCATGACCTGCATGTAAAGTGCACCCCTAAACCAAGTCACCTTTGAGGATGGAGAGGTGGGAATAATCTGAAAGGGAAAAAATTGTGACAAAACAGCTTTTTCCTGGGAATTCTGTTGTCCAGGGTCAGTTCCCATGGAGGCAACACAATTGCTTTCTTGCCCTTCAAGGGGGGTCCCTGTAGGAGAAGAGACAGTGGTGCCTGAGGAAGTGCAGCAACCTCCCTTGGGCTGAGCTCTAATTAACCTGAGAATTAAATTGCACAAATACAACACAACTTGTGTTGCCTGGTCACTTCCCAATGAAAAAAAATCTCGAAACCTCTGCTGAATCCATATGCATCCACGTCAATATTGTACACCAAAATGTCAGAGTGGACAATAGCAACTAAAAATAGGCAAAGACAGGATTTGACTATAATATTTTTAAACTAGGAGGATGGCGAAGTTATATATAGTGAATACAGAAAAAATGGGTCTAGTTGTTTCAGCAAGGAAGACAAAGTATTGTTGTTAGCTGTATGTGGGTTTGATGCAGGTATAACTTCAAAGCCAGTAACCCTTTTTGGTCACTGCCTCTTGCTGAACTTCTCCTGGGGCTCTGTGATCCTGGGGTTATTGTGCAGTGTGTGGGCATCCCAGGGGAGGCAAATACTGACTGTGCTATGATTTTAGCCCCTTCTCCAATTTATTTAACTGAGTAGGGGATGTTTTGGAGGACAGGGCTCTGATCACAGAGGCAGGGTGGAAGCAGCATGTGCATCAGCTGCTGCTTTCCGCTCCTTGGAGCAAGGCACTGGCAGCTCCTGCTTCACCTTTTGCTCCCCAGTTTGTGCTGGGCTCGGCTGGAAACCTCCTCACTAGGCTGCTCCTTGGAGGGGAAAGGAGACTTGAGGCTGCTGCTCCCTCTGCTGACTCTGGCTGAGAGCGAAACGCTCAGCCCAGAGCAAAGCCCCAGGCCTGGAGCCCAGGCAGGACCTGGTCTCCAGCAGGTACCTGTGCCTTCAGACACCGGTGTGTCCGCACCTCGGGTTGCGAGCAAAGCTATGCACACCTCCTACTTTCCTCCTGCACCTGACCTTGCTGTGTGCTTCTCCCCAGGGGCAGAAATCCCAGCGCTGGAGTTGCTGCTTTGGTGAATGTCCAAAGGAGCAGTTTTGCGTTGCATCAGAAGCAAATGAATAAACATTAAATAGAGGGAGGTTGAGTATCTGTTCTTTCTTTTATGCATCTCTGTGACAAAGTGTGTGATCTTTATCAAGGAATATCTCAACGATTTAAAAAGTTCAGTTAGGACCTGTTCTTGAACCGAAGAAAACTTTGCTGTTGAATTTAACGGGAACGTGTTACAGTCTGCAATCTGCAACTGGAGTTCTTTGCCTTTTTTCTTCCTGTACATCTCTTTAATCCTTTAGCAATTATGTGTATTTTCCAAAGAGGTTTTCTGTGTGTCCCAGGGGCATAAAATCACAATGGGAAAGAAGTACTCCTCATAAGCTGTGAGCGACTGCAATCTCCTTCCAAGCCTACTGGTAACACCCTGTGGATATTTGCTTCTCCAAGATTAGAGGAACAAAGCAAGAAGAGAGCAGTGTTCCATTATGGTCGAGCATATAATATTGTGATTATTACTCATGCCCCTCCGAATAATTAATCATTTTGTGTGTTATTTGAAGACAAACAGGGCCTTTGGTTCATTATCGCTTATACATACACAGAACTGGAGTCACATCAGTGCTGTCAGACTTGGTTAATCCCTGCCTGGGTTTTGTACATGTCTGGGTATCTGAATCATGTACATGGCAAATGATCTACTAATATGTTTGCTCCATCAGTTTGTTCATATGGAGCCAAATATATGAAAGCATTCAAGCTCCGGAAAGTGCAGATATGGTCCTAATGGAGTTGACAAAGGCACCTAATGTTAGAGGTTGTGGAAAAAAAGGCTTGCTGACGAAATGTTCTTTTTCTTTTTAAGTATTTTGTTTGGATTTTTTTATTATTGATTTTTTTTATCCTGCTCAACATTTTGAAGGAGGTGACTAGAAAGGAAGTCAGGAAAACTGTGTTCTATTAAAATATATTTTGGGCTTAAAAAATGTTAATTTAAACTAAAGCAGAGGGAAGGAATGATAACTAAATATCAGTGTCTTGTGATACCCAAGAATGGGAGCCAGACAGTGAGCTGCTGCTCAGACAGTCACTGTGATGCTGCAGTGGTGGAATAAATCAGGGCAGCTGCCCAGTTATCCAGGCAGCCCCTATGTGCAGTAATCCTGCCTGCTCTGCCAGGGCAGCTGCCCTCATCCTGCCTCTCAGCACAGAAGCCCTTCTTACACTGTCGGTCTGAAAACATGGACCATAAATTTTAGAATAGAAACCCTGCATCCTTTTTTCCTCTGCTTGTCTATATGACTGCCTCTTCTCAGGCTCAGCACTTGGAAGACTTCGCTTTAAGACTGTAACATTTTGATTACAAGTGATATAAAATGCCGTTTGTTTTATTTCCTAATTAATGACAGTACATAAGGCAACAGTAAACTCAATTGCTTCCAACAGCTTTTTATATTCACTCGGAGGCATTTGCAGAAATATGACTCTTGTACCCAGCAAAATCTTTCCTTGACCAGATGTAGAAGGAAAACACTTTTATTGGCTCCATGATAATATCACTAAAGAGGAAACAAGCTATAAAAATAAAAAAAAAAACAACACTGAATTTGAGAGTTGCTAAACTAAAAGATATAGAAACAAATACAGAGTAGATAATAAGGCCTTTTACTGATAGTGGTGTCCTGTGTAAATAATGCAGACACTGAATAAGTCCCTCTGCAACGAGACTCATTAGAAATACGTGCCTCGGCCCCAAGCAATTACTTTGATTGCTCCTCTGCTGCTTTTCACAATAAATGTCCGCAGACCCACTGAGGCTTCAGCCATTTTGCTGGCTGCATGTCCTTGCAGATATATGGCCATACTGAAAACAGAAGTGCAATGTGTTTTCTACACAGGATTGTAGGCTCATTGCTTTATAGATGAGCTTTTGGGAGAAGTGCTAGAAGTGCAAGCAGAGGATAGATTAAATGAGCCCATTCCCCCACCAAGCATCTATTTCTTTAGGGAACGAGCGTGGCCAAAGAATGTATTGACCCGTGGCTGCCTGGCACATAGATCTTACCTTGGGTTTGAGTCTGCAAAGGGTGAGATGCTCCTGAATTGTAATGAAATCTGTGTAGATCTTGCCTCCCTAACCTCCAGAGCTCTTCACAAAAAAGTTCTGTTTAATTTGATTTATATATATATATATATATATATATTTAGAATTAAAGATACTGGGTTGGCACCCTGAGAGCTCACCAGTATTTTTTTTAGAGGTGGGAGTGAGATCTGTGTCCCCCTGGAGCACAGGAATGAGGGTTCTGCAACTCAGGTAGGAGAATCACGTGCCTCTAGGGGGTTGCATGGGCACCAAAAGCTCAGAACCAACTCAGGAAGCACCCAATAAGGGCATGATTATGCCTTGTGCCATCCAGACACAACAGGACAGGGAGGAAAAAGGACATGTCAGAAGAAACCTAAGAGTTTAGCTGAAAGATATGCTCATGGGTGGCTCAGCTCCACCAGCTGTTGTTTATTGTTTAGCACCAAGTCCTAGTCTGGGTGGTGAGGTGTTAATAAACAGAAGGCATCATTTTGAGAGGCTGCAGCAGTGGCAGTTGTTAGCTGTTGGATCACCTTTGACAGCCTCTTTGACTGGCACAGTGCCTTGGTGGAGAAGTTGCCATCAGCTTATCAGGAACACCAGCAATCCCCTCCTCAAGTGATCTTTCTGGAAAATAAGAGCTATGTGTTGTTTTTATGTGCAAAACACTAGGACAGAGCTCGCTGCTCTCATTTAAATACGAGTATAAAGTTCAGGTGTTGGTCATGCAGCCAGATTTAATGAAGGAAAATGGAAATGTTTTGAATTGTCATTCTTAGACAAAGACATCTAACCTTGCCTTGCAGAGGTGTAGTACAAATACCCACACTTCAAAGAACAATTCTCCTGTGGAAGCTGCATGTGCAGAAATCTAGAGAAGGGTTTGACTGAAAGGTGAGAAATTAAGCTAAATTTCCTAGAGTAAATCTTTTGGTTTCCTTGTTTTAAATGTTCTGGCTAGGGAAGGTATAATAATAAAAGAACATAGGTGAATACATCCTTTGGCAGCATCATAGAGTAATAACAAAAGCAAGCTGAAAGCCAGTCAGAGTGAGAATACATACACTGAGGACATATTTGCCTCTGTGTTTGTAATGTACATCAGTAATCTGAAAGTAAAGAGATAAATGATACCAGACAAGCAGAAAGACTAAAGCTAACTTGGAGCCATAAAATTTCATGGTGGCATGGAGAAAGATGAGCAGTGGAAGTTGAGATTGAACAAGGCAGTCAAATAGTAATTGCTTAAAAGTTACAGTAACCCCCCTTTCTCTCCTCTTAATGTCTCAAGCTTCCTCTTTTCTTTACACATTTTATGGAGTGGTTGGACAAAACTATCCCAAAGCCGTTCTCTGGCAGAAGCAGGATAGCTGCTGTGTGTCCAGCTTCTGGAGGCAGCTCTTACTTGGTTGTGGCCATCCTGCTATGGAAATGGAAAGAGGGACATCTTTGGCACGGCTGGAAAATGGGATCCCAGATACAGGAAAGCATAAAAATATTTGAGAAATTTGAAGGCAAAGCAAAGAGCTAACATTTCCTCAGATCCCCTTCCTTTGCAACAGTGTAATCCTTACAAATGAATGGGAGCAGGTATTTGCTTAAAAGAGTTAATCTTTATTAACAACCCCAGAATGCCCTTCAGCTCATGTACAACCTGGTTCAAAGGTTTTCAAGAAAAACAACATACCATAAACCAAAGGGCAGCGCTAATTGGAAGCAATGTAAAGTCTTTGAAAACAGTAATACCCTCCTTGTGGGTTAATAACCGGAAATTAAATTTCATGTATGTTAGCATAACCCATCATAAAGCACCAGGTGAAGTAAGGGGCACAGGCAGAAGGGCAGGGTTCGGAGCACACACAGTTGCTGTCATACAGTAACCCCAATTCCTTGGCCAGAGTCAGGGTTTCCAGAGGTTTCCATTAGTCTTCAACCTTGATCACCCTGGCTGAAGGAAACGTTTTGCATGGTGTAGCCCATGTTGCTGCTTTGGTGGTGGAATAAGTCTGGAGGCTCCTTGGAGAGAAGGAATGTAAATCTGGTTGTCCCCAGAAGCAATGACAGATGTCCTGCTTGTGTCCTGGTTTGTGGAGCCCAGCGGTGGCAAAGCATTGCTGTGACTTGTCCCTCCAGTTTGACTGATGCTTCCCCAGTCCAGTGCTTGCAGGTCACTGGTGATCCAGAGGAGTGCTTCAGATGACCTTGAGGGCTTGCCTTCTACACTGGATATGCAAATGAAAGGCCATTCCTAGCAAATGAATGGAGTTTCAATGTTAAAATGTCATGAAATAGAGTGGGTACAAATGCATGCTGGGATTGAGTTGTCTAATAATGGCACTGCCTGAAATGGAAACTCAGCTAATATTTGGACTGCAGGGTGTGTGTCTCATAAGGAAACGGCTTAATCTCGAAAAGGAGGCAGAAGCACAAGGTCAGATCCTTGCTCCTCAGTCCTCATTTCCTCTTTGGGCTGCATTGGCTGCCCAGAATCTGCCAAGGAGTCAAGAAGTTGATGTCCCTGAGGCCACTCTCTGGGGTGTCTCTCACTGGAAAATCCTGTGGTGCCAAGCCCAGCCCAGGGTACAGGTGGCAGCTGAGGGTGGGCACCAGGCAGGGACACCAGGGAACCTCTCAGGAACATCTTGCAAGTAACAGAGTCCTGAGGAGATGGATCTTGTCCTGAAGTTCTCCTGACTCTGTACAATATAACAAAGCCATCTGTCAGTCAAGCTGTCCCTCAGGCAGATCATGATGTCTGGTTGGAGATACCACCGTGGATTGTCTGCTTGCTGGGGGCTCAGTCTTGACAAAGCAGAGAGATGGCCTCAGGCATGTATGGGGCCTGCGAAGGCTCCTGCAATGCCCTTTGTAACTTGCTAGAGAAACGAGCTGTTATTTCCTTCATTTCCAGCTATTGCTGGTTAAGGCAAGGTATGGGAAAACCTGAAAGCCAGCGTATGCCTGGGCAAGAGAAAAACACCTTAAGTACCGCATGGGCTGCAGGAAGGATGGTGACAAGCAGGAAGAGGAACGACTTTGTGGCTACAAACCATGACCAGGCCCTTCCCTGGCTCTGCTCACAGCAAGCTGCTGGTGCTCGGAATCTATTTTATTTTTGCCTGTCACCATGTTTGTGAGACTTTTAGTCTGTAGGCCTCTCTCCCACTGAAGCCATCCATCACTGGTGCTGACAGAGGTTCCTGCTGCCCAAAATGGCCAGGAAGACTCGGTGGAGCCAGAACCTCAGGGGTCAAGTCCAGGTTGTCGTGTCTGAGCAAAGGCTGCTCAGGATATACGCGGCCCGGCATCATGTTTGGAAGGCAGTGAAGGACCGAGAGGGAGGAGGAGGAAGGATAGGATGTAATTTTTCATCCTGCGAGCAAGCATGTGGACTGGGAATGTTTCTTTTTGCCTGGGTTTCGAAACAAATGCTGCTGCCAGTGGTCTGGCTTGGGGTGGATGGAGAAAAGGGAGTCCTCAGCATGCGGAAAGAGTGGCCAAGGTCTCCATGGCCCTGCCTTGGCCCTACTGTGAATCTGCTCCTTATTGCTGGCTATAATACTGAGGCAAAAAATGTTGGGCATGGTGCTGAACTCAGCGGTGTCTCCTGTGTAGGAGAAGAAACAGGAGGAGGTCTAAAGGCCCCTTGCCTGGTGGTTGGGGTTAGGCCCAGTGCCTACATGGAAGCTGAAGAAGAAGGCCGTATGCTCTGCATGGCACCAAACAGCAGCTCAGCCCCAGGCACAGCCAGAGCCAGCGAGCACCCAGTCACACTGCATTGTTTCAACACATTTACCTAATTAGTTTATCAAGAAATGTGTTTGGCCTCGTCTGATACTAGGGAAATGCTGTCTGTCATTCGCAGGCATCCTGCGGGGCCCCGGGGAGCTGACAGACCCTGGCTCCTTCCTATCTCTCCTTAACTCCATTTGCTGGGCCTATTTCCCATTACTTTTTTTTCCATGTAGCACTCCCTCACCATTTTGGGATTAAAGTAATAGATAATGACATTATGCCTAAAAGAAGACTGTGACGGGTTAGAGGTATAACATGAGTGAGAACTGGGAAGAATATCTGGAAAAATGTGCAATGAGTGAAGGTGTGGGAACTTGAAATATTTTTATACCTTTCCAACTAAATTCTCTGCAGCTTGGAGCCTCTTCATAGAAGTGAAGATGAATGAAAAATGACTAATGAATAAAATATTCATTTTGTGTTTCCCTGGGGGTCTGCTTTATCCAGTAGGAGCACAAGATGCTCTTACCCCTTACAATATGAGTGCATGAACCCAGCCAGAAGCTAGTTCTGGTGGATAAAACATAATTGTAGGGCTCTCCTCTGCTCTCCTCTCTCAGCCAAGCTAACAGCAAGCTCTCAGGCAGCGAAGAAGCTGGCACTCAGGGGTATTAACCTACTGTGTCTGGTCTTCTGGTTTCTAACAGCCAGTTAATTACAGGCTGGCAAAATCCCATGGTAGCTTAACTGATGTTTCATGGGCTTAATGACTTTCAGCTCCATTCACGTCTTGGGCTCAATGAGCTGGAGGCAGCAGTGTGATGCTCACCCAGCAGCCAGCCTGCTGCCACAGGAGCAACCTCCTCGCATGGACAAGGATGGGGCAAAAGGAGTCTGAAAAGGGTGACTTGAAAATCAGTTCTTGATGAGATGGGCTTGGTACAGATACACCTGTATTGGAATGAAAGATTTAGGAAAAGATTTAATTTATGCTAGCAGAAGAAATATGTAATAGTATGGCTTTTTCTCTCTTGATACTCACCTATCACTGTTAAGTTAAAAATGGCTCAGGGGAAAAATCTTATTCAGTTTAGTGCCTGGAGTAGGAACACAGGAGGCATTTTCAGATTAGTCAGCTCTTCACAAAGAATATTTCTCCTGAAGGAGTCAGTGCGTATCTGCATGGGCACCCTCTGCTATAGCAGATAGTGTCGGGGACCTGTCAGCCTTCACATAATCATAACGTTTTGGTCTCTTTGCAGGCATGTTCCTGCTCCTGCAGAACCAGCTCCAAGGAGAGGCAGGAGAGCTCAGTACAGACCTACAGCTTCAGCATGCAGCCTCCAGAATCCTGTGAGTACTTCTGACAATCCCAAAAGGGTTTCATTATCTCTAATGCTATTACGTGGAGCTCAGGGTGTATCACTTCACCTGGCCAAGCCACTGCAACATCTGCTGAACAGCACAATGATCTGGGTGTGCTGTCAGCCCAGTTCCAATGCTAAATGGCTGATTTCCATGGAAGTGGTGTAAAGCACATCAGTAAGCAGGTGCATTTAAGGAAATGTACATGGTCTGTCAGCCAGCAGCAGAGATGTCAAAGCTGCATTCAGGTGTCTGGTGCTTTAGGATGTTGCTGTCATACATCTGCCTATCACTGGTGGACTGGAGAAAAAAAAAAAAAAAAGAAAAAAATATGGACTGGAGAAAAAAAAAAAAAGAAAAAAATATATATATTTAAGAGCTGCTGTTAAATTCTTGGTTGCACTGATGGGAACAGTAACTCAAGGTACCACAACAGCTTTGTTGTCTTCAGTGTGTTTAACCCCCGTGCTCGTTAAGAACCCTGTGTATTGTGGTTTTGCCACCCTGCTTCCACTGTTGACCTAGAACCGTGCCCTAAAACAGACACAAGACTCTGGATCTCATCCATCCCCAATGTGGTGTCTTTCTCTCCCCTGCAGATTGATGTAATTCCGCTTTTCCTTGTTGGGATTAGGACAAGCATGCTCGCAGGCTCCCGTTATCGCAGTGGAGGTAACGCGGGACGGAGCGAGGGCAGGCAGTGCTGAGTGATCCTTGCCAGGTACCCAGCTGGCGCTGCCAAAGCGCGCGGGGCTTTCCTCCAAATGCTTCCACCGCAGGAGAAACGTGTCTTCTGCTGCCAAGGGTCTGGGAATGTCACTTAGCCTGGGGAAAGCTTGCCATCGCTGTATGACAGCCACTTCACCAGTCAGTCCAGTAACGCTCTGTGAAAACAAAAGGTTACGTGCCCCGTGCCAGAAGGACTGTCTTCACTGACAGTGGAACACGTCAGATGTCTGGCCATTTCAGGAGCTGTTCTCAGAAAGAACACAAGGAAATGGGAGTCATGTGTTACAGAGCAGTGTCCTCTGCAGACCAAGGCACATTGACTAAACGTATGTCACATTCCTATAGCACTTCTTAGGATAAATGTTGTATGAACTATATCAAAAGTCTGGTTTCCTTCCTCATAAAAAGTTCCTTCAAAATCCGAAGTTATCTGAGTTGCCTGCACCCCATTTTTTTGTTCATTTCTTTAGCAAATGAATAAAGATGGATTTTTTTTCGGATGTCACTTAAAATATGACACCATTCCTTTGACCTATTCATATATCCTTCCTTCCCTATCTCAGTATCCTTTAAGCCATGACAGAAGGTAATTTCATCTCCATTTTATCATTAGGAAGCTTGTGCATTCCTTGTCCAAAAAGGCAGGAAAAAAAATGGGGGGGGGGGGGGGGGGGCAATGAGAAATCACTGTGTCTTAATCACAAGTCTTTAGAAGAATAAATTAACAGTTGGAGCAAGTTGGCACTTCCCACTGGCCCCCAAAAAGATGGAAAGCAGCATGAGAGCATCACTAAACTTCCCTATAGGCCTTAAACCAGCACATTTTCTGTCTGAGAAGTTGCATAGCTCTGAATAGAGCTTCTCCTTACGTAGAGAAACATGGATGTCACTAGAAAAAGTTCAGGGAATGATGCCCGGTCTGACTCCTGCCACAGGCATTTCTTTGAGTACAGTGAAAATCAGAGTGGTCAAAGCACTATTTGAGCACTTACTCAAATTCAGGACACAGACCAGCTCCATCCAGGGCTCTGTTATGCTTTAATCAATGTTTGAAGAGTAAACAATGGTGCCCTTGAGAAGGTCACCAGGGCTCTCTGCTTCTGCCCTCTCATGTCCTGAAGGTCTCCCCATGCTGTGCATGTGCTGCGGGTTTCTTGCTGCCTTGTGGTCCCCTGTCCAACAGGGATGGCCTCAAATCTGCTCTGGAGTGGCTGGCAACATCATTCTTGTTCCTCTTGTGTTCCCATGGGCAGGGAGAGCACAGCTTCCAAGTATGCATCCTAAGCTGCGTTTGAAGGAGTCCTTTCCTTTACCTGCATCTGAGTAACCACAGTGTGGTGTCCACAGGGCCACGCTGACCTGCCAAATATCGCACAAATTCAGCATGAGTCACTTGCCAGCAGTCACACTTGTGTTGTGCAACACTCACTGCTGGAGAATGAAAAAACTCTCTCATTAGAAAGGGTCCTAAGCTCTGTTAGATAGCACAAGAGTTAAAAACAGAAGGAACTGTCCCCAAGGTGACCCCAAGGCTGTGAATATGTGCTTAATTAAGTACGTAATGAAGTGACAGTCGGGATGTAACGTGTATAGGACTAGAAAGCACAAAGTTCGTTCTTATCCCTTCCTATATTCCCTCCAAATGGCTCAGGGAGACCACCTGGGTAGCACAACTTGCAGGAGTACTTGGAAGCATACAAGCATGCATCAAGCTCATTCCCAGCTCTGCTGAGCAAGCCCGTGAAGGGCAGTTAATTAAAACACTTTGGAGAATCCACCAGTCCGGGCTGGGACCAAGAAAGGAGCCTCAGTCTGCCACCAGAGCTGTGACAGAGGAGCTGTTTGTTGCTAGCTGTATTCCACGTTTCCTGAGGCTGTCATACCGCCAAACGCTGCCGGGATCTGCGAGTCTTTGTTCATAGATAAAGATGTGAACTCCCAGCTCTTGTCATAGATAACAGCACAAAGCTCGCAATGACAATGTGAAGGCTTGGAGCTCAGCTTCAGATGTGCGGCCGTTTGTTACTGTCCTCAGTGCAACCACTGGGTTGCTGTGCTTGTTCACAACCGGGGAAGCAGAGCTGCAAAGGCCCATTTCTGTGTTCCCTGGTTTTTTTTTTTTTTTGTGGATTTTTGTCCCTCTTCATTGCTGGACAAGTGCCTCTGCCAGCCATAACACACTGCAGGGCTGCTAGAGGGCTGTTCTTGGGTCGGTGGAGGAATATCCTGCTCCAAAGCCCACTGGAAATGGTGGAAAGGTCACAGGGCTTTTTGGTTCAGGTTTTTGGTATGAGGTGAGCCTCGAGGTTCTTTGTGTTTTTCATAAATGCCAAGAGCACCTGGCTCTTAGCCGGGCTGTGTGGGTCTCTGCCATGACCTCACGGTGGTGTGTGACTCTGTCAGCGCTGGCACAGCAGAATTGATGCACGGCGTTGATGCTGAGCTGCAGGTCCAGAAACCAGCCCGTAGGTTTCTCCCCTGCTGCACCAAAGGTCAAGAGTTGAGACCTCATTTTCTTGTCACAGACGTTTGATCTGTCTCTCACCAGAAAAAAAACCTGTAACACTGGTTCACTTGCTTCATCAAAACAAGATTCACCAAAAAAAAATTGTTCTGACATAAGTTGTTCAGTGAAGACACATCCAGTCTTCCACTTACAAAGGCAGTGAGCGTAGGACAATACAAAACGATGGTTAGGGCTGTACACAGCTTGAACTACCACTCTGAAGGTGGTGACATGCCCTAAAGTGGAGCTGCACCAATCCTGGCCTGATTTGGGTTACCAGTGGTGCATTTTATTGCCTGTCTAGAGCTAGAGAAGCTCCTCATGCCTTCTGTGCCTGCTAGAAAACACTTAGCAATAATTTCTCCTCCCTGCCTTGTTCCCAGTGACCTTTTCCCTGGCTGGCACCACCACAGCCTGCAGCACCTCTGCGGACACCCACGGCCACGCGGGACTGGGGTGGCAGCAGGAGCCCCGTGCAGGAGGCTGGCGGGGCCGCGGCCGGGCTCCCATTGTTCCCCGGCTGTGAGACAAAGGGTTAAGTAAATGTTTGGAGAAGATAAGGTGCCCTGTTGACAAGCAGCAGGCTCCAGCGGTCTCAGCAGGATCTCTCGCGGCGGTGATAAATGGGGAGGTTTTCAAAGTGGAATCAGCAGACGCCACGGAGAGGGCGGTTGCTGATGCCGTGATTGGCAGCGAGGAAGGAATCTGAAGGTGTTTAATGATCCCACACTCTGCCGCAGCTTTTTTAGAGGCTCTGTGTCTAGCCAGGGGAAAATCCTCTATCAGTCGCAGAGGCTCACACTCCCGGGTCTTTTCTGTTGTTGTTGTTTTTCTTTTTTTCCACTAAAACATGGGAACGTCCACTGAAAGGGATCTTGATAAAGCCCCTCTGGGATTCTTCATCCTCTCACATCGGTTTTGTCCCTTGTAATTTTCTCTTTGAAGTGTTCTGCTTATATTAGGTGGATTGTTTTCTTTGGACAACTTTAGTCAGGAGCTGTGTTTGGGGGGAAATAGTGTGTACTAAACTCATAAGGGTTTTTTTTTCTCTGCATAGCTGTGTTATTCCAGTGCCATGTCTTTGCTATAGTAAATATATAATCGAATGACACCAAGGGAAGGATTTGAACCCCTGGTGTGACATTATTGCATATGCGGGAGGCCAGAAAAGAGTTTTCATCTCCTTTAAATAGATCCCAAAAGCTGTTCATTGGGCTGAACCCCAACAAATAAATTTTTCCAGCCAAAAACTGCCCTGGGCACTAGGTAAGAGCTGTGCTGGGAAACAGGCAAGGTATTTTGGGGTGGGAGAATGGAGCTTTGCTGCATGTGCTCATGATCTACATCTCAAATACAGATTTCAGAGGGCTGAGTGCCCCCTGAGCTCCGCTGAGTAAGGACCAGGCGTAAAACACTGCCTGGTCTGATGGACACCGCAAGTTGGGTGGGAAAGCTGCTGGCTGAGGGGGATCCAGGCCCAGGGAATGAGCCCCTGCTTGGGGCTATGACTGTCCCAGAAGGACTGGGATGGACAGATGGATGGATGGATGGATGGACAGACAGACAAATCTGGTTTTGGAGAAAGCAGCCTGCCTGGTGCTGCTGCCGCTGAGCTGGAGGGAGCTGCTCTGATGGGCAAAGATGAAAGGGTCCGGGTGTAACCCAGCCGAGGGACAAATGAGTCGGGACATGAAAAGCAGCGAAAATATCTGAAGAATGTAAACACCAAGGTGGAAGAGGAATTATTTAGCAAGTTACGGGCTTGGCACTAGGTGCGAGGGGATGAATCAACAAGGAAAACTCACCCTTGCTAAGGGAGAAGCCTTGCTGGCAGCTAGGTCTGAAGCTCAACAGCAAAGAAATGGTTCCAGAGGAACGAGTCTAGGAAAAGGCTTGTGATGAATCAGCCCCCATTGCAGGAAGGCTGCAAAGCTGCCCCTGTGCACATCCCCACCCTCCGCCGCCTCTGACCACGAGCCAAGGGGGTCACGGCGAGAACAACCAGGATTTAGTGGTCGTAAGAGGGGAATGCGAAATGCCCAAAGGAATTTTGATTGAGATTTTATAACTTAAGGAAAATCTTTTGCAGATAAATCAGGAGGGGGTTTAATAAACAGTTTGAGAGATTAGTATTGAAACAAATCCCAGTTAAGTCCCGGCGGAGCAGCGGGTAGCAGAAGACCACTGCAGCGAGAGGATGTCAGGGGTATTACAGGCACTAAACAGAAGGCTTTCCAAAAATATAAACAATCTGGGGAGGGGGCAGATTGGGAAACCTGTAAAAATAAGCAGAACCACATTAAAAGGCTAAACAGTGGAGCGAAATCAAATATTGAACATCAAGTTGTGAGGCAGCTTTCAGCTGCAGCGTTAGCCGGCTCTGTTCCAGCCCGCCAGGAGCAAAGGCTGGCCCCGAGGGGTGCCCGGGGACATGGGGACACTGCCCACACCACCATGGGACACCAAAAAGGAGCAGCAGCATGAAGCCTCAGCAACCAGCGTCCTCCTCCAGAGATCGGGCGTGAGATAACGCCAGGGAAATATCCCTTTAATGAGGATCCTAAACGCATCAGACACTAAGCAGATGCCTTCCACCAAAGAAGGCGTCTTCCTAATTTCTGAAGTAATAAAAGGGAGCTGTAGCTCGAAGACTAAAGCCCTGGAGATCTGCAGGTCAGGGGAATCCAAGAATAGCCAAAAGATCTGGCAGAGAGGATGTGCAGGTGATTTACACGGGGGAAAAGTGGGAGCAGCAGCAACTCACTGTAAATAAAGCTACAAAAACAGGAGTGGGTCTGCAGTGATCATACCCACTGGGACAAAAATCTGACCACTTTCCACTACAGAAATTGGCACGCTGGTCGGTAATGTTGCTAAGAGGAAGATGGTCCCTAAGGAGCAGCAGCACCTGGCCAGGGGTGTGGAAGGAGCCAGGAAGGAGCGAGTCCGTCCCGTCCCCTTACAGGTTTGAAGCCCAGCTCTGCGACCGTGCCACCTGGGCTTGAGCAAGCAGACCTAAGGGAGGCTCTGGGTCACCTCTTGTCTTTCCAAGGCAAGGCACCACCAGGAAAAGCAAGGGGAGATGTCCTGCCCTTGGGTGCTGTGATCCCTGCTGAGGGAAAACCACGGCACAGGCAGGAGGTGACCACAGAGAGTGGCAGAGCCAAAACCACCAGGAGGCCGTGCCTCCGTCCAGCTCTCAGCCTTGTCCCCCAGCCAGTGCTCCCCACCGGTGGCCTGGTGACACCCCATAGGTGTTCATGGAGGGACTATTTTTAATCACCTTCCCACCGGCTTTTTTGCAACGCCCCGTTCACACTTGCTCTGTGAAAAAGGATGTCGGAGCAGATTAACAGCTGGTTCCTGCCTGCTCCGACAGCTCTGACAATGCGTCCCTCCTTCTCAAGGTGACAGGAACATGCAGCTGCCTAATGGGTACAGAAGTGTCTATTCTTTCCCAGTGACATTTATTGTGAAATATCTGAGTGGGACTGAGAGACATGCAAGGCTTTCCCTCCCTTATCAGGCGACCCTGGTCAGTGTCCTGCTGTCAAGGACTGAAGTAATTTATGTCAGAGCCGCGAGTGTTTACTTATCTGCCCGAGCGCCCGCCTGGGCCCGCAGCAGCCAGACTGGCTCCGAGGGGGCTCACCAGCCTTTTCCTGCTGCTGGGAAAAACCCAGCGAGTGCAGCAGATGAAAATGCTCCTGCAGCTCTGAAAACAGAGGGAAGAAGCACGGCGCTAATGCCAGGGGCAGAGCTGGCATCCCGCAGCACCAGGACCCCAAGCAAACCCCAGCAGCAAATGGCATCTGCATAGGTGGCACTGGGAAGGGTGTGAGTTTACAGAGGGTTTTGTGGAGTGGAGCAGAGCAGCTTCTGGCCACCTTGGTTTTCCCTGGGCATTGCAGCCGGGAGCATTAAGGAAGGGTGGGAAATCTGCTGGGCAGATCCTTGCCCTCCTGGTTTCTCACCCGATGGATGTTTGGGGTTTTCTTGGTGGAGTTTGCTTGGGCACAGGGCCCCAGGTAAGCAGAGCTGGCCAGAGCCTCATGGGTGGCTTTAAAGTGCTCCTCCAGCACTTCTGTCTTGTGCCACGACATCTTGCGGAGCTTTCAAAGCATCCGGCCCCAAGACTCCCCCTTAGCCTCAGTCCCAAAATTTCCCAGTTCCACAAAGCAGCGCGGTGATCCCGTCCACCC
Source organism: Netta rufina (assembly GCF_964035555.1). Classification (NCBI taxonomy): domain Eukaryota; kingdom Metazoa; phylum Chordata; class Aves; order Anseriformes; family Anatidae; genus Netta; species Netta rufina. The sequence continues at coordinate 13,461,869 of NC_140140.1, read as the reverse complement.
CTCGCCTTCCCGACCACAGGGGCTGCTTTCATCTCATCACAGAGCACACGTCCTCCATGGCATGGCAGAGACGAGGCAGAGCCTGAGAGCTCTGCTCCCGTGGGGGCTCCCTCCTGACCCGCACACAGATACGTATCGAGCAGCCACAGTTTCCTCCCCGAAGCTCAGCAGCTCTTGCTATCGGGACGGGAAACCTTTAACCAGCCGGGACGTCACGAGCAGTAGATTAAAGGAGATGGACTATCTCTTGCTAAATGAGCTGTTATTCTAAATTAGCTCCTTATTATTTTTTTTTCCAAGCGGGGGCACTCCCCAGAAAAAAAAAATATATATATATTCCCCTGACATTGTATTTCTGCTGACAGCTGCGGCTGCGTGCTGGCTCCTCTCCCCGCCCAGCAGGGCACGATCAAAGGGCTGGTCCTGAGCTGAGGGACCCCACGTCTGCTCAGCTATTGCAGCAAGGCCCTGCGGTGGTATAAAATCCTCCTCTTCCCTCTGCACTCCCCAGGAGCGATGCTGGATGGTGCTGGAGGGATGGTGGAGCAAGCAGCAAACAGTTTCACAAAGTGCCATGCACCTGGGAGGGGAAAGTGCATTTGCAGCTAGCAGAGAGGGAACCTGATGTCCACTCATCTTTTTTTCTTCTTCTTTTTTTCCTTTTTTTTTCTCTTTTTTTCTTTTTTTTTTTTTTTTTCCCAAATACCACAAGATTTCTTAGGTGCAGCCTGATCATATAAAGCGTGATGCCTCTTATTTCTCAGTCGCAACCCTGAGCATGGCAGACCATAACACACAGCCCCAACACCCATTCCTCTGCTCTCAAACAGAGGCTCATATGCAAAAGTACAAAAGGCTTGCTTAAAAAAAAATAAGATATTTATTATGCCTTTGATGTTCCATAAGAACAGTTGTGGCTTCTGCTTAGTCTCCGACATCCGATTGACAATTGTTTATTAGTTTTAAAATAGCTGAAATTCATGTCAAACATTCCGCATGTTAGAAAAATGTTTATGAAGTGTTATCATAGTTTATTTAACTGTGAATGTTTAGGAAACCGGCATAAAATATAATGGACCACACAAGGCTCTGAGCAGCCTCAGGATGGTAGGCTCACTTCGTGGGCCACGGGGAAGAGCAATGCCACCTTCAGCCTCAGGCAGGGTTCAGCTGCCTAAAATGTTCCCCAGGTACAGAGTTACAGGCTCTTGAGACCAAGGGACCAGGATTTGGGTTTATTTAGTTTTGTCTTAAGGACATTCCTTCCAAAAAGTTTACTAGAACAATGCTTGCAATTGCTGCTTTTGCATGACTGGCTTGAGCACAGGTTTTTAAGCGAAGGAGGGAAGGTTTGCTTCCTTTGAGCCACAAAAGCTTGGCTGATGTGCACTGTGAGCACCCTGAGACAGGTTTCAGATGTAGGGCATTAATATTCATGCATCATGAATAGTTACACTGCACAGACATAATGTACTCTGCATTAATATTTATGGTGTCCGAGGCACTGCAAGTTTGTCTTTATAGCTTGGGAAAAAAAAAAAAAAAAGAAAGAAAGGAAAAAAAAGAAGAAAAAAAAAGATGTTTTTGCGATGGCAACAGGTTTGGATGAAGTTTTAGCTCTTCTTTCTCCAGAGCTGTTATTTCCAACCCAGGGGCACGCTGGCAACTGATCATTTGGATAAACCCTTTGCACTCCTGCCTGCAAATATGAGACGCAAAATACAATCTGAGCAAGCGGTTCCTATCATTTTAGGATCACACTGTTCTGCAGCTAAGTCTATTCAACTGTAAGAACCAGAAGAGGTGCAGGTAAATATCTAGAAGTATTAAATCATCAAATTACTGCAAGCAGGAAAAGCTGGCTCAGGAGCATCACAGCACCTTGTCTCCGTTCAGGACCCTTGGATGTTAATGCCAGTGAAATCTATGGTAAAACAGTCCCTACGAGTGGGCTCCACCAACAGCTGCTTGCCATCTATGGTTGCACATGGAAAATCAGATTTTGGAAATTCAGCATCAACAGCCCCCATTTTGGGGAGCTTTCCCTTGAAATCCGCAGCTTTAGCGGCAGGACAGGGGAAGGAAATATCAGGTTATTCTTCCCAGCAAGTGACAGAGAAGTGGAACAATAGGAAAGGATATTTTAGTCATTGGGTTAAAATGTTTTTTTCCCCTCACTGATAAAAAATGACCTCACGGGTCTCGTTCTTAAGTCTGTGCCCGGATGAACCCAGCAAGACCAGCCCCAGGTTTTGAGATCTTTATTCTGTGCCTTACGGCCACAAACTCTGCAAAGATGCACTGATAACTGCAAGCCCTTCCAGGACAACTCTTGTACAACCAGCATCTTCCTTCCAGACATGAACCAACTCCTGCAGACTTCACCACAGAGGTAACACGACACAGCTTACAAAAGCAAAGCTACAGCAAGCCCTCTCCTAGTAAGTATCCCACCAGCAGCCCGGAGTGGTATTTCTGGAGGCAGCTTCCCAGGTTGGTTGTTACGGCAGTCATCTGCAAAGCACCCTCACTCCTCGCCCAGGGTGAGAGAAAACCAATCCACACCCCGGCTCGGCCCCCAGATTAATTGCTTTTGTCCCTAACCCTTGTCTGAGAGCAAAGCATTGCTTCTGCCATTGATTTTATTTTTGTCTGCTGGCACACAAGATCTGTTTTAAGCAACTATGCTTTCCTGTTCTTTTACAAGAAGACATCGTTGTGTGCCTGGAGCTCTGACCTCTGGGGCCTGACTGTGTTCCCATTTGATGATTCTGTTCCCATTTGATGATCCTTTTCCCATTTAACGATCCTGTTCCCATTTAACAAACAATTTCCCACTGGTGTCTGTGGGTGCACGCTGGGTTGGCACACGGAGGGCTTGGGGCCCCAGCTCCACAGGGCAGGCACCACAAAGCACCGAGAGCTGCACTTCTGCACTCCTTCTGTTCCCATCACCTTCAGCTGAACGCTTTTTCCCCTCCAATCATAAAATTTCCACTTTTAATATTTTAAACTTATTTCTCATAAAACCCCCAAGTATGAAAATTTCTTTTAAAGAAATACACCATTAATGTATCTTTATGATGTGCAGCTGATGCTCACAGCATGGACTATGACTTTTTTATGTTCCCTACTTGTCCTTGAGACATTTTATTTTGACACCATATCCTTATATGTTAAATTAAAACATATTTTTATTATCTGTTATATGCCATCAGACAGCAGCGCCTTAAAGCTGTTGTACAGCTCCTCGTGTCCATCTCAGGGCACCTTCCCCTCTTCCTCCCCACTTCCCCCCTCCCTCCGCCTCTCCAAAACCCCATGGAGCGAGTTATCCCCACTGACAGCAATTTACAGTCCCCATTAACGGTCATATAAATTCCAGTGGATCAAGGGAGCTTCGAGTCTATGATATTCAGACGCAGCTAATAGCTCTGGGATAATTGCCATCTCGTGTTCCTGCACTCCAGGCCCGACTGTTTATATCTGCGGGACAAGCGAGCGGTGAAACAAGTTTCCACGTTCCCCAGAGTCACCCAAGGAGCTGCCGGCTCCAATAGCAGGCGGAGGGCTGGAGGTGGCAGTCATTTCCTAGAGTTGATGCTTGCTGCTTCTGCAGGGCTCCTCCGCTCCCGTAGGAGGTCAGTCCGGCCGCCCTTCTGCATGGGTTGCACGGGGAAAAATTGGGCATCTTGGTGTCATTGGTGCCATCATAACAGCTTAAGGTGGCTTTGGTTCCTGCTGCAAAGGGCTGCATCGGTCTCTTAAAGCACCTGTATTAATCTGTAGTTTCAGGGCTTGGAGTTGGTAGCTTGAAAGCTTGATTAATAGGGATATTTACTGTGAAATCCTCGTTGGCTTAGAAAGCTTGGCTAATAGGGTTATTCGCTGTGAAATCTTTGCTGATAAATAACCACCCAGCTTAATGGCAGAAGGAATTCAGGACACTGCTCACACTGTGGGTGATTGGCATGCTGGTAGCAGCAAGGAAAGCTGGTCCTCTTTTTCCCCAAGCCCATGGCAGGGGTCATTTTTGTAGGGCCTGGGAGATGCCTGCTGCGATCCCGGCAGAGCCAGCAGGGGCACGGCTGCTTGCAGCTCATCCCAAGAGAGGCCACGTGGTGGGAGAAGCAGCCCCATGGTGCTGCAGCGGGGTCAGCATCGCCTGCGCAGGCTGTTTGCAGACAGGTGGGGACTTCTCACACCGGAGAGCCACAGTTCGGGTTCACAGCAAGGGAAATGCTCACCAGCTGGGATGCTGAGCCTCTCCAGAAAAACAGCCCGAGTTTGGGTGAAAAGTCAGGGTATTTTGTACATGTGCTCTTTCTCTATCCGGTGATGCTGACCAAATGTTCTTCAATGGATGTAAAACTCAAAAAGTTTGTGACTTAAAACTTGCTCACTTGTGTCTTTTCACCAGGATTTTGAGGGTGAGGAGTCTGTTTTACTGGCAAGAAGGAACAATAATGCTCTAACAACTAACTTTGAATGTTAGTTTTTTGATCTTGCTCATGCAAACGGCATCACAGCAAAGCTTTTGGAGCAAATGAGCAGGATGCAGCCCCTGGCGAGGCACCTGGTGGTGCTCAGAGCTCCCTGCAGTGGAGCAACTGCTTCGTGTACCAGGGACAGACAACGACATCCCTGGACATATGGGCAGAGCAGGCCCCAGATCAGTAACCATTACCTGGGGGCAGCTAAAAAAAAAACATTTTCCCCCATAATCATACCTCAGTGAGGATGCTCTGACCCAGAGCCCACACCAGGGGGTTCCCCCCAGCAGCTCTGCAGGAGTGAAGGCCCCTCCGTGTCCCAATCCCACCCTGATGCCCGGGGCAGCGGAGACGGCACCGCTTCTCATGCTGCATGCCTGCCCACACTCCCACCGTGATTCATCGGGCCTCACGCTTGTTTTCTCACTTGCAAGCCAAGAAAACCTATTATTTTTGGTAGGAAATTTAGAGGAATCCTCTCTGTCATGCACATTTTTAATAAATTATTCGCGAGCTCGTGCCTTTCATGTCGGCACGGTCTGCCGGTGGTGTTTGCTCGCGATTGATGCATCCCACCCCGGCAGGGCAGGGAGAGAGATTTGATCATGGCACAATTAAGGCTGACAGGGTTATCAGATGACCTTCTGAAAAATTGCAAAGCACTTTCCATCCTTGGCGAGGTGGACAGCTAAAGCTTGAGGGGCTGCTCTGGTGCACCAGCTGGAGAAGGCAGCGGGGGCGCGCTGTGTGGGCAGCCAGGCGGCCGGGCTGGGCGCCCCGCACCAAGACCCCGCTGTTTGCATCATATTTGTGGCTGCTCCCCTATAAATATGTAGGGCTGGCAAGAGCTGCTGGCTCTCCTCACGGAGATGTCGAGCATCACTCCAGAAACACCTCATTCGTATGGAGCCCTCCTGGACATGGAGCCAGGGATGCCATCAGAGAGGCGTTCCCCAAAATCTGGACACCTCGATATTCTGGGGAGGGGAGCAAGAGGATCCCGGGGTACCCAAGGAGAAACTCCTCTGTGCAAACCCCAGGGTGGTGCCGGACCCCTGCCTACACACCTTGTTCTCATGGGCTTCACGTGTTTCAGCACCATGAGAGTGCCAAACCTGTTGATAGTGGGTGGGAGTTTCACCCGCCCGCACCAAGTGAGCTCTCCCGAGCTGCGCCTCTCCTTCCTGGAATTTGCTGTTATCCCCAGCTATTTGCTGACTCGCTCAGCTCGGTGGCTTTCATCCTCCTGTCACTCCCAAAACGTTTGCTTTGGCTATTTGTAGAGCTGACCAAGCCTTCTTTCAATATAGTCTTCCTTTTTTTTTCTTATTTTTTCTTTTTTTTTTCTTTTTTTTTTTTTGTTTTGTGCTACGCTTTAGCCAAACTGTGCCACGTTCCCCTGGCTCTGCCAAAACTGTCATCGGCTTTAACCTTAAAAACTTCAGGAATGAGAACAGAGGAGAGGATATTGGGATCTGTTGGTGGGCTGGGTTGTGAGGAACGATGTTCAGCCACACCGAAGTGACATCTCTGCACCTCCTTTTCCGTGTTTTATTATTCTGACCATTTGAATCACTACTGTGACATCCAACAGTGTTTTGAGCATACCGATTGACACTTTCCAGCAAATAACGTGGCTTCACTGCAGTGAATTTTGCAAGGCATGGAATTCAGGTGGAGATGTGACTCTTGACACCCCTGGGAGGCAGTGACCACCTCCATCCCTGTCCCCATCCCTGCCCCGTCCCCTGCCAAAAGGCATAAGCAGCAAAGCTGTGGAAGCAGAATGAATTCAGGTTTTAACTTTTTTGATTTTGCAGTAAACCTAAGTTCAGTAAATTGATTTTTGTAGTAATAAAAGCTGAACACTCATAACACCCAAAGCGATAAACATTTTACTGCTATTTAGAATTTATATTTTATTTCCAGTCTTTCCCTGGATATGCCCTGAGGGGGAGCATTTTATGTGCAGCTCTAGAAATGAACTGAGTGCAAATATTTTTATTTTCTGCTAAGCATCAAAAATTTGATGCATTCTCATGAGACCAAATGCACTTCTTAAAAGTACAGTACAGCCAGCAGAGCAACTTGGCTGCTTTTTTAATTTTTTCCTGAAGAAAAAAAGTACTATCAGGAAAACCAGGCAAAACAGACTGAACATAATAACTACCAAACTCTGATCTTGACCACCTCTTTTCTTGATGTTCGGCTAGAATTAATCTGATTTTTTTTGATGTGTTTATATGTTCCTGTAACTTGCTCAAAGGTACAGAGGAAAAGAAATTGAGGTGTCTCAGGAAGAACAAATTGCTTGCCTTTGGTTCTTGGAGCAGCATTTCTAGTCCAGGGCTGCACAGGGCCAGGTCTTCTGCTGGTGTGAGATGCTCGCCTGCAGGGTTGGGAAGTCCCAGGTTGCTGAATCTTAAAATAACAACACGGTGATGGATGAGGAGACCACTGCAGGTGCATTTTAGAGATTTCCGAAATGTCTGAGCTATAACTCTTCTCTCCTTACAAGCCCTGGGTGGCCAGATTCACAGCAAGAAAATCCACCTGGCTTTTTATGCAAAGGGATAAAAGAAGCAATACATATAAATGATATTAATGCTCTCTAAAACATCCTGGAAATATTCCTTCTGTAAAATCTCTATGACAGGTATAGATGACATCTCATAAGGTGACCCAGATGATTCAGCACTTGGCTGCATATGAGTGATGTGGCCATCCCCAGCTCTCCAGCAGTAACCTCTTTACTCCAGGTAATGCCATCCAGGAGCTGCGCAGCGCTTTCTGCGAGCAGAAATGAAGGCTGGAGGAGCCGGGTGCTGGATTTCAGCCAGCCGTGTTAACCATTGCCATGCCCCAGAAAATCTGGGTGGGAGAGACTGCGGCTGGGGGTGCTGAGCTCCATGGGAGCCCCAAAAATTATTGCCCAATTACTGGGCTGTTACTGGGTACAGGGGAGCTGCTGAGTAAATACTGGGAACTGGGGAAATGTTTGGCTCCTCCGGACAGGGCAGCATCCCACGGGGTATTTCTGGGGACCTCGTGGTTTCTCTGCCAGTGTGTGGGGTTTTGGGGGGAGCTGTGTTCATGCATTTGCTCAAGCAAATTCTCTTGCTTGCCCCCTCAGACAGAAAAGCTCCCTTTTCCTTTGCATTTAACATTAAGTGCCGCTGCTGTCTTACACCAGCTAAATGAGGGCAGGATGAGACCTGGGGAAACTTCCTTTTGCTCAGCACCAGCTCCAAAATTGCCTTCCCATCAACGAAGCCGTACAATGAGCCATGCTTAATGAGTCCAAATGTTAATTAACACACACATAAATTCAACAGCCCTGCCTGGGTGATGGCTCTCCCCCCGCGCTGCTCTGGATTCCTCCCCCTCATCATCATCGCATCTTCTGGCTCTCTCCTTCATTAGTTTTTATCTGAAGATTTAATGCCACTGCTAGCCAAAAAAATTATCGGTGCTTGCATGCACACAGAGCACACTGCAAGTGAGCGTTGTAAAACATGAGGCAATTGATGCCACAAAGATGTCACACGGCGAAAGAAATATCTCCCTCGTTTCCACCGAGGACTGAATGGACGTGGTGACCTGGGAGCCTCAGCACCACTCGGCTCCTGGAGAAGTAAAAGCGTAAGAGCCAGGTAAAATGGAAGAAAAAACAATTTCTTTGTCATTAAATGAGGCATCCTACCAGCTACCTTTGCTTGGTAGCTTGGAGCAAACCAGAGCATTTCTTTGTCAGGAGGGCAGCAAGGATGTTGCAATCTGTCTGCCTGCAGGGATCCTGCCCCCCGCAGCACAGCAGACCCCAACCCCAGCATTTTGGTGCCTGGCTGTGGGGCATTCAGAGCAGTTTCCACCTGTGGAGCTGTATCCAGCCTTCCCAGGCAGGAGGGGGAGATGTTTTCAGTGCCTTCACCTGCATCTCTCTCCTCATGATGCTTATTCTCAACCACTCCTGCCCACCCCACCTTGAAGTCGTCTTCCTGCTCCATAATTCAGCCAAAAGGGGTCATTAATTCCTATTTATTTAACCTCTGTGGTTCTCAGCATTCTTGATGTTGTGTTGTAAGAGCAGCCTCTGATGCAGCCATATAACCCGTGGCAGCCCCTGCATACCCACTGTAACTCCTCAGTGGACATCTCCACCAAGGCAGAGCATCCCCAGGGAAACAGCCCTAGGGGTGCACAGAGCCCCATCACCCAGAGCCCTGCTTTGCATGCAGAAATGTCAGGGGTGGTATTTTGGCATGTTTTCTTCTCACGAGCTGGCAGTCCCAGCAAGCAGAGCTGGCTACTTTGGTAGAAACCACAGCAGGACACACACAGCCACGGGCTGAGGAGCTCTGGGCAACAAAGCCCCCAGGCTGACATCTGCCCCCCTGGGCACCTCCTCCTGCCCATCACCATTCGACACCCTCCTATCAGCTTGAATTTTGGGCACCTGCTATCAATCAGCACAGGGAGAAGTGTTTGGCACCGAAGCCTCTGGGTGGGCTCAGAGTGGTTGTTTCCCCTTGGTCATTAGGAGAGATTACAGAAATAATTAAGCCATGTATTTACCCGTTTGCCATGCTGGAGCACTGATCCATCAGCCCTGCACACCGGGGACTCCTGCTGAGCACCAGGACCCTTGGGCAAGCGTAGAATTGGGCTTCAAAGAGGACTTTTGGAGAAGCACGAGGGCTCCTCCACCACTGGGGCTGCTCATGGAGCCGCCGCATCCATTGCACTGCCTTGGCTGAGTCTGCCCTCAGATGCTGAGCAGAAAGGAATATGTTAATCGTCCCGGGCACTGACAGCTAACATATACACAGCCTAGATAGCTTGCCTGCTAGATAAAGGAGAGAAAACGTCTCCTTGAGAGAAAACACAGGATTTCCCCCTCTGTGATGCTTCATCTCTGTTGACTCTGTATTTCGATCTCCCAGCCCCCTGGGCAGGATGCTCACAGCTGCCTCCCCGCTGCCTTGGGGATGCTGAGCCCCTTCCCTGCATAGTGTCTGGTTATCAAGGTTCCCTGTGGATAGTGTGGGTTTGGGGGAAGAAAATCTGTTTCCTCGCTGTCCTTACTGGCGTTGTTGGGTGCTGGTGGCAGCAAACAAGGTAAGCCCAGCCCACCCTTTGCCTCTTTCTCCAAGCAGCTTTTTGTGCTGCACGGTACAAAGGGGTTGCAAATGCTTTTTTCTCTGGCTTACAGGGAGAGGGAAATGTTTCTGGATCTAACCCAAATATTCAAACTCTTGCTTTCTGGCATCCAAAGGAATCCAGAGGGTTTGTTTTGCAAGGAAGTAAGTGCTGAAAAGTGATCTGCAGAGGTTAAATACAGAGAAAGGTGCATTCGGGGTCTTAAAGGAAAGAGCGCCTTAAGAATAATGTTAATTATTTAAGACTAGGAGCACTGAAGGATACACCAGGAGTTTTTGTGCATCAGACAAGCTCAGATTGATTTGTGCTGCCTCTGCACCGCCATCGATTCCCAGTCCCCGTCCATTAGTCCTGCCAATGAGACCTGCCACGGGGTTGGGGCTGTGAGTTCTGCTGGAAACTCCTACACACATCACCCAGGCCAAAACCCCACAGCTCGCAGTCCCTCGGAGACAAACCTTTCCCTGCCTGGCTGCTGGGGTCGAGGGAGGATTTGGTGGAGAAGCACGAAATCCCCAAATCCTGCACTAATGGCCAAGTCCAGCCCCTGCGGCTGGAGGGTCACATGTGTGCCAGGACGGGCAGCCTCACCTCCTGAAATAGCTTTTTGGGGTTGATGCTCTTGAGTTTTAATATTCCTGAAGGTGTCAGCGTGATGCTTTGTTATGATGTGCCACGTCGGTCCAAGGATTTAAATTCGGGATCTTGCTCTGATTTGCACCAGCGCCCGTGTCCTAGCGGAGCAGCAATGCCAGGAGCGAACAGAGCCAGCAGCACGGAGCAGAGGGGGAAAGGATCAGTGTGAAAGGGAAGGGCCCCGCCGCACGCAGATCGGGGTTAATAAGTGAGCCATTCATCTGATAGCGACACGGGGGAAGTTTGCAGGTATTCGGCCCCGCTGCAATTCGGCAATACCACTCGGCTTTATCTCTCGCCCAAGTAACACAAACATTTATGGAATTACATTTTAAGGCTTTTAAAGGTGTATTTAGAACGTGTTTTCTTTGAAGCGTTATCTTTGCAAGCTCTCATACGCTGATAAAAGCCGTGTTTAGCTGCCTCTCGAGGAGCGCTTGAAGACTGCCGGTGCAGAGGGGCTTTGCTCCCTTCGGGCAGGGCCACGGGGCTGAGGATGGCAGCGGCAGGAGGGCTGTGGCGGTGGCAGCACCGCGGGTGACAACCTCAGGGACAGAGCAGCTTTTCCAGGGCTGAGGGATGGATGGGAACGTGAACACAAGGGAACAAAGCCTTGGTCTCGGCACACATCGCCGTGTTCAAGCTGCAATCCCCCTCCCTGGGAGCCTTCGGGAGAAGGGAAAGAGCGCGGCGAAACAAATGACTTCACTCCAGGATGGTTCCACTTAGCATCGCCGTCCCTCCTCCCGGCCCTGCCCAGAGATGAAGACATCGTCCAACAGCTCATCACTCAGCAGCAGGCTCCGAGCCGCGCGCCAGCGCCCAGACCCCGCGCCTCATCCCGCAGTCAGAAGAGCTGACCCGGAGCTCCTCGAAATCAATGGAAAGGCTCCAGTGGATTTCTACGGGTCTTGGAGCTGAGCAAATGTTGGCAAACTCCACCGAAGCTAATGGGAGCTTTGCTGGCAGCGTAGGCTGACGGGTCAGGCCGAGGGAGAAAATTAATTCGTCAGGAAGATTTCGTCTTCTCTTGATGTTTCCAAGGAGTTTCTTAAAGGAGCGTTGAGGAACATGCTTCCACGCAGGGAGAGGTGCCTCTCCGAGTGCCATTTGGAATACCAGCAGCTCTGGATTGGCAGCGATGCTATTGCACATAGCTGGAGGGAGTCTAAATGTCTCCCCCCATCCCCTTTGCCCCTTTTCTGTCCCTCCCTCGCTCCGCTCAGGCTGTCTGCTCCTGACCTCCACCCTCGCCTGGAGCCAAAATCTCCGTGCTGGAGCCCGGCCACGCTCGCCCCAGCCCCACTCGGCCGCCCCTGTGTTGTTGCTTTCATTCATTTTCTTCCCCCCGAAATCACCAGGCACAACTTGTCTGAACGTATGCCGAACCTGATAAGCCTTTGGCAGCCTCAAGAATAAATTGCTTTAATAAAAATGAAAACCATTTTGTGAGGGATGGGGATGGGGGTGGGAAGGGAAGGAAAAGCAAATGCGAAAATAATGTGCAGGCAAGGGCCCATGCGATCACCTGGCAGGAAGAGACATTCGCAAATCAAAGCATAAATCACAGCCCTGCGAGCAGCAGGGCCAGGCAGGGAGGCGGGCGGTGAAGCCCTGCACCTTTGGGCTTTATTTGCATGCTCGTTCCTGCAGGGATCACGGAGTGGGCATGTCTTCCATCAGGCCACATTGGGGAATTGCTAAAGGACTCCCCAAAATGAGTAGGAGGAGAAAGGATCCTCCTGCACGGGAGTCAGGATGCAGGAGTGTGGGCATGTGGTGGTTTTGCAGCTTCTTGGGGCAGGGGAGGGAGATCTGGGGGAGGTGGAGGAGATGGGAGCCATCCCTGGGCATCCTCATGGGACAAGGACACGTGCTTGGCATCTCCTGACAGCAACAGGGGCACACGCTTGTGAAGGAGGCTCACGGGGCTAGAGATGGAGGCTGCAAACCCAGGGCTGCAAAGTCAGGGTTTTGGCCCAACCCTTGGCGCAGGTCAGCAGAGACATTGGCCCAAGTACAGCGCATTCCCAAAAGGAGCTTTTACACTTAGAGAGCAAAAATTCACGGAGGTCCCTGCAACCACACGAGGTGCGTGTGAGGAAGGGACGTAAATCACCGCTTCGTGCAGCCCCAGCCATTGCACAATCGCACACACAACTTTTCAAGGGTTACATCACACAGCCCGGCAGATTAGCAATGAGGCCCTAGGGCAAATCTTACATTTCCAGCGATTTTGGCCCTAGAAGGAAAACATAATGTTGCTAGCACCAGCTTAGCAATTTGTATGTGTAAGCACGGCGCTTGTTTAGCCGAGTCCTTTTATTCACCTTCTGGGTTTGGAGGCTACAGAAAACCCAGTTTTTCTTCACAGTTCCCTTGGTGGAGAGCTACTTTATATTCCCTAATTGCTGGTCAGAGACCACAACAAACTGGGCATTAAAGGAGGCTATTAGATGCTGGGGGAGTGATGAGAAACCAGTGGTGAATTAGTGGCATGAGACCTGTTCCTGCCTTTCACTGTGGTGAGACCTCTCCGTCATCTCCTGTGACACCAGCCGAGGGTGACAGGCACGAGGTGGGCACAAGGTGGTGCTCCTGGTTTCCCATCATGGGGAAGAGAAGATGGAAACAGTGAGAAAAAAAGAATGTGACTTGGAGCTTTCAGGCTTCATACACTGGTTGTTCAGGTGGAGATAACGTGTTGAGGAGAGCCTGGGAGATGAGAACAGTAAAACATCTTTTGTTCCAAGGGCTTGTTCCAGAAATCAACTTCAAAATAAGTTTTTTTTGTCTTGAAGACCGAGATATTAATGATGAATTAATTACAGAGGGATAAATGACATAGTTGTGTTTTACAGGCAAAACATTTGAAGCCTACCAAAAAATAAAGACCTGTCATCCCTCCCTGACTCTTGAGAGCCGGAGCCATTCCAATGAAAACCTTTGCTAACAAAGCAGTTGTGAAAAATATTTACTGCCAGAGTTTCTTCAGTTGACATTTGCATCTTCTGCAATTTGCCAAACTTGCCGTGTAACTGGAGCCATTTTCATGAACTGTAATCAACAGGAAGGGTTTTTTCTTCACTTCTTGGTGTCCGCCTAAAAAAAAAAGAAAAAAAAAAAAAAAAAAGCATCTTTGGCTCTGAAATTCACACTTAATTTTTTATTTTGTTTTGGCCAGAGGAGGAGGGAGGAGCAAGGGAAAATGGATATTGTAGGAGACAGAGCAGAGACAGAGGAGTAAGAGATAGGAAGGACTCTTTCATGCAGGGTTTCTCAAGCCGTGAGTCATGACCGCCTAAAGGAGAGCCAAGACGTGTCAGAGGACAGCGGGGTCCTCCCCGGTTCAGCCAAGAGGGAGCCAGCTAAAAACAGATGAAGCTTGCCTCTCCCCAGGGAAAAAAAAATGGATTTGGGGTGGGACCAGCACCGTGGTCCAGCTGGGATGGGAGCTGAATGAGGGGCTGCCCAGCTGCCCCACGTAATTGGGGAGGGAAAGCTTAAAACCCCAAATTTCATCAGTCTCCTCTGTGGAGTTAAGAGCTGGGCACAGGGTCTGGGATGCAAGTGTGCCCTGCAAACCACCCCATTATTTTGGGGTGGCTCGGGTTATTTCTAAGGGTATCTGATATTCACATGTTGGGCTATTGGGAAAATCTGAGGAACAGGGATAGGAGCAGGTGAATTTAGGTGGGATCGTGAAAACTTACAACGTGTTTCCTGACTAGACAAGTTGTGCCAAAGCCGGACATGGACAGATACGTTTCCATCATCGTTTTGTGCTTCATTGAGAACAGCTGCCACCCAGTTTTCTGATGCCTTTGTACTCTCCTGCACGTTTGCAGCACCTTGGAAGGCAAGCGCCGCTCGCCCCAAGTGTTTGCAACCCAGATGTTGCAGGTTCAAGAAGGTGAAAGAAAACCGAGCCAACGTGGAAAGGACTCATCTGCTTCTCCTTCCAACCGAGGGAAAAGTTACAGCTAAAGGGCAAAGTAGCACCGGTGTGAGCAGGATGAAGGTGTGGGTGCAGCTCGCCGGGGCGCATCCCGGCCCAGGGCTGGCAGCGTTAGCCCCGAGAAGGAAAGGAGGTTTTTATTGCAGGAGATTTCCCCACCTTCTGCTTTGGTCTGGACAATGTATTTCCATTTTGAGAGGCAATGGATAAAAATTGATTGGTTCCACCATTTCTACAAGACTCAGAGTTTTTTCTGCTGGCTTTACGCAGCGTGTCTGCCAGCACTGGCATTGCTGGAGTGATGCTGGCCCCGTGCTGCATCTCATGCTGGATCTCACGCCACATCTCATGCAGGCTGGGTTGTGAGATTCAGTGCTCACCAGGAAAGAGCTGCCCAAACAGCACAAATAACCTCACGTTAAACATCTTTGCAGGAATAGCCTTTCCTAGCCCATGCACGCTCCCTGCAGCACTGCCGTGTCAGCATGAAGCTGCTGGGTCCAGGAAAAGCTACCCTTTGCTGCGGGTCTAAATGTTCCAGCAGTTCCCAGAGGGGCAAGTTCATCCTCTTCCTTGACATGCCTTTTGCTCTTCTTCGCTAATCATGACTGAAGGCTTGCAAGCAGCAGCTCCTGGCTTTGAAATCAGTGGGACAGCTCGGAGAAGCTGAGCTACGCCCTCCAGAAGCAGATGGTGAGAGGAAAAAAACTGTATAAAAATAGAATTTACTCTGTCTGTGCCACAGGTACACTTGGAGTGGCCCTTCTCCCAGCCAACCTGGTTTTATATCTTTTCATAATGGAAATCTGAGGCAGGTAAAGCCTTAAAATCAGCTTTTCCAACCAGGGGTCGCAGGAACTCCCTGCGACCCCACGCCCTGTGTGCCCAGTGCCAGCCCCTGACCCAGGGAGCCCATTTCCTTCCTGCTGCGGATATATAGGAGGGGGACAAAGTGGGGAGCAGGGCCGAGGGGCTAGGGGCGCCCCGGCCTCCGCAGCCTCCCCCCGAGCCTCCCCCGCGGGGCTCCCGCTCAGCCTCCGCCGGGCAGCTCCGGGCTCCGCCGGCCGCTTCCCAAAGCCGGCAGCAGCCCCTGGTGGATGCTGCCTGCTACTTGTGCTGCTCTGCACTACCCCAGGCTGCCCCGCTGCAAAATGTGGCTGCTTTGCTCTATATTGCTTTTCTTTTTTAATTTTAATTATATATATATATTTTTTGGCCTCCGTTCCTGCCCGTTTGCTGCAGCGTGCGGTGAGCCCAGCAGTGTTGCTCCCGTCTGTCCTGCTGGGGAGAGCTCCGGGTGTGTTCAATCCTATGGGGCTCTACGGAAAAATCCCAGGACAACCAGGCTCTGAAGGGCCCTCAGGCTTGTTCCTGACGGCTGCTGGTGACACAGGGCCAGAAATAGGGCTGCAGCACCTCAGCCGTGGTGCATTAGGCTCATCCTCATCAATGCAAACCCCACTGAGGCCCTGAGCAAGGGGACATTTGTATTTTGGCCACGGATGGACCAAAAGGAAAAGTTCCGCACAGTCCATAGGAAGATTTTTTTTGGTGCAAGCAAATATATCCTGCATTTATCATATTTAGCATGGATTCCTGTAGGCATGGACGATGACATTCAGCTCACTTGGCTTCCCAGGAAAGCTGTGCAGGTGGAGCTGTCACATCCAGCAAGGTTTCCGTGTGCAGAGACCACATCACTTCCAAACGAGGGAGAGGACGTATTGCCCAAATTCCCACTGACTTGACACATGCTAACGATTCCTTCAGAGAAACCACGTTCAGCATGGCTGCAAAAATGCCAGAGCCCCCGCTGACAAGGCAATGATGATTGCAAGCCTGGAAGAAAACATTTCTTTAATCTTCACTGAGACAGATGACTGTTAACAAGAGAAAAAGATGTTTTCATGCTGGATTTCCAACCTGAGATCACCATAGACATCTGGAGCTCTGGTCCTTAATTGCCCTGCATGACGCTGCACTGGTAGGTCCTGATTTCTGCCTAACCCTGATTTATTTTCTGCTTGCACTGTAACAGGGATAAGGACAGTGCTTCTTGCAAAAAGGCAGCCCTTAGGCAAGGCAGGTGCAAGACAAGTAGAGGACAGAGGCCTTACATCTAAATGGAGTAAGGATGGGCAGGAGAACTTTGGCAATGCCACCAAGAACTGCAGGGGGTGCTCCTGCTGCTCACCCTGCCCGGGGGCGGGCAGACACGTCTGGCTCTTCGTGGCAGCCTGGGGTTCTGTTTTATGTCTTTTGGTCCCAAAATACTGATCAGAATGGCACTGGGGTCCCCCAGAGTTAGGTTAGCAAGCGGGGAGGTGCACACTGTGGGGCTGGTGCAGGTGAAGTTGGCTCTAGCATCCCTAGATTTACTTGGATCTTCTCTTCCCTGACCTCTTCTTTTGTCTTCCCTGGTCTTTTTTTTTTTTTTTCTTTTTTTTCCCTAATCTCTCACCTACTCCCCTATTGCTTTCTGTCATCTTCTCTCTTTACTGACCTCTTCAAAAATATTCTTTGATCTTCTATGTCCATCTTTCCTCTGGCCTCCTCGTCTCCTCTCTGCTCACATATTCTTTTTTAAGTCTCTTCACCCCTGATCTTCCCAACCTGATCTTCCCTTCCCTGACCTTATTTTTTCCTTATTTCTGTCTTCTCCGAGCTTCTCCAACATCACTGAACTTTCTCTTAATTTTATTTGACCTTATTTGACATTCTTTGGCACTCCTGTCCTCTCTGACACTCCTGGACCTTCCCTTCTTTAGTCTTCCTGGGCTCCTTTTTTATAATTTCTTCTTCTCATCTCTGACCTTCTCCTCTCTGTCCTTCACTGCTATTTTCCTCTCTGCTCTGTTCTTCTCTGATCTCCCCCTGTGAGTTTGGTCACATCCTTTCCATCCAGCAAATAGGCTGAAACAGCCTTCTTGTCTCGTCCAGTAACGGCGAGAGCTGGAATTTGGCAGGGTGAGCAATGTGCCAGCAAGGGGAAAAACAGGCCTAAGTGTACAAAAAGATTCAATTCAGAGGAGTACCAAACCAGATTGCTTTTTCCTAGATACCACTGTCTGCTGTACCTTCTCCCACACTGCCTATGGCAGCCCCATTGCTGCCAATCCTCCTCGCTGCCCGTGCAACACTCTCGCCTCACTGGTTCCCAGTCCCAGCCGTCTATCTCAGTCTTGATCAGATATCTCCAGGTTGCATTAGTGGTTTCATGTTTCTTTGCTTGGAAGACTTTTTTTTTTTCCTGGAAAAAGTGCTTGAATTATTTTTTCCCCTTTCCTTTTATTTATGTATATATATTTTCTAATTCTCGGTTGGAAAGAAAGAGAGTTCCTGTCCAGACCTTTTTGCTTTCCAGCCTGGGAGCAGGACAATCTTTGATGCAATCACGGTTTCTCCAAGCAGCCTGCGTGATCTCCAATAGACATCTGTAAGACAAGGTGGAGATCATTACAAAATGCATCACTTTCTTCTTCCCAGAAGTGCCGATTCTGCCTTCTCGCACAGCACCACAACCCGTCCAGGCACCTGCCTCGAGTTTCCTCGCTGCTGCAGGCTGGGTGGGTGGCACAGCCCATCCGCCCACAAGCAGCCCGTGCCACCGAGCCCTCCTTTTACCCTTTCCCTTCCCAAAACCTCGGTGGGAGATGCTGCAGATAGCACAGCAGCTGAACCGTTGGTGGTGGCGGTACCCCCACGGCCGGTGCCGCGTGTCCCACTCAGAGGTCTGGCTGCTGCTGGTTATCTTTTAGGGCTTTGCGCCTCCCTGCTGCCCTGGGCTGGTCCAAGCACAGTTGGACGCCTCTTCTGTGGGGCTGCCATTAACTCCACCACCGCAGACATCAGCCTGAGGTACTGGGCTGGCCCAAGCAATCAATCTCTAATTGCCACATCCCTTTGTAGAGCGAACAGCCCAAAAGGAAAGAGAAGGGAAAAAAGGGAACAAGAGCTTCCTTTACCCCACCGCAGATGGTTTGTGAGAAATATTGGGTGAAAACAACCCCGTGTAGCCCCTTGTTCTGTCCATCTCGCGGAGCAACAAGCCAGGAATTTCATGCAGGATGAGCAACCACCAAACAGTCCCTACAGGTCCGCCGGGGACCACAGCCCGCCGAGCGGCTGCTTGTTTACCTGCTGCCCATTTCCATGGCGTGGGCGTGCAGCCGCATTCCTGGCAGCCCCGGCTGGTCCCCGCCTGCCCGACCCGTCCGCGTGCCACCGGTGGAGCCCGAAGCCGACGTTTGGCAGCAGAGCTGCAGATCGCCGGCGCGATTGCTGCAGGAAACGCTGCCAAGGATGCTCAGCGCCACGCTGGGCTTACTTAACCAGCCAGCTCAGCAGCTGGGGTGTAAATCGGTGTGGGGATGTTGCTGCTGGTGGATGGAGGGGGATTTACGCCGCGATGGGGTCTGACTGGTAGATGGGGGCTGAGATCTGGGGATGTGCGGCACTGCGGGGCTGCCCCAGCGGGTTACGCGGAGAAGGGGCTCAGTTGAATGCTCCCAACCCTTTTCCCTACCCAACAGCCCTGGAAATATCCCAGGGGAACAACCTTCCCCAGCTTTCATGTCCTGCTAACCAACGTGGATGCATCCCTCCTGCAGAGCCATGCTTGGAGGCAGCTCCACCAGCGAGGCCCTGCGCTCACCAGGCAGCTCTCAGCCAAGCAGGACGTGCCCTCTGCTTCTTGAACACATTGGTGACATCTTTCTGCTGCTTTTTCTTTGTGCCATGCTGATGGTGAGCACAGGCACTCTGTGAGTGCACCTCCTGGGCTTGCAGCAGCCACGGGGACGCGGGGCAGCGCGGGGGAAGCTGGACCTGCCCAGCCTGGTGTGACTGGGCCGGGCAGGGGAGTTGATGCCAGCATTTTTCTGGGGGATGCTGAAATAGCTGCACTTCAAAGGCTCAGGAGGTGTCCACGTCGCCTTCGGCTCTGCCAGCCCACGGCTGGGCTGGAAGCTGCTTGTGTCAGCAGCCGGAGCGGGGAGACAACCCGGGCTGGGGCTGCCGGCCAGGATCAGCACCCACATCACCCAGCCCTCCCCTGCTGCTCCCCCACCCCTGGGTGCCCCAAGAGGTGCTCTGGGACCACAGGTTTTCTCTCACCCTGTGCTAGCAAGCAGCCAGGGGGGTTGATTTGGGCACGTCACTTCTCCTGTCCCAGGCTGTTTGCTGCGTGGCCGTGTTGTGTGCCCTGTGCTGTGCCCTGCCACAGCAGGGAGCTGGAGCCAAAGGTAGCCCCTGGTCCACGCTGTCCCACCAAGAAATAGCCCTGCAGGGAGGCAATATCAAGGGTTTAGTAGAACAAGATGCCACTGTCACTTTGCTCTTCCTCTCTGAAAGGGCCACGTTACGTAAAAGAGCAGAAATTCCCACCTTAATGGTGGCTGAGTGATTTAAATGGGTCTGTTTGCTAATGTGATTGACTCCAACCAACAGCGCAGGTTGGGCTGTAATTATGGGAAAACAATCAAATCTCTATCTTGGCTTCAAACCCTACTGGTCCTGCCGCTTTTTTTTTTTTTTTTTTTGCGCTACAGCAGAACCTGCTGAGCAGCTCCGGCCGCGCTCTGCCTCCTTTCTGCTGCCGGGGCAAAGAATCGCAAACCAGCAGAGCCAGTCGGACTGCAAAGAAAAAATTATGGCTTATTGTCTGTGCGAGTTCACCCACACTGCTCACTTCTGCCGCCCGGGTCCCAGGTGACCGTCCCGATCCCGGCTTAGCTGAGCCACAGGAGCCGAGGGAGAGACACCCCAGAGGCAGTCCCCCCGCCGTGAGTATGGTGCCCGCACCGATTTTTATCTGTCCCTTGGCACCCAACACACGGAGCTGGGGAGGGAGCTGGGGGGGCTGTGCTTGGAGAAATGCCCTAAAACCACAGAGCGGTGGTTGGGGCAGCGCTGTCACTTGGTGCCGGCAGCAGAGCCTGGTCCTGCTGCCATCCGAGGGGCAGTGGCGTGGCTTTTTGCTTCTGTTCTGTCCCCTCTTTGGGCTCGTGGAGGTGATTTGGGTTTTCCTCGCAGGCAGGGAGCTGCAGGCGTGCAGCAGAGCGGCAGCTCTGGAGCTGCAGGGTGCGGGTGGACGGGTCGGCGGGGAGCAGGGCTGAGCCTACCCAGCACCACTGGGCTCACCTCGCCAGCAAAACCTTCTCCTCTGGCCTCTCCATCTAGGCAGGAAGGGCGGTGGGAAGTCGCTGGGATTTGAAATGCAAAGAAATAATGGTATCCAGCTCGTGCTCGGAATGAGTGCAATATCTGCACGAGCGTCAGGGCAGGTTACGGTGTCGGGGTGTGTGCCTGCAGTCGGGAGTCCGGTCACGTTTGTGTTTAAAGAGCAGGGACTGGAGGCTTTCTCTGAGCAAATATCCGGGGCTGTGACAAAGCCACGTCCTCGGTCACACCGGGACAAGCTGCAGGAGCAGGGGGGTTGGTGGCAGTGCCTGTCCTGGGCAGGTGGCACCGCTGCCCTGGGTGTCAGCACCCAGCTCCTGGGGCATCGCCCTGTTTCACCCCTTCCAAGCAGCATCTCACACTGGGCTGCACCTAAGCACGTGCACTCAGCAGCAGATAGCTCCCAGTGGGGTTGTCAGGCTCCCTTCCCATCCCCGTTTTCCCACCCCAAATTGACCACATCTCTATTGCCAGGGCTACGGAGCAGCCCACAGACTGCTCTCCCCTCCCTTAAATCCAGGCTGAAGGATGTGATGGGGGGACGAGGGGTGGACTGTGTCTGCACACATTGCTTTTGCTGCTGTTTTTGCTGCTGGGATTGTCCAACGATGCAGAAAGCCCTGAAAATGCTCACAGGGGAGCCAAGCACACATCCTCCTGTGTGCTCTGGTGGAGGACACAGGACACTAGCACGTGGTGCTGTTTCAAAAGCCTGGGCAGCAAAGTGTCCCCATCAGCAATGTGTCACCAAGCATTTGGGACAAACAGATGCCTCAGCCCATAAAAATGCCTGGCTGAGGCTGTCCTGCTGGGATGGCACCGTGCGGGGCAGAGCCGTGGTGCCACAACAGGGCTAAGCGAGGCAGAGCAGAGCTCCCTGCAGAGCCCTGGGGAGGATCAAGCACCCCTTTATCTTCAGATGCAGCAGCCAGGGGAGAAAGTGCGGCTTTGAGCAAGCCTAAGAGCAGTAGGAGAGAATATCTGGGCATGCAAAATATTTCCCAAAGACGGCATCTTCCCCTGCACTTTGCCCCCGATGCGCTCAGCAGCGGCGAGGGAGCACAAGTCCCAGCTAGCCTGCACACTGCGCCGCGGCGGGGGCTGAGGCAGGAGCTGCCCGGCTCTGCTGCAAAGCTGCCTGCAGCTGGGGGCTGCTGTACGGGGTAAGGAAGGCACAGCCAGGCAACCAGGTGGGTTTTTTCCTCCAAATCTGAGGTGTCGGGCTCTTGACCTCCCTTAGACCTCCCACCCGTTTTGCCGTGAGCTGCAGGAATTCCTGCAGGATGGAGATTTAGGGGAATTAGTCCTTGGCATCACTCATCAAAGCTTCTCCAGGACTTCTGGAGGCAGCTCCTTTATTCCTGCCACCCATCCCCACGAGCGTGCTCCTGTACCGCTCTCAGTGATGGGAACCTGGCTCCCACACCTGGACAGGAGCAGAAAGCATCCACCCTTCCTGCCCTGCTTCTGCTCGGCCCGAGGAGACCCCGTCTGCATGACAGCTGAAATCCTCTTGTTGCTGAAATTGCCCAAAAGGAGCCTTTAAAGCAGAGAAACAAAATCCTGAGATTTCTTCATTGTTGCTTTGGGAGAGCCGTGAGGAATGTGCAGGGAAACCCAAGGCGTGAGCTCTTACCCAAGACCAGGGCATTGAGCGCAGCTCACCTGGAGCAGATCCCTGCAAACAAAAGGGTCCTTTGCAGCCCCCTGGCTACCCCTCACCCCAAATCAGGCACCAAATCCCCCATCGGAGCATCCCCATCAGCAGGGGACCTGGGTTTAATATAGCTCCTGGGGAGGAGAAGCACCGCCGCTCTCTCGCCCCCAGCTAAGTGCAACCAGCACCCAGTATGGTTCTGCAGGACTGAAGGTTTATTATAAATAGCACCAAAGAGAAAAGCTGATTCAATTAAGGACTTCATTATCTGCGTCGTATCCAGGGGAGAGAGATTTATTCTTTTCATTTGCTTTAGACTGGCTGAGGATGGCCGTGCACACTGTGCCACAGCAGGGACAGAGGTGCCAGTTTATGTGAGCGTAGTTATGATGGATTTTCACACCCCTTGCCCCATACGAGACCTGCTTGCTCGTGCAGGACCGCAGATGCCCACAGCAGCTGGTTTCCAGCAGCTGGCCCAGCAGAGGAGAGCCCCTGAGGTGTCCCGGTGCTGCTGCAGCCCTGCTCAGCCCCCAGCAGGGCGAGAGCAACCCAGGAGCTTTGAGAGATAAAATCCAGGAGCTTTGCGGGATAAAACCAAGGAGCTTTGCAGGATAAAACCCAGGGCAGAAACAGGCTCCCCGTCCACCAGGAGCAGCGTGGGCTCCAGGGCATGTTGCTCTCGAGGTTTTCTTCCATCAAGGAGGGGAGAACAGGACCAAAGTGCTATGATGCACGCAGCGTAACGGGGCCATGTGCTGCCTCCATCGCTCCCCAGCTCCCCAGGGCAGCTCCTGCCTGTTCCCACCAGCTTTTTTGGGGGAAGGGGGAGGCCAAGGGAGCGCTGGGCGCTCTGGGTGCTTTGGGCTGGGAGGAGGCAGCTGCGCCTCTGCTTCCGACAGAGCCTTGAGCTATTCCCTGAGCCTCACCGCTTCTCAATTAAAACACCTGAAAAACGCGATAATGCTTCATTACCCACTTCCCAGAGCATTTTGAGGTGTTAATTAAGCAATGTTTATAGAAGCTGTGGTTATCCCGAGATGCACAGGCAGATAAGTGACTATTTTCATTCATACTCTCAGCCCTCGTGCAGGCACACAGCCCTGCCCTCGCTCCCCGTGCATCCACCCAAAGCCCACCGTGCCCTGGGCAGCATCACAGCACGGCCACAGGGTCCAAATGTGCCCCCCCAGTTTGGGGAGCAGGATGGAAATTTGCTGCTAAACCTCACCAAAACAACAGGGAGCTGCAGGGACAGGGGAGCAGGAGGACAAAGCCCCCTTCCCAGCTGGGGAAGGTGCAAGGACAGATCCTGTAAATGCCCGCCTCAATCCCATAAATGCTCACCCCCTATATTAAATCCTAAGTCCAGTTCCTGGGTATGTTCACGTACTGCAGAGGACCAGGCTTTCCTGTCTTAGGGATCCCACAACCACATTGCTGCACACATCAGGTGGGGTATTTGGGGCAGTAATAACCTTATTGAATGAAATCCACATTGCTTTGGTGGCTGCCGCAGGGGTTAGGGAAGCAGAAGCTGCCTCCAAAAGGGCCACGGCGGTGGGGGAGAAGCTGAGCTGCTGCTTTCATTATGGCAGGGGCTGTGCTGTGTTATGGCAACACAGACTTTATGGGGTTTAAGTAAATAGGTGCGCAGGTTGGGACTTGAGGCTGGATTCGCCCCTGTTCTCGCCCTGAAATGGGGCACATCTACCTACCCTTGAGCAGGGCAGCATCTCCCCTGTGCCCTGCAGCCCCATGTCAGTCTGTGCTGTCCCTCATCTGCAGCGGTGGGTGAGTGTTACAGGAAACCCAAAGGGCTGGAGGGGAGGCTGCAGCCTCGTGGCCCAGCTGGGGCTCAGGATGGCCTGGGAGCCAGCATCCCCAGCCAGCAGCCCAAGCTAAAATCTGGTGCAGGTGGCCTGCCTGGCTTCACCGAGGATTTTCGGGTTGTGCGAGGCAGAGGTGAGAGCTGAAGTTGCTCCTCCTGTCCCTCCTGTCGGGGGGGTTGCAGTGTGCCAGCCCCCACCCAGCAGCCACACACACAACCGGTGTGCAGAGAGCAAGTGCTCGGTGGGACAGCCCATGCCACGCTCATCGGCTGTACAAAGAAATCGATGCCAGCAGAAATAAACCCCCCCAAACCTGCCAAGCACACAGTTCATCAGCAAAGCAGATCAGCTTCACGCTGGCCTGCAGAATACTCCCGGCACTGCAGATTTTCCATGAGTGATCAGGCGGCTTTTCGGAGTATAAATTCAATTTATGCTTCTAAAATTAGACCAGGAACATAGCGGGGTAGCCAAGAGGAGAAAGTTTGGGTAGCGAGAGCGGGGCTGCCCTGCTGTCACACAGTGAAAGGCACAGTGCATAAACCCAACATGAAGCTGAACCACTGCTGATGGGGAAATATCTGATTGTAAATCCATTAAGCTCAGCTGATCTGACAGTGTCAGAACTTCAGAGTCGCAAATTTATTTTTTTTTAATGACTTAAGCTCGTTTAGCTAATGAGCTGCTTTATTCTTCTGGGAAGGACATGGTGCTGAGGGTGGGGATGCAAGCACCACCGGCTGTGCCAGGGATGGGAAGGGGAGGACGGGGACCTGGGAACCTCAGGCAGCACTACCCAAGCCCGTCCCTTCCCAAACCCCATGGCAGGGGGTAGGAAACACCCTCCCTGTGTCTCTCCCTCCCCAAGCAAGAGGAAAGAAGGCATGAGGAGAACAAGGGAGAGAAGCTATCGCTGGGGCTTTTTCCAAAGTGGCCAGATTTAGGGGCTGGCAGGGGAGCTCCCCAACACTGGGGCTGTGTGTGCAGAGGGCACCCATCACCATGAAATATGCCCGGCCCCATGACAGGGCTGCATCCAGCGCCGCCGGGTGTATATTAACAGTGACAGCTCGAGAAAGGGCTCGGGGCTGTAAATGAAACCCCTGTCTCGGGGTCTCTGTGCTCTGGTCTTCATCAATAAATCTGCCTCAATAAATCCTCCCGAGTGGGGCGGAGGAGCAGGGGGCTGCGGCTTCGCGCCTTGGCTGGTGCACGCAGGGCGAGAAGGGAGCACATCAAAACTGCTGAGAGCCCGGGCTGTCTGCAGGGCTGCTCTGCCAGGGCAAAAGGATGGATCCTGGGCACAGAGATGGGGGGGCTGATGCTCCCCAACATCTCCTTGTAACTGTGGGTGCGCACAGAGCAGACACCCAAAGTCCTCTCCAAGTCCTCCCCGGTCCCACGTTCATGTCCTGTGTGCGGACAGGGAGGGATGGTGGCAGCCTAAAAAGCACCAAAATTTGCCTGAGCTTTCCCATGCAAAGGCCCAGGACCAAACCCCCAGGCAGGTCGCGCATCCCCTGCTGACTCAGGGGTGCTGAGAAGATCAGGACGAGGAGTCCCAGCCTCTCTCCAGCCACAGCTGCAGCTGTGCGCGGGGAGCAGAGCTGCTGCCCACACCCCAGCCAAAATTACAGCCCCAGATCCTGACCTGCCAGGCTCTGCCCACGGCGCTGAGTCACCGCAGCTGCTCGCAGCACTGCTGGGAGGGCTCTGCCCCATGGCCCATGGGGACCTGGTCCCATATCCTGCCTGCCCCCAGCTCCCACCACCACCAAGCTGAGCTCTGTCTGTCAGGCTGCAGGCTGGCACGAGGTGAAACGGGACATGGCCCTCCTGGGACATCCCAGCTGCAGCCCAAAATGCCCCAGTGCTGCTCGAGATGCCAGCAGGATGGGGAAGGTGACACCGGGACAGGGCAGTGCTGGGGACGACAGCGTGGGCAGGGGCTGATCCAGCACCAGGGAGAGCCTACGGGAGCCCACACTCCCTTGGTGGCTTTGCTTCCAGGTGCAAAACCTTCCCACTTGCAGCGTTGGTAACGAGTGCCTGAGCACTTCAAAGCCTGCCCAGCCAGCACGCAGGGTTGCAGCCCTAAGAGGCAGTGGAAAATCTCACCACCTGCCCCTCGCCCCAGGCAGCACCCAATTCAGGACTCAGCAATCCCCAGAAGCTGCCAGCCACACCGAGGGAACTCTCTTTAACATCTTTTTGTCGGGTTTTTTTTGGGGAGATGAGCCGGCTGTAATTTCACCCGGCTCGTTATTAAGCTATGGTTCTTGAGGTTGAGCAGGAGAGATCGCTTCCCAATCCCATTTCACGGCGGCTGATCCCGAGCCAGCCTGTTAGCTGTGCGAGCCGCAACAAGCCACGCTGCGCTCGGGAGCGCGCTGCGGGCTGGGAGGGAGCACCCAGCCCTGGGAAAGGCAGCTTTGTGCCCAGAGAACGGGGAGCAAAGCTGTTTGGGGTTTCTTTGTTCCCCCAAACAGCAAAATCTCTGGTCTATTTGTACAAGATTTGCTTAAAAGCCAAGGCAAGTTGCTCAGGTCAGTGTTCAAGGAGCCAGGTTTGCAGCGGAGCCCTGATGCGCCCCGGCTCTTTTCGGGTCGCCGTCTCACCGAGCCGAGCGTGGGGAGAGCACGCAAGCCGAGCTTGCTGCTTGTGCTCGCCGGCGCGTGCCTCATTTCTTTTTAAAATCAGACCCTTTAGGGGAAAGTTTCTTCTTCCAGCTCTGCATGCCCACATCTTGCATATGCAGGCGATCAGGCACACCTCTGCTCTGCATGCAGATAAAGGCGTGCGGGTGCCAGCAGGGAAGGGGAACGTGCGGCGGCTGCGAGGCTCTCCCCTTGCCACTGTGGGGCTACAAAACTCCAGTCCTGACAGCTCCACTCCAGCCCATCACCTCTGAGATGCAGAGGGGCAGATTTCTCCCCATTAATATCCACGTGGCTTAAGTGGCTTTGTTGGGAAGGGGATTAATGGCCATGATTCAGCCACCCAGCGTGATGTTTCATGGGTTTGCACAGCTCCCACGTGGCGATGCTGAAGGCTCCCACAGGGATGTCCCTCTTCTTGTGGTGCAGCTCATGTGGTCACCAGGCGTGCAAGGCTTTGCTGGCACACCCCGAGGGTGCTCCCTGGGTGCCCAGGTTGCACACCCCTCCTGCCCAAATGCAGGGTGAGAGCCCTCCGCAATGCCCTGCAGCGATGCCACTTTCCAAGCCATTGCCCTTCTGCTTTGTCTGTGCTCCCAGCCCTGGGCTGGTGCAGGGTGGGCAGCTCTGAGAGTCCTCCTCCTGGTGAGCATGCTACTTTTGTTGCATGTATGGGTTAGCAAATTATTTTGCTTTCTGCAGTTGGGCAGGTATTTCTTTGTCTTGTTTCTAAGGCTTTGCAAAACACCATATACACTATATATATATATATTATGATTATTCTTATTATTTTTAATGGACACTTTTTCTGTTCTAGGCTAAAATCTGAATAATTTAAAAGAGAAGGACATCCTTATACTGGAAGCAGGCAATTCCAACACAGCCTGGGAGCACGGCACCGCCCTGAACATGACCACGGACACTTTTGCAGAGTTCCTGAACAAGCTCAAGGAAATTCATGAGAAAGAAGTTCAAGGTAGGGCAGCATGAGAAGTCTTTTTATAAACTGGCCAAGGTCCGTAGTCTGTGACAAAGGTGACTTGCCGGTGTGATGGTGGTGATGCTGTTCCCACCCACGTTCTCCAAAAGTGCTGGGAAAACACCTGGACGAAAGCAGACTTCAGAGAAGGTTGCAGAAGGGTGCGAGCAGTGAGGAATACATGTGCTGGGTGTCTCCTCCGAGGCCACAGGGTTGGGGTATGGCTTGGATACTGAGGGATCAGAGGGAAAGGGGAAAGATGCAATAATCCGTGAGGCAGAAGTAGCCGGGGTTGGAGGCTCTGTTTCAGAAAACCTTGGAGTAAGGCTGGATAGTTTATTCCTCTAGGGAGTTTCCCGGTCATACATCACTGAAATAAGAACCACTAGGTTAAGCAAACAAATGCCAAATCCAATTGTTTTCCTATTAAAATAATTCCCACTATCAGCATTATGAACAAAACAACAGCATTTTTGAACAATTCTGGCTTACGAATTCATTCTTGTCTTGTGTAATTTCAGGCCATGTGAGAGTTAGAGGAAACCATTGAGCAATCCAAACCACATGTTTACATCTATTTTGCATAAAATGGATCTGACAGAATGTACCGTCTGCTGATCCATCACCAAAAGCCATTCTTGTTGAGCTGTAAATATTCTCCAAGTTGCTTTGCAGCCCTGACAGCCATAAAACACTGCCCACCTGGGAGATGCCTGGCGTGGCTGAAATAACTGGAAACAAAACTGAAGCAGACTTCTCGGGGGTGGAGGGGAAACGCAAACTCATTAAACAGTGGAAATCCAAAATGTGCTCCCATTCTGCACAGCTTTTCCAGTTACATCAAACCATGCTGCCCTGTAGCACAGGCGTCAGCCTTTCTCAGGAATAAGGTTTGGAAGCAGTGAGGTTCCTACCAGACGAGGCACCCTCCTGAACCTAGGTCGTTGCCTTTTGTGTCCGAGCTGCCAAGGAATCTGCACTAATCACCCACCTCTGTCTCTGTTAATTCTTGCAGGGCTGCAGACCAAGCTAACGGAGCTGACGACGGAGAAGTGCCGGTGAGCAGTGCCCAGCCCCGCGATGCCCACGTCCCGGCACGCTGCAGGGCCAGGTCACTCTGCTCGGTTAAACACCTCCCAGGCACTTCTGTGTCATGAGGAGGTGCCCACCAAGGCCACAAGCCCCAAGGAAGAGGTTCTTTATTTTAGAGAGCACCATCTTGCTTTTGGGCTCCACCAGATTTAGGCATTTTCGTGCCTTTCACCATGCAGGTCCCCAGCAGGGGCGGCTGGGGCTGATCCCAGCCCACCTCCCACCTGCCTGCCCACGGGCACCATGAGAAGTTATATTAATTCCTGGGAATTCATTCATTAATTACAGTGTTTCCTGGGAAGCAACAAAATGGGACAAAGCAAGCTGCTGACTCCCAAGGGCAGCACCTGGGCTGTTCCCTGGGCTCCAGCTCCAACATATTTGTTTTCTGCCCATGTAAAAGCACTTTGAGCTACAGCAGCGTGAGCAGTGCACTCAGAGCAGAAACCTGTCCCATTGACTGGGTGTTGATAAATCCCCAGGTCTGGGAAGAAGCCTGGTAACCCTCTTTTCTTGGGTCTTCTCTCACATTAGTGATGCCCAGAGAATCGAAGAGCTGTTTGCTAAAAACCACCAATTGAGGGAGCAACAGAAGGTCCTCAAAGAAAATGTCAAAGTGCTAGAAAACAGGTAAGCCTTAACTTTCAGCTAAGCACTGCTTGGTGGCAGTGAGTGTGCTCTCCTAGAGGCACAGCCTGGGTTTTGGTGCCTCCCAAAAGCAGGCTGTCGCACTTGAGCAGCTTCTCTGCCACTTGGAGGGCTGGCACAGGGGAGCTTCCCCAAACCGAGGGGTGGTGGGGAGGTGGAAGCACGGGGCTGCGTGAGTGCTGACAATTTTGCTCACATGTCTCGTGACGGGTTGGGTGTGCACCCTTCTGCACGTGCGTGGTGCTCGTTTCCCACGGGGATGTGTGGTAACACGCTCCCGGCCATGGCTTTTCATCCAGGCTGCGAGCGGGTCTCTGCGACAGATGCATGGTCACCCAGGAGCTGGCGAAAAAGAAGCAGAACGAGTACGAGACCTCCCACTTCCAGAGCCTCCAGCACATCTTCATCCTCAGTAGGTACCAAGATCTGCTGTAAGCTTGGCTGTGGCTGGCTGGGTCTTTGCTCAGGTAGTGCCTCTCTTGGATATTTGCATGGGAGCCACTCCAATACCTGCGCACTCAGGAGGTGTTTGGTGATGGGGAGGAGGGAGGGAGCGATGGAAGAGTGGAGGTATTGAGAAATCAGATCTGGAAACCACACAAGAAGCAGCGGAGCTGGGGGTGGCAGCCCTCTGTATCTGCAATAAAATGAGAGATAAGGAATGGGGGCTGCAGCCCTGCTCCGTGCAGCACCCAAAATAGCAGTTCTCCTCTTGTCTCTTTGCAGCTAATGAAATGAGCCGCCTGAAGGAGGAGAATAAAACTCTCAAGGAAGAACTGAAGAGGCTCCAGAGCCTGGAGTAAGTGCTCTTCTGGGTGTCATTCGTGATGTGCAGCGCTGGTATTGCAGAGGCTTCCCTGCCACTGAGCAGGGCTGTGTCTGGATGAGCCCAGGGCTCGTGGGTCTTTAGCATCTAATTCCCATGGATTCCCATAGAAGCTAAGACAGCAAAATACCCGTCATACTGCAAGTCCTCACTGAGCTTTGCTCACTCCCTTCTTCACATGGATCCAAGGACTGAGCCTTCGGGGAACACAGGTACCCCCAGGGGGAACTGAGGATGGGAAGTAAAGCCCTGGGCTGCTCGCCTTGGCCACAGACCTCGCCCTGGGATTTCAGAGCTCCCAGAAAAGCATCCACGGGCAGCAAGATGAGTTTCATGCAGGAGGCAGAGCTGCATGCACAGGACCACAAGGGGCTGCAGGAGAGAGGAGCTACTCCAGCATATGGTGTCCCAGCATAGCCCTGTGCAACCCGTCGGGTTGGCCAATAAATACAAACCCGCTCGTTCCTCTAGGTTTAAAGTCCGGGGGAATTAGCACGGAGGGATTAGTTTAGAAATGTGTTGTCTTTGGAGCTCAGAAGCACCACCTGCTCAAGGAGAAGCTCTCACTTCTACGCCCTGATGCTTTTCAAGGCCTGGGGAGTTTTGGAGCTGCCGATCCGGTTGGGTTTGCTGAGCACCAAGCGTGCCAGCTCTGCATTTCCCTCGGCTGCTGCACAGGAAGGTTTTCACCCAAACACCCATGTCTTGGCACAAAGTCCAACCAGGACTTGATCCATGCCATGGGTGTAGGGCTCAGACCCACAGCGGCTCCCTCCTGGGGACCGAGAGCATCAGCTCCACCAGCTCCAAATGCTGACAGCCCCCAGGCCCCGAATCCACCCCTACGCCAGGCTGAAAGCCCAGGCGGGGACGTACGGGTTCTCACACAGCTCTTGCAACAGCCATGGCTGGCTTTTGGCTTACCCAACGCTGCGGCTCCCCGCGACGTTACCCACGGCCAGGTGGGGAAATCAGACCTTGAGCTGTCGCCCTGGCTCCGTCCCATGCTGCAGACTGCAGCCGAGCCAGCGATAAGCTGAAAGGGAAGGAGGCTGAGGAGCCGGTATAACCACATTGTGTATAGATATGTATATTTATATATCAGGTTCTGTAGCTCAGAGCTGCCAGCACGGTGGCTCTCGACCTGGAGATTTCCTTCTCCTGCCCCTTCTCATTCCTTCGTGTCCCCTCTCCGCAGGGACAGGACCAAGTGCCCAGGAGCCATCCCCAGAGAGAGCAGCTCCGAGCCCAGCTCCCCCTTGGCCTTACTGTCCCCAGCGAGCAGGAACGCCAGCAGCGAGAGAGGGGCTCACAGGGCAGCAGAGGACACCCACCACGACGTGCCGGGGCTCGAGCTGGGTGAAGGTGGGTGCTGCTGCCTCCCACCGCCTCTCGAGGTGTTTGCAGCCTTGGTGCCAAGCACACATGCAGCAGAGGGTCCCTGCATTCACGTGCTGGCTTGAGGCAGAAGGAAATTGTGGCTCTGTGGGACCGTCACGGTGGGTGGCTGTGTCTTTTTTTTTGCAGAAAAGCCTGCAGGACAGAGAAGCTCTCCAAGCAGCAGGATTTCCCCAAGCACTGTCCTCCAGGAGGCCAGCCTTGCAGAAATGGTGAGTGACGGAGGGAGCCTGACGTCCTCAGGTCTTTCCTCCACTACGGTGGTCATCTGTACAGGATCAAGAGGGGTAAAAGGTGATAGAGAAGGAGTAGAAGGCATTTAGGGGGTAAAACAAATACCCAGAATTGGGCAGCACACTCTTGCCAAGGCCAAGTAGGGAACCTACCCAATGCCAGGTGCAGAAATCGCCACTATCTACAAGCAAAGCATTTAGGGTTTGGTGTAGGCTCCTGTTTCCCATGGTGAGAGCACACCTCTTTGGTTTGCTCCCATATTTACCCTCCAAGACAATGCACCCAGCATCCCCGAGTCCTCTGCCCATCACGCTGGTTCCTCTCTTGCTAGGGAAACCTCTGGTCACAAGGAGATCACGCTGACCCGCCTTTCAGGGCAGCTTATCCTGAGCTGTAATCAGGAACAAGAGGCTGGAGCTCTGTGAATGATGGAAAAGCCTGGAGAGCATGTGAAACGTGGAGGGTTTGGGTACGGAGTACAAACACACCACAGCAGCCCTGCCCGAGAGCATCACAGATGTCTCTCCATCTGCAGCATCATGAATATGGGTATTTTTGGAGGGGCTGGCATGCATTGATGTCAGCCTGCCGTGCCTTTGAAGCACAGCGTGTGTCAGCCGAGGGGTGCCGAGCGATAGGAAGATGTTGGGCACCGGGGGATGAGGCTGCAGGACCTGGAGCCCTGCTCCTCGCCATGGGAACCCGAGCCCACATCCACACCCACACGGATGCCTTTGTTTTGGCAAGGGCTTTGCTTACCCGAACGCCACAATAAAAGTGAGAGAGCAGGTGAAGTGGGGTTTTGGTAAGGCCGCAGGCAGGCTGCGAGGATAATTAATGGGGATCGCAGGAAGGCTTGGTGACATCTCTGGGTAGGCAGGGAGCAGTCAAGTCAGAACATGTGGTGAGCCCTCCACGGCAGGAGATGGAGATCGCGATGTCCTGGCGTAACAGCCGGGGCTCTGCTGGAAATGCACCCAGCAAATAAGGAACAAAGCTTGGGTCCTGCTAGGGAGCACAAAGGGGAAACCCAGTAACGTTACAGGTCAGCTGGTGGCTGGAATTGTACCAGATCATTTCTTAGCACCTCTGGGGTGGAGACGTGTAAAAGCTGATGGCAAGATGTTATTTGTTCGGAGCACCCAGGAGCAGTTTGTGCTCACGCTGGCAAAGATCTGGGTAGCACCCGGAGCCCTGCTGTGTGCCACTGAACCGCTCACCCTCAGCTCCCTCCGCAGGCATCCCAGAGGATCTCCAACCAGCTGCACGGGACCATCGCCTTGGTGAGACCCGGCTCCAGACCGTGCCTCCTGGAGAAAAGTCCTTCGAGGGCAGCAGTGTCCCCCCCGGCAAGAAAAACCCCTCTGCCACCAGAGAGGGAGCGCAGCCCCAGCCTGGAGCCGTGAGTCCCCCGCTCGGGGCTGGTGGTGGGCAGGCACAGATCCTTGGCCCTGTCCCTTTTGGGGAGCTGGTATTCGCCCACCTTCTTCTGCAGACATCCTGCAATGCCCACAGCCCCAGGGAAAGGAGGGTTGGGGGGGGGTCTCCCAGTTTACACCAGCAACAATGACTGGAATCCAGCCCGACCAGCCTGGGCTCCTGCTCCTTCATCTTCAGACAGCCCCAGCGGGTGCCCGTCCCTCCTGCCCTCCCTGCTGCTCCTTATCTATTCTAATGGGCTCTTCTGCAGGGCTCAGCACCTCCCAGGGCTTCTCCTCCCCAGGGTTTTAGGGTGCAGAGGGCTAAGCAAAGCCAGCACAGACCGAGCAGCCCGCTGGGGGGTACCTGTGGTGGGGCCCTTACCAAAAAATAAGTGATAGCCAGGACTTTGCTTGCATGGGCAGGCTCA
The DNA here is from genome assembly GCF_964035555.1 of Netta rufina. Lineage (NCBI taxonomy): Eukaryota > Metazoa > Chordata > Aves > Anseriformes > Anatidae > Netta > Netta rufina. The sequence goes on along the minus strand of NC_140140.1, from coordinate 13,428,270 downwards.
CGCACCGCACTCTGAGAGTCTCCCAGTGGTGATTAGGGGATTGTTCCTCTGTCCTGGAGTGATTTCTTTTACCCTTGTTTCTTTTAGCTATTTAACAGCAGCCAAGCCAGACTCACCTAAGCTTGCCTCGTCTTACGAAACCCTAAAACTGACCGCCCGGAAAGAGCAGCTCTGCCTCCTCAACAGGCACTTCTCCCTGCACCAGCTGGGGCTGGCGGGCAACTGCGCCCCGGCCGACAGGGACGGCAGCTTCCCCGGCCACCTGCTCAGGGCCAAAGACGGCGAGGGCAGGATGAGGCCCCCCGACGACTGGGATGACCGCGCTGCCCTGCTCAAGCTCCCCGCTGCCGTGGTGTACATGAGGGACCAGCACCTGGAGGGGAAGCTGCACCTCCTCAAGCACCGGGAGCGGCTGCAGCATCTCCTCCTGCACCAGCGACAGCAAAGCCAACGGGCCAGGGCGGAGAGCGACCCGAAATCCGTGCCTGAGGAGCGGCCCCTGTCCCCGTGGCCGAGCGTCACGGTAGGGTGCAAGGAGGAGAGGTCCTTCCTGGAGGATGCTGTGGATGGGAAGGAGGAGAAGGAGCTCTGGCTGAGCCGGGATGGCTCTGAGCAGCGAGAAAAGGCGGAGGCAGGGAGGGACTATGGTGTGGATGTACCTCTGGACCTGTCGGACGCTGGTCGTGGCAGGGAAGCGGGCTGGAGGGACTGTAGGGAGCCACGGGAGGCTGGCAGCCCACGGCCGAGCCCCAGGGGCAGCCCCATGCACATCCCCTGTGGACGGCATGGGACAGAGAGAGATGGTTCACGTCCCCCCAGCCTCTGGTCCAGCACTGCCCGGGCACCGCTGGCAGAGCAGCACGGAGCTGCCAAGGAGGAGGAGGAGGAGGAGGAGCAGGAGGAAGAAGCTACGGTGAGTACCAGGAGGGTTGGCAACTCCTGTGGCTCCTTCCCTGCTGTTGGGAGCCCAGTGCTCGGTGTCAGCATCATTACACCCACCGTTAATGTCCCATTCTGAAATGGCCTGGGAATAGGTGGCTCTGGAACGTGTTTGCCAATAGGGTTTTCCACCTGGCTCAGCAGAAAGGCACACAGCAGCCTTTCTCCCTCCACACCAGCTGGTTCTCATCCCTGCATTTGTCACCATCATCACACAGGGGCCGGGGACAGCCCTTTTCTCCTGCCTGTGGAGGCAGCATTTCTATAGCTAGGGCACCTGCAGGCATTTATGGGATTTCTGCTCTTTACAGCTCGCTCTCTCCCGGACACATCCCACGAACAAGCCAACACCGAGCGACCCAGAGGCCCTCGCAGAGCCCAGGGTGAGACTGGCTGCCAGTGCACACACAGGAGAACCAGGTAAGGAGCCCCAGGCAAGCGTGACATCTGAGAAGGAGAGCCAAAGGCGAATTCTGCAGCGCGTGGAGGCATCCTACAGCAGGGAACAGCCTGTGCTGGCTGTTGCAACCACCTGCAGTCCCTGCAGCCCACAGCGGGTGTTAACCAGCATGGGAGACCCTCCCAGGGGACCGGGTGCTCCTGGTTTCCAACTCTTTTTGACCTTCAGGGAACTTGGAGTTTCACCCTGGGCACGGAGGGAGGGATGCTGCTACCCACAGCAGGCAGGACAGGGAGCACTCTCCCCTTTTCCATTCTCCATCCCCAATAAAAACCCTTTCCATCCCCAAACCGAGCCGTGACCCCAGCCCGATCTGTTCCCTCCTTGCTGACCACGGTGGGGCCGGGGGGCAGTTTTACCCCATTGGTGGGAGGCAGCAGCCATGCGGAGCGCAGCAGGAGGCACGTCGGCTGGGACCTGCTCCCTACCGGCCCTACAGGCTCGGCCAGAAAGTTGAGCTCGCCTGGATTAGTTGGTCTGGGCGTGTCGGAGTGGTTTGGGAACACTCTCCAGAGCGGGATTTTGCACGGTGGAAAAAAAAAAAAAAAGGAGGGAGGGGGGAGTCCTCAGTGATTTACATGTTAGGGAGATATCATCATGGCAGAAGAATTTCAGCTGATTACATTCTGGGTGTGGGAAAATGCAGGACTTTCTTCAGCCCGCACCTGACGGTTGACACAAAGCCCAGGAAACAATGCTCTGATACTTCTGCACTTTTCAGTGAACCTTAACCCTCGGAAGGATGGTGTGAGGATGGGGTCAGGCTACCGGGGCTCTTGAGGTGCCTGAGAGGGGCACCGATGTCCCCCCTGGGCAGGGGCAGGAGGGAGGCTGCCCAGCCTGCAGCCCCCCTGCCAGAGCTGGGTGGGCTTAGGGCAAGAAGTGATGGGGTGCTCGGGGTGTTGGGCAGGGGACAGGGCACAGCTCCATCCCCAGCCCTGCCGGCATGCTGTGGGGCTGGCTGGCATGTGGGGTGTGCAGACAGGGTGCTGCCAGGTTCCTGGCTGGCCCCATGCAGAGGCTGGATGTGTGCCCAGAGTGTGCAGGTATGTGCTGGGGCTGTGTGGCCTCGGGGAACCTGTGCAGCAAAAAAAAACCCTTTTGCTGGGCAGGGAAGTGACTCCCCCCTCTCCTCCCAGTGCTCCTTGGCACATGTTCCCCAGCAGGAGCCACCAGCCAGCTTCAGCATCTTCCATGTGGTCTTTTCTGGCTCTTTCATACCCAAACACATCTCACCGCCTGTGTCTCAAGTGGGAAGGAGAAGTCTGGGATTTTAAATGCCTCTCAGCTTCATCACCTGCACGTGGCCACTGGCTTTGGGACAGTTCTCACCAACTTCTCGTAGCAAAGCCCTACAGAGACAGTGTCATTGGGCGTCTGTCCCCAGAGTCCTCTGTTTGGTGTCCCCTAAATGTCCATTTCAATGAACAGCCATGGGGACACCGGAGCCCTGCCCTCATCTGGGGGCACCCAGGGGGAACGTGGCCTCAACCAGCTCCATCTCCACACGTCTTCATGTTTTGAGGTGTCCTGAATGGAAACACCCAGTAACGACGAGCCAGTGGCTCTGTATCATGCCCGTCAGCTTGCCAGCCCCAGGCCAGCCAAAACCCTTCCTTTCATGTCTCCGCAGATGACGACGATGCTGAGTCCGGGCAGCAGGAATCCGATGAGGCAGACACGACGGACAGCGAGGTTGGTTTGCTCTCCCAACCCCTTGGCTTCGGCTGCCTGGGCCTGGCAGCACCTTCAGACTGGGGATTCCTGTTCCGAGAGGCACCGGGAGGTGCAGGACGGGTTGTCCCTGCCCAGCTCCCTGCGGGAGGTGGTGGCTCTTCCTCCACCCCATGCCAAGCCCCATTTCCACAGTCACCCAGCTGGTTGCTGAGGGGTGGCGATGTCACTCTTTCCGGATAGGTTTCAGCACTTGTCACGACTCTGTGGCCGTGGTCACAAAGGTCCTTGGCTGTTAGCGCCCTGGAAATCGGGGCAGTTTGTAGGCTGACTGCTCCTCTGCTCGGTGCAGGTGGCTGCCCCCTGTGAGCACGACGCCCCGCAAGAAGCCCAGGCTGAAGGGAAATACTTTTGCACCAAAGACAGAGCTCACGCACTACAGAAGAAGAGGAAAAGAGGACAGGATCCCTGGACAAAAGGTAGGGAGAAGGCATTCCTCTTGCCATCAGCTCAGGGCTACAACCTCAGCCGCTTCCCGAGGGGCAAACCCAAGGGCACCACGATGAAAAAATGCCATGCTGCACACAGATTTTGCCCAAGATGACACAGCAGTCATTCGGTTCCCTGCAATAAACCACACAGGTCGGCTCTGCAGCCAGAGGAGCCCCTGCTAATGGTTAGCCAGGGGCAGGGGGGGCAGGAGAGCACCCTGGAGCACCTAAGCTAACAGGTCTAAGTCCCCCATGTTTGCTTAGCCACTCAGGGAGGAGCCGATCGGAGAAGGCCAAATTCCCAGCAACGAGTTGTTGACACTCGGAGAAAGGTTTCTGCCAGCCCTGTTGATTTTCCAGTGTGGCCATGGAGGCTTTCCCTGGCTGACAAAGGAATGTGTCGTGCCCACGCTTCCTACAGGTGAATAAGCAGAAAACGGCTCCTGATAAGGGCGAGGATAAGCCAGAGTGGCTGTCAAAGCCTTAAATATTGCCCTGTCAGAAATATCCTGCTCCTAGCCCACTTTGCACTCTCAGTAAAGAAAGGGCAGTATTGAGCAAATTAAAGATATGTAGAGGCATAAAAGGGCCTTGTCTGACGGGCCAGCACTGCCCCTCGCTCCGTGCCCAGCCCTCGGGGGTGGCTGCCAGCTCTGTGAGCCCCACAGCAGCTGGGGGAGGAGAGGATTTACTTGGCAAACCAAGAGGAGCAATGGGGAGGAAAATGGGCCTGTGCCCCCAGGGCAGGCAGGCACCGGCTCCTGTGAACCCTCGAGGACTGAATGGGGACGTTCAGGGTTTTCTCTTCATCTATTTTTTTGCTGAGTTTTGCTTCCTCCTGTGCAGTCCCTGTTTTGGGACTAGGCCGCGATGACCTCTCAGATGCAAAGCCATTGCTCTGCGGTTAACTCCTATCATTATCTTGCTGTTAGCAGGATCTAAGAAGTCAATGAGAGGGAGAAAGAAAGTCAAAGCTGAACAGGGCTCAGCGGGGATCACCGAGGAGCCGGAGAACTGCTCGGCTGCCCGCCACGACGCCTCCGAGGAGAGCTAAGAGCAGGACGAGGAGCAGCACAGGAGCTGCAGGCCGAAGGAGAAGGCTCAGAGACCTCGGCATCCCTCCCGCGCTCCTGCCTGATGTGCCAGGAATGAGGGAACTCAGCGGGGCTCTGGAACGAGCAGAGCACCCCAAAATCCTTCAGTCAACACCCCAGGAGAGGCTCGGCGAGGAAGAGGGGTGCGGGTGAGATTGGGAGCAGCCAGGTGGCTGTGGCGGGGCAGCACGCCCCGTGTCCCCCAGCCCTGTGCCCCACTGCTGGTGCCAGGAGGGGGAGATTTTGCTGGAGCCCTGGGCCAGGGCCAAATCCTCCTTGGGATTTTGTGCCAGGAGAACAGAGCTTCCAGACCCCAATCCCGAAGGATAGCTCCCTGGTGGCTGCCTGGAGCCTGAGCACCACGGGGTCCTGCTGTCCCCACGCGTGAACCCACATCGATTAAATCCCTACCCAGGTTTCGTACAAGTCTGCATCCTTTCTGAACAGCAGAACGCCGACGGCTTTCCTTTCTAGTTTGTGGGGAGCAGGCACAAGGGCTGGGCAGGAGGGACATGTCCCCAGAGAGAGAAGTGAGAAGAGCAGGAGAAGGGCGACCTGTGTCCCTGCAAGAGCCGGATGGCTGAGTCCCAGCTGCGGCTCAGCAGAGCCCTGGCTCAGCAGCTCGCCCTGACCTTGGCAGTGCTGCCAGGAGCTTGTTTTCACGTGGATCACCCATTCTTAAGCAATTTTTCTGATGCATTAAGCATGGGCAAATTGTCCTTCAGCATCAATTAGTGGGGCTGCTCGTGCTCTGTGGCCCAGGATGGGACAAGAAGAGCAGCGGTGAGCATCGCTGCGGCCACAGCATCGCAGCAGGGGCCAGGGCTGCTCACAGCTCACGTGCAGAGAGCAGAGCCGACACGGAGGCGGAGGTGCCGGAGACAGCATCTGCCCTGCCCGGTGTTTTTCCGCAGCCGTTTCCTTTAGCAGCCATCGCTCCTGATTAAATGTGGGTTTTTGTTTTTAGCAGAGTAAAATAACGTTAATAAATAAATAAATATTTAAAAAAAAAAAAAAAAAAAAAAGGAAGAAAAAAAAGGGGGGGGGAAGGAAAAAGAAATAAAAGAAAAAAAAAAAAGAAAAAAGAAAAAAAAAAGGAAAAAAAAAAGAAAAAAAGAAAAAGGAAAAAAATAATAATAAAGGAGGGGAGCAGGGCCGCGGTCGGGCAGCGCCGCCTGCTGGGCACAGCCGGGCCGTGCTGCTCCCAGCGATCCCAAAACTTGCCCCTGGCTGCCAGGGGTTGTCCCCTGGGTCTGCCCAGCCCTAAGCAGGGGGTGTCTGGGTTCTTCTGTCCCTTTGAGTGCCACTTGCCTGCCTGGGGTCCCCAGAGCAGGGGATGAGGGGACCACGGCAGCAGGGATGCAGGTGTGAGACCCCATCCCACTGCTGGCCCAACCAACCCACAGCTGCCTCCCCAAAGCTGAGGGGTTTTGTAGGGTTTAGGGCTTGCAGAGCTCCGTGCTTGGCAGGGTTTGCCCAGGGGTGCTGCTGGTGGCTGTGGTTTTGGGGTGCTGAGGGTGCCCAGCAGCTCAGGCACCAGGGATGGAGCAGTGAGGATGATTTTTTTTTTCTGAATCAAACAGCATCCAAGCAAGTTGTTGAAGGGAAATAAAGCTTTGTGCACTACTCTTATCCAGCCCCTGGCATGCTGGTACCCACCACCAGCATGCTGCAGACACGTGGATAACTGCTGAAGTCCATTAATTCTTGTACTTACGCCTGCCAGTCTCTCGTTCATATAATTCCCGTTAGATAAATGCATGTATTGATTTAGTGAGCTACAGACAGTCTGAAGCTTGAACTGTTCTGCCATAAGGAAGGAGCCCAAGCTTTCCATGGCTCCTCTGAGCCTCACAGGGCTTCCAGCTGCAGGTGCAGCTCTGCTCCGGGCAGTGCATTGCAGGAGCAAGTGGGCAGCACTCAGCCTGGGGGCAGATCCTTCCTCCCCCAGCACTCCTTTGTGGCTCTATGGAGTTGTGCTAAGGACTCCAAGGGACATCTGTGCCCAAGACAAAGTGATCTGTGCTTTTCAGAGTTTAAATGTTTTGTTCCCACACTTACATTTAGCGCAGGGCTGCCTTGTGCAGGGGTCTCCAAAAAGCCACTGAAATTACCCTTGGTAGAGTGTGTGAGTTACGGCCCGTAGTGCATAAAGCAGCAGAGAAGCTGTCCCAGGAACAGATCGGTCCTTCCAGAAGGCTGGCAGCTCACGTGTGTTTTGTTCAGGCAGGTTGTAGCTCTGATCTCATCCGTGCAGATGTGTAGGCAGGGTGCTGGGCCCATGAGCTGGCTTCCCACAGGACTGGGTTCGGAGCACAGCTGGGTTTCTCTCTGCTCAGGGGCTGGAATCTGAAAGAGCGGCCACGTAAGTAGTGCTGTTCACTCCTAGCCCATCAAAAAAAGCATGACTGGCTGCATTACCGCCTGTCATGCAAAACAGTTCCAATTACAGACCATCACAAGTCTTCTGCTTTCTGTTCCTTGAGCATTTGTATATGCTGAATCATTCCTACGGCAGTGATGGCTGCTCCCAGCTTGCAGCCCCAGGGACTGCACACCAAGCCCCTCATCCTCGGCGCATCAGCCTCCCCCTACCCCAGCAGTGAAGCGACATTTTCAGCCACTGGTTTATAAGATGGAGTAAAAAACAAGTTTGTGCAAGCCTAGATGTGAATATAAATCTCCACCTCAGAAAAAAATAAATAAATAAATAAATAAAAATTGCCACCACACAAAGGTTCCTCTGTCGCACTTGTAACTGAGATGCTGCTGTGCAGGGAAGCAGGAAGTCGAACGAGCTGCAAGCGAGAGGGGACGTGGCTGCTGAAATGCAGGAACTAAAAGCACCAAAAATAGAGAAATGCATGCTTAGATCCTCCCCTTTCCCTTACGTTCTTATTCAGTGGTATTTTTACGGTAGGTCTTTTGAAGGTGCCTTATGCCATGCCCTCTTCCCGAGTCACCTTCTCTGTACCAAAATCCTCTTAAATGAGAGCTGGTCAGTGCATAATGCCCATGTATAGTGCTGGCTTCGGAAACACAGCTTCACTCAGCACTTCACTGCAGGAAAACTCATTCCAGGCATTACTGAAGTCTTGCTTAAGTCCTGTTTCAGGGATTTGAGTGGGATGGGCATTTTGTGTTGGTCCTTCCCAAGGTCGGCTGCACCCTGCGTGTGGGGAAGAGGCAGCTGCAACGCAGGCAGCCCTCGTGTGCAGGGATATGGGCAACTGGAGAGCAAGACTTTAAGTTTTTGGGATGATTGCAGATGCATTGTAGGAGGCTGTGAAGCAATGGGAAGGTTTTGCAAGTGCAGCACGCAGTGGTGGTTCTTGGAAGGGAGAGATTTGGGGAATTGCTTTGCTGCTGGCCTTTATCTGGAGCAGAGGTTTCTTGCAGGGCTTTTTGAGCCAAAATAAGTGCACGATCCCCCTGCATCCCTCAGGCATCATGGCCTTCCACTCTGCCTTGAGCATTGTCATCAAGCCTTTGGGAGACCCGCAGCACTGGCAGGGCTGTGCTGCACCCCCTGCTCTCTCCAAACCACTGCTGTGTGTGCTGTCCGGCAGCGGGGCCTCTCCAGAAAACCCCTCACAAGATCCTCCCGTGAAGGTTATTGATCTATTAATATCGCCTTGAAGTACAGCTCTCATGCCACATGGTTCGGGAGAGGGTTTGATTCATTCATCCACCAGCCCTCAAGTAAGCACCACACACATTTGTCACGCAGCGAGCGCCCAGCCCTCCCTGGTGCAGAGCCACGCGATTAAATCAATCAGCTCCATATTTTTTAAAGACTTCGTGTCACGCAGGAAAGCCTGAGTCATTGCCCAAGGCATGCTGTTATCAGCAGAAGTCTGTTGGTAATGTTTCCCTCCCGGGGCTCAGCATGTTGGTAGGCTGTAACTGGAAATCTGCAGCGACAGAAGAGGATTGCATCACTTGCTGTGGGCACTGGGAATTGGGGGGACATGGCCACACGGCTGCAGATGATGCCAGGAGAAACCAGGGCTCCCAGCTGGAGCTGACTGTAGCCAGAATAAAACCTCTGCAGGTCACAGGGCTGATGTACTGGTGGGGCCAACAGCTCGGGTCAGATGTGGCTGGCAGGTGTGGGGTGCAGTCGAGGGAGATGGATGAGCCAGTGAGGAGTGGTCTGAAACACACCTGAGTTGGGTTGGGAGAGGCTTTTGTAATTTCTCACATATATAATACGCATGCCAAGAAGCACGGGGAGCTCCCAGAGGCCACGTTTCTCCTGCCCGTTGTCCCTCTGGGCTTGGGTTCAGCATAAGAAAAGTCCCAAGCTGACGGCCTCACCAGGGCTGCTGCAGTGGCTGAGATTTAGGGGCGCAGGGAGTGCTGCTCTAACCACAAGAAATCAGAAAGCATTTCAATGACTGCTGGGAGAATTATTTGTGGTTTTGAACCATGCTCCTGTGTGCTCGAGCTTTCAGACAAAAGCCACATTTTTCACTCCATTTCCCTTTTCCTGGGACAGATGGCAAAGCAGGGAGGAGCTGGCAGGAGACACCTGAGCACAGGGCACGGAGCAGCACGGGACGGCAGGAGGGGAGCACGGCACCCAGGCTGGAGAATTTGTACAGAAAGTCCTCGGGCTTTGTCTCCATACCAGCATTTCCTCCAACTGGTTCCCAGACTAAATATATTCATGACCTGCTTATCTTTGCTTGAGTTTGGGCCATGATTTTGCAAAAATCTAACACCCAGCCCACATATGTACTCGAAATGCTGTCTCATATCAGATGCTTAGACCAAATCCTGCAATTCTTGCACGTAGGAAGAAATCTCCCAGTGACTTTGGTGACCCTATTCCCCATATAATGTTGCAATAAGGGCTGGTAGGCTTGGCCCACTCCAGACCAGCTCCGTATTCCAGCAGCTCCTGCCTTCCCAGCCATGTACCCACACAGTCCAGCTGCTAGTCCAGCAGCAGAATGAGGTGAGTTACGTACTGGAGATTTAAAGCAGTGCTTTACATCCCTGCAGTAATCCTGCTGTAAATCCCAAACCGCCTGCCTTCACGTTTGTCCTGGGGCTCTGCAGAGGTTAAGATTGAAGCATGCTCTAGCTGAGAACTTCCAAAATAACATCATGGGGTTTGCATCACCAGCAAGTTCAGTCATGGCAGAGCTCTGGCTTCCTCTGTCCCCCTGCTGCGGTGCTTCCCTCGCCGCAGGAAGCAGTGCAGGAGGAAAGGTTGCTCTGGGTTGCACCCAGCCCCTGCCCTTGGTGGCTGTGCTGCTGTCGTGCCACCCATCTGTTTCGGCAGCGGATTCCTTGAAACACAGCACCGTGCCCACTACAGTCTCACACCGTGAGCTCATACGCTTGTCAGAGGGAGATGAAAGCTCCCCAGCACTAACAGCAGCAACACTCAGACCTCCAAATTCAGCTTTGAAGATAGCAGCCCACAAAGCTACGGAGGCTGGCTCCTTGCTGCTTCATCCTGTGCTGACTCAGTGGGACGATTTACATCCTACAGCTGTTTTTACAAGGAAAGAATGAAAAAAACATCTTTTTTTTTTTTTTTTTTACTAGGTTCTTGGGTTCTCAAGAACTGTTTGCAGAAAGCCTGGCTAAGTTTCCATGCCCATTCATCCCTTGGCTTACTTGATAAGCTTGCCAGCAGGAAAGATTTTAATTCCTTTTTATCCCAAATTATTTTTTCACAGCTGTGACATGAGATGATTCCGCCCAATAATTTAGGCTCAAAATTTGACCTATATTGAATGTTGTAAGATGCCAAGGATGTTCTTAGGATTTTAAGGGGAGACTTTGTACTGCACCATATTATTTTAATAGCTTTTAATGAAAGCCTGGAAGAAAACAGCATACGTTTCCAATCTTATTACTATTATTATTAAGTACTATTAATACTATAAGACAAATGTTGATGTCCTACTTGCAACTGTATGCAACAACAAAAATAAAAGGATCTTACGAAACAGTCATATGAAAAGACTGAGCACCTGTATGCGTTTTATCAGACAGTTTCAAAATATGTTCTTTATTCCATGCCCACATTTCAGATCATGTCCTTAGACATCAGTTTGATTTCTGGTGGAGAATGTGAACAATTTTTAGAGATGTCACCCAGCTTTTTTAAAACCGGGACTCTGGTTGGCAAAAGCAATTGCCATTCCCTGGGTCCAGCATTGCAAATACACGAAGTCCTGCCTAATCTTAAATGTCTCAGCAGTCCCCTGCTCATGGCACATCGGGGCTGACGTGCTCCTGGCTATAGCATCGGGAGCACCCACTGCTTGGAGCATGCAAGAGGGGAGGCACAGCGTGGCTGTGGGACCAGACAATCTATGGGGCCACCAGCGCCCACCCTGCTGTGCTCAGCACCAGCAGCCTCATCGCTCTTGCAAAACTCTCGGGTCACATCCGCAGGGCCCAGCAACGTCCTGGGAGGGCGGCAGAAAGGGCACAGCTCCCCAGCTTGCCAAGCACTCTGAGCATCATCCCGGGACGTGGCAGACATCAGCTCAAGTGCCTAAGGGGTGTGTTTATGCTGTGCAGTATAAACACGAGCCTGGGAAGCGGCGTGCCATGCAGACATGTCTTGAGTCACTTCGCGGAGATAATACCAAGTTTATGTTCCTCCAGATCCCAACCAAGGCTTCTCCAGGTCTGCCTTTCCCATATACGGCCCCGCTCAGCGCTGCACTGCCTCAGCTTTGCTTTGGCAGCCTGGGAGCGTGGACGTTGACCGCTGGGTGCAGGTTTCGGGTGCTGCCGGTGAGTTGGGACTCGGGTACCCCTGTCCTTGGGGCATGCAATAACAGCCTTAATCCGCTGTTAGAGCAGCGGGCAGCCCACACACACGAGTGCTCCTCGTTTGAGATGTCCCCGAGCTTGCACGACGGCTGTGGCACCGCGACACGGCTGGGGGGCCCTGGGGGGCTGAGAGGGGAGATGGGGGAGTTTTAAAATGTCGTTAAAAAAAAAAAAAAAGGACATGCTGAGGCGGAATAGGGGATGGCGGGGATGATGTGGGGACGTGCAAAAAGGAGGCCGGGAGCCGGGGGCACCCCGGAGCTGCCCGGGGCCGCTTGGAGGCTCTGAGCGGCGGCGCTAGGACCGCGCGTCCCCTCGTTGCCGGCCGCCCGGCGGGGAAGGGCGGGGCTCCGCGCGACCCCCCTCCCGCCCCCCTCTCAACCAATGACCGCGGCGCCCCGCTGCGCCTCATTTGCATCTCGGCGCGTCGCAGCCAATGAGCGGGCGGGCTGGCGGCGGCGGCGGCGCGCTCGGAGCCGCCCCGGCTCATTCGGAGAATGGCCGCGGCCACGGCGTGCGGCTCCCCGGCGCCCCGGCCGCGCAGACGGGGCGACTCGCGGCGGAGGCAGGCCGCCCTCTTCTTCCTCACCAACATCTCCCTGGACGGCCGCCCGCCCTGCCCGGCCGCCGAGAAGCAGCCTCCCCTTCCTCCTCTCCTTCCTCCCCCTCCTCCTCCTCCTCCTCCTCTGCCCTCCGGGGAAGGGGAGGAAGAAGAGGAAGAGGAGGATGAGGAGGAGGTGGTCGGAGCCCCGCCGCGCTCGCTGGCCCCGCAGAGGGCTCCCCACGGCTTTCCCGGTGCTTCGCTGCCGCCCGGTTCCTCCCCCGTTGCTGCGGGGAAAGGGGAAGCGGAGCAGCCCCGGGGGGGCGGCTTCTCGCCGCTGCCGCAGGGCGCCCCGCTCTGCCCGCTGCCGCCCGCCCCCCCGGGGCTGCCGGGCTCCGCTAAACCGGGGGGGCCGGGGATGCTGAGCCCCGCGCCGGGAGCTGCGGGAGGCGGCTTGGCGCTGGAGGTGCAGCGGCAGAGGTGAGTGAGGGCTTAGCTGGGCTCCTTTCCCCCCCCCCAAGTCCTTATTCCCGGCCCTATAAACCTTCTCCCCCCCCCCTCCCCTAAAGCTTCTCGCAGCCGCCTGGTCCCGCGGGGCGTGGGAAGCCCTGGGAAGAGCCGCACTTTCCCAGGGCCCGCAGCCCCCGGGGGGGTGAGGAGCGAGCGTGGGAAAGCGGCGCCCCCGGGGGGAGCCGGGCGTGGGAAACGGGGCTGCAGCCTCCCCTCCGCCCCCCCACCCCTCCCAGCACCTGCCCGCCCTGTAGGGGTGGCAGCATGGAGCCCCCCCAGCGCTGGAACCCAGCTCACAGCTTTTGGGAGCATCGTCCAGCCCTGCTGCCCCCCCCTCCCCAAGGGGGCGAGGTGGCCGGAGCATCCCTGCATCCCTGTGCCAAGGTGCCCCCAGTTTTTGGGAGCGGGGGCTGCGCCTCTGCTGCCCCTGAGCACCCAGGGTGTCGTGGTGGTCCTGCTGGGGGGGTCACCCGGCCCTCCAGGGGTCTGCTTGCGTGTGCAGTGGGTGGCCAGACTGATGCTGGTGTCTGGTGGGTGGGGGAGATTTGGAGAATATTTCCCCAGCGAGGTCTGGCTGGAGGTCTGCTGCAGCAGAAACCCTCCCTCTTGCTTTTCCCGGGCCTGGCTTTTGAATTTTGCAGTCTCCAGATGAAGCTGGCCGAGGCATTGCTAGGTAGGACTCTTACTCCGGGCAATGTGACCCTTCCTGCTGGGCCTTCTTTGAATCCCCACTGCCTGATTGTGCAGTGACTCTACAAGCAGTGCTCATCATTTGCTTGTACTCTGGGAACTTTTGAAGCCAACTTTAGAGGAGGATATTCTGCCCCTCCATGCAGAATTACCATTGTATTTGCAGGGGACATCTATCAGCCTGGAAGTATTAGTTTTCTGATCTTCTGAAAGGTAGGCTTCTGCTCCGGTCTTGGGGATTTGAGCTCCAAAAGAATTCTTTTTTTTTAGGCCACTTCTTGCATAAACAACTTTGTAAAGTGAGCTGGCCCTCTGAGGCTGCAGATAAGCAAAACAATATCAAAGACATCTAAGTCTCAGCAGTCTTTATAGTGGCTTCCAGAGCTTTGTTAGTAGGTTGAAGTAAAGATGTTGGCTGTGCTTTAAAGCTGGGGAGCTTTGCTAAAGCAAGTGATCGGTGCTGCCTTTCTGTGCACATCTGCTAATGGAGGGGTCCTGCTGGTCCTCAGGATGGAGGATGAGTGAATTCAAAGAAATGTAGCCCAGTGAGTAATGGTGTGGGGGTCCTCCTGCATGTGTTCCCTCTGAGTTTTATTTTCTTGAACTATTTGTAGTACTTTCTGCTTTTCTTCCTATGAAAGATGGGACCTTTCTTTCCTTAGATCTTGAAAAAACTGCAGCTGGGCCTGCTACTTCCATGTCCTCTGAGCACAGGTGATGCTGTTGTGTCCCACTTGTTGAGCAGTGAAGCCTGAAGTCACGGTGTCACTGTGACACAGCTCCTTCCTAGCACTTGGAGCTGTGCTGCTGCTCATTTTGCTGTTTTAATGTTGTAGATAAGGCCTTTGAGGGAGAGTTCAGTATCAGGAGCTTTGCAAGTACAGTGATGTCTCTGTGAGACATTTGGCGTGCCTGCGCATGGGCTTACTGAGTTTAGGACCGCTGGAGTTTGTGTAAATTATTCCTTCCTTCCCTTTTTCTTTTCAATGCCAATTCAATAAGACACTAAGAAAATACTCTTTAATGTGTGTTCCTCAGAGCTTTTCTTGTTTTATGTCCTTCCTCCTCTTCCCTTGGCATCTAATTTTTGGGATGTTATGTTCCGCTGTAGTATTCTAATCAATCTAACTGAAACGATTAAATCAGAAATAAGAGGTTGAGGGAAATGCAAGGAGGGTAATGGGGAGAATAAAAGGGCTTTTGTATGAGTAATGACAAAACAACCTGATTCTTCAGCTGGGAAAAGAGATGTTTGAAAGGGTAGATGGCATCGCATTAATCATTTTATCTACTTCTTATGAGGGTGACGTGGAGTGAGAGTTCATCTACATGTATTTCTCTGTCCTTAAAGAAAGAAGAGTGGATAGTGAACGTCACAAACTAATGTGCAGAAAATCCACAACTTTATATATATATGTATGATATATATATATATATATGTATGATATATATCTGTATATATCAGACTTTTGTCAGAATATATATATGTATATTATATATATATTTTTATATATATATATATATATATATATATATATAAGTTTTGCAGTGCCTCTGGGGATGCATTAAACCCAACATAAATATTTCCAGTTGCATAGGGCACAGGAGTGGCAGAGCTGAACCATTCCCTTGGAATTACGTCTTTACCTGCAATGCCAAGGCTTTCAGGGTGAGGGACGTGGAACACTTTTTTTTTTTTTTTCTGGGTGGTTCCTTGACTTGTGTTGAGACAGAGCAGCTCTGTTCCCTGTGGAACAGCAAATACACAATGAGTGATTCAGGGAGTTTCTTCCTTGTGGAGGTTGTGCTGCTTCCCCTTCTGTGTTTGGCATACTACAAATGAAAGTTCAGAAATCAACAAGCAAATACGTCATTCCTCTTCCTGGGACTCAGATCTGGGTAGTGTTTTGCCATCCAGCAGTGTTGCTGCTTCTTAGGCAGGTGAACTGTTTCCATCACGCAAACATACAGAGGCATGAAGCCACCAGAGGAAAAGGGGAGATGGAATCTGCACTGCTGCTCAGGACATCTCATCTCTGGTGCCCACGGGAGGCAGCTGCTCTCCTCAGCATCCTTTTTTGGTCACCACAAAAGGCTGCTTTGATTTGCCATGAGTGGAGCATCCCACAAATACACCAAGGGCAGGGCAGGGGGGTACCCCAGATTCGATCATCTCTTTGAGGTGGCCAATGCTGTGAGTCCTGTGCCATCATCTATGATTTCATAGCACAGGGGCTTGCCCAGATCTGAGAGGTCATCTTCTTTTTGCAGAGTGTTATTGCAAAACTCGATGTTGTTTGCTGTGGTTGTTAGCAGCTGGTGTGGCCGGGCAGCTCAGGGCAGGCTGCCACCACACCTTTGCTACAGCTGGCGCCGTTTGCTAGCAGCAAGCAGGATCTTTGGTACAGTCCAAGGAACAAGAAACCTGCTTAGTTGACACAACGTGGAGGTTCTCGGAGTTGCTCAGTAGCTGTCAGGTTTCTTTGGGATGGAAACTTCCAGTGGTGAGCAGGGTGTGTGCCAACAGCCCTCCCTTGGAGACACAGTTTAATCTGGATGCTTTGTTTCATTGTGCTGCTGGCTGAGCTCGATGAACTTAATGACTTTAGCCTTCTACTTTTGTTTTCCTAAGGTATCTCCTGTTAATAGGATCTTAAATTACAAATCTGTGTTGTGCTGGCTTTCTTACTCCACTTGTTATCCTACCTCCCTTTCCATCTTACTCCGGTCGTTCAGAGATCAAGCTTAACAGAAAGCAGCGGATGGAGAGGAGACAGCAGATAGTGAACAAATTGGCATTCACAGTTTTTTAATGAATTTCTGCAGCTGGGTCTGAAACTGGCAGAGCTTTCTGGGGAAACACAGACAGCAAAGAGCCCTGAAAATAGCCAGGTTATGAAAGCATGAAATGAGGAATGGGAACAACAGCCCCGACTGTCAATGCTTGCTGTGTACTTTCAGTGCAGTGTGATGTAGAACAGCTGGTTTTGCCATGTATTTGCTGCATTTTGCTAGGCCTATGAATAAATTCAGGGACTTAAATTATTTGCGACCAGTGCTCTAATGCCCTCGATGACCAGGGGTAAGGCAGCTGAACTGAATGCTGGTGGGTGCTGATAAATCAGAAATAATTGGGCTGATTTAGATTTCTTTTAGGGTGGGAGTCTAAAGTAGTTGGTAAGAGCAGTGCTTTAGACCAGCTCTGCATTTAAGGGTTAATTGGGGGCTGTATCACTAACGTAGGTGTGATCAAATCCGTTCCTTGCATGGAATGGCAAAAATGCTTGGTCAGGCCTTCATGCGTATGATGGCTAATGTATTGTCTTATACTATTGTCAACCCAGCAGCTGTTTTCACTTTGAGAAGCATTTATTTAAAAAGAAACCCTCTGCTAACACACGTTTGGTGGAGATGGATGAAATAGTGCTTAAAGGTCCAAGTTTTGATTTCTAAGCCTTATTAGGAATAACCTGAGCGTGCACGGTGCTTTTCAGGAAGCAACAATATCTGTCAGAGGCTGCAAGCTTTGACCTTTGAGACATGAACAGTAGGCTGTTGTGTGCTGCTCAGGGCTGAAAATGAACGTATCCGACGTCTGAACTTTATTTAAAACTCAGCTGAAATGTGAGGGCAGCAGTCTGCTGCTTGGTAAACGTTTTGCTTCAGCAACCTTCTCACACACACACTTGCACCTGCAGGTGAATTGCAAGTATTAAATGGTTTACAATTTATAGCTACCCCCGTTATTTATCTGGCGTTCCCAGCCAGGTATATTCATCCAGGTCAGAAGAAGCAGTATGCCCAGCAGGAAGCTTGGAGATCTGATCCTTCATGCCTCTGGGAAGGTTTCTAGGTCAAAAGAGAGGCTCTCAACGCTAAGGTTATTTAACCCCTTCATTTAGAGGGGTCCGAGGGCTTTCAAAGTGACTTTGCTCTGCAGTCAGAGGAGTGTGTGTAGGGAATTAACTGTACTTGCAGCTGATGAGGCCTGTGGGCGGGCTGTGTAGCATTGCAAGGCCAGCGTGCGAGTGTCCTGACAGCTGTGGCTCCACATATGTGGGCTTGCTTCTTCAAGCTAACATCAGAGAAGGCTACATGATGAACCTGAATGGCTTAACTCTGAGGAGGAGGTGGTGGGACGAGGAGGAGGTGGTGGGGTGCTGCTTCGGGCCTCCAGCAAGTCCTGCAGGCGTGTGGTGACCGGAGCCTTCTCGTCCTGGGGCTGCTCTGCCGTGGGCTTCAGTGCCCTGCCGAGGGCTTACATAGTGTCACAGCAGTCATGGCTCTTTCTTAACATCTTACAAGGTTATTTACTTTACAAGGCTTTCCCCAAGTCACGAAAAAAGTAAGTTTTATTAGACCAGCATTTTCAAATGTAGCTCAGCTCTGAAGTCTGCAGGATCTCACTGTACTGGCTTAAAACATAGTTTCTGTAGTTCACGGTCTGACATGCTTCTCTCCTCCTCCTCTTCCTACCCCCAGATCTCCGTTAGTGCCTCCTTTTGAGCTACAGCACTCACATTGAGCAAGAGCTATGTGCTGGGTGCCGTGGGTGCACTTCTGGAGCAAATGCTTGGGTTGCTGGTGCTCTTCGCTGGAACTTGGCTTAGCACAGGAGTCCTTCTTGAGAACTGAGATAAGTGGCTGCTCAAACTCAAATCAGAGCTGCCAGTAGAGTGGACAGCAATCTCACCTTATCTGTGGATGATGAAGCTTCTTTGTCAGGGCTCCGAGACTGAGCCAGTGCAGAAGTTACTAGCTGTGGTGCTTGCTGTTTGCAGGCTGCCATAAACTGGGCTTTTTGTTTCAGAAGAGAAACAAAAAGATGGAGTGAAAGCACTCTCACAAAATATATTTTTGTGGTATGTGGTGTTTTAGTTATATGAAGTCTTGGAGACTTAGCTTCAGGTGTCTCGTGTTCCTCCTTTTTCTATCTGTCACTTTTTCCACCAAGACATCTTTGAGCCTCCTTTTGTAGATTGTTCTGAATTCTTCATGCTCTGCAGTTTAAATCTAGAAATGCATAATCTGACGTGCAGGCAAGTATAATGAAATTTGGGTTCTGTAATGAGAATGAGGTATTGTTGATAAAGCAGCTGACTGCAGGTGGGTGGTGCTCAGCTACAGACAGTCTCGCTAGCTCTTCAGATGAAGAGCTCTAACACTTGTAACCTTTGGTTTATAGCTATCGTGTGTATAACTTACTGTAAATTATTATATTCTAACCCCTGAAGATGGTGTTAAATAAAGGGCCTTTAGAGTCTTATAAGGGTGAGTGAAGCAGAAGAGTTTCACAAGACAGTGCCCTGACTGATGAGAAGTACGGAGTCTTTAAAACTAAAATCTCGCTGTCCCCTCGTGCTGTGAGCTGGGCAGCCCTTCCTGCAGGAGCTCTGAACACCTCTACTGCACACAGTGACCTTCTCTGGGGAGTGCTCCTCTTGGTCAGCGCTCACTGGCACGGCACTAAGGAGCTCAGCCTGCCCCGCAGACCTGCCTCAATTTGCTTTAAATACAGCACAGATTTGCACTTGCTCTGTTGTGGTCGTTGCAATGTTAGCATAAAAAATTGCCTCGGTGAGGCTGCAACCTCTGGATTGGAGGTTAGTGGGGATGACAGATGTTGTGGTGGGAAGAACCAAGCTCCCATTAAAGCTCTGGGAGAGCTCTAAACTTTCCTTCGCTTGGTTTCTTCCTGTCACCTGTTTTGAATTTTCTTCTTCCTAGTAAAAGCTCCTTTTTTTTTTTTTTTTTTTTTCGTAACTTGGGAGTTTTATTGTGCTGAAGGCTTTTGTTTTACTGAGGCACCAGAAATGATATCATCATCTCTCAGGGAAGTGCAGGAGTGTTTCTAGCATAACGTCCTCAGTGTTGCAAAAGACACGAGTTGCATTTCACTTGCCTGTTGATCAGCGTTTGTGTTTAGTGAGCAAAGCACTGAGGAAACCAGGTTGGTGAGCATTCCCCAGTAGGAACACCTACAGAAAATGGTACAGACTTGAGGAACAGTCACTAGTTGTGTCCTGGCAGCACATCCAGTTTGCTTTGTGAGAAGCAGCTGGGATTTTAGGAGCGGGCTTTAGAATTACTTTACAAGAAGCGGGCTCTAGGCACAGCAGACCTTGCATCTGGCTTGGTGGCTCTATTGCAACAGATGGCTTTCATAACACTTACTGGAAGGCATTATTTTCTTCTTGGGTTGTCTAAACACTCTTAGCACAAGCACAATGTGATGTATGAAATGCAATGAATACAGAGCTCGTTTCCTGGTAGCATTAGGTCTTAATCATACGTGGTTGTGAATCAGTAATGAAGTAGCAGCCACTGTGACAAGTATCTACAGTAATTTCTTTCCTTGTTAGTATTTAATACCATCCAGGCTTAGTAAACTTTCCATTTACTCTGCCTCCACCTTCATTCAAGCTACAGTTTATTTCTGTCCCCTCTCATTTGTCCTGTGCACTGCATGGCGTTTACTTTTTCTTGCATGTGCTGTTACTGTTCTTTGAGCAGCGTGGCGTTTTCTCTGGGCTGTTTCGGACCAGCAGGAAAGCCCTGGTGCTGCTTCAGCTTTGTGAACAAACCTTGAATATGAACACAAGGGTGAAGGAGCTGGACCTCCTCTTTAACCCTGAGGTCTGGCAGAGATCTGCTCTGAAGCATAGAAGTACTGCTGTGCTCATGTGGCTAATCAGTTTGGATTTATTCCTTAAAAGGAAGATTAATGGAGAAATGTCTTAGACTAGACCCCCCTGTGAGACTTGTATTTATTCTCTGGCAGTGTGACGCTTTAAATAAATGTCAGAATGAACTCCTGGGACCATGGCTTGCAATCCACACTGCACGTCTGTGCTTCCAGTAGCGTTGCCATAAAACAGTGGGTAGCTGACCTTGTAAAGGAGTGATTAGCTGTACACTTGCTGTCATTTACACAGGGTGTCCTCTCCTCTGCTGCATGCTTCGTTGCATGTGAGATCTGAAACCATCTACCTGCAGAAATGGCTCAGTACCGGGCATTCATGGCATATTTTCTTCATTAAAATCATATATTTTCCCAGATACGTGGTAGTGACGGTGGTTTGCCTGTGCTTTAATATAAATGTAGTGTCTGACTTCTCTTGACTTTAATTACTAAAAACTTGTTGCTCCCGGTGAGCTGTACTCAATCTGCTTTCCTACTTCAATCAGGAAACTGATTAATGAGAGCACTGATGGCAATAAGGCACGGGCTGTGAGAACAAGGAGTCTCACACTCATACACTCTGTAATGCCAGATTGGAAACAGTAAATGTTGTCTGGGCATAGGTAACAGCAGTTGACAAAAATTAAGCTAAAAAAACTGGAACTGGTTTCCTTAATCCCTTGGTGACAGTATTTTTACCTAGTCAAACTGAAATGTGGTTCATACCAGGTTGTTGGCTCGCCCGTAAGGAAGGGAAAACTACACAGTTTAATTCTTTAAAGTATGTCTTGACAAAACAAATCTGACAGGTGTGTCTTCCTATTATAAACAAGATTTGGGATCTGGATTTCTTGAGCAAATTACCTTTGACAGTTGTTACTAAGCCAGTGCCTCCACAAACCAATAAATGATTTTCATCTTTGCTATATTAAACTCAGTCTCTTGACAGCTGTGATTATATGGAGGCATGTAGAAGACCTTACAAAGGGCCATCAATATTAAAATCGCTTTCAAGTGAGAAATAAGAAACCAAATTCTATTAGCCCCTAATTTTACACTGTAATTAAAAATCCTTGACCTGGTCCATTCAATTTGTCTATTAGCAGTGTGGATTGCTAAAGAGCAGCAGAGGATACAAGCCTAGCTGCTAATTTTAGCAGAGTGCCCGTGGATGCATGTGCATACATGTGTGCATGCATCGTGGCATCCTTCCCTCCGGCAGAGGGATGTGACTCCAACTGAAACAAGCCTGCGGTGCCTGTCCATTTTGCTAGAGGAGGCCTCAGTCGTCTTGCTGCCTGGCTTTTGCAGTGTCTTTGAGCACTCGTGTCCCAGGGCTTAGCCTCCTGCTCTCTTCTCCTGCTTTTTGATTTTCGTTGCTGCATAGGTGAAGTGAAAATCAGATGTGAGGACAGCCATCCCACAGCAAACTTGCCATGCCCAAGCCACATACACAAAGCATTTTCTACAGAACTAGGAAACTAACGTGGTCTTGGTTAATTCAACACCATTGCTCTCGTGGTGTTAGAAGATGGAAGGAGCTCAGATATTTTGGAGCAAAAACTTAGGTTGAGTGCAACCTCTACTTTTGCCTTCCTTTTCTTCAGATCATCTGGCTTGCTTCCTACTTTTTCCTACAGTAGAGAGAGAATGGCTGGTTTAGTGGTCAAATAGGAATTTGTTCTAACTCAGCAAAAGTGAGCAGCATGTGATCTTCTGGTTGTCTCGTTCAGTGAGAGCAGTGTTGAGATCATTAAACTCACCTGTAAAAGTGTGACAAGAGAAGAAGCTCTTGGAAATGCTGCCGATATATTGAGGAAGGATAATATGAACAACTTAACACTCAGCTTAGGTATTGTTCTCCCTTCTCTGTGATCACTTGAGCATCTTAAAAGACAGCCTGCAGGGCAGTGAGGCACTCTCTAGCTTGGAGGCAGTTCACTTCCACTCTTCTGCACCCCAGCAAGCATCACCAGCAATACATTAATTACTTTAATAGCCTTCTGCAAATGTTTACAGGAAGGTACTACTTATAAAGTGGAAAAATGTGCAGAGGCTGAAATAGTGGTGTCAGACAGCAGTGCAGGCTTTCTCCTCTCCTGCTTGACCCTGCCCTAGGAGCAATCGTGGTAAGAGGTCAGGCAGAAGACGGACTCCAGATGCTGCGTGGCTCAGAGATAAAGTTATGGGAGAAAGCAGCTGAATGCTGATCAAATGGCCCCTCTGGCTGTAGGGTTGGCACAGGGCACAGACCTGTCCCTGTGAGAGGGGAGGTTAATTAGGACAAGAGAATCCCAGTCAGATTTTAGAAATTTCTGACTTCTCCCTTAGGAAGGAAGGAGAGCTGTCAGTCAGTCCCCATGCTGTGGCAGAAATACAGGGACCAGCAGGGCTGAACAGGGACGCTTCAAAAGGGCCAAATGACAGCTGCACTTCTTGCATTTTACAGGATATCTGTTTGTGAGTGGCTGTTTTAGGAATCTCCAACTACAGCAACGTCCTCACACTTTCCTCTTGTTCTTTGGGGTGCCTGTGCGGCCTAGCCTGTGGGTAGGCAAGGGGAAATACTCTGGCAGGCCATCTGAAAGGTCACTGGTCTTTAATCTGAAGCTGTGACTTAAACAGATTTTTCCTTTCAATTTGCAAGACAGGACACTGAGGGATTACCGGTGCTATACATAGACTGCTCTTAGCCGTGTCCTGTCCTGCTGGGAACACTTAAGAGCTGAGTAAACCCCTGGCCAGGAGTCCCGTGTGCTGCCTCTCCATTGTCGTCTCCCTCTGTGAGAGTTTCTCTGGCACTTGCTAGGACGCTGGCAGGGCCCGAGGAGGACAGATGTCTGAAGCCCTCAGAAGTGGGGTTTGTTTAGTGGGAAGTCCACCAGAAAGGATAAATTGTGGGCTGGCTGCTGCTGGAGTTGTTGGTTTTTATCTGATCATGAGGTGTTTTTCACGGCCACGTTCAGCTCACCACAGATTGAGCAGCGCTGTTGGGCTGTGCGTGGCCGTGTGTGTGCGTGGAGATAACAAACCCAGCCCCAATCCAGAATCCCTCTGCTCGATAGTCCCTTATCTCTGGGCACACGCTGCGTGTGTGTTGAAGCCCTGGGTGGGTCCTGTTTTTATTGGCTTTTAAACTAGTGGGGGAAGCACCCAAAAAGTGAATTCTTGACCAAGACTTGACTTCCAAGCACACAAACCCTCCGTAGCTTGTCAAGGAAATAGCTGGTATTAGCTGACAGGCCTGGGCTTTCTTTTAGGATCCTATTGAAATTACAGCCTGCTTCATAGAACTCATTAAAATTTTAACATTGGATGATTCGATTTCTAATTATCAAGTAGCATGTCAGTAGGAGTGTGTGTAAGATAACTGACAGCGCGGGTATGGATTTTGGTGTGCTGCTTTAGTATTTAGGTCGCGTTTGGCAACAGATGTACTGTGTAAATGACTTAAAATCCTTTGAACTCCTGTGGATCAGAGCACAACAAGAGGTGTTATCCTAGATGAATCTGCTTAGCCCAGGGGACACGACTACTCTTTTTCATCAGGCAAGATCCAGCAGCTCCTGAAGTGATCCTGTGCTGCCTGGTCTTGAGGTGTGAATTACTGCATGAGAAGAGCACCAAAACTAACCCAAACAGTCTGCAGGCTGGGTGTGTACAACTCAGGAAGTCTTGATAGCTTCCAGCATGCTCCAAGGATGCTCTAATAAAGATGCTTTGCTGATTAGTGCTGCTGAGGAATCCAGCAAGTCTCTCTTTGTAAAATGTTTGGGCACGCGACCTGTTTAGCATGGCTGGGATTAGTGAGACCTCTTTGCGTATTCCCTGTTTTGAGATTTGAGGAGAGTATCTTGCCTAGTGTGTTGAATTTCTCCAAGGTGACAGATATTTTCTGTCCTCAAGTGAAGCTGAAGTGTAGCTAAAAATCAAGTTTCCTGTTGGCACAGTGGGGGTGAGTCATTGTGGTTTTGAGCGAAGGGGCAGGATCTTCCTTTCGCTGCAGCAGCATTTTACTGAGAGGCTCTGACAGAGCAGTGGGTTCAGGTGCTTTGTGCTCTTGTCCCTATTGCTGGGGAAATGCAGCAGTGTTTGGAAGATATAGGGCTTTTGATGGGTCTCTACTGTAGTGGCCCAGCACTTTGGTGGTCACTCTGGCACCCTTACCGGCACCTTATGCTGGCATCCTTTTACAGAACCTTTTACATCTTCTTTTTGTACCAATGCCTGTTGTCATTGGTTTTAGCTTTGCTTTTCCTTTGCTCAGCATACAAGGCTGCTTTCTGTCTGCATCCAGTCTGGTCTCCTTGAAATAGAGGGGAGGAAGCCTGGGGACATGGAGAACTGCAGTTCATGCCAGGACCTTTGAGACTGGCCTCCACGTTTCACAAAGGTGTTTTCTTATTGCATGTTAGAAGCCAAAATAGGCTGGACAGCTCTGGTGTATCTCTTAAGTAGCGACAAAATGGTGTGGTGTGGTTTCTTACCCAGCTCAGCTGAAGGATAGAAAGCAAAGTCACCAGGATTAGCAGATTGTCAAGTTACTTCCAAATTCTTAAGTGCTGGGCGTCAAGACCAGACTAAATCCTGAGCACCTTTTTTCGATCTTCAGCTTGAATCAACTGAAGCTATAAATCTTTGCTGTAAAAGCTCATCCATAGTTCTTAGCAATTAATAAATCCCATTTTGCCTGATCTCCTTGCCCCCTCCACTCCCCACCACCCAAGGTGCCATGGTTTTGTTTTAGTGTTGCACATTAACTTCCAAGCACGAGAGCTTGGCCATGGTCTCTTTGAGTGGTTTGGCTGCTCATGTACACAAGAGCTCTGGAAACTGTTCTTGAGGACTTTGGAGCTTTCCCATGGTCTACACCTGCATAACCTTGAGCACACATTCTCCACAGCAGCATGACTGCTATCTTCTGCATTACAGATCTGCAACTTCTAGTAAACAGCAATAATTTCTTTCTCAGTGTATTTATTGTTTTTCCAGAGGTAAAAATACGTGGAGTTTTAAGTGTGAGGTTTTTCCAAAAGTTGATCTTGTCAAAGCAGCATCCCACAGATTATATCTAGTTAGCTTCTTCTCAATTGGCATCCATGGCAATACCGTCCATCAGTTGGGTTATGATGATACTTTGGAAGAAAACCTGGGACTTGAATGCATGTGGCTTGCACTAAAAGCACAGCGTGACGTATACTTAAACAAAAGCAGAAAAAAAATAGAATTTGATAGTTGTAGTGTCAGTGATTTGGTGATTCAGTGTTTTAGCTGAATCTGAATGCCTTGTTCCTACGGAAATTGCAGCCAGTTTCCAAATTTATTTGTAAATCTCTACCCACAAAGAGCAATTTGACTTTGACAATCATAATGCATCTTACTTGGCAGTGTTTTTTTTTTTTTTCTTGTGTAATATCTTATTTTTGCTAAAGTAACTCACAAGATTCTTATTATTCTCCTTGTGTCTTCAATTCTGGGATTTCAGATGGGCCCTGAATATGCTTAGCTTCCTCTAATAGTCCTCTCTATTGTTTTCCTGAGAGATCTGTCAATTTTATTGGGCTAGTGTCATGGACTCTTGGTCTGCTGAAGCCTACTGCTGGAGGAGCACAGTGTTCAGAATCAGGAATACAAATACAGATGTTCCATCATCATACAGATATATCTGTATATATACGTGTTGGTAGATCAATATAAAACTACTCGCTCCCTTGCCTTGATGCACACAGGGAGCTTTTTGTGATACTTATTTAAAATCCTGTAAGAAATATTGGGAAGCTTTTTAGGTGTTTAACTTATAGGTAGGTGTTCTTTTGTGTTGAAGGCAGTGAGTGCTCTTGCTACTGAAGTCAGTATAAATGTGTACTCAAAGTGAAAGATTTTACAGTTCCTAGAGGGGGTAACAAGTTCTTGGCCTTTTTGGGAATGTGAAACACCTTGGTAAGCACTCTTCTAACAACAAAACAAATCCCCAAAAAAAGCTGCCATTTGTTCTAAGAGCTCATAGATCTGTTGCAGTTCATAAACTCCGAGGCCATGAACTAATATTGTTCACTCTTCATGGTGTTGTACGTTTTACAGAAGGCGTTTTATCTCCCAGCGCTGCTCTCTAGACTTTTTAGAAGACATAGTGGAATATGCCAGTGTACAAAGGTACTTTTTTTCAAAAGCAGCATTAATCTTAACTCGTTGCATGCAGTCCTCTCCTCCCTCCACCCTCTTCCACGCCAATATCTGAGGTCCTGCATGCTAGTGCTGCCATCTGATCATAAAACTGGCATGGCTCTTTGCCGGAGCACTTAAGATATTTTTTTCTTTTTTACAATTGCAGAACCAAGAATATATCTGGGTCTCCGAGGCACAAAAGTTTGAAGAAGATGCACTTCATCAAGAACATGAGGCAGTATGACACAAAAAACAGCAGGTAACTTCAGCCGTGCCCCTTGTACTCGTGTGTGCTCGTAAGTAAACTCCAGTTCAGTGTGATTAGATTTTTAATATCAGGGGACTAATGCAATGTCCTTGTGGCCTTGCTAATTTTAAACATACTTATATTGAGGGCAGTAGGTGCTGGTAGGTGCTACATTTGCAGCAATCTTCCGATGGTTCTGCTGTTCTGCTTTGAGGAGAAAGGGAGGAAGTTAATTCATTCTCTCCTAACACCATCCTTATCTCTAGCACAAAGACAGGTCAGAGCTGAGGAGGATGTAAGGAGAATGGTTTGGTTTATCCAAGTCCTTGGCTCTTAGCTGCTGAGCAGAAAAGAAAGAATGGGTTGCATTCGTATTTATTATTGTTAGTTGTGTGAGACCTAGGAGTAGTACCATCATCCAGCTAAATATACAATATTTGTTAAAATATATTGATTTTAAATAAAATATATATATATAATTATGACAGATATCTGAGCAGCTCTGAGGGTGATGCCAGAGCTGGAGTGTGAGACAGAGCTTGGCTCTGAGGCCCTGCAGGGTCAGAAGGAAACCTCTGCTTCTGTGCTGCCTTCTGGAAACATACAATCTGTATCAGTATCTATGTAACTTACAGAGCAATTGAAGAGGAATCCAGTGTTCACAGTCTATAAAAAATTGTTTTGTAACTTCTGAATCTCAGTTCTTATCCTGATCTTTTCCCCTCTGCTTACAGGATAGTATTAATCTGTGCTAAACGAACACTGTGCGTGGCTTTTTCGATCCTACCTTACGGGGAGAGTTTACGAATCAGGTGAGTCATCGTTAACCACTTTGTGAAATCTCTGGTCTATTGTTTGCAAAATATCTTTTTAAATGAGTATAGATGGTATAGGTCTTCTGCTTGAAGCCGGTGAATGTACTTGACTTACTGCTTACATGTAAGGACAAGAACTTGCTATCAGCGCTGTAAAATCAGATGTTGCTGCAGCGTTGGTGTTCACTGAAACTTCTAGAGAAAATACTGGAAAAGGGCAAACCTCTCTTAAGGTCTTTGTTCATGTTTCAAGCACTGCAGTCCTGTGAAATCCTTGAAATCAACTTTGAGCACAGTGTGGCTTGTTGCCATGTACATCAGACAAGGATGCTACGTTCTTTACTAGAAAGTCTTCAAAGTTTAGTAGTTAATCTATAACTAAGTTTAAGAAACTCTTCCATTTTTCACCTATCCTAAGCCATGAATGTCGCTGTTTGTAGTGTAAGAAAAACAGAAGCAGTTTAGCCCAATTGATACCGATTGATTCTGCTTTAAATGTTTGTACTCCATTTTTATATAGAACTGCAAATATGATCAAATATGAGAACCAAAACCTGCCAAGTGGACTTGCCTGCAGCTTTACTCAGTCTCGTATGAGCTCTAAGTTGATTCTGTGAAGGCCTGATCTACGAGTGTACCACAGAAAATACTCATTTTATTTTAATCCACTTCTGCCAAAACAATTGTGTTGCCACTTCTGTCCTGTATGTAACTTATGGAAGAAGGAAACGGATGTTTAGTGGTGGGAATTGTATTGTATTCAAATACACTTGCTATAAAAATAGTTGATGGGAAAATGTTTTTTCATTTAATTGAAGAGCAGCAAGGTCACTGGAGTTATTTTAGAGCATTTCTGAGCACGGTGTCGTTCTGCTTGTGTGTAAGCTAGCGATGCAGTGCTTCAACTGAAAGCTGCTTTTTTTGCATCGGAATATAGGTGACAAAGCTGCACGCTGCCATCACTGAAACAGTTCTGCTAGCAGCCCTAATTCTTAGTGTGAGCTTGTGTGCACAGTGGTTGGAAAAAATACAATTGAAAGGCAAGTTTCTAATCCTGGAAAACTAGTAATGTAAATCACATTTGCTGTTAAGTATTTGAGAATTAGTGTATTACAAATGGTATAGCCTTATGCAGGAAGATCGTACTTAAAAAAAAAAAAAAAAAAAAAAAGAGAAGTACCTTTTCTAGGTACATTTGGTACAAATCTGATTTTTAAAATGAGATGAAATATGATTTTTGAGTTAGTGAACATCCCCACATTTTTGAGTATTTAAAATTTAATACTTGCTTGGAGATGGGGCTGAGGGATTGCACTGTTTCTGCGTAATGCAACTGTTGGCTGCAGGTAGAGGATCAGCCTGGTGTTCACCAAAAAAGAAGATGAGGTTGTGGAACGTTTTCCAATTATGCGTTTTCTTATCTTCATTTAGTGATCTAAAAATGGAAGGACAGAAGCAGCGACATCCTTCTGGGGGAGTTTCGGTCTCCACTGAGATGGTCCTCGGGATGGAAGGAGTAGAGCTAGGTGCTGACGGCAAGGTAAGGAAATAATTTTTATTTCTTGATCTCCATCACCAAACCAGTAACTGGCACGGGGATGATGGTGGGTCAGCTGGCTCCTTTCACTGTTGTGACCATTTGATACCAGGAAAATTACTTAATTTTTGGATGGCACAGCACTGCATAAAGTGAGAACTGTAATGTTAGAAAGCAGTGGAAATTTAGATTCTTAAAATCTGAAATGTTTGACTTGTCATGATGCTGCTTCTGAGGAGGACATGAAAGTCCCTGGTGACTTCTGCTTCCATTTCTGGAGAATTGTTTTGACTCTGGTATCTCAGGCAACATGTAAATGATATTCTAATCAAAACATTTTCTTTTTGTCAAAACAAAATATGGGTGAAACTTATACCTCTTCAGTTAAATCTGTTTACTGCCAGAGTTTTGTTGATGTGATTCTCCCTTTTTTCTTATTCCCCCAAATCCTCTACAGTGCTTCTATCCTGAAGTCACAAAAGTACAACATTCCTGTGCTCAACTTTCCCTTCCCTTCTGTCCCCCCCAGTTCTAAGGCCTTTACTCCCAAATAGAAACTCTGCACATCTGAGTTATAAAATCCTTGGTGTCTGGAAATAAGCTTTCAATACTTTTTCCCCTATAACTACAAGTTTGTTTGTTTTTTTTTTTTTTTTTTGAAGGTTGTGTCCTATGCAAAATTCCTGTATCCAACCAACGCCCTAGTTGTGCGCAAAGCTGACAGCCACAGCGCTGTTCCTTCATGTCGAGCTAGTGCTTCACGGAGTCTTCCCGGATCGAGGTACAAACCTGTGACAGCAAAAACGATTCCAGCAGGAACAGAGCTTGGTAAGGACAGTTTCTAGCACTGTCACCACTTGTGCATGCAGCAGAAAAGCATGAAAAGAGTTTATTTTTCTGAAACAATTGCAAGTGGTGAAGTGTATTATCGGGACAAATGGGCTGGGTTTGGAAGGAGACTGGTTTTAGCATGGGCTAGCAAAGGAGTCTTGTTAATGAAGTACAGAGGCTGAGCCTTAGGACTGAAACTTGCTTGCATTCCTTACATCCTCTGTATATTTGGCCTAGTTTTTGAAATTCAAGGACTGCAAAGCATTTCCTTAGAAATGTGGAGTTTTATGTTACTCAACAAGAAACACCTGGTGTGTGTGGGTACAGATGGTCCTCCTTGCCTTCTAGCACTGTAACAATGCATAAACCAAGGGTTTTGACAAGAATACATTCTCTGGTGTAAAAGAGCAAACCTGATGATGCTGTCTGCTAGATTTGAGTATAAGCAGTATAAATCCAGTCTTCTGCAGTTGTTCTCTGTGCATGTTTCTGGAAGACAAACTGTTAGCGTGCACTGTCTAAAATGGTGCATTGGGTGTATGTTAGAGATGGAGCTGGTTTGTTTTTAAATAAATCTAATACTGATTCGTTCATTTGTGGAATGAAAACAGGTGACTAGCTGCAGTTTATCTGCCTAATGGGGTCTGCCAACACTTCTAATGTTTGCTGTTTGAACTCTTTATTAAAGAGAAAACAGAACTTAAAGCTCTGTGTCTTATGGCTCATTGTTGTACTTTCCTCGTTCCTTCAGGAAGTGAAGCTGGGGAAGCAGCAGAGTATGATCCAAATCTTCTGGACGACCCTCAGTGGCCCTGTGGAAAACACAAACGTGTTCTCATCTTTGCTTCTTACATGGTGAGTAGCTGTCTAGCTGAACAGAGGAGTGAGTGAGCACCTTGAAGGTCCTCCTGTAAAGAACTTCCACAGGGAAGAGAAAATCCTCTAGGAAGTAGTAGTTGTGGCTTTTTGAGAACAGATCAAGAAAACTACAAATCATTTTGTACACTGCTTGTCAAAGACCAACTTTACATATCTCTGTGTTGTTGCTTATTTATTGTAACCATTTGCTTACTGGTTCATTATGAATTAAGATTTTATGTGGCTGAAATTCAACCTGAGGTATTACACGAGTCTTTACGGAAATTTAAGAGTTAAAGAAAATGTTCTGCCCTTGCACTAAAGTGTCCTTGGAAACCTTGTTTTGCTGTCAGTACTGTTCACAAGAGAAATAATACACTTTGCATCCTGTGTTTCAGACAACGGTCATAGAATATGTGAAGCCCTCAGACCTGAAGAAGGATATGAACGAAACCTTTAGAGAGAAGTTTCCTCACATCAAGTTGACGCTGAGCAAAATTAGGAGGTAAGAAACACGCAGTGAATAGTAAGAACTTCTACGCTGTTGCAGACTTATCTTCCACTTGTATGGAGCAAATACTAGATCTATTAATAGTATATATGATTAAATGCTAATCTCTTGTTGCCAGTTGAGCTGACTGTAGGATGACAGCCTTGTACAGAGATGTTTAGGATGCTGGAAAAGGGTAACAGTTGGTTTTCATAGTACAGCTTAGATGGGTTTTGTTTCATCAACATTAATAGCCAATTAACAGTGAAGCAGCGTTAGCATTGAAACAAATACTGGTAACCTGATTGTTTTGCTATTGTGCAGTCCCACTCTTAACCAGTTTGGACCCTCTGCTTATTTTCATCTTTTGATTACAAGACTTGCTGATCACTGTAGACTCTAACAGGACTCTAGGATAAAAAAAAAGGTTAGGTCTGTGGAGTCATGGTAAAGAAAAGCATCTCATGAAGGCAGGACTATGCACACAGAATTCCTCACCTTCCAGGAGACACATCTGAGTATTCACCAGTGAGATGCACTGTTGCGCCTTCAGAGAGCAGTCAGGGCCTTCTGAAACAGCCAGCTTAAAACACGATACTGCTGAATCACTGGGGCTGTGTGCAGCTCCCAGCTGCGAGGGGAAGGTTTGCTCTTTCAGAGTCTGTTCTGCCAGTGTCCTGCATGCTCCTTTTTGTAGCTGTTTCAATTGTCAGCTCGCAGAGAGATCTTCTGTAGGAGTAGCATGGATGATAGCAGTGAAAGAGCATCCAGCATAAAGTTTGCCTTTTTTCTGAAGTGAAAGGCTAGCTTTTGTGAGAAGGGTGTAAACCAATTTGCCTTCCCCCTCAGACCTAATTTTCCTTGGAGGTGTGTGGTAGACAGGTCTCCATCTGCACAGCTTTGATGTGGCATTGTGTAGGCCAGCATGGTTCAGTCTTATGATATGAATCACAAACAAGTTCAGGATCTCAGAAGGAGCCATACAGCAGCAGCCTGCGTGTTCTTTCACAGTAGATGATGTCAGCCAGGTTAAATCAGTTTGTTATCAGCTCCAGCTTGCAGCCAGCTGGGCTTCTCCAACTGAAGGTAATACCAGTCATGGTTTTCTAAGTAGGAGCTTTGCCTGTATGCTCTTCTGAGTTCCCATGCTGAGGTGCTTCTAGAGTGTTTTATAAAAGCTCTCATGTTGGAGAGGGTGGATTTTTATTTCATTTTTTTTTCCTCTCTATTTTCAGTTTAAAGAGAGAAATGCGGAATCTGAGTGAAGAATGCAATCTGGAGCCAGTTACTGTGTCCATGGCTTACGTTTACTTTGAGAAGCTCGTTCTCCAAGGCAAACTTAACAAACAGAACCGCAAACTGTGTGCTGGTGCTTGCGTTCTGCTTGCAGCCAAGATCAGCAGTGACCTCAGGAAACACGAAGTCAAACACCTTATAGATGTAAGTACTACACAACTTGTTTCAGGTTTGGTCAAAACCTTTCTGTTTCACGGAACAAGGTAAAGATGAAAAGCAAGATTTTTAGCAGCACATGTTTGCATTCAAGACCAGCTCTTTCAGTAGGTTTTTGTTCTCATCACAGGTCTTCTGTTTGGATGCTTATTTTTAATTCATTATAAGTGCCTGACTGATGGCAGTCTAATGTCCTATGGATCCTACAGTGAGGTTATTTTCTCATTTAATGTTTGCCTGAGAAACAGTAACTGTTTTGCGGGTGTCACAGCTGAGCTAATAAGGCTGTTTACGTTTTTGATCTGTGGCAATGCTTTTGATTCTCTGACTTAGCATAAAGCTGGAATATGTGATGCAGACTTAATCTGATAGTGCATTGGTATCTTGTGGATAACTGATTCTGTTTTTTTCCCCCCCTCCCTCTCTTTTTCATTGCCATCATAGAAATTAGAAGAGAGATTCAGATTCAACAGAAGAGATCTCATTGCTTTTGAATTCACCGTCCTTGTAGCTTTGGAACTGGCTCTCTATCTTCCTGAAAACCAAGTTTTACCTCATTACAGACGGCTCACACAACAGTCTTAACCAAAGCTACTTTCCAGCTGATAGCGTCACTGAACACGGTTGCTGAAGTTGCCACTGGCCATTCTGTGCCACTGTGCATCCTGCTGTGGCTACAGCTAGCTTTGAAGTCTGCGACGTGGGTGTGAACTGTCAAGGTGTGCATTACGGACACATATGCCAAGACTGGGAGATGGTACGAGAAGAGTCGTTGAACTTTATTTTCTTTTGGACATTTGAAGCACAAATATTCACCAGTTAGCTGTTATGGCTGCTGATTATTCCTTATTTATCTTTTCAGTTTGACTAAAACTGTTCTTCCCTATGAAGAATCCTATGGTATTGTTTCTTTTTTTTTTTTTTTTAAGCCTTTATTGTAGTCCTTGAAACTAAAGGAAGCATCACTTCCATTCCAGTGCACCATAAGGTTTAGATGTTTCTACGAATCTTTTTGCATTTTTTACATTAATGAAACACATACTTTATTTTTTTTTTTTTTTGAAGATGTGCCTAAAACCGGCTGGTCTGGTACCAGTATTTTTTAAGTTAGTTGTGTTATTTAGTGGGAAATCCTGAATTTATATAGCCATTTATTCTTTACCTACATTGGCCTTGCATATAGGAAAACAGTTCCAGTATATCTGCACTAATGATACACGGGGCATCTATACTATCTATAGCTAGATTGAAATTACTGTTTCAATTTAGTTAATTATAGTATTTTAAGATTATACACTTTATTTAAAAAGTAAAGATTGATTCAAAAGGTCATGAAATACCACCTGTTGAACAAGGTAGCTGCAGAGTGATTGCCATCCTAATTTGCTCTTAAATGGAAGATGAGTGCTTCTAATTAAGAACAACTTGCTGTAAAATGTATAATTTCTGGGTTTCATTTGTGTTTTGTAGTCTGAAATAAGCACCTTTTTAGTATGACTGTATTATATATGGTCTTAGTGCTCTGAGCAAGTACATAAGTGTGGAGCTATTCCTGCCAAACTAAGCCAGTGAAACAAAGCATGCTCAATATTTAAAATGCTACTTTTTTAATTCCGTTCTTCCAAGAATTGCGTCACTGTGATGGTCCTCAAAACTAGCATTTGTTGCACATCGGAACAGCCACTTAACAGCTGGTGCCAGGCAGCATTCTAATGGTTATGCCAGAGGTTAAATAACTTCTTTGACCATTGGCTATTCCTTCATTTATTTTTAAAATATCCAGGTTGGGAATGAATTCTGATTATATGTGGAACCTTCTGTGATACTGGCTCTTGGTTTTATTTTCCAAAGCAATATTATGACACAAGTAACTGCCTATTTGCAAGAAACAAAACTGATGCTTGGCTGTTATGACTGAGAAATTTGTAACTTGTCTGACTCCTAAATGAAATACTAGACCTCATAAGATTACCTGCTATCTAATATGTAAAGTAATGTAAATTGCTGTTCCTTGTATTAAATGTTGGTTTTAGGCAAAAACAAAGCTGAATCTTTGTTCTTCAGCTGTGTTTTGCCTGAAGCTAATTTGTTGTCATTAGAGTTGCACCAGAACTATACTGGAGCCCTTTCTTCTTTAAGTAGGGCTCAAAATGTATATTCTCATATAATAACTACAGTGACTATCAAATCTTTTGTGTGTTCAACTGTATGTAGCTTCAAGTTATTTGTGTAAACGTAATGATACTGACTTCTCTTTAACACAGAAGGACTTTCCAGTCTCTGTAAGTGAGATGGTAGGCGGTAAGTTAGACAATAACCTTGCCAGTTATCTTCCAAAAGTTTAGAAAAATGTCTACTAGTTCAGCTTTCTACTGAATATAACTGTCATTGCATGCAAGAAATAGCAATGTACTAAACATCTAGAGTATAGAGAGCCTTGAAATTAGAAAAATGTGGTAAACGCAACTAAAGTGGTCCACCACTTCCTATACTCATTGTGTGAGGGGGAAGAGCTAGAACTGAGCAAAGAAACTCCTCACAAAGGTATCTCCAGAAATAGTAAAACGCTTCATGTAGTGTAAAGGAAGCCACAAAATTACTTTCTCTGGGGATTTCCTTTTATTTAGTGTATAAAGTTCTCTGTAATGTAATGTTCTCAGCCATCTAGAGAAAAATGTATTTATTTTTGGAGCAGTCCAGTCTCTATTCAGTGGAAGTTTATCTAGTTGCAGTGGGCATTTGGGCTAGAGCTCCCCTCCCAGAATGGAAGGTAGGGTTTCACGTGATATAAATGGGAAAGCGTTGGCCTTTGGTTATTTAGTTTGCATTTTCTTCAGAAGAACAGCTTAGGGTAAGGAATACTAAATGCCAGAATGCTGTTTAAAGGGAACTCTACAGCTTGGCTCAGGGCCACGCAGTGTTGCTGAGCAGGGAAGCTCAGGACACCACGACAGCATCCAGCTGCTGGGCCTGCGCCTTGTACATTGGTACCTCTGGTGTGGTGCCTCTGCAGGAGCTGCCACTTCTGCAGGGCACCCGAGCTGTGCGTGTCTGTTATTTCTCTGTAGCTAGAGTTGAATTTTGAGCTAGTTCGCCATCCTGTTGGGTTCTGCCTGTGTGTTAATATTTCTCTTCTCACCTAAAAGCTGCCACCGTGTGGCAAAGGACTCTTCCTGCATTACCAATCGATAAACTGAGAGGGGACCCTCACGAAGCGTGTTTGGATGTTGCTTCTCCCCAAGGAGCTCCGGTCACCTCAGAGGGCAGCAGCCAGCGCCCAGTGGAGGTGACAGGAGCGAGCTGTTCCTGTCTGCACCCGCCTCTGTCACGGTTTCTGCCCTAGCGTGTTAATTTAAGGTCCTTGGTTGCTGCCCGCTCCCTGTCCGTGCCCTTTTCTGTGAAATGCTGTGAAATAAACCCCTTTTCTACGTGTTTTGTAACCAAACGCCTGCGTGCTATGCTGCTGGGGCTTGTGCTTAGGGTGGGGGGCGAGGGGGGGGGACACAATGGGGGCTTCCCCGGCCCCTCATGGCTTTGGGGGGGGACAAAAGTAAAGTGCCCTGATGACATCACGCCACCCCTATGAGCAGTGACGTCACTCCCAAAACACCGCTGACGTCACAGCTCCCCCCGGAAGCCCGCCCTTCCCTCTGACGCCTTTCCGCTTCCGCGGGGCCGCCCCTTCCTTTCCTCAGCACCGCGCGCGAGGTATGGCGGCGGCGGCGGGGCGCGGGCGGCACCCGGGGGGCTCGGGGGTCCCTGGGGGGGCGGCCCGGGGTTGGGAACCGGGTTCTGGGGGGCCGGGAGGGGTGGGGGAGCGCCAGGGGAGGGCTCCGGGAGGGTCGGGAGCGCTGCGTGGGGTTCCCCCCCAGGGCCTCGTGGGGCCGGGCCTGAGCCGCGCCTCGCTTCCCGCAGGGATCAGCGGGCGAGATGCAGAACGACGCCGGGGAGTTCGTGGATCTCTACGTGCCTCGCAAGTGGTGAGTGGGGACCGGCAGATCCGAACAGCCAGCGGCTTGGATCCGTAAACCATTAGCTTGCTGTGTCCGGTGGAAAAATATAAGTTTCTGTTCGGGTTTCTGTATAAATGTCTTGCGTAAGTACGTAAAGGGGAAGGTGGATTTGGAGACAATGCTCGCCTTGTGTGGATAGGTAAGGAGAACTCCGTTTGGAGAGAGCTCTCAGCATCTCGAGGTGCAGCCCGTCAGTCTCGGGATGTGGTGGCTCCTTTGTGGCTGCTTTCAGGAGAAAATGGGTGCATTGGTGCTGTGTGAGCATTTCTGAGCTACACGATCCTGTAGTGCACTTGTTCAGGGATTATTTGTTGTCTTGATAGTGCATCTTTGATGCTCTTTTAAGGTTAGAGAAAATTGGGTTTTGTTAAACCTAATAAAGCACATACAGAAAGCATTACTGAAGTCTATGATTTCTAAAAGGACCGAAGTTAGCGACCTGTGCATTTTCTGAGAGCTCTACTGGCTCCCCATGAAAAAAGGCACAGAAAATACATTATGAGTTCCACTGTTCACAGGGGGTTTTTGCACATAAAAAGGGACAACATTATATTCTGCATTTTGAAGGTCAGTGCTTATGTGTGCACTGAATAGTAATGAGCTGCGTTTGTAAAGATTAAATTAAAGGGATAGCTGGCAACTTAGCATGACTCTACCCAGTGAAAGTTTCTGTTCAATGTTCTTAAAACTTGATTTTGGCTTTCTGAGCAGTGAACCTTAAGCTGTTAGCATCTGAACTTGCACAGCTTTAATTTTCATGTAAGTTTGATTTTAATAGTCTTTGTTTGCTGCCACTGTTTCATTTTATTAAAACATATCTTGTTATTTATTCCTTAGCTCTGCTAGCAACCGAATTATCGGTGCCAAGGATCATGCTTCTATTCAGATAAACATTTCTGAGGTAAGTTTTTCAATAGAAGCGACAAATAAAAGAGCAACACATTTCAATTTTCATAGAACTTAGGAAATGTAAAAGCTTGTGATGAATCTCCAAATGCTTCACTAGGAGTCATACAAGTGTAGAACTAGAAAGCTTTCGTATATGCAAGAATATTGGCATGTCACCCATAGTTATTTTTCAACCTATTGGAAAGTAATTCTGTATAGACAATTATATAAAGCTCTGAAAACAGTCTGTTCCAGTGCTTAACCGAGTAAATAAAACTTCCCAAGGATAGACATTTAGAGTTAAAAATGAGGGGATTCCTTTTCCTGAAGGAAACGGAAAACAGAGTGCTCAATTCTGGAAGATCAGTAGCCCTTCTACCTTCACCTCTCTGTAAGAGCACAGTTCTTCAGCCTGTCCACGTACACCCAGTCTCAATTTTTTATTCTTTTTGATCTATGCTCTTTACAGTTCGTACCAAGTTTCAGAAAGGTGCAGTTTCCCAGGCAGAACTCTTTTTCTGTTCTGCTTTGCTTAATTAAAGCACTATTTTCTATGTTTTGCATGAAGCATTTCTGTTAACGCTGAAATGAGTTCTCTGTTAACTGAAATGAGATTGCTTATGCATTTTGTGTGCTGCATTGCCATTTCTTTAACTTGGTTCTCAGGTTCTTAAATGCTTAGAACCATTTGTGTCCCTCAACAACACTGTCACCTTCCATCCCTGACCTCTATTTTCAATTATACTGACTTAAACATGAAAAAAAATAATAATAAAGACAGTAAAGTACACTGATCAGGTTTACATTGAACTGTTTCATTTCTGTAAAATTCCAGTGTTCTCTTTTTTGAGCTACCATTTTCTATTGTATTTTTTTAATGCTGTCTGATCCATTAGATGTTATACCTGCATTATGTAGCAAACAATATTTTTTTTTTAATTTATTTTAAATAAAATTAAAAGGTCCTCTGTGTATACTAGCTGAACTATTTGCCTTGCGTTTTTGAAGTTTGCAGTAAAAAATATTTGCAAAGTTGACCAAGTAATATTTATTTCCAAGGTTTTGGCAAGCGTGAGGTAAGCGTAAAATTTTGCAAGAACTCTGTAAGAATCTGTATGGAGTAATTTGCTTGTAATTACAGGTCGACAAGGTAACGGGGAGAGTCAATGGCCAGTTCAAGACATACGCCATTTGTGGAGCAATCCGTAGGATGGTAAGTTTTCCTGAGCTCAAAAATGATCATGATTCCCTTTATATTGATTAGTAATATTTTAGGTTTATGTCTGGCCCTGGAAATGCAGTGTGCCTTCTGCACATTCTAGAGGAGAGCTTTTGTTGGGATAATGACAGCAGTGTGAAGATGTGAACTAATTCACTTGCAAGAATGAGTTTCTTCTGTTTTTTCCTCAGTTCATTGGTTTGGAGAACCATTGATGTTTGTTATTGTTGTTATTTTTAAAAATCACTAGAAGATGCAAGTGGATTTTTTTCCTCTAAGAATGCACTAAGCAACTGATATCTGACTTTGTTTATAATTATTAGAGATTTACTATCATAACTTAAATTTGTAAGCGTGATGTGAAGCTTCCTAGAGCTCATTTACTCAGAAGTACCTCTTTTTAACGCAAGTCTCTGTTTTGTCAAATTCTATTTATTATTTTGAAGAATGGCAAAAGATTTAACAGCTTGTTTTAAAAATGCCAGTCTGTGTATGTGTAATGTGTAGTCTGCGTAATGCAGTGATCTGTCAAAAAAAAAAAGTTTGCATTTCACTGCCAGCATGAAATGCTGCTGCTGCTTCTCTCTTTTTAATGTGTGATAGCAATTATGTGCTCACTTTTTTATTAAAGGGAGAATCAGACGACTCCATTCTGCGTCTGGCAAAAAATGATGGAATTGTTTCCAAGTAAGTATTTTTACCTTATCCTCAATAACTTTCGCAGAAGTAATTCAGTACCTAAATTCAACTTCTAGGTTAAAATCTATACGCTGTATTTACAGGGTGTTTACACAGTTGGCCAAATAATTACTTGAGCTGTTAAATAGTTTCTAACAATGTTTGTTTAATTTTCTTCTAGGAACTTCTAACAGAAGAAACTGGTATGGAACGTTTGATATAAAATAAACAGTTCAAATGTATATTGTGTTCTGTCTTTTGTTCAAGTCATAAACAGCAGTGGAGTTGTTACAATTTGTCTTAAAGGAACGTAGAAATGCAGGCCTAAGAAGGATGTGTATTACACAGATTCTGTGAATTCATGCAGCACATCGCCTTGTAGAGCCGTGCCAGAGTTTAAAATCAAGAATTTCCAGTTTGTTCCTCTGTCCTCTATAATCTGTATTTCTAGCTATAATAGGTTTTGCAATTGTAGCTCCTCTCCTCTTTTAATCTGTGATGGAACTGTTTGCAATGTACCAATCTTAATTCAGCTTGCTGCCGTTTCACAGGAAAAACGAAGAGTTTGTTTTGGTTATAATATCCAGGTTTAGCTTTTTTCTGCTGATAAAAGGCTCACAATATTTCTTTTGCCATGTACACATTCTGTAAGCAAATGACTAATACTGGACTTCATGGAAAACTTAGAGAAATACTTTTGCATGCCAGCAAGTTCGTTTCAACATGAGAAAGACTTGAGGCTTTACTTTTTACTCTCAAGTGTGACTTTGGTGCTGAGAAGCAGAGAAATGATTAAAGGAGAAATAACTCTTAATAATTGGTAATATTTTGATAACTGACTTAAAAGCTCTTCAATGGATAAACTCCACCTGCTGATGTATTTTTTTTAGTTATCTTACTAGCAGAACCCAGGGAGGATGCAAACAGTCTAAAATAATACCACATTTGCTGACTTTGCCTCTCTTATCTATCCATTCCCTGTCTGTTTAACTTCCATCACTTCACAGTTTTGACATAACATGGAAAGAATTTTTTTATAATTTAGTTTGAAAAAGTTCATTCAAGGTTTTACTTGCACTTCAGATACTTAGTTTTAATTTAAACTGATGGATTGCCTGCAAAGCTTATGAAGCAGTCATTGTGAAAGAAAAATTGTTTACCCCGGACTACATAGATGCTCAAGCTTGCTGAGTTAGTTTCAGGCATTCACTTTAGATACTGGATTAGACATAAAGTTGGTTTTTCTGCAGTGCTGAAATCTTAGGAATACTATAAAACTGAGGTGTTTAAAACACTTAAAATCAGCATGATCTTGCAGTAAATTTTCCTGGTGCCTCTGAACTTGCTCCCAATTTGTGTGCCAAGATTGGCCAGAAGTTCCTTGTTTCATGGCCTGTCCAGTCTTCTGTTTGATCAGGCCTTCCAGCAAGGTTTTGTATTGTGTTTGTAAAGTGCTGTGCTCAAGGTGCTGTATCTTTACTAAAGAACCTTTGGGATCTCACATAATTTCATTATGTTTTAACAGCATATTAAGCACTGTATAGGCCCTCCGGAAGTTTTCTCAAATGATAGGAATGTTTTTTGTGACACTTTCCTGTTTATGCTGTAAGTTGTCTCCATGCAGAGCTGGTTACCATGTGGCTTATTTCTGACTTGTTTGCAAGTTGCTGTGGATCCATATGGGTGTGGGAAACTTCAGCCTCAGGCTTCTCTTGAGAGTCTGGAGTAGGGGTACTGTTGCCTCTGAACTAAGGAGGAGGATCAACTATCCCGAGTTTGGTATCTTTCTCCTTATCTGTATTCTGCCTGCTTCTTAGACACTTCAAGCTGCAACATATTTCTTTGGAAGATTATGGTATCTGCTGAGCCTAGGCACTAAATCAGGCCATGTTAATGTGTAGTTGCAGTGTAATGCAAACATTTGTTTCTGAGCAGAGAAGGCTGAAAGTAGCTCTTAGCCTTTGCTAACATGGCTGTGAACTAAAACATCTTTGGTCACACGTTCTGTCTTTCCACTGTTAACGCTTGAATTTACTAGTCCTCCTCCAAGGTGACAGAACTTTCCTGTGTTTCAGTTAAAAAGACCAAAAAAAGTTTCACGTTGAATTCACTAATACAGAAAGCACATGAGACAGATGCCTTTTAAATAAAAGCCCAAAAAAAAACCAACAACGACAAAATTTGTTTTGGAGGTTTTTTCTGACATCAGAGTAAACCAAGAAGGATGTCTCAAAAAAAAAAAAAAAAAAAAGAAAAGAAAAATAAAAATCTGTTGTGATTCTCCTGGAAATAATTCATTTTTCCAGCAGATAAATCTCTGAAAACACTTTCTGGAAAGACAAATACAGTCTCCAATCCAGGGAAATCTTGGCTTGGCTTACGTCCAATCCTCATTACTTTGCTTCATACACAGTAAAGGGAGATAAGTTTTAATTGGACTTGATGTTTCTTTCTGACGTATCTTAAATTAGCTGTTTCTGCCTTGGTATTAGGGTAGGACTTTAAATAAATCAGTAACTGTTTACTGCTGATAAATGCCAAGTTTACCAAAGAGTCTAAATATTGTTGACTTGCTTCTGATCCCCTGGGACTCTGTTCATCCATGTGGATTTCAGTGGAATTCCCCCATTAAGACAAAGTGAACTGACAGCTTAAAAGCTCAGGATGAATTTGAGGTCTCTCATGTCTTTGTAAGCAATAAATGTCCATTAAACTATAACTACCAAATTAAATTTACACCGCAGTGTTAATTATTTAAGAATTATGTTGTAATTCAAAACCTCTGCTGTTAATACTGATTGTTGCTGTTTGTATTTCAGAATTTAAGAAAAAAAAAATCACTTTATTTTCTTGTCAAAATAAGCCTATGAAATATGATGTTATATCCTAAACTTAGACTGGAAGTGGATTAGTGCTGTTCCAAAGGCTTCCTGAAATTCACACCATCTGCACCAGCAGAACTACACACAGCGTGAGGTTTTACAAAACTTTGTGCAGAATCTTAACGAGGATGTCCTTCTAAAAATCAATTCTGAGTTGCATTTTCTGGTATTGTGATGTAAAATGTTCTTTGTTCCTGTGACAGGAATAGTTCAGATCTTCTAGAGCCATGAAAGGGAATGAACTGTACTTGTACTGTACAAGATGGACAGAGTTGCCCTTACATGGTTACATTGCACCAAGTCATGAAATTCTTTTCTGTTACTTACAAGGACTTGGCAGTGGCATCCTAAAGACAGCTGATTTAGCTGGGGCTATTTCAGTGTCTTTGGCCAAAATTTTGTTGTACAGGCAGAGCCTGTCTACTCCTTAAAACACCTTGCTTTTTGATCGGAGCTTGTAGATGTCTCACAATGCTGATTTGGTTTCTTTTAAGGGTTTTCATGAACTACGTGGTGCTGAAAAGCTGCTTTGGACAATCTCTGCGTGTTCTGATCGGAGGTCTGGGGTTAGGAGGCCACGGCATCTTCTGTTGCTGGGAGCACAGAATTAGCAGCTTCGATCGTATCAGTTTTGCTTGCAAGGTGCCAAACAGGCAAAGCTCTGCCAAGGCTGGGAGAACACAACAGGCAAAATGCTTTCCTGGCATCCTTTGTGCTTTACTCATAAAAGGAGCACTGTGACTCAGAAGAAGGATACAAAAGGCCAAGGGTGTCTTTTGCCTTCGTGTATATCCATTACTGCTGCTCTGTGCTTGCAGGCTCAAACTCCCAGGCAGTGTGGAGCAGAGGCTGCCTCACCAGTGCTCCTTACAGAAAGGAAGCTGGAACAGCTTGAAAGGGTTACAGTTTATTTTCCTAAAGCAAGCAAAGGCACAAAGCTGCTGTGATACTGGAGGCTGCTGAAAGCCTAGATCGAGGCAGGACTGAGCTAAGCTGTTGCAGTGGATTTGGCAGCATTTTTGTTTTTCGGTTGGATGTTAGGGAGGGCTGTCTATTCCCATCCCGTGTTTTGTTCAGTTGCTGTCACTCTTGGTGATACGCAGAAATAAAGACACCTCTCTGATGCAAGTACTGAATAGGTTAAGGATGCTTTTGTTTTTGGTTAATGCACTGATGACGGTTTGTGTTTAGGCATCCCAGGGGGAACAGCTTCCCTCCATGTATGCTGGAGTAATCAGCCATGAAAAAAATATAGAAAACTAATTAGGATTTTTTTCCTGCTGGGAAATACACTATTGTTTAATATCAGGCAGGAGTTTCCCTTGGCTAAATCCTCAATCAGAGCCTTAGGTACTAAGAATTGAGAACTATTAATAAGGTCAAAGTGGGATTTTTTTAATGTTTTATGAGGAAAAGGGCACTTTATTTAACATCTGTTCTCAGAGAACTGATAACAAGCAAAGTGAACATGGCCAGACGGAACCAAGTGAAATTATTCTGCAGTGCACATGCCTGTGTTTTACTCTGTCAGGAAATTCTGTTCTCTAGTTTTCTTCTACTGGACTGGGATTATGAAGAAAAAAACTGAGAACATGCTGCTTCTGCTGAAGATTTGGGAACGCTTCAGTCTGGGACTGCCAGCAGCAATCATGAGATCTGTAAGCTGGTGGTAATGAGAGAAGGGAACAGAACGGGCGCTGTTTGTGGAGGCGAGCCCCGCTTGTGCCACTGACAGCAGAGCCTTGCTGCGCATCGCCCTCGGGCAGCAGGAGCAGAGCGGTGCCAATTACCATCACGGGCAAAACGGCCTCGTCATGGGGGAAAAGTAATGTATTGCCAACTAAAACGGAGCTGGATGTTGAGAAACAAAGGTTAAAATGCCTCCCTCTTGACTCCTCCATTTTCCAGG
This sequence comes from Netta rufina, assembly GCF_964035555.1. Lineage (NCBI taxonomy): Eukaryota > Metazoa > Chordata > Aves > Anseriformes > Anatidae > Netta > Netta rufina. The sequence continues at coordinate 13,384,398 of NC_140140.1, read as the reverse complement.
CTCAGCAACACTACATTCCCTGGTGCCATAGGGAAAAGCCGTCTCCAGAGCATTTCCTCTCCTCTCCTTCTCATCCTTGGTGCTCACAGGGCCGTTTCTCACACTTTTTCCCTCACATCTTGCTGCTAAATGCCATTTTGTTGTCCTTACAGGTGTCCTCAGGGCCATGGACAGGCTCCGGGGCCCTGTGGTGAGGCCGCCTGGAGCAGGCCCAGGCCAGCCGCGGCCTCTCCTCACAGAGACACCTGTGAGGGGACGCACCCAGCACAACTCTTGTCCTGACTGAGGCACAAACGGTTAGAGTGGTTAAAATAAAAAATGTTTGGTGCTACAATTGTGATAAACTTCAGCGATGCTTCCGTTTGTGTGGGGCACTTTTCCCTCAGCAGGCTTCTGTGGTCTTCACGGAGACGCGTGTACATTTATCCCTGGTTTGTGCCTGAGAAAGCAATGGATGACACTGAAAATGTGTTTTGGCCATCCATCAGGTGCTTGATAGCGTCATGATTAAAATGTGGATCTTCAGAGTCCCAGAGCTGTAAGTGCATTTTCTGTTAACCTACACCAGATCTTCTCCTTTCCTTTCTGAACTGTTGTGAAATGCAGACAATATTAGGCTTAATAGACTGACAAATTTTTTTTACAAATTAGAACAGACTTAGCATCAATGTGGGCCACCTGCTTCATTTGTAGGTAATGAATAAAGCTGCAGCCATGGTTTTGATTTTGAGTTCTGTAGAGGCCATCACAGACAAAATCAGAAGGACAGTAAGACGTGGTGATAAGGGGCATGGTATAGTGATGGGACTCAGTAGCTCGGGTTGATGGTTGGACTAGATTTGGGAGGCCTTTCTCCAGCCAAGCTGATTCTATGTTTTCCTAAGAAAATGGAGGATATCCTTGTGCTGGGAGACCAGACTTGCTAGGGATGGAAATAAAAGTCATACTTTGCAGACATACTGTGTGCTAGGACACACCATGCTTGTCAAAATGTAGATGTTGTGTACTCAGGTCGCTCAACTGGCTCTACATTAAATAATTTTTTATTGATTTCCTAGGGTAATGGACCTCTAAGAAAAGCGCCTTGATCTTGCTCCATCTATCACAGCATACCAGAATGCCACACACTGACATCCCAATGCAGACTGAAATTACTGGGGCCACTCTTGTAAACTGCAACGTCTATCAGGTAAGAAAGGTTGAGAAAAATGCTTTTTATTTCACAAAACAGATTTTTCATAAAGTCATTAGCGAAACTCTATATGGTTGATAGTTGGATATTCTTTGAGCTGAGAAATGTGATAGTTCATGCCCTAGGCAAAGTATTTCAAATGTCTGAGGCTGAATGAAAATAACACTTAAAAATAAATTGGGTAGTGCACTGGGAGGGTGACAAGAGATCATTTCTTGCACGTTGTCCCTGTTTCACTCAGTTCTTTCCCCTATGAGGGCTAGAAAGGCTGGGGATTTGAATCTCCCTTTGATTAGTTTGGCTAAAAGAAGGTGATTTCTGTGCCTGATTTCTGGTCTGGACAATGGAGACATGCTTGCAGCAAACTCCCTCTGCATTCCTAGGAAAATTGGGTCATTTGTGCTGGGTCACTCAGCCAAGCACAGGAGCCAAATCTGTGACTGTACAGCCCACTGGCTGGCTCTGCTGAGGAAATAATGACCTTAAAAAGTTGACACTGCAGTTAAGTTCAGTGTCTGCTGATAGGTCACTTTTGCTCCTGTCTTGTGTCTGCTTTCAAGCTCTTGAAATCATCATCCCAGCATTCAGTACAGTTGCTGGTAATCTCAAACTTGGAAAAGTTTCCAGGCAGGCTGACCAAAATCTGAAGATCTAAGACTGCCTGTACCCAAAAATAAGTAAATAAAAGGAAGCTAATCCCAGATGGTGCTGATTAAAATGTGAACTACAAAAAAAAAAAAAAAAAGAAAAGAAAAAAAAAGAGGAAAAAAACATTAAGGAAGCAGCTTTCAAGCTGCAAAGTATATTACCTGAGAGGAAGCTTGATCATTGTAGCACAGAGCTCATATTTCTGGAAACCCAGCACATCTTGACATAGCACTGCCTTTGGAGAGCCTGCATCCTGCTACAGAAGGTAATGGTGCCAATTGGGTCTTTTAATCAGATACGGCATTGATGTCTCACAAGTTGCCTTCTTGCCTAGTGAAACAAGTGTAACCACATCAGGCACAAATCCCTTCAGGGTAAAAAGAGGTCAAGTGTTAAGCTTTTCCTTACCTTTTCCCAAATGCTGCACATGTCTAGGGAAGAGGAGTCTTTGCAGGTGTGGGACAGGCAGCACTGTGGCCAGCATTCACTTCCCATCTTGGCTGGTAATGTGGGTATAGATTATTCTGTTACTCAACCCTTGTTGGTTTCATTGCCTTAAAAAAAAAACAAAAAAAAAAAAAAAATAATAATATGCAGCAGTTTTCTGCTGAGCAGAGAGCTATTCCTGGTGCCCTTCCATTGAAGTGTGCATCTCAGGCATTCAAAAAAACCAGCACACTGGCAGCAAGGCTCAGGAGACCTGATTGCTACATCTGACAGTGACATTTGTTTTGAGCAAGACCTCTCAGCTACTACAACCTATACTAGAGTTTAACCATCTCTAAAATGAATGTGGTGAAAAAAGTAGAAAACTTCAAATTGATTTGAGGGGTGATCAGAAAATGCAAGGTGAAGTGGCAGCATTATTTAAATAAACTCTTACACAAGGCAGATATACTTCAGGGAACATCTGCAGTAAACTCAGTAGAGTTGAACCAGTCAGGTGTCCTAATTTACTATTTTAAACACTTGCTGATTTTATCCTCTATGCAGCAGGGAAATTTAACACCACCTGTGAATTTTCTGGGCATGCAAATAAAATCCTTTTTTTTTTTTTTTTCTCTCCTCTTGAATCCCAAATCATTTATGAGGGTAGGACAATTTGAGTTTTATTCTTCCTTTAGGGCATGGGTAAGGAGAGGGAGAGTCATATCAGTTGACTGCTGGAAAGGATGACTATGATTTACAATGCTCTTGAGATAATACCTTTGGTGCTTTGGGATTCTAAAATGCAAAAATAACGCTCATGGGGAGCCTGTTCTCAGTCACCCATTTCTCCTATCAGTAGCTGGAACCTAGAAGTCATGATTGGCACAAAGGGCTGATCGTTGTACAATCCATTGCTACTTGAAGGTGCACAATCTCTTTGCTACTACTTCTCTGGCCCAGTCTGAAGATTTCTTGGACCTCTGAGGTAAATAGAGCCTTTAATATAAATTTAATATAAATTCACAGAGAAGAAATATTAATTTAATATAAATTACCATTAGATTTAAATTCCCTTTTTCATGAATTTGGACAATGACAAAGCTACACCAGAAACTCTCCAGAGGTGCTCAGAGCTGGGAACAAACCAAGCCAAATTCCAGCAAAGGGGGCGGTAACTGATTCTGCTCCAGATAGCAGTTGTTATCAGAGAAGCTCATAAATCCACCCAACATAAACAGAGTTTCAGGCAGCATCCCGTTCTGCATTGAATGTCCCCTCAAGGGATGTACAGCTGCTTATTCTGATCAACAATTTCCATTCTATCTTTCAGATTCCCAAAAGACACCGTTTCCTGGAAAATGTTGGTGGGGGTTCTTGTTTTGAGTGTCTGTGTGGCCTTAGGGAGAAGGAGCAGAACATGTTATTTTATGAACAAACAACCCCAAACTCCTGTTTCACTGTCACTCGGTGGCTGGGAAACTCACTAATGAGGAAAGCAACATCTATTGGCCAAAACAACTTGCCAGACTTATGGAGGTTGCTTAAATGTTGGCTTTGGGATCTGATTTTCTAATCCAAAGTCTTTGTTGGAATCTAAAACGACACATTAAGAAACAGTGCCAGCATCTCTCCTGGGACTTGGAATTAGACACTTCATAGATCCATGGTCCCTGAAGCAGCAAGACACCAATACCATCACCGTCACCCTTTTGGTGTCATCACTGCAGTTCCAGAATTCCTCTCCTTTGCAGACGAAGGAAATTTGAGAAGGACAGGAGGCCACACCATGGCAGTCTGTGCATCTTAACTCCGGCTGTGCCTCAAGCATTTGCTTTTGCTTACAGTGGCTGAATAAAAATGAGGTAGAACTTTGGGAGAAAAATTAGGTCTTCTGCTTGGGGAAAAAAAACAAACAAACAAACAAACAAAAAAAATGACAAAAAAAAAAAAAAAAACAGAAAACAAAAATAAATAAAACACAAGAACTTTGCGTTGGAAAACTATAGATCTGCTGTTAAAGATCCAACTGTGAGAAGGTGGCTGTCTCTGGCCAGTGGTTGGTCCTAGCTCCGGTGTTAGGCTGACTCTCATGCTTTGAGTAATTTTGCAGCACGTGTTTCCTGCTGCATGATAAAATAATAAATAATAATTATCTGTGTTGTGGTCAGCCCGTCCTTTTTAGGGCATGATCATGTTTTTACTGTTGTAAAACGTCACTGAAAGAAAGGAGCAGATGGCCGTGTTCTGCTCTGTAGTGAAAGGTGAAGGCAGGGCAGGCAGCGAGCTCTTCTAACTGTCCTGAAATGAGCTGCCTGCAGAAGTGCCAAACCTGTGATCTTGCTTTCATCCCATCTCAACGCAGCCTCACGTAGTATGAAAGAGACCGTGCAGCAATGTGCACTGCTTCCTGTCCAGTTTACAATTAGGTTTTGAAACTGTACAATTAGGTTTTGAAACACAGAAACAAACTTCTGAGTGTCCCTGCATTCACAAACCACCAGCAGAAATGTGCATCTCAGGGGCTGGCCAGTGCTTCAATCAGGATTTCAAGAGGCTTTAAACCTCCACATCAGTATCTGTTAGGCACACTTTTGCTCCATGCCTTAGCCAAAGAAAGATGGGAGAAGACTGCTGAGACTCCTAGGAGGAGAGACAGGCAGCAAACATTTGGACAAGTCTGTTAGTTTTAAGTTATAACAGGTTTTTATTGGAAACGTGTTGTGCATTGCTGCACAACACGCGGCCTGTGAGGGCTTCATCTTTGTCCTTTCCATCACCTTCTGGGGTTTTAGAGCACCGCGCGTCAGAAAGCAGTAAGGCAGCTTCTTGCTGGCATGGGTATCTTTGAGCATTTCTTTCGTTCTTATGGATTTCGTTGATGAGCTTCAGTCTGGAAGCTGCAAAGTTGATTTTCCTTTTTGGCTCGCGCAGTGGTTCCCTCCTCTGTGGCTCCCGAAGATTAGGGAACACCTGGACCCCTGTGAATTCACTTCTGTCACCGTTCTGATTTGGTGCACCAGCTGTGAGGTGATGTGGACATCTCACAGCATGCTGCTGATTCTTGATGACTGCGTTAAGTTCTTTGATTCTGGAAGCCGCTGGAGGTATTGTAGATTTTGGCTGGCGTAGCGCTTCCATCTTGCGTGCCCCCACATTGACAGCTGTAAAGGAAAAAATGCAGAAGAATATGAAAAAAGAAAAATAATTCCAAAAAAAGAACAGAATGAACAAAGTGAAGAGAAATCAGTTGTTGAGGGACATGGGACATGGTATTGCCTGCTGCTTTGCCGTACCTGCATTAGCCAGGCTCAGAGCTGGCCTAGGTCTTCACCTAAGTAACCTACCACGTGAATTCTAATCCCAGGACTAAACTGCAGAAGCAGCGCCTCAACATGGTGCTTATGGTCTCCAGGCCTATTCTGCTTGGCTATCAATTGAGCCTTTATCGTCCACAATGTTATCTATCCAGGGGCAAGCGTTTGCATGTGTTTCCAGGCAACTCTTCATATGCCCAGTTCTTTCCAGCAGCTCCACACATATTTGAAGCTACCTTCTCATCCCAAACTCCTCTCTGTGTAGCAACATATAAAGCTGTTTCTTAAGTCCCATTGAATAACTTGGAGCAATGTCCCCCATCTGCATCCTAAGAGCAGCCCCACCTTTGGGGGAGTGAAGACAGTTGCCAAGAACTTGGTCCACTGTGCTCCTCTGGGAGCCTTTACTCTCGAGCCACTTCTTACCTTTTCCAGCAGCATGCTGCAGCACGGTAGAAGCCTTCTCTCCGTTTGTCTGAGGAGTGGCATTTCCCTCCTGAGAAACCTGTGCACAAAACCTTCGCTTTACTGGGGGATTGAGTGCAACACCTAAGCATTTCCATATTTCTGCCACCGTCTTTGACCCACTGCAGAGCAGCAAGAATGGGAAAGCCCATTCATTACCACATTCAAACAAGGCTGCGTAGGACACCATTCTAAAACTGGGTGCACTAGTTCAGGAAGCAAGCAAATCATGGGATTTTGCCCTCGAGCTCTTTAGCACGGAAGACCTCCTTGCTTAGTATTACAAATGGCATTGTTAGCTGTTCAGTTTTCTGCTCGTGCTGGGAACGAGCAACGGTGATCCTTGAGGAGGCAGTCTGCCTGTTCTCAAAGAGCCTAACTGCAGCATTCTTTGCAGTGTCAGGAGGAGGGAATTTGAAGCTTCTCTGCCCAAGGAACCGCAGGAATCTGCTCCGAATACTCCAAAGCGATGAGGAAATCAAGAAGCCAGTGGGCAGGAACTGTGTGGTTTGAAAACACCTGGACTCTTCCCGTACCTTATCTGAAGCAGCCGCTGTTTTATAACGCAGCGATTTCAAATCCTTCAGTTTGAGCAGCAAGAGCTCTAAGCTCACTGTGCATCTGAATAGGATTTTAGTATTTGGCGATAAAGAATAGTTGTTGTGGGAAAGAAACTGCCGTGTTTTGTTAACAGGAGGAAATAGGATAAGCGCATTGCTGCTCTCTCTCACGCCTAGGGCCCTCATCAATGAAGTTCAGGCCAAGGTGGACTACAAAGAAGAGCAATTCCATGAATTAGAAGGGATTGTCCAAAAGACCAGGGGTATGTAGCATGAAAAACCTCATTTGGTAGAGACAGACTGAAGGATGAGTATGTTTGCTATCTAAGTTTCCTAATTTCGGATTTAAATTTTGATCCACCCCATGAGCCATCTGATAGCTTGCTTGTAGAAATAAAGACAGTTAGGGTCTGAGCCTGTGCAAAGCAAACGTAGAATTAAGAAGCTAATGAGACATTGGGATCTTACCTGATTAGGAAAGCAGTTCCCCTTCTCTGCTTTGGCCGCTGCAGCTTGATAAAGAGCCTCTTGATCCTTTAAGGAGACATTCTCCTCAAAGAGCTGCAGCGTGCTGCCAGGCTTCGGAGGGCGCGCTTCTCGAAGTCCTCTGAGAAGTTTTCGACCACCCTCTGAAACTACGAAGAGACATCATAGTTGGGGAGAGGGAGATGGGTGCACGTGTTTCAAATCTTGAAAGAAAAGCAGTAGGCAAAACGAACAGGAACGCCAACTTTTTAGCAACCGTTTAGCAACTTTTACGTTGGAACACATCAAGCACAGAGCATTCGACTTGTGGAAACCTGAAAGCCACGCTTAAAAGCTAAGGTGTTGTTACGAAAGCAACACGGCTCCAAATCCAAACTATCTTCACCAACGGAGAATAGGAAGTTCCTGCTTTTCATAATGGATGAATGCTGCCCATATTTTTGATATCCTACTTTTAGATTTGGGTTGTCTTCTCTAAACATAGGACACCGTTCTGTTGTGTTCTGCTCAACAAGTGTTTAATGGGCTTCGGGCACTCCTCCATAACACACAGATAAAATGGAGAAAGCCGAAAAGTTTGTTTGGCATCAATAAGAACACCACGTTCTTTTCCTGATGCCACGAATGTGGTTGCCCCTCGTCACAACAGAGATCGAGTGCACTCAACTAAAGCGAGAAAGCAGATCCAAGTGGTCAGACTAACCTTTGGCATTGGTGCTTTGTCCATTTTCTGAGGGCATCTCAGAGACTGCCCTCCTCCCTTTAACAGTGGACTCCTCTACGTCTGCGTTGCTGTCAGACGGAGTAGTCCGAGCTGGTGACAGTGAGCTGCTCTCACTTTCTGCTCCCTGTTAGAAGACGTCAAGGGGATGGGAGTTAGAAGCTACTGGTAGGAGACTGCTAGGGTTCTCGGGGGCAGAAATGACATGAAGCAGCAGCAGATTGGAAGGGGGTGCTGTGCTGGCAGCAGTGCTCTCCAGGCTGCTCTATGGTCAATTTCTGTGGCACTGCAGGTTGTGAATGGTGCATTCATGTGCTGCTTAGCTGATAGCTCATGGCACCATGGTGCTTAGCAGTATCTCGCCCTTTCCATTTGCTGTGCTGTCCTTGCAAAACAAGGAGATTTGGCAGAGTTGCACATGCTTTCCTCATGTTGACAGAGGTGCTAGAATCACAAGGCCACAGTGATGGGGGGGGAATGGTTGTCAAGTGCAGAACCTTCTTGCACTCACCTTGCTGCCACCCAGGTTGTCGAAGTGGCTCTGAAGCTCCTTGTCAGCAGTCGGGACGTTTTCAATGTCGCCAGGGGCGCCCAGGGGCTCCTCCTCGATGGTTTCCATGAGACGCCCCCGTGCGCGGAGTATTTCCACAGATTTGACACGGATGCGTCTCTTGCGTGCCCGTGGCCGTGCCCGTGGCACTGGTGGGCGCTGGCGCACCAAGCTGGGTCTTGTGGCCCTGGCGGACTCCCGTTCCTTCAGAAGGAGCTGGAAAGAGCCCTTGTGTGGGGTCACGTCAGGTGACTGCATCGTGCCCTGCCAAGGAAACAGGTACATCGTGCCATAGCTTGTATTTCAGACTGAGCTTCAGCCTGCAGTGTTGGACTGACTGGCCTTTTGTTTGTTTGCTTACTTTGTTTTGAGACCAATAGCTAAGGGGTTGAGTGGTCTGCAGTATTTCACAGGGGAGGAAGAGGCACAGGAGAAGCGCTAGGGTTCTGCAATCCAAGGCTACTCATGGAAGAAATTGCACTGTGCCATCTGCGCTTCTCAGGAATGAATTTGAATTGAGGCCTCAACCTGACTTGAAGCCACTTTCTCCACCTGCTCACAGTCACTGAAATCCCTACCAAATGCTGATGGGAATTCATTCTTAAGTCAAATACTTGGTGGCGACTGCGCATCTGAACCTGTCAGTAGATTGTATTGCTTCCTGGGCTTCGTAGAGCCTTCTTAGCCTTTCTGAAAATGCAGGGAGAAAACTGGGGGAATAAGAACAACCAGAGAGATTTGGAGTTGGGCTTCAGTGGCCTTTAGCCTTTCATAGCATCTTTGCTGACTGGGATTCCGAACTTTGGCTGGCCACTCGTGAAGTTATTGTGTTTCAGTGAAGTAAGTCCACTATGGGAGAAGGACCATAGTGGTCCATAGACCTCTATCTGGGGACGAATATTCACTGCCCATGGTACTAGAGGATCTTGTCTCCACTAAAGACTCCCTGAAAGCGCGCGTGAGAGCTAGCTGCACGCTTCGGACACCATCACATGAAGAGCTTGCAGTTTCTGCTGCAGGTAAGGAAGGCCTCGAGTATCCGCAGCATTTCACTTTTTAGTTCTTTTGCCCCCTTTTTTTTGCCCAGTTATCATATGAACAGTAGCAAGCTTTGCACTAGACCACCTATGTCCAAAAACGTGCATGAATTTTTGCAGTTTGAAGGAGCTAATCTTACCGCTAGGGTCTTCTCAGTGGACCGTTTAGCCTGTGACATCGCTGCACCCATCTCGTGCCTGTAAAAAGGAAGGCAAATTTAAACCTTCTTGTATTCACTGGTCTCATCTGAGTAAGGAACGTGAAGCTTGATCAGCAGTCCACAGGATGGAACTGTTGGAGACAAGCTGGTGGCAACATTGGAGACAAGCCTTATCCTACCTCGTTCGTCACAGCTGCACTTCCAAGAAGTGATGACGGCAGGAAGAGGCGCTGCCTTTTATCCTGCCTGGCTGCATTATGAGCACATAATCAGTGCACAGTTGCCAGGTTACGGTCTCCATCTATGGGCATACGGAAAGCGAGACAGCCAAGCTGGCACCCCGGCTTTCCTTACCCCAAAAGACCGGCCAGAGACCCCCGGGGCAGAACCTGTTGCTGCTGCAGAAGCACGTCCAGAAAGAACTTGGTGTCTTTAGAGACAAGTTCTTGGGCAGACCATGGCCGTAGATACTAAGAGCCCTCAGAGAGAGCATCACTTTGTCCTTCTTATTGTCCACTACTTCACATTCCATCTTCGAGCTAACCAGAAGAACGGTTGGAGCAGCTCTGGCACGCCGTGCTTGCTTTTCCTTCATTTATGCATGTTGGCGGTTTTGTGAGTGGTTGGTTGGTTTTGATACTGAAGAGAAATATCCAAATGTCAGGTCATGTACGCATGTCAGGTCACGTTCTCTCTTCCTGTAGGATGACGGAGACTTCTGACTTTCAGGCTCCAGCTCTTTGGCCAACAAAACTATTGAAGGACTCTCCCCTAGGCCAAGCCATTCTTTCGGAGTGGGGAATTAAGGGAGAAATGCAACGTGGACATTTGTGGACCTCGAGAGGGAGAGAATCAGCAAGTGAACTCAGAAGTCTGTAGTTGCAATGCCATGCCTGGTCTTCATCAAGCAGCTCGGTGCTCAGTGCCTGAGTCAAATCAGAGCTGATCTTCAGGAGGCAGCACCAATATACTGCATGTGGGCACCATCTCCCAAAGGCTTCCCAACTCCACAGAATTTCATGCCAGTAAGGGCCCCGTCTACTGCCAAAAATCTGCAGTGAAACAAACCCCGTATTTAAATGTCATCTTTTGTTTCATTAAAACGCATTCCTTGAGGAACTCCCAACCATTCCATCCCACTTTCCATCTCTCGTCCTCATTCCCACACATAAGAAAACGCTGCTGAGTGAGAGCCAGCTTCACTAAGCACGCCCACGAGGCACAAGTCGGAAAAAGCTTCCCTGCTTTTTACATCACTTCAGAGGTGGTCACCATCCCCATTCAAAAGATCGGGTGCCTTCACGACTTCAACCCAGGCTGCAGACCTGCATTTCCAAAGGTCAGAGCCTGCTTCCAGGTACCCCAAAGCTTTGGTCTTAACAAATGCTCCTGAGGGATCCGCATTTGCCATCTCTACTCTTAGGGCTGGGACACCAAATGAAGCAATGGAACATGCATTCATGAACCACCAGCAGAAATGTGCATCTCAGGGGCTGGCCAGTGCCTCAGTCAGGATTTCAAGAGGCTTTAAACCTCCACATCAGTATCTGTTAGGCACACTTTCACTACATGCCTTAGCCAAAGAAAGATGGGAGAAGACTGCTGAGACTCCTAGGAGGAGAGACAGGCAGCAAACATTCGGACAAGTCTGTTAGTTTTAAGTTATTACGGGTTTTTATTGGAAACGTGTTGTGCATTGCTGCACAACACGCGGCCTGTGAGGGCTTCATCTTTGTCCTTTCCATCACCTTCTGGGGTTTCAGACCACCGCGTGTCAGAAAGCAGTAAGGCAGCTTCTTGCTGGCATGGGTATCTTTGAGTATTTCTTTGGTTCTTATGGATTTCATTGATGAGCTTCAGTCTGGAAGCTGCAAAGTTGATTTGAACAGAACATGTTCTTATATGTAGAAGGAACAGAACATGTTATTTTATGAACAAACAACCCCAAACTCCTGTTTCACTGTCACTCGGTGGCTGGGAAACTCACTAATGAGGAAAGCAACATCTATTGGCCAAAACAACTTGCCAGACTTATGGAGGTTGCTTAAATGTTGGCTTTGGGATCTGATTTTCTAATGCAAAGTCTTTGTTGGAATCTAAAAAGACACATTAAGAAACAGTGCCAGCATCTCTCCTGGGACTTGGAATTAGACACTTCATAGATCCATGGTCCCTGAAGCAGCAAGACACCAATACCATCACCGTCACCCTTTCGGTGTCATCACTGCAGTTCCAGAATTCCTCTCCTTTGCAGACGAAGGTAATTTGAGAAGGACAGGAGGCCACACCATGGCAGTCTGTGCATCTTAACTCCGGCTGTGCCTCAAGCATTTGCTTTTGCTTACAGTGGCTGAATAAAAATGAGGTAGAACTTTGGGAGAAAAATCAGGTCTTCTGCTTGGGGAAAAAAAAAAAAAAAAAAGAAAGACAAAACCAAAACAGAAATACAAAAAAAAACACAAGAACTTTGCGTTGGAAAACTATAGATCTGCTGTTAAAGATCCAACTGTGAGAAGTTGGCTGTCTCTGGCCAGTGGTTGTTCCTAGCTCCGGTGTTAGGCTGACTCTCATGCTTTGAGTAATTTTGCAGCACGTGTTTCCTGCTGCATGATAAAATAATAGTGTTTTTTTTTAATAATAATTATCTGTGTTGTGGTCAGCCCGTCCTTTTTAGGGCATGATCATGTTTTTACTGTTGTAAAACGTCACTGAAAGAAAGGAGCAGATGGCCGTGTTCTGCTCTGTAGTGAAAGGTGAAGGCAGGGCAGGCAGCGAGCTCTTCTAACTGTCCTGAAATGAGCTGCCTGCAGAAGTGCCAAACCTGTGATCTTGCTTTCATCCCATCTCAATGCAGCCTCACGTAGTATGAAAGAGACCGTGCAGCAATGTGCACTGCTTCCTGTCCAGTTTACAATTAGGTTTTGAAACTGTACAATTAGGTTTTGAAACACAGAAACAAACTTCTGAGTGTCCCTGCATTCACAAACCAGCAGCAGAAATGTGCATCTCAGGGGCTGGCCAGTGCTTCAATCAGGATTTCAAGAGGCTTTAAACCTCCACATCAGTATCTGTTAGGCAAACTTTCACTACATGCCTTAGCCAAAGAAAGATGGGAGAAGACTGCTGAGACTCCTAGGAGGAGAGACAGGCAGCAAACATTCGGACAAGTCTGTTAGTTTTAAGTTATAACAGGTTTTTATTGGAAACGTGTTGTGCATTGCTGCACAACACGCGGCCTGTGAGGGCTTCATCTTTGTCCTTTCCATCACCTTCTGGGGTTTTAGAGCACCGCGCGTCAGAAAGCAGTAAGGCAGCTTCTTGCTGGCATGGGTATCTTTGAGCATTTCTTTCGTTCTTATGGATTTCGTTGATGAGCTTCAGTCTGGAAGCTGCAAAGTTGATTTTCCTTTTTGGCTCGCGCAGTGGTTCCCTCCTCTGTGGCTCCCGAAGATTAGGGAACACCTGGACCCCTGTGAATTCACTTCTGTCACCGTTCTGATTTGGTGCACCAGCTGTGAGGTGATGTGGACATCTCACAGCATGCTGCTGATTCTTGATGACTGCGTTAAGTTCTTTGATTCTGGAAGCCGCTGGAGGTATTGTAGATTTTGGCTGGCGTAGCGCTTCCATCTTGCGTGCCCCCACATTGACAGCTGTAAAGGAAAAAATGCAGAAGAATATGAAAAAAGAAAAATAATTCAAAACAAAGAACAGAATGAACAAAGTGAAGAGAAATCAGTTGTTGAGGGACATGGGACATGGTATTGCCTGCTGCTTTGCCGTACCTGCATTAGCCAGGCTCAGAGCTGGCCTAGGTCTTCACCTAAGTAACCTACCACGTGAATTCTAATCCCAGGACTAAAGTGCAGAAGCAGCGCCTCAACATGGTGCTTATGGTCTCCAGGCCTCTTCTGCTTGGCTATCAATTGAGCCTTTATCGTCCACAATGTTATCTATCCAGGGGCAAGCGTTTGCATGTGTTTCCAGGCAACTCTTCATATGCCCAGTTCTTTCCAGCAGCTCCACACATATTTGAAGCTACCTTCTCATCCCAAACTCCTCTCTGTGTAGCAACATATAAAGCTGTTTCTTAAGTCCCATTGAATAACTTGGAGCAATGTCCCCCATCTGCATCCTAAGAGCAGCCCCACATTTGGGGGAGTGAAGACAGTTGCCAAGAACTTGGTCCATTGTGCTCCTCTGGGAGCCTTTACTCTCGAGCCACTTCTTACCTTTTCCAGCAGCATGCTGCAGCATGGTAGAAGCCTTCTCTCCGTTTGTCTGAGGAGTGGCATTTCCCTCCTGAGAAACCTGTGCACAAAACCTTCGCTTTACTGGGGGATTGAGTGCAACACCTAAGCATTTTCCATATTTCTGCCACCGTCTTTGAACCGCTGCAGAGCAGCAAGAATGGGAAAGCCCATTCATTACCACAGTCAAACAAGGCTGCGTAGGACACCATTCTAAAACTGGGTGTACTAGTTCAGGAAGCAAGCAAATCATGGGATTTTGCCCTCGAGCTCTTTAGCATGGAAGACCTCCTTGCTTAGTATTACAAATGGCATTGTTAGCTGTTCAGTTTTCTGCTCGTGCTGGGAACGAGCAACGGTGATCCTTGAGGAGGCAGTCTGCCTGTTCTCAAAGAGCCTAACTGCAGCATTCTTTGCAGTGTCAGGAGGAGGGAATTTGAACCTTCTCTGCCCAAGGAACCGCAGGAATCTGCTCCGAATACTCCAAAGCGATGAGGAAATCAAGAAGCCAGTGGGCAGGAACTGCGTGGTTTGAAAACACCTGGACTCTTCCCGTACCTTATCTGAAGCAGCCGCTGTTTTATAACGCAGCGATTTCAAATCCTTCAGTTTGAGCAGCGAGAGCTCTAAGCTCACTGTGCATCTGAATAGGATTTTAGTATTTGGCGATAAAGAATAGTTGTTGTGGGAAAGAAACTGCCGTGTTTTGTTAACAGGAGGAAATAGGATAAGCGCATTGCTGCTCTCTCTCACGCCTAGGGCCCTCATCAATGAAGTTCAGGCCAAGGTGGACTACAAAGAAGAGCAATTCCATGAATGAAAAGGGATTGTCCAAAAGACCAGGGGTATGTAGCATGAAAAACCTCATTTGGTAGAGACAGACTGAAGGATGAGTATGTTTGCTATCTAAGTTTCCTAATTTCGGATTTAAATTTTGATCCACCCCATGAGCCATCTGATAGCTTGCTTGTAGAAATAAAGACAGTTAGGGTCTGAGCCTGTGCAAAGCAAACGTACAATTAAGAAGCTAATGAGACATTGGGATCTTACCTGATTAGGAAAGCAGTTCCCCTTCTCTGCTTTGGCCGCTGCAGCTTGATAAAGAGCCTCTTGATCCTTTAAGGAGACATTCTCCTCAAAGAGCTGCAGTGTGCTGCCAGGCTTCGGAGGGCGCGCTTCTCGAAGTCCTCTGAGAAGTTTTCGACCACCCTCTGAAACTACAAAGAGACATCATAGTTGGGGAGAGGGAGATGGGTGCACGTGTTTCAAATCTTGAAAGAAAAGCAGTAGGCAAAACGAACAGGAACGCCAACTTTTTAGCAACCGTTTAGCAACTTTTACGTTGGAACACATCAAGCACAGAGCATTCGACTTGTGGAAACCTGAAAGCCACGCTTAAAAGCTAAGGTGTTGTTACGAAAGCAACACGGCTCCAAATCCAAACTATCTTCACCAACGGAGAATAGGAAGTTCCTGCTTTTCATAATGGATGAATGCTGCCCATATTTTTGATATCCTAGTTTTAGATTTGGGTTGTCTTCTCTAAACATAGGACACCGTTCTGTTGTGTTCTGCTCAACAAGTGTTTAATGGGCTTCGGGCACTCCTCCATAACACACAGATAAAATGGAGAAAGCCGAAAAGTTTGTTTGGCATCAATAAGAACACCACGTTCTTTTCCTGATGCCACGAATGTGGTTGCCCCTCGTCACAACAGAGATCGAGTGCACTCAACTAAAGCGAGAAAGCAGATCCAAGTGGTCAGACTAACCTTTGGCATTGGTGCTTTGTCCATTTTCTGAGGGCATCTCAGAGACTGCCCTCCTCCCTTTAACAGTGGACTCCTCTACGTCTGCGCTGCTGTCAGACGGAGTAGTCCGAGCTGGTGACAGTGAGCTGCTCTCACTTTCTGCTCCCTGTTAGAAGACGTCAAGGGGATGGGAGTTAGAAGCTACTGGTAGGAGACTGCTAGGGTTCTCGGGGGCAGAAATGACATGAAGCAGCAGCAGATTGGAAGGGGGTGCTGTGCTGGCAGCAGTGCTCTCCAGGCTGCTCTATGGTAAATTTGTGTGGCACTGCAGGTTGTGAATGGTGCATTCATGTGCTGCTTAGGTGATAGCTCATGGCACCATGGTGCTTAGCAGTATCTCGCCCTTTCCATTTGCCGTGCTGTCCTTGCAAAACAAGGAGATTTGGCAGAGTTGCACATGCTTTCCTCACGTTGACAGAGGTGCTAGAATCACAAGGCCACAGTGATGGGGGGGAATGGTTGTCAAGTGCAGAACCTTCTTGCACTCACCTTGCTGCCACCCAGGTTGTCGAAGTGGCTCTGAAGCTCCTTGTCAGCAGTCGGGACGTTTTCAATGTCGCCAGGGGCGCCCAGGGGCTCCTCCTCGATGGTTTCCATGAGACGCCCCCGTGCGCGGAGTATTTCCACAGATTTGACACGGATGCGTCTCTTGCGTGCCCGTGGCCGTGCCCGTGGCACTGGTGGGCGCTGGCGCACCAAGCTGGGTCTTGTGGCCCTGGCGGACTCCCGTTCCTTCAGAAGGAGCTGGAAAGAGCCCTTGTGCGGGGTCACGTCAGGTGACTGCATCGTGCCCTGCCAAGGAAACAGGTACATCGTGCCATAGCTTGTATTTCAGACTGAGCTTCAGCCTGCAGTGTTGGACTGACTGGCCTTTTGTTTGTTTGCTTACTTTGTTTTGAGACCAATAGCTAAGGGGTTGAGTGGTCTGCAGTAGTTCACAGGGGAGGAAGAGGCACAGGAGAAGCGCTAGGGTTCTGCAATCCAAGGCTACTCATGGAAGAAATTGCACTGTGCCATCTGCGCTTCTCAGGAATGAATTTGAATTGAGGCCTCAACCTGACTTGAAGCCACTTTCTCCACCTGCTCACAGTCACTGAAATCCCTACCAAATGCTGAGGGGAATTCATTCTTAAGTCAAATACTTGGTGGCGACTGCGCATCTGAACCTGTCAGTAGATTGTATTGCTTCCTGGGCTTCGTAGAGCCTTCTTAGCCTTTCTGAAAATGCAGGGAGAAAACTGGGGGAATAAGAACAACCAGAGAGATTTGGAGTTGGGCTTCAGTGGCCTTTAGCCTTTCATAGCATCTTTGCTGACTGGGATTCCTAACTTTGGCTGGCCACTCGTGAAGTTATTGTGTTTCAGTGAAGTACGTCCACTATGGGAGAAGGACCATAGTGGTCCATAGACCTCTATCTGGGGACGAATATTCACTGCCCATGGTACTAGAGGATCTTGTCTCCACTAAAGACTCCCTGAAAGCGCGCGTGAGAGCTAGCTGCACGCTTCGGACACCATCACATGAAGAGCTTGCAGTTTCTGCTGCAGGTAAGGAAGGCCTCGAGTATCCGCAGCATTTCACTTTTTAGTTCTTTTGCCCCCTTTTTTTTGCCCAGTTATCATATGAACAGTAGCAAGCTTTGCACTAGACCACCTATGTCCAAAAAAGTGCATGAATTTTTGCAGTTTGAAGGAGCTAATCTTACCGCTAGGGTCTTCTCAGTGGACCGTTTAACCTGTGACATCGCTGCACCCATCTCGTGCCTGTAAAAAGGAAGGCAAATTTAAACCTTCTCGTATTCACTGGTCTCATCTGAGTAAGGAACGTGAAGCTTGATCAGCAGTCCACAGGATGGAACTGTTGGAGACAAGCTGGTGGCAACATTGGAGACAAGCCTTATCCTACCTCGTTTGTCACAGCTGCACTTCCAAGAAGTGATGACGGCAGGAAGAGGCGCTGCCTTTTATCCTGCCTGGCTGCATTATGAGCACATAATCAGTCCACAGTTGCCAGGTTACGGTCTCCATCTATGGGCATACGGAAAGCGAGACAGCCAAGCTGGCACCCCGGCTTTCCTTACCCCAAAAGACCGGCCAGAGACCCCCGGGGCAGAACCTGTTGCTGCTGCAGAAGCACGTCCAGAAAGAACTTGGTGTCTTTAGAGACAAGTTCTTGGGCAGACCATGGCCGTAGATACTAAGAGCCCTCAGAGAGAGCATCACTTTGTCCTTCTTATTGTCCACTACTTCACATTCCATCTTCGAGCTAACCAGAAGAACGGTTGGAGCAGCTGTGGCACGCCGTGCTTGGTTTTCCTTCATTTATGCATGTTGGCGGTTTTGTGAGTGGTTGGTTGGTCTTGATACTGAAGAGAAATATCCAAATGTCAGGTCATGTACGCATGTCAGGTCACGTTCTCTCTTCCTGTAGGATGACGGAGACTTCTGACTTTCAGGCTCCAGCTCTTTGGCCAACAAAACTATTGAAGGACTCTCCCCTAGGCCAAGCCATTCTTTCGGAATGGGGAATTAAGGGAGAAATCCAAGGTGGACATTTGTGGACCTCGAAAGGATGAGAATCAGCAAGTGAACTCAGAAGTCTGTAGTTGCAATGCCATGCCTGGTCTTCATAAAGCATAATATCTATAAAGAGAAATATCCAAATGTCAGGTCATTTACCTTGGAGCAATGTCCCCCATCTGCATTCTAAGAGCAGCCCCACATTTGGGGGAGTGAAGACTCTTTTGTGGGTAGTTAGGGTCTGGCGGCTTGAAGATATCGCGCTGTACGGAAAGATGGAGCCCCTCCCTTGATGGGCAGTAGCGTGTGGTCTTTGATGTAAGCAAGCCGAAGTGACATTTTGGGCCGAGGCTATATAACACCGTGTACGCTCCCGGCCCACCAAGGAAGATGGAAGCCATTGTGAAGGTCGTCTCAAAATTACATAAGCAATGGGGTGGGTTAGCTGAGGAAGCCAGGGGCGCCGCTGGGGAATCAGGATCTGAGGAAGTCTGGGCGAGACCACCGCCATATGCGGCCCAAGATGGCGCCGAATTAGAAAGCAAAGGGTGAGGCGAAGATGCCTCTGGCGGGAACAGGGAGGAAGTGCTAGATCTAACTAACATGTGCAAATGGTGGAGGAGAACGAGAAAGAGAAGGGTTGTGGGGGCGACTGGGGAGGAGGTAGAAGCACGAGCGAGGGGCAGAGAGCCAGTCAGAACGTCCATCTGAAGAGGTGCTGTTGTGAGGCAAACACCTCGCCGAGCAGAATGCGGGGCAAGCCATGAGGGAGAGAACGGCCCGCCCGCAAGGATGGTGGTCAGGGCCGGAGCTCGACGGAAGGGTACTGGAACTCGGAGGTGACCAGTCAGTCGAGTTCCGACTCCGGATCAGATACTGATTCAAATTCGGAGGAGGAGGAGGAAATGGGGACAGACAGAGTCAAAAGCAAAAATATCCCCATCCGAAATAAAGCAGCACCGCGAGGGGGAGAAATTCCTCTCATGGATTGGAGGAAAATTAAGATTGCATGCGCCAACTGGGCTCCATCGGCCATGCTAGCGTTCCTAGTCCGGGTGACAGATGGGGGACAGAGGGTCCATTCGCCAATAAGCCCTAAGGATGTACAAGCAATTGTTAAAGCCATCACGGATAAAGGGCTTAATTCTGCAATGGTCTCCACCCTCATAGATGGCGTTTTCAGGGGAGACGACATGCGCCCGTTTGATATAAAACAAACTTGTAGACTGATCTTTGACGGGGCAGGGATGATCATTTTTAAACAGGAATGGGAGGACAACTGTACGAGACAACTGGCCCAAGTAACTGGGGCGGATCACCCACTGTATGGCTCTAGCCTGCAGCGGCTAATGGGTACGGACCCAACAATGATCACCCCCCAGGCGCAAACCCAGGGCCTGCGGGCCCATGAAGTTATGGCAACTACTCGTGCGGCCAGAGAAGCTATTCATACAACCTCTAGAGTTATTGCCAAACCATCGCCATGGTCAACAATAAAACAAAGTGAAAGTGAGAGCTTTACGCAATTTGTAGATCGTCTCCAGGCAGCAGTCGACTCTTCGTCACTGCCCACGGAGGCAAAAGGCTCAGTTGTAGCAGATGCCTACGCCAGCAGTGTAATCCGGCAACCAAAGAAATGGAAGCAATGGAGGCAGAAGAACTGGTACCTGAGTACACAAAATAGTTCATTCAAAAGGAGATCCATTTATACTAAAATGAGGTGCTTAATTATGGGGCATGAGTTATTCTTAAGGTTTAACTTAAACGTTTGAAGTTACTCTTGAGGGGGACGGGGACGTATTTTGGAAGCTATCCAGAGTTGTAAGGGGATTTGTTTTTTGCTCCCATTATCACAATAAAAATTGTCATACGAGTGGATGGTCCTACAGCATGATTGCTAGAAGCTCTAAGAGGTGCCAGCTGAGCTCCTCGCAAGGTGTGGGAAGCAATGAGGAACTCCTGCTACAGCGCTGCCCCCACGCTGCCCTCCCAAAACGCATCGTGCTAGGTGAATGAAAGGTTTCACAGCTGCACACAACCCTCTCTCGTGGCCAAAAGCTGGGGGTAAATGGAGCACAACAGCAGACAAGAGACGTGAGATGTGAAGAGAGACACGGTGGCTCGTTAGAGAGATAACAAACAGGGAAGACATAAAACTGGAGCTGATGCTGCCATAAAACTGGAGCTGATGCTGCCAGAACCCCTGAGCACCTGGAGAGGGTCTGTTGATTCTCCATGTCTGTCCTGCCCTGCCCTGTCCTGCTTGGAAGTAGGGATAAAGCCAGATAAATGTAGCAGCAATGGACACGTTCAGGCAGGAGGGGGTAAACAAGGAGGGATCAGCTGCCAAGCTTGAGAGGTGCTCAGTGGTCATGACTCGAGGAAAATTCCAAAGAAAGATGTGCTGAAATCTGGAGGGAGGCACTGCTGCCTGCTGGGAGAGATTGGGAAGGGAGGGAAGTTTTTTTGTGTGCTTATTCACTACGTGAGACATTCAGATCACTGTGCAGGCAGTGCTCTGCTGTGTGTTCTCTGGAAATGTGTGAGCAGTCACAGCTGAGTGTGTACTTTCCAAGCAGCAGCACTGCATTCATCTGCTGTCTGCTAGTGGTTAATCTTAAAAGAAGCAGGACATCCCTGTCTGCTCGTTAGAAATGACCTGAGCAGCAACAGCGTAACCCCTTGCACTAAACACATGGCTGGAATCCTTTTGATAAAGTCCAAGACCCAGGACGGCTTCCTATGTGTACTTTCCTAAAAGCCTGATGGCAGAACTGCCTGTCTGATTCCCATTAGAATGAAATTTCAGAAGCAGTTTTGCTTGTTCTGGTTAGCTTTAATTGAACAGCTGGGTTAATAATGGGGAAATTCCCGAGGCTGGCATCAGAGATGGGAAGGAAAGGAGGCATTCTGGAGTCCTTCCTTAATCCCAGCTCCTTTGTTAGAAATGTGGCCATTATTTAATTGACTGTAAAATCCTAATCACATGAGCACCTTCCCTGAGTGCAATCTCCTGTAATAAATTGCCCGGTACTCCTGGCAGAAGCGCACTCTGTTCTCCAGCCTGTGCTAGCCTCAAAGTGCCCTCTGATTTCTGGAGAGGGAGCAAGGGAGGATTAGAAGTTGTTTTGAGTACAAATTGATTTTAAAAGACATTTGACTCCAAATTTGGATGGAGATACTACCCCTTGGTCTGCTTGAGGTCTCTGTAGATGTAGCTATTTTTTCCATGCCCTTTAGCAAATGCTGCGGGGTCCAAGTCTTATCAGAGAAAGAAAAGGTGGTGCTGTCAGCTCTCAGCAGGGAGCAACCAGGCAATTGCACAGGGGCTCATCTCACAGGGAGAAGGGAGGGAAGGAAATGGTCGAGGTTAAGTAGGAGCTGGGTGTCTGTTGTAAGGGGTCTGCACACAGTCAGATCTCTGAGATCAGCAGAGAGAATCTGAAGGTGAAAATGGTTACTAGATGTGAAGGAGAAACTGAGCAGATAGGAGGACGGGAAGGAAGACCTGTAAGTCTTCAGGAAAACCTTTCTTGTCCTACCAGGCTCTGATGCTTTTCCAATTGCTTCTGGTTATCCTGCCCCCTCAGAGATTTTGCCTTAGGGACTTCGAGAGCAACCACAGCTGGAAAGGTTGGGCTGAGTCAGAGCAAGGAGCCTTGGTGCTTGTCCAGGGTGAGTGTGCAGGGGGCAGTAAGTGATTTGGGGGATGATCGTGACTCCACTGGCTGTGTGCTCACAAAGCCATGGGAACAAGGAAGGCAGCAGTGCCCATGTTCTGTGCACCAGAAGGATCTCTGATCTTAGACCTCCATGTCTGGAAAAGGGCCAGAATTTGCTGGTTTTCAGATGCAGATTTCCATCCAGCTGTGCAGTCACCTGTGTTTATAGCCAGCTTAGCGGGCAGGTTTGGCTTTGCCTAGACAATCTCTGATTAGAGATTCCTGACCCAGTGTTTTCTTTACTGTCAGGGCACCATCCAAACAGCAAAGGACTCCAGGAAGGTGCTGGTGTGTGACAGCAGTTCATTGAAAGCAAAGCCAGAAAACCAACATCCTGCAGCAGGAGAGGAGCAGCCAGGTGGACAGCAGCTTGCAGCATGGACAAGTGCAGGTAAAACCAAAAGTCTGGCCCAGACTGGTTACCTGTGTGTGCCAGGTGCAGGTAACCACAGCTGGCAGAGGCATGGCCTGGTGTAGCTGTCCCTGGCACCAGGTGTCTGCCTGCTGGAGTACGGGGCTTTCCAGGCTTGTGCTGAGACCAATTTCTTATTTTAAATTCTAATTTTAAAGCTATGGCAGCAAGAGAAATGGCAACATGCATTGTGGTGGGCTCAGGAAGCCCGTGGTGTGTCACTGGCCTGCCGGGCACCCTCTGTCAGCTGCCTGTGCCCAGCCCATCAGCTGCTGTGATGGGTCCTGATGTCCCACCACACTCACGGTGGCTCCTTTGGCACGGTCCTTCTGATAACTGCACATTTCCTGGGCCCGTTGCAGGCGATCTCTTATCTAAATGTCATTTCTCTCCCTAGTCCCGAATCATCACCACGCTGATATCGGTGCCTGTGTGTCAGTACCGAAGGAATGTTTTATAACATCCCTTTTTCTCCTCGGCTTTCTCCCAGCTCCTTTTAAATCCAAAATAATGCGTACTTCCTTCTGACCCCAAAGGCAGTACAAAATGAATGTATTGACATGAAAGTAAGCGCTTTAATCAGTAAAATCAGGATTTAAAATAATAATAATAATAATAACAGGACCCTGAAGGGAGGGAGACTGAGAAAGGAAGAGCAAATAAAAAGAAATGCTATGTATGTTCTGGCTAGGAGCCAAAGGCCCTCTGGGCCAGGTTTGGATAAAATAGGGCTTAATTCTTGGTGTGAGAAACCGCTAGAGTGAATCTGTAGCAAACAAAGGGCAATTCACAAAGGGACATAGGCCACGGATGGAGTAGGACGGGGCAGCCTGCCAGTTCTGCCAGCCCCTGTGATTTTATCATGTCTTGCGATATCAAAAGTTGTACTTGAAGCTTCCTTTTCTGCTTGCATTTTTTTAAAGGACACTTCTATTCGTAAGGACTGTAGGGAAAAACTTGAAATATACCCCAAATATGGTGCAGAAAGCAGATGAAAAACCCCAGAGTTTGGTAACCTAATAAAACTTAAATTGAGATTCCTAAAGAAGGCCGAGGGAGAGAGGGGAGATTCTTTTTTTATTTTTTACTGTTTGGGCTGGGCACTGTGAAATGCTTTCTTGGACCGTGAACAAATGTTTACATTTGAAAAGAAACGCTGTGTCAGCAGTTCTAGCGGGCTCATCTCATCGCTCAGTGACAGCCTTATCTCCCTGGAGCGCTTCCAGGGCCAGAGCAGTGTGAGATCCCCCCAGAAGCATCCGGGCTCCGCACTGTCCTCTTCCAGACCACCAGAGGCTGCCCCCTGCAGATCCGAGGGGCCGGAGAGATGACACAAAGCCAACTATGGTAATAGGGCAGCACACATCCACCCAGGGAATTTTCTCCGTAATGGGAATTTTGCCTCATTCTTAAAAGGACTTCAGTCCCCTTTTTCCCTTGAGACCGTACCGAAGGGCACGTACCCAGAGCCGTGGTATTTCCAGCCCAGTATGGGTGGTACCAATGGGAACAAGTTGCACTCACGTCCCGTTACATACTCTGGTTCTTTCCAATAAATGGAGCAGAGAGAAGAGCTGGGTCTGCAAATCTACAGCCAGTCTATTAATCAGGCACTGTATTTAATGGCCCACCAATTACACAGTTGGCTGGTGGAATATACTTTGCTAATTGCTCGGATCTGCGTAGCGTGTTTGGTAGTCAGCCTTCAAACAACGGGGCATTTACTGCACGTATGGAAACTCAAAGAGAGACGTACAGTGGAGACAGCTTGCGTGTTCCGCTCAAGCAGGCTGCTGGGGATATGGGATTGCTTCCCCCGAGGGTCCTCCCTGTGTTTTCCCATGATATTATCTGAGGCTGAGGCTGGCTGTGGAATTCTGCCTACGCACATTTCTTCTTGCTGGTGGAGGTCCTGGGATGACAGTAGGTCGGCCCACACAGGGCAGCCTGTGGCTACACCGGCCCAAACCAACATTAGCTCATCCCTAATTTTCGATTTTGAAAAACAAAGTTATGGGAGTGTAGGGAATGGGCCTTTTGGGTTACCAACTCTGCTTTGGGCTTACCTCAGTCTTGGGCTTTCCTCATGAGCTTTGCAGCTGAACAGAAGGAGGTGTGAGGTCTGTCTGCGGAACAGTTTTGGCCTCGTCGAGGTTCATTCCCAACAGAGGCACTTCCAGGAACTGCCCCCTGGAGTTGCTGCCACTCAAGCAAATTAAATCCATTCAAGCTTCCAGGAGCAGATGTAGAGCTAACAAGTGGAGATGCCATGATGTGGTCAGCAAGAGGGAGTTGGAGGAGTGTGCATCAAGCCCCACTTCATATTACTGTAGCATTCAAGCCAAAAGAAGGGAGGCAGCAAATGCAGTGGGAGGATGAGGGATGAAATACCTTACTGGGGACTGAAATCAATGGGCTGGAAACCCTCTCCCAGCCCCCTGGCAGCGCACACAGCTGTCCCTCACTGCAGAAGGGAGCCCCAACCTCTGTGTGCTCAGCCAAAGGCCACCACCTGCAGCCTGCCCATGGCCAGAGACCAGCACCAGGACCCCTCTGGGGGTGTTGGCTGGCTCGGTGTGCAGAGATGGGCAGGTGAGGGTGTGCTGCTGCCTTCCACGGACTTGGTGTGACTGATGGCAGGGAAACAAGGAGTGGTTGGCCCTCGTCAGTGGCATACATTCAAGTGATGCCCACCCATTGCCTGAATAGCCTCTTAGGCTTGCAGGGCTCTGACAAAGAGGGTTGTGTTCTTGCTGTATATGATTAACTAAATCCCGTGTTTGATGTAACAGGCTGGATGGGGAGCTGAGGGCACTGTTTGCAGAGAAAAAGGAGATGCAACTGTACTGGCACAGGCAGTGCCTCTGCAGTGGTGTGTTTGGGGTAGAGAGAGAGGCTGGGTCCTGTTCTTGTCTCATCTATAGCTGTGGTACTTACAGCACACACTTGAAATGTGAAAAATCCCTTTGTTTGGCCTTCCTCAGGCTTCCCACTTGGAAAAAGGGTGTGTTTGGATAGGCGTGTGTAGGACTGTGAACACAGCGTGCTTTCTGCTGCCTGCATCGCCCAGGCTGATTGGGGCAATGGTGAGGGAAAAGTCGCCTGCGTAATGGGAATTGCTTGGCTAATTGAGGCTCGGGGAAGCCCCACAGAGATCAGGATTTGTTGTTCAGAACCTGCTCTCTTCCTTGCCATCACCCCCGTGTTTCCCACTGTTTAGACACGGATTTGCTCACAGACACCAGTTTTTCCCCCACTGTTTCTACTTGCGTCTCCTACCCTGAACCATACATATCAAACACTACAAGGGTCAGTTTCTTGCAGGACAAGGAGATACAGATAAGTCCCCAAGATTTTACGTGTTAATTCATCTCAGCAACTCCTCTCTCTGCTGCTCATCATCTAACACCATTTTTATTACTCTGAATTGCCTTACTCTGTTTTTTAAAATTTGGGCAGCTCGATTTGCCTGCAAATGCTTTTAAAGATTGACAGGAACAACACTTAAATTGTTGCATTCCAGCACGAGCATGCCTTTCACATCAGTGATTGGGATTAAAATGATATATCTTGTTGGTGTTCCAGGTTTAATTTCACCTACAGCATCTGTATATTATATGGCAGCAGCCACTAGCAATGAATGATGCCAAAACTAGACAGAGCCTGTGCTCGTAATTGTAGGGACCATTTGCTGTGCTGATGACAGACAGCGACTGCCTGCATCTGCTGCTTTCACTCCCTTCGTGTGTCTCTACATTTTTGCTTCAGTGTTTGGTACAGAGGCAAGTGAGAATACACTTTTCGCACCCTCTGTGGTTGATTTTGTGTGCTTCTTTGTTTTGGTTTGTGTTTTTGGAGTGTTTGTGGAATGTGAGAGATTGTCTTGTGCTTCCACAAGTGTTATGTCTTTCAGCTGGACAGAGAGAAGCCCGCAGGAATTCATGCCAGCTTCAGGAACTGGTCTAGGAGACATCATCCAGGAATATTAGAGAACAAAAGCTTTTCCATTTCCTCCCAGGGTGGCTGTGTCTTAGCTGAGATTGCTGCCCACGGCAAGCCCCTTGCAAGCACATTTGCTCAAGGGAGGAGGAAGCACGGAGACAGACATGATGCAGCTGCCTGTGCAGCTTATTGCCCACGTGTTTTCTGCATGTTGAAGTTTCTCATCACACTGTCGTGCAGTGGTCGGTGACACACAGGGCATCATTTTTAATGGTTTAAGTTGGTATAAATACACAGCGTGATTTAGGGCAGCCAGTGGGACAGGGACAAGTGTGAGCTCTGTACTAAGTGCTTTCTGAAAGTGTCTTTAGGACAGCATATTTCATCAGGTTTTTTCTCTTTCCTTGCAGATATGTGCTATGTGTGCACGTGGTCA
Source organism: Netta rufina (assembly GCF_964035555.1). Classification (NCBI taxonomy): domain Eukaryota; kingdom Metazoa; phylum Chordata; class Aves; order Anseriformes; family Anatidae; genus Netta; species Netta rufina. The sequence continues at coordinate 13,357,744 of NC_140140.1, read as the reverse complement.
GTCTCTTACGTGTGGGTGTCCAGCTGTTTGCTAATTTTGCACAACGAAACTTTGCTGCATTTGGCATTTGGTTTCCTCTGAACACCTTTGCTTCTGGATACAGCTTTGGTAATCCTAACAAATGCCTTCCTGACAGCTCTGACTGATTGTCCCCATTCACAAAAATGCATCTCAAGATCTAATTCTCACCAGCAGTGCTAGCCAGGCAGTTTCATTGTTAAAAAGATTAAACCATGGAAGTACCAATGTCTAATTTTTAAAAGTTAGGCTAGAGTCCTCCAGTGATGGAAGATGCCAGGAAAATGTGAGGGACATTGCATTGCCTGGAGTTTTGTGGCCAATATGCTTAAAAGTTTGTGAGATAACTAGCTGTCCCATTCTTTATCTCTGTAGGTGGATTAGTGCTCCCTCCCTCAATCCAAACTCATCAGAAACGAAAGTGAAGCATCTTTTGTTTTGCTTTCAAAATAATTTTTATCTTCTGCTTGAGTCACAAGCTAAAATTATAGTTGATTTTGGACTATTTACAGCACGAGGATTTTAATAGCAGGCACTCCCTGAAAGCTCAAAGAACAGTCCCCAGACATGGACAATTTAAACTCTTTGCTACTGTGTCTTGTACTGCTACCAACTTTTTCCCATGGATCAGTATCAGATAGAGACATGATCTCACTGAGGTGCATTTTGAGTCAGATTCCTGCCGCCTTGGAGGAGCAGGCTGCTTGTTTTTACATATTTCGGAGGTTTTCATGAGAAGTCACTTGGGCTTCCAAGTACCTTTGGGTTTCATTGAGCCTACATTTAAAGGTGCAATTACACCCCCACATACGTTTTGAATTAAGCCATTTGGGCTGACAGGGGTCTAATGTAGACCAGATTTAAGTAGCTTGAGTTACAGTCAGAAATCCCCACGAGATTGAGCTTGGCCAGCTGAACACTTGCTAAAGGATGACTCATTTAATCTTTGTCAGCATGCTAGATGATGCATGTTAAACCGCACAAGCGGCCGTATCTAACAGTAAACCTTTGTCCAAGCTAGCTCGTGGTGCTGGGCACCGCTGTGAGACAGCCCCGAGGAAGCCCGTGGGGACGTTGCAGTTGCCAATCCTTGTGGGTGAGCGAAGGCAGCAGCAGCTCGAGCCGTGGAGACGCCACGCCGAGCTGGGACGTTCGGTCAGGGCACTTGCTGGAAGTGCTGAGCTGTTGCCTGCAAGATCTGGAAAGTCAGCGTGGTCTAGAGAAAGTGATTAAACAAAGATCTGGGGGCCGAAGGAAGTGCCCCGATTAGCTGAGATTTATGAGCCATGGTTGGGTACGCCACGTGGAACTGCTGAAACAGGGGATGGGCCTCGGCCCTTCTGGGTGTGGGGGAGACCTGCAGGCTGCTCTTTCCCATGTACTTGGTGTCTGTGCTGCAATCCTTCAGACACTTCAGTATGCACCAGCTTCATGTGGTTAGGCTCTTCCTTGGTGTTTCTTGCCTTGCCTACTTTCTTCTAGTAAAAGAATTCTGCAGCCTCGGTCATCTTTATATTTTCAGTTAAATAATAATAATAATAATAATAATAATAATAATAATAATAATAATAATAATAATAATAATAATAATAATAATAATAATAATAATAGTAATAATTTTTCTATATGGACTTGTTTTTTCTGCAGGTCCTTTCTCTTCTCTTCTCTTCTCTTCTCTTCTCTTCTCTTCTCTTCTCTCTTCTCTTCTCTTCTCTCTTCTCTTCTCTTCTCTTCTCTTCTCTTCTCTTCTCTTCTCTTCTCTTCTCTTCTCTTCTCTTCTCTTCTCTTCTCTTCTCTTCTCTTCTCTTCTCTTCTCTTCTCTTCTCTTCTCTTCTCTTCTCTTCTCTTCTCTTCTCTTCTCTTCTCTTCTCTTCTCTTCTCTTCTCTTAGCAGGGGAGCTCAGGCCAGGAAACTCATGTTATGGGTGGCACTGCTCTGTGCTTGCAGCAGGATCCAGCACTGATAGAGCTGCAGCATGGGCTGAAGAACAGATCCCTGGGTTTGATTCATTGCTGCTGATGTGGCTGGGCAGTCTGCTGCCAACATTAGGTGCCCTCTGTCAATGGCAGAACGGGACTTTGTAGCTACAGAGGGACTCTCAAGGGCTAGGTTTTAATAATGCAGATCTCCCTACTTTGCCTGAAATAAGGGAATGAATGACTGGAGTTAAAGACTTTGTGCTTCGACAATTTCTGCTCCTACCAGTTGTGAAGATGCAGGGCAATGGTCACCTCCTGAGGCTTCTCAGGGCTGCGAAGAGCCAAAGTCAGGCTGGGAAGAAGCTGAAGTAACTCCCACTAACTGCAAAGAACCAGGGGTGACCTGTGGGATGAGCTGCCCTGTTGTCCACATCACGCAGCTGTGTAAGGGGTGAGAAGACAACGCCAGGTCCCCCGGGGCAGTTGTCCCCATTGCCACAGCCACCCTTTGTGCCAGGAAGTGTCTGGGACAATCACCAGCCTCAAACCTGGAGCTCCCTGAGGGGCCGACCGCCTCCACCTCGAGGAGGGGATCTCCTGCTACCTTTTATCTCCAACATAGTTTATGAAGGCGTAGAAATGAGCTGAAGGGGCTAGAAATGGCAGCCAGGCAGGGGAATGATTTCAGAGGAGAAAAATGCTCGTGAAGCTCTGCGCTCCTCCCAGGCAGAGGGGCTGCCAGCCTTGATGTGGCATGTCATTCGTCAAGCTGTCACCCCGGGGCCTGGAGCCCCTTCTGCCGACAGCAGCTCACCCCGCGAGGGAGCGTGGGGCACACCTGTAACCTTTGCCTCCCAGAGCTGTCTGCGGTTGTCCCCAAGGCTTGCTTTCGACTGCGAATGCAACAATAGGCTGCGGGGGAGGCGGGGAGGGGCTGTGGGTTTAGGTGGGTGCTCCTACCTGCAGGGCTGGGAGCAGGGAGCGCGCCGAGCGCCCTGCAAAACCCCAGCTCCTCTCCTGCAGAGGCGTGCTGCGCCCCAGGGGCACTCACCTCATGCACAGGGCAGAAGCACAGCCCATAAATGGGGGGACCCCAACCCACAGCAGGTTCATTCTTGGGGAAGGATCCCCCATGGTGGATTTGCTGGTGCTGCCTCAGAAGCCTGCCGATCACCCTCACGCCTGTGGAGCGCCTCCCAGCCCTGATTTACTGCAGGCAGACAGCTCCTGTCAGCTAAAGATCAGGGCTGTCAGGTTCTCCTTCCAACTAACTCCTCCTTTCCCCATCAGCAACAGAACTGGGCACGCACGTCCCAATTTTGCTGAGGAAGCTGGTTTCCAGATGTTACAGCAGCGTGCTCTCCGTGGCTTGTCTTACGGTGGGGCACAAAGGAGGCCCCGTGCCCCATGCCCAGCCTCAGGCAGGCAGCACAGCTGCTTCCAGCCCGGAGAGGCAGCAGCACAGGCGTTGTGTTTGCCGAGGCCAGAGACACAATAGCTAGGCAGGAGATGAAACACACACCTGGTAGGAAAAAGGAGTGAATGCCAGCTTTTTTTTTTTTTCGTTTCTTTTTTTCTGAAGTAACTTGAGTATCTGTATAGAGGGAGTGGTCTTTAAACAAGGGTAAAGGCCTCCCAGACCAGTAAGTTCCACTCTTCTTGGTTGTTGTATAATTTATACAGTACTTCAAAGGCATCAGGGCACTCTGCAAGCAAGCACGAAGGGAGAATCCACTCCCCAGAAAGTCTGCAGTATGACCTTACAAGCATTAAATCCCTGACTCTCCATTTTTGCCATAACCTGGAACCCTTTCCTGCCCTGGAAAGTCTCCTGAGGTCCCTTTTCCTTCCCTTCAGCAGTTGCTTTGTTCTCATTACATCTAACTTCCTAGATGAGAGCCGTCTCTGTTCTTCCTGATATTTCAGAAGATGCTGTTATGCATCAGTGAATCCATTTCCTTTCTTAGCTGCTGAATATTTACAGACACTTGATTGCTTTCTTTAAGGCCTTGCTCCTTTTTTTCTTGTAATTTTTTTCTTTCTTCTGATCTTCTGGCTCAAAGGGAAGTGGGAGCAGGGCGATACCACTCGTTACTTCAAAACGGCAGCCACAGCGTTTCTGCTATCAAGGCTGGGATGTTTGCAGAGGATCAAGGGAGCCTTGTCAGGCTTCATGTTAGCATTAAGAGGTGCCAGCTGCATCTTAAATGGATAACCAACCTTTGCATCCAAGGCGGTGGGCACTGGCAGCCGAGGTAAACTAAATCCAGCGGCATTGGCAGGACTTCAGTTTCCTTCTGGTGGATTTGGGCAGCCCAGTTCTTGTAGCTGAGCTCTGGCCCCAGCGAGCTCCCAGGGGATGAAGTGACCTCTGGTATGAATTTAGATCGGCGCTGGGACTTTTCTAAATTGTGCCTGCCAGGGGTCCTCGGGTCACAGCTCTCTTTCGTCAGAGCACTCCCAGCACACTCTGGGCAGTGTGGGAGAAGGGATGCGATTGCTGATGTTGATTTCAGAAAAGATGGATGGAAACTGGGTGTAAAAATGACAGCCTGCTTGGGGTTTGTGTCTGCTGCATGTTTAAGAGATGTTACTTCTCCATGTAGGACAGCCCATTGGCCTTGTGCATGTCCGTGAGGGTGTTTCTGCCACCGTGCAAATGGTTAAAGTAGCAGAGCTGCTCCTTTTGCTCAGATAAACAGAGCCCCTGTGTGAATAACTTGCAGCCCCTGCTCATAATCCCTTTCTGATCACTGGTTATAAAAATGATATACGGAATGTAAACGCCGTAAAGATTAGCAATCACCAAAAGGGTGGAAAAAACATCGGGACGAGTTGTAGGGTTTTAGTGCATGCCTGAGGAATTCTGCAGGGATTTTTGCTTGGTGGAGCTTGTGCTGTTCTCCAGCTCTCCGCCTTTCAAACTTGCAGTTTGACAGTGGAGGTGTTTGGGGAGGATTTTCAGCTATTTTTGAAGAAGTCTGGCATGGACTCACTGTGACCTCGTGTAAATGACATGACTTCTTTGCCTTCATGTCTGAAGTTGTAAAGAGGAGTAACAGGATGTGTCTACTTGGCAAAGAATTCGGGGATTTACTGCTGGCTCGGATGGTGCGAGGTTCTCAGGGACGGAGTGTCAGCGACGCGGCGTTATGTGGAGAACAGCAGCCTGCTGTCATGCTGTACGTTTTGGCATATTCATGTGGGATCCTTTTCTCCTAATTTTATGCATGCCGGGCAGCACTGCTGAGCAGAGCTAAGGATTTTGGTTGTCTGCTGTAGCAGGCCTGGTTTTCAGAAGTTCATTGTTTACCTTAAAATTTAACCGCTTTAAGGCGTGCAGATTTGGACTGCAAGTCATGTTGTCTCTCAAAAAATCCTCTCCCATGGTACACCTTGTGAAATACTCTGGGGTTTAAAAGTGTAAAGGTGGATCTCCCCCCAAAACCCCTGGATGTTTTAGGATGGCTTGGGGGGGCTGAAGGGCCGAGTCCAGCTGGTGCAGGTGGTTTGATGGGGTGGGGAGGATCTGGGAGCGAGCCCACCGAGCCGTTGGGGCCCGATGAAAGCACCAAAAACCACTGCAGAAGCCGTGCCAGAGCTGTAAGGTGAGGGTTTGGGGGAAGTGAGCAGGCAGTTTCACCTAAACGTCTGCAGGGTTTTCCCGTGTACCTCCCACCCTCTGCAGTGCCTTTGGACTGCGTTCAGAGCAGCTGTGTCGGGTTGAATGCTATGCTCCAGGGACAAAGTTGGGCTTTGTGTTTGGGGAAGGTGTTTGGGGGATGTTGCCAAGATGGTGTTTTATCACAAATTACCAGCGCGAGCTGCATCAGAGACCACCCAGATCTCTCCCTGAGAACACGGCTGTGCTTCCAAATTCCTGTCGGGAGACACCATCGCCACCTGTACCTGCAGTGGTTCAGGGTGCCTGTCCCCTGCTGATGCCATGGGCCACGCTACGATGTGAGTTTGTCTTTTCAGTCATCCTAGGAGAGGCTTTTACCTCAGTGTGTAGCATCACATCTGCTCTGCCTGCAGCAGATTGCAGCTGGGAGCCTGGCATGCAGGCAAGTCATTCTTCCAAGAAAAAACATGAAATTCACGAGAAAAAAAGGGCTCAACCCAGCTCCCAGATAAGAACTTCAAGTTCTTTTTTTTTGTTTTGTTTATTTTTTTTTTTCCATTTTATTTCTGCTGATTCATCTTTCCTGAAACTAACTGTGCTATTTGTATCACCAGTCTGGATTCGGCTAGAGAATTCTTCAGCAACACATTTTGTCCTAACATGATTGGTAAGTGTAGGTGAAACAGCACAACTTGTGTGCTCCAAGAATAAAAAACTCAGCTATAAGTGTGTTGACCTGTCTTCTCTCCCCTAAAATGGATGGATCAGTTTTTTTCTGGCCTAGTGACATGCCACTTTGCTTTACATCATTCCTCCTGGTATTAGGAATGGCTGTCTTAAATCAGCGAGAGCTGGATGTCCTCCCTCTCGACAGCTCCTAGTGCTTACCTGTTTTAACAGCCCTGTACTGAAATAGTTGTGCTTCCAGATGTCTGACTCTTGCAGTCTCATAGGGAAAGCTTAAGATAGGTTAAAAAAAATAAACTGTAAAAAAAAATAAAATTATTTTGCATCTCTTTTTATACCTGGGTCAGTTCCCTGTTCTGTTTCACAGCCTGGTTCCACAAATGGTTATGTTGGCACAGCCAGAAGGGGAAGGAGAGCAGAAAGAGATTAGGCTGACACCGCTGCCAAAGACAACATGTTGTCAAGCCATGGCTTCAGTCCCTCCTGTGCAGCGAGCAGCTCTCCTCCATTCTCTCCAGCCTGAAACACAATCAACAACGAGCAAACGAGAATCTGACGCTTCCTCTCCCAAACCCAGCGAGTGCCTGTAATAATAAGGATTTGATAAACTCCACAAAGCGCTTAATCTGCTTCTTCTGTGAGCTGCAGGCCAGGGAACAGCCAGAGAGACACTGAACAGCAAAAGCAGAATAGATTGTAATTAAGTTTAAAGCCCTGTGAAACTCGTACTGCTGTGTGTGGTGGGCTTGTTTTGGAACCAAGTTGGGGTTTGTGCAAGTTCTAATCTTGGTATCAAGTCAAGGCTTGTCCAGAGAAAGTGTACGTACCTTTATTAACATGCAAATCACATACTCTGTTTATTACACTCCCTGCATCCCTCCCTCTAGAGCAGTTTAATGGAAGCAGGCAAGAACTAATTAAATTCCTTTATTCATACCTCATGCTTGAAGTGCAGAGCTCAAGGCAAGAATGCCAATGGGCACACGCCCATACCCTCTCCGTTTCCAAAACGAGCGTGGCATGCCTGACCTTCACCTCATTAGGGAAGGGATAAATCCCTAGCATGAAGATGAGGATGTCAGGCACTATATGCATAAATCACAAAAGGAGTTTCCAAACGGCTTTCATCTCAGGAGTCCTTAAAAGTTCAGAGCTATGGATCAATCCGGAGTGGATACCTTTCATCAGTAATTCCACATCTGAAGCTCTTTAATAATGTGGGTCCTTTAAATAAAATTCTGAAAGCCCAAACCAGCTGCAGTGGCAGCATACACTCAAGTTAATGACTTTAATTACTATAAAATTACCAGATAGTGTATTTGTAATTTTAATCTCCTAATCCGCAAAGTGCCTTTTTCCCTTTAATGTTTTGAAAGAAGGTAAAACGGCTTTTGGTTGCCTTGCCAGTTTTTCTAGGATCTTTGAAAACTGGAGAGGAACCTTCCACAAATATCCCAGCTGTGGTTCTGAGGTTTCTTTCTTCTTTATTTAAAATATTATCCATAGTATTAACACAAACTTTTTAAAAGCAGGAAGAGGACCTACCCCAGCAAACCAGCCATTCTGCATTTAAGAGGATTTCTTTGGTTACCTGGATGACTGTACAAAGGTTCTGCACCATCCAAACCTTCCCTAAAGTGCTGAGGAAATTGCAGGTTATTACACGGGTAGAAAATATCACACTGAAAACCAGCAGTTGAAGAATAAACCCATGACGAGTCTCTATTATGTTTTCAACTGCCTGATGTGAAATGTTATGTCTGGAAAACCACACCAACATTTTTGCACGGAGAGATCCCAAAGTGCTTCCCCGTGGTTATCATCAAAGGTTTCTGACCTCTAGGGTTGCAGCAGCCTTTCTGCACAGCAGCTCATCCTCTGGGACGAACCAAAGTTCTCCAGCTCATCAGGGCAGCTCACAGAGAGGCTGCCTTAGCACCCAGCCACAGCTTCCCCAGCTCATAGACTTGGAGAAATACCGGAGAAATCTCTCAGCCTGCTGTGTGCATCAGAGCTGGTGATGGTTTTTCCATTCACCAGCCCTTGGAATGGAGTTTAGGGATCATCCTGATTCTGAATTGTGTCAATCCTGGCAAACGTGTCAGTTCTTGTGCTTGCCATTTAATCTCCTGGAAGGTGACTTGGAGAGGCCTGGTAGCATTTGTGGGATATTCACTGCAGTCTATTTGACATACAAAATCAAGCAGGGCTTAGCTTGTTTTACCAAAGTTAAAAGTCCATCACCAGCTGATGGCTGAGCACAGCTCTCAGAGCTTTTATTCTCATAACATCCCACTACGACTGTTACTACTTTTGATTTTGAGTTGGTGATGAGACGCAAAGATAAAGCTACATGATGTGTCCGGGGTAATGCAGGAAGCTAGCAGAGAAGGGATTTGAGCCTCAGCTGTAGCCCAGGTTCTTGGCTGTGGCACCATCTTTCTCCAGGGTGTTAGAAACAGGCTAACAGCTCTTCTGCTTTGGAGGAAGCTCCTATTTTCCTATTTGCTATCTTTTCCTACTGGGGGGAGGATTATTTTTAAGTGCCAAATAGCTAGCTGTTCCTATTAAGCTACTGGAGGAATAATGTGCATGGAAAAAGCTCAGATGTTTTCCCAAATAGGAAGTAATTTAGATTTCAGATTAATGCCTGTGACAATGGAAATATGTAAAATCTTTTCCTGATATGGAGCCCAAACTATGGCGAGTTCTTATCTGTGGTGGACACGGGTGTAAAAAGCAGCTCATGCTACGTGGAAGGGACAAACACTGAGGAAAGGTGTAAATGCCACCTTTACTCCAGCACGCCCAGGCTGTGCTGGGCACTAACAGGGTGAGCCAGTCAGTGCTGGTGAAAGGCTTAGGAGTGAGCAGTAATGTTCCCACATATCCCCTACAAATTGACTCTGAGGAGCCCGTCCATGCGTGCAGCACAGAACCGAACTGTGCATGAGCCCTTGGTGCCAGGAGAGGCTGTGCTGCTGTATCCGTTGTTCCTCTTTGCTGAATAATTTGTTTTTTTCAGGAATATGCTGTGATGGGGACAGCCCAAGCAGGCACCAGGAGGTGTGAATATCCTGTGCAGGTTGCAGTTTTTACTCACCAGTCAGGCAAATATCGCAGCCAAAATGCCCCTGTTCTGCAGCCCCTCTTCTGGTAGCAAACCTTGCGCTGCCTCTTTCCAAGCCTTTTCAGTGTCTTGTCTGCAGAACCACAGCTGCAGCATCGCAGCAGCCCTTTGCCACACACCCTGAGCTGCAGGAAGGAGATCAAAATCTGCTGTGACCTTTTGCTTTCACCAGGAAAGCAAGGCCTTAGCTGGCCGAGGCTAATTCCTGCAGAGGACGTGGTTATGGCTCGTGGCCCACTCGGAGATGAAAGCGCACAGGCAGGTGTGGAGACTCAAGTCATCGTGTAGCTGCAATAGGATATAGCTCAGTGGTCACCACGCAGGAGTTACGGGGTGTTAGCTGAGCTGTCCTCAGCCTTTCAGCTCAAATGCTTGGAGAGCTACTGACATTCCCCCATTTAACCAAAGAAAGGAAATCAGAGCGCATGTTGTCACTGATATTGCAGTTGCCCTCTCTCACGTCTAAAACAGGAGTCTTGGAAGTTTTGTGTGCTGGAAAAAAAATAGGTGTCTGAATTCTGAGATTCCCCAAATGAACACATTTTATGCATTTCCAAAACGCTGAAAATATGTGACAACTCTTGGTCTTCCCCTCTTGTAGGCGCTGTGCCCCTGATCCCACTCGGGGAAGCAAATTGTCAGACCTGTACTCCCAGCAGCAAGAGCTGGACTGTGGGTTATGAAGAGCAGGTGTGCAGAGTTATCCTCTCACGGACCTCTAAATCCTTGGTTCTGTCAGTGAAAGGAGCTTTGCAACAGGAAAATAAAGGGTTATCTGGATGGCTGGGATGGAGGGAGCCAGTGCACGGAGAGAGCCTGAGTTTGGAGTGGTGATAGCACTCTGCTGCTGTCAGCTGTGGTTTACAAAGGAGCCACTTATGTTCCCTCTGCTGTCACGGTCCTGTATATGTGGGGCCGTCCCAGCCTCTTGGGGAACAGCGGCACTGCAGCTCGGGGGATATCTTTGCAGGTCCCTACTCAAGCAAAAGAAAATCTCTGATCTGTGCAAGCCTTAAGCTTTACGTGGCCAAGGGCATGTACCTGAGCAATTCAGATTCCACCCATCAGAAGGGTAACGGCGTGCATGCAGTGCCTGGGAGCTTGCAGAGAGGGAAGTGATGGGAAAAGGTGGCTTGTTCAGGTCAGGCAAGGATCTCTGCTGGTGCCTTTCCCTGTGTCCTGGGGTTCTGCTGCTTTTCTTTCACACCGATGGTTTTAAGTCGCTGAAAACTGTGAGCTGAATTTTGCTGCCGAGGGGCTGGTGAGGGCCGTGCATGCAGCGCTCCTTGCTTTGCATTGCACGAGGGCCCTCCACATTCCTCACCTGCTACGCTCGCTGATAAGGTTAGCAGGGGAAAGAAAATGTTGCTAAATGCATTTTAACAGATGAGTGCAGTTTGCGCTCAGCTGTTAGGCTGGGGTTTGTTCTGCCTTAGGAAATGCCGGATGGGAAATATTAGCTTGAATTAGCGAGAAGTGCAAGATGAAAGCGAAGGGACGATTGCAAAGTGAAGCCCTGCAAATTTCCCCTGCACTCAGTCAAAGTACAAAATAATCAGATTAAGCCATAACTGTGTAAATGGGGCCTGAGTGTGTTTGCTCTGCTTACTTGGTCGTGCATTCAGGGCGTTCGGAGTGGTGTAACTATAGCCCAGGAGGTATTAGTCACGCTGGGAGAACTTCAGTGAATATAAGAGGGCTTCATCTGGGCAGTTACCAAGGCAACTCTTGCTAATATTTCATTACAATGCTTTCGCCCTCTCCAAGTCCCACGGATTAGGACTGGGAATCTCGGAAAGAAGAGTTTATTGTCAATATTGTGCTTGGATTGAGTGCATCCCGGGGAAGAATAAAAAAATAAAAAGGCAAAGCATTCTCCATAGGCAAAACCCACAATGTGCAGCTGGAGCTAAACTCTGTCACCCGTCACTTCCTTGTGCCCTGTGGAGTGTCTTGGGCCATAAATAATCTCCCTCTTTCCAGCTCTGAAGTGGCAATGCAGGTATGGATGTCTCCTCATGTGCTCAAATCAAAGTAATGCAAACACGAGGGCGTTTGGTGGTGGTGGTGCAAAACCAGGGTGCTGACTCCTGTGTGTCCGCGTTGATCTTTGTTACTCCAGAGGAGCTGCCCTCTCCCACACCTTCTGTTGCCCGTGCCCTTTCTGGAGTGAGAAGAAAATGCAAAAGCCCTGCATCGAGACTGGTTTTTATCTCAGTGGTTTGTCTGCAGAAGGTTACAGTAAGGGTAACTCCTGTCAGGGTGGCTGTTCCTTGCTTCCCATCCCTCAGCCAAATCCCCCTGGCTGCCTGCTGACCCAGCACAGCCTGCTGGGGTGGCAGAGACCCCACGTCCTCCCTACACCAGTGTCACTGGTCCCAGCCATTCAATTTCCTGGACTTGGGGAATAAGGTTATTTCCCACGTTCAAAAACTGCTTTGAAACTGCTTTTGAACTGCTTCATTTCAACCTTTTTTTTTTTTTCAGACTGCATCTAACCTCTTTACCAGCTGGCACTGTTTATAAGACCCACGGTTCTGATTTCATCTGGGAAAACATGTGCAGAGCAATTAGAAAAGCTGCTGAGGAGCGGCAAAAAACTGGAGCTTTACAGCCAGAACGTGGCTTCCCCGCTTCATTCAGCTTGGTGCTTTTTTAAATGCTGCCGATTGGAGGTAGCAGGGAGATCCCAAATTAAGTGTTTGTTCAATAAGTCTGTTGCATTGCTAGGTCCGTGCACATCCCTCTAATTCTTATCCTTACGACTGACATGAGAGCTATTGATGATTGCTTTGGGGAGCCACAGCCAGGGTGTTTTAGGCTGGGCATCCCTCTAAGCTGGCAAAACACACACAGAAACCAAAGGATATCTTCTGGTCTGGTATATCTGCTGAGATGACCCTTCCTGTGGGATGAGCTTGGTTCTTGAAATGTTGCTGAGGCCTGTTTTTTTTGTCCCTAATGACACTTTTTATTGATCATCTGTTATTTCTCATTAAAGAAATGGGACTTCATAGGAAAATACCAATACTATTATCCTGGCTGGCAGAGAAGGTAGCGTATTTATCAAGTCCATGTACTAGAATTTGATAGTGGTGGGGCTTTAAGGCATGGTTTAGGTCTCATCAGTCCTGGGGAAACTGGCTCTGTGTGATCTGATAAATGAGAGTTAGCCCTAACAGGACCCAAGCATGTTCACACTGCGGAGATCAGAAGAGTATTTGAACGTGTCCCTGCTGTGTTGGGACTCCAGGTAGCAAGAGGCACCAGTGGGCACCTGTCTCCTTGTTTTCAGTGGGAGTTAGTGCAGGCATGGTGGGCTGGTGGAGATTTCAGCTGGTGCTGGAGGGCAGCACCCCGGGGAGCATCGCAGCGTTTGTCTGGGCAGGTGAGGCACAGCCACGGCGCACAAAGGCAAAACAAGCAACCTGCGGCTGTCACACGGATCTGAGCACACCCCTCCGGTCAAGTTTAGATTGTAAGTAGAAAGATTCCCCAAACACAATCAGATAAGCAGTTCTGAATCACTCTGACTACAGGAAAGAAATCTGACCTCCAAGTCCCCAGGTGTAGGTGAAAAGTTACTGACAAAAGGCCAGCTGGGAGGCAGGAGCTGTTCTCATAGCAGCAGCTCTGTGCTGTCCTGGGGAGCAGGTGTATTTGTGTCCGTGCTGTGCTGCAGTAACCTAGCAAACAGCCCACGAGCTCTGTTTTGTGCTGGTTTAGGAGTGCTAATAAAATCAGAGCTTTTCCCTGATGTAAGCAAACCCGCAGCTTTCCAGCTGAATGGAGGCACAGTTAATGAAAACGCAGTCACAGGGGCAGGGCAGGCAGAGGGAAACTATGCAGCAGTCAGCTGTGCCTTGCCTTTCTCATCTGGGTGAGATCTTCCTTTAGCTATGCTAGCTACTAACTTGCTCCAGGACCCATTGTTTCCAGAGTTATTTGTGACATTAGCACGAGCTCTCAAGAACGGCTAGGAGAAAAGAAACCCCTTGAATGGAAATGCAGCGGATGATTTCGCCCAAGCAGTCCTTGTTGGCATGAATTACTCCTCCCACTGCAGCAACAAAAAAATGTGTGGATGTGCAGTAGAAGTGCCAACTATTCTTTCTGAGATCCCCGAAGAACCTTGCACCTGATAATCGCCACCTGGGTTTTGAAAAACGGGATGGGATCTGATCTTTCTAGAGGGCAGCAGGGGTCTGTCATGCCCCCGTGCCTGAAGAGTATTCCTGCACATAGCCACAGGGCACAGGGACAAGTGCGGGTGAAGTCATCTGTGAGAGAGTGAACTTCCTGGTATTCCAAGAAGTTACAGTGACAGGGTAGGAGAAATCCTGTTCTCTGAGTCAGCCTGGAGTCAGTCGCCCTCGTGCAGTGCTGGATCCGTCCCACCCTGGGTGCAGGCAGTACCAGCCTGTTCTGTCTGCGGGTCTCTAGCTTCCCCCACTGCTTGTCCACACTCGAGGGGCTGCATTAGCTCCCATCGCTGCTGCTTTTCATCCCCAGCACATTCGCTCATCCCCCTGCTTCCTCTGGGTTTTCGATTTGACCCAGTAGCCTCCGTTCTCCTGCGGTGCTGCGCAGCCACCGTGCCTCACCCTAGAAGTAGCCGCACTTTTCTGGTGGGTGAGCTGATCTCTGCTGACACGTCAGCTCGTTAAATCCACAGGGCCCTTCAGGGCCATTCTGGCTGAAGGGAGAGCTGCGTGGCGTAAATCTAAAGCGTGGTTTAGTTATTAACATAAAAAGCAGCTGTGCTCCTGTTAGATTTGTGCAAAAAAAAAAACCACGTAGCTAACGATGACCAAGCCTAAAGCATGCCTAGCAGACGGCACACGCGCACGTTTTCAGTGCACGCCGGAGTAATATGGAGGTCGGGCTTTAAAGGAAAGTATTTGGGCCCTTGCCAGGTAGACAGACAGCATGAATGAAACACCTGTTCTGGCTTTGGGAGGGTTTTGGAAGCAGTTGATTACAGGGAAGGTACAGGCTGACCTTAAAGTGAATTGAATTCTCTGGTGTAGAGTAACATGTCCTGCTAGATTATGAAACCTCTTGATCTATTCGTGCAAGTGTCCTCCGCAGACAAAACACAGATGCGTGCCTTTTTTTTGTTTGTTTTTAACTAAAAGGTGCTGCCCAGGCATGGCGAATTGACCAGCTATGAATCAAAATAGTCTTTCTCAAATTTGAATGAATGTTGAAGTGGGAACGCTGTACAGGAAATAAAGATAAGATACATTAAAGGGATTTTACAAAGGGGAAAAAAAGCTATTAATTCCAGATGTCTTTTAATCCTGCTCTTGCTTTTTTGGAGCTTCTGAGTTTTAGGGGGTTTCGTTTTCACATAATGCAATTCAGTTTTGAGGAGATACAAAGGAGATTGCCTTTCCAAGAGTTGTTTCCCGTTGCATCACCGTATCAGGCTGCTTTGGTAGGGTTTGTCCAATTTTAACTGTGCTTCTGCTAACATTGCAAAACCAGCATCGGGAGTATTTTAATCAAAGCAGAGGGTGCTTGTATAACACCACAGTATAGAATATTATGGCTTGCAGTAGAGGGGCAGATTAAGCAGTGTGGGGAGTCTGCTCACCCCTTCTGGCCTTCAGCTTTGTGCATTCCTAAGAACAAGGCTGAGAAAGCGAGGCAGATCCTGCTCAAATTCCTCATGCCTTCAGCGAAGCTTTGCAGCCATTTCCCAGTGCAGACCCAAACCGTGCCCAATCCCTCAAGATGCAGGAGGGTTGAAGAAGCTGTAATTGAGCTGTCAGTTCGGAGAACAAACAGGGAAAATGTACTTTGAGTCGCTGTTTGGGGGCTGTTTGCACAACTGTCTGTGTGTGCAGGCGTGGGGGGGCTGTGTGAACAGGGAGCTCCTCTCCACGCTTCTTCGAGCTGAGCAAACCCAACGCGAGCTCACTGGACGACAGGGACTCGAAACCTGCTGATGTCTTCTGCTTGTGCTGTTTTACAGTCCTCTCAGGTACAGCCTGTAAAATTATGAAGCTGGAGGCGTGCTTGAAGTCTATTGATTGCTCTGGTGGCTTGTGCTGGTTCAGTTCCAGCTCATGTGGAATTAATTCGCAGCATCTAGTAGCTGATCTTGACGCACGTGTGTCGGGAAATGACCTGCTTATGAAAATGGTGATGTAGGTGCCATGTTGTTAGGTCACCACCCAGCAAAGCTCAGGAAACACATTCCTTCACACCGCTTGCAGCAGAGTAGTAGAAAAGTAATTAAATCTGCCTTAAGACAACATGTTCCTGACCCCACATAATGCACGGTACAGAAACCATATGCTGGGTTATTTCTCTTGGCTCAGGCCCTGCTTGCACTGACAGCTCTGAATGTAGTGCTACCTTGCTAGGAAGTCCTGTGCAGGAAGGCAACACTTCTCCTTCCACTGGCCATACGTTGGTTTTCTCAGAGTGCGGAGCTTCTTTGCTTTCTCTGTGTAATTTCTCTGTGTAATAGACAACACAAAGCCAGTTAATTTATTACCAGCAAGCAGAACCTGTTGGTATTCCCACCAGATTACTCGATCGGCCTCACTTCTGTCTGTGGGACATGCAGAGGTTAAAAGGGGACAAGTAGATAGGAAGGCTGGTGACTGCAATTTGATGAATCTTTGTTCAGGTTTAGAAACTGGGTTCCCTAACTGAGGTAAGCTTTGGGGAACCCAAGCCTTACATTTGTTCTCAGACCTCTCTGAAGCTCTTTCTTTCCCATCACCCTCCCCAAATGCTGGCATTTCTTCAGGTTTGTGGTTTCTGGTGGCAGCTTCTTGGAAAGCTCTTCATGGTCCTACAATTTTTAGGAAGGCAAAATGAAAAACTCCAGTGGAATTCAGATGCCTTTAGTGGCTGCAGATGGATAGCAGCCTGGCTGAAGTCATGTCGCTACACGTAGTTTGGGAGAACAGTTGAGCAGGATTGCCAGGGGCTGGATTTTTTCAGTTCTTTCTGCAGTCGGTGGTGGATTGGATTTAAACGGAGAGGTCTTTTCTGCTTCAGCACCTCCAGTGTGAGAGTGTATCACCACAGCTCCTAGCTTCATGAAGCCAAGCGAAGAAGCACCATTGCTTGGCTCAAGACGCTAGTAAAATTCAAAGGGGAACAGCAGTAGATAACGTGAATAGTAAATGTCCAGAGCTGTTGAATTTAGTGCTTTAAAAAAGCTTCTTAAATGGAAGAAAGGCTTTGGTGTTCGACCAGATTTCCAGCTGTTGTAGACCAGGGAGGTCTTTTTGGGAGCGGTGCTCTTTGTGGACCTGTGGGGGTTTTCACCTGCGATGGTTGCTGCTGGTGGCTCTCGGGTGAGATGTGTGCCCAGGGGACTTGTGTCGGGGCCAGATTAGCAAATACATCCTGCCTTGTTTTCCTGTTAGTGGCTGGCATCAGGATGGGAGTTCAAGCCTGGTAAGCTCAGCTTTTTGGTTAACCTCAAAATTGGGTGTTTAGGTCCATTATAAACCCACTGCCCCTTTCTTTTAGTGATTTGAGAAGAAAAAAACAAACACTCAGAAACCTCTTTCTTTAAAGCATTTTGCTTGCTTCCCTGAGCACTCCCATACAGGTGGCCCCGGCGTGTTTCCAGTCCCTGAGCTGCCGTTGCGGAGTAGCTCTGCGGCTGATTGAGGCCAGCTTGGGCTGCAGAAGGGGCATTTTTCCTGCAGGGTGCTGCTGAGCCTGTGCCACAAAACCCACGTGCTAGCTGTGATTTCGCTCTGGATGGATTGTTCACTTCCCTTAATTGCCTTTTGGAGGGGTGATTAATTACGTGCCACAACATTACCACTAGAGGGATTACAGATATTAGACTGGCCCGAGTGTTTTGCCTTGTAACAATCTTGTGGGGGTGGGAGAAAGCTATTTTCTTAATCTGTGCCCTGCTTTCCTTGTTAACTCCTTTCATGTATTCACAGATGCCATGGGGTATAAGCAGCTAATGAAATATGGCGTTAGATAAAGTTTGAGGAAGTTTTAATTCCAGCTCTGTGGCGTATTGGTTTCCTGTCCATAAACACGTTAGTTAACCATTACTGCAGATCAGAGGTGGTACACTCAGAGGTGGTTGTTCCACGTTCCCCAGAGCAAGCTGCCCACCTTAATGTGGACTTCAAAGGGCAAAGGCTGCCCGTGCTTTTTAAAATAATTTGTTTTCAAGGGCTCTATTTAGCTTTTAAATTATATATTCGCCTGCTAAGTAGTAAGACCCGGCATTAAGTGGGAAAAGCAGGGGGAAAACCTCCAAAGAGATGAGCAGGAATGGGTTAAAGACGCCTGGAAGCCCTTTAGGAACCCTGTGGAGCTGAAAGGGTTTGGAGGCTGTGCTCGGTGCTTGCTGGCCATGTGGCAGCGGGCACCCTGCAGCACCCTGCGCTCAGCCCTGGTGTCCTGGTGCAGCGTGGGCTGTGCATGCCCGGGGACAGGCAGCGGTGACTTTTTTCAGCAGGATAGCTCCTGCAAACTGGCCACCAAAAGGACACGGAGATGGCGATGAGAGGTGGTGGGCAAATGCTCAGCAGCAGCCTCTGAGGACCTGGGCACACTTAGGAGCTTGTGGTGCTTGTGGTGTGGGGTTCAGACACGACAGGTCTCCAATGTCTGGAGTCCAGGCCTGATCTCAGTTGCTTTATTCTGTATTTTCTTAGTGTAAATAAAGAGCACGAGGCAGTTCAGGCACACCTTTTATCAGAACAGCGTATTGCTTGATTTGGGGATTGAAGAGGAGCTTGCACGTGGTGGAAAATCAAAGCATGTTTCTGATGGGTTTGGTGGTGTGTGTAACTGACTGTTTTGGTGATGTCTTTTGCTGTTTGGGTGATGCATATAACTCACTGCTTTGGGGATGCGTACAACTAACTGCAGAGTTCAGTTTCTTACCCCAAGATGCCTTCCACCAACCCATCTGCCCTCGCTGGTCGTGCCATGGGGGGACAGCACCGGGGGGAGCAGATGGGGAGCAGGAGAGTAAGGAGAGAGCTCTTACTCTCGAGAAGAGTAAGCCGGGTTCTGTGTGGGACCTTTTAACGCTTTGTTAATTAGTAATAGGGCTTTTTCCTGCAGATAAACCAACCTATCGGCTAATGGAGTTTATTAACGCCCTGAAAACACCGGCGAGCGAGCCCACGGCAGCGCCGCGCCGCAGACACAATGCCCACATTGTTCCCCGCGAACATCCTATCCCTTCCATTCCTTAAAAACCAACAAAAAAAAAAAAAAAACGCTTCACCCCGTTTGGCCTCTCCTCCCCTAAAGCCTTTAAGGGGGGGGGTTCCCAGGGCGAGGCCGGCTCCGGGGGGCGAGGGGGGGGTCCGGAGGCGGCGCCTGCCGGGGCTGAAGTAGGGCGGGCGCGGCGCGCCGGGGCGCACAGCCGGGGCTGGGGCTCGGGGGAAGCCGCTGCTCGCCCCCGCTGCCTCCGGGGAAGATGGCGAGGGAGGCCGAGCAGGGAGGCGAGAGGCCGGGGAGGGTGTCGAGAGGGTTACTGGGGATACTGGTGGTACTGGTGCTGCTGGTGGTGCCTCCCGCTGCTGCCGCCAGCCCCGCAGCTTCGTTCCCCGGAGACGTGAACGGGCACAGCCTGCACCCGCCCTACTTCAACCTGGCCGAGGGCACCCGCATCTCCGCCACCGCCACCTGCGGGGAGGAGGCGGTGGGAGCCGGCAGCCGCCGAGCCGTGGAGGATCTGTACTGCAAGCTGGTCGGGGGGCCGCTGGCCGGGGGGGACCCCAACCAGACCATCCAGGTAGGGCGGCGAGGGGGAGGCTCGTAAGGCGGGTGGGGTGGTGGAGCTGCACCCCGGGATCCCCCTTTTTGGAAGGGTTGGGGGCGTCTAAGGGAGTCTGAGCCCCCTTTTTGTGCCCCTCTGGCCCTCGCTGCCTTGTCCCAGCTCTGCCACCCTGCTGTGGGTGCCAGAGGAGGGGGGAGGCTGCGTGAGGGGCACAAACCCCCAGGACCCTCACTAGTGTTTTCCCATGTGGCCAGAGTTGATGCAGAGCCGGTGTCCTCCGGATCATGGGGTGCTTGGGCACCCCAGTAGGGGGTGAGGGGCGGGTTGGGATGCCCCCAGGCACCCCCCTCCAGCCTGGCCGGGCTCTGTGGGAAGCCCCCTGGAGCAGCCAGGGCACGGAGCACACGTGCTCTGCTTTGCCGGGCTCCCCAGAAGTCGAACACGTGAAGCGTGGCTCGCTGGGCTCCCAGGGCGTTATTTGCACAGGGGTTGGCTCTTTATGGCCCTACGTCCTGGGTGAGCCAGCCCCTGAAGTCCTCTGCCAGCCTGAGAATCGCTGTGCCACGCGTGGTAATATTTAGCTTTGGGGGGGGTTAACTCTGAAATCCCCCCTGTGTTCGCTGGGGCATTAGGATGAGCAGAGGGAAAGTTGAGAGGAGCGTTTTACAAGCAAGCATCAGGTGACTTAGCTCAGGGGTCCCATTTTAAGCAGCCCGGAGGGAGCACACAGCCAGGAATGCAGATGGTGTAAAAACTGCTGTGCAGCTTAACTGCCCCGGCCCTCTTAAAAAGAAGGAAGAAGAATTGTAAACAGGCTTGTAAAACACTCGCTTTAGCTGCAGGAACGCCGGACCTGCTGCCCCCCTCGGGGCAGCCCGAGCAGGGAGAAGCAACTCTGCCTCGAAATGCTCCTGCAGCACGAAACCCTCTGCAGAGCCAGCAGCTGCTGCCCACCAGCGTGTGCTGCTTGTGGGGTCGGTGGTGCCAGGTCACCTGTTGCAGCAGAGCGATGGGATTGTCCCTTCTGAACGCAGCAGGGATGAGGAGCGAGGGAGAAGCGTCAGCTTCTGGGAGAGAGCCTTCCTCGGCCTTTTGTTGGGGTTGGCTTTGTTGTAAGATGAGCTTCTGAAGCATTTTTCTCATTCTGGCCGCATTCTCCTGAGCCTGTGCCGGACGAGGAATTTTCTGGCTTTTGTGTTTACGAGGTGGAATTTTGCCCCGTTTGTCAGAGAAATTGTTGAGGATGTTACTGGAGGGCAAAAAGCTGACGGAGTCTCCTCTGAGAGTTTAAAAGTGATCCGTTTCACTTTGCTGTGCTGTAAAACACCAACTGGAGCAAGCTTTGCTTTAAGCAGCAGTACAGGGAGACCCTCGGGAGCTACCTGAAGTCATTTTGCCTACAGGGATGCACTTTTTTTTTTTTTTAATGTATAAAAAAGAAAGGAAAAGTAAAGAATGAACGGCTGCTGTGTGCAGTTACAAACAGATGCGAATAACCTCTCAAGCAGAAGTAGGAGGATAAGGCTACTTAGAAAAGCTGGCAGATGTGGGTCTGTGTTTATCCCTCTCCTTCTGTCTGTGTGCTGGCCCCACACGCTGTGCTATGGAGGATAGTGGCTAAAATAAACCACGGGGGCTTGTGCCAGCCTCGGGGATAACTCATCCTCCACGTGCAGCACTTTCCTGGTACCACGGGGTGTGCAAATCCTCCTGAATTCCCCCAGCTGCCATACAGGGCTCCTTGCCTGCAGGTTTTGCTGCAGCCCCCTCCTGTCCCCTGCACGGCTCCGGCACAGGATCCTTTGATCTGAGCACCACTTCCCAGGCCAGCGCTCTTTGGTAGGGCCGAAAGCTTTAGAAAACTCCTTTTGTAGTGGCTCCTTTCCGTGACCACAGGCAGCACCTAGAGGGGAGGGGAGGAAGCAGGAGGCTGGGAGCAGAGGTCAGAGTTCCCAATTCATCCCCTTGAGGGGTTTTGGCACCACCCGGTGACTAAAGCAAAGAGGGGGGTGGGAGGGAAGTGTTCAATTTAGGCAGGCTGCAGTGGCAATAAGGAGCTCCACACACACGTCCTTGGTATTTGTGTGTCCCACCGCAGTGCCTGCCCTTACCCATTCACCTGCTCGGTGCCGTTTGTGTGTGCTGGGGCCCTGGTGTAAAGGGGCTTTGCATCAGGAACTCAGGAGTAATGCCTCCTGGGACCCTCCAAGGGATTTCCACCTGCTGTGGCGGTGAAGGGAAGTTTGGGAAAGCATTAACGCAGCCGTCCTGTTTTCTGCCTTTCATTTGATATCGTCGTAGACTTTTAGGAAAGGGAATTCATGCACTTTTAAAACATGATATTGTTAAAATGGCGATAATCGTTGAGCTTTCTAAGATAATGCTGCCCTAAAGACACTCGCAGTGTTTTTGGCACAGCTTGTGGGAAGGCTCTAAACCTTTTCAAGGAGTTTCCTTTGCTTTATTGAGGGCTCTTTGGCAGAAGACAGCATTTCTGACCGCGGGAGGCTTTTCAGCCTGTAAGGATGTGAGGCGAGGCGGTGCTGAGGTGCGCTGAAGGGGACTCCCAGGAAGGTTTGCTCCCCTCCTTCCCCTCATTAATCAGCGGGGCCAGGCCCACCTTAATGAGAAGTGCCTTTGAGCCACCTATTGAAGCTGAGACAAAGGGGAGATTACAGGTTTATTTTTCTCATCAGGCTTTACCGAAGATGCTTGTAAGCTATCTGTCTCCCCAGGCAGGGGCAGAGGCACAGCGGGGTGCTCGGAGCTTCCCCATCCCACCCAGTTCCCCGGGGGCTATTCCTGAGCCCTGCCAAAGCCAGCAGGGGCTGCAGATGATTGCTTGATTTCAGGAGATTAGCAGTACAACAATAAGGGAAGCTACTGGCATTAATTGAGGCAATTACCTTAGAACTTAAAAACGTGCAACAAGCCGGACTGATTTCACATCACCACCTCGGGTGCTTTCATTTGAAACCTGCCCTCACCTCAGCCCTGCTGCCACAGGGCTCTGGTTTGCGTGTTGAATCGCACCTGAGCGGTGTTGATGCTTATGGGAGGTCTTGCCTGGGTGTAACAGAGGAGGTCTGAATCTGTTTGATTCCTGAATGTTGTGGCATTTGCTGCCCTGTGTTCATCAGTGAGCAGCATTTCTTCATCCTGCGCTGTGTCACACAACAGCTGGTTGAGTGGCTGCAATGGGCCGGCTGGTGCTGTACGCCTCGCTTCTGTGTGTGAAGGTACTGGGCTTTGGGGGCTTAACTGCAGCTGAAATGGAGTAATTCTTAGGGCAAGCTGCTGTAGCTTGCAGGAGACACCCGGTGAGCTCGGGGTGAGCAGCTGGTTGATCTGGGAGGACAGCCCCGGTAACAGCTCGTGGAGCACCTCCTTGCCTTGCCTGCCATACAGCTTTTTGCACCCCGTTTCCAGCCCCGCTTACCTCAGCCCAAACCGCCTGGGCTGGGTCACGCTCCCTGTGGTTTTCCGCTAAATGAGATGAGGAGAGCAGAGGTTGGGTCATGGCAAGGCCAGATAAACCAGGACAAAGCCATCTGCTTGCCCCGAGGCGAGCCCTGCCAGCGGGGTGCCGGGCCAGGCTTTGTGCTTGGGGGGAACTTCAGAGCCCCTATTGATGGGAGTGGGAGCAGGAGCAGGCCTTGCAGGAAGCTGCTCTCCATTCACATCTCCTCCTTATCTCCCTCCCTTTGCAGTTTGCTCTGATAGCAGCAGTTCTGTGTTCCCTGAGCTGCTTTGCATCTTCCCTGCACTGCCGAAGCTCTTTCTGTGGCATACCTTGGTGCCATCCACGCCTCTCCTGCTCTGGTAACCTGCTGTCCGCCTACCCAGTGCCTCTCAACTGTTTTTTAATTAAAATCCTCCACTGATGGCAGAGCTTCCCTTCTCCCAGAGAGACCTGGTGTGCTGCACAGGAGCACAACTTGCTTTAATATGCACAAATAACTGGAAACGATTCTCACCAGATCTAGGTCCAGCTCTAATGAAACAACTAACGAGCAACTGGTGCATGGGGGGAGGGCCGTGATGCTTTTAACAGCAAGCTTAGCTCAGCTGTTGACGTGTTACCAGCCCCCTGGCAGCTAACACATGCAGGCTGCTCAGCGGTGCCGAGGGATAACATCAGCATTACAAATGTATAGCAGCTGAGCCTAATTTTTAGTCCCCTCTTATTAAGCTTGAATTGGCTGCCACCCATCAGCGCGAACGCTCGGTTCGAAACAGTTTTTGCATCCGTAGCAAGAATCTGAAGTATGAAAGCACTTTGGGTTTTGTTTTTTATCCCCGTTTTGTAACCTTTCCTCATTTCTCCTGGTCTCAGCGGTGTGCATCGTGCAGCAGAGCTTTCCACACAACCAGTTGCACCGGTTCCCCTTGAGGTTTGTGCTCAGGACTGGGTCAGTTTTATCTGCTCTGCTCGCCCTCCTTGCTCGGGGCGTGCTCCAGCAGGACACATCCTGACCTCTCCGTCCAGCAGGAGCTCCCTGCATGGCACCAGGGTGGTTTCAGCTGCCCTGTTCTTTGTCCTGGTGCCTACCCATCTGCTGTTTCCACCTTCCTGGGGGAGTTAATTAAGAGGTGTGCTCGTCTGGCACAATTTGCATTGCATAATTGCCTGCAAATAACATGGCCGTGGGGAGGAATGCAGGGAATTCTCAGTTCCCTTTGCACTGCAACTCTCCCAAAGTTTGGGGCATCTGGAAAATCTCTGGGGTGGCTGTGCCTTGCCTCAGCCCTCCTAGGGGCGCACGTGGAGCAAGCAGGAAGGAGACTGCCAGTCTTGAAATCGTGTACCTGGTGTAATATTAAAGCTGGCTGCAGCTGGGACAGGCAAGGGCAGCGTGTTTGCTGGGAATAGCTGCAGCTTTTAAAGGCAAATCGCCTGCAACAGAGTTCCCTTTCAGGCTCTGTAGCAGCAAGTCGAGTGACGGAACAGGGGCTCCACAAAGCAAGTTCCTTGCAGGTTTCCTTGCGAGTGGGTCAGATTCATTTGTGCGTTAAATAGGAAAGAAAGAATTGCCCTTAACAGCTCGGGGCTTTGTCTGATCCTGCTCAGGAGGTGCTGTTAAAGTTGCAGAGCTGTTTGGTTTTTTTTTGTTTTGTTTTGTTTTTTTCTGGCAGCGTGTCCAGGGAGCTGACAGAGACACTTGCACCACAAAAGCAAGGCAGAAAAGACTTCATGAGAGTGATTGCAGTGGGGTCCCTGGCCAAGTGACAGCAGGGGCTGTCCCTTTCGGGCCTTGCATTGAAGCATCACCAGCAAAAGGGACTTGGCTGCTACACCATTAAGCTTGAAAACGTAGCTGAAAGGACAGTGCTTGTGAAATCATGGGTTGACAAGGAACAGATTGCGGAGTTGGACAGGAGAACTGGCAGCCTGGGTCCGTAGGGATGACTGAATGGCCCAGGTCAGGATCTCCGGGTATTGGCAGGGCTGTGAGTGGCAGCCTCAGCACAGGAGCCACGGGCTGGTGGCCATGGAGCTCGGGCTGCTGCTGGGCACAGTGGGTCGTGTTTTCCTGGCTACCATTAAGTGCTGTCTCTGTGCTTTCCACCAGGGCCAGTACTGCGACATCTGCTCCTCGGCGAACAGCAACAAGGCGCACCCCATAACCAACGCCATCGATGGGACAGAGCGCTGGTGGCAGAGCCCCCCGCTGTCCCGGGGGCTGGAGTTCAACCAGGTCAACGTCACTCTGGACCTCGGACAGGTAAGCCAAGTCCTGCTTGGGCTTGTTGGAGGCTGTGCTGGCGAGGACCGGCCCTTCTGGGCTTCTGAAGTCCTTTAGTGGCCTTAGCTGTGAGGCTGAGATGAGACCTCATTTAATGGCATTTTCTGTTAAAACTTGGAAGGGAAAAACCTCGTCTGTCTGTTCGTAGTATTAACTGTCATCTGTATCATTTGCTGTTACTATTTAGCTTTTTTCCTAAAAGTTGGGTCATGAAAATCTCCTGTACCACACAGATGCCATTCCCCTAAAGGGGGAGTACCTGGCTCCTGAAGGGATGCGGTTTTTAGAACACAAAAATACAGCCCTGAGGAATTTAAGGTTGTGCTGTAAAACTTTAACTGGCGTGTTTAAAGCTCTTTGAAGACAGCTAGCCCTGCTGAAGATCTTCCTGTAAAAGACCAAGGGTGACAATGGCTGCTCGGTCTCTAATGCTGGCAAGTCAAAGGGAATTAACATCGTAATAGCGATGACTGCCAGCCCTCTGCTGCTCCTATTCAGCCCCAAACCCATTCCTCTGGCAGCAGGCTGTTCTCTCAGACCTTCCTCGGCTTAGGGAAAGCAGTGGGAAAGATGTCCCATCCGAAGCTGCAGGAAAGAGGAAAGTGTCAGAAACCAGAGGCCTGAGGGGCTGCAGGACGTGGCTCTGCTTACCGGTACGAGGTCTGAGGGACGGGGAGCTGCTGTGTGGGATCCCCCTTCCTTGGTGGTGCTGTGCTGCCTTGTCTCTGCCCCCAGCACCTCTGTTATGGGGAGAGGGAGACTCAAAATCCCCAGGATTGTCTCTGATCTGCTCCCTGCTGTCCCACAGCGCCTGCTCCGAGCCTCTCAGCACCCTCCCGGCTCTGTTCTCTCCCGTGCGTGCCAATACACAGCCCCACCAAAATGTCCCCGACTGCCCGGGGCACAGCGTGCATCGCACAGTGCTGTGTGGGCAAAGCCTTCTGGGGCTGCACACAGTGTGCTGGCCCTGCTAGCCGACGTAGGTGGCATCTGCTGGCTCTCAGAAACCTCCCTGCTGGCAGGGCTGTGCTGGGGGGTGGATTATTTGCAGCCTCCCCCCCAACCAAGGGGCAGCCTGCCATGTGGTTTCTGCTTGCTTGCCGCGCTCAGGAAAGGGCTTCTCAAAGCCCAACTTTCCTGGAGAGCTTCTCCTCCTCCTTGTCACTCACCGTCAGTTTTCTGCCTTCGGGCCAGAGCTCATCCAGCCATGCCAGCCACTTGCAAGCTGGTGATTTTGGCTCATCTGTGGGTTTGCAGCCCTCAAAGCTGCAGTGCTGGGAGACAGAGCCTGGAATAATTTGGGGGGGCTGCAGCTCTGCTGAAACTGAGCTGCTGGAAGCTCACCTTGTCTCCTAACCCCCTGTATTTGCTCGCCATTGCTTGTATGAGGTTGGTAGCACGACTGGCATGGTGCTGGCCGCAGTTTGTCTCATCTGCTGGGGAGTTTCTCTGGCCTCACAGATCTCTCGGCGTCCCTCCTGCTTCTGGAAAGTAAGTGCTTGCCCAGCTCGTTGGAACAGGAGCACAAACTGGAGTATCAGCCCGTTTTCAGTGGCTTCCTCTTAATACGTGCCCTTATTGTACGTAATTGCTTTAATAATCGGTTATGCTCCTGGTGAGAGTCAGTTCTTTGCTTTTCCCTCCTTTGTTTTGGTGGGTCAGACAATAGAAACAAGATGAAAATTGCTAATTTCCTCCTTTTGAAGTTCAGGCTGGTTGAAAGGGAGCAGGGTAAAGAGGATTTTTTTGGGACCCAGTGGGGTCTGCGGGGTGAGTGCTGGAGCGGGCTGGTGGACCTGGCAGCCGGGCTCTGCAAATTCCTTGGATACCTGTGAAAGGTGCAGGTAACACCCTCGGAGGCATGTCTGAGTGCTGGGCTCTTCTTTTTGGCTGCCTGACGAGGCCTCTCCTTGTTCCACGTAACCCTGTAGGTAGCTCTTGGGTCAATTAAGTCTTAATTTAAGGGACTGATGGCCACGAAAAGCTGTTGTCCCTCTGGGGAATCGCTGGTGCCCACCGTGCTGATGGCAGAGTCCTTCAGCAGGGGCTGGCACAGGAGGCTGTGGTGTCAACCCTGTCCCATCGCTGCGGTGCTTTCCTGCTGCCATTGTCCCTCCTGAGCCGTAACTGCTTAATTACCAGCTGGAATTGAGTCTCTCCAGCAGTTGGCAAGGCTGTGGCAATTGGGAGAGGGGCAGTTAATTAGGAAGCCTGTTGGGCTTTGCTCTTGCTGCATGGGAGTTTGCTCTCCTCACAGGGGTGTTAAAATCCTATGGGAAGGAGAGAGGGGGGATATAATTCACAGCCAGCAGGTAAGATTTTCTTTTCTAAAACATCCAAAAAAAAACAGTAAAACCCACTCAGGCTGGCCTCCCAGCTGTCAGGAGTGTATTAAATACTTGCACCATGTCATCTTAGTGCCAGCAGTGGCCTAATCTTAACAGCTTCATTGGCGAGGGAGATCAGAGCTCCTGCCCCGGCACGGGAAGGGATTGTGGCTGCTGATCTACCGGGGGCTGGATCTGAGCTGCTCCTGCTGCTGTGTCTGTGCCTGCCTTCCTGGGAAGGGGAGCTTTGTCTCTGAAGAGTTGGTAGGGTGAAAAGCTGGAGAGGAATAAAAGTCACTGAGGGTTCCCTTGTAAGAGCTGAATTTGGGAGCCAGAACTAAGGCAAGCAGCTCCAAGGAGGGAAGTGAAATGGATTGTAGGAGCTGTTGGGGCGGGGAGTGTGAATAGGCTCTCTTTTTGTTCCTTGCTTTTAATCCTGACTTTATGCCTAAAGCTTTAACGTGTTTAGGATGAATGATTGGGTGACCGCGTGGCTTTGCCTGCTGCATCCTACA
The DNA here is from genome assembly GCF_964035555.1 of Netta rufina. Classification (NCBI taxonomy): domain Eukaryota; kingdom Metazoa; phylum Chordata; class Aves; order Anseriformes; family Anatidae; genus Netta; species Netta rufina. Next base: position 13,330,037 of record NC_140140.1, on the reverse strand, counting down.
GCTCCGTGGCACCACGGTGGAGCACGGGGCCGGCTTCATGGGGTGGAAGGGCCGCAGGGTGCTGCGCTTTTGGGACACCATTGTGCATTGTGCTGTGCTCACCGAGCACAGGGACAGGAGGCCATGACTCACCCTCACTGGAAACTGTCCCCTGTGATTAAGCGCCGCAGTGGGTGGAGGGGAGGAAAGGGTGTGATGGATTTCTTATTTATTTCCCCCCCCCCCCCCCCCCCCCCAAGTAGGTCATTTGAGTCAGAGCTGACAAAACTCAGGAGGTTTACAGAACCATGAATGGCTGGCTCCCTGCCAGCGCCTGACATCTTCCTTGCGTGAAGGTGAACCCGGGCCAGCCCTTCCCAGGGCTGTTTATGGATAGCTGGTGCTTTATCATCAACTCCAGGGAGAGGAATGCTCGCCGTCATGCGAGAGCGGGAGCTTCGTGCCAGTGCTTGCCTGGGGTTAATTACTGCGGTGGGAAGGTAGCTGGGCAGCGGCTCCAGGACACTGGAGAACAGCGGAGTTTGGAGTTACGCCCCTAAAGGTGATTAATTCTCATTTCAGCTGGAACAGGCTTTATGGCTGAAAGCCCCCATGGAAGGGGTGAGCCAGGTCTGGCAGCTCGGAGGCTGCGCGGTGTCCCCTCTGCCCTGGTCACCAGCACGAAACACCCGCGTCCCCTCACCTCTGCCACCCAGCAGGGAGATCTGGGCTGTTAACTGCTTAAAAAGTAGTTCCCTTTAGAGGATTTGAAGATGAATAAACAAGAAGTTGCAGTTATTGGTAAATTGGGAAGATAAAAAGAAGATGAAGAGCACTGAGCTGAGCTCCTGGGCCAGCGGGGTGGTGCCTTCTGCAGTCTAAGGGCTGTGTCTAGGTGAGGGAGCAGGCTGAGAGCTTACTGGGTGCCTTGAAGCCTCCTTTTTGAGTTTCGTATTACAGCGGGATGTGCCAAAGCTAGCATTTGTTTTGGCTGCTCTTGGGCTGGTTACCTTACACGTGCCAGGCTCCTCAAGCTCCGAAGCGAAGGTGTCGCTTGGCACAGGGCACGCTGGGCGCTTCAGCCCCTGGCCAGCTGAAAAGCGCCTCAAAAGGAGGTGTCTTTTCCTGTGGTGGATTTCCAGGGCATTATCCTGCTTCCTCTCCCTCTTGCACTGCAAACTTGGCCCCCGGGGCCCTGCTCTGCGCAGAAGTTAGCCGTGCAGGATGCTTTCAGGTCCTGGGCATGAGGCCCGGCTTGCAGGAGCAAGTCAGTCCCTCTCCTGGGATCCCTTTTCTTGGTGACAAACCTGAAGTTCTGGGCTGGGCTCAGTGGGTGGAAATGTGCCTGGCCCCATGCTAAAGGAACGCTGTAGGGCATAGTACAGCAGGGCACAGCACCTGGCACCTCACAGCGCTCTAAAATCTTCTTACACTTGTTTCTAGCCTCCCGTTTGGTTTCAGTGAGTTGGAATAGTAACGGGAGCTGCTGGTGGTGCAGGAAGCCTCTTTGAAAGGCAGCTGGAAGGAAAGCCTTGCAGGCCGATGGGCTGAGCTTACCTCCGTGCTGCCAGCAAAAGCCGTCAGCACACGTGAATTTGATGTTTATTCCCTGGCTTAGTTAATTCAAATATCCTTCTTAATGAGCGAATTTATGAAATCCCAAGAAGAGAGCTCGTGGTTGCTCTGGAATGGAGCTTTTCTAGTGGCTGCTTACCCCAAGCCTGGCATGGGGTAAGGGTTATGGTCATCCAAGAAGAATTTTCAGCTAAAAGCTTCTCACCTTCTTCCTTTTGCACCCTTGTTTCAGTTGCTGTGAGATCTCTCACTTGTCTCTGGATGATATCACTGCTGCCAACGTTTTCCTCCAAGGCATCCTGTTCATTCTCACTGTACACAGAGGGAGACTTGTGATGGGTTTCTTCCTTTTCTTCCCCTTGGTGGAGATGTCTTCTGCGTCCTTCTTGTACACACATTTATAGCAAATGCACAGCTTCCATTTGTCTCGGGGCCACACAGTGCTTCAGCTGCCTGGCACGAGTTTCTCATAGAGCGTTCCAAAAACAGATGAAGATTTCAGGACTTCTGTACATAGTCTTTATTTAAAAAAAATAAATCATTTACTGCAAGGACTTCTAGTTCTTTGTTGTGCTGGTGTGCCACTGTGGGAAAGGGGTAGGAGGCCCGGTGACATTTACTGGGAGATTTTGCACCTTAAGTAAAGGACTGGGGCGTAAAATCTCCAACAAAGACGTTCTTTCTCCAAAGTGTTTTCTGGCTCTTGGAGCAAAAGCAGTATTAAAATAAAGCCTGTTAAGCAGGCTGAGCAGAAATCCTTTTTGCTTTCAACAGCTGGGGCGACAGTCTCCTCTCCTATGTAGAATCCTCTACAACTGCCTAAAATCCTCCAAAAGCAGATCAAGATCTCTGTTCGCTTCTAGGCTTCAGAATTCTAGCTCCCTGGTGTGAGATAGTTTGTGGTACCCCTTCTGCTTGTGGATCCTGGTCAGTGCTGCCGTGTTTTAACGTGAACATCTAGTGGAAGCAGGGTGCCTGGTTGTGGTGCTTCCCTGGGAGAAGCTGGAAAGGTGTGAGGCTGAGAGCTGGCACTGAGCCAGTGTGTGGATCTTCTCTCCCAATGTATTTTCCTTTTTATTGTTTGAAATAGCTTTGCTTGTGAATTCTGTTCTGTTTCTTTCAAACTTGCAGTTTCCCTGACCCAGACCAGGAGCTTTTTCTTTTTTTTACTCCTGATGAGGGGGGATTTTTTTTTGCCTTTGCTTTGCCTTTTTGCCTTCTCAACCTCTCTGTGCTTTCTGCCGGCTCCCACAGGATTCCTGGCTCAAGCGGCTGCGCAGGAGCCGCTCAGGTAAGCGGGAAGGGAGCGCTAAGTTGTTAACAGGTGGGGATCTGTCTGCTCCAGCAGCGGGAGCAAACCCATCTCCTCCCTTCTGAGCAGCCATGCCAAGTCAGATACCAAATTCCCTTTTCCAGGGTCCAGAGCAGGCAAGGCTGGTCCTTTTTACTTTGTTACTGCTTGTGCTGGTTGCTGTAAGCGAGAAGACACACAGAACATCCCTTGAGGTAAATCATGGGCGACATGTGAATTTTAATTCTGTTATGTTTACTTATGTCATGAACCAGTACTGCTTACAATCAGTCTTCCAGGCCTGCAGTGAGTAGGGGGCATTGCACTTGCAGCATTTGATTCCCCAAAGACCCGCCAGGCCCTGAGCAGTGAGAATTGAAGACTCCTGGTGGAGGAGGATCTGCTCTGAGCACATCACTCATCGTTGCGGCACCTTTTGTGATTTCCACAGGGGTTATTTCTGACTGGCCTTTGCATCTTGAACAAATAACCCTTGTGCTTCAGCTGCTTAATCTTCCCAGAGGCTCTGCTTGCTCTGCCTGGACCTGAACCAGCTAAGGAGAATTCAGGTGTTAAAATTCAGCCTCAGCTTTCCCCCTAGGACAGCTCCGGGTAACGACTGATGAAAAGATAATTACTCCGCTTCTAAAAATCGCATGCAAGATTTCCAGGGTGATTTCTCCCTGGGTATCACTGCTTATTTTTAAATTTCGGCATGATGAGAAATGAGGAGGCTGGCAGTGAGGTTTCCTCCAGCAGAGCTCTCCCTCCCTGCCAGGCTGCCTAGTCCTGCTCCGCTCCCTGGGATTCTTCAAAGATTAGGAGAAAGCCTCGAGGCGAGCGCGAGCCGGGGAGAGGTCAGGCAAGCTGGGAGCTGGCGTAGGGGAGGCTTTGGTTTGCAATGAATAGCTGGAAGGCAAGCCTTGTAATTTCTTGCTGTTCTCCTGGAAAGTGTCTGCTTGGCTGGGCTGGTAAACAAGAGTGTGCCTTGAGTCGGGTGTGAATGTGTGCAGATACACGTGCTGCGGGGTCGGCGTTGGCTGACCCCTTTGTGGCTGCTCCAGGCAAGTTAAAACAGACCAGACCCAGCTAGTCGGGCCTCTGCCTTGCCGGGGAGTTGTGTTTTCCTGCTGCAGACAGACGTGGCAGGGAGCATTTGTAAAGGTCGGCGTGCCCAGGGGAAGCAGAGAGGGTCACAGCCCTGACACAGAGCGCGCCAGTGTCTGCAACCCAGAAATGGGCTGGGAAGCATTGCACAGTGCGTTTGGTCCTTGATGCTTGTCCAGGTCACGGTGAGAAGCCTCTCGACTGGGTAATTCCTGCTTCCCGAGGTGGGTTTCTGGAGCCATTCCTGCCTGCCACAGCCCTGTCCTGGCTCAAATCCACAGGGCTGGCAAGGAACACACAAAAATGCACCTCATCATCTGCCTAGTCAGCTTGTCTGCTCTTTCAAGCCTCTTCTGCCTGCCCCACCCCACACGTTTCCCTCTCTGCCTTACCACGCCTGGCTCAGCCCTGCTTTCATCTCTGCCTCATCCTTTTATTAGAGCTGTAAACGGGGGCCCCTGGGCTGCGCCCAGCCTTGATCCTCAGCCCTTTCCTGTTTTCTGGACTCGGTGCTCCTCGAATTCCAGAGCTCCCCTCCTGTGTGGGGTGCCAAGCAGTGCAGTAAATGATACGTTGCCTCCTGCTTGACAGAATAAAAAGGAGACGAGTAGGAAGGGGTGAGGTGGGAGGCACGAGCCTGGTGGGATGGCACCGGGGGGGAGCCTTCAAATGGCTTAGGAGCAGCCTGAGGGCCTGCGGCAGCTAAGGGGGGAAATGTCCCAGATCTGTGTGTACAGGCCACAGTTTCTGCTTCTAGAGGCGTGCTGAGGAGCTGGCCAAAGAGGAGAGGGTGGAACAGGGATTGGTGATGGGGGAGATGCAGGGAGGAGGACGAGGCCTTGAGGGTGGCCTGTGGATGGCTGCGGGAGGTGAGGGCAGCGTGGTGGCTTGGGGCTTCCTTGGGCGAGGTCACCCGAGTCAGACAAGGGCAGGAGGAGTGACTTGGTGCCCCACAGAAGGGCTTGCCAAGTGTGGCTATAAAAAGGCCTTTGTTAACGTGAGGTCACCGCTAATGGGAGGTGGGTCGGGATCGTGCCAGCTCCTGTTTGTGCAGCGCAGGAAGCAACGGGGCTGCCTTCCTGCAAGCGCTCGGCTTGCCCCACGTGCCCTGGAAATGGAGCCACCAGATACGGGGAGAGCAGAGGTGGGGCTGGTAGCTCAGGTTGGGGACTTGGCACCCTCTTCCTTCCTTAGTCCTCTTCTTGGATGCTTCCTCAGCCTCCTGGAGGGAAGTGCGAGGATTGTCTGATTTGTCCTTCCCTCCATTGAATAGCAAGGGCTGGGGGAAACATTGGCATGAGGCAAAATGTTGGTGAGAGACTTGAGTCTCCTGGATGCAGTGGGAAGCTCCATACCTCTCGTTGCCCACCACATTTACCTGGGGAAGCTGTGGCCCTGCCAGCAGGGTTAAATTAGCCCAGCCCTGGTCGCAGAGCTGTGTGTCTGTGTCGGATGGTACACCGGGTTACCCAGGGGTTAGAATAAGGTGCCTTTATCCTGGAAGAGTTGCGTTACCATTGAGGGCTTTTACATTATACCTTGTTTCTGCTGAAAATGGTATCTTTGATGGAGCAGACCTGCTGGCAAAGTTTGCACAGATAGCTCTGTTCTAGCTGGTGCCTGGGAATAGATCACACATCTGCTGCTCGCCGTTCTGAGGGCTCTCAGTGGTCATTCATGTAACCCATGCAGTGACAGGCAAACAGCCGAACCCTGAGAGCTGCCCCAGCTTTTCCCACATGCATTTAGTTGCTCTTTCTTGTTTCCTGCACACACAAACCCTCAGCCGAGCTCTGCTGATGGCTTCCTGAGGGTTCTCGTTGCAGTGATCAGAGCACGCCCTGTAACCAAAACCCAGCTGGCGTGCTGCTGGAGGCAGCTCTTGGGTACACTCAAATGCAGATGATGCCAAGGCCTGATCGGAAGGGGAAAAGAATGGCTTTCTGCTATTTGCACACAGCTGCAAATAGTAAACAGCCGTACAACTGCAAACAAATCCTACCGCTGCCTTCATCGTGCGTTGTTCTGGCTGTTTGCTAAAGCTGCCGCTTAATCCTCCTTCAGTCCTCTGCAAAGTCTGCGCTCACCCAAATGCAGTGGGCACGAAGGCTTTGGCTGGAGTCCACGACGGGTTTTGTGTGGTTTTATTTCCTTTATTTACCAGCCATTGCTTTCTGCCTTGGCATCAGTTCACAGCGAGTCTCCGTAAACGGGACCGTGAACACGAGGGCGCTGCTGGGGTTCGTGGGAGTCCAAAACCTGCGAGCTCTGCGCATCCCGGCAGCGGCACAAACTGTCACACAACTGCTGTGCCTGCAGATCTCTGGGGTTAGCGGTGGCATTGGGAATGTTAATCCCGCCCTGCCCCTGGTATGCGCTGCTGTTGGGTCAGCGAAGCCGGCTCTGAATGGCAGTGTCATGGTGGGAAACCTGCTGACCAACGCTAACGTGGTGCGTGGCTCCAACGCAGATTTTCAGAAGAATGAGCTTGCTCGCATGTGCCAGGTTTGGTATTGTTGAAATCTGCTAACAGCTGACCAACAGCTTTAAACGCAGCGCTGCCAGAGCTTGCAGGAACCACGTAGAAGAATCACAAAACAGCAACATTGCTGAAATGTCAGCACGTCGGTGTTCTGGCCGTGCCCGTGCAGAGGGACCCTGCTGGGGTCGGGTCTCTGTACGGGTGGGAGCTGGAGCTGCTGCCTGATGGTGGCACTGAAAGGGACTTTCCAAACCCACTGCTTGGCTCTGGGAGTGGGCAAGGTGGAAATAAAAGACAGGGAGAACAGACAGGGAGTGGTGTTTGTGTCCTTGTAGAACTGGGTCAGAACCAGACAGAAATTGGTGTCAGAACGAGACATCCAAATCCCCCTCCAGACCCGCTCAGAAGGATTTAGGTGCGCGGCTCTTGGGTGGCAGTGAGCTCTGAGGTTCGTGTGAGTTATTCCTCCTCAGCATTTGGCCGTGTAAAATGAAATCCTTTCAGTGGCTTCGGTGGCATGCTGAGACCTCTCGCTTCGTGCCAATCTTTAGCTAATTCATCCTCTTCCCTTTCCTTCTCCTCCTTACCCTTCCCGAGCGCGCAGGTTTGTGACAGGATATCCACTTCATTCAAGAGAACGGGGGAAATATTTGCCTGTAGCGTGGCCAGCTGCCAAGATTTCTTTGTTCTTCCAGTCTCTTAAAGGACAGGACAGCCCAAGGAAACGCTCGGAGCTGAAGCTGGCATGCAACTTGGAGTGAGTTTGCTGCAGCCCTGCGAGTGAAATGTATGACACTGGAATTTTTTTTTGATCCCATAAATGCAAGGAAAGAGAGAACCTGGGTGGGCTGGGGACAGGCTGGGGCTGAAATCCTCTTTGATGTGAAATTGCTGTGTCACAGCTCTACAAGTTGTGCCTTCTGTGGTTTTTTGGCAAATTAAGTGCTGAGCTTGTGTCAGCTTGTGAATTCAGCTGCGTGGCTGTCGGCTTCCCCTGCATCGTTCACCACTTGTAGCTGGAGGCTCTCCGTGGTGCCACCGAAGCCCTGCTGTGACTGCAGAAAGCCTTTGTAACAAATCCAGACCCACGGTGATGGTGGCAAGAAAAGCAGGGAGTTGTTGGAGTTTTAAGGGGACTTGGCTGTTCCTTTTGTCAGCCAATGGCTCAGCCAAGGCCTTCCTGAGTAAACTTAGCAAATCAGCAAGGCTTTGTTGTTACTAAAAAGGGTCTCGCTACAGCTCTTACTGCATTTTTTTAATTTTTAGTGTTACAGAGCCTAGAGTGTTTGCTCATGGAGCAGCTCCCAGGTTTGTACACCTCTTTGCATGCTCTGAAGAGCCCATCCCAACGAGGCTGTGGTCCTAGCTTGTAAAACCGGGGTGTAAATCATCCTGCATCCTCTCTAAAGCAGAGACAAGTGTTCTTTTGTCTGGCTTCTCTCCTCCACTTGTAAATTGGTCCAGGAACTCCTAAGAAAACTGAAATTGTCTTGCACAACGAATCTGGGTTGGTGTTACTGTAACTTAAACAATGCATCAAACATACAGGCAGGAGCATTTGTTTGCTCTGGATGGGAGGAATGTCCTCTTGAAAATGTGCTGTGCTTTGGTAAGTATGAATAGAGGTTTTTTCCACCCCCCTTTCCAGCTTTCTGAAGGCCAAAGTCTTGAAACAACTTAGAAAGGCTGCTAAAGCCCTGCTGATAAGATAGGCAGCAAATGTGCTTGAGAGCCTAATGTAGGCACAGAAATGTTGAAGCTGTTTGCTTTTCCCTTAACGGTGTGAAAAATGAGCGGGTCTCATTGAGGAACCCAGGGATCGTGTGCTCCCAGGGAGGGCTGCACCGAGTTCCTGCAACTGCTTCGTTCTGGGGCTGGCCGCTGAAATGCTTGCTTCGGATTTACCAGGTGGGAAGCTGGAGCTGGTGTGGGCTCTGCACAGCCCCGCTCATCCCAGGTCCCTTTCCAGCAGGCTCTGCCCAGCTCTCTGAGTGTGGTGCAGGGAGGGGATTGCATCTCGATGCTGCAAGTCAGGGGTGTTTGGAGGTGTCATTTTTGTATCCAGTTAACTCCTCATTTTCTTTCCCCTCTGCTTGTGGCTTATTGGCTGAATGAGGCTAACAACGTTATGTAGGACAACTCTGGTAGCAGGGCTTTGCAGAGGGTGCCTGTCAGAGCAGCAGGCTGGGAGCGTTTGGGGAGCCTGGGTTTTTAGCACCAGGGGAGGAGGATGCTCCAAGGCCTCTGCGGTGCACCAGCACTCTCCTTCCCCCAGTCCCTACCACCACGTTTGCAATCTAGAGCACGGTTTAGGGCCACACAGAGATTACAGGGCCTAGAGCCTGCTCCTTGGAGGTGATCAGACCGCACAAAGACACAGCGAATCGCTTGGGATCTGTGGTGAGCGAAGTGCTCACACCAAAAAGGGGCTTTGTGCAGCCCTGCCACCACGTGCCGCTCATCAAACAGCCTCAGTGCCGGTGCTGTGCCTGCCTGGCCACAAACAGCTCTGCTCCCAGGCTGGGCGGATGGGTCCTGGTCACAGCCTTGATCCTTTTACTTCCATCTTTTTGCTGCTTTTTCCCCCAAAAGGCCCAAGCAGCTACCCCAGGCCGTGGGGCAGAGGAGCAGGGTGCTCGTTTGTGCCGTGCGCCTCTTTCCACCGTGCTGGGCTGCCCAGACATCACAAGCATCTGCACGGAGCCACAATGGCAAGCATCAGTTAGATGTATTTAATCAGGCAGAGGCACCCTGAGGGTGATAATGCCACTGCTTAAAAACTTTTTAACCTTCCAGGTAAGTGGGGTGGTTACGTTGTGCCCCCACCCTGGCCGCGTGCCAGCGCACACGTGCTCCCTTCTTTCACCGGTGGTCTTTCTTCCAGTGGTGCGTGCCTACACGCCCAGAGCTCTTATCTCTACTCAATCGCAGCTTTCTTAAGCCCTTGTGTTCTCTGCAGCGCTCCCCTTATCTCTGTTCCTTTCCAGGGCTGGGCAGTGGGAGCAGGGAGGCAGGAGGGGCTGAGCAAGCAGTAAATGTGTTTGCCCTGCAGCGATGCCGCAGGCTGGCCGCGAAAGGCAAGGCTGAGAGCGGTGGGAATACCTGCAGGACAGCTGGGTTTTTCCAAATCGCTAGGATTTTACAAGAAACCCTGTTTTTAGGGTTTGAGGAAGGAGGGTTTGGAGCATGCTGCTGCAGCACAGAGCTGCGGATCCTCATGTGAAGGTCTGCTCATGGAATGGGGCTGAAAACTGGCCTGAAGGTCTCTGCCAAGTGGCTGGCTGGCCTTCTCTCTGCTCTCTGTGCCCTGATCTCTGCCTGCCAGCAGAATGAGGATGCTGTGAGGTTCTGGGAAGGTGCTTGCAGTAGTCCCGGGCATACTGGGGGACCAGCAAGCAGCCACACTTGAGGTCTGGGCGGTGGGACAGGGCTCTCTGGTCCCTTCCGTCAGTGGCTCCAGCCAGGCTGGGTCTCGGCAGCCCCATGCACTGCGTCCTGCCTCTTGGGAGGAGAGGCAGCCCAGCTGCAGTTCTCCTGCCCAGCTCACAAAAACAATGTCTCTGATGAGAAGCATTGCAGCTACTCCTGCATTTCCTTTCCCTTTTCCTTCTACAAGCATTCAGCAGTGGCTTTGTAGCGTGCGGTCACCTCCTGGCAGACCTCAGGTTTTGATCAGCTGTGTGCCCGGGCTGTTGCCCTCTTGTGGTTGAACCTGAAGGAAAAAGCTGTGGGTTTATCGCTGCACCTCACGAGGACACCTGAATTGTTTGATGGCAGGAGCTAAGGAGTGCAGAGCTGGAGCTCTGCTTCCCCAGAGGGTGTGTTTTATGCATGGAGGGTTTATTATCCACAGCGAAGGGCAGCAGCTCCACAATTACAACGCTTTTACCTCATTCTGTAGCCAGAGCTGAAGGTCTGGGGCATGGTGCTAAGAGCTGCGTCTTTGCCCACCATTTGGGGGAAATCTGTGTGTCTGTGGCTGTACCTGGTCTACGTGTAGGTACACCTGCTGTGGTGCAAGCAGCTGTGTGGCCGTGCATATCCCTGAATACCATGCCAATAGCTGTCCAGCACTGCTGGTTTTGCACAGTTTATAAGGCGGCTGACCTTGCTTTTGCTGAGGCTTTCAACAAGCCAATTTACAGCCCTGGGAGGGACCACCCAGTGCCTGCTTTCGTGGCCGGCGGAGGGGGACGGGAGGGAACTCTTCAAAGAGCAGAGGAGGTGAAGTTACCACGGCGGGCCGTGTATTGATTTCAGGAATTGTGAGGCTCGGAGTCAGATGCCAGCCTGCTTTGCTCTGATCTCAGCAGAATCTGACCCCTGTCCCTCGCAGCAGAGGTGATCGCGTTTCCCCGGGCAGATCCCCTTTCTGTAGGGCCGCCAGGGCGACGGACCCCATGCCTGGGAGCGGTGCGGGGAGGCATGGCAGGGGAGGCTGGGGCTGCGCCTGGTGGACACACCACGAGCACAAACCCCACCACGACAGCTCTGGAGGCTGGTGCCAAACAGGGTGGGTTGCTCGGAGCTGCCCCGTGTGCACGCGTGGCTCTGCCTCCCCTCCTTTGAAGAGGACGACTCTCTGTGAGAGCAGGAGATCAAGACTCAGTTCTCGGCTGAGTTGAAAGGCGCTGTTTACAAATGTTTATCCTGGAAAATATTTATAAACCTACCCCTGGGAGCAGGGCCGTACAGTGCAGTGGCCTCCCATGGACTGCAGAGCACCTCTCAGGATGGGCTGCGTCCCGCTGAGGGCTGCTGCTTGTCCTCCAGGAGCTGCTTCTTGTCCCCCTGGTGTTTATGTCACTGCTGTGCACAGCTCTGCACTAAACCCTAAATCACGCTCCCAAATCCCCTGCCGTAGAAGAGCTGTGAGTGTTGGGCAAGGAACAGAAGTGCGATGGCTGCTGCTCTTTGCAGCTGCTGTAGAAGTGTTTCGGGTTCTTCACACCGGGTCATTAAAAACTCCTCGTTAATCTCGTGGGGGCATAACGTGCTGCAGCTCCTCGTTAATCTCGTGTGGCTGTGAGCTGCCCATCCCGCTGCCCCCATCCCCACAGAGGCGAGCTGCAGGGGACAGCGAGGACATGCAGCGGCTGTTGGAGGCACGCTGAGGTTGTAACCCCGAGCTTACGCTGTTTCCACAACCCCTCCTTGCATCGCTGTCTGTTTTGCTTGTGTTGGAGCACAGTAAATCCCCCGCTCCACCCCAGCAGTGCTATTTTCTGGGCAGGGCGTGGGGATGGGCGCTTGGGTGCTGTGCAGGCTGGGGCTCTGTCTTCGGTGGTGGAAAAGCTTTGGGGTTTATTTTACCCTCTCCTGACATCCACATCTCACGTCAGCAGCCAGCCCCAGTGTGGCTTGGCGCCCCTGTCCCCTGCGTCTCAATGTTCCCGGGGCTGGGACGGGGCTGGGGGGACAGGATGCGAGCGGGTTGGTGGTGTAGCTGCCTGGGCTCGGGTTGCTGAAAGGGAGAGGGGGGAACAGGTGCACTGCTGCGAGCACGAAACTAGGTCAGGGGCATGGCCTCAAACACAACACATCGCTCCTCCGGCCCGGGGAAGTTCAGTCCAACAGTGCCTGGCTGCTGGGGCTCGTGCGTGCCTCACAGGCCAGAAATTTGGTGCTGCTGGAGGCTGCCTGAGCAGAAGTGCTCGCGGGAGTGATGCTGTTTGCAGTTGGCCTCTTCCTTGTGTGCTGACACCTTTCTGACCAGGAGAGCTGGAGATGTTTTGAGAGCATCAGCCCTCAAGCAAAGTGAAGCCACTGCGTTTGCGCTTTCTGCAGCCAGGTTACCTGCTCGGCGGTCTTGGGGTGGGTCAGAGAGGAGCAAGGCTCTGTGGCAAGCAAAGCAAAGCTTCTGCAGATGCCTGAGCCCCGGGAGCCACTGGGGCTGAAGACCAGAGTGACCGCACGTGTCTGCAGCGCGTTTCTTCTTAACGCCTTGTTTATTTGCTGTCCTGTTTGTTCTGGCACAGCCCAATCGCCTGCTGAGACAGATAACTGAGCGCTGGAGCACAGCGTGAGCAAACTTCTCTCCCTGCGGCTGCCAGGAGCAGCAGCTCTTCTCCCTGTGCCTGCTCAGTGGCAGCCAGGGAGCAGCTCAGGGAAGGGGAGGCTCGCCGCACATCCCCAGGGCACAGGAGATGGCACAGCCCCTTTTGGACCTGCCTATGGGGTCTGGTGCTGGCAAGAGACTGGGACAACGTCTTTAAACATCTCTTGTCCCACAGTTACAGGAGACAGAGCACCTAGGATGGGGCATGGGAAGGCTTTTGGCTGGATCACACCTTCCCTCTTCGCTCGTAGCTGCCGCTGGGTCCATGGAGAGCTCTGCAGTGCTTCTGGTACCTCTGCTGCACAGCCAGGGGGCTGTGGTCATGCTGGGGCCAGGCAGCAGCTGCCCCCGAGGGACTGCGTGTCCTCCTGCCACACAGCGAGCCCCTAATTTCCTGTTATTAGTTATGATAACACTGCATGTGTTTAGAAAACAACCCCGCGTGAGTCCTCCCTCTGAAAGAATTTGAACCTGTCTTGAAGTTTGGAGGAGAAACGTTTTCCCAGACAGCCCATCTGCAGCAGGACCTTGCTGTCAGCTGCTCACATGTCTGGGAAAAGCAAGTGGTGCATCCACAGGGGGAGCTTCCCTGGGGGCAAGGGGCGAGAGGCCCAGTCCCCAGGACCCCATGAGTGCCTCTGGCAAGGCCAGGTTTGGGCAGCCCAACACCAGCTGAAGCCACAACTCAGCCACGACGGAGGGCACAGATCTGTTGGCAGCTAGCACAGCCCCGCTCCTTCCCACCTCGGCTCAACGCCCCTGCCCTGGGACTTGCAGTCAGTGACTGCCTCCAGCCCTTGGGATGCGCTGAAGGAGCAGAGAGGGATGTGTAATCAGGAAAGTGCTAAGGGGTCCCTGGTCTTTGCAGGGTTGGTGTGAGCACGAGCCAAAGCAGCATTTTGTGTGCGTGTCCTGCTCAGCATCACCTCTGCTCTGTTTGGGGCTGGGCCCAGGGACAGCTCGAAGCAGCGCCCGGAGCTCATCGGTTGCTGAGCTGTGGGGAAGGGATTAAAGAATCCCCTGATACTTCAGTAGCTGATCGAAACCACACCAAAAATCTCTGCCAGGGGGTGTTGCTGGAGTTCATTACATACAAGCCGCCTCTTTTCATCCCGCTGCCATCAGAAAATACCAGAAACTATCAATAGCACGGTTGATATCACACTCATGTGATCTTATCAGCTCCTGCCTGTGAATTGTGACCGAGTTTAATTGACTCTTTCCCCGAGTTGGTTTGGGAGGGTTCCTCTTCCCCAGCAAATGAGTTTTCCAGCTGCTTACTTTAAAGGGAAAAAAAAAAAAATAGTTAGGGATTTTCTTTGGCTACCTTTCCGGCTTCCAGCTGTTAAGTACTGGAAATGTGTTCTTCATTATGTCCGAGAGAGAAATGTTTCTTTCTTCCGATTGGAGTGGCAATAAATAATTCAAAGCATAATGTGCTGTAGACAAGCGGGTTAGTGTCATTTGTTCTCCGCACAGCAGCGTGCGGCGGGGAGCAACCGCTGACATGACGAAGGGGCCGGGGAGGCGCTGGGGTCTTGCCTTAATACATCAGCTTAGGCTGAGTGCTGTCGCTTTTGTTATTTGGGTACAGGTTCAATAACCGAGTGTCCAGGTCTACCTGTAGGCAGCTTTGCATTAATTTAAAAAAAAATTAAAAGCAGAAATAAGCGATTTTTAGCAGCCCCTTTGAGCGAGCACGCTGCACGTCGCTGCCTCGGTGGCACCTCTCCAGCCCACGGCGCCTCTCTCCTCATCTGACCCCTGAGCCCTCGAGTCCTGGAGTGATCTCGAGAGCCAGCGATGGGGCTATTTTGGGTTAGGAGGAGGAGGGGTGAATTCCAGTTTTGTGGAGCGTTGCCTCCTCTGCCAGGGTTGGCTCCAGCTTGCGTGCGTCTGGTGGTCTTGGCCAGGCCAGCATGACCAGGGCGCCTCTACTACCAGGGGGGTCCTAGGACACGGCCTTCCACTTATTCCTCCTAACCTTGGGTAATTAAGGCTCCCAAGTTTGGCACGTGCTTCCCCTCTTTGGTCAAGGAGGTGCCAGGGGTTAGAGGAGATGAATTCAGGCGGCTGCAGGTGTTGGTGTCTGTGGTGGCTGCCTCTGGGTGAGCTCCCCTTGGCAGATCCTGTGGTGACTCTGGGGACTGATGGCAGCACACAGGTCTTCTCGGAAAGAAAAAAAAGTGTCTTTTTGGAAAGGTAGGGAAAGATGGAGAGAGAGGGCTGTCATTGGTGGTTGGTACCAACCCCTTCTCTAACTCAGCTCGGCTGAAAGTGGTGTAATGGGGACGCATCCCTGAACCAGCCCTGGGAGCAGAACGAGGCAACGTCTCATCTGATGCTGCGGGTGATCCGTCGGTGTGAGAGGGAAAAAACACCGAAAATTTTGCCATGAGCTAATTGAATTTCAAAGGAGTATGAATCAGAATAAGCCCCCAGTGAGAGATGAGGTCACTGACGGAGAAAGAGCAGAGCTGGAAAGTGCAACTAAAATCTTTCTCAGACAGGAAAGGAAGCCGTGGTCCCTCAAGTGGGATGGTGGCCTGAGCCACCAGTCTCTGCTGTGGTCCCAGTTCTGCAGCTGGGAGCAGGCAGCGCTCGCACAGCCCGTGTGGTGTTTGGGGTGTGAGGGGCACACAGAGACCCCCATGGGAATGGGAATGGGAACGGGCTTGGACACTGCTGTAGGATGGGGCAAGCTCCTAAGTGTGTGTGTGTCATATCTGCTCTCTCTGCTGACACCAAATTGCAGAAATCAGCTGTGGTGTTCTCTCCTGCCTGAGAACCTCTGACGGTGTCTCCATCCTTTTGGCCTCTCCCGTTTTCCCTTACCCCAGCCCAGAGCTAACGGGAGAGGCGGGCTGTGAAAGGGCTTCTCACACGTTTGAGATTTTCCTTCCCAATGTGGTGAATGCTTTAAAATGTTTTGCCCGCGAAGACGGCAGCATGTGTTTCCCTTTAAAGTGATGTTTAATAAGAATATTTTTTTAAGAATTAAAATACCAATGAAAGCAGGAGGGCATAAGCCAAATGCTAAGAAAAAGCCCTTGAGGATAGAATGAGTTGGTGAGCAATTGGGTCTTGAACTCTGTGGGAATTGGACTCAATCTGTGAAGTCTTCCCGGATATCCCGCCACGATTTGGAGCCCTAAAAATAGCACCGGACTCGAATGGCCCAGATGACCTCAAAGCTGCTTTGTGAGAGACTTGCAGGGTAGCCAGGGTAGGTGAACACCCCGCAGCACATCTGGGTTTCAGAAACCTCTGCGGTGGGGATTGCTAATTGATCGCTGGCCTTCGTTAGCACCAGGCTGTGATGGATGGGGCTGCCGAGTTCGCTTCTGCAGCAGGCAAACAGCAGTGCAGGACGGTGGCCTCCTTTCAAAAGCTGAAGCGAGTCTAAAGGGCCCAATTAACTGGGTTCTGGGGAGGCTGTCCCACCAACAACCACAGCCCTGGCTGCCGGCTGTGTTGGCAGCGAGCCTGCTCCCTGATTTATTTATTCCTGGGCTCCGCACGGGCCCCAGCCCCGACCCACGGCGCTCCGAGGCTCAGTGGAGGAGATGGGAGCGCACGCGGAAAGGTGCTTGGAGAGGGGCTCTGGCTGGGAACAAAGCAGCCAATTTCCTTTCACCACAGACGAGCCTTATCTTCAGGAGATTGTGTTTGTCTCGCATGGTGCCTCTGGTGTCGTAACCGCACTCTTCCTGGAGATAGGGCTTGAGCAAAAATCCCACAGCAGGAGCCTGGCCTCGGATTGCAGCTGTGACTCAGGAACCCCGACCCATGGGGGAAGTGCTGGGACCAGGGAGCTTGGGGCTGAGTTTATTTGCTCATTTATTTATTTTCTTTACATATGCATGTATATATATACATATATATGTATATATATATATATGTATTATATATATATGTATATATATGTATGCAGCTGAGATGTTTGCCTTTTCTCTTCTCCCTTTCCTTCAAACCCAGCGCTGCTGCTTCTGTGAGATTAACAATGGGCCGCGGGTAGGTCTGGCTGGTTCGGGCTGAGTTCACAGCAACACTTCACCACGATGCGCTCAAGGGACCGGAGGAATTTTGCAGGTTTCCCATCCCTACTGGCCAGAGGAGACATCTTCTCCTCTTCCATGCATGCAAAACGCCAGCCTGCCTCTGCCACCGGTGCTGAATAGCCAGGTTGTCAGTCAGATTGGTGTCCGTGTGTATAAATATATACATATAAATATATATTTTTAGCTCGCGCTCTTTTCTGTGATGTTAAACGTTCTTGAAGCTGGGCAGGAAGGAGCTGGTGATAAGAGAAGAAAAGGCTGGAGTAAGTCCTGCGAGCAGAGATAACACTGCGCAGGGAGCAGGGGTGAGCCGGCACTGGAAGTTCAAGGCAGCCAGCTGGGCACGCGATGTGCCTGAGGCAGCTTTGGGGTAGCTCAGAGCACTGTGCTATTAGACATGAGGCCATTGTGTTCAAAGGTGTATGACATCATCCGTACTTTGCTCTAAAAATACTTAAATCTCAGTCAAATTAAGGGATTTCCTCTTATACCTGCCCTGAGTCACAAGATCCCTCATAGGGCTTCCTCCTCGGCAGGAACCCCGTTTTTTCTCATGCCATTTAACCACAAGTGGTGATCACTGAGCTTGGGGGTGAGCTGTGAGATGAAGGTGCCCTGCGTTACACCACCGTGCTTTATTTTTATGTATTTTTATTTATGAAGATGAGCGCTCCCAAGCTGATCTTCAGGTGCCCACACCGTTCCCATACAGAAACTGGGCAAACCCAGGAGGCCGCGCTGCGCTGTGCTGGTTGCCTTTGATTGCGGAGCAGAAACGAAGCAGGATGAAAGGTCACACCAGACTGCTTAGCGAGTTGCTGCTTGCTGCTGGGAGGAAGTTGAGGAATTTTGGCCCAGCGCAGGCTGAAATTCCTCCTGGGTTGTGTGGGAGCCTTCGGCCTGGGGGAGGCCACTCCGCTCGCAGGTCCGCTGAGGCCTCACTTTGTCAGGACACAAACGCTTTGCATCGTGCCAGCTGTGCCCCCAGCTGTGCCCATACACCTGGTCAGCAACGTGCCGTGTTTCATGATGGGTTTTGGTCACAGCTGCTGCCAAAGTCACGGATTCCTTCTGTGTGTTTTACCAGCAGAGCAATCCGTGACTGTGGGCGCTTCGTTGTCTGCACCTCGGCATGCACACAGCTGATGAGCCATTAACCAAATTAACCAAGAGCTGTTAAAATACAGTCAGAGGAGATGGGAAAGAGCTTGGTGCTGCTCCCAATCTGACACCCTCTTGGTGAAATCCTCTCATAGGAGTGTTGTGCTGGGCTGGAGGAGGGATGAACACGATCTTTTAATGGGATTCTTTCTTTTCCTTGTGCTCAAGGTCAGAGTTTCAACCCTATTAGACTGCACGTTGGTAAAGAGGAGGTACCACGCAGTTGTTATAAGTAAGAGAGCTCTCGACATGAAGCTCATTCTTCTCTGTCTGAGGAATGGATGCCCTGAGACGTCCCACCCTGTGCCCACAGCCTCGGTCAGTGCAGCAGGAGATGGGGCCTGGGCCGGGCTCTCCTCCAGGCCGTGCTAGTGGTTGCTGCACAGAGATGGTCGGTTACTGGGGGAAAGAAAGGAGGACATGGTTTTCATTAAAATTAGACCTTCTCCCTCCTCCACAACCCTTTGAAAAATGCAGCAGAAATGCCTGGTTTGTCTCAGTCCACATCCCATGGCTGTTTGCGCCAAGACGCCTTCTCCGTCAGCTGTTCCGGGGCCAGATGGGCTGTGAGCTCGGGGAGGGCTGTCGGAGGATGCTGCCACTGAACTTCGCCGTCCTGGCTGCAGAGTGGTGAGTGTAGGTCTGCCTTCAGCCTCCCCGACCAGCTCCTATAACCCAGGGAGCAGCGGATGGCTGGTTTTGTAACCGTGATGTAGTGGCACACACCATGCCATTCCCTCCTCCATACATGCGCGCTGTCTGTTGGTTCTTGGTGTACTGGTGCACCTGGAGATATTTTCCCTGTTAGCTCTTTAAGTCTGTCTGGCATTAAAAACTGCATCAGTGCTTTCCCTTTAGTAAATCTCTGAGGCTCGTGGGGCACAAATAAAACCGCATCTGCCCGCTGGGTCCTCCACTGCTGCTCTTCGCAATTGGTTTTGGCTTCCAGCTGTTGTCATGACATGGAAAAGAAGGAGGCGGCTGGATCTCTATTAATAACCATTTAGAAGCAATAGCTCTAAAAAACTTTCCCTCGGAGGCCTCATTTCACGGTTTATCTTTTTCATTTATTTACTGCTTCATTTCATTTATTTACTGCTTCGTATTATGCAAAACGAACGTCCTGAATGCATTCAGTGATTAAATGTGCGAGATGCTATTTCAGAAACGTGCTGAAATCCATACAGAAAGCCTCCTAAGAATAACAGAGCAAAGAGAGAGACCAGTTCTCGCGGAGTTACCAAAAAAAGACTCTCCCTACGTGAGAAGTGACAGCTCCCTGAAGAGAGCTGTGTCTTGCTGCCTCAAATAACTGCTGTCGTATCGCGTCCCCCAGTCCTGCTTTCTGAGCGATTTCAGATTTAGGATGCAAGCACTCCCATCAGGATTAGCAAGCAGGAACTCCCTGAGCCCTCTATTTATAGAGAAGCTCGTTTTTCTGTATATTTTGGGGCGAGTAGACTCTGCTAGCATAGTTTTCTTTTTGCTGAAATCAGCGGCACGCTTCTGGTAGATGCATGGAGCAGAATTAAGGCAACGTACAAAGAGCCTTTGAAAAATCAGCTCCAAGAACATTTTTTTTGTGTGTCCTCAAAGCCATCTCTGTGTAGGTGGCTGGCTTGGGTCAGCCGGCAGGATTTGAGTGACTCCCAGTGAAATTCCTCTGCAGTAGCAGGTCTTTGGGGGGCATCGTTGCCCACCTAGCTGCCTGGAGCTGCTGGCGAGCACTTCACCGTCTTCATTTGTGCACATAAGGTGGCTCTGCACGAGTTCGTTTTCCCCTTTTCTTCTTTGAGTCCCTTTTTCCTTACCCCTCTTTCCAAGTAAGGCCTTCCTGGGAGGAGCGCAGCCCTTTGGAGGAGCCCAGTGGGAGTTGCCCCTAATCCTGCCAGCTGCTTACGATGCAGATGCTCTCCCAGAACAGCTGGCTCCCAAAAAACCATTCCCAGAATCTTCCTGGAAGCATTTGACAGTCACAGAGAGTCGACACCTCAAGGTAAATAGTCTGAGATCCTGAAATCCTGAATACGGTCATGGGATCTTATCCATCTTATCGCTGAAGGATTAGGGAGTGTTAAGGGCATCTTTACTGCCCCATGGTGCTGGGCTTGCACTGGCGTTTGCAGGAGGATTAAGGCAACTGGGAGGTTTTCAGTCCTTGTTGTGGGGGCACCCGCTCCTCCCTGTGTCCCACGGGGTGCCTCAGCCTGCTCCAGGGCTGGGCTGGACTTGGGGGCCAGCATCCATCCCCCTGTGTGGGGTACCGAAGGGCATCTGCTCTGTGGTGGCAGAAAAGCCCACTTAGCCCTTCCCTGGGGCTGTGCTAGTTCAAGTTTGGGCTAAAGACAAATATTTAAGTCTTGTCTCTAAGCAGATACCTTACACCTCTCCCACCAGCCTAGAAAGTGCAAAGGGCATCTCAGCTGAGTGCCGGATATCTCCTAATGCCCAGTGAAAGCCTGGGGTGGGTGAATCCTTATCTGGAAGTGGCTGAAGCATCCTCTCGAGGAATTCCAGCCATCCCCTCCCGCCCTGACAGCTTTTTGCTCTGCTGTGATGCCTCCAGTTACCTGCACGCCCCGTGAGCGCGTCTGGCTTCGGCGACACCGGGCTGGCTGCTGGGCTAGCGCAGAAACCAGCTCCTGAATTCAGGGGGGACGCTTGTGAGCTGGGGCTGAGCACACGTGTGTGTTGAAGCACGTCCAGGCTGATGCATCAGCATCCCCCAGGTGTAGCCACATCACACGGGCTGTTTGCAGCCCCAGGACCTTGCTGGATGCTCCCTAAGCCTCGCAGCAGCACCGCTCTGCCCTGGTTCGTGCCGGGTGCCCGGATTTGGTCCCCCGAGGATTTTTGGCAGGAGGCGTGCGTGGCACTGCCCAGGGAGGGACAGCTCGCACAGGAGGATGCTGCGAAGATAAAGCAGAGCTGTGTGTGAGATCGGCGAACAAGCCAAATCCTTCTCAGAAGCGGCATTTAAAGAAAAAAATCCTTTGTGGAAAGCTGTCCATCGGCTGTTGACAAAAGCCATGCTGCTTAGGAAGGGGCTGAACAGGCACCGTTCAGAAAATATCATCATAAAACATTGGGTTGCTGCTGCTTTATGACACTGAGCAGGTTTTGTGCTGGTCTGTGGTTCCCAGACCGTGGAGAACAGGAGAGGGTTTTCTTTGATCTCTCTCAATAAAACTCTTGAGTTTTAAGAGAAAAACTCAAAAATGGCTCAGTGCAGAGCTCAGTCCCTTTCCTTTCCCCCGAGTCTTGGTGGTCACCTGTCCCTGCAGCCACGTCGGAACAGCCCCAGCACCGTTTTTGCTTCCTAGGAGGGCTGAAATTGTTCTCGTGTGACTAAATGTAGGCATGTACCTCCCAGCAGCTCAACACGGATATTTTAATGAAGGATTCTGAAGGCTGGGCTAGGAGGAAATAACGCTGCTCTGGGACAGCTGAAGCTCAGCCAGGCAGTAAATGAGTAAACCCATTGCTTCAATGACAATAAATGATTACAGGCAGAAGATCTAAAAGGGGCAGGGTGCTGACCTGGAGAAATTCAAGGGCAAGTCAGAAGCTCCCTGGCTTTCCGGGATGTAGTTTGTTTACTAAATGCTGCCGTGTGGCTTTGCGGCAGCTTGGAGGAGTGTGAGCAAGACCTCACCAAAGAAACTCGGGATGGGGCTGGGATGGGGCTGGTTCTGGTTTGCTGTCCTGTTTTCACGTGTGTCTCCCGGGGCTGGAAAACTGCAATCGGTGCCTGGAGAGAGGGAACGAGGAGCTGGGGGAGCTCGCTGCCGTGTGCTGCCGTGTGGGCAGAGGATGCGCTGCCCCAACAGCAGCGGGGTTTCTCTTGCCTTCCAGGTCCTCAGTTTTGTTCTTCAAAATCTTAGCAGTGGGCAGTAATCAGAATTACATTTCCGTGGTGTTTTGGTGCTCGTAAAGCTGCCCAGTGCCCAGATAAGCAGAGGGAAGAGTGGGAGGGAGGTGGAGGAACTGCCCTCACCTCCACCTTCCCCTGCTGGCTCTGGGACTGGCTCCGTCCTTCCAGGCACTGCGAGCGATGGTCCTTGGGGAAACCGGCTCCAAAACCACTGCCAGCAGGGAGATGGCACCATAAAATACCCCTGGCTGAGTGTCCTGGCTGAGGATTCACTGTGTGAAATGAAGGGGGGCTGAGTTGCACCTGGTGTTTTTTTTGGAGATGTTGAGAGCCTGAGATCTGCTTGCCTGGAGGCAAGTGTGTGCATCAGAGCTGGTTTGCACCTCCCTGCCCTGTGGAGAAGGGAAAAAGAAATTGCCCAAGAGTCTGGGAGCACAGAGCTTTTTATTCATCTGCCTGATAATAGGAGCTAAATAAAGGCTCTGGAAAAAAAAAAAAAAAAAAAAAAAAAAAAAAGCACAACCATTTCTCTTGCAATATTGGTGGGGCAGAACTGTACTGGAACTAAACATGGAACAAAAAAGTCTGGCTTTTTTGCCAGCTCTATTTTTGGAGCGACTGCTCCATCTTTGTGAGTTTTCTCAGCACGTGCGCTTGAAGCAAGCAATCTGCCTTGATTTTTTTCCGGCAGGCTGTCGCACTCTACGAGATAAGGATGGCGAGGCAGGGGACTCAGCAGATTTGACGAGACATCGCTCTGAATACCAGGATGTGGGTCTCGTTCCAGGGGGAGGTTCACTGCGGTCACAGCCCCCTGAATGTTTTCTGTGCTCCGACTAGAGATGGGCCTAGCCCGTACGAGCTGGAAAGAAGAGGGTGTGAGATGTTGGCTGCCTGCTTTGTGTCCCAAAATTGCTGTCCCAGCTGGAAGGGATGTGTCCCAGCATCATGCAGTAGTGCTCACGCTGCTCTGGGGCATGGAGCAGGGAATGGTGTTTGGCCCCGGGAGCAGGAGCAGGGTAGGAGAACCTGAGCTGGGCTTAGGCTGAGCCGTGGCTGAACCAGCGAGGACCCAGCAGTTCTGGTTCTTTCCTGCAAAATGCTGCAGTAAGAGATAAGTTAGCATGCTGGGTATTTAGTGCAGCCGGCAGCACGAGGCCTTTTTTTGGCTGTTGGCTTCCCGTTACAGAGCGCTGAGCCCCAGGCTTGGCTTCGAGTCGAGTTTCAGCCTCTCACCAGGCACTGCTGTGGCTGCATCGTGACTCCGAGCACTGCTGAGAGCCAGAAGGACGCGAGGAGTTCGGACTGGAGGATGTTTGGGTAGGGACATTTCTTTCCAGCATCGGACTGGAAGGCGAGAAGGACCCCACAGAAACTCCGTGGGATTTACTGACTGTAAGCTCGTGGCTGGCTGTCTTTGCGAGAAGATAAATGGAGAGGACAGGGACGTGCCTCATGTTTCTAATTCCGTCTTTGGGGTTGCTGCTGTTCATTGAAAGCATTTCCCCCGAAGTGTGAGAACAGAAACGCGAACGCTGCTCTTGGGAAGTGCCCAAAACAAAGTGTCCTGTTGGGAAGCATCGTGCCTGCGTGGGTCCCCCAGCAGGGCAGAAATGCCACGAGCAAAGCTCCGCGGTGCTGCTGTGGCAGGGATGTGTCCTCTGGGCTGAGGGCAACGCCAAGTGTGTTTCAGACCTGACTGGTGGTGTCCATCACGGTGCATTAAAGGCAACTGAAGGAATTTTACCCTGTGGCTTCTTCCACTATCGGGTGTTTTCTGCCACTTCAGGCTGGGTACTGCAAAATCAATCCTAAATTCAGTGCTGGTAGCTCATAGGGCAGACCCTGGGGACGGGACCTGATGGAGTTAGGACACGCTCACGAGGCTTTTGGCAGCCGGGAGCTGTGCTGGGTTTTGATTTCTTCGCTCTGGATTGCACCGGTGCTCACAAACCCCACGCTCCTGCCCCTTGGCAGCCAGAGAACGGCCTCGGACCTGCGACAGCCCCACGGTGCTGCAGGACCCGCGGCTTCCCCAGCCCGATGGGGCTCCCCGAGCATCCCCCAGGTGTGAGTGTGGGTGCCAGCAGCCCGCAGTGGGACCACAGCAGCCCCTGGGGAGTGGAGCAGAGGCTGTCCTGGTGTCAGCAGCATCCTGCTGATGTTGAGACAGAGCCGGGACCATCCTGCAGGGCTGCGCCGTCCCCTCTCTGTACCCTAAAAGCACTCAGACCCCCTCATCTGCGTGGCTGTAGCAAGGCGTGTGCTTCATGGCTGACCTGGTAGCTTTAAATGCCCCTTCCCTGCCTCCTCCATTCCCCTTATAAAGCCTAGTTACTGGCAGGGCTGTTTTGGAGGCCTGTTTTGATTAATCCTCACCCTCTGACTCCGCGACGTGTGCGGCTGGGGCAGGCCGAGGTGCAGGCAGCTTTCTGGTGCCCCCGCGCTGAGGCAGGCACGGAGCCTTCTCCTTCCCTGCAGACATGTCCCGGGTAATCCTTGGGGGATATATGCTCGTACAGTACCAGTTTTGTGTGAGGAGGGGCTGCTGAGCCGTAAATCTCCATTTCTCGAGCGCCGAACTCCCTGTTGGGTTGGTTTTGATGTTAGGAATTTTCTCTGATAAGAGAACTTTATTTGCCTTTAAATATCACTTTGTGACAGGATGATGGAGTGGGGATTCTTGGAGCAAGCCCGTGCCAGCCGGGGAAGGGAAGTTCTGCTGGGGCTTTTGTTTTTCTCTAGCGCTGACATTTTAGCTCTTTACAGAGTACATTTATTTTATTCTTGGCAAGGCTGCGTGCACACACGTCAGTGTCCAGACGAACGGGGGCAGCCCGGCGCTGGAGCTGTGCTGGAGCCAAGTGGGGCTCCTGCCCTCCTGTACCTGCGGTGCCCGGGGGAGAGGAGCAGTCACGGGGCTTTTTTGCAACCACCTTCAAAATGTGGCTTGTGTGGGTGCAGCAGAGCTGCCAAGTGTAGAGCCTTAAAAAAAAAAAAAAATCTAGTTTTGAGGTATGACATGCAAGGTGCACACGGGGTGTTCCAGGCTCCGGGCAGATGTTAACAGTTCGGGATGTCACTTGATACCCCAAGAGCCCCCTGAGGCTTTATAGCATTTTGCAGCGTTTTGTGATTTCCTTGCAGAGCTTGGTGGTGGGACCAGCACAAGTTTCCTCAGCAGGACATGGGCACTGGTTTCTGGTGCCACCTGCTCAGTCGAGGCTAAGTCAGAGGAGCCGCCCAGCACAGCCTCCCGAGCAGAGCCCGTAGCCACAAAGTCTGAGTTTTGTTTGCATTCGGACTCGTGGGAGCTGAGCTCCCTAATCTGTCTCTCTCCCGCAGCCGTGTCGTATCAGCATCCTTTTAGATACGGAGGATTTTGCTCCACAAGCTGCCTGTGAGCAGCGGGCTCTGCAAAGCGGCAGCTCCTTTCTTCATCCGGGAGCCCCCAGGCTCCCCCTGCTTTTCACGAAGCTTTGAGCAGCCGACTAACTCCGTGTTCCTCTCTTTCAGCTCTTCCACGTGGCGTATGTCCTGATCAAATTCGCAAATTCTCCTCGTCCTGACCTCTGGGTGCTGGAGCGATCTACTGACTTCGGCCTTACCTATGAGCCCTGGCAGTATTTTGCCTGTAAGTACGGCAGCGTTACGAGAGAGCTGCAGCGTAGTGAAGCCAAAAGAAAGCCCAAGTGCAAGGACTGGGATGCTTTGGAGCTGTTTCTGGGTCACTGCCATGATGTGATATGTGTCTCCTGCCCAGTAAGGCCGCAAGAGTTGAGTTTTGGATTGTAGCAGCTGGGTGAGGTTGTGGTGCTCCTCAGGGCAGGAGAACAGCTTTTCTAAATATATTTTTTAAGGTATTGTCACTGGTGCCCACCCAAATCTCTAGATGCCAAAGCTGGCATTGGTGTCAGTGCTTGGGCATTGCTGGTCTAGGTGCAGAACCTCAGATTTCTTTCCATCTCCTGTCTCTGTCTGCCTGCCCTGTACCATGCCCAGACTAGCAGATTTCGGCTCCCCAGAAACAAACCCGCAGCTCACTTCCAGGTGGCTGCAGGAACCCAAAAGTCTGGGGGCAGAAAGCAGCCCACTTCCCCTTCCCCTTCCTGCTTACCAGAGCTGGGATGCAGCCTGGGCAGGGTGGGGAGCCGCTGCCCTGCTGCTGGCCTGATGGGAGCAGAGGAGGCACTTGGACAAGGAGGCTCCAGAAATCCATCTGTGCATCTGAATTCCCTCCTTCCCAATTCTCTGATTAAAGCCTGATCTCTTTAGGAGCAGCTGGTTCTCTGGCAATTTGTCCCACGGGGTCTGTGGGGCAGCCAGGTCTGAGGAGCGTGTTAACCACTGTCCCCCGCCCAGAAGCAGCAGCACTAATTGGGAGAAGATGAGAGTTAAGATCTACAACCAGAGCTTAAAACCTGTCATGGAGGGATCTCGGAGCACTCAGAGGCCTTGCCCTGGGCTGCCCCTCAGGGCTCGTATTTCTGAGTTACCTGTCAGCCCGTGCTTTAGCTCTGCTGGCCTTTTCTTGTGCAGGAAAGAGCTGCAGGCATTTTGTGTGCTGCATTGCCTTGGCATGGCAGCTCCTCTCCAGCACTTAGATTTTCCCCTCTGCCGTGTGCTAGGGGCGAGTCGCTGCTGTCAAGTTGCTTGTTTTGTTTTTTTGTTTTTTTTTGGTTTTTTTCTTCTGTAAGGAGAATTTCCCTCCCAGCTGTAGTGCCTCTCTTGGGGCCCATTACAGTTCTGTTATTGTACGGTCTGGGGCAGAGCTCTTGCCCTACAGACTTGTTCCTGCTTGTAGTGGCAGCGCTGCAACATCTGGAGCTCTCCTCCCTCCTGCAACCCCAAGCCCTGTCCACGCCAACCCCCCTTGAGAAGAAGCGAGATGTAACCATGCAGCCCAGTGGAAAATTCCCGTGGAAATAAAGAGGTTGCTGGTCCGAAACGTGCTGGCTTCACTAGCACGACGAGTCCTTTGCAGAGGTTTATTTTAGGCTTGGGGAATTCTGTAGGTGGTCTAACAAAAACACTGTGCGGTTCGCTAGGGTGGTTAAAAGCAGCTGGCAGAGCTGTAAGCGCTCTGCAGAGACGCCAGCCAGCCTGGCCGGGGGTGACACCGGCCCTGGTGGGAGGCGTTCAATTCCCCAGGCTGTCCCAGGCAGGGCACTGAAGTGCTCTGGGGCTCAGCTCTGCAGGAGGAGGGCAGAAATGACGCTGTGGAAAGCATCTGTTAGGGCAGCTGATGGGGTCTGGGGGAGCGGGGCCGCAGGGAGCATGGCAGTGCGGATCCTCCCTGCTTTCCTTGGCCACCAAAGAAGTGGGAGCGCCGGGGTGAGATTCGTGGTGGTGTTTATCCCCGTGAAGGGTTCCCCACGCAGCGTTTCAAATGGGGACAGGACATGAAGGATGCCCGCTCCCGGCTGGTGCCAGAGCCAGAGTGCCCGACTTCTGCCTCATGCAGCCATGGAGATTTGAGGTAGCTGGAAAAGATTTTTGGTTTTGCTAAGGAGCTGCTCTTGCTGAGCATCCCGTCTCCGTGCTCTGCCACGGCAGTGCTCTGGAGATCAATCATCTCACAGCAGTGACAGGTTCCTCCTCGCCCGGGGCTTCGGATAAGCTGCCTTTACAGCAGCACCTGGTGGAGCAGAGCTCGGGGGCGAGACACCAGAGCTAAAATATTTCCGCGAGGATGCAACTCAGCCCCTGCTGCTGCCACAGCAGTGTTTATGGAGCAGGGCCACGCTGCTGGAGACCAGGTGTAGCAATCAGCCCTTCAGTTCAGCAGGAGCAGCGTAGCAAATTCCACATCAGCAAATGAAGACGACAAATTCAGACTAGGGTCAGAGCTCAAACTGTCAGCTTAATGCCGAAATTGCAGTGCAAGTTTTTGGTAGGTGGTCACAGTCGGTGCAATGCCCATTTCCTACCTTCCATCTGTGAGTTAATTCACTGCAGTGAGGTGATTTGGAGGAATTTCTGATGATGCCTGTTACTCTCACAGCGACTCCCTGCTTTCTCAGCAGTGGAGCACAAGTGTGTTATCAACAAGAGAGTTGATGCAAAGCAATCTTTACCTAGTAAGCACTTAACAAAGAGTATAGACCCTTCTCTCCTGCTGGCCAGCGTGGAGAAATCAGTACAGTGCTTTGAATTGTTCCTTTCCTCTTACTGCCTTCATCTCTGGTTGATACAGCTTCCAAAAGGGACTGCATTGAGAAGTTTGGACTGCACACCGTGGATCGTATCACCAAGGACGACCACGCTATCTGCACTACTGAATATTCCCGGATCGTGCCTTTAGAAAATGGGGAGGTGAGCCGCTGCACATGGTCATCCCCCGGGGCTCCCAGGGCTTCTGTGGATGTAAAAAAAAAAACACTAGTGAAGTGACTGAGCACTGAAATAGGTGGAAAAGTCTCTTAGGAGACATGGGGCAATTCTTCCTTGTATGGATGAAGAAAGTTCTCTATCCTCCCAGCGCACAAACCCTAGTAGAACCCAGAGGACGTTTGGGTTGTGGCTGTGCCACCAGGCTGATGGAAGCAGCGTTCCTGTTGCCTGCTTCTTTTTTTGTGCCTCTATTTACATGGAAAAATAGCCATGGGGTGCAGCAGTCCGGAGGGACCTGACTGCCTCCAGTTGGTTGTGCTCAGGGCATGAGTCCTGGGGGCTCTTCAGCCCTTGCCCTGCTGCTGCCCACAGCCCAGCTAACCCAGAGGAGTGGCAGCAAAGTGTGGATAACCCAGGGGTATTTCTCTTTACAGAGGAATGTAAGTCAGCAGTAGGCTTTTGAGGAGGACAGCAAAGTGGAGGAGAAAATAGAAAGAGCCTGATAATAAAAACTTGGATACTGGGGAGTGCTTGGATTAAAATCTGTACTCCTCCATAAGGGCAGGTAATAAAAGCAGGCAGACCAGGGCAGGTGCTTGCATTGGACAGGAGACTTCAGAACTGCTCATCCTCCAAGGGATGCAGCAGCCTTGGTACAAACAGTGACTGGGCACGAAGGACAGAGCCGTGCTATGTTTCATGCTAGAAATTTGCTTAGGGAATAGACATTCAGCGCTGATTTTGTTGGCAGTTGTTAAATTGTGTAAAAAGGCAACAGATTTCTAGTTTTGTTTTCTCAGTGACTGAAAGTGCTCGTATCAAATGGTTCCCACTTGGCTTTTGGACGCCACTTACACTGCTCAGCGTTAAGACAAATAAAAGACCAGCAGGGAACTGATTCAGTTGTCCTGTAAAAGAGTAAAGCTTGGGTTCAGCTGAGGGAGAGATTATTTTCCTCCCTTATCAGAGGATGATGCTGATTTGTTTTCCTTCCTCGTGTTCTCAGATTGTTGTCTCTCTCGTAAACGGGCGCCCGGGAGCCATGAACTTCTCCTACTCTCCTCTCCTGCGGAATTTCACAAAGGCCACCAACATCAGACTGCGCTTCCTGCAGACAAACACGCTGCTTGGGCACCTGATGGGCAAAGCTTTAAGGGACCCTACAGTGACCAGGAGGGTAAGGCGGACTTTGATACTTCTTGCTTATGAGGAGGAAGTGTTTGAGGGGTCTGGGTGCCACCTCTAGGGAAAGGACATCCCTGGATGTTGCCCATGGGAAGGAATTTCCTTGGGCTCCCCATGCAGAAGGTGTCTGCAGCGGGTGCCACCACTGCTGTGGCTGGAGCTGGAGGCTGGTTGGGAAGAGTTGATCTTAGCACGAACAGCATGAAACAGGGAACCACTTCCTGGTGTCCCACAGAGCTTTCTGGCTGTGTGGGACACCCGGTTTGTAGCTCATGGGCTCTGTTAGCGGTGGCAGGTCTTACCATAGGCAGATGTTGCACCCTATGAGGTCAGGCTTTCTGATACAAGGAAAGTGTTCCAACGTGTCATTTTACTGAATAAAGTCCTGCTGAATCCTGAGGAGGAGAGTTGTGAGGCTTATTCATAAATATATTAATGGCTAACTTCTCTTGTGCTCTCCAGTATTACTACAGCATCAAAGATATCAGCATTGGAGGGCGCTGTGTCTGCCATGGCCATGCAGATGTCTGTGATGCCAAAGACCCCAACAACCCTTACAGGTATGTTTTTCAAAGTACCAGTTCTGTGTAAAAGCATTTTAATTGTGCTACGAATGAAATACAGCAGTGTGAGCCGAGTCCCATCCTGAGCTCGTAATTGTGCTGGTGTTGTTGCTCTTGGCTCTGTCCTGGGAACAAACTAGAAACCAGTTCAGCCAAAGTAGCAAAAGTGAAAGATGTTTTGCCCATCTGTCTTTCGGACAGATGAGCTCCCTGGTGTGGTTTCCCTGTACGTGACTTTGCCATCCCCATGGGGACAGAGTGCTGGAGTGGGAAGGTGAGCACGCAGAGCCAATATTGTTGAACAAGGAGGTTTCTCATCAAAGCCCAGGGCTGTGTTCTGAACACGTTCTTAGAAGACTCTTACTTCCCACATGCCTTCTTAAGATTTGGGGCAATGCCCTCATACGTGGATGGTCTCCCAAGAACATAGAGACTGCAGTTCAGTTATACTCACAGAACCATAGATAAGTTGTGTATGTAGCCAAACAAATACTCTTTGCAAAGAACAAGAGCATGCAAAACAGTTAAATTTTGGCTCATAGGACTCTTCCCATCCGCCTCAGCAATTTGAAATGCCAAAGAACTTCTTTAAACCATGAAAGTGTTGCATCTTAGCCATCTGTTTGCATCCTGAATGTTGCCTTTATGAAGGGGATGGGTAGATTCAGCTGGACGAGGGAAGCTTATATTACTTTCTCATAAGGATCATGTAGAGCTTTTGGATCTTCTAAAATAAAATTCCAGTGAGTCCCAGCCAAGATTAAAAGCTGCTAAGCGTTAAAACAAAGATGTATTGAAAAGCAAGTCTGCGTCAGTGTGCTTAACTCCTTGACAAAGGAAAGTTCATAAATATTTGAGTGCATGGTTCCTTGTTTTCATTGTAGACTTTGGTTTTGCTGGATGCACTGTGCACCCGTGTACCAGAGCAGAGTCATTTTTTAACATGGAAATGCCTTGACATTGATGGCTCAGGGTTTTCCAGGAAGGGAGGGGGAATCAAGGGAGGAGAGATGTGTTGGGATCATTGTTCGATGCCACTTCTGCTGATGACTTGCGCTGCCTCCCGGAATTCATCTCCTCCACTCACTGTGAATGCATTTGGCATCTTCCCTCTAGGCCCCAAGCTGTTTCCTAAAGCCGCAGCACTTGTTAGCGAGCAGCTGTTGCGTTTCACCCAGAGCAGATCGCACTTGCCTAGAGGAGAAGCCATCTCCTCCTTGGGTGCTTTGCACAGCCAGCACACAACATCTGTGAGGCCCTTGGGGATCCATCAGGACAAAGAAGCTGGGCAAATGAAGAGCTTCTCATGGCATTACTGTACCCTGTTGGCAAGCCCAGAGAAGTCAGCGGAAATATGATACCGGGGGCAGCATTTTGGTTGAGAAAACAAGTAATTGGTGAAGCCCTGCCATTTCTCCAAGGCTTCAGCAGCAGCTGTGTGCAGCCTTCCCACTGAGGCAGGCACTGCCGGGCCTCATCCCATCACTCCCATCCTGACACAGCACGGGGCCAGCACAGCAATACCTACCCCAACCCCACACAACCCGAGGCATCGCAGGGGCAGCTGGGGCTTGGAACACGCCGTCCCTTCGTGTCCTCGGCCTCAGCTGTCAGGACTGTGTCATTTGTCCAGAACCCCGAGTGGGAGGCGCGGGGTGTCTGCTGCACATGTCCTGCCTCCTCAGACGCCGACATGCCACGGCGAAAGGGCAAGGAAATGCAAACAGAGGGAGGCAAGGAATGTGATTTGGCCCAGCCCTGTTAAAAATCCCAGTTATGTCTCAGCCTGTCTGGGAGGTCTCTGCCTCTCGCTTTAACTTCCCGCTCCAGCACATGCCCGCTTTTTGTTCCCGTTGCCCAGAAAGGCAGGATGAGCACTCTGATAGAAGTGAGGTGAGCTAGAAATGTTGGCAGAGATTTTAGGACATGATGGAGCATGTTCATGAGCTGACTTCCTGGCCATAAATGATGATGTTTATCCAGCTTAGGAAAGTTTTTCTCAAGTGCCAAGTTACGGAGGCTGCACTTCCAGACACGGTATGTTGGCAGCACATCTGGCGTGAGCGTGTGTGTGTGCAAGGCCCTGTGCTGCGAGGGCAGATACAGCCCCCTTAAGGGTCTGTTGCACTTTTTACACCCATCTCTATTTACACGACAGTCAAACAGGCTGAATTTAGCATTGGGAAGTAAAGTTTTCCTGGGTGAAGGTGAGCACCAGCAGGATCGGGCACAGACCTTGCTCCTGGCAAACCCTGCGAGCAGAGATAAGCATCAGCAAGGACTCGGCATGTTGCAAACCAAGGGCCCGGGCAGGAGCCGTGTGTTGACATGCAGCTGCCGTGGATGTGAGCTCAGGAGGACCCTGCGAGTGCTCTGCTTCTGCCTGATAAGAGCTCCTGTTTCTGTGCCTTCATTGCTCCGTCACAGACGTACGAGCAAGAGGAGAGACAACCAGAGAGAGGAGCTGCTGATTCTGTGCCCGATGCTGAAGATAACCAACAAAATGGTATTTAAAGACAGAGGCCTGGCTGCTCAGAAAGCAGATCTGTGGGAGGAAGTCAGGAATGCTTTCCCCTGCTGGATTTATCCTGTTCTGGCCCAATTTGTTCTGGCTCAATTTATATTGTTCTGGCCCAATCCAGATACAGCAGCACTTGTGTGCCACTCTCAGCTGTGACACAGACACTCTCTGCAGACTGTTTACCCGCAGTTGTTGAGCATCAGTTCGAGTGGGAAGGTTGTGGTTTTATGTTTACGGCTGGATGGCCAGGAAATACGTGTGCTATGTGAACGCAGCCGCTCCCTCTTCTTCCTTGTATATATTCAGTCAATGAAACATGTAAATATTATAGCTTGTGAACGTTCATCCATAATTCATTAGCAGCATGGACCCGACACAAGGTGCAGTAAAGCTGCCGTGATAGATGAGCTTTCTGAGAGGTCACTGCTAACTCTGTAGAGCAGAGTAAATAAATAGCTCCTTCTTCATCTGAAACATGCCTCTTACTCACTGAGGGCCATCTTTTCGCCTTCTGGGAACTGAACCAATGCCTTTCAAACATCTCAGATGTTAAAGAGCTGGGATGCGTGGCTGGAGCCATGTCCTCCTGCCAGGGAGATTAATACTGCTCAGCAGGTTTATAAGTTCCCTGACTCAGTGACCATCTTTTTCAACACGTATATATTTTGGGGTTAGTCTCCAGCTGCTGCCATGGAAAAAAAGCATCAGAAGATTTTGTTTCCTCGGAGGCATTGGGCAGTGGTCAGCCAGGTGAGAGAGGCCTGTGGGTGGTTTTGTTACAGAGACGGGGCCAATGTTTGCCTTTCTCTGGGTCTCCCTCTTGGATCTCCAAAACATGGGAAGAACAAAGTTTGCAGTGGATGTTTTGGGGCTCATTTCTGCCACATTGACTCCAGCCAGCCCCTAAGGGATGTGGTTTCTTGCCTGGACTCTCCTGGCCATGGCTCAGTCCAAAAATGTGGGTAAGGACAGGGCATGAGTGCGCAGAGAGCCGACTGCAGCTGAGCGTTTCATGGCATCTGCAAGGAGAGGGCTGCCCGTGCAGCTGGGAGCAGAGGTGGGAGCTGCCTCATCCTCTCTGGCTGAAACAAACTCCTGAACTTTCTCCCAGACTTTCATGTCATTCCATATTTCATTAAAATGAGTTCACTTGCCCCATGCTGCTGCCTCTGCCTAACTATTCACTGTACACACGCCTGCAGGTCCCACATCTTCAAAATCTGTGTAGGTGGAAAACACAACACTCCCAACTCACTGCAGCCATCGGAGTGTGTCTGTACCTCTGTATTTCATCCAGAGTCACTACGCCATTTGTGCCTGATGTTTTTTAAAAAATAGGTTTATTTTTAAACGCTGCTTTTGAATGGAAAAGCAGTGGAGGAGGGAGAGAGGGGAGTGGCAGGCCAGCCCTGAGGGGAAATGAGTAATTGCACAGATAAAAGCTGGAACATGCTGTATTATCCATAAGTCTAATACAACAGAAAGCATTTGTTTTGGATGGGGATCGCCTTCTGCTAAGTGGAGGTTTTGGAGATGATGTCACTGCTGTTAATGAATCAGTGCCGTGATTGAGCAGGGATGAGATCTGTCGGTCAACCGTCGAGATTTCTTGCCCGGCGCCTCAGGAGCCGCCTGTTTACCCAGCACAGCCCTGCCCGTGCTGGCTGGGGAAGCAGGAGGTGCATTGCACGGGGAGCGTGGGCTGGCGTCTGCTAAAAGACTTCATTCACATTCCCCAGCCTTCCTCTCTGCAAGCACAGGTACACCTGGCGGAGCGGATGGGACGCGCATGGCCCCATCCCTCTCTGCCTCCGTGCTCGTTTATTCCTTCCACAGACACAAAAAAAAAAAAAAAAAAAAAAAAAAAAAGGGAAACTCAGAAGTAACAAAAATGCCTTAGAAGCCTTTTACCCAAAATATTTGCTTTACCAAAACGTTGCTCATTGGTCTGTCTGCCTGGTGACAGCTACGCACAGCGGGGCTCTGCGGCAGGTCCCCGTCGGTGCGCCAGGCTCGGCTGACCCTCGCTCCTCTCCCCCGCAGGCTGCAGTGTGACTGCCAGCACAACACCTGCGGCGGGTCCTGCGACCGCTGCTGCCCGGGCTTCAACCAGTTCCCGTGGAAGCCTGCCACTGCCGACAGCGCAAACGAATGCCAGCGTAAGTTGGAGCCGGGTTTTTCCTTCCTTTTCCCAGCTGTTCGCAGAGCACAGGTTGGCCACGCTTCCCCGGCCCCTCGGCGTTGCAGCGCAGCGAAGTCTTTCACCAAAATCATGTGGTTTGTGGTGTGTAGCACTGGGTGCAGCGTAGATCAGCAGTGCTGCTGAGAGAGTTTACACGACGGTTAATTTTGTTTAGTCGAGGCTCGCACAGGGAGGCCCGCAAGGTCTGTACGGGGCTTTGATTCTGCTCACGCTCCAGTTCCTCCTCCATATCCAAGGGTTCACACAGGCAAGTCTCGTTGCTCAATTCTGTCTCCAAGATGAATTGCATTTGGGTCTGTTTACATACAGGACATCTTTATTTGTCTGGAGAAACCTTTGGTAAACGCCGACACTGGAATTTGTGCAGCACTGGGAATGCAGAGCACAGAGCACAGCTACATTGCACGATCTCTTTTAAGTGCAGGGCAGCAAAGGACAGTTAGATCTTATTCTTGTGGGTTAGTAGAGACAGCAGGCTGAACTTTACAGCTCACCTCCATCCTGGGTGGGATAAAAGAAGCAAGAATGTTGCCCTCTAAGCCAGGCTACTTGAGGCCCCAAAGTTGGGTAATTTCTCTTTCTCGTCTCTACACGCCTGCACATATTTTTCTTCTGGTTTTGTGCCTGCTGTCATGGTTTTTTTTGTGTATTTTTTTTTTGTTCATTTTTAAACTAGACCTTGTGAAAGAGCTGTTTCTTCTGTGCTTTTGAACTGGAAGATCCCTGGAAGCTTGGGTGTTCCCCCAGATACATTCAAGCGAGTTTCCTCATGGAAATGTAACCCATTCAATATCAAACCCACAAGGAAGCGTTAATATCTTGGGATCCAGCTGGTGACAGAAGGACCTCCAAGGGCTGATGACTTGGCTAAAATCTCTCTGTATTTTCAGCTTGCAACTGCAATGGCCACGCCTATGACTGCTATTACGACCCCGAGGTGGATCGCCACAAAGCCAGCAAAAGTCGTGAAGACAGATACGAAGGGGGAGGTGTCTGCATTGACTGCCAGGTAGGCCTGAGGGGCTCTGGTGGAAAAAGATGTTGCAGATCCTTGTGTGTGTGTTTCTGCAGTCATTGCTGACACTCCCGAGTTACTCCCTCTGGGCCCTTGAGCTGTTAGTAAATCTGGCAGATGAGCATGAATCCTGTCCTGCAGGCAGAGGAACTGATGCCCGTGTAACCCCCTGTCTTTCAGCATCACACCACTGGCATTAACTGTGAGAGGTGCATCCCAGGATACTACCGCTCCCCTGACCACCCGATCGACTCTCCCTACATCTGCTATCGTGAGTGTGATTTCCTCCGCAGGTTACAGACACCCTCCTGGACTTGGTGACGCTGGGGAGGGTGGTTTGGGGATTGGCATGAGAGATTTTTCTGGTGCAGGGAGTCCAGCACCATGAGAGATGGCTCCACATGGGCAGTTCCTGCTGCAGCTGGCATTGTCCATGGAAGCGTGTGTGCACACGCAGCCTGTACGTGTCTGCAGCACCCATGAAATCAGAAGTGGTGGTGTGTCCAAGGCTGGAGTGACCTAAAACTGTGTTGTCACCTCTGCTGTACCCCCACGGAAATCCAATCTTAGCTGCTGTCTCTGTGCCCTTTCAGCCAGTAGCCACAAACCACTGCTGGCTGTGCCTCTAAGCCAGACCCTCTCAAAATCACTCTTTTTATTTCTGGAAGGAATTCATATCAGATGGTGGGGGCTCTTGCAGATATTCTGTGGTTTAGCAATGCCCCTGCTGTGCTTGTGGCTGCCAAGGGTCTTGATCAGTGATGGCCACTGCTGCTTGTCCCTCCCTGCAGGCTGTAACTGCGAGTCTGACTTCACCGATGGCACCTGTGAGGACCTCACCGGCCGCTGTTACTGCAAGCCCAATTACACCGGGGAGCGCTGCGATGCCTGTGCCGAGGGATACCTCGACTTCCCCCACTGCTACCGTAAGTACAGCAAGGTCTCGGACCTCATGGACCCAGCGGGCACAGAAGTAGTCAAAGCTTTCTTTGTGGCTGCTCTTTAGATGTCTTTCCTTCACACCACATTGGCAGTCCAGTCTCGGGAGTGGTTCCCACTGGTGTGGATGGAGCTGTGCTCGGCCTCAGTGGAGGCTGGAGCAGAGCAGAGCTGAACCCAGCTCCCTGTAGTCAGTGGGAACTTCCCATCTGTCTAGAGTCTGACTGCTGACTTCTGTGTTGGAGAGAGAAAGACATCCTTCCAGAGCCCGGCTCTGAAATGGCTGTAATTGTTTTTTATATAGCGGGATGTCTGCACTTTGTTACGTGTTTCACATTCAGCCTGTTCAGTTTTGGGACCCTCAACCCATTGCTGTTCTGACAGGGTTTCTTTGAGTGTGTGCAATGACCTGTGCGGTGTCTCTTTCTCCAAATAGCTGTTCCAGCTTTCGCTTACAACGATACTGGAGAACAAGTGCTCCCTGCGGGACAGATAATAAGTAAGCACTGCAATTTTCCTTGCTGCTTTGGCAATCACCCTGCTGTTATTACTGTTATACCTCGCTGCCTAATGCGAGATCAGGTCTTCAGCTTACTGGCCTTGTACGTTATAAGGGACAGCCCTGAAACAGAGTGGTTCTGAGAGAGGAGACAGCTGTAGGGGAAAGTAACTGTGGGTCCAGGCCAAGTGCGGATGTCCCCCTCTGTAAGGAACACCCTAAAAGCATGGAGGGGCTGTGGCTGAGGTGGAACTTGAGCTGTGTTCTCCCAGATCTTAATCTTTGGGTTTTGGTACACACCTGTGCCTGTGCCACACCTGCATTTTCTGCATTCTCCATGTGGTGGAAGGCACAGTGGGTCCACGCTGACAGCCCTGCTGCACAAAGCCACAAGTGCACAAACTCCTGGGAAGCATCCACAGGCGGCTGCTCGCTCTGTGTTGCTTCCTGTGTTGTTTTCAGTGTTCACCTATGCCCTCATCCACGCTCCCCTCCAACCCCCTCCTCTCTGATGATCGCCCCTCTCAGCTGATCTCACCCTTTGTCTTTGTTTCTTTTCCCACCGAGTCCTCCTTTGTCTCATGCTCCCCAGCATGCTGGAGATAACCTTTTCCTTCCTTCTGATATTTTAAACTCTATATCTTCCAGACAGGTTTTTCTTTCCTGAGCTGGAACTTCTCACTTCCCTTCCCATTTCCCTGCCTCCCCCTTCCTCTGGTTCTTGGATGATTTCTGCACTTCCCTCCCCAGCCCATCCCCCTGTGCTGCTGCAGGAGGCAGGGTTGGCAGAGGGCCTCAGCGCTGCTGGCGCAGGGCACCAGCCTGCCCTGACAGCGAGAAGGGCTCAGATGCAGCTGAGCACAGAGTGGCCAGAGAAGAAGCCCAAACCCCACCCTGGTTAGCTGAAGTTTGGTTATTCATGCACAGCTCTTGGGCAGTGCTGCACCAAATCAGCCTCCTGGGCTTGTGCCGTCAGCGTTTGCCTGCCCTGTGCATTGCCCTGTTGCAGGCCAGCACCTTGCACCTTGCGTGATGCCGATGTTTCCAAATCACCCTGCAACCCCCTGCGCCAGCCGTGCTGGTCGGCTGAGCAGGCTTTGGTTAAAACATTTGCATCCGATAGGAACGTTATTAGGGAGCAAACCTAAGTTAGGGGGCAAACCTAAGCTGTCACCTCTCACTGCAACCCCTTCCCTGACTTCTGGGGCACAGAGTTCAGCCGACAGCACGGTGTTGTTGCTTGCTGTGTCCCTCTGCAGACTGTGATTGCTACGCCGGTGGGACGGAAGGCAACGCCTGTCGCAAGGACCCTCGGGTGGGGATGTGCGTGTGCAAACCCAACTTCCAGGGGACACACTGCGACCAGTGCGCTCCAGGCCACTACGGACCCAGCTGCCAGCGTGAGTGACTCCGGGTTAGCGGCCTCAAGCCTCCCCCTGCTGGCCTCCCTCCCGGGGAGAAGCACGCCTCTCCCCATCCTCGGGTTGTGCTGGGGAGGGGGAATTCTCCGGCCCTACTTCCAAGAGACAAATTCCCAGGACTTTCGCTGGTATTTTCCACCCAGCCCTAACCCTCCAGTGTCCATCCAGCCTCGGGGTGCTCTTGAGAAATTCCGTAGGGATGTGAGCTATGGGCTGGGCATGCTAACTGTCAGCCGTGTCCCCTGTGGTGTGTCCAGTGACTGCATTTCCACCCCAGAAGAACGGGCAGCTTGGTTCCTTTCCTAGGAAGGGAAACCGCTTAATTAACTAGTAACTGCTTAATTAACTAGTGTCCTTGTTGCTTTCCAGCCTGCCAATGCTCCGGCCCCGGTCAGTATGATGGCACCTGTGACAGCGAGACAGGACAGTGTCTGTGTCGAACGGGATTTGAAGGGCACTCGTGCGATCAGTGTGCTCCTGGCTACTTCAACTACCCGCTGTGCCAGCGTGAGTATCCGTCCTTCCAGGGGCCTGGGGGGTGTGCGTGTCTCTGCTCTGCAAATGGGTCAGAGTGCATCAGGTCTGAAAAACTGTCTGAAGACAGTCTCTGCCCTGCTTACAGATACTTTACTGGGAAAAAAGATAGTAAGAAGTGAGCACAAATAGTGGCAGTCAGGGTGACAGCAGCAGTCTGCCTCTGCCAACTTTAGGGTAGATGTTACAGCAGAGTCAGTCTGCAGGTAGGGTTTTGAAGGAATACCAGAAGTGGTGTTGTGGGCATTTTGGAGGATGTGCAGAAATGTGCAGAGATCAACAGTTTGAACGCTTAGGGCAGCACCTACATGCCCATTTGAGAGTCCCATAAAAAGCCCCCTTTTACCATGAGCTTTGTCCTGTACTCCCAGAGCAGAGCAGACGTTTTCTCTCTCTTGCAGTGTGCGGCTGCAGCGCTGTCGGGACACTGCCAGGAGGCTGCGACTCCTCCGGGAGGTGTTTCTGCAGGCCTGAGTTTGCTGGGCCGAGGTGTGAGCAGTGCAGCACTGGGCACCACTCCTACCCCCACTGCTACGGTAAGAGCACAGCGTTGAGGTGAAGAGGGGGGGATGTGCACGTGTCAGAGTGCTGCCGTGAAAGGCACAGGGTGCTTTGTCTCCCCAAAACACCTCTCAGTAGAGGAACGAGCTGGCTCCGTGTTGGCAAGGCAGCTGAAAGGCATCTGAGGTTTCCTCATGGCAGAGTGAGGTGATGTGTAGCTGAATGCAGAGGAGAGAAGCCATCCCGGCTCCCTGCTCAGCACCCATCAGCCGTGCATGTCGCATGAGCGTGCCTCAAATTCTTGTTATTCACGTGGGATGTTTTGGTGAGGGTTAGCACTCAGTTCCTGCTGGCCTGTCACCTTCCAAAAAACACGCCTTTTCTCAGATGTTGGTGCTTCCCAAAATGAAAACCCATGTGATTTGCACAATGAATTTGGCAGGCTTATTCTGGAGGTTATGGATCGTGCCAAAGCCTGGAGGACAAAGCTTTTTTTTTTATCAGTCACGCTTCCTTATCCCAACCCGTCTGTGACCTGATGTCTCAGCTCCTGCCTTTTTATCTCTCATTGGTGCATTAATCTACTAAACTGCTGAGGAACATTGAATTGGCTGTAAAAACCTCTCAGGGGCATTTTCCTGGTATGGCTATGTTTTTAAATTAAAGTATTCCCCATCTCTCTGGAGAATTAAGAAAATTCATTTCTGATGGAAGTATTCCCCGTCTCTCTGGAGAATTAAGAAATTAATTCATTTCTGATGGAAATAGCTACTTCCTGTGGGACTGAACAGCAATTCAGAGCAACAGTGGTTGGCCACAGCTCGTGTGTTCCCTCAGACTACCGAGAGTCTTGCTCTTGCAGCCTGTTCCTGTGATTCCCGAGGTGCGGTGGACAACAACTGCAGCCCAGCTGGCCAGTGCCGATGCCAGGCGAATTTTGCAGGGCACACCTGCAGCCAGTGCGCCCTGGGCTTCTACGGCTACCCCAGCTGCACACGTGAGTAGCCACCCTTGGGAGAGGATCCGAGGGGAGGAGCTGCTGCTGTTGTTATTGAAATGGTTTTCTTGTCCGTAATCCATGTCTCAGGGTTATACATGAATACAGCTGGCTCTTGCAGCAGGGATCAGTTTTCCTGTGTACGGTTCACCTGGCTATCCACCTGATAGGTGTGCTTCATAATGGGCAAATATTGCTAAGGAGTGCTTCCCAGAGGCTGTGCAGTTTTGGCTCCCCCAGTTCATTCATAGTCACTAACAGCAGAAGCTTGGGTCTGCCTGCTTGGTTTGGAGATGAAACCCGGTCTGGATATATGGCCTCTGTACCAGTGAGGTCTGAAGAAGCAGACCTACAGAGTGTGAACTGGGGAGCAGCTGTGGGTCAGATTTTCTCTCTGGAAGAAGTGTGTGCAGATGAACATAAAACTTGCTGAGTTGCATCTGTCTGTCCTGGGGTCTGAGAAGGCTGATGTTTTCCCAGCAGTCTCAAACCATGTGTTCAGATTACATTTTGGTGCCATGAGACGTTCAGACGTGGCTCACAGGACACAATTAGGCTCTTCAGGGCTTGCTCCACCCTAGTTCATGCCAATGCACAGCAACTGTGCTGAAACCAGCTGGAGTACAGTTGCACAACAGGCTGAACAACGCAGATCAGGATTTGGGGTTTCAAGTCAGCCTCAAATTCAAGGTGGCATGGTGAGAGCCTCACAGCAGATTCCCTGGGTGCTGCATCATTCCTGCTGGTGCCAGGGCTGAGCGATGCCTGTGGCAGGTGCCTGCAGCCCCAGGAATTCTGGATAGCCTTCTGCAGCTCTGGGCAGTGTCCTCTATCCCTCCCCGTCGGCAGTCCGGCTGGAAGCCAGATGTACTCTTATGTCTCCCGGCAAGAATTTACTGCTCATTAAAAAATAATCTGTGATACAGTTTCCCTGAAGCAACAAAAGAGCATCATCACCCTCTTGCACCATACTAAATGTGGATGCCTGAGCCACGGCCAGCTGGCAGAGCGCTCCTAGCAAATGCTGATGCCGGCAGTATGCCTTTGAAGAGGCTGGAGACATGGATGAAATGGTCTCACAGGAATTCAGTAGTCTTTTTTTTTTTTTAATATCCTACAGCAATATCCAGATAGCAGAGCTGTAGAGGAGTCATGGCAAGGAAAGAGGAGAAGAACATGTTTTTGTTTGTTTGTTTTTAAATCTGTAGCTTAATTAACAGTGTTTTGCTGTGCCAGTCCAAGGCGTCAGCTTAAAACCTCCCCCCTTGGCATCAGAGCAGGGATTTGAGGAGCTCCCAAGAGCTGCCCGACAGCTTGCTGACCTTTCATGCGATAGGGCCGCAGGATCTCTCCGTGCACTCGCAGCAGGCAGGTTGGGTTATACAGGAAGCTGCAGAGCCACTGCCCTGCCTTGCCCTCAGCTGCTGGCAGTGCCACGGCTGTGTCTGGTGCTGCAGACCTGCTGCTCGTCCTCAACAGCCCCAGGGCAGACACTGATGGCTGAACGCTGCTCTTAGGAGCCTAGGCTTCTGTAGGGTCTGATCTTTCACTGGTTGCTGACCTTTTGGGGGTGAGATCATGCAGTCCCCTTTTCTTTAAACAGAACTACACCACCGAAATAACACCTCGCTATAGATGAAAGGCTATGATAAAAATGTGAAAAGCATTGTTTTTCTTAGCTTTTTTTTTTTTTAACTAAATCAAAGAACGAGTCTGTTATTTATAACCTGTGCTTTTGACTGCTTGGGTGAAGGTCAGGCAGACAAAAGAGGCTGCTGGTGGGAAGCCTTGAAGGCAGGAGCCTTTGTGCCCTGCAGGCCCAGCAGTTGCTTTCTCCTCTTTTGCAGCTTGCCAGTGCTCCAGGGAGGGCTCTCTGCACAGCACGTGCGACCAGGAAACAGGGCAGTGCAGCTGCCGGCCCAAAGTGACGGGACTGCGCTGTGATAGCTGCGTGCCGGGCGCCTACGGATTTCCACACTGTGAAGGTAGCCCCCTTCTCCTCCCTGGGGCGGGGATTCTGCTCTGGGACGTGGTGTGGTGCTGGGAAATGGGCATGTCGCTCCCCAGCAGCTGCGTCAGGAAGAAATAACCACCTCGAGGAACAGCCAGGGTGTGAGCTGTCTCTTTATCAATCCCTCCTTGTGCCTCTCTTTTCTAGTGGGCTCCTGTAACCCTGCGGGGTTGGTGACTGCAGATCCCTCACTGGCCCCGGTGAGTACCAAACAAACCTGCCAGCAGCTCGGGTCATTTTTTCGCTTGATCCCCTTTTTCTCACATTGGGACGAATCCGTCCTTAAGCACAGTGCTGAAAACAGCCATTGTCCACTCAAGGGTAGCAGACACCACGTCCAGCCACTGTACTGCAAGTCCTCACCTGCTCCTTTCTCCTCCTCCCTTTCTCCAGGGCTCCTGTGCGTGTCGGGCGTACGTTGAAGGCCCAGCTTGTGACAGATGCAAGCCCTTGTACTGGAACCTGACCCCGGAGAATCCCTACGGCTGCACGAGTAAGGAAATGGCCTCAAAAAGCCCCTTCCGTGCTGTAATGGTGCAAGACCCACACCTAAGCCTGTGGGGATCATCACTGCTGGATGGATGTGATACCTTTCCTTCCTTTTTCCCAATGAGACACAGGTCAAAGGTAGAGGTGTCTGGGGAGGGGGAGAGGTTAGAGCCCAAATCTTTCTGCTTGGTACAGAACGCAGGGCTCGTGCAGTGAGTTGTGCCACTCTCAGCCCTCCCTGCAGACATTGCACACTTAGATTTTCACGTCCTGCTGTGCAGAAAAGTTGAATGTCTTGGACAGCTGTGTCTGCAACAGTAACTGCCCCAAAACGACAAGTGAGCCCTCGTGCAGTTCTACCCCCTGCTTGCCCAGTTCCCAGCTCCTCTTGTCCTAGTCAGTGTCCTCTGATGTGCTGGGGACTGTCACCCGTCAGGCTTCTCCTCAGGTGCTGATTGCTTTTCTTGGCTTTCTTGTTCATCTCCCCTTCTCCAGGCTGCAAGTGTGATACCAAGGGCAC
This sequence comes from Netta rufina, assembly GCF_964035555.1. Taxonomy (NCBI): domain Eukaryota; kingdom Metazoa; phylum Chordata; class Aves; order Anseriformes; family Anatidae; genus Netta; species Netta rufina. The sequence goes on along the minus strand of NC_140140.1, from coordinate 13,286,718 downwards.
CATCAGCGGAATCGCAGAGTGCCAGCAGGTGAGCTTGCTCCTCTCTGCCTCTGGGCACCTCCCAGTCTGTGCTGTGCTGGGAACATTTCGGCTCTGTCTCCAGCAGCTGCTGCTGGAGAAGCCTGTCCTGACGCTGAGCTCTCAAAGGTTGCACCACAATCTGTGCTTGCATGAGAACATAGGATTAAGACCTGTCATAAATTAGGCACCTAAATATTTCTGTGTCTGGCCCAGGATGCCTGGTTTTTTGTTTGCCTGCATTTTTGGGTAATTGCACTTATCTGGCCCACCCACGCACAGGAAGCATGAAACTCAAAATGCTCCTCCAGTATCCCAGACGAGGACCCAAATAGCTGAGGGATGGCTCAGCCATGACGAGCAGCGGGAGGGAACAAGCTCTTCTTTCTGCCTGCTCTCTCCTAGGGCGACGGGCAGTGTTTCTGCAAACCAAACACCTGTGGCCAGTTCTGCTCAACGTGCAAGGACGGCTACTTCAGCATGGAGAATGCAAATTATTTTGGCTGCCAAGGTGAGTCCCCTTCTGGTGTGTCAGGTGAAGGGGGGAGGGCACAAAAGCTGGCCCTAAAACATGTGTCTGCACATACCCCTTGACTGGTGGCCTCGGAGGAAAGGAGCAGGGCATGTCCCACCTCCTGCTTTTGAACAAACCATGGTCCAGAGCAGGTGTTGGATCTTGCTGTGTATCTGGAGACCCAACTGGGTAGATGCTAGTGGACAAAGGACAAATGTTCATCACGCTGGGGAACGAAAGGCCAGGAAAGCACCTCTGGGTGCTGCTTGCCTCAGAAACTGGTGTGCTGAAACCATCGCTCGCGTCCTTGCAGCTGCACCCCATCTTCCTCCTGCCGGGAGCAGGTGGACGTGGGGTTGGCTGCTCTCCATGGTGCCCATGGGAAGAGAGGAAGGAGGAGATCCGGCCGCTGTCGGCTGGCCCCACACGGTCCCGGAAGGGCTGGGAAGAGGGAGCGAGGCTGCTGCTGGCGGCAGGGCTGCGGCACCCGGCCGTGAGGGTTTGCAGACCTTGTTACTCCCGCAGCCGTCTGGAAATAGCTCGGCGCTGAGGTGGAAGAGGAGCTGGTCCAAGTGGGGCCGGGGCCAATATGAAAACGGATACAATGGAATAAAAATAGTGGCCCCAGCCTCCCCACCCGCTGGGGCGCGCCTTTGATTAGGGACCAGGAGCTCGTTAGCACGGGGGGAATGTAAACAGGCGCTTCCTGCCCACAGGCTGCCGCTGCGACGTTGGCGGGTCCCTGGGGCCATCCTGCGAGGAGCGGAGCGGAGCCTGTCGCTGCCGTCAGAGCACACGCGGCCCCACCTGCGCTCAGTAAGCTGCTAGCACCTCAGGGTGCCCGGCCTCTCGTTCGCTGTCTCGGGGCTGGTGGCCTCTGCCACCACTGGGATGGGGACCTGACCCTCCGGGCTGCTGTCACATCAGCCGCGTGCCTGGCAGAGCTGTCCTCCTGCCCGCAGGGGTGGCATGCAGAAGGGTCCGTCACTAACATCTAACACCTCAAAAGGCTCAAGGGAACGTTGGTGAGCGAGTCAGGAGCTTTTCCTTCCAGATAACTAGGTAACGGTGCTCCTTCTCTTCCGCAGACCTGCCCGGGACCATTATTTCCCTGACCTTCACCACCTGAAATTTGAGCTGGAGGAAGGGACCACGCCAGCCGGCCGGGCCGTGCGCTTCGGCTACAACCCCCTGGAGTTTGAGGGGTTCAGCTGGCGAGGATACGCCCAGATGTCCTCCATCCAGGTACGCCTGCTGCCTCCGACCCAGCCCAGCTCCCACTGTGGAGGATGTGGCTGGTGGAGAGCTGCCGTGCTTTTGGCACACATCTTTTACCCCAAGTGCTTCTCAAACCCCCAAAGTCACATGACAGCCAACATAAACAGCACAGGGAATATATATAGCCTGTTTGTGCAGATATTTCCTGTAGTGCTAGGGACAGCATAGACTGATGAGGGGAAAGATCCTAAATTGGGAGTCCCCTGACATCCTAATCCGGTTAGATAAAGGTGGTAGCTTGGTGATTACTTACAGGGATGTCTGTAAACAGTGTATCTGGGTTTCCTTGTGGCTATTTCATCTGACTCTGCTCTTTCCTGCATCTCTCTGCATAACCTTCTCTCCCTTTTCCAAAAATAAATTAGATCCCTCTTTGCTGCCATGTCTGGCTTGGATCTCTTGTTACTGGTCTGCCTCTGCTCTTGCTGATAGATGGTTTGCCATAATGATGGTTTACACTAACCAGGAGTTGTCTAAGCCCCACAGATGAAGCTATTTCATCTGTTGACCCTTCTTTTATTTTTTTTTTTCCTTGGGTGGATTCTTCTTCTGCATGGCACCTGCAGAAGCATCACCTGTGTGCGTGTTTGGGGATGGGGTGCAGGGCAGTGATTCTCTGACAGTCTTGTCCCATGTAAGATGTTCCTTATTCTGGTGCATTTACTTTCAGTTTTCTTGGCTTTTTACATGCTTAAGTGAAATAACAGAGGGGACAAAAATATGAGCCATTTCCCGTTGAATTTGTACATAAGAGCTAGGCAACAAACTGCTGTAGGCTGCCTTGAGAAAACCCTAGCCTTAAGGTTTAAGTATGAAGCTCATGCTCAAGCTCGTGGCTTTGTTTTGCATCCAGCGTTGGCAATGAGATAGAAATAGGCCTTGGCAGAAGGTCAAGCTCATGGTTTTCTGCTGGCAGGTCTCTCCTGTAGTTTGCTCTTTGCAAGGTCCTTCCAGTTTGCTCTCCAGTGGGGAGAAGGTGTGTAACTGGAGCTTCAGGGAGTCTCCCCAGGCATAGCCCCTGCTTTGCTCTTTAGGCAGAAGGGTATTTAAGCAGGTGCTTAGATCTCTTTAAAACGAGTAGGATGAAGCATCTACTTAGCTAGTACCTTCCCAAACAGTGTCCAGACAGGCGGAGGGCTGACACGTCCCTCAGTGGCACGTTCCCTTGGCACCACTAGTTCGTAGCGCTGCGGGTTTCTGGGGATGAGGCACCAGCTCCATTTGTAGCCTTCTCTGTAGGCATCTGGGCAGAGACCTGTAAGCACAGGAGCTTCAGTGTTTGGTCCCTGCCAGCTGGTTATGTCACAAAGCCCAGAAGCAACACACAGATAAGAAAAACAACTTCTTAAAACCTCTCCTCTGGCACGGCGCGTGCCCCAGGATAGCCGAATGACCCCGCTGTGCCAGAGAATCTTCCCCGTGGGGTTGGAGCCTCTCCACCCAACTCCTGAAAGCAGTTTGTTCCCTCCGTGGGTGGCCCTGGAAGGGACAGCGTGGCGAGGCAGGGCCGATGTGCTTGTCTTCTCCTTGCGCTGTGGCATGTCGCTTTGGGAGCAGTGAGCCGAGCGGCTGCGCTTAGGCTGGTGGCTGTCGGCGGTGGAGGTAATTGAAGGTGTGCTCTGCTTCTCTCCCCTTTCTCTCTCCACCAGCCCAAGGTAGTGGTGACCCTCAATGTGACTTCCCCCGACCTCTTCCGCCTCGTCTTCCGCTACGTCAGCCGGGGGCCCGCCAGTGTGGAAGGGAGGGTCTCGGTCGTTGAGGAAGGAAAGTTTAATGTTTGTGACAACTGTAAGTGCATTTTTCGCTTCTAGCCTAACTCAGAGCATCCCACACTGCGACACTACTCCTCCGCCCCTTCTCCTGTCCCAGGTGTGCCCATCCCAAGCGTCCCCATCCCAGACGGCCGGCCAGTGCTGTGCCCTGGGGTAGCAAGGGAGGGGGAAGCGAGGCAGGCAGGCAGGCAGGCAGGCAGGCGGGTCAGGCTCTCCCGCAGCGTGGGTGAGCGGCCAGGAGCTGGCCTCCCAGTGACGTGTGCCCCATGTGCTTTTTTGCTTTTTGCAGAATAAAATCAGAGTCACTGTAGACGTGAAGGAGGCAGAGCTCTATCTGTTCCATGTCATCCTGAGGTATATTAATTCAGGAGGGGCCACTGTGTATGGCAAAATTACAGCTTATCAGCCACGAAGGAGAGGTAAGGATCCCAGACTGCCCTGCTCCCCTGCACCATCGCCACCTCCTCCCCATCCCAGGCAACCTTCTGCATCATCCTTTACAGAAGACACTTCCATACGGCTTTATCCCATTAGTCCTGCCTTTCCAATTCAGGCTGATTTCAGCCTGCAGCCCCCCTTATTTAACAAAGCAGTGGCAGGCTGGTCCCAGTCCTGGGGCTGTGCATTGAGGACTGTTGTCAGCCAGGCTGTTGTTGGGTAAGGCTGCTGTACAGCTAGGTGCAGTCTCTCCTGCAAGGGTCAAAATCACCTCAGTACCCCCAGGCAGAACTGAGCTGAGTTTCCACAAAAGCAGAACGGGCCAAATGCTGGGAGTTGGATCCAAACTTTGGCTGCTGGGCATGGTTTTATTTCACAGATGCCCTCATGTGGCAGGCCTGTCCTTGCCTTGTGCTTCTCTCAAGCCAGGCTGCTGGCTTTGTAGAGTGCAAGCTTTGGAAGTGACTTGGAATTGCGTGTGTTATAAAGGCAATGCACTCAGGTAGTTAGTTTCTTGCCAAGACATGAGCTGCTGGAGGGGAAGACGAGACACCAAAAGATGGCTGAACAAGCCTAGAGACCTGGGAATCGATTATTCTGGGAATCAGTGTGAGCAAGATTGCATGGGGACAGAGCTGAAGCCATGCAAGTGCCTTAGGACACAGCTGGCTGATTATTTTTACCACTCTAACAACTCTGCGTTGACATTGTCCTGCTGTACAACGCTGTTGAGATCAGCTAACTAATGTATCAGTGTGAAGTTCTGTCCTCTGTCTTAAATTGACATAGAAGATGTTTTGCCTTTGATATCATATGCAAGGTTTGAAATGCCAAGATATTATTTTTCTACCTTTTTTTGAGGGAAAAAAAAAAAAAAGCTGTTTATTTTTATAGCCATACTACACAGCAGAAAGCCCAGAGAAGCATGAGCCACACTCATGCTTCAGGATCTGACCAAAGGTCTGGAAGTATTTAATCTTTTCTATCCAGCAGCAGAGCTCATTTGCCTTATGATGGGTTTCCCTCTTTGCTCAAAGGCAACACTTGATTTTTGTAGTGTTGAAGGCAAACTGCCTGACCAATACAGCAGCAATGATATCTAGGGGGGCAGCTTCCTTGGTAGGCCAAACTGGCTCCAGAAACACTGCCTGGGTAGAATGGGCTTCTGATGGTAAAGGACAAGTGACTTGGAAAGAAACTGAAAGGACAGATTGAACCATTCTCTCTCTCCCTGCGTGAAGAAGATAAGTGAGAAGATGTGGCTTGCAAACAGGGAAGCCTTTTCCAGGTATATAATCTACTGACCAATTTGTCCTGCCCCACCTCCACAACCCCTCTCAGTTTGAGTTGTGCATCCAGTCAAAGGGATGTCACACTGCAGCTGCTCAGGAAATCTGCCCCGTTGCCTGTTGAGGGAAATGTCTTCGTTCCTTGCATCCTCACCTTTGCTTCCCATCTGAGAAAGTGAGGGCTTGGCCTCAGCTGGTGCCAGGCGTGTTGCAGACCTAGCACACAGGAGAAGAGACTGCCTTACCCCAGCAGCAGCACAAGTCCTTGCTATAGCTTCTGACCCTCTGCACTATGCCTTGATGCTCGTGTACCATACTAGGGTTGTCAGTGTGACGTTCTCCACTTCTTCATCTCATCTGCTCCCCGTGCAGCCACAGTCAGTGAATGCTTCTTAATCGTGTGCTTCAAAACCCTCCTGAGACTGTAAACAGGCAGGCAGTCTGCTCCTAGGTGCTGTTTGCGTTTTTGCATCCAAAGTTAATGAATTCAAAGGTTACAGAAATGTGTCAGCTGAGCCATGGAGCTGTTCAACTGCAGCAGGATCAGGACTAAAATCTCTTCTGTCCTGTCAGTTAAAATCAATGTCTAAATCTCAAGCACAGAGAGTTTATTGCTGGCAAGAAAGGAGCACAGACTGAGGGGCTGAGAGTTTGCCAGAAGGCAGGTATCTTGCCCATGGAGCTGGGGGGAGAATACCCCTAAGGAAAAGTGTACCTGGGCAATTCTTTTTGTCTGTCTCAGAATAAATGCTTCACAGAGGACTTCCTTCTCTAGCAGCCAAACTGCTCTTTGGGATGCAGTACTCTGTGCTTTGCAGTCCAGGGAGGCAGAGCACACTGTGAGAGCCGTGGATTATCATCAAGGATTGCAGAGATCGTTTTTTTTCTCCCATTAAGCTACTGAGTAGATTTAGAGTGGATGCCTCTGTTACGGGTTGGTGTGGGGTTGTGGTGCCTCTGCTACAGCAGCACCAAAAGAGCAGGAGCCCAGGACTCCCTGCTGCATTACAGAGCCGCTCCCCTCAGCATAACCTCTGATTTGCAGCCCCAGGCTTCCCATCTCCTCCCCGATGCCTTCACAGCCTCTTGTCCCTCCCACTCCAGGTACAGAGCAGACCAAGCAGATTGTCTTTGCACCCAGCACAGAGCCAGCCTTTGTCACCGTCCCCCAGAACAGCTTTGGGGAGCCATTTGTACTCAACCCCAACACCTGGTCTCTGGTTGTTGAAGCAGAGGGTGTGCTGCTGGTAAGGACCAGTCCCTGCACTCCGTCCACCACGGGGAGCTTCAGCAGCTCCCTGGGGGCAGGTGTCCCAAATAGAACTAACTCTCCTATTTCTCCTTCTAGGACTATCTGGTTTTGCTGCCCAGCTCATACTATGAAGCTCCAATCCTGCAGCTAAAGGTCACGGAGCCATGTACATACCAGCCAGCCCCAGAACAAGCTACCCAGAAGTAAGAGTCCCCACGTCTTTGTGCTGTGTGAGATCTACTCTCTGGCTCCTCTTGGCATGAGGTCAAGAAATACACACAGTCCACGTTCTGCGAGGGTCTGAATGCAGTAAAACTGCTTTGTGGAGTACTTGCCATGGTTGATAACATCTTGCCATAATTGATAAGACCATAGCCCCTTTGCTATGCTGGAATGTGTTCCCAGTGCCCAGGACCTCTCTGTCCATGTTGGCAGGAAGGCTGCTTGGATTCTGGACATTAGTTGTCCCCTCCGCTAGTTGCAGTGATCATCAGTATAAAGAACATTGCAAGGGGAGAAGCTTTTTGTTGTTACTGCCCTTGGTGGCCCTATAATACACGCTGTCTTGCTCCACACTACCCTGAGATGCTCCTTTGGGTGCTGGAGCCCTCGTGTTGGACCAAAGCCTTCTTCAGACCTTGCTGGGATCCTGTCACACGGGTGCTCTTGACTCTTACAACTTTGATCTAACAGCAGTACTTCCCAAATTCTTTCTCAATGCTTTTAGCTGCCTCTTGTATAAGTACCTGTCTGTGGACGGCTTCCCTGCGGTGTCCGGGGTGGACGCGGTGTGCAGGCTGGATAACCGCTTACCCAGAGGGTGTCCCACGGAGCAGCTCACGCTTTTCCATCCCTGGATGGCAACATGCAGCGGCAACGATGTGAGTAGCACTTCTGTTCCACTCCTTGCACAAGTACTGTGGTCACTTCATCCCTTCAGTCTCTCCTTGTACCCCCAGAGTGTTCCCTGAGAGTCTACAGCTTGCAGGTAGCAGAGTGATGATACTCTGCAGCCCAAAGAACACAGAAAGACAAACCTCAAGGTGTAAATCTGGAACAAATCTCTCTGAGCAAACAAGCAGCACGTGCCTTTGAATATGGGTTATCCTGTCCTAATTCACTGAGCAGTAACTGCTCCACAGGGGCAGGGGGAGATCGATTTGAGGAGTAAAGCTTTGAACACCTTTGGAATCAGGATCACTTGAAATACCACAAATGAGTGCTGTGACACATCTCCTCCCACGAGAGGTGCAAACTCCAGCTTGTGCATGGGCTGTGCAGAGGAGGCTGGTTTGCAGCACAGGCACCCTGCATGCACTCGCTGTGGGGAGTGGGACAGGAGACCCCCCTTCAATTGTCTCTCTGTCCTCCAGGTGGAAGTCCAGTTGTCGCTGCCTATTGCTCAGCCCGGACAATACGTGCTGCTCGTGGAGTACGCCAACACCAACGCTTTGCAGACAATCGGCGTTGCTGTCAGCTCGCCACACCTGGCCATGCAGCAGGGCACCTTCACCTTCTACCCGTGTGTCTACAGGTATGGGCAGCTCTGAGACAGAGAAGGGTTTCGATCTTCCTGTGACATGGTGAGGACAGACTCCCTCAGTCGAGCTTTTTCTGCTTTATCACATAAACAAAGAATGCTGCAGCTTTGTGTATCTAAGCTGTGTACCTCCAAACTCAGCCTAGCTGGACATGATTTTAGTGACTGGCTGTCCCTGGGAACTACATGGTACCCCTGGTACACCTGTGCCGGTGTAGTCCTGTAGTACCTCTGCCAAGAGATGTATTGCTCCCCTTTACAGCTGGGTACGTTGTTAGGGGCCCTGATTTAGGGAACAGCCTACAGTGGGTTTATTGGAGCTGATGGTGCAGGTCAAACCCTGTCCCTTACAACAGAAGTGTCTGATTTCAGACTGCAACCTTTGCAATAGGAAACAAATGTCTGGGCTGTCCTTGGGAAACTTCACTCTTATGACTTGCCAGAAAAGGCATCAAAAAAGATTTACAGGGACTTTGTGTAAATGCCTTCAGGACATATAGCTGGCAAGACAAGAAATAGATCGTGACCCTGCTCAAGGCTGGCCTCAAAATCTGTGTTTGTCTCCCAGTTTCCTTTGTCGAGGGATTGCTGTAGATTCCCAGAGCCGCTTGGCAACTTTTGAACTTACCTCGGAGGCCACAATTCGGTTCATCGCTGATCTGGCTGACTTCTTCCTGGTAAGGCTCCCTGCGAGGGCAGCTCTGTTTGCAGGTTGCAAGGAGGAGAGGCAGGAGCAGCACCTAGTCCGTGGAAGGGCTTTCTGCTCCTAACTGGGCTGTATACTAGGTCTCCATCTGAGTCATGAGCAGTCCAAGGCAGAGAGTGTGCTCAGCAGTGTTGTGAAATAGATCATGAGACGTGGGTTTGGGAGAAGGTGGTCAGAAGAAGCTGCTCTTTGCAGAGGAAGCTCTGAGCAATGTGGCAGTGTCTCTTCCCATTTTACCTGGAGGCATTCGTGGTTGCTTAGCGGAGGATAGAAGAAGCCATAATAGAAGAATCTCCATAAATACATGGAGCTCCTAAACACCTTAGGGCTTGTACCAAGGAAGGAGGGGCATTAAGCAGGGGTGCAGCCTGCTGTGCATTAGCCAACGTGTCTGACGAGGGGGGTGTTCAGTATGCTGATGTGGACTCCAAAGCTGCTGTGGAGTCACGGTGGCAAAGGCTGTTGTGTAACCAAGCGTCTCTCCTTCTCATGCCCTACAGCACAAGGTGTACCTCGTACCCGCTGCTCAGTTCACCATGGAGTTTGTCGAGCCAAAGGTGCATTGCATCAGTGTCCATGGCACGTTCTCATCCAACAGGTAACAGAATCCCTCGGGATTTTAGTGTGAATGTGGCTGTTCTCAAAAGCCCTCTTAAATTCTTACCACTGGAGAAAGAAATCTCTGGTGTAGGAGGCTGCAGTGAAGCTCCTCACCCATGGCCACCAAGCAGGCAGTGATGGAGTAAGGACTGGAAGTCAGGCAGCTGCTCCTTTCCCTAAACTCCACGTTGCCTCCTGGGGCAGATCCTCAGCTGTCATCATGAACAGGCTTTCCTGTGCTTGCTCATATACAACAAGGGACACTCAATGTATCCAAATTCTTAACACTGCTCTGAATAAATAATTGCAGAGGGATTAGCCTTTGCAAGATTTCTGTCCTTCCTGCTGAACCTGTGTCCCAGAGCCTTAGGTCCCAGTAGAAAGCTCTCCCTCAGCAGCTGTCCTTCATAATCCTAAAGGTGTTATAGGGTGTGCTTATCCTGCCAGCATTGCCAAAGCCTCTCTCCTAACATCCCATCTTCTTCTTTTGCAGCAGTTCCTGCATTCCCTCAAGGTTTATGAAGCTCTCCCAGTCAATCATTTTGGAGGGGGGGCAGGCTCTGCCCATTGCCTCTGATGTCCCCCTGGCTCAGGCAGTCCACGTGGTTCCAGCCGGGGTCCCGCTGGAGCCTGCACCTCGGCCTCCCACAGCTGTGGACCCCGCTGCAAAACTCATCCTCCTGCAACAGCCCCAGGTAGCAGCGTGGGCGTGGGGTGGGCTTTTGTGGTGGTGCTGTAACACTGGACAGCTGGGGCATGGAACAGTTTTCATTCTTTATTCGGTAGCTTTAACAATTTAGCAGTTAGTCTTGTCAGAATTTAATCAGGACTTTAAACTTGTCCCTGAACCTGTAATTCCTGTGGGCTCTCCTGTCTTACCTCCCTCCTGCCCTGCTTGGTTTTTTGGACTCCCAGTTGTGCAGGTGGTACTGTTAGAAAGGGGAGTGAGAAGGAAAGGGAGGCTGATTCACCAAATGTCTGACTGTTACCTGACAGTTGTGCAGTAGGAGCACAAGTCTGTGCAATAATAAATGAAAAACAAGCAGGCGTAAGTGCGGGCATCAGATTTAATTTTATTTATTTATTTATTGTCTCTCTGTTCTCATGTTTGGGGCCAGGATGCTGTTGTGTTCAACAGCCGGATTCAGAACCTGGGACGCTACGCCTTCATCCTGCACTACTACCAGCCCAACCACCCCACCTTCCCTGTGGAAGTGTTAATCAACGGGGGGCGCATCTGGCAAGGTGAGATGAACAGAGCCCTGGGGAAAGCTATTGATAGGCAGCAGCTCTATAAGAGGGGCCCCAGAAAGTTTTCTCGCTAGAGAATAACTGGGTTCTCTGAGGAATGTAAGCATGAAGATTGACTCAGCTCTTTCAGACTGGGAGGGTGTGGTGGGGTCTGCAAGGGAAATGTGAGACCAAGAGGTTTGTTTTTTTTTCAGGTCAGACCAATGCGACCTTCTGTCCCCATGGCTATGGGTGCCGGAGCCTGGTAGTTTCTGAGGACCAGATTATCCTGGACGTTACTGATAATGATCTGACTGTGGTGGTTCGAGTGCCAGAGGGCAAGCAGCTGTGGTTGGTGAGTCTCACTCTGGGAAGCTCCTTGGCATGCTGGACCAGGCTCCAGCAGGGCTTGGGGATTTTTGCATCTGTGTCACCATAAGAATGTTTCCCACCATCCTCAGTTTCTGAACTACCTCTGAAAGCTGCAATCTCCAGTGCTAGTGGCGTAGAATTGAGGGCAGGATTCACATCTGTCCAGCTCAGCTCAGCCTCACCCATCTTGTCCTTGCTGCAGGATTACATCCTTGTGGTGCCAGAAGACAGCTACAGCTCTCAGTACCTGCAGGAGGAACCCTTGGACAAGTCCTATGATTTCATCAGCAGCTGTGGCATTAACAGCTTCTACATCAAGTGAGACCTTTGGGTGGCTGCTCTGCTGTACGAGGGCTGCATGCTCCACAGAAAGCAACAGCCTTTTCCCTTTGCAGGCACTGTGCGTGGCAGGGGAGGGCTCTGGTTAATGCTTTCCTTATCTACTGACCAAACCCAGGGGTGTTTGGGGGATCTCAGTGTCACAGGGCTCTCCATCCCACCAGTTCGGTGTCTCTGTAGGACATCCTGATGGATTTTGGGGTGGTGGGAAGGTTGGGAGGGCATGCCACAGTGACTCCTCCTGCCTTCCCCTGCAGTCCCAGCACATCGTCGAGGTTTTGCCGCGACTCCGCCATCTCCCTGTCCCTCTTCTACAACAACGGGGCGCAGCCCTGCCAGTGCCATGAGGCCGGGGCACGGGGCAGCCAGTGTGAGCCCTTTGGTGGGCAGTGTCCCTGCAAATCCAATGTCATCGGGCGAGAGTGCTCCCGCTGCGCCACCGGCTACTGGGGCTTCCCCAACTGCAGGCGTAAGTTGTCCTGTCTCCTGCTCTGGCCGTTTTGCCTTTGGCTGCCTGGGTCTTGCCCTCATAAACACAGCTTCTTTCTGCCTCTTCCAGCCTGTGACTGTGGGACACGTCTCTGTGACGAAGTGACGGGGCAATGCATTTGCCCTCCGCACACCCTGAAGCCAGAATGCGTTGTCTGTGAGCCCCAGACCTTTGGCTGCCACCCCCTCATCGGGTGCGAGGACTGCAATTGCTCTCGGCCGGGCGTGCAGGAGCTGACAGAGCCAGGCTGCGATGTGGACAGCGGGCAGTGCAGGTGAGGGAGCCCTGTCCCTGCCCAGGGCACACCTGGCAGCTTCTCCAGTCCCTGGGGGAGTGACTGGATGCATTGGCAGGCTGCAGGGAGGAAACAGACAGCATGGGGAAGTCCTTGTCAGCACTGTGTCCCTGCCAGCACGGATGAAGCTCTAAAAATCCAACTGATCCTCACACAGCAGCGTGACGCTGAGGTTTCTAATGCTGCATCTTGTGTCCTGTGCAGGTGCAAGCCCAATGTCATAGGGCGTCAGTGTGACCTCTGTGCCCCCGGCTACTACCACTACCCCAACTGCCAGCGCTGCGACTGCCACCCAGCTGGCACGGAAGCGAGCACGTGCGATCCGGTCACAGGGCAGTGTCACTGCAAGGTCAGTCCTCCAGCACTTCCACGTGGTGCGTTTCTGCTCGGCTCGAGTCTCCTTGCTCTGGCAAAATGTTCAGCATTGGGGCTACGGGTGTCTGGTGGGCCAAGAGGGAGCCGGACTCAAGGAGCAGTTTGCTCAGAACACCCTGAAAGGCTTCTTTTCCCTATTTTTCTTGGCTGCAAGGGCTCACTTATCAGGCAGTTGCTGGGGAGCCAGGCAGTCTGTACCACTCATACAGCCGTCTCTGTCTTCTGCTAAGGCCTAGGAAGGAGCTGCTGATGCAGTTGAGCTTTGTTTGTCTTCCAGGAAAATGTGGAGGGCCCGAGGTGTGACCAGTGCCGCCTGGGGACATTTTCTTTGGACGCCAGTAACCCCAAGGGTTGCACCAAGTGTTTCTGCTTCGGTGCGACCGATCGCTGCCGCAGTGCTGAGAAGTACCGAGCCGAGGTAAGGGGGCTGATGAGTTGTGTTCCCGTCTGCCTGGCTCTCTGCTGCCTCGGGGTCTCCATCCCACACTGAGCTTAACCCTCTGGAAGATAGGCTGTGAGGAAGGTTATTTGTCATCCTGTGCCCATCTCCCACTTTCAGCCCTTTTTTCTGGTCCCTGGGGCCTCGTAGGGTGGAAAGGCGTAGTAGGGTTGTGCCACGTGGGGCTGGTGCTCAGCTTCCCAGTGGCTTCATCAAGATGCATGGGAGGTTGTGACCCTCTTGGCATCCTTTCAGCTGTACTGGAAAGCGTCAGCGCCCAAATACATTCTGTAGCTCCACCAGGCCACAGTGAGGGCTCTGGAAAACACGTATGGTTGTTCTTTCCCTGCAGTTCATCGACATGAACGGGTGGCTCTTGCTGAGCAGTGACCGCCAGGAAGTGCCAACATCCCTGAGCCTGCAGGAACAGCTCCTCCGCGCTGATCTCAAGAACCTCCCAGATGCCTATCAGGAGCTCTACTGGGTTGCGCCCAGCTCCTACCTCGGGGACCGGGTAAGAACACAGCGAGAGCGGGACCAGCAGCCACACACGTCCCCGACAACACCAACGTGCATGCCAGCAGTGTACCCACAAGTGTGCAGGCACGGCTCACGCGTGATTGAGCACGGACAGCTCTGACTCAGGTCCTGGTGTGGACTTGCAGCAACGTATGTGATCCGTCTCTCCCTCAGGTTTCCTCCTACGGTGGGCACCTGCGCTACGAGCTCCACTCCGACCCCCGGAGGGGCGACGTTTTCATTCCAATGGAGTCCCGCCCCGACGTGATCCTGAAGGTGCAGCCTGAGAAATTCTCTGGTGACTCTTGCTACCGTGAGCGGGATGAGGTGGTGACTGACACTTTCCTTGCTGTTCCCAGGGAAATCAGATGAGCATCATGTTTCTGGAAGGCTCCTACCCATCCCCAGGGGGGGTACATGAAGGTCAGCTGCAGCTGGTGGAGGTGAGTTTGTGCACACGTGTGCACCACGTTGTGTTCAGATGCTACTGAAAGGACAAGACTAGCATGTAGGCAGAAGGGAGGATTGTTTAGCTCAGTATTTTTATTGCTGCCTATTGCAGCAGAACTGGCTGTGAAAATCCAGGAACTGTTTTACCTGTGCAAAGGGGAGACATCCCAACAGCAGGGAAGTGAAGGTTAGGCTGGATGTCCAAGCGCCTGGAACAAAGTAAGGGCTTATGTTTTCTGCCAGTAATGTCAGGTCTTCGTCTTCTCCCACTAGGGTAACTTCAGGCACACGGAGACGCACAACCCTGTGTCAAGAGAGGAGCTCATGATGGTGCTGGCAAACCTGGAGCAGCTGCAAATACGGGCACTCTTCTCCCAACTCTCCTCATCTGTGTCCCTGCGCCGTGTGGTCCTGGAGATCGCAACGGATACAGCTACGGGCATCCAAGCCAGCAACGTGGAGTTGTGCTTTTGCCCAGCTAACTACCAGGGAGACTCCTGCCAGGTAGGGGCAAAAGGGCACATGCAATTCCAGGCAGAGAGTAGTTGAGCAGCCACCATTTGGGGCCTCAGACACCCATCGTGCTTGGTGCAGGTGGCAGTCCATGGGGCTTGGATTGTTGACCCCTGAGGGCTTTAGTTTTAATCGCAGCTCAGTTTGTGTCTGAGGAAGGAAAAACATCTCTCAAGCTCATCTGCAGCAGCCTGCTCACAGCTTCCCTTCCACCACAGCACAGCACACTGGGGAGACATGAATTAGCTGCATCTGGCCTCTTGGAAAAGGCAGGATGGGGAAATTGTTCAGGTGTTGAAGACCAAAATCAAGTTCTAGCAGTATCTTGGAGTAGGTCCTCCTGCCTGCGCAATTATCTCTTACTGATGAGGAACGGAAAAGAGCTGCATGGAAAAAAATCTTTGTTTGCTTTTAATCTCTTCTCTATCTATACAGCCCTGTGGAAATTCTGTCATGGAAACTAAATCAGTCTCTGCTTTGTCAGGCTGTTTTTCACGTCTCTGTCTTCTCCTCTCTCCTCAGGAATGTGCTCCAGGTTACTACAGGGACACCAAGGGACTATTTTTGGGAAAATGCATCCCATGTCATTGCAACGGCCACTCAGATCAGTGCCTGCCAGGGTCTGGGATATGCCTTGTAAGTAAACAGTGCACCAGCATGGTATTTTGGGCTTGGAAGAGCTGTAGTGTGTGATTAAAAAAGCTCTTCACATGCAAACGGCGTCAGTGGGACCGCGCTTGAATCACAGCATTAGCTGCACGTGGTATTTCAGGGGTGGTCCCACTCAGGGTCAGCCTCAGGAGAAAAACAGTTTTAGGAAAGAGGAAGGACCAAAGCATCCAGATATCTGGTGGGGAATTGTCTGTGCGAGCTGCTATTTCCTGCTGTCAGTGCTGAGCCCGCAGCCTGCCTTGTCCTTGCAGAACTGCCAGCACAACACAGAGGGAGATCACTGCGAGCAGTGCAAGGACGGCTACGTGGGCAGCCACTCTGCTGAAGGGTCCCTGCAGTGTGTTGGATGTCCGTGTCCTCTTTCCGTTGCCTCCAACAAGTGAGCATCCTTGTGTGGAATTGCCCGTTTCCCCCCTCATTTAACTGCTGGGAACCAGACTGGCCCACATCAGGGCACTGGTTTGGTGCTGGGGGGTGCGCCTTGTCCGTGGCCCCAAACCCACTCTCCTGCCCGAGGTCCCAGCAGTCCACACCAAGTAACTGACCCCCCGGCACCACGTCAGTGAGGTGCCTGCACCTTCCCGTTCACCCCTTGTCGTTGCAGTTTTGCTGTCGGTTGTGTCCGCAAGGGCTCCAACATGCAGTGCCTCTGCAAGCCGGGCTACGCGGGACCCAACTGTGAGCGGTAAGGGTGATGGCACCCGTGTTTCTGGGGCCACAGCCACGCTAATCCCATGCTGTGGCAGAACAAAAGCTGTTCTAGTAGAAACTGCAGAGGGAACAGTGGCCTTGCCCCCAGTGTGATTTGCTCTGGCGGGAATCCTTTCTGTCCCTTTCAGCCTGCAGATACCCCATGGCTGTCTTTACTGCTGATAAATTGCATTACTGGGGCTGCATTGCTTAGCTGGGCTTTGCCTTAACTTGCAGCCTGTGATAAAGGCACCTTTCTGGGGTATCCTAAGGGAAAACACAAAGTGCTTTGAGATCCCAGGGCTGCATCACTTGCAAGTGTTGGATGCCCTCACTGTTATAATTGCTCAAGACTGATGTGTGGTGCCAGCAAGAGCTCTGAGGATCCCCGCGGTGCCCTGGCTGTGTTTTAACTTGCTGTGTTTCTCCAGGTGTGCCCCAGGATACTACGGCAATCCCTTGGTGATTGGCAGTTCGTGCCAGCCCTGTGACTGCAGCAGGAACACGGATCCCAACATGCTCTTCAGCAGCTGCGACTCCCTGACGGGTGCCTGCACGGGGTGCATGCACCACACAGCCGGTGCACGGTGCGAGGTCTGCGCCCCTGGCTTCTATGGGGATGCCGTGACAGCCAAGAACTGCACGCGTGAGTGGGGCAGGCAGCAAGCACTGTGGGGAGAAGGTGGACAGGCAGACCTTTGATATGTCAAGTGCCTTGGATGAGCTGCGCATTGCCTGGATGAGTCATGCGCTCAGTTACACACGTGCCAGGACAGGCAGCCTCTAAAGATGATGATAAAAAAAAAAAAAAGAAAAAAAAACAGCTCTAAAAACATGCCCTCCAGTATCACAACTCCAAAACCTCCAATCCACCCGTCTGTAGGCTGCCAAGCCGCACCCAGGCTGGAACAGTCTTGCTCCAAGCAGCTACTGCAGCAGCGGTGCTGGTGCTTCCCCGGGAGTGTGGATGTGCACAGCCCACTCCCAGCACCACTCAGGAGCAGCAGCTTGAAAAAAAAAGGGCTGTCCTGGGCGAGGGCAATGAGAATAAATAGTCAGCTGGAGCAGGTCCAAGAGGAGAGAGGCTCTGTGGTAGTCAGAAACATTCCCTGGGGGTTCCTTGTCGGGAATAAGGGGGTTGGAGAGTAGCTGACCAGTCTCTTTGGTTCAGCACATAATTGGGTGTATCTTTTCCCTGGCAGAGTGCAACTGTTCACCTTGCGGGACCGACTCGTGCCACCCACAGACTGGCCAGTGCTTCTGCAAGGCTGGGGTGACAGGCCAGCACTGCGACCGCTGCCAGGTGAGGGCCACCTGCGTGCCGTGACGGTGCCTGCGCAGGCACACGCCTGCCCTATGTCAATGGGGCACCCGCTGACCTGCTTCTCCCTAGGAGGGGTACTACGGCTTCGAGGGATGCTCCGGCTGCCAGAGGTGTGACTGTGACATTGGTGCTGTGGGGAGCAGCTGCCATGTGCAGACGGGACAGTGCAGCTGCCTGCCTGGCGTCAGCGGCCTGCGCTGCCAGCAGTGTGCCCCTGGCTACTGGGGCTTCAGCGAGAGGGGCTGCAGAAGTGAGTCCTGCTGCTGGGTTCCTCACGTGGAGGAGTGGGACGAGGTTTTGGTGGCATGTGTGCTTGTCAGATTGTTAGGGGAGGAAAACAACTAACTGCTATTTGGGGTCCTGTGCGTGTCGCCAGAACCCACAGGGAAGCCCCCGGTAGTGCCATGCATGTAGATATCCAGAGATGCAATTGCACAGCTGGAATAAAACCACCTCTTCCCCTCCCTCCGGCATGGCAGCAGCACAGAGTGATGACACGGGCCTTTCCCTGTTGTTACACTTGGCAGAGTGTGAGTGCAGAGGGGGCTCCTGTGACCCGCGCACCGGGGAGTGCACCTGCTCCAACGGGCTGACGGGGAAGCAGTGCGACGTCTGCATGCACGACTACGAGATCCCGGTGGCCAACGGCCCGGACAGCATGAGGTGTGAAGGTCTGTGTCCTGCAGTGCTGGGGAACGAGGTGCGGGAAGCCCCGGGAGAGGGCCCCGCGCTGAGTGCTGCGTTCCCCTGGCAGTGTGCGATAGCTGTGTCCTGCTTCTGCTGGAGGATCTGCAGAGCATCGAGATGTCCTTGCCCTCCATCCGCAACCAGCTGGTCAACCTCAACGCCAGCTCCATCGCCTGGGCTCGCCTCCACGGCCTCAACAGTACTATGGCAGCTATCGCTGTGCGTGCAAGGTAGAATGCTGGTTTTTGCCTGTGCTTGCTGGCCCGTTGGCCTAATTTCAGCTTTTTTTTTTTTCTTCCAGAACCAGATGCGTGAGTACCAGAGAGCCGTGAGCAAGGTCAGGCAAAGGGCTGATGAGCTGGAGGATGAGAACACGGACCTCACGCAGGACTTGAATGCACTGCAGCACAAAGTAGGACACTTCTCCATCTCCCTCCCCTTGCCAGAGCAAGAGTCCCCCCTTTTTATCTAAAATGAGGGCTTTGAAGGCTGTGAGGAACCTAGTTCTGGCACGATGGATCTGCTGCTCAGCCCAGCTGTAGGTGTTGGGGTGTCTTACTCAGGTGCCCAAGTTACCTTACCTGCATTGCTCCACTGGAGGCTGTTAAACTTCTTGTGATATTGACGGCTGTTTCTTAGTTTAACACTTGCTTTTGAAGGGGTTCTGTATTTAACCAGTAAAAATAAATACAGTAAAATGTAATTTACAGAAGTAGCATATGGGAGGGAACATAAATATCCAATTCTGTCTTGATTGTATCCCTGTGGCAGAGAGAAGCCATGCCCCGTCAGCAAACAAATAAATCCTTTTGTTTTATACAAATATTATATTTGTATATAATGTTATACAAATATTATATTTATATATAATCCTAGTTATCCTTAGAGGCCTCAGTACTGCACACATTTTGCGAGGTGCAATCGGTACAGTCTAGAAAATCTACCTGTGTCTTCAGAGAATTTGTAAACTGAGCAGAATTTGATTTCATTTATAATCTCCCTGGTTTCTAAACCTTTTCCTGTGTCACAAGCAAGAGTGCAGGACAGAGATGTCCTCTGTGGTCTTAGAACCATTTCAGGATCCAGAACGTATATGCACCAGGAGCTTCACTTCTCACTTGTGCTCCTGTAAGGTAGTAAATAAGACCATCCGTAACACATCACAGGAGCGCAGCACCGGGTAGCTGTTGCAGGAGGTGTGATTTCAAGGAGCTCAAAAGCTGTGTATTCCCAGCCTCCTGTATTTTTGGGGAACATCATACCCTCTGATGGGTCACATTAAACGTAACTTACACTTGAGCTAAGCCAGTGTTTTGTGTTTTAGATGATAATGACTTCCAGAAAAGCAAACCATTTAGATAAGAATACAAGAGAGACTTACCAGAGAGGGGAGCAACTCCTGCTGGATGTCCAGAGTATTCAGAAAAGCATTGGAGGTAGGTAAAGAAGCGTCCCTGCTTTGTGGGTTTTTCCTGCTGGGAATTTTGCTTTGCAAACAGCAGAGTGCTGCATCACTTAGAAAGGGCCATGGAAAAAAAAATAAAAGAAAATAAAAGAAGGGGAGATGCAAATGTAGTGGAGATCCTCCCAGACTGATGGCTGTTTAGGTAAACCAGAGGTTATTGTGAGTCCCAGCTGTCTGACTGAATGCCATCTTTGGAAAAAATACGTGAAACTTGAGCACAAATGTTATTAAAATGCATAAAACTGTTGCTTCAGGAGAGATTTAGCAAAACAGGGAGTGACTGGATCGTGGAGAGGCAGCAAAATCACAAGAAGGTGTTCAGGATGTAGCGTGTATTAGTGGTAGTGGTCAACAAGACAGAAACGTGGCAATACACCTGTGTAATCTTGAAATTTGGGTGCCTGAGTACAGAACAAAGGCTGCCTGCATTTTGGTGAGGGTGATGTGAGAGATGGGAGGTCTCAGAGGGTTGTGAAGGGACCGGGGTCCGTTGGTGCTAACAGGACTGGATTTCTCTGCAGACTTGGTGCGGCAGATGGCCAAGTTTGGGGCGGCAAACGCCAGTACCACCTCCACTGAGGAGTTTCGGCAGAAGATGGCTGAGGTGGAGAGGATGCTGAGGGAGATGAAGGAGCGGAATCTGGGCAGCCAAGAAGAGCTGGCGAGGCGCGAGCATGAGGAAGCTCAGAAGCGTGAGTCCGGGACAGAGCTGTGCAGACCCTGCTTGGTTTGGTTGTTCCTGACAGCCTGGTTTGGAGCCCTTGCAGACACTACACATCATGGTCATGTTTGGAGGGTGTGGTTATTCAAACAGACACCCCTAACAAGTATCACAGTAATTTCTGGGTCTTCTGTGACACTCCAAGGGGATCACTTTTTTTTTATTCCCCTCAAAATGAATTTTACAGCAAATTGTACTGAGTGGTTTGGTTTGATGACCAAAAATGACAAAAGTTAGAACCAGGAGTTAGCATTTATCATGTAAGCATCGTGTGTGGATGTGAATGAGTCACTTTGTGTTTCTTCACTGTCCCAAGAGAGTGGTTCAGAATAATAACTGGCAGCCCACCATCCTCAGCAGCCCTGCCATCCCGAGGGCTTCCCTTGCAGGACCAAGGGGTCACATTCTGCTCCTGTGCAAAGCTCTGCTGCATAACCAGGCAGACCAGCTACTGCAGGGAGTTGAGTGCTTCTGATTAGCAGACAGTGGCAAAACATAATTGAGCAGATGTCAACTGGAGTTATAAAATGTCTCTCACTAGAAATGAGTAAGTGCAATGGGAGTAATGAAGCAGTGGAATGGGACTCAGGTAGAGGTTCTCCATCGTATGGAGCCTTACAGGCATGGCTGAGCATCTTTCTGAAAGAGATGCTCTCTCTCTCACCAGCACTGAGAATTTTTAGACAATATTAGATGAGATCCTATGCTGAAAGAGGAAGGGAGGGAGGATAGTCACTTCGGGTCTTGATAGCAACAAAGTGAGACCAGCATCAGGCTTTTCCACAACCAAGCACAGAAAGAGCCCTTTAACACAGCAGGAAGGCTTAGTGACAGTTCTCATCTCCTCTATTCTCAGTGTTGCATCGGGTGAAGCACGAGTTTCATTCCCACTGGGAGTCCAACCGGGACCTGGTGAGCAGCATCCAGGACCGTCTGGCCCAGCACAGCTCCCAGCTGATGGATCTCCGCGATGCCCTCAACGAGGCCGTGAACAAGACCAGGCAGACAGAGGACTTGAACAGTCTGAACCGCAACAACCTGGAGGAGAGTCAGGTAGACCTTCACCAGACGTTCTGCCCAGCAGTGAGGGGTTCCTGCCCTGGCCCCACTCGCTCCTAACTCCACATCTCTGTGTCCAGCAAAAGAGCCGTGAGCTCCAGAAGCAGTACGGGCTGGTGCAGGAGACCCTGAGGATGGCTGAGGACTCCCTGGCCCAGGTCTCCAACTTCCTACAGAAGATGGAGAGCGCGAAGGAGGTGAGTGATGGAGTTGCTTTGGTATGGGCAGAGCACAGTGGGGCAGCCCTGGGGAGTGACACATGTCCTTGCAGGCGTACGAGAAGCTGGCAGCACTGCTGGATGGAGCGAAGCTGCCCCTGACAGAGCGGGTCAAGAAATTCTCCCCAGCCAGCAGCAAGATCCCCATCGTGGAGCAGGCGGAGGAGCATGCCCGGCTCCTGAGCGAGCTCGCCAAGAACCTGTCCAGGTGAGACATCCCCCCAGCTCCCTGGTCCTGCCTCTCAGTCTGTCACCACCCAACCTTCACTTCTGAGGGTTGGGGATGAGAAACCACAACCCCTACATTGCAGCAGGGGAGCAGTGGCATGTTGTCTCCAAGGCTTTAGCTCCACAGGCTTGACAGCTTTGTCTTCCAACACAGCATTATCCAGGGCACAAACCAAGATGGTTTTATCCAGAGGGCGATTGATGCCTCCAACGCCTATGCCAGCATCATTGAAGCTGTGAGAAAAGCTGAGCGAGCAGCCCATGATGCCGACGAGGCAGCAGGCGAGGCTTTGATGGTACGTGCTGTGCAGATGAGCAAAAGACAAATTCCCTCAACGGTCCTGCAGCTTTTCACACCCACACGTAGTGGTCTGCTGCCCCCTCCCTCTGAGACTTCAGCACTTTGTTCTTAGTCAGAAAACAGAAGATCTGCTGAGGCCAGGGCTGGACTTTCGGGGTTGGGGTTTCTCCATCACATCCCACAGGACACCCTACTTCAGTTGTCCAAATGAGCATTTTCTGAGGGTGGTCAGGAGCAGACTTGAATTCTTCTTCGAGACTCCCAGGCAGCACCTGTTGTTTTTTTTTACAGAATGTCATATCAGAAAATCTCGGGGCTATCTCTAAAGAGCTGAAGAGGAACAGCAGCAATCTTGAGGAGTCTGTGATGAGACAGCAGAGAAAACTCAATGGAGGTGAGAGAAACTCCTTGCAGGATGAAGGCTTTGGGCAGAAGTAGCAGATCACAATGTCCTTTGGGCTGGACCGAGACCCAATATGCAGAGTATGTGCTTCTACATTTCTTTAATTGCAGCTATTAAAGGCACTCTGCAGACAGCGAAGGACAAGCTGGCCGACCTCCGCACGAAAAAGGAGCAGCTTCTGAACCAGCTGCAGTCTGTGCAAGACATGCTGGGACGGGACCAAGGTTTGTCCTGGGTGGGCACTGGTGCTCTCTGCCTCCTTTCTCAAGTCCAGGCTGTGAGCCAAGACTGCTTCTTTTTCTCTTCTGGCCACCTCAGAGATTTTCCTCCTGTCTTTCCAGAGGACACAAAGGAAGAGATCCAGAAAGCCAAAGCAGCAGCGACAGAGGCCAACGAAACAGCTTCAAGAGTGGAAGATACCCTGAGCACCATGAGGAGGAACCTGGATGAGTGGAAGGACAAGTATGGAGGCCTTCGAAACGAAGACCTGAACCGAGCAGTCCAAGACGCCAAGAAATCCGGTGAGTGCTCCTTTGTTTTAATCTCAGTCTGCAGTGTGTGCATCACCTGGGCCTTTACTGCAAGAGATTGCATGCACTGGAGCATCTTTAAACCCTTCGTCGAGGCTGCTGTGCTTGGGGGGTGATAGCATGACCCTGCTTGGACTTGCACATCTCAAAATTGCAAGATCTTCACATCTCCCTTCCTCACTAACACAAAAACACTGGCTCCTCTGTAATTCCAGTGTCCAGCCTGGAAAGCACCATCCCACTCCTGCTGGGGACGCTGAGCAGCCTGGAGAACAGGAGGAACAAGAATGCCACCGTGTCAGAGAACATCGTGCGGATCCGGCAGCTCATCACGCAGGCGAGGAACGCCGCCAGCAAGGTGGGCTTGTGGGAGGGAGAGGGCTGTGCACAGGGGGCGAGGAGCTTGGGGTGAGCGAGGGCTTACCTGAGGGTGGTGTGTAAGTGGGAGAGGGAGCTAGAAGAGCTCTGGGGCTACCAGGCACGGCTGCTTTCTGAAGGGAAGACTCCAGAAAGTGGACTTGGCAGAGCGGTCGTGGACGAGAGGTAGCAGCAGTGGTTTCAGCCCTTTGGGCTTGGATTTCTTTCCCTCCAGGTGAAAGTACCCATGAAGTTCAACGGCAGCTCAGGCGTGCAGGTCCGGATGCCCAGCAACCTGCAGGATTTGGCAGCCTACACATCCCTCAAATTCTACATCCAAAATCCTGAGCCCAGGAGCCGTCAGCGACGGCAGGATGGGGCAGAAGAGGGGCGGTTCGTGTTGTACCTGGGCAGCCGAGAGGTGAGATGGGACTGCACGGGCAGGAGGGGGGCAGCGGGAGCCCAGACAGGGAGCAGTGTCAGCGGGGGATTCTGCCTAGGCATCGTGCCCTCAGTGCAGCCCTCAGCACCTGGGGAACCAGGAGCTTTTCTCCCCATGCCCTGCTGTTCCCCCAGCTCTGGTGCATCAGGGGGAGCACCACTTGGTGCACCCCTGTGCATCCTGATTGCCAACACGTGGCCCTGTCTCTCCCTGCATTCAGGCCACTGGAGACTACCTGGGTATCGTGCTCAAGGACCACAAAGTGCAGTGGGTCTACAAACTGGGTAACGAGGAGCCAGCTTCCCTGACGGTCGATGAGGAGATCGGAGAGCAGTTCGCCACCATCAGCATTAACCGGTAGGAGACTGATGGGACATGGCCTGAGGGACCTCACTGGGAGCCTGTCCCCGCAGTGCACGTGCGTGGTGGTGCTGTGCCCAAACCCAGGCAGGGCTTGCAGAGGTGCCGTGGATTCCAGCATCTATTCATTTCTAAATGATCAAGTTCAAAAAATGGCAGGGAAATTATCTTACCGCATCATGGAAGGTCTTGGGAGGTGCCTTCATGAAAGGAAAGATGATGCTGTCCGTGGTGAGGCCCTTCAGCCTGGTGGCAGCACGGGTAACAGGAGTGCTGACTCCTTTCGATGCACTGCTGCTGTGGGGTTCCCTGGTGGGGGTTGCACCCTTTTTTAGCTGAGCTTCGTGTGGAGGCCCTTTGCTCAGGGAGGGCAAGGTTGGCTTGTCTTTGGCAGTCTCCACTTACCTTGAGCATCTCTCCCTGCCGCAGGATACTGCAGTACGGGCAAATGTCGGTGATTGTGGAAAGGCAGACGGTGCACGAGACCAAGGGAGACAGCGTGGCCAAGGGGGAACAGGGGCTGCTCAACCTCGACCCGCACAACGTGGTCTTCTACGTGGGCGGCTACCCCGCCAGCTTCACGGTGAGACGGGCAGAAGGAAGGGAGGCACGGTTTTCTGGGAGGTATCAGCATTATCTTTGGAGCTTCTTGGGGGGAGAGCCCTCGATATGGTGGGGAAACCAGGACCAAACTTGCCTTATCTGGTTCCGTTCCCAGCCCCCTCCCGCTCTGCGTTATCCCAACTACCGTGGGTGCCTGGAGCTGGACACGCTGAACGAGGAGGTGGTGAGTCTGTACAACTTCCAGCACACCTTCCAGCTGGACACCACCTCTGAGAAGCCCTGTGCGAGGTAAGGCACCGCAACCAGGCCAGGGCAGCTCCTGTCCCAGGGGCTTACCGTGACCCTTGGCTGCCCCAGAGCGTGGCAGTCAGCTTTGAAGTGATGCCTTTTGTCTCTTCTTGCATGGTCCAGGTCCAAGTCCACAGGAGATCCCTGGCTGACCGACGGCTCCTACTTTGATGGTACCGGGTATGCAGAGATCAAGTTTGAGAGCCAGTTTGGTACAACCAAGCGCTTCGAGCAGGAGATCCGGGTTGTCTCCTATAACGGCATCCTCTTCTTCCTGGAGAATCAGGCAGGTGCCCGCTCCTCTAGGGAGCCTCCACCCCTCTACCAGTGGGTTGGGGCAGTGGGGAGGAGAGGGCTTCGGAGGTGGCAGAGAGCTGCTTGGAGCAGTATTTCTGCACTTTTGTTAAAAGCCACAAGAGGGCTGGATGCAGACCTCACAGCCAAGGCAGTCACTTGTCTGGTGCCTGAGGGCCTCCCCTGAGCTCCAAGAGCTTTTGAGCTAGGCCAGGGTTCACTGGCGCAGTCAGTGCTGTGAGGAGCATTTCCACCTCGCAGTGCCATCCCTGTGCCCCCCACACAGGGCTGCTCCTTGCACATGAATCCCTCCTCATTGCCACAGCGATGGGTTGAGGCACCAGGACCTGCTGCTGGTGCCAAAAGGCAGGTCGGGCTGTGTGCCAGGCACCAGGGCATGATGCTGAGCACCCAACCTGCCTCCCCTAGGGTCAGTTCCTTTGTCTGGCCATCCGGGACGGGAAGCTGGTGCTTTACTACGACTTCAGCACAGGCCTGGAGGTGGCAAAACCCAGCAGCAACTCGTCCTCCCTCACCGTCAGCAGCACCACGAACAAAGCGGTAAGGGAGGGCGCTGGGTGCATGGCTCACGTGGGGGGCTGGCTCTTCATCCGGAGGGCAAGCAGGGCACCTGACCCCTGGTTTTGGGAGAAGGTTTGAAGCCTGCTGGCTGCGGGCCTCCCTTTGGGGTGTTCTTTGCTTTGAAATGTGAACTGGACACCTTGTGCCATCCTCTGTGATGGATCCAGTTGCCCCAGGCTGGCAGGTCCTTTTTCTCCTCTGTCTGCAGATCCAGATCTTCCTGCTGAAGATGAACAACAAGAAGCGCATCCTGGTGCGGCTGGAGCGCCTCACCATCTTCATGGTGGAGCAGGAGAACTCCCTGGAGAATGCTGTCTCCTACTACCTGGGCGGCGTGCCCCCAGCTTTGCTGCCCCCCAGGTGGGTCCAGCCCAGATATTCATCTCTGTAGTCCTTGGGGGTGGCCCTGGCCCTTCCCCAGCCACAGCCAGGGCTGCTGGAACTCTGCAGGGAAGGTTCCTCATCCCCCCCATCACCATGGGCTTGAGGATGGGACATCTCCAGTGAGGGATGAGGTGCTGGTGGGCGTCACTGAGCCTCCTCGGCCGAGCTGGGTGCTATGAAACAGCCTTGTGCATAAGGCACTGGAGACACGCGTGGCCTTCGTGGTCCCAAGTGCTCTGTTTGAGGGCTTGCAGGGCCAGAACCCCCCCAGGGCTGTCTGATAACGCTGTCTGCTCCTCCTGCAGCTTGAAGGCACTATTCCCCACGGGTGGGCCCATCCGGGGCTGCATGAAGGGCTTGAAGGCCCTTGGCAAGTACGTTGACCTGAAGCGCATGAACACCGTTGGCGTGAGCTATGGGTGCACCTCAGACCTTCTGGTAAGCACGATGTTCTGGCAGCTGGGGAAAGGATCAGAGAACCCCTGGGACAGGCCCCATCTCCTGTCCGTGCAGAAAGGTGCATAAAATCCACGGCCTCTCGGTGCAGGGGGGCAGGGCAAGGTGCTCCACGTGATAGCCATAGCACCAGGCAGACTGAGCGAGAACCCAGCTGCCTTGCTCCTCTTGCCAGCAACCTGCAAATGCTGGGCCTGCCTCTCACCTCTCTTCCTTGGCCTCCCTTGCAGCTGGCTCGCTCAGTCAGTGTCCACGGCCACGGCTACCTGACCCTGGCCCTGAAGGACGTGCCAGGGCTGCGGGACTTCTACAGCGGCTTCAGCTTCCAGACGAGCCAGCACGAGGGGCTGCTGTACCACCACGCGACCCAGGTGGGCATCTGCTGTCCCCCCGGTTATCCTGGGGTGGGGCAGAAACATTAACTCCTGCTCTGGGGGTGGCAGTGCTCCTCCTTGGAAAAGGGAGGGATTTTGGGGGAGTCAGGGAGTGAATCCACAGTGAAATCTCCACCCTGAGCTCCTGGAGGGTGGCAGTGCCATGGACCCTTGTGCTTTCTGCAGGAGGGGACGTGCCAGGTGTCCCTCCAGCGGGGCCAGCTGGCCTTGAACCTGCTGGATACCAAAATCACCACTGAGAACGCCTACGCAGATGGCCGGGCCCACTACGTGGCCTTCTACAGTGACAGCCGTGGGTACGTGTCCCGGCGGTGCGCGGGGCCCGAGGGGCCAGCCACCACGGGGACCTGCTCAGCCCTCACTGCTCCTCCCTGCCAGGGTGCGGCTGTACGTGGACGATGAGCTGCAGGACACCACGGCAGGGGCCAGGCCCAGCCGGCGGCAGCGACGGCAGGATGCACGGATGTTCTTCCAGCTCGGGGGCTCGCCAGAGCCAGGTGCCCTCAGCAACCTCACCGGCTGCATCGCCAACGTCTTTGTCAAGAGGTAAAAGCATCTCTGCACAGATTCAGCCCTATCTGCCTGCCTGGCTGGCCCAGTAACAAAACCTCTTTCTCCCTGCTTGTAGGAGGTCAGAGCCACAGATGGTGGTGGACCTGCAACAGAATGTGGAGAGCATCAACGTCACCATGAGCTGTCCCTGGGGAGAGCAGCCACAGCAGCTCCGAGCTGCCCTGAAGAAGGACAGAAGGAAACCCAAGGTACCAGCTGCTGTCAGACTTCTCTATGTCCTTCCCCCATCCACTCCAAGCACCACCATCACCCCCTTCCTGGGCACCTCTGCCCTGCAGCACTCGCAGGGATGCTCCCCTCACTCCATTCCTTGGTGCAACTCCTGTAGGTATCGGGCAAGGCCCTCTCAAAGGACCGCCGCCATAACCGGGAGGGGCTCTGCCGGCTGCCCCACGCAGCTGAGGGCACCTTCCGCTTTGGGGGCACCCCGAGCAGCCGCTGGGAGTTTGAGGAGATCCCGGCCTCCTTCAGCCAGAGGTGAGGCTCCCTCCGTGCTCACCCCACACACTCACAGCCCCAAGAGTCATCGCCTGGGGAGTGGTGGCTCCTTGCAGCTGTGGCTGGCAGGGTGCCCCCATCACCCCCCTGTCCCTGCAGGTCCCACTTCTCCCTGGAGGTGAAGCTGAACTCCTCCAACGGGCTGCTCTTCTACGTGGCGGGCAAGAGGGGCACCTTCATGGCTCTCTTTGTCTCCAACGGCCGCTTCATCTTCGTGGTGGCCGTGGGCAGGCAGCGCCTGCGCATCCGCAGCAAAGACAAGTACCGGGACCGGCGGTGGCACACGGTGAGCAGAGGGCTGGGTTTTGGCAAGGCCTCGCTGAAACGTGTCACTTCCCCCCCCTCCTGCCACAACCCTGCTCTGAGCGTCCCTTCTCAGTTGCACGTGGGACTCTAACAGCTGTGGCCAGGGCTGCCTGAACCTCTGAGCCAGCCTCGCCCTTCCCCAGGCACGGTTCTGGGGTTCCTCCCACCCCAGGAAGCCCCCAGCCCGGCACTGACCTTTGGTCCTTGCAGGTCTTCTTCGGCAGAGACCAGCACCGAGCCCAGCTGGTCATTGACGGGCTGCGAGCCCAGGATGCTGCAGTGGCCACCACAGGGCTCTTCGTGGCCCAGAGCCCCTTCTACGTGGGGGGGGTCCCAGCTGGAAAAGCCAAGGTTCATGTGCCGGTAAGGGCTCGGCAGTCCCGTGGCATCGTGCCATCCCTGGCAGTTCTTGGTCCTGTGGTATGGCCCCGTGCCTGCTGTATTTGGCCCCTCTGCACTCACTCTCACGGCCTCTTTCTGCAGGACACATCAGCCTCCAGCTTTGATGGCTGCCTGAGGAACCCACAGCTGGATGGAAAGCCCCTGGGTGCCCCCTCCTACTCCTTTGGGGTGACGCCGTGCTACGAGGGTGCTCTGGAGAGCGGGGTCTTCTTTGCTGCAGAGGGCGGCTCCATCAGCCTAGGTACCCCACAGCAGCCCGGGCTGGTTCCCGTGGCCCTGGGAGGGATGTGCCTCTGGGAGGTGCCTTGTCCCCTTCTCACCAGCAGCATTTCATTTTTAGCTGATGCAGTGGCAACTGGGCAAGACGTGGAGGTGTCCCTGGAGGTCCGTCCCCGCAGCACCTCAGGGCTCATCTTCCACGTTGGCACAAGAAGGAGCCACCACCTCCTGCTGTACATGGAGGAGACGAAGGTAGCGGGAAGGGCGGCTTCCCCTGGGTTGTCAGAGGCATCTCCTGCCCACCACGCTCAGTTCAGTGAGCTCTGATGGTTTTGTCTCCCGTGCTAGGTCACCGTGAGAGCAAACACGGGGGCTGATGAGTTCCACACATCGGTGCCGTGCCCATCTCTCTGCGACGGGCAGTGGCACACCATCACAGGTGAGGTGACAGCTCTGGGGTGCTGCTCCCCTCCTGCTGCTCTGCTCATATCTCCTAGGAGGAGCCTGGGGCCCCTCCTTGGGTATTTAAACCCCAGCTCCCACCTGCATGCAGTTAATCAGGGAGATTGTAGCTGCAATTAAGTGATTTCCTAATTAGAGCCCTTGCCCGGTCTCGTTAGTGCTGTCAGACCTGGTGAGCCCAAGGGACGGGGCGTTTACCAGGTCACAGAGCCACTGGCAAGGCCAGGGCCGTCCCAGGACACTGCCAGGCCAGCCCCAGGCTCGGCTCCATCCCACTGGGGGTGAAAGGGTTGGGGCTAAAAGGCTCGGTTGGGTGCAGGTTGGGCCAGCGGGTTCAAAGCCTGCAGTGGGGCCAGGTGACTGAGCAGGAGCCCCACCTGTCCGGGCTCAGCCTTTAATGCATTTGCCATCGGGTGAGTGCTGAGGTTTTTGCACCGAGGCCTTTCTGGGCTGGGGGTCACAGCCCCTGCTGGGGGAGGGCAGCTCTGTTGTGCAGGAAAATGCCCTGCTTTAGGGACAGCTGCAGTGCCACAAGGCAGGTTTGGGGGAGGCTCTCCTGACCCTGGGCATTTCTCAAGCACCACGCCAGGGCCTCTGACCAGCCCGGTTTTGCTGTGCTCCAGCACTGGCCGGTGGTGGTGGACTCGTTCTCCAGGTGAGGAAGCAGCACTGACTGACTTTGATTTCTTTCCAAGTTACCAAACGGAAAAACGTCCTCCAGCTTGATGTGGACACGGAACGAAAATACACAATGGGGCCCAGCCAGCCTCCTGCACCCAGCACAAGGGCGACCTTCTACTTGGGAGGGCAGCCAGGTGAGGGGGGAAAGATGCAATCCAGAACAAAATTCCCCGAAGCAATACTCCTGCTTTTGCAAATAAAATGTCCTTAACCCCCTGCCCTGTTACTAGCCCCACTAATGCTTGGTTTTATTTGTTCCTCCAGCAGCAACAGAGCAGGCCAGCACAGCGCCATCGTTACCTCCCCTCCCTCACTACGTGGGCTGTATGAGGAATCTGCTGATCAACCAGAGCCACGTGAACCTGCAGCAAACCGGGACCGTCAGGGGCTCCGTGGGCCTTAGGGGCTGCCCCGTGCTGTAAGTGCACCTCAGCGTACAGCCTGGCCGACAGACACCGCCCCGCTCCCTGGGCCCCCGCCGTCACCTCCTCGTTGCCATTAGCTGTGGCCAAACGTACCCGACCTGCAGCGAATGCAGCGCGAGCCTCCAGGCACCAGGCTGGGGCCAAAACCATGGAGGGGCCACGAATCCACGGGGAAGGAGGGCAGGGGAGGAAGGTGGAGAGAAGGGGGCACTTTAGAGGCATTTTTCACAAATATAACCAAAAAGTTGGAGCGGGATGTGGAAACAGCTCCGACTCCTTCCCCAGTGGTCCAGCATCTGCAACAGGACTCGTGCTGACACAGCTCGTGTTAGGAGCAGCTGTCCCTGCTGAACGTGGGCTGAAGCACACAGCAGCTGTGCATCGTGTCCCGAACCCTGTTCCCTTCACCCCACCCTCACACCGCACGTAGGTTTAGGTCACAGAACACTTGAGGCAGTTAGTAACAGTCACAGGCTGTCTTCTGCTAAAGGCTGGAGGCAGTTTCTGTTTTATAATGCGATTAGGACAAACTGGATTAATTCCGTCACTTTTGTGTTTTTATAAGCAAGGCCGCATTTAACGCTGCCCCCAAGGTCAGGCTCAGTTCACCTGCTGCCGCTACACAAATAAAGAGCTCTGCGAGGGGGGGCCTCGGACAAAATTCTGCTCTCAGAATTAGCATCTGCCTATCAGATTAATTTATAAGATTTAAAAAAAAGAGGAACAAAATAGGCTGGAAGAACTGCTGAGCGAAAGCAGGCCGTCACAGCCACCACGGAGCTCTCTGCAGTTACATTCAGCTCTTTGCTACCACTGACAAAAGTCCTGTTGTACGAAGCAAGAACCTGTTGTTTGAAAGGGAAGTACTGAAGAAAGGTTACCTCTGTCTGGAGCTGCGATGTCACTTTGCCATCACCTCCCCTGCCACCAGCTGCCTTCTCCCATTCAGCCTAACTCACTCCTGTTACAGTGCAGGCTTCACTTGAACACCACACCTTTTCTCCCAAGACACCGAGTTCACTTGTGCACTTACACATCATTTATATATTTGTGTGTGTATATATATCTAGCCACCTGGGGACAAAATCTTGCTTCTGAAATGGACTTATAACTTATATCATATTGTTTTTTATGAGGGGTAAATATTGTAAAATGGGTTTTTAACATGTCCATCTTCAATGTAATTATGACCTGTTTTTAAGTTGTAGTATTAAAGATGGTCTTTGTAAATCACTGGTACATACTTTGGAGTCAAATAAAGTTTTATGTTATTCTCTTTCATTTTCCTGGTGAAGAGAAAGAATGAGACTAATGTAATAGGACTAATCCCCACCTCAGGGAGCAGCACAACAAGGATGCCCTCTTTGTATTTACCACAAGCAGTACTTTAGCACGTACTGCTTAAGTGCAGGTCAGACAGACTGAGAAAACAAAACCAGTATGGCAGATAAAGAAAATTCCTTTATTTGTAGATTTATATAAGCATAATATGAAGTTAGTAATCCTACTGCAGTTGCTTAAGTTAGTATCTAGGATATCTGTAAGGAAGAGCAAATAACTTAATCTAAACTCATATCTTCCTCTTCATCTTTCTTGTCCTTAGAGTCTCCTTCCTTTTGGTCTGACTTCACACTGTTCTGCATTGCTTTGGCAAACGCTTCTACATCTAGAAGTTAAACACATTAGTTACTTTATTTGGCATTTTCTGGAACAGAATTCATTGTCTGCATGAGGTTAAGTGTCATTAGTTGGAAAGCAAACCATTGCTCAACAGTGAGAGCCTAGGAGCAGAGAAGAAAACATTAACACTCATGGGCCATCCCGTGCACTTTTGGATTTATGCAGTTTAAGCTTGTACACAGGCAGACCTAAGCACTGAATTACTTCCATCATGGAAAACATTCTAAACATTCCTCAAGAAAAAGCGGTGCTTTCCCCCTTTCCCAGTACTAAAGGCCCTAGCTCTGAACTTATTTTAGCTGACTCATTGATGACTCTCACAAAAATAAAGTATTGCTTAACAAGCTGCCTGACATCTCCAGCCAGTTGGAGCCCTTTCAAGAAAACACCCAGAAGGCTGCTTGGCACATCCCTCTGCAGAGCCCTGAATTCTCTAACCCCAAGCCTGACATCAGCACCGTGGCTGCTGCACAACACCTGAGCCACACTCGCCCTTTGATTTTAAGACCAGTGGTGTAAGAGTCAGCTTCTGACAGTTGCTCAGAATCGTTACCTTCTGCAGTCAAGGGCTATGTGTGTGCAGTGCAAAAAAACAACACACAACATAAAACACACACACACACAAAAGAAAGAACCAAACCCAACCACTTCATCGCGTTCTCCACAGCACTGGTACGTACCGCCTTTATTTGCTGCATCTACTGCCTCTGCGGGTAAGCCGAACTGGCTCATTAGTGGGCCGAGCTGTCCTGAAGCTAAGGCAGCGCTGAACATGCTCAATGCCTGGGAACAGGAGTCAGGACATCAAAACCAAGCTTGCATCATACTTCTCCATCACCAGGTGTCTGTGGCTACTGTGCAATAACTGTGAGGACAGCAGTCCCTGGCTGTTTCCACTCCCTGTTTTGGCACGTTGCCCACGTGGCCCACCTGGGAGCAGGCTCTGCCCTTTTTAGAACAAATAACCCCAAAACAACAACCCAACAAACTGCACTGGGGCCAGGCTTGGAAACGCCTCTACACCACAGGCCCTGTGAGTATTCCGTAAGGAGGAGCAGTGGCTGTTCCTGAACAACTACATGCCAGTAAGCCCAAGTGAACAAGCTGTACTGGACCGAGCAGGAAACAATCAGAGTGACGGAACCTCCTGGCACCCCAGCACGGGGATGCCCAGTTTAGGTGCAGGATGCGCTGTCAGCAGGTCACTGCTCAACAACAGCCCTCATTTCTGAAGCCCTGTCTGCACAAGACTTGCCACATTTTAAGCTAAAAACATTCTTTAGCCAATGGAATTTTGCATACTGACAAATTTCAGTCACTGTAAATTCAGGCTGGCCTGTAGTACATCACATTTAATCTGAGCAGTACATCCAGACGGACACTCCTGGAATTACATACTAGTGTTTCAGGAGGGAAAAGGGAAGTAGTGCTATAAACATCAGCATCTCTTCCTTCTATGTATTTGTTCTAATGATTGAACTTTAAAGAGACTGCTTACAGCCCACTCTGACAGGCAATAGTGAATTTGCTGCTACTCAGCTGTCACTTGCCAGAGAGCATTTATAACAATGGCAAAGGTAAAGCTCAAATCCAAAAGAAAGTAAAAAAAAAAAAAACAACAACAAAAAAAACCTTTGTGATCTGCCCTTTGGTGGCCACAGGCAGGATGAACCAGTGCTCCACTACATCGTGTCCCTCCTCCCTCCCACTTCTACAGATCAAATTCCTGCTCTGAGCAGTGGCAGGGACCTAAAAAAGCCGGGCAAGATGAATCCCAAGGGACACCCAAGGGAGGAGGGAAGGAGAACTGCGCCCTGACCGCTACCTGCTGGAACTGCGGAGATGTCAGCGTGTTCTGGATCTCCTCTGCAGTCTGCGGCAGGGATTCCCCGGAGGGAAGGTAAGGCATCAGCCGCTCCTGAACTTCAGCGTTGGCCAGAATGGGAGCCATTATCTCGGGAGTCAGAACAGTTGCCAGGTCAACTAGGAAGAAAATAAACGGCTGGCTGTTAGACTACAGACAAACCCCACATCTTGTCATATAACCAAATGTTGCAGCAGAGTACTGAAAGGCATTTAGCACACTGCTGCCATCCTCCCTCCCTCTCTCAGTTCTGGAGTGAGGATAAGATTCCTGAAGCAGCCAAGAAGATCAGCACTCAAAATAAATAAATACATAAACATTTAAGAGAGCTTTCAAACCCATTTGGAACAGGACAGGACAGTAAAAACAGCTCTGCCTGGCCAGAACCCCGCTACCTTGCTGCCCTCCTGCTCCAGACGGCACGTTCATGGTAGCTAAAATGTTCTGAAGGTCGCTCAGCTGGATGGGCTGGGTCGGGCTCGTGGCCGAGCTGGTTCCGTTACCCGAACTTGGGACGGGGCTCGGGCTGGTCACGGAGGCAGCCGCAGGAACGGACGGGGCAGGCGTGACGCGCGTAGAAGAAGTCGTGGAAGATGGTGTCACAGCAGCTGACTGGCTGCGAGAGCTGGAAAGACAATTAGAAAACCAATATCCTCATTTCAGCGAGGTAACAAGCAGTCTTAGTTCCCATCATTTTTCCCTTCAGTTGGCCACGATTCCTCCCACTTAAGCAGCAGGAATTCGGAACAAGTTCCGGACTGGGAGCAAAGGGGCGCCCTACCTTGATGAGGAGCTGCTGGTCGGGGGTCCCCCACTTCCAAGCAGACTGGCCAGCCCGGGACCTGTCAGCGCACCCAGCCCACCTTCCGCAAACATAAGAGAAGAAGGGGTTTAGAGATTTGTTTCTTTTCAGGTTTCCCGCACCTCTCTGGTCCAGAGAGGTCACTCTTGTACCTGAAAGGTTTTATTGCTAAAATAAAGGAGGGGGTGAAAGAGCCCAGACCAACCCCCACCCACCGCTCTGTAATTAAACAGCTCTCGTTTCCTGAGCTTGCATCCCCGTTAGAAACCTGCCTTACTTGCACGTTTTAGAAATTACTCAATTTCTGGATGTAAACAAGGATGAAATGACTTCGGTTCGTGCTGTACACGCATGACTCTTGCAACAGAGCTCTCTCTCTCTCTCCCCCTTTATCTGCTAGCTTCCAAAAATCCAACCGGTCCCTAAATTTTAAAGCCAAGGCCCCCAGAAGACTGCAGAGGCAGCCCCTGAGGCACCACCGCTGTCTCCCTCCCACACCTGCAGTTTTTGCAGCTTCACACCTAACGGAGAGATGCAGCAGCAGCAGCAGAGTCCTTCAACACCCCCCAGGCAGAGCCAAGTGAGAACAACCCCGCACAGAACCAAAGTGCTCCCAGGACAGCGACCGAGAAACGCAGCAGGAAACCACCAAGAAACCACCACCAGACCTTCAGCCAACTGGCACGTGCCAAGAAATCAGCCCAGAGCCTCCTTCACCCATACCATGTGCAGCCACCAGGGAATTGCTGCAGCCCCACGAACACCAGCTGAGGAGCTGGGGAGAGGCTCAGCTCCTGGGTGCAGCGGAGCTGTCAGTGACTGACTGTCCCCTACAATCCCTCTGAGCCATGATCACCAAACGCCCCGTTCGCCACACGCCTCCCATTCGGTGCCTTCTCACACCACAGCTGCTTGGACGCACTTTTCTACCCTGCCTTCATCATCCAGCTCCTGGGAACTATCTGCAGGCAAGGAAAGCAGAACAGCAGCGCTCTGAGCACCCCGATCAACAGACCGCAGGCAGTCAGAGCAAGCTGCAGCCACCTGCTGCCCTCGTGCGCTCCGTGCTTTGTACAGGAGCGCCCCTGAAGCGTGGAACCCAGCCTGCAGGGCCTGCCCTGTGCTCGCTCCCACAGCAGCAGGAACACCAGGGTGAAAAAAACCAACCAGGCCGCACCTCGTGCTGCTCTGCCCAGCTTGGCCTCGCTCAGAAAAGTTTACCCAGGAGCTGCAACAGAAGCAAAGTCCCAAGAGATGCAAACCAGATGTCAGAGAACCCAGTGCTACCCAGGGAAGAGATCCACACGGACTCACCACAACCACTGCCTGCCGAGGCAAGCAGATGGCTCTGAGTTACGTGTCGAGCTGTCTTACGGCTAGACGTAAAGGCAAAGAAAGAAGAGCTGCTGAAAAAACGTGTTGAAAATAAGAGGAAGGAAGTTTCAGGAGTCACGTGAAGCTCCAAGAAGGAAGCAAGAAGGTCTTTTCCAAACACATCCTAGGAAGTCAGAACCTTTCAACGCTAATGTTAGATTTGCATCCGAACATCCCACCAGCACCAGCTCTGTATCTGAAGCCTACAATTAATTACACTACTGCTGGTGTCACAAAGATGGACTTTGGAGCTTACGCACAGAACCTCAGTCACTGCCACCTGCTGCTAGGTATTCCTTTGCCTTCCGGGGTCTGATTTCTCAGTAAATGCTCTGCTGGCCTTGGAGCACAGGCAGCGCTGAGAACACCGCTGCAGTGACTCCAGTGCCCCTCTCACTCCCTTTAGGAAAAGCAGAGCAGTGGTTCAAGCTCTCCCCAGAAGAAAAAGCCCTAAGCTGAGCTGTCCTCTTCTGACTACAGATTGCTGCAGGGCGGGTGCGCTCCAACCTTCCTCGTGAACTCCACTCTGCACACAAATATCCACTGGATCAGAGACGATGCAAGCCAGAGCCCACAGCTGGGATGCTCACCCAGGAGCCCCTGGTTTTCAGTTCCTGCTCCAGTGAATATTTAGGAGGAAGAGGAAGGGGTTTAAAAACAAGAACAACAACAAAAAGGCAGAAGATTCAGCAGAGCAAGGAGCAGAGCCTATGTTCCTTGCAGGCAGCACCCTAAGATGAGTGCCATCTAGATTTGGTACCCCTCATTTCCTGCCTTTTTTTTTTTTTTTTTTTTTTTTTTTTGCCCCACAGCTCACATTTGAGGCAGGGCCTTGCTGCTTTCTCATGGGAAAGAAGCGCTATTCAGCTTAATAGCACTACTTGAAAATATCGTCAGGTAAGATTTAACCTGGCAGGAGAAAATACCATTTTGGCATAAAGATATTAAAGCATTTTACCAAGTCCTCCTAAGCCCGTTGGTCCGATCAGCTGCATGAGCTGGTTATGGCTCATGTTTCCAAGAAGGCTTTGCAAGCCACCCTCACCTAAAAACAAAAACATTCTGAAACACAACATATTCACAGAGGTTTTTTTCACAGCACTCCGGCTCAAACAGCAGGAGATTAATTGGCATCACATTCTGTACGGAAAAAACAGTTTCAAGTGTTTACTGATTCATGATGCTCATAAAAGATAAATGCAACTCGGCTTCATAAAAAGGTAAGACTCCAGAGAATCTGCTGGAATCAAGCTCCTTCTTCTGGCAGTCTTAACTTTCAGCCTGCACCTATTACAACAGCGCAGTTTATTTTGCTAAAAGCCCGTTTATACTTCTGGCATTAACATTGTCCCCAACTCACCCTCCAAAGCCAGCAGGAATGTCTCAATGCCTCCCTAAGGAGCTACAAGTGCTAACTCTAAACAAGGGCCTCGCGCGGAGGAGCAGGGAACGGACTGTACCTCCCAGCGCCGAGAGCTCGTGGCCTCCACTCGCGTTCCCACCCAAAGCGCCGGGCATTGGGGGATTGTTGAGGTACTCGTTCACTTTGCGGCAGTGCTCCTCGTCCTTGTCAGTCTTCGGTTCCTGCAAGGAAGCCGCTCTTGGTACAAGGCGAGTTGGCAGCGGGTCGCTCCCGGACCTTTACCGTTTACTTGCCACAAACCTGCATCCAGAAGAAGAGCCGCTTGGATCCCGCCTTGAACTTCAATACGTACACGCGGCCGGTCGTGCACTGCGGCACCCTCTTGAACTCGCAGTCATCGGGGAAAATGATCAAATCCTGGAAGAGGCGGCGGGAGGGAGGAGCAGGCGTCACAGGGATGTCACTTCCAGCCTCCCCGAGCCCCCTGCCCTCCTCCCGTCCTTCCCAAAGCACCGCGGCTCCGCCAGCCCTGGGGACCCCCTCTCCCCCCGGATCCCCTCCGGGGAGCTCCCTGCGCGGTGCCGCGGCCCGAGGCCTCCCCTGGACGCCCCACTCACGTCCTCCACGGTGCCCGAGGCGCGGTCCTTCCAGCAGAAGTGGATGAGGGAGTCGTCGGTCTGCTGGATGTACACGAGCCCTTTCCGTTTGTCCGGCGTCACGGTGCTGCCCTTCAGCGCCATCTTCCCGGCGCGGAACTCCACCAGGTATTTGCTGGACGAGCCCCGGGAGCCCGGCACCAGGCTGGGGAACAGCGCGCCCGAGGACATCCTGCGGCCGTGAGGGGGGGTGAGGGGAACGCTCAGGGACCCGGGACGAGGCCGCCCGGCCCCGCTCCGCCCTCACCGAGCCCCGCGGCCGCCCCTCAGGCCCCGGAGCCGCCTCAGCCCCCTCAGGGCCCGGCCCCGCTCCCCGCTCCCCGCTCCCCGCCCCCCCCCCCCGGTACCTGCCGCCGCCGCCGCCGTCTGCCTCAGGCCCCGCGCCGCTGCCGCTTCCTGCCCCGCGCGCCGGAAGCCCGCCCACAAGTGGGCGGGGCGGACCACGCTCAGCCTCCCGCGGTTGGACGGCGCGGCTGTCACTCAAGCGGCGGC
This sequence comes from Netta rufina, assembly GCF_964035555.1. Taxonomy (NCBI): domain Eukaryota; kingdom Metazoa; phylum Chordata; class Aves; order Anseriformes; family Anatidae; genus Netta; species Netta rufina. Next base: position 13,248,072 of record NC_140140.1, on the reverse strand, counting down.
CCGCCCCTCCCCCGCCTGCTGTGTCATCACGGCGGGAAGATGGCGGCGCTGCCCCTCCCCCAACCCCCCCCCAATTCTCTCCCCCCCCCCCCCCGCTGTGAGGGGCCGCGCGGCCCTGTGTGGAAACAGAGATGTTCAATAAAAGTCAATAAAATGCCGTTTATTAAAAATAAATCCCACTCAGGGAGCGGCTGGAGGGTGCACGGGGCCGGGCAGGGCTGAGGCCTGTGGTAACACCTCTGGGAGGCGGTTACCTGAGCGGTCCCGGGAGGGTTTTTTCTTTTTTACTTCCAACATTGGGTTTCAAACCGATGAGAAATGGGTTTCAGTTACTAAACAGCAGTAAATATTGCTGTTTAGTCCTGTTTCTTCTTCCTGGCTAATTTAGGGGATACACTTCCCATCTGCATTAATTTGGGTACCAACAATTCTGTAAGAGGCTGGTGTCTGGAAGCAGCTGCTCCCCCCCTGCAGCTAAAATCGCCTCAAAGACACAACTCAAAAGCCACACAATTAATTTTTTCCTCCCACCACAACTCAGCAAAAGCCCCAGCCCTGGGCACGTCCCTGGACAGAGGGCACAGATCACCACAGCTCACCCCAGGGGCTGCTCTCACCCCCCACCCCACAGGTCCCCCACAGGACACCACAGTGGGTGTTCCAAGCTGCGATTTAAATCGCTTTTTGCCCAATAGCATCACCGTGATAACAAAAAGGGACCTGGCCCTGTCCGATCAGCAAAGCCAGAGCCATCCCCAACAGTTTTCTTGCCCTAGAACGCGAGTCTCACTTCACAAAAACCTCTCTCTCACCACCTAGAGGCCCAAAGGGAATTAAGTATTTATTATAATCTCTTTCTAGATGGTTTCTCTACATAGTCGTATTAACATATACTAACACATTTATCTTATATACAGTGTTTAATCAAGTTATAAAAGTGACATTCTTTTAAAAGGTGCAAAGTTATTAAAGTTTTGACATGTAAACTACTGAGGCGAGATCTGCATTTAAAATAAAACTTTTTCACTTTCAGAGCAATCACAATGTGGTTTAGGCATCCCACGGCTAGCCAGGCATAATTTTTTTTTGGCAGCAATGAGAAAATATTTTGTTAATGCTTTCGATGAAGAACAATAAATTAAAAGAACAGATTTGGAACCAATCTGAAATTTCACTAAGAACATTACACTAAGGGAAGGGGAGAAGGGGGTAAAGACATAACTAAAGAAGTGTTCTTATTTTAGAAACCTTTCCAGTTCATTTTTAAATTCCATGAAAATTCTATCCTGAAGTTTTGATTAAACGTGTTGTTACAATTGTCTCTGGTTTTGCATAATGAAAAGGGTTTAGGTCTTTGAATTAGAATTACAACCTAGAGGAGAGAGATGCTAACCTGTACATTCCTTCTCAAAACCAGAATATTTCTTTAGCAATTACTCTTTTCCATTCTGGTAATTCTACTTATATGTATTGTTTTAGAAACATGACTCAAACTTTAAACATATTATTTAGTTCAAGCAAGTTTTAAACTCCCAGATGTTAAACTGGCTTAAACTGAATGTTTTCAATCCTCATCTAATATAAATGGTTCCCCAGTCAGCTTGCAGGGAGTCTGCAAGGAGGATTACAGTGCTTGGAACAGTCATTCAAATCCATTTTTTATAAAAAGGATGAAAGTGTTTTTATGCTGTCCCATACAGATCAGCAAGGACTTTTTAAACGTGTCTATGTGTTTATTAGGAGAAAATACAAACTTACTGTCTGCACCTTCTTACCATGTCTAGCTCGTGTGTTTGAAAAACTTGCAATCAGCTCAAAGCATGATTTCTGGCAACAGAATAAAGTTGCCATGAGCACAATTCAGATTCAGCCCTTTTTATTGCCTTGAAATTTTACAATTTCTCCCATTTTTCTAATGAGGAAGAAAAAATCCCCCAAATTTAAAGTTAATCCAATCATTAGATGCATACTTTGAGATAAAAATGTTTCTCTGTATGTGCATTTTCTTTTGCTTTTTATCCTGTAGCTGGGATGGAAGAACAATCTACTCTTTCGATGAAACCACAAATGTGTTTAGGCGTCAGTTGGATTGATTCTTCCACATATTCCTCAAGGTGCTGATGCTCAACACCAGCAATTGCTGAATTTTACCGTAAACCTAACAGTAGTGTAGCCACTCTCCATTTTTGCCTAGTTACTCAATTAGAAGCTTTCATAAAAGAACAAGCAACCATAGGATTAGTTTTAATTACTGGACCTACTTTTTCAAGCCTCCTTTCCCCCTCTCCCCCCCAAGAAGTATACCACTTTGAAAGAAAATGAATGCATCAGTTCAGTAATTGATCTGTAGCTCAGTTATGTCCAATATTATCTGGCTTCGATGTTTCGATATGGAACAAAAAAATCCCACGTCTATGACATCACGTGCTCACAGAAAACATGTAAAAGGTATAACTATGCCACAGCTTTAAATTGATTCTGCTTTTTCACAACATACAAAACAGACATGACCTAATAAAGAAAAAACATGCAAACAAAAACATCCTGGAAATATGAACCTGTGTGGATATATATACCAAGTGCTTCCAAATAAAAGTTTAGTCTAGAAGCGTACACAGTGCCAAAGCTGCCAAAAGTAGTGCGGAAGATCTAAGCCTCCAAGTGGTAGCAAGCAATATATTTTACATTGTAACCACCTCTACATTCCTACAATTGCTTCTGAAGCTTCTCTTATTTTCAGAACAGCATTTGACTTCAGAAAAAGCACACAATTTTTAATGCACCTTTCTCTTCTCTTAACATATACTTTTATGTAATTTTATCACAGGTATACAGCTTAATGCTCACAGTGTCCAAAAATTGTGAAGACTCTGTAACAGACAACTACAGTTTGAGAAGCTAAAGTTGTTTCTTGTTTCTCCAAGTCTTTGAATTATTAAATCATGTTGAGAGAGAGGGGCCAGGAGCTCCAATCCCCATATAGTGCTACATACCATATGAAAGTTTCACATGCATCTCTTCACAGGAACAGTACTAGATTTTATCACATTGGTACCATATCAACTTTTCATCCCTGCTCCAAGTTCAGAAGACTTCAGATTCTTCACTATTGTACTAAGAGGATATTATCTCTATTTTATTAAAGTTACACAGTTTTCAAGGATGTTATGAGCTCTACCAGATACAGCATACCTTCCTGACAAAAATGACGGTGGAAAAAAATGAAGAACCAAAGGTCCCTTTAAAAATTAGTGAAAACATGATGATTTCAGGTGCAGCTTTATGGGAAGAACGCAACAGTATTTAAATATTTGGCAATCCAACATTAGTGATAATTAAATCCTTGATTGTTGACTGATAGATGTTTTGTTAAAATTTACTTAGAAAAGCTGTTTTTTGCTATTAACAAAACCAGAGTAACTGGCTTAGAATGAAATCTAGTGATGTCCAGATGAGATGAGCAATTGGTTCCATAATTTCAGTATATGTCTGGACAGTCTGAGAAATTTCTATCAAAATAGCCACCTGAGTACAGCCAATCTGAAGTCCCAGTGTATGGGTTAGTGCCTTGATGAAACCATCTGTGAAAAAAAATAATAAAAAGAAGGCAAACTGTTAGAAGAGCAGAAAGAAACAAACAAAAAAAGACTTTGTTTCTTTCACAAGAACGTTGTTAAAAGACACTGGTATTTCTTACTGGAAAAAAAAAAAAAAACACTCTGTAAATATTCAAACATGAAAAATAGGGCATTAAACTTCCTACATTTTCAAACAGATTTTCAAAGGCATTAACTGGAATTAGTCTGTAACTGATCCCCAGGCTTTGGAAACAGAACGTTGAATTCCATGAGATCATCGGAGCAGCCCACAGTTCCTGCCTTTGAAGGAGACACCTGCAGCAGCTGGCTTTCAGCGTACACCTTACTGTACAGCACTGGCTCCTGAGAGGAACAGCCAGCAGGAACAAGAGCCAAATCATGCCTCACTGTGATGCACTCGATGACTGAGAAGTCACTTTATGCAATAAAAAATGCGATTTCTGAAGTAACCAAGCCAAGAAATCCAAAGGAGTTTGAAAGTAAAAGGTCCTAGAGAGCCACAACATGTTACTCAACTTCCAAGCTGGACAGAAATAGGTTAAAGAAGAGATGAGACTTAACTTTTTATTTATTCTATCAAAAAAGATGACCTCCATAGGCTTTAGAACAAAAAAAACAACCACCACCACCACCAAAAAATAAATACCAACAACCCAGCATTACCAGTTACTTATGACAGGTTGCAGCATTTATTATAAAATAATTTCTCTAGGACAAAATTATCAGCAATTTTGCCTTCCAGCTACATTATTTAAATGTTGACCCAGCAAATGCTTTAAGTGACACTACAAATTGTGTTGTCATGAAAGAAATCAAACACACGTTGTCTTGAATAAAAACATTTCAGGCAACAAAACCCCACCACTCCGAGCAGTAAATGCCCAACTCCCTCCTCCTTACCGTGTCTGCCACTCCACTTCGTCTTTTGCACGCTCCTTGCGAGCAGCTCTTTGTTTCTCTTCTAGCCTCTCTTTTTCTTTGCTAGCCACATCTAGCAAACATTTCAATAGGAATAGGTTATTTAGTAAAATTGAAACAAAAAAAAATGCAGAAAAAAATGGAAAAGACTGCAGAGAAATAAAACACAGCTCGTTTAAACAAGAGAAGCCATTCGCTGTACACAATCTCACTCCACAATGACAGCTGCAGGTAGTAAATGTAAAACTGTCATTTCAGAAAAGTTGTGACTACAAACTGAAATTACGGCCTTTTATCTTTCAGAAATACTGCACGCAGACACCAGGGAAGAATTTAATCTACAACGTGCGTAACAGTGCTTTTTCCACTATTTCATCTTGTGTTCTTCCCAACAAACGTGAGAGCAGGACAGCAGGTCTGGCAGTTTTCCCTGAGTAAACACACATGCAAACACACTGTAACCCAGGGCAGCAGTCTCGGGATCCCTCTTGGACACACTTGCTCTCCCAGGCATTTCAGAGAGAAAACAGACACGGCACGTTGTTCAAAAGCATACTCGTTAGTACAGAATGAAATAAAGTTAAGGCTGCTCTGGGAATGAGAAACTGAAGACAGTGTTCCTATATCCCTCCGGTCATCCCCCCCAAATTTTAGTAACGTTAAAGTATTTCCTCCAGCAAACACATACCCATGTTTCCATTTTCCATATTCCTGATATCTGGACGTAGCCGACAGTCGGTGGGAGCCAATATTGCTTCCATGCCCTTCTCTAGTTCATTGAGACTCACGGCAAAACTGGTGAAATTGTACATCTTAAAAGCAAATTAAATACAGGTTATTTTGGCAAAGTAGCACTAAGTTTCCTATACTGAATGGACACAACAAAGATTCCAAGAGAAATTATTGAGTCAAACCTTTTCCCTCTGGCTACCCTGAAAGCAAGTTTAGTCACAAATAAAACTGACTTATTTTAATTTTTTAAGTGGAGAGAAGGCAGGAACAAGGAAGGGAAGAGAATGGAAATCACACCTTTAATTTTTTAAGCAGGCTTTGCTGCAGAAGATCAAGATGCATTTTCCTCATGCTTGATACTTAGTACAGTGATTTAAAAAAAAAAAAAATCTACACCTAAAACTAAAAAAGCAAGTCGTTTTTCTCAGGAAAGCAGACATCCTTTCCTTCATTCCTTTCAGAGGACAATATTCTGGGCTTTTTCAAGACAATAGCTAATTCTGTAAGCACCTGTTTGTGCAATTTCCAAAAAGTCTACTTGCAACTATGTAAGTTAACAGCCAGATGCACGGTTACTGCACGTTTTGTAAGCCCATCTCCCAACGGCAGGGTCAGCAGAAGGGAACATGCAGCCATACTTTAGCCACTCCAGGTGCAAAGATCCTGACAGATCAGACAAACAAATGACCCCAAACTCCACTCTGAAGCAGCTGCAGGCAGATCACGCATTCTGTCTCCTTTGACACAGGAGTGATGCTTTCAGCACAGGGATGAAGCAGACAGTTTGTTGTAGTTTAATTTTGCTGCTGCAGCAAGAACTGCCAGGATGTGTCAATAGGCAGGCTACAGATAGACACTTCTCCAGGGTTTCCTTTGAACATTGCTCATGTTCCCTGGGATGAGTCACTACTAATAGGAACACACAGACTGATGGAAACAGTTACCTGCGATGAGTTTGGTGGTCTACAATTTATCCTCCAAAGCAATTTGCTGCCTGGCACAAACTGCACAGTGTCTTGAACTTCTGGCATATCATCAGCCTCATCATTTTCAGATTTAATAACATCTTCACTCTGAAACAGAGATAACATTTGGCAGGGGAACAGAGGGAAATCAGACAGTTTCATCTAGAGTTCTACAGGGTGACTGCTGGGGAGCCCATTCAGATTTGAGATGCTACTCTCGCTCCTGTACTGCTGCATCACCCTTCACATTTGCTTTTCCTCATTCTTTACACTGTTCCTCCAACTTTCATCTTAACTTCTTGCTTCTAATATAGAAGAGTCTCTCACCACCTATGTGCAGCTTCATCATCCATTAAAAAAACATAACAGTAATGTCTTTCAGAAATGAGCTTCCCTTCTATCCCATGCCAGAGCTTCATTTTGTCTAACTACTCATTTTGCCTATTACTTCCTCAGGTTTAGATGAGTCAAGGCAGCAGTTTAAACCAGTTCTCATAATGGCATAAGAAAGATAAACAGCACACGCATGCTTTTGGGTATTGCTTCATCACTTGCAGAAGATTTGGATGTGGGATTGAAAAACAGATACGCTCCTGTTCCAATCTGATTTTCTATGATACAGATTCTATTAACTGTTATCACTGCCACTTCTCTCACTACGAAGACTTGGTACTGAAGTTAAAAACATGGTGTCTCTCTCTCCAAGTTCCTTCGTTAGCAGACGCACTGCTATAATCCATAAAATCAAATGCAACATTCTTCACCAGGCTGCTCTCAGAAGGCCAAGTCACAGCAGACCTGCTCCCAGCTCCCTTTCATTGCACAAAACGAAAGGACAACAAAAGTGAGGGCTTGCAGCTCTTATAGGAACGCAGTGATTTCTTAGGTTTCCAAGTACAGAAAAGCCTTTTTATCCCCACTCTAGGTCAGATACACATCTCAGAAGCTACTTGGACCTTTAAGAGTGTCATTGGAAAAGACAATTATGTCCTTGTAAATGATTCCTCCTGTCACTCACAGCTGCTGACTTCTGCCTAGGACCTTCGGTACAACTCTCTGCTACCAAGTGAGCCTTTACAGGACCCCCTGACATTAATGCAGGCTGACATTCTAACACTGCTTTTACTTCTAGTTATTTTTCCTGTTCTTTTCTTGAAGTTGCTGCCACTTAAAATTCCCTGCTGTTCTTGGTGCCTCTGTGGAGGCAGAATAATTAATTCCCTAAACTAGGTGCTTAATGGGACAGAAGGCCTCACCAATTCCATCTACCTCAACCTAAAACAAGCCACTTCTTCACATCAGGACTCACACCTCGCCTCAGTGCATTTACATTAATGCACACGCTGCCTAAATTGCACTAAGAACTCAACAGCTAAAAAAGAAAAAAAAAGTCTATTTTCCGTGGTTGTGGCCAGCATTCCCGTTCTCAATGCTACAGTTAAAGACAGCCGTGTGTCAGCACGGGCAATCTCGTCGGGCTGGACTGTCACTTCAAAATGCTGCATGGGGGTGGAAAACAGAATGAAGAGTTTTATTTGATCACCTCACTATTTTTATTCCACTGTTCACTCCACAGACCTCAATCACTTTTGTTCTGGCTTTATCTATTTTAGGAAGAAAATACAAGCTGGTTCTGTAAGCAGTTAGAGGAAAGAAAGAGGCTGCACACAGCACGAACACAGTGGAAAATAACATCTTCCTTGTACAGCTGAAAAGCAAGCAGAGCACACACAAGTTAAGCATTCTCTCTGCACAGGATCAGGCCAAACAACACAAGCTGTCAAGCTGTACCACCAGATGTGTTTTCACCTACTTGAACTGCACAGACCACAGATCACAGGGCAGCTTCCCCCACCTGCCTGAGAACTTATTTTCTGCATATTCGGTTTCTGCCATCAGCCTGAACCAGAGGAGAATCTGACTGTCTTAGCACACAGCCATGTTGTGAGAGTTCAGAGGATTTCACCACGAGAACGGATTTAAAACCACACCAACCAGAAGAGAAGAGGCAAGAACATTCTAGAGTTACAGCATCGCTTTTTCCTCTCCCCTTTTATTTTCCTTCTGCCTCCTCTGACATGGCTCATTTGTTTTATTCAAAAACACCCCATTAAGTTAAAGAGGGCCTGTTTTATACACTGGAAAATAGCTCCATACGGTTAAAATTCTAACTTCAATCCTTTGGTTTGAGTAGACACTGTTCTAAAAGACTCTCTTTGACTACTTTCCATGTCAACATCTGGTTTACTGTCAGGCAGTTCCCCATCTAAATATAAATTCAGCAGGAAGGAAGGAAAGAAAGAGTTGATTTTCTTAAGATGAACAAAATCTTATTATTTAAAAAAAGTTAAAATATAAACCTGCACCGTGACAGAATCCAGAGCTAAAACCAAGGCCTGTTGTTGCTCTAGATTCCTCTCGTGAATATCTAAAAGAAAGTTCAGGTCTCTTAAACAGCGGCTAGTCACTCTTTAGTTATCATTTTCATTTTGTATGAATGACCAGGGTTTGCAAGACTTCTGTTGCCACTGGGCAACCCAACAGTCCTCTGCACCATACAGCATCTTGCATTTTTCTTCTAACGCTAAGGCTTGGGAGTAACTTGTCCGACCTGGCCTACACGTGATGAAAAACCCACAGGTCTCCAGACCCCTTTGTTGTCAAGGCTGCCTGCATCACAAACTCTAGAAGGCTGCAAGCCCAACATAACTGATTTAAGCATTCTTTACTCCCTAAAGAATCCTTCATCTTACCGGCTTCAATTTCTTCTGCTCACCGCCTCTCTTTTCATTCTTTTTGTAAGTCTCATATGTAGTGGGATCAGTGCACCATAAGCATTCTGTCCACTTGCCATAGATCACACACAGCTTCTTTTTGCTGCAGAGAGAGCGAAGGAGACTTAGCTTTTGCTTCTTATAAAGCCTAAGATGAGTCATTCAGATTCTAGTCTATATTAAATACACAGCTTCCTACTGTTGCATTTTATATTTCTTTGCAAAATTTCTTAGTAGCCAGATACCTGATTAACGCAAAGAAAACAATTCACCTTATTCTAGTCTTTCTGCTACGCAGTCTTGCAGAACGCATCCTCATGACCTAATCACATACTTTTTGTTACTGTTAAAACAAGTGTGGGTGCAGCGAAGCCAGCAGCTTACCATACAGACCCCCAGAGTCACATCACAGCTTCAGGTTTGATTAAGTACTTCCAATAACTGTATTCTCATTCTTTTAAACTGAAGATTGGAGCCGTGACTGTGAAACAGTGAAATCAATTGCAACTACTCTGCATATTCCCTGAATACCTTTATTTCAAATGACTGAACTGGAAAATTTCTCCTAATAATGCTTAAAATGCTTATCCTTGAATCAAGGAGTTTAAAATCGATGCCGAGAACAAATGATTATAATCTGCATTGCTAGCAACTTTGCAGTCACATCAGTTGTGGTCCAGCACTAAAGTAATGCCACGGTGCTCAGAAACACAGAGGCCAACAGGCATTTATCACTTACTTTTTGTCCTGGATGTATCCCTCTACTCTGTGAAGCTCTTTCCCAAACAGTCCACACGGTTTAAAGTTAAGGACACATTTATCTCCAGTACTGTAGAGGAAATAAGCACGCACTTAAATAAGCAAGCTCTGAGATACATTAATAAATTCCTTTTTTTTTCTTTAACTACACCTTATTTTAGCTTTTTCCATGCAAGCACTGTGGATTAATTATTCATATCATTATTTTTATTTAACTATGGTTTATTATTTTATTAGGGCATTTCAAAATACCATAAAAAAAAAAAAAAAGAAAATGCACACAGGAAGACAAAACAAGCCTGTGAAAGCCAACTGAAAACATGACTGTGCTTCTGAATTTCATGCATATCTAAAATTAACCAAAAATGTAAGGAATCAAATGGAATACAGTCTTGCATACAGCTTAACGTACACTATTAACACACCAAGGTTCAGGTTAACATCTGTTTACAACTAACTGGAATTAAATAAAGCTTTATGAATGACCTACACAGGGAATCTCGTTAATGGCATTCAAGAGTCACCTTGAAATTGCATGTCAAAAATTCTGAACTAAATATTTTACAAACACAAAGCAACATTATACGTCAGCATCTGAGAGGTACACATGTGCAAATACTGTCTCCCAGGGAGGTTTCTGGCCAAGTTGCTACATTAAGCACAAAGCACACAGAGACCATCCCAAGTCTTACATGTATGTGTGAATGCAAGAGACAGAAACTTAGATCTGATGTGATGAGAAGCATCAAACCAGCAGCCCTGCTGAATTAAAGCTCTAATCTACTGACAGAAAAACAGGTGCAGAATTAATACAGTTTTCATAAAATCCTCCCTTCTTACAAGAGGTCATTCTCTCTTTTATTTTCTGTAAGGTAAAAAGCTTTTACATAGGCAGTTGGCAGAGCAATTGACACGCTTTAAGTTCGCATTTTCCTACTCTGCAGTCATTTTTCTGTGCTGCACCCTTAAATTAAGGCATTCTCTATTATTAAAACTAAAGTGAGTGACAAATCACAATCAACAGGTCAATCAACGGGAGGTCTACTACTGCAAATCTCCAACAATTATTCCATTTAATGGTTCTGGAGTTAAATCTAATTTCTGTCCGTTGCCAATAAGGCTGAACGTGAATAGGTAACTCTCAAATGTAAAACCTTTGCAGCCTGTAAGCCATCTAGCCCTTTTCCTTCTATATTATGATGATACTACACCCAATCCAGTGAGTAGCTTGCATTTGTTAGAAGGTGGAAAAAAAAAGTCTTCAGACCTATAAAGGTCTGTGCATATTTGAGAAAAATTAGAAGTATCTGCTTTGTAATGACAATGCACCAGCCCCTCTAAGCCAGCCCTCAGTCCCATGGTCAGCATTACCTGTGATTTACAATTTCTACTGTTCCATATTGTTCTAGCCACAGTTTACCAATAATTACATTATGTACACAACAGGTTGGATTTGTCCACGTGTAGGCTTCGTTATGTCTGTAAAAAACATAAGTAGAGAAATAAATCAGGTTCTTGAGCTTGAGGCAGAATGTAAGCCTTATTACAATTCTATTTGTGGCAAAATATTTAGCACTCCTGTGAACAGCCCACAGTTAACTTCAAAACAGAAAAGAAACAGACTTTTCTTTATAAGCCAACAATGTGCCGTATGTAAACATTAGTGTGAGTTCATAAAGTGATATCCCCTTTACTTTTCTCCCCATTACATAGTTGAAGTAGTCAGTTTTTACAGTTGCTGCACTTTTGATTACAAATTCCAGCTCAGCTTAAAGAGCAGCCCAGGAATACATCTTCATCTGAGCTTTTAAAGCTATACGTGACAGGTAACGCTCAGATGAGAACTGGACAGACAAAGCCTAACACTGTCTTCTATTCAGCTACTGCAGCAGCATTGCAAATTTTACCCTAAAGCTTTCTTGTAAACCTGTACCATAACCTAGAGAGGATCTTTTATTGCTGAAGATGGATGGCTGAGTCCTCCAGCAGAGGTTAGTCACCATCAGACCTGACAAAGGCACTCCTCGAGGGTCGGTCAGACTAACCACTCAGGCAATCTTTCATACAAACTGTGGGTGGTAAAGGCTTTCGAACCCAAGGAGTACAATAGGAGTCAGAAAACTGCAGAAATGGTTTCCACAAACACTGCATCAGTGTGTGAGGCCTGAAGGTGGGCCTCACCGAAGGCAGGTTTGGGGGTTGAGATTAACTTTTGTTTAAAATCAGTTGATTTTAAACAAACTGCACTACGTTCAGTCTCATAAGCACAATGTTTAAATGTCAAATTTATTATTCAATTCCTTCCTTCTCCCAAAGATTTACTGAGGAGGAAGAGTCCAAAAAATGGAGGAATTTTCCACTTACTTTTGTCGTTTTTTGTTTGTTTTGTAACATTTTGTAAAAAGCTTTACAAAGATGAGTTAACAGATCCTAAACCCTTAAAAAACATTCAAAATGTTAAGTAACAGGAATCCTTTTATCACTAGCCTGGCAGCATCAAAGCCTCCTATTCTTATGCCTCTTTCAATACTGATAAAAGAAATACAAAAGTTACCTGGTTAGCAATCAACCCATCTTAGAAAAGCTTGCAAACTCTATTTTAGTACCAAAAACACAGAAACAAGTAGCGTCCTCTGTGACAAATGCCTTGTGCTTCTACTTCCATTAAGCATGGAGAGAACACACATATTAAATATTTCCACCTGTCAGTTTTCAGCACAGAGAAAAAACAGATCAATGATGTCTGACTATTTTCCACAGCAAACTATCTTCAAGCATACTTTAGAATAATGACTACTCTTCAAGTGGAAAAAAAAAAACCTGCATCGCACCAGCCTTAGTGTACATTTTTATTCATGAACTACTTGACAGCAAAATCTTGTGTAGCATAAAATATACCAGAAGACACTCATGCCCTGTGCAGACAAATTGAAACGTTCGTTTGTGCTGGAGGAGCGAGGAAGGTGTGTTTTCTAACACACCGAAAACAGTTGTTTTTAGCAAAAATACAGTACTTAACAATGACTACAATTTTGCTTAGGCCCCGAGTAATTCTCAGACCGCTCAAACCAACAGAGCAGGATGAATCAAAACATTAACAGGCTCAAAATTTGAGCTCAGCTTCTGCTACTAACCTGTGCAAATATTTAAAACAAGTGCTTTAGTTGTTTACACGCCGGTTTAAATCTGTACTGTGATTTGATTAGGCAGAGCAAGAATTTTAATAGTCTTCTACATAAAGGCTCTCCCTCCACCGAATATTCTTGCCAAGTCTGCATTCTACGTTGAGATTCATAGCTACTTCTACATTCAGAAGAAATTTCCTCTATTTACAGCACTATTTATATTCAAGACAAGCTCGTACTTTTGTAAGCTTTGGAAGATTAGATGCCAGCAGCTTGACAAATAAACTGTGCTTTCAAAAGAAACTACAGGAAGAGTCGATGCTTGATGCGGCAGTCAAGTTGCCTCTTTATTGAAACCAAATGTTTAGAAGTTTCATAAGATATTTCAAAAACAACCTCAAAGTCAGGCCTGAGGAAAACTTTTGGAAAAGCACCTTTAAGTGTTCAATTGCAGAATGCTTGTTCTGTGATAGTACATGCTTGTGACCCATTTTGGAAAGCTCCAGAGTCTTTGTGCCACCAGGGCACAAAACAGCTTGTGCAAAGTTGCCTTATTTAAGACTGCTAGGCTTGTCTCCAATCAAGCATGTAACCTGGAAGGGTACTCATGATTTTACTTGGAAAGTGATGGTACACAGGGAATATTAAATAGATGATAGAAATCCTGACAAGTTCCTTGCATTCACCATCACATAAAGCAGCTAATCCGAAGCAGCAGTTCTTTTTAACCAAACATGCACGCAAACAATCAAAACCAGCAACAATATTTAAAAGTGAAACGAGTTTGAATAGCCTGGTAATAGAATTTTAGTTCTGATTGAATTTTAAGTGCCCTCACAGAACTAGCTTTCAATTGCATTCCATTTTAGGAAATGTTAATTTTCACGGTGCAAAAACTGGGTCAAATTGAAACAGCTACACAAGCATGGCACAATTCCAAAACCAGAGTTCTTAAATTAAGGAGTGAAAAATAACCTGTAAATAATTTTTTACCATCTCTTCAGCAAGAGGTTTTCACATATTCATCAATGAAGAGCCAAAAGGAGGATATCACCTATATTTTTATTCAAGTTAAATGTTAAGGATATAAGCATAAAAGATATTGACTTCTTATACTCACTTTAGAAGCTCCAAAGTAATTGTTCCCCGAGGCTCCGCTTCTATACTCTTTCCCCAGAATTTTAGTTTGGGATAGATTGATCCATGAAAAATAAAGTCCTTATTGAGGCCTTCAGAATAAAATGCACTAATAGGTGGGTGATGGCTGACTTGCTCAGATATAAACCTAAATCCTAAATCCTCCCTAGCAACACACACACACAAAAAAAAAAAAAAAAAAAAGAACATTAACCCCTAGATCAACCTCTTTTCTTTTCTTTTTTTTTTTTTTTTATTGTTACAGAATAAAAAAGTAACTTTTTTTTAAAAGGATTTTTAGATTACTCTGAAGGTGAGAGTTTCCCTTTTCTAGTTCCATGACACTTTTACATTTAATAAAATGACAGCAATTATACACTTAATACTTTTTCCCCTTTAAATACTTCTTTATACAAAGAAACAATCCCCATTCAAACGCTTAAGTGGCTTTCTACCCAGAAAGGCTTTACAAGAAGTTTGACTGAAATAACTCTTGAAAACACTGAAACTGCTTGGGCAGCAGCAGAAGATCTGACTGGAAATTGATTTCTTCACCATGTACATACCACCCATTTAAGCACACGGTAAGTCTCCCAGACTAACTCCTCTACCTGACCTGATCAGCAAAACACACTTTAAATTAGTTTAGAGTCTTTGGTCAGGTGTCTTTGGCAGAAGAATTTAGACTCTTTTTTTCTGAATAATTCAAAGAATATATAAACACAAAATTATTAGCTTTTATGAAACTTCTTAAATATTTAGAATTAGTTTGGGGAAAACAATTTTAGCTTTAGTCAGAAATATATGTTTGTAGATTTTTACTTATTTCCCTGAATAAACACCTAAACTAGTTTGAGAGCGTGCTCCCACAAATAGCCTCAGCTCCCACTTTAATTATTACCTGGTTAATTCATAGGTTTCTCCTAACAGTGGGTTAAATGGTTTGCCAGTTCTCTCCCACTGAGAAGCTACAGCAGAAACTGCAAAAGCAGCTACAGCCTATAAGCAAATAAAAACACATTGGTATGAGAACAGTATATTAAACTTGTAATTTCAATGTATTTGTTGTATATTGCAGTATTTTATTATTCGCACCAAAAGAAAGCTCTATATAGTGCTTAAGGCCAAAACCTTGGTCAGGCATGCATCATTTCCAACATGGATGAGGTTTCTTGAATATTAGCAGATAGAAATGAACCTTGGAATCTCTTTCAGGCTGGTAAGTAGGGATATGTACTACATACACAAAAACAAAATACAAGTAATACATTTCAATTTCACTCATGTAAAACAGAGCTGTAAGCAACACCCAGGCCTGGTATCACAATATTCATTCAGTTTCTTGTTGTGAGGCTAGTACTACAGAATCAGGGATTACACATAACCATAGAATAAAAAACAGTTAATGGAACAGCAGAACAACAGCCAGTCTGGAGAAGAAGAATGCTGAAGTTTGTCTCTGTCACAACAATTTTTCATCCAGTAACTTAAAAATCACGGAGCCACTGAACAAATCAACTTAAAACGATTTAAAGCCAAGATCTCATTTTCACAACAAATAAAGACATAACAGGAGCCACAGTTAAAGCAGTCCTGAAAAAGTTAGGGCCTTGTTCTTATGATAGCACCAGAGAAAAGAAATGCACTCCAGTCGACGTTTTTTAGAAAATGAAAGGTGACTAGGAGAGAGCAACTTCTAACCAAACAGAAGCTGGTAGCTGGTACTTACCTGCATTCTTTCCAAGGGGTCTGCATGACTACAAGCCTTATTAATGAGGTATATATGTTCCATATATTCTGTTATCCGCTGAAGGAAACTCAATGGCTCGTTGAACACAATGGGCATTGTAATCTTGGACAATTCCTAGGTAACAAAAGGATACGTTAGCTTTTTAGACACAATACTAAGTTATCAACTGAGAAGAATTTTGAAAAGTTGTGGGTTAATTTAGCTCATAGAATCATTTGGGTTGGAAGAGACCTCTAAGATCATCTGGTCCAACCTTTAAGCAGGACTGACAAGTGCACCACTACACCATGCTACTGAGTTCTACATCTACAAATGTTGGCGTAGCATTCTTCAAAAGACATTAAGCAAGGCTGTAGCATAACTCTAATTGCTATAGCTGGAAGGGGTTAAAAGCACTGCAGATACTTAGCAGCAAACAGAAAGAATAAAAAACCTTCCAAAATTGATCCAGCTAACCCAGTAAATTCAAGAAAAAAATTTACCTTCCGTTCTGTGTTCTTCTTAAAACAGAATAGGTTTAAATTTATGTAGATAGCAGCACTGATGTGTCAACCAGCTCATTAAAGGTATTTAAGTACCCCACATTCCTTTGAAAACCTCACGTACCTATTTGCATAAAATCTAACTATTTTAGATTACTGCAGGAAGCACAAATTCTTTTTCAAAGGAACAGTTATATAAAGAATACTATTTGAAGCGCTCTAACAAATTTTAGGGGCTTTATTAAATCCACCTGTTCCTTGCGTCAGTACGTTTCTCATTTCGCATGTGGATACAAGACAGAGACAGAGTTCAGGCAGATTTCCAGCTCCCCAGGTCTTACACCATATCCAAGCAAATCTGTTTGGTTGTTAAGAAAGTTGCACTCATGACAGAGCACTTCAGTCACAGCTTACAACTTAGGGGAAGGGAGAATGCCAGCAGATAGGAATAAAACATTTTCCTCACGTTGTCACAGGCAGTAAGGAAAAGCAACTCCAAACTAACTCGATTTAGTTCAAGCAAATTGTTCTAACAGATGTGTACTCATCCTAACAAAAGGAGTTTAGACAGTGCATTTCTCTCTCTTAGAGGACATAAGCTAAAATGGCAAAAAATTGTCTGTTGCATTCACATGGTACTGCACTGGCAGCCCTAGAGAAGATATGAATGCAATTGCTTAATGCTTCCAAAAAGCATCTGTGGCAGCAAGACATCAGTGTAGAACACCAAGAACTACATTCTTAATGACTTCAGTCCAGTTCTTTCAGGACAGCGTTAGAAATGCCAAACCATATGCTCCAACAGCTAAAGCAAGTAACGCAATAGAGTTGCAGTTTCTTACAGGAAGAACACAAAAGGTACCAGGTTCACTCTGTAGGCAAGTTCTAAGCAGTACAGTTAATGAGTTGAAGTTAGGAGACTTAACATCAGCATATTTCATCTAGACTAACTTACCAGTCCAATGCATTTTTTTAATATGCTCCACACACTAAAATCACTCCTAGAAAACATTGGGGCAGGTAATGATGTCCTGTAATTGGAAAAAAGAACTGTCACCATAAGCCCCTTAAACAACAAGATATTTTAATGTACAGGGACTCAAGTACTTAACAAAGAAAGCAAAGCATTAACCCACAGCTGACACAGGAAGCAGACAGGTGAAATCTGTGTTCAGTTCCAGAGAATAACCTCTTCCAACAGTGAGAACAGCAATGCCCCAAGAGATCATCAGTCAGCACGTACTCATTTCATGTTTATTAGGCAGTACCGTGTGCTTACCTGTGTCTCTTAATTCCATTTTCTTGAATCTCTGTCTCTCCGTTATGCTTTTCAGTCCTATTGCTTTGGTGCGGATCTAGATCGAGCATTTCTGTGACTTTATGATTTGCTTCTGAGAAGTCTCCCGAAGAATTGTCAGAATCAAAGCCTGTAGAAAAACCATAAAGTGGTAATTTCCTTAGGAACATTATTACGCTACAGAGTGCCACTCACATTTTACAACTCTCGCAGCATAAGTACACTTACACCAGGTTATTTTATTTTAAAAAAACATCAGAGTGAAGAACATTTATTAAGTGACCAAAGAGTATTTAGAGCTAAGCATTGCATTAGGATCAAGGATTTTCAACCATTTTTTCACACTGCTGAATCCTACAAGTTCTTCAGCAGCTCCTGATCAGATTAGCTGTATTGTCTCTTCTTCAGAGCTGCAGCGTGACTGCAATAATTTTGTTTAGTTATGTAGTTCTCCTTAAAGACTCGAAAAAAAAATTACTTTGCCTACTCACTGCTAACAGCCAAGGATCAATAAAGAGGAAAAAATACGCATTACACAATCCAGCGGCAAACATCCAGACTACTTGAGCAACAGAAACATAAGATATCTAAACTTCTTTGTTTCCTACATCCAATTCCATCCACTTGGGTAGACAGCTACTGGAAACAGGCTTTTAACCCACTAAACCATTGTGAATGATGAGTCCTGCTTTCCTGGAAGTGGCTGAACATCTGCCTGCTGATGGGAAGCAGCAAGTTAACTCTGCTTTGGTTGCACGCGTGGCTTTTGCTTTACCTAGTTAACTGTCTTTATCTCAACCCATGAGATCCCATGCTTTTCTTTCTGATTTTCTTCGTGATCCCACCCAGGGAGTGTGAGCAAGCAGCCCTGTGTACACTGAGAAACAAAAAGCTACTTTTTCTTTTAGGGATAAAAACAGCAACATCCAAAACTGGGAAAAAGAAGTACCACTGATAAATCCTATTTGGTAAACAGCAGTTATACAGGGTGATGTAATGTATTAAACCCTCTCCTACATTTTGATGTCACAAGCGTGTAATTATACAGCAATAACCCCACCTTAAAAGGTCGTAGTACTTAATTGGAAAGTATGATGGGTATAGATACTCAGGTTATGAAAATGAAGATTACCCTGAAACACCTGTCTTTAAAAAATAAAACAACATGCCTATCTTCAGCCAACCCCACAACAAAACAACATTTATCATTTCAAAATGTCATTTCTAACCACATATTAGCTTTTTTGGAACCTGTTATGGTGCAAGGAGATGGAAAAGGCAAATTCTGTAGGCCATAAGGAAATAACTTTGACTGATGAAGCGGGGGAAAGACACAAGAGCTTTCCGGCACACATGCCCTCAGCCAGAAGGCTGATCAAGCGCACACAACATATGGAACTGCATCACATTTAATGGGCATTTCAATTAGTTGAGAGCCCAGTGTTTAACTGTGCTTTCAATCTTCACTAACAGCTGCTACAAGCCCAACCACAAAGTTTTAAAAGCTGTTCCTCACTGAAGCTCTATACTGATTCGGAATAAAACACTTCACTGAAATGCTTTGGTACAGTTTCAGTAACTTCCAAAAGTCTTTCTCCAACTGCTATTAAAGCCCTGAACTTGTAAAAACGAGCTTTAGCTTTAATACAGGCTAGTTTTTGTAGTGAAAGGCCACTAGGAGTGAAGAGAAAAGCTGGGATTTAAAAGTGGGAGAGGAAATCGCACAGAGAAATACAGTTTCAAAACTTAGTATAATCAAAAGCCCCAACTTACATGCGGAAAGGGTCAAACAAAGCTTTTTAAAAGTCTTAAATTTTAAAGTCAGATATCTAAGCTGGTTGACAGCATTAATCTACTTCAAGAGCTTAAAGAAAAAGGACTTGCCAGTAACTCTAAGTTTCGTGGTCTTCTTCTTCCCCATCCTGCAAATGAAACAGGTCCCCTGAGCCTACGTTACACATCCACCTGGGAGGGAGCGCAGGCACAGCACTGAGTCACCGGCAGCCACACGACTGCCCCGCATGCCCAGCAGCTTCCTCACATACTAATTAAGCGCTGTCACTCAAGACAGAATGAGAATCAAAACAGCATCGTCCTGGGAGCCCTCAGACCTGAAAAGGGTATAAAGAGTAGGGAGAAATATGCTGGAAGTGTATTTAGCAAGTAAAAGGAGAGGTAACTTTTCCACTGCCAGAAGTTGCCCGGGTTGGGTTTTGGTTTTCAACCCAAGCCTTTGCCACCCGCAGCCGTGTCACGCTGCTTCCAACAGGAGGCAGGCTGGGCTTCCACAAGGCTCTCAGTACTTAAAAACTGGCAGAATCTGCTGATTCAATCCAAACATCGTGAAAATATATACGTTTGGCAGCAGGGACCTCACTTCTTGCTCCCCAAGAGAGAGTTTACAGCGAACAGGAGCCAAGCAGTAGGAAGCAGAAGGGCAACACGCTCACAGATGCTCCGGGCCAGATGAACCTCACAGGCACACAACAGATTTCCCTGGAACTGCAGGTCATTTAAAAGAATGAAATGAAATTGTTAGCCAAACATTTTGCTGTTCTATTGCAATCCTTCCACAAAACACCTTGGCAGAGAGAGATCTGGCAGAATTAATGAAAGATACAGGTCCGACCCGGCAGAAGCTGATGGCACACAGTCCGTAACAAGTTTGTAATGAGATTATCAATCCCGAAGTGACATAAGCCAGAGGCAAGCGATCAAAGCTGCGTGCTCCCTGTCTCGCAGAAGACTTCGAAGAATCTGCATTCCTCCAGGAACTGGACTCCTCCAGGCGGTTTGCCTGCTCCAGTCTCACAGCAGGCTGCCTCCCGAACCTGAGAAAAAGCAGACGCCGTGCTGCCAAGAACTAACTGACCTTGCAGGTAACATTTTCAAGATTCCCACGGCAAGTACTCATTGCTGCAGTAGGATGCCACGTGTCCAGCTAATCGGCAATGACAATCACCTCTGAATGCGAGGAAACTTCACTACGGAAACTCTCTCCATCAGTCACGAACCTGACTCACCACCTGTACAACACGGCCTGTCCTGGACGTTTGTGAGTGTGCTCATCACCCAGC
Source organism: Netta rufina (assembly GCF_964035555.1). Lineage (NCBI taxonomy): Eukaryota > Metazoa > Chordata > Aves > Anseriformes > Anatidae > Netta > Netta rufina. Next base: position 13,227,457 of record NC_140140.1, on the reverse strand, counting down.
CACCAGGAGGGTGAGTCCCAGCCACGCAGCACGGAAATCCATCCCATGAGCGTGACTTCTGGCTGTGATGGGGACGGTGTCAGAAGCAGGAAGCTTCCCAGCCTACGAGATGAAATCCATCACAACAGAAACCAGGTGTCTCCTTAGGAGAGGTTTACATGCTAGAAGTGGTTATCATCAAGGAATAACTAGAAGTTATTTTATAACTAGAAGAGTTGTGGCTTCCTCAAGGAGCCAATTCACGTTTTAGAGAACACACTACAAGGGTTGCTGCTCAGATTGCTGCAGAATTCTAAAGCACAACTTCTGATGGAGCTCCGCTGCCCTCGTAAGCCTGGTTTGCTATTTATAGGGCAGAAACCACAGTATCCCAATCACTAAAAGCAGGGAACCTGTGGGAACACATTGCAGCTCCCCCTGGGGAATGCAGGGCCCAGGATTCTGGGGGAGGAAGTGGAGAAGAGCACGAGGTACACACTGTTTTCATCTCCACATGGAGGTGAGGCACAGCTGGAGAATGTTCTTGTTCCTGGTAGCCACGTCCCAGCCACAGACTTAGAGGAAAACAAGTACACATCTAGGACTGGCTTCTGCCCATCTACTGATCTGACTTAAATTATGGAGAATGTTCCTGGAAGGAACAGACCGAGGAGTCTGCCAATGGCATTTCATTTTATTTTTTTTTAAATCAGAATTTGCAACCCCAAATCCTGAGGTTCTCACTGTGGAACCCAAGCTTACCTTGACTCAGAAAGGACCTCAGTTATGAACTTGATCTCCTGGCTGAACTAGGTCTACAGCTACTGTGTCCAGACCATCCAAAAACTAAAAGAATAGGCAGGCACAATCAGGACCCATTGGAGTCTAAAGAATCCAACACAGCGCTGCCTGAAAGACACAGTCCACAGAATTAAGAGGAGTAAAGAGTTGCTACAGGCGCCAGCAGCTGGGAACACAAATGCAGAAAGACACAGTCAGAGCTGCTCTTAGCATCACACTTCTGTATGACTTGGACAAGACACAGCTACAAACACGTAGGTCTGGATTTCATTATGTTCATGCAAGTAATCCATCAAACTGTCAGTAATTTCTAAAGCATCTAGCTGGAGGAAGAGATTGAACACCTGTCTTTAAAGACAGTATCGAGGAAGGAAGAATCTGCAACAAGCTTCTCCAAACTGAGCACTCCTGGTAAACCAAATACCTGTGGGGCATGCTCCGGGGCAACACAGACCAGGGAAAAAGTTCAACCTCGTTTAGTTCCTGGAGCAGCTGCTGCAAACCAACACCCTCCGTCAGAAGAGGGCTGTGCTGAGAGCACATCAAGACATCTGATTTTCTTTTGCTTTGAAGCTTCTCTCCTCCCATCACATGTCACCTAGTAGAAGAACAAGCTGAGGACAGGACAAGGAGCGCTCTCAGAACTGACTTGTTACGTCTCACTCGTGAGCAGAGCCAGCAGAGACTGCAAGGCACAAGAACATCTCACGTACAGCAGCTCAGAAGTCATTGCCTCCTTCAGCACTTGTAGGGCAAATCAGCCTGTTGGGGTTGAGGAAAGAGGGGAAAGATGAAAAAAAGAGAAAATTCAACTGCTCAAACACCGAGGGCTGTGTGTTTCTGCAGCAAGAGGCAAAGGAACGCACCAACATCAAAACAGCAAGCCACAGAACCCAAGCTTAGATGCACATTTCTGTTCAGCTTTTCAAATTAAGTAATTTCTAGTTCATTCATGGCTGTGGTCCTGAAATCCTGGAATTATAAGATCACCAAAGATGCACTGGAACAATCCATAGTATTTTTAAGATTTTTACAGCACACTTTACAGATTTTACAGAGCAAGTTGGAGTTCTAGCCCCTATCACTCCTAGATAGTATGAACACAATCCAAATATCCTTCTCTTCCCCCTGACATAACTGTGACAAGTCCCGTACAGCCTGCTGTCGGTCACACTGGTGACCCAGCTCCCACCATTTATTCCTCATAGGCCTCTTCAACCATGTCTAAGTCACAGCATCATCGAACGGCTCAGGTTGGAAGGGGCCTTACAGCTCACCCAGCTCCAACCCCCTACCACTGGCAGAGATGCCACCCACTAGATCAGGTTGCCCAGGCCCTCACCCAACCAAAGTCCACCTTACCCACTTGCATCTACATGCTACTTCCATTCCTTCAGCCTTCCCATTATTCTCTGTTCATTCCCTGGCCTTTACATTAAGGGCTCTACACTCACCGCTGCCAGCATTTCTCATTTCACCGCTATTACAGGATTTCTAAGGAGACAAGTGGGAAAGTTATATTGTTCAGGATCTTTGAGAGGGCTTTTTTTTATTAGAATACTTTAAGCATTTTGTTTCACAGCTAAAAACATGTAAAGCTCTTACGAATAACCATTTATTCTTATTAGTTCAAAGAAAAGTACTATTTGGTACACTGCTTCAGTGTGAGGTGAGCACCGTTTGCTTTGGTAGTAGCAACACTGGATTGCAAAGACTTTGGGCTCCCTATCTTGAAAGCCACTTTCACAGCAATTTGTAGAAATGTAAAAACACATTTCTACTTCAATTCTTGGGAATAAGTTTTCTATTAAAATAAATAAATAAATTACACAACTGTAAAAATAATCTACAGAAGATGTTTCACCTTTCAAAGGGTCTTAAAAGCATTACTTCTCAAGCTGCTATAAAATTACCTGCATTTTACTGAAAATGAAAGCAAGACTCTGGCACTGAAGGACTGTTGCAATGATAAAATAATAGCCAGCATTGAGCTTTAAGGAAAAAAAAAATACATCATTTCCAAGTCTGAGCCTGAACCTCAATTATAATTCTTCCTCTCTTCTTTTCAGAAGAGGTTGCTACAAGTTTCACCAGAAACATTTTTATTTTAACCTGTAATGGTAACACACTACTAACACCTCACCACACACGTAGTGCAGCTCATGCCTTCCCCCCACACCTTTTTTTTTTTTTGGTAGTGTGCCAATCACTCACCCGTAACGGCATCATAGAACTCTTCTTCACTATTCATCCTTCAGTGTGAAATCTCTGTACAGCCAGGCCAGCTTCCTCTAATGCATTGTTGAATCTGATTGAGAGATGAAGTATCTGTACGCTGTTGAAGTCTTCTTTTGCAAATATCCAGCTGCTTTAGATGATCTATTTGACAAGACAGGAACAAAGAATTAGCAATGTCCACGCTTTTTGTACTCACAAGCACACACACACTTGAAAAATACTCATTTTCCTATTTCTTCCACAACAAAAGGAAGTGCACACGCCTGGATTCTTGCATTCGTGCTAAAGAGTCACTTCTGACACCAAAGTCATTCTGAAGATGATCGCTACCTACCACAAGAACAGATGTGCTACGCCACGCTTGTTCTCTCTATATAAATAGATTTTATACTTTATTGGAAAATACACCTTATTTATTGCAAGTCACAGTTCAGGCAAGTCCAGGTTGAAGAGGAGAACAAAAGGAAGAAAAGGACAGCTGGCCAAACAAAAATTCTCCTCTTCAACAAGAGGATAAACCTTACCGCATCCTTAACAAAAAAGATGGGAACAAGAAAAAGACCTTTACATGCCCAAATCTCAGTGTTGCATAAAAACACAGGGCCTCATGCACATTACACAACTGTTATCTAACCACAAGTGCAGAAGTTTTGTCGGGCTGCTGCTGTGATCTCTCAAAGGAACCACAAGAGGTTTTTCCCTCGAGATGGAGAGCGTAAAGAAACACCAACTTTTGCTCAGCGAAGCCAAGCAGGCTGCAAATAACTTACAGCTTGGTGAAGCATTCCAGCTCTACTTTACGGACAGACCGAATTAGATCTATTCCAGATGGCTGGCGGTGGTGTAACGCAGGCAGTTTTACTTCACCCACTTTTAGGCAAAGCAGACTCATCAACAAGCTGAGTTTCCACTCTCCCCAGTGCTCAGCAGGTACCAAGGACGAGCCAAGCACACGGTGAGGAGCAGCACAGCTTGCTGCCGGGATCTCCTCCAAAACAACCTCAATACGTCAGTCACAATTTTTTATGACCCTTGACGATCCCACTGCTTTTGTGAGAGTAGCTTTTCCAGCGTAATTATAACTTGCACAACTCCATCCCAATTAAGAGGAACAAAGCCAGAAGTGCACTCTGCTCCTAGCAGAAGAGCTTGCCATGTTTCAAGCCAATTCCTCCTCTCTGCGAGAGACCAAATTACACGATTCCCCCTGTACTTCAAGGCTTTTCACCTCGCTGCCCAGAACAAAAGCTGTTTGAGTGCCTCACACACAGAGAGTCCTCCCAGCTCTCTGTTCAGGAGCAGGAGCAGCCTATTTCAGACCTCAGCTAAGTTAACGAACGCGGCATTTGCCTTAGAGCATTACGTCTCCCGATGCCAGGTATCTCAGTTTCTCCTTAGGAACCACCTATTTTGCCCAGCACCGTAGGATTTTACATCAATCTCTGCACCATAGTTACTATCTGAGCTCCCACACAATCTTCAGCAATTTCCCCCCTTTACAAATCCTCATCTCCACGAGGAGGAAACCTCCTGCACCTGCCTCTCTTGACTGTTGCTACCACGCTGTTGCAATTGTTCTCAGCTGAAGAAGTTTCCTTCCCTTTTCCCTGGGCTCCAGCCACAGCCCTTTAAACCTTCTTCAACTTCCTTGCCCACCAGCAACAGGTTTCTGATTTGGTTTTGTCAAACTGCCTCATTCTTTCTCGGGAAGGATGCAACAGCTCAAAAGATGCACACACAGACAGAGATGGGTGCAGACTTCCAGCCAGGGCTGCCAGCAAGTGCTCTGCCTGCAGAGGCAACGCAGCAGCAGCTTCACTTCGAGAAGATCCAGGGCTTTCAGGCTGCTGACAGAAACAGAGAAAGGGAGAACTGAACTAATACCTGGTGCAAAAGCAGCAGCTGGCCCAGATCTCTGGGTGAACTGATCAGGATGCCATGCTCCTGCTCAGAACAGCAGCAGAATTAATTATAGTCTTTAAATGCCTACTTCTCTTAATGAAATGTGCATCCACAACTCCCTACCTAAAAAGAGTGGAGGCCAGCAGCCCTGCTGCTCCCTCACCTCGCCCAGCAGCAGGCTGTGCTGACTGTAAGCACAGCTTGCTCACAGCAAAGCCTCCAGCAGTTTCTCCCAGCTTTCCAGCCACGCCAGCAAGGTGCCTGCAAGTCTCTCTTCCAGGTCTCCATCTCTATCGTGTCTTTGTGGGAAATCTGTCCTCGAGGATGCAGCTACATAAACCTTTCAGCTGGGAATGGGGGGAGAAAAGGGAATCCTAGGAAGCTACTGCTTTCAACTGCCCACAAATACCGCAGCCTGCCAGCACAACAGCAGCCAGCAGCGCCAGAAAGCTGGCCCAGCACAACACACAGCACACAAATTCCCTGATTTCCTCCACGCTTTCCCATCTCCAAACGCAAGAAAAGTGCAGTGAAAGACTTGAGAACGAGAAGAAGGAGTGATGCCACGTTCTCCTTGTGATACAGACCTCACAACTCACCCTACAAGGACTGTTACTGAGCACAAAACTTTGCCATATCCCTGGGAGTTGCATACAAGCAGCGATCTACTCCCTAAAAACCAAAATATTCGTGGATGTCACTTTAAATAATAGCCACAAATTCTTTTAAAGCATTAGGAGCATTTTGAAAAGGATAAAGCAACGTGTTTTGCATCAGAGCTGCACTAGGAATAACTTAACGCTCCTACCACTGCTTTTAAATTCGGTTCTTTTATTTAGCAGAGATTACCATGAATTTGCATGCATCCAAACACACAATGATATCAGCATTTGGCTTTCATGAGCCAAAAAGCTAGGATTAAGTCCCTTTCTCTTTCTAAAAGCAACAGCAAAAAGTTACTTTCCACCAGGCTGAAATGCCCGAAGACAAAAACATCCTGTTTGCTTCAGATTCAGTGCTTGTAATCTGTATTTCCTCCCCCGTGCCCATCGTGTTCTGGAAAGATTTCACTTCCACGCTAGCAATTGTAGCTAACAGCTCTTCTCAAAGCCGCCACAGAGCCCTTCCCTTCGAGGAAGGGTGCACAACTCCCACGTCAGACAGACCTCGGGGGCTCAGGACTGATTCCCAGCCCAGAAAGCCTTTTCTGAAGCACAGACACCAGGTTCTGCTCACTCCTCGTCCTGCAGCACGGATGAAACACAAAGCACACGCCGGTGTTTTCTCCGCATTCCCGATGATCACTGTGTGGGACATAAAAACAAAACGGTTTTCCACGTAGGGCTTCCTTCCCACTCACTCATGGGAAATTAAGGATGCAGAGAGAGGCAGCCCAGCCGTACGTGCCTGCTGATGGCAGGTGGAAATCAGCTCGCTGGGTTTCCGTGTAACAGCCAGTGCCAAAAGGCTGTGCCCGAGTAGGAGGCCCCGACACCCAGAACGGTGCTTTGGGCTGGGGATTATGCTCTGGCTGTCTTGGCACATTTATGCCTAAAGACAGGCTGCACATAAATCACTTTACGAATAACACGAAAAAGCTGCGAGTAAAGGCATTTAGCAGCACTGGAAATTGGAGATTTAATGATGACAACACACTCCTGACCACAAGCAGCACAGGCTTCGTGGCTCACAAGATAAATGACAAAGCTCATCTATTTTCTCCTATTTCAGGCTACAGGTTGGTAAATGCTAATTTGATTTATTACGGGTCGTGTGCGCATGCATATAAAGTGCCACATTTACTTTTATTTTTCTAATAGATTGATTTCCCTACAGGAGAGATGCTATTTTGAAGGTCAAACTGGAAGAGACTACAGCTACACTACAAAAACAGATTAAAGAAGCCTAACGCCCATCGCAACAACTTTGTAATTGCTTGGTGAATCTGTCCTGCAGGCTGTAGCAGCCTGTATTTTGCTCTGAGAAATTCACTATATAAGGTTATTAAGATTATTCAGAAGACAATTTTACTCAAAATCTATATATAAAGTGGGTGCAAAGCAATTAAGAGAAGACAACAAAGTTTAACATAATCTACTCAAGCAAGCCTTGAACAAGCAGCTTGGGCAGAAGCTGCTTTTCCTGATCATTTTGCTGATTTGCATGGCACTGACTGCAATATGCAAAACCAGCCTAGCAAGAGTTAAGCCACGCATTGCATGTGGAGGCCAGAACTTGGAACATCTTCTGGCTATCTTCAAATCAAAGGACTACCACTTCGGGTCCCCTGACACAAGCTTCACACCTCACTGATGTTGTAAAGCCATCCACAAACAGGTTCAACAAGACCCGATGCTCTCTGATAACACAATCTGAAACGTGAATGCCAGTGCTGAAGTAAGAATTCCTTGCTGGTCCCAGGCAAGTAGCCCTGAAAGGTAAGGGGCTGCCATACAGCTGCCTACCAGGCACCCGGGCACGAGCTCTGGTTTGCTCCTTCATTACCCAAAGGTGTCATCAGTGCTGCAAAACCAGTCATCAAAACCAAGTAAATCTTCATTAAACGCCTTTCAACTCTCACAATTTATTAGGGAAGCTTTGCACATTGCTGTTTGCCCCATGACCAGGGCCAGGCCTTTTCATTAAGGACGTGAGGATGCTCTGCAGGGGCACGGCAGTGCTCCCTTTGGGATCCACCTGCAATAAGCATGTGCGAAAGCCCTGAGGGACACACGCAGGGTAAGGCACATGCAGAGGGTGGCCGAAATAAAAGCTAACACTCACCCAGTTTTTAACAGGTAGTTAAAAAAAAAAAAAAAAAAATCTCCTTCAAGTGCAAACTCCTTGCAAGAAGATGTGGAAAATGCTCATCAGCTGGGATGGTGCACAAGGAGCGCGTCCTAAGAGCCAAGAGATGGACTGGGCAGACCAGGAGCAGGGCCCTGCTCTCTCCTGAGGAAAAGCATCATAAAAGGCAGCAACCTGCCCAGCAGCCCCTTTGCCTTTCTCTCAGGGAGGGAAATAAGAATGCAGGTACAGCAGAGATGGAGAAGCACGCAGCTGCATTAAACCCTGCAGAAACGGGAGCTGATCCCCGCAGCAGCCTGTCCCACACCTTGCAACCCCCACAGAGAGGAGGGGATTCCTCACACCACTTGCTGCTTTCCAGAAGCACATCCAGCAGGAGAACTGGAACCGACGGCTGTCCCCAGACACACATGGCACACCAACGGTCACAGCAGGCAGCACAGCACACCCCAGAGGGCTGCTCTTGGGGAAAGCGTGCTTCTCTCCAGGCGAGAACTCTCACGTGTATTTACTATAAAAACCAGGACAGCAAGGCACAAGACTTTGCAAGTCACCTTAGAAAGCACCTCGTGTGCTCAGGACACTCAGTGACACACATCCAAGTGCCGGTAGGAGAGCAGACGCAGACACTTGTTTCTGAGACTGGTCCATTCCCTGGAAGCAAAGGTGTGGGGATGCTCTCAGCAGCTGCATGCTCCAACGCCAGGAGCTGGCTGAGGCTGCAAATATTACCTGCAAAGGCTGTCTAGAGCATCGTTGCATTTGCTTACAGCACTACCGAGTGCTACAAGTTGAAGTTTACTATGCCTGTTACCTAGCCAGGTTTGGTAATTCCTGAAGTTTGTCACTAAGTATGCTTGCTCCTTCTCAAATTCCATTCTTCAACAGAAAAAAGAAAGAAAAGAGAAAAAAAAAAATAAAACCAAACAGAAAATTTTATGTCTGTCTTGCTAAGGTTCTGGATCCTGACCACTCGTACATCAATTTAAAAAGAAACAACACCAAGCCTTGTCCAAAAATAAACCCCTAAGAGCCAAACATGCAATTACCATGCTTTAGCTGATCTAACATAACGAGTTACTCCATACTAACTTGTTCTTCTACGCTAATCACCAACAAAGACCTAGCTGGTTAACCAAAAGCTGTCACTCCTCCTCGAAGCAGCATTTCCACGCTGCAGGAAGGGGAGCTTTCACAGCTGGAGCAGCTTGTTGCCCTGGAATGCAGCTCAGCAGGAGCTGCTTTGAGGTCCAGCTGACAACTACACCTGCTCTGTTTCAGTCCTCCAGACCTGAAGCTGAAGTTCTACACCACGCTGCCATCCTGGGAAGCAAATGCTGTACTGACACCGTCCTGCCACCTTCACGAGGCCTGGGTTTTCGCTCTTAAAGTGCACGTTCTGCCCTGTGAGAAATAAATAAAGCACACGGACACGTTCATCGTACAGCCAGCGACTACAGAAACAGCATCTATTCGTCAGATGGAGGAGCACTGGAGTAAAAGCACACACGGGAACAGCAAGCACTTATACACATAACCAGGCGCTCGCCAGAATTAGCAGGTAGGGTGTTAGAAGTTCAGTCCGCTGGAATTAACGTGCCACCAAAGAATTAATGAACCAGCACATTCATTACGTTTTTCACATGCCTGGCAAGGTTCTGCTGGATGTGCACTTCCAGAGCAAATTTTAAAACAAGTTGAGTTGGTTAACTTGAAAGGAAAATACTTGCAAGCAAGAAAAAAGTTATAAAACACACACAAAAAAAAAGGAAAATCAAGCAAGGTTTTCATCACACAAAAAAAAGAGAATTTTCTCTCCAGTCTCATATGGAGAAAATGCTGCACAGATATTGCCAGCAGGGAGGCAGAGCAGGGGCAAATCCCACGAGCTCTGAAAGGACACTCAGTTTTCAGATTTTTGCTTTTCTTTAATGGGTCAAAAGGGCACAGGCTCAGTTCAGTGGAAACAGCTTGGTCAGAATTCAAAATTAGCTCGGTACAAAGGAAAAATAACTCCGTGGCCTGCTTAATCCAGCCGACAGCGTACGTTAATAAAAAATAACATTTCCATTAGTCTGATATCCTGCATCCAGGATACAGCTTCTGTCCAGAAACAACCTCCAGAAGAGCCAGGGGAAGATCAAATACATCCAGCCTTCACATCCACACTTGAAACAAAAACACAGAAACCACCAGACAGCAGCCCTAAAACACGACTGGTGAATAAGAGCCAACCCCACCTTTTCTCAAGTTGCCAGCTGAAATGAAGCATAGCTGTAGTACTTCAAGGGACAGAAATAAACAGCTTGAACTAGAAGATAAATATTAATGTGGTTTTGCTTCTTCTGTATCTCCTGAAAGCATCAGACTGCAGTGTTTCATCTCTGAATGAAAGCTTCAGCAAGGATGAATCTTAATTGACTCACGAAATTAGGTTACCGACAACAGTGGATCTAAAACATCTATAAAAATTTGCCAAGAAGTCATTTTAATTGGCAATTTAGATGCCTGCTGTAATTATGCACTTGAAATCTCTTCACCCAGCGAACAGCTCCGCAGATGGCAGAATCCAGAAGAGGATTTTATTTACCAAGTCGGAATTGTTTCTTACTCCAAAGTTCGAATATAAAAGCATCTCCCACCAAGATATCTCGGCACGATGCAGCTCACCCAGCGCTTCCAGCAAGAGGAGACAACTTCTCAAACCTGGCAAACGGAGAGCACGGAGGGCTCAGGAAGAGATCGGCCGCAGGCCTGGCCCCCTGCCACTCCTCCAGGTCTTTGAAGGCTGCAGCTCTCCCTGCTGCAGGTGGTTTTGCACCACCTGGCTTTGTTTTATTTTATTTCTGCTTTTTCCCCTGTTGCTTATTACGCTGGGGGGTGGGCGGCTGCGTGGGGGCGAGCTGTCTGCCTGCTGACCCCCTGCACAACCACAGCCGGCAGCTTACCCGGGCCTGCTCCTGTAGCAGCAAAGCGAACATCCCAAAATTCAGCGTTGGAGGCACGTGCCAAGCAGGTTTACGGCAGAGAGAATCGCGTTTTGTTCTCTCAGGGCTATAGATTTTTGGTAATAGTTCACAAGGATCAGAGCCAACTGAAACGCCGGTGCTCTGCTCTGCAGCTGAGGGAAGGCTGCAAAATTGGCTTCGTTCTGCATCAGAACCAGCACCAGTACCTGCACACACACCCAGCACAGCCCTGCTGTCAGCAGCATTATTTATTGAGCACAAACACTTGTAAAGATGAAACCGGACAGAGCAGACCCTAGCAGAAGGGTGAGCCGCTGCGTTAGGAACCGACAGCTATCCCCAGCTCCACTCCAGCCAAAACCAGAACTGCAGAACTGGCCCCAAACCTAACAAAACAGACAGACCAAGGAAACACAATTCCAGCAGATCAGTATTTTCTGATGCAAAACACTGATTTTTTTGTAAATGCTCTGACTTTCAACACTGCATTAATATTTGAGACACTTGGGTGCAGCGTTCTTTGGAGTCTGTAGTCTCCTCTTGGAAACCAGGTCATTGTTCACGATGCTAAAATATCCTAAAATTCTCTTTTACCCGCCTTCCCTACCCATGGTGCATAATGCCAGACTGGATGGTGACTGACACACCAGCTCATTTTTAGCCATGCTGTTTAAAAGAAAAAAAAAAAAAAGTAATTGAAAACTGCCTTGAAAAACTAGTTACTGGGCTCCTGAAGGATTTATCATCTTACTTGAAAGAAGGACAAGGAAGGAAGCAATCAGTAACTCCAAGCACAGAGGCTCTTCTGGTGTATCTATCTTTGTCAATAGACATACAATCAACCATTTATGAACTATTTATCTTTGAAGGAAAACTTACTTGGAAGGTAAAATTAAGTGTGCTTCAGTATTTCTCATAATATTGTGACCACCCCTGTAAAGCGATCCTTGGAATGTAAGGATACGAAGGCAGTTACGGCATTTAAGATCACCAGAGAAAAGAAAAGCCCGTTCCAGTTCAGTTTATAGGTTTTCCTACTCAAGGGTGCTTTTTAAGCTTTGTCTCCGCAGACCCATTCTCTCCAAGCAGGCACAGTCTTGCATTTCTTCTCTGCGAGGCACTGGGCTACTTCTCTACTCACAAATCATGTTCAGGAGCCTGTGAACAATTCGGATAGTGATCATACTGTAAATAAAGCAGGACCGCACAGCTGACTAACCGAGTGCAAAGCCCCACAATGTAAGCAGCTGTATTTTAATGCCTACCAACAGCTCCTCACGCAAATTCTGCAGCACCAGCTCATCCAAACAGCGCACAGAAACGTTGCTGTGAAGCTGGCAGGCCGTTTCTTAAAGAGTTTTAAGATTATACCAGAAATTCACAAGTTTTAGAAAGTAAAGGCGTTACTTTTATAACTTTCAAGGGTTGTGATTGTTTTGTTTTTTTTTTTTTTTTAAAAAAAAAGCTAAAATTTGACTTCATAACCCAGGATATTCACCTCTGTTGCTCAGTTTTAATAAAAAATCCACCTAATTGTCTCCTTAGTAGCCTTAATCCTCTTTGATAATAAGTTTGTACAGCACCATGTTTAAAGCCACGTATATAAGGCCATGTGTATAAAGTTATTTGCATCTTTGTATATAGATCGCATTTTTCTTTTATTACTAAACCACAGGGTCCACTAGCTTTTCTGCTGTTCTGCAAAGCCTGGACAGAACACGCCCTGGCAGAAGAGCACAGCTTCTTCCCCGAGTTCAGCTGTCCCACAACCAACCACGCTCGGTGAGCTGGCTCCTCAGCAGCCTCACAACACGCAAGATTTTTAATTGGGGGTTACTGAAAGGATCCTTGCTTCCACTTGCTCGCTCACTGTAGGGAACAAAGCCTGCGCTGGCCTCTGCCACCTACGTGCCCCTTGCTGGGTAGGTCTGAGGCGAGTGACACGAAGCGCAGAGACACGGTGGGGTTCACATGCCTCCCATCGTCAGACCTTCATAGAATAATTAGTTTTGAACTATGACGAGAAGCAAAATACAATGAGCTGTGGTACCGGCTTCTTTTGGGAGCCCTAAAAACTGACCTAGAAGAGTTAAAGCAACGGTAGTGAAAATACAGCCAAGTTACCAGTTCATGAACGCGGACTTCTGGACTGTGCCATGAGCGTGGAAACTCCTCCTCAAAGGTTCACCCCATCCCTACAGCCCCAACCTCACCCCATCCACATCTGAACACCAGAGCAAAGGAACTGAACCCGAACAGGACTCCCACAGCTCAAGGATTCCACTAAGCTAAGCAAGGACATTACAAATCCAACAGTTTGGGACTATCAAGGCAAGAGGGCCAAGATTAAAAGGCCCACCCAGACGTATTCCTGCAGCTGCAGGAACAATTCACCTCTTGTGCCCGCTCCCGACAGATTATAAACGATCACGGGAGGAAAACACTGCCCATCCTGCTGCATTTCCTGAAGGGAGGGCAGTTGTAACGCTGAAATCTGTCTGAATTGATTACGTGCATAACAACGCACACCAAAATAACCTAAGGCTCCGTCTAGACAAGGAAATGAATTTCCAACCGTATAAAAAAAAGCAAATTTAAGGAAGCTGGGTCTATTCTTGTACCCCATTGATCCTGAAAATTAAGCCATTATCTTTGTGCACTGAATCTACAACACGTTTTTGAGGAGCATAACTGAAAGCAATGATCAGCCACGTTTGACACATCCTAATTGCTTGCTGCTTTCACGCAACGAGGCTCTGAGCCTACAAAGTAAATAATTACATCATCATCTGCTCTCCTCACAGTAAGCTGTTAAGAATTAGAGGTCTGAGATCCAGTCTTTTTTAATTCCAAATTCCATAGTGGCCTCTTAAAAACAAAAACCACGTAAACAAATCAATACAATATATAACCTTCCTTTTTTTTTTTGCCACAGGAAGCCTATCAAAGCCCTGCATCTTCCTAAGTAGGAGATAAAAAGTGACCAACTTTCTCAGGGCTGCCACTTCCCGATTTATTCCGCCTGGTGACGATGCCCCTGTGACCAGCTGTACATTCAAACTCAGCGAAAACATTTGAGGTGAGCACTCCGTATTTAACACATTCTCTCTGCAGGCCTGATGTTGTGCATTGCTTTCAAGAACACTGAGAGAAACCATTTCAGGTATTTCACAGAAAACAGACCGACCAGTAAGCACAACGGTGTCAAGGACAGATGTTTCTTTTCGGGTATCTTTGTGGCTCAGGTGACAGCACTGACGCTCAGCAAACGACTACAAAAAAAGCCAGCTGGTAAATGAGGTCCTAGCCATCGAGCAGCATGATGCAACATTGCACTGCTCCAGACCGAGTTACTTCAGATGCCAGAGGTAATGAATTATCTGCCGAAAAACAATCAGCGGACTTGCAAGCGAATCCTGCGTTCAAACAAAAAAAATCATCTGGCTGGCACTACAAATAGCTATGTAAAAACGCAGCCTTATCAAAGCGAAAAAAGCCTGCCTGGGATGTTTTCCAGCCAGCACTAACCTCGCAGAGAGCTGAGCTTTTCGCCGTTGTTCTAGGTCAGCATGTGTGACATTCACACAGTCGGATTCACAAGAAGAAAGGCTGGAAGAATTAACAGCTCCAACCGGACGACCCGGCAGCTGGAGCAAGAGCGCCCCACAGAAAGCAGCCCCAGTTTTAAAACTGATTTAAAGAAACCACCCAACCCTTAAAAGGACCCCCCAGGACCACAGTTCCCAAACCAGCTCCATTTGCACGGATGTTAGCAAACAAACAGCTCCCTGCACCACGCTCTATTTTCCTTTTTCAGGATCACATCAAGGGAAGCCTTTAACCTGTCCAGCCTTCAACTACTTCCAGGCAGGGTTCGTTATTGAATCATTTTCTCTCTTGAACTTTTGTCTCCTGTTTACAGCGTTACATTGGCGTGGCTGAAGAGCTCATTTTGGAAGAAGCAGCCTATTTATTCCTGGACAGCAGATGTCACGTCAGGGAGAGCTCAAAGGAAACTCCGAGACAAGTTCATTACGAGGTGCTGCTGTCGGTTCAGGAAAGCAACGCCAAGAATCACTGCTGATCTTAACCCAGACTGCCCTCAGCTCTATCATGTGGTCAGAAATCTGTATGACTTGACAAGTATTTTAAAGAAAAGCTATGTTTACAGAAACTGAAAACCCAGGGGATTACTCAGGGATAAGTCTCTGCTCGGAATTTCTTGCCTCTGTGCTAGTTTAGCCAGTTCTCCTACTTCCATCCCACGGCTTTACGCTTGGAAGTTACCCAAGTCACTGCTTCCAGAAATCGCCCTGAGGTTTTAGAAGTCCCAGAGCACGCTGGCATGAAGTCTGTAAGACGATACAGATGTGGTTGCCCCCAGTAACAAGAAGAATGTGGGGTTACCGAACTCTGGAAGGCTAAGCTGGAATTAAACAAATTTAATTCTTCTCGCATGCGTATGTTTGCAAAAAGGAAATGTTATGAGATGAGTAGTGCACTAACGCTAACCCAGGCTGCAGATCCCTGTCCCTTTTTGAAAGTTTAAGTGAAGGCCGTGTATTTTAATCAAGAAAATTCACAGTGAACAAAACTACTACCTGCCTGCACTGAGCGTGCTTTGGCCAAATACTTCTGAAGGGAAAAGCTGGACTAGAGCAGCCAGAAAACAGACAGTGAATTTCAGCACATATCCGAAATTCTGGCCTGCGAGTGCTGCAGAGTGATGAGCGCTTCTGAAAGGAGCCCTGAGTCTAAACAGATAGCACAAGCATCATTAATATCCAAATTAAGTAAGTGGCAACGTAACTTGTACCTGTGTAACCATGCAGAAGTTCTGGTGGCATGTTATTTAAACAAAAGCCTTTTTTCCTGCTGTTTTTCCCATCTTGCTCGTCTCCCTTTGAGGAGCTCTGTAAGAGAAACATCGAGGAGGTGACTGCAGAGCGACAACCAGACTCCTGCAAGCTCCCACAGCTCCAGCCTTCAGCCGGGGCCTCAGGGGCCCCTCGAGGCTCCCACGTTGCGCTGAAGCTGGGCTCAGCGCATTCACCTCAGGGGCCGGGGCTCAGACTGCTTCCCACAGCCACCCGGCTCCAAAAGCAGCCAGCAGAAGGGGAGAAGAAGGAAAGATAAGCAACAATCTGCCATGGCAGGGCTCGCGGAGCTCCAGTGCCTCGCAGCCCGTGCTGCACGCTGAAAGGCCTGAGCCCTGTCCTTGTCCTGGGCCCTGCTGTGGTCTTGGTCCCTGTCCCCTGTCCTGGCCCTTATCCTTGTCCCCGTTCCCATCCCATTCCTGTCCCCATTCCTTTCCCTCTCCCCATTCCCATCCCTGTCCTTGGCCCCACTCTCACCCTGTCCCTATCCTGTGCCCTGTCCCTGTCCCCATCCCTCTGTCCCCATCCCTGACCCCATTCCCATCCCTGTCCCTACCCCGGTCCCTGTGCCTGTCCCCATTCCCGTCCCTGGCCTGCTCCCTGCCCCTGTCCCTCTCCCTGTCCCCATCCCATCCCCGTCCCCCTCAGGCTCTGCCCCCGTCCTGCTGAGGCCCCGACCCGGCCCCACGTAGCCCCGGGATGCCGCTGGGGCCGTGCTGTCAGGGCGAGCCCCCCCCCAACCCCCAGAGCCCCCTCTCAGTCCCCTCAGCCCCGTCCCGGCCCCGCCATTACCTGGCCCCGCCGCCGCCGCAGCCCCCCCGCCCCGCCCCGCTGACACCCAGGCGGAAGTGCGGCCCTCGCGCCGGCGGAGCGACGTGCCCCTCCGCCAATCACAAAGCGAGGCCTCGCCCCGCCGCCGCGCGGACGGACCAATCGCTTCCTTCGCCCTCCCGCCAGGGGGCGGGGTTAATGCTAATGAGGCGGAGAGCTCCGCCGTCGCGAGGGCTGCACGGCCGCGGGGGTGGGTGCTGGCCAATGGGGCGGGGTGGGGGGCGGGGATATGCAGATGAGGATGGGTACCGTGAGCCCCCGCGGCGCTAAGGGGGGCACCCGGCGAGTTTATGGGGGAACGGGGACGTGGTCACTGCACAACAAGCACGGAGGGGTTGTACGGGGTGTGGGCGAGTGTGCTCTGTGGGGTGGCTGCGCTGGTATCGTGTCTGTGGGGAGAGGTCAAATCACCATAACTTAAGTAGCATAAAGATACCTTCTGATTGATGGGCGGGGAAGATAGAAGATTTTGTGGTCCCTTAGAAACCTTTTTGTGGGCGCTCTGTCACGGGGTGTTCTCAGGGCTGTGCGCATTCTGGTGTTAATTCATATTTTATGTCAAGGTTTGCCTATAGAATCCAAACTATCCTACAGAATTCAGATTTACCTTGTTTTATGTGGTAAATTCTGTTTAGTTTTAGGGTACAGCGCGTCACCCACAGGCCTCAGTGTCCAGGCCTTTCCGTCACCCTCTGTGGCCTCGGAGCAGGTTAACGGTGCCTGGAGAGCCCAGCGAAATGCTCGGGCTCAGGACTCAGAGCTGTGTCACCAGGAGAGCAGCCAGCAGGTGCCTTCGTTTCTCTCCCCTGAACTCACACCTGTTCGTACACAGCCACTAACTCGAGGCAGGTTTGTAATCGCCCCCCTCGTTTCAGAGGCAGACTAAAGCAGTTGACGTTTGTAAATGTTGATGCAAGTATCAAAACTCTGAGTCAGGAGCTTGAAATGAATTTGATTCATAACATTTCTCTTAGATAACACCTATTCTGCTCTTCTTATTTGCCTTCTCGTTTCTGAGCCTGCAAGGAGCTTTGCCTTCACATGCGCTTAAATGTCTTTCATGATCAAAGAGACTCAAAACTCTCATCCTCCCTAATGGCTCCCGCCCTCCCTCGTCATACTTGAAAGCTAACAATCAAACGGATTCTCACTGGACCCAGCAACCAGGACTTTAAAAGGAAAAAAAAATACGCATAAACTAAACAGAATGTGAAGCGTGTGTAGAGCAAAGTGCTGCAGCTCAGCCAGCCATAACAAGCATCCTTCTGAGGAGTTAGGAAACCAGGCGGTCTGGATGAAGTATGTCTCCTATCACAAAGACAAAAAGACCCGCTGGTAGTGACCCAGGGAAGCCTTGTTGTCCTCACCAGTGGGAAATCCTCCTGGACATCAGGAGGAGCAGGCAGAAGAGTTAAGAAAAACCAGTCAGGAATGACAAGCTGGAGACTGAACAAGGAACTGGAGGGAGCGAAGGAGGGAGATGAGTCACAGAAATACTTATCCTCTAAATGATCTTTTCCCAACAATTGATGCACTTCTGAATGCAAAGCAAGTGGAGCATTTTGACTCTTTAGCACTGAGGTTTTTCATCTGAGGAAGTTACAAATGCTTTTAACAGGGAATGACTCCAAGGCCAGTGAGGAAATCACTGCCGGAGACCTCTGCCACCAGCACAACTCATTGTGTCGAGGCTGGGGTTAAGGACAGGAGGGCCGGGCAGGGTTATCTGGTTATCTGCTGTAGGCAGCAAGGAAGTTTTGCAAGGATGGATGGTGGTCAGAGGTAAGACTGGAGGCAGAGACCCTGATCATGACAGTTTCTTCCTCCACCTGCACTTGTATAAAGTGAGTTTGTTTTCAGAGGTTCAATAGCAAAACCACAAACCATTCCTTTGCTACCTGGCTCCCTCCTACTATCTCCAAGCACTTTACGTGGCACACTGTATGCCAATTCTGGAGTATTACTCACTCCTAAACGAGCTGACAGCCCCTGGCCATCAGCCACATGCTGACAATACATGAGACATGAATTAACAATGACAATGCTCCTCGCTCTGGAGCCAATATAAGTTCTTAAATAAAATCTCTCTGGAGAATTTCTCACACACATTGGGATTCAGGAGTGTTCGGGGGAGCACTGCTGGCTCTGAGGATGTGTTGGTCTCTCTGGATCCAGTCTTGCTACACCCACACGTTGGTTTAGCCCTGCAGGGATGCAGGCTGTGTTGCAAGGCAGGTGTTGTTGGACTTATCTTTTGGGAATGCAAAGCTTTGGGAGGAGAGGATAATTTGTTTCATTCTAAATCCTTTTACAAGATCTTACTGATTTGCCCAGAAAGGTGGTGGTTTTTTGTTTGTTTGTTTTTTTTTGGTTGGTTTGTTTGTTTCAGTAAGTCATTATTCAGCAATCCATCAGAATTTAAGCTCACCATTTAGTACATAAATACTTGTACTGCAGCTTTTAAGCAAAGCCATTGTCACGAGTAAGCAGCTGATTTCCAAGAGTTCTCCAAAACCATCATGGAAAGGGAAATCCACTGATATATGACTAAGGAGTACTGGTTTCTTGTACCTGTTCAGATTTAATTAAAGGTGTGCACATTTGAGCTAAATTCCCATGCTTAGGAGAAAATACAAATAAAATTGAAATTTTCTTATGTTGCCAAACATTCAGGGTTATTCCTCTCTAGCAGTATTAAATCAAATGTACGTATGTATATGGGGCAGCAACAAGAATCTCGATCCTTATTTGTTTCCCTCTTGTGCTGGCAACGAGGGGAAAGAGCAGTTGCCTTATAAAGGAGATGGCATTGAAAATTTTGCCTTGCTGCCAAAAGTTTTGCAATGTTAAACATAATTGAAATGGGGTTTTACAGTGGAAAGTACGGAGCAGCTGCCTCAGACCTAGGTGTAACTGTCAGCTCCACCTGTAATAAACCCAACTGTTCACCTACCGTGGAGCAATGCAATCCACTTCAAAACTGTTCCAAGAAAACCTTGTCCCTGCAGCAGGTTTACAAATGACAAATTGCAACAGAATAAGGGAGGGCAAAGTGGAAAAACAAAACGCATTGATCCTGTGCTCTAGAGGTAATCCCATTCCTGTGTGGCGTGCTACTGCACAAATAATACACATAGTCCTTCACCGGTCGCAGGTAAGCAGAGCCAAATGCCTCTTCTCTCCTCCTTGAAAGGGAGCCAGCCTGCAGAGGCAGCCACTTCAGTCACGGCGTGTTTGGGCAAGTGCTCACCTCTGCCACTGGATGACTTCTAGCAAGGGCACTTCAAAACCCAAACCATTTGTTTAGCAAGCACTCCAGTGACTTCCGCCTGACACCGGCAGTCTCTCCTCCACGCCGTGCTCATCTGGAGCTGACCCAGGCTCCCCGCACGCCACTTCTCCAGACCCACTCGTGCTACGGGAAACCCAGAACGAATCTGGAGCTTCCCCTTGCATCAGAGAGTTTCAAAGACACGGCGTTGTCCTTGTGGGTATGTGCTGAGCGTGCTTGGAAGCATTCTTTCTCCTGCCTACCAACAGCTACACTTCACAGGAGCATGGGGCTTGTCCGTGCTTGAAGGCTAATTTGTTCTGAGGGAGGGTGTGAATTAAAAGCGCGGCAGCGATCCAGAAATATCTCTGAGCAGATAAACCCCAAGGTATCACAACAATGGATTAAACACACCATCGCTAAATGCAAGATCAGCGGAGAAGTGCCCCAAACAGTGCACCCAGGAGAGAAGAGGGTCGTGCAGCATGGCAGGGACATGGCTGCGGGGCCTGGGGCTTGTCTCCTACCACAGCTCCTGCCTGATGGAGCTGTGCCATCAGCCACACAGCGAGACTGGGAACTGGGTGGGATGGGGGGAAGGAACAAGCCCCAGGAGAAAAACAGGACTGCAGCGAGGAGCACAGACCCTGGTTGTTGCCCTTTGGGTGGTGCCTTTTGCGTGGGCAGATGCCAGCCTGGAGAACTGCAGTGTGCCTGTGACTCAGGTGGAGGTGGTGGTTTTCCCCTTCCTGTTCTCTGCAGTCCTGCAGTTTGCTTGTTAAATATTAAATCGTGATAATTCGGGTAATAAGACGGCACACCCCGTGCCACGCTGTGCTGGAGGCTGTGCAAACATGGAACGGGAAAAAACTTTCTGCCTCTGAGAGCTTGCATTGAAGGCACTCCCGCTTTCCAAATGAGAGCAGGGTGCATCCAGGTACAAGTGAGGCAGACACAACTTTGCAAAATGTGAAACATCCAAATGTTCCACGGTCTGAATAATGAAGGTTTCCTTCTATAGCCTGTCCCATCTTGCAAGACAGACATTATAAATTCGATTGACTGGAATACTGAATTTCAAGCTGCTGGCACTAAAAAAAAAAAAAAAAAAAAAAAAAAGATATTGTTAAGCAGCTAGTGTCACATGAATGTATTCAATATAAAACAGACACTAAAAAAGCAGACATTGGTAATACTGATAAGGCTTTAGCGGAGGACACGGTAATGCTGAAACCACATGAATTTTAACCAGCAACCAATTTTAACCGAAGAAAAGCAATTCAAGAGAAAAAGGAATCCATAAATAATGGGGAACATGGCAAAAGCTGAATAAGTAGAAATAGCCAGCCTGTTAAAAGGCTGAATAAGCATGTTCTTTGTAATGGCATGTAAAGGAGAAAGCACAACAGGCTGTGTCCTCCGCTTCAGTGATAATTCCCCTGGGAGCCGCACACATTCAGCTGAGGGCAGGGCAGGGTCTGAGCCACTTCTCCTCAATGTAAACTAAAGTCTTGAAATTCTGCATAGCCAAACTTGTGAAAGCTTAAAAGCCAAAAGCTGAACGTACGGGGACTTTCCAGGGTAAGTGAGAGCGTTTCTTAAAATACTTGCTTTCTCACGAAGTCTAGAGGTTGCCCTGCCGAATCCTGAACTCCTCTAACTCCAGATACAGCTCTTGGCACTGGACACTTCCACTCCCGGAGCCCAGCAGCGATGAGCAGGAGGCTGTGCTCTGGGTGAGAACAGTTGTGCAAAACTAGGTCAGCTCCGTATCCCGCCTCACCCTCCCTGGGAGGATGGTCCTTGCGTTCCTTCCACCTCCACAGAAGGGAACATGGGGATGGATCAGATCAGCTCCCAGCTTTAATCACCCCCCCATTTGTACAGGGCTTGGGAAGCACCAGAAGAGCCCCTACGGAGACCGATCTCTGGAAACTTGCTCCTGCTGCAGGCTGGGCACCAACGTGCCTCGGCTCTATTTCAGGAGCAAACCTGAGGATGCTCCATTTTCCCAGCGCCCATGCACCAGCACGCTGCCACCAGTTTATCTGCCAGCAGTCAATGATGCTTTCTATCCTAATAGAGGTTTATTTGTCAAACTTTGCCACAAGAGTGCCTTATTTAGAACTAATTACAATGTCTGGTTTTAGCTACATGTACAGCAGCGTGGCAAGTCACCTTTGTACTCTCTGGACCAAATTTCTACCTATGGATGTCAGCATTTACATCAGAGACTAATTCAACAGCTTGTATGATGCTTTCTTTCTGGAAATTTAAGTCAGTAGAAGCTAATTGTATTTATTGATGCAAGATCAGAACTGATGTGTGAGTAAGATTTAACCTGACTGAGCGCTTCCTTGGTAACTTGTCTCCGTCTCCAGGATCTCACCATCAGCAGCGGCTGACCGGGATAGGTGTGCACGAGGCAGGGCGAAGGGATGCTCCTCACAGCCCAGAGCAAAAGGGATGCTTTCCTTTGGATCCTCCCCACATCAAGTCAGAAAGTCAAACAGATTTCTACTGCCCAGGTAATGCACAGGTGTTGCTTATGTCAGGTAAATTAATTTCAGTAAGTTCCTTATAGAATTAGATATTATTAATTCAGTAGCTCAGTGTTTCCCCAGCTCAGCACCAGTTCCCTCTCCACATGCTTTGTGGCTGAAATGACAGCAGAGGAGAGTTTTCTGTAGCATGCATGCACCATTCCTGTATATTTTCAAGCACACCTGGTGACACGTCCACACTGTGCCCCACAGCACGGGGAGGAGCCACCTGGACTGGCAGAGGTCCCAGCATGGGGACAATTGCCCTCCCAGCAGGGTGCCACCTCCTCACCACGCAGCACAGAGCTCAGGCAGGCACTACCCCTGGGAACAGGTTCTGT
Organism: Netta rufina; assembly: GCF_964035555.1. NCBI lineage: Eukaryota > Metazoa > Chordata > Aves > Anseriformes > Anatidae > Netta > Netta rufina. The sequence continues at coordinate 13,204,897 of NC_140140.1, read as the reverse complement.
AATTTTATAAAAAGTCCCTGACTTTAACCTTACCACTTGTAGCTGCCAATAACACCTGAAAAAAGAAAAGGTGGGGGTGTATTGCAGATAAGCTTTTTTACTGATAAACTATAGGCTGCTCTGAGTCAGTGCAGCATGTAATTTTCTTTATCTTTGCAAAATTACCACCATCAATCCAACAAATATTTATACACACATATTACTTGCTGGGACAGTTTTCTGTGCTGAATGTAACAAAGTCCTGTTAACTGGTCCCTAGGCAACCACTAGAACTAATTAGTAACCACTAATTCACACACATCCATCAAAATAAGATCCACATTCATTTTGTGCTTCAGTATCTTTTGTGCTTGAAAATCATCACGTAAACTTTCCAGAAATAAATGATTCTCATTTGCAGATTGGTTAAAAAAGGAAAAGTATAAAAATGGTCTCATTGTGACATTCCACAAAAGCAAATCATGAAATATATGGAATATTTGAGTATGAACAAAAAAATCAGCTCCTGTCCCAGATGGAGTTGGAAAGTTTGGCTCGGGATCTGACGTCTGCTGTACAAGCAACCCCGACAGGCAGAGTAACTACGATGCCTCTCTCTTCAGCTTCTGTGTCAGCTACAGCTGACTGTGCTTGCTTTTAGCCCAGAGGAGGAATGGGGAGCAGAAGGAGAAGAAAACCCTTAATTGATATTCACAAGGATGTCTTACATGTTCAGCATTATTTTTGTCTAAGGGAGCTCTTCCAGAAAATGTGAGAAAAAAAGTTATTAGGTAAAAGAATGGCCATCAGAACTGAAGAAAGGACTGTTGGGAAGGAAGGGACTGCATAACTCTAGGTATTAAAGTACCATGAATCATTTTGGTTATCGTGTATATATTTGGAAACTGAAAAGACAGATTCAGATTGAGCACAGTGCAAAAAAAGAGTCCATTACCTTGTCTAAGCTAAATGCCAAACTGGAAGTCTCTAATGACCAAGGCAGATGGGTTGAATTTGCAGCTGACAAGTAGCCATTCCCTTCTGCTGCCAGCATACGAATGCTAAAACCTCTCCACATCCCCATTTCCATGCATAAAACCCAAAGTCCTGAACCCAAAACCAAACCTGCTGCAGCCCTGGGGGCTGTGACGCCAGCAGGTGGCCAAGGCCAGGGACAACGCAGTCGCCAAGCTCTGTGCGGCCACCAAAACCACAGCCCTGCTTGCCATTTCCCAAGCCCAGAGCACGATCCCTGTGTTCCAGCCACACAGCCCCAAGGGCCGGGGCAGGCAGGAAGGAGCCTCGCCAGCTGGCTGCTAGCTCAGGGCTTCCAGCAGGGAGAAGCCCAGACAAAGAGCTTTGCTCTCCCCCAGCACTGCCCAGGGACCGCTTCACATTTGGATTTATTCCCGGTCACCAGCTCTGCCGGGGACGGGACCTGGCAGGAGGGCAGGAGGGGAACCTGGCTCACCTCTGCTGGGTTTCCTCAGCCTGGCCGTTCCGTACACAAAGCGTGCTGCCATTTTTCAAGCCCTGCCACTTAGGAAGCGGATTTTGCAGGTACTCTCTCCTCGTTGGCACGCGGGGAGGGCTTTGGCTCGAAGCGCGGCATTTACACTGGCATGAATAACGGGCAAGAAGACAGAACTCACAGGAAACTTCTAATTGACCGAGATGTGATTCATTACCAGTCCTGCGCAGTCTGAATTAAAGCAGCATTACAAAAATAAATAAATAAATAAATAAATAAAAACCCACTGAACCCCCCAGGCTGTCTGGCAAGCAATACCCCGATAACCCTGCCGTGCTGGTGGGGATGGCGACGGCTCCTGGCAGGCGGCTGCCACAGCCCCCGGGCACTGAGCTGGGCTCTGCCCACGGCTGCCACCTCTCCGCGTGCAGCCATATGGCTTCGGGCAGGGCCTTACAAGGGCCAGAACCAACTCTGCTCTGGGAGCGTGGGAGCGGAGGGAATGCAGCCAGGCCAGAGGGAGAAGAAGGAAGGAACAAGGATCAATTAGCCTCTCATTTCCTCAAATTAGCGTTTCAGTTGTCATGAACACAGACCATCCATTCCAGAAGCAGAGAGCAGAGATTAGGAAGGATTTCAGGCAGCAGCAGAAGGATGGACTTCAAAGGAAACCCCAACTCCTGCCTCCAAACTAAAGGCTAAAGACCTACCATCATCTCCACCTTGTCCAAACCCTTCACTCACCCACAACCAGCTGTGACATACCTTCCCAGAGCACCCAGAAGCATTGGAGAGCAGAGCTCTTTGCTCCCACCCTCTCCTGTCCTCCCCTGCATACATCTGCCCTGTACAAGGAGCTGTGTCAGCCCCATCCTTGCCACAACAGCCAAGGAAACATTTCAGCCCGGACCATGTGCACACAGGAGCAGCAACCCAGCTCTCCCTGCTATGGCCAACCCTGAGCTCAGCTCCAGCCTCGTCCCACAATCACTTTGGGTTTGGGACTCCCCTGGAGCTGTAGCCAAGAGCCTCACCAGCATGTGCCCCCATCAGCTCAGCACAGAGACTTTGGTGAAGAAAAGCCCCTGGGGAGAAACCTCTGCTACTTTGCTTTGGATGGCTCCATGTGTGTGAAAAAGATTCCTGAAGAAGGAGCACAAACACTCGGCTGTGCCATACATGAGCTGATGCTCAACCCCCTGTCCAGCTGCAGGGGATCAGAGAACAGACACATTCTCCGGGAGATTGCAGTGTTGGGTTTTCCAGATTTGCAGGCACCGAGGTGACAAAGTGCAATAGGTGGAAATGAGACAAACAGCCACCCCTGGCAGCGCTCGGACCGGCGCTGGATGTTCTTCTAGCCCAAAGGGGGATTAGTCCGGAGCAGCTCCCTGCCAAGTGGCAGAGGAGACACGGCTGCCCTTTCAGCTGTGGTGAACTTCATCAGGTTTTCAGGAAGAAAAACAGATTATCTGCTTGCAACAGCAGCCTTGGAGTGCCACATACGTTCTTGTTGCTTCAGGTGAATAGATGCAGAAGGGCTTCTTCCTATCTTTTGTATGTGCAGTCGCTATTTAATGTAAATGCACTTACCAGAAATTGAATAACTCCCACACGAGTAATTTTATACCCATCCGACATTTAAATTGTGAATGCAATAATCTGCAGCACCACGAGTTACAAGGCAAGGCTAGAATTCCCGAGGCAAGAAGCCTATTTTTAGACCTTTCAAGCTCACATTTTTACTAGGTGCAGAAATTTGCTCCCTTCTGCTGCTTTGGAAGTTAATTCGCACTCAAAGTTTCCGGATTCGTGTTTCTGACTTTTGGGTTCTGCCTGGTCAAAACAAAACTGCTGCTTTCTGCCACCAGGCACTGGGGAAAGCGTGCAAGGAGGAACCCCCAGCTTGTGGTTCTGTAGCTGGTGCCCAGGTCGTGATTGCCTAATGTGGTTGCTCTGAAAGCACGGGGAAATGAAGAAATTGCTTGTTTCCCTTGATGACATCCTCCAGCTGGGATGTGACCTGGCTCCGGAGTTGTGTGTTCAGCTTGAACAGGGGCTGTGCAAATGCTCGCTGAGTGCTTCCAGTTTTAATCTGCGTGACTGACAGCAGTTGTACAACTCTGCTGTCTAGAGACTGCATAGAAGATGCTCCTGAATCTCATTTGCAAGTGCTGTTTAAATTCATGGGTTATTTTCTTCTCCATTTTGGGGAGGGCTTTTTTTTCCTATCACGGAGACTTGATGTTTTACTTGTTGCTCTTGTTCTGTGTGCAAGACCCAAGAGAGACCCAAACACGATGCAGATCTCTTGTTACCCGCTTGTGCGTGGCAGTCCCAGAAAATAAATGAAAGGGAGAAAAGGCTCAGATACACTACAAAAACAGAAGACCCTTTCTGCTGGTCTCTGCAAGGGGTCAGTGACATCTAGAGCGTGGAACAACACTGCTCTGGGAAGAGCAGCTCAAGGCTGAATCACTTTTTGCTTCATGTAAAGCCCTTTATCTCAGAAGAGGCAGGAGGCAGGGCTGATAATCATCAGCTGCCAAGATGTGATGCTCTTTCCAAATCAGGACTGGCAAGCAAAGCCTTCCACGTGTGTCTTGGTCTGGAATTACAGCGAAGCGAGAAATCCCAGCTCTGGCTCTCTCTTCCCTGGACAAATTGTCTCCTCACCATTTCTTAATCACACAGTGCCAAACCAGGGATGCTGGTACTGGCTCAGCTGCCGTGCTGGCCAGCCCTGAACCCAGCTGTGCAGCAGCTCAGTGGCAAAAGCTGAGCACCGCTGTTGAGCATCTGAATGTTGTGTGGGGCACAGACAGAAGCAGAGGGTAGGGCTCTGCAGGAGCCCAGGCTCCCCAGTAAGCCCCCAAAGGTTCTAGCAGAGTAGATGGACCTTAATTTCCTTCCCTCATGCACTGCTTTCTCCCATGGCATCAGGCTTTCGCTGTGCTTGGAGAGAAAAAAAAAAAAAAAAAAGAAAAAAAAAAAGATTGTGGTGCAATTGAGGTGCAATTCTTTTAAAATGTTCTTTTTTTTTTTTGAGAAGTAGCAGCAACAAAAATTACACAAAGATCAAAGAGAAAGGAGACTATATTCAGAGACAACTCAAAAAATAATATGGGGCAGTTGCTGAGCAACTCTCCGATGCAAAGTATTGCTATTTTCTGGTGCCTCCCCCAGCCGTACAAGAGGGACGGTGTCTAGTATTAGTCAAAGAAAAGTCTGTGTGATTGCCTGAGCACAATTAGATCTAAGGTCTTTGCAAACAGCTCCTATCAATCAACCTCCAGCCATTGATCTTACATCTAAAGCACTTATTGAAAAATAAATGATGCTTTTTTGATCTAATCAACTATTAAGGATTCTTCTCTTCCTTTCTGAGGCTAGGTAAATAAAATTCTTCCATCAGAAGTTGCTTAATAATTATTCTGGACACACAGCGGACCAAATCCTGAGTGCGAAGCAAAGCGATGACTCAAAGGCTGATTTCTTTTTCTCCGCTCCTCATTTTTTGTTCGAATATCTATTCTTCCACCAGGCATTCACACAATTTGGTGCACAATGCTAAATTCATTCCCATAATCAGGGCATTGTCTGTTATCTGACTGGAGCCGCGACGCACATGTGCCGCGGGGATCTGCCTGCCTCAAAGTGGTGCCCAAGGACTTCACCTTCCGCCTCCTGCCTCCAGCCCGTCCCTGTCCCGCTTTTGTGCCACGTTGGTTACAGCTGCAAAAACGCTTCTGTGGAGGGACAGTGAGTTTCCACCCGTGGGGATCCTTCAGCATCAAGATTGTGCTAACGCCGAGTGCTGTCACAGCGCGCGTGGCCTCGGGGAGGGCCAGGGGGACAGATGCCATGACAACTTGGCAGCAAGGCTGGGACAAGGAGCGCAGGCAGGGGAACGGGTCAGATGGTCACCATCCATCGTGCCTGCTGGGCTCTCTGGGGAGGAGATGTTTAGATCCCTGATAGGCATGGAAATAGGAAGCTTCTCCTCGTTTTGTAGTAGAAGTGAATAAATGTGGGACTACAAAGTGAGGAATTAGCAAGGCTGCGCTGGGGCTGCTGCAGGTGAGAGGGGCAGGGATGGTGTCTGCGTTCATCCCTCTGCCACAGCGCGTCTGCAGGGCAGCGCAGGGCCCACCATAGCACACCTGGAGCACAGCAAAGCGGCCCTGCAGCCCCTCGAACACACGAGGGTGTCACACCCAGAGGGACACAGGGCAAAGAACCCATGGCTCCAGTGACCTCCGCCTCAGCCTGCAGAAATGGGGGCACCTCACTTTCACATCGGGACGGGATGGAGAAGAGACGCAGCGTGCACGAAAGGGCCCTGTGAGCGTGACCAAAGCAGTGTCAGCCACAGAGACCGCACAGCGCTTCTTCCCAGGGGCCAGGACCCGAGGCAAAACAGATGCTTGACCCACGCCGGCATCAGCACAGCAGGGCTTGCCCTGCTATTTTCCAGAGTTTTTAAAAAATGCCCCTTTGAAAGCAGTGCAGCCGGCTCAGCTCTGCCTCTTGGATGCTGGCACGCTGCCACCCTTTAATTAAGTCTGCTGTTATGTCTAACGCTGGTGGCAGCATTTCAGGGCGGCGGCGCGGAGGCTGTGGGAATTGGCACAGGAGATCAGGTGGCTGTGGAGCTGTGGGATGACTTGGATGTTTGAGTTAATATGCCAGAGTAATAGAGTTGATATTACCACACTTGCTGATCAGATCGATGGGGAGCACAGATCTAGCCAGGGCACGGCTCCTTTGCCCGCAGGGAAGAGGATGGCTGGGAGCAGAAAGCATTGGTTTGAAACCCAAATCCTCTTTTCATGGCACAAGGCACGGAGAGAACTACTGCCAGAGGCCTCTTGAACGTCCCCTGTCACCAATGTGCCAGCTCAGCCCCAGACACCTACGCCCCTTGCATGCTTTGGTCTGTGCCTGGCTGTGATCTGAGCTCCCAGCACAGGCAAAAGGAGTGGGGACTGAGAAGGGGGCAGCTTCTGCATCTTTTTCTCTGTGCTGGAAAGCAGACCTCACGTCCGAGTCTGGGTGGTTTTGCCTCCACCTCTGGTAGCTCAGTGTGCAGCAGCTGTTTCTTATGGCTTCAATAAAAGTAGAGTCTGTGACCAAGTGCATTTCACTACTAGAGAGACTGTGCCTTGCAAAACACAACTTTGCTGTGCTTTCTGCAGTGCCATTTCTCCTCACACAGCCTCCTAGGAGGAGCAGCCTGTTCCTGCACCTCTCCCCTACACAATGCTGCTGTGGTTGCACAACCCCAGGACTGTGTGTGCACAGGACACGGTGACAAGGCCTACCCCCACTTCCAACACAGCTTTCCAGCAGCCACTGTGCTGCACGTCTGTCCCCATGCCAGCTGCGTCCTGCAGACAGGGTAAAGCTTCGAGTGGGCAGCCTGCAAAATCGGTCTCGCGTTGCAAAGTGCTTTGGGATCGGGACTGGGATGTGAGACTCTGCCTCCACCAAGTGATCGGCAGAAAGAAGAGAAAAAAGCCTGCCCGAGGTTGCACTTCTGCAACTGCAGACTGTGGGGGGCAACACCCAGCAATTTGTATTCTGCTGCTCGTTTTTGTCAGCTGTACCCTGCTGCCCCGGAGAAGCTAACCTCTGCTTCGTCCCCACAAGGCAGTTTGATTTGATCTGCTCTGCTTGTGGATAGTGCCACGTACAGAACAGTGTTGCAATTAAATATTTTCTCCACTCTATGCTAATGAGTAGCAGGAAGAGCTAACAGAATGCACAATGGCAGATAATTACAGCCAAGCAATTACTGACACAATCCTATCTCCTTGTCCTCGCACTGCTTTTTCCACTGCTAAATGCTTGCCATGAGCCTGCCACAGCAGCCGGAGCTGCGAAGGTGGCGAGCAGAGCGGTGGGAAGGCTCCTGGAAGCACGTCCCCTGGATCCCCATCAGCCCTGGCCGCCCGCCCCTGCCATGGCTGAGCCTCAGCAGGGCTGCATCGCCAGCGCAGGAGGGGCCAGGCTGACTGCATCTGGTCCAAGCTGCTAAAACTAGGATCATCAAGGGGAAAAAAATCTTAATTGCCATAACTGAATGAGAGGAAACCTAGGGAGTATTTCCCGCTTGCTTTCATGAGGGCCTGTATCTGACTAGAACTTTGTGAAGTCTGGTTGCCCTAAATGGCCCCCTGTGTGCTTTCCCAATCACTTTTATTTCTTGCTCAACCCTGAGTTTCTAGGAGCTGCTGTTCAAAATACCCACGCTTTGCACAATTACTTGGGATATAAAACCCTGTCGGTGTCTGCTGATGCTCAGAAAGGGCTGTGGCAGGCTGGGGAAATCACACGTTTAACATCAACAGAAGTAAACAAATGAGCACTTTTTTAGACATGCAGGCTCAGACAGAATTGCTTTAAGCCAATGCCGTAACATTCGTAAATGCCAAGCGTCACATGAAACCTTACCCAGAGCCACCTCCCTCTTGCTCACAGCCTGCTCGCAGACAAGTGGGACCCACGAAGCCTGGCTGTGGGCACTGCAAAGAGCATCAGCTGCGTGTGGTGCATTATTAACAAGAGGAATTATGAACTCTGTTCCAAAAAACTTCTCAGAGCCAACCCCAGTGCCTCTACACACGATTATTTGCAAAATTAGAGACTGTGATTTGAGTTGGACAATTCATCTTGTACCTGAACAAATGCAATTAATTTAGCACTGTGCTCTGCGTCCCCTCCCCTTTTCCATTGCACCACGGCGTGCTGTCAGACAATGCAGAAGGACAGCACGAAACAAAGAGAAGGGGAGAACAGCATCTGATATTACAGGAAAGCCTTTCCTGCAAACCACCAAACTCACAGCGTAAATCAGAGCAAGACGAAGGGAATTAAATGAGAAAGATCAATGCGCGAGGACAGCTTGGTGGGACAGAAAGCTGTGGATGCTCGCATCTAGGGAGATGAAAACCCCAGCTCCTCGCCTTCTGGCAGAGCTTTACCCACCAGGGAAATACCAAAGATGACCGGAGCCAGCCCAGTCCTGCTCCCTTCCCAGTGCCCGACCATGCTCCTTCACCCAGCGCAGTGCCCTCACCCCAGCTGCGGCTCTGCACCTCATTCCAAGCTTTGTTGTTGTCCTCTGTTTTCTAAGCAAATTATCAAGGAATCCTTTGCTCACCTCGCACCACTACAGCCTTCATTAGCTACTTCCACATGGAAAAATTGCACATCGCTGTCTTCTGTCTGCTTGCCACAAATCTTCAGGCTCACAGGTGTCTCATATGCCCTGGAAAGAAGAGCAAGAGAGACAGGTGGGGAATTATTTCTCGCTTCCCATCCCCTGCTAACAGGCAATGTTTCACAGCCTCAACTCAACTGAGACGTGTGGGAAGTGACAGAGCCAGCAGAATTTCTGTGGCTGTCGGTCTTGAGATAATCAGGCACGGGGCATTCAGGCAGGCTTAAAGGAGACCTGGCTCCCAGAATCCCCAAATTTTGGCTCATGTAGCGCAGGAAAATTGCTGATTGACCATCATCCCTTGGAGGCACAGGGATCAGATCTGCAACCCGTGCATTACGGGGCATGCTGAGACAGAGAACAACAAGGGGGTAATGGCAGAGGTGCTCCAGGTGGAAGACCTGGCTCCCCCGCAGTGAGTTTTCATACCCCTTGTGTGACTCAGTACCTTCCCTCACACAGGAGGCGTCTAACGTTGTCTCTTGTCCTTGGCTTCTCCCAGCACACCACATCCTACTTCCAGTGCAGCTGCATCCCTGCCTGGGGGGGTCAGCACTGCAGGACCCGATTTCTTACTGCAGAGGGGAGGACTTTCAGTTTTCTTTTTTTTTTTTTTTCTTTTTTTTTTTTTTTTCCCCATTGTTTCTTCCAGGACATTCTGAACTTGGAGAAATCACCGTGCCTGTTGCGTTCAGCAGCAGCTATGTAACATTTGAATCTCCCGAGACAGCTTAGCTGAGTGGTTTCACAAGAAGAGTGCCATAACTGCGGTAAGGAAAATGAGAATCTTGTTATTTACAGCAGCAGCAAATTCCCTGTCTTTACAGGGGAGCAAGGGTAGCACAACAGGCCAGAAACCTCGGCAAACACCAGGCTGGCTGCTGAAGTGGCTTTTGTTGCTAAAATGCTATTCATTGCAAGCTAATCCAATAAACAGTTCTGCTCAGGGTTCCAGCTCCTCTCTGGACCCAGGGGAGCTCTGGTTTCTTTGTCCTCTCCTATTTTTCTGCACCAGTCTGACTCCAAATTACTGGCTTGTCTGGAGGCCAGAGCAGCCCAGGAACGTGTATTTGTGCTTGGAAGGGGAATGACAGCCGAGAGCAGCACAGGCACAAACATCCTGGGTGTTGTTGCTGCTTCGCCTGCAGTGAGCTGATGCTTCCTAAATGCTTTACCTTCCTCCTGTCGCCGTATCCCTTTTAATCCCTCTTTGCCATGCTTTTGTAGTCGGGTGCCTGACATACTCTCTATTAGTCTCTGCTGGCTTATGACAAACATCAAAAGAAAGCCTGAAAAGACGAGGAATCAGAGATCAGAACCTAGAGCAACAGCTAATAGAAGAGAATACATTAGGCACACTGAGGCTCAGTATGAACTACATTTTCCATCTACCTTTGTTAGACAGATCTAAGTGCAGGCTTGACATCGACGTGAGCAGTCAGAGATGTGGCTGAGAAAAAGGTTTTTTATTAGAAATGCCAGGAGTCAGGGAAAATCCTTGCACAGATGAAATTCTTTCTCAATTACACTGATCTGGAGACCAGTGAGGCATAGTTCAGGCTGCAGGAGGAAATGGGCAGGTGGAGGAAGCAGCATCCTTCTGCTGGCAAACTTTAACTGAGGAGCTGAGCAGGATCTGGCTTGTTCAAACAGCAAAAAAGGAGGGCAGAGGAGCCAAGGGTGACCGTGACTCACAGGGGGTGGGACAGGGAATCCAGCAGAGCAGATGAGGGCTAAAAGGACAGGCAGGAAGGGTATCTTCCTTTGAAGGAAGTGCATTTTGAGAAGTGACCACAAAGCTGTTGGATTTAATTGTGCAATGCCTTTCACAGATTGCCCTTGAAAGTACTTTTAGGAGCACAGCCACTTAAAATTCCTGCAGACCTGCTACAAGTGGCAACAGCAGCGTCTCCAGTGACGTTGGTCTGCCCCTCACCCTCAGGAGATGGATGTGGGGGCGAGCCCAGGGTGACCAGGTGAGCCCAGGGTGAGCAGGTGAGCCTTCTGATGAAGGTGCTGATCACACCCTGTGACTGCACAGAGATGTTTCAGACACTGGGTGCAAAAGCAGCTTCAGTCCAGCCAAGCTGATTCTGCACTTGCATCTCCCCAGCATCTCCTTCCTGTCCTCCCAGGCAGCAGAGCAGAGGTTTTGATGCCCTGTCCTCCCCTCTCGGGGCAACCTGCACACTTCAGACAAGGTCTCCAGCCACCACGGAGGTCACTGGTGACAAGACAGCAGCCTCCTGCAGTCAGACCCCTCAAAACAGCCTCTACTGAGGAAGGGGTGGCCTAAATCCAACGTCACCTTTGCTCTCTTTCCTTTTGGCTCTGGGGAACCCATGCACCAAGCTCAGGGCTCAGTGTGTGCAGTGTCAGATCATTTTCAGGGGCTGCTTGCAAACAGGAGACTTTTCTGGTTCTCATGGCTGGTTCAGATGAAGAGTCCTCTACCCCAGGATGTGTAGCCCAACCCAGAACAGCAAGGACAGTTCTGGGTGCAATAGTGCCTTCACCCTCGCACGGAGAGGGGTTCTGGTGAATGAGAGCTCTCTCCATAGGACCTGGACAGATTCTGCTTGAACATTTCACAGAGGGTGCTGGGGAGTTGGAGAACAGCAACAAGCTTCAGTCCCTGTTGGCTAGACACTGTCCAGCAGCCTGGAGACAACAGACTTCATTATCACGGGCCTTGCAGAAGTCAAATGGTCAAAGAAAGCAGAGTTAAAGCTAGTCAGACTTCTGATTTTCCTGATCTTAGCAACAAAGGCTTTGTCTGCCTTCTGCTGTACAGAACTACCTCTACTTCTGTGCTGCATTTCTTCTACAGCTGAGTATGTTTGTGAAATAAATACCAGACTGCAAATCCAAACCTCAAATTGCAGAAAAGCTCTTCAAGTATTGTACCCGAAGGGCCTTTCAGTTTGCAAGACACTAAGCACCTGACAGAGGATTTGGGGACAGCTTCTGCTTTCAGTGACACCAGTGCTACTTAGAAGGAACTCCCTTGGTTCAATCAAGTCATGCAGAGGTGAGAGCAAAATTGCCTCTACATTTCTGCTTGGAAAGCATCTGGAGGAAAGAGAGCTTTGCTTTTCTCCCCATTGCCCACAGTGAATAAATATGGTTGCATCTTTGTAAGAGAGGAGAGAATTGGGCCCACATGAAGTGGCGATAATGAATTAAACTGAATTAAACTTTGGTACATATTAGAGAGATGTTAGTTACTATATAAAGTAATATAATTAATTAGCCAGGAAATCTGTTAAATATTATATGAGGTTACCAATGGGTTTCCTGCCTCTGGGCCCCACAGACCAGCAGGAAGCGAGGGAGTTGACATTTGCAGATCTTCTCCCATAAGAACCTCATGGCAGCTTGGAAGAAAATCATGGGCTCCATAAGTGTTATTAAACTCTACCCCTCTAATTGCTTAATGTCATTTAGTTTTATAAAGTTTGATCAAGCGTTAAGAAGCAGACTGCTCTGCAGCTTGCACCAGCCAAAGTCCAGAGGAGCCCAGCTGGTTTCTCTACAGCTGCTCCAAGAACAACACTGGCTGCAACAAGAAATTGTTCAAATGCTCCCAATTAGCTCCTAACCAACCCTACTTACCACCACTAAGAGCATTAGGAATGAAGCCCAGCCCTGCTTTTTTTAAAGCATCTCCTGATGGAGTACCAAATCTAAGTGATATTTTTCCAGCAGAACTCTAATGTTTACTCCTCCACGTGGCAAAATGCTTCCAGCGGCATTGGTTACAGCTGTATGTGGATCTCATGTCTTGTTACTCAGATCCTGCTGCCTCTCTCTGCAAACATCTATTGGCCGTAACAGCTGATGCCAGCTCAGTCCAAGCTGACAGATGCAGAATGACTTTTGGTTTTATTCCCCTTGTGCTCTGAAATTTTCATTTCAAAATGCAATATCGAATTGGCCCTGACAAGAACCAGGTGTTAATTCTGATCAGACAGTTACTTCATTACTGTCCGTATTACTCATCCTGCTCTACTGCCTTTTCCTTTCCCAGAGTAGCTAAACTCAGCATCTTCCTGCTCGTAGAAGTGCAGTTGGTTTCCACAAAATATGACTTTCTTTGGTGACAAGGTGATTTGTAATTTTAGGGAGTTAGTTCCCACGAAGAGACCAACAGTCACTGATGTTAGGGACAGGTCCAAGTACCAAACATCCCCCTGTGCTAAAAGATCTGGTTGTTTTTGTACACTTTGGGAGTCTGGGCTGGCAGGTTAGAGTTAGAGGTGGGGGTGGAGAGAAAGAAGGATGGAGGAAGAGAAAAGAAGGAAGGGGAAAAAAAAATAGGGTTTGTTGAACACTGATGGACCACAGCCTGCCCAGGTTGGAGGCAAATCCTCTCCAGTGTTTGGGGTCTCTTCAGGTGCTGCTGGCGCTGTGCTGTATGGCTCTCAGTGCTGCGCCGCTTTGAAAGGAGAGATACTAGCACTGTCCCTGCCTCTTTGAAAGCTGAGTTCACAAGTGCATCTTCTCATTTTTGAGAACTATTCCCGTCATCGTTCTCTATATCCAACATGAAACTTGCTCAATTAAGTCCCTTGCAACACAACAAGGCAAAGACCTCCTGCCACCAGCAGAAGTTGTTTTGACATCCGGCTCAGCAGCAGGATGAAGCACGCCCAGGAGCTGATTTCATGACGTCCCATCCAGGTTTGGATTGCCATGCTGTTTTTCAGCCCTAATAGCTCTCCAACTTTGACAGACAAGCTGTTGTTTTTATTGTATATATCAAAGAGTAGCATCTCGCTGGAAAGGCATCTCTAGCATTGGAAATGCTCCCCTGGCATTTTCTCTACCTTATCATCTTATCCTAGCTATAAAAAATTCATCTTTGGGTTTGGCTTCCCTGTTTGTGCAGTGGCTCGGTGGTCTGGCAAAGCAGGAGCTCAAGGCCTCCTCTGGAGATTTCATCCTTAGCTGCGCCGAGTTCTTTTCTCCGCCACACTGCCCTTACCCTCACCCACGTGTGCTGGTAACTTCTGAGAGGATCTCAAAAAAGGGAATTTTCCAAACTGAGTAAACATTTCCTATGACGAAAAGCAGAACAAAAAGAAATAAAACAAAGGGATGGGTCCCATAGTGACAGATACTTGTGTGAATGCCAGAGCACTTTAAACCCTCATCAGTAAAGACATGAACACAAAGAGGTTATTAAATCATCTCTTTCTTTAAAATTTGTTTCACAGACAAGCTGGCTCCACAGGGCAAAAATAAGCAATGGAAAAAACTACAATCATGCATAGCAATAGCAGCATCTCTTCTGGAGGTTTGGGGCTTGCCCTGCCTCCAGCCCTGCACTTTCTCACTGCTCTGTAGAAGAGCAAACCGCTCAGTGTGAAAGTGCCAACTTGGTGAAAATGCAAAGATGGACATGCAGCAAGAGAAGGTGTCAAGAAAGCTCTTGTTTCGCCTTTAAATCTTCCTGTTGCTAATGTGCCTTCTGATTGCCATCTCTCTTGATTTCAGGACACAGCTGTCCTCACCGTGTAATGGCAATGATGTGTATCTAAGCCTGCACCAAAGTGCAAATGCCTCCATGGAAGGGTTGGAAGAGGCTGATCAACATCCAGGGGAAGTTACATCCATCCATGTGGATTATGGATAACCCCCTCATCGTCAGCACCTTATAAACCCGTTTTATTGTGTTTGTTCCAGGAGAGGTGGGAGCTTCCATCTCTCCCCTTCACAAAGAAGCGAGCGAGAGCAGCACGCAGACTCACACACACCTTTGCTCCTGCACAGCTGAGCTCGCATGAGGGTGGGATATTTTGCCCAAACACCTGTGCCCCACAACATTTACTGATGTCAAAGCGCCTTAGGATTCCTGAGCTGCAGCCAAGAGCGTTAGTGCAAGCACTGAATTATAGATGTGCCTGGAACAGAGGGGCAGGAAAATTTTGAACCTTTTCAGCCAGCTGCTGCCTGGTGGAGGCGGGGGCTGTTTGTTCGTAGAGCTTGGCTGCTGCCATCTCTATTGGTTTTGACTGGGATGCGTGTGACAACGATTCCAGGTCATGTATTCTCCGAGACAAACCACAGGGAGACTGTGTTTTTGTCTTAATGATTCAGGCATGATTATCACTTTGTCATTTGTAAAAGATCACAGTCTCTGAAGGTGGGAGATGTTGTCAATTATGTAGCCATATGTAATCAGCCGGCTATGGAGGAATATCCTCCCAGCTCCAGGTTTATTACATTGAAAAGCTTTCTGTGGGCCAAGAAGGTGCTGGTTTTAAGAAACTCTTTAATGGACTCTTCTAAAAAGACATTTCATGGAATAAAACTTAAGTGGATTAGATAAAAATACCAAAGCAAGCCAACGAAGTTATCTCATCACAGACATACTGACATGCCTCCCAGAGAGGGGAGAAATCCAATTCCTTGCATCTGGATTTCCTGGTTCATTAGAAAGATACAGAGCATCCAAGACAATCTAAGAACTGAATAAACATCTAACAGAGCATCAGCATCTCTACAACTCTTCTAAGAAGCTGAAAACAAATTTTGTAGTGCGCTGCTCCAAGTCCAATGTTTTGGCATATGTTGTCTTGAGATTTTCATGAATTGCAAATAAATGTATGAGGCAACCAGAAGAGAAAGTGACAGTGCCCCAAGACAAAACAGATGCATGTGTAATAGCTCAGATTTGGCATGGACTATAGCATATGCCTTGTAGACCAAGGAACACCTCAAGCGTTACAGGGAAAACATCATGGTTTAATAAAACCATGGGTTTTATTACACAAGTTATGGGGATTTAATAAAACTACGTGATGCTAAATTTGAGAAACAAGAATAATTAAACCTGGCCTGTAGAAGAAGGTGCTCCGCTGAGATGAGCAAATCCCAGCACTGTGTTTGGTGGTCAGAATAAGCAGCCCACATGGAGACTTCATTTATTTGTACGAGAGTTCTTGGGAAGGCAGAACTTCTCCATACTTCCTCTGTCCAGCTTGTAAATCTATGTGCAACTCTGCAAGTCACAGGAGAAAACAAATATGAGATGCTTTTACAGAGGAAATGCATCTGTGCAAAGGAAACTCCAAATTGGTCCCTCTAGGACCTCCAAACTAAAATAACAAACAAGAGGAACAGAAGCCAGTGGCACTAAGCCATACGCATACAAAGTGTGTACAAACCACTTGGTGAGACCGAGCGATTGTCTGCAACCAGCACCAGCAGAGGCGCTGGGCACCGGTAGCAGTCGGTGGTCCTGCGGCAATGCTGTGATGCAGCAACCCACAAATCCTGCAGTGCCCAGAATCCAGGACAGGGCCAACTCCAAAATTACATCCAAAGCTCCTTAAACATCAGGAGGCTGCAGAAGCTATTTGTCTCTCAGCCTGGAGGCTTCACAGAGACACTCCCAAGAACAACCATTTTCCAGGAGGGTTATTCACCCCTTCTTCACTCGCCGCTTGAATCTGAACTTGCAAGGGCAGACTTCTGCTTCTTTATAAAGCAGCCTTAAAAAAGTCATGTATAACCTCTGTCTTTTTTTAAAGGCATAGATCATCTGCAGAATTCACGTTCAAGCTAAATGCTTCTCAAACATCAAGTAGGGAAGGAAGCAGAGAGGGGAGGAGAGCTCCCAGTCCCCTTGATCAGGAGTCTCATCACACTAAGATGAGACTCCATGGACACCTTTAGGAACTGAATTCAGGGGGGAGCTCTGAGCTAGGAGCTCTACATCGGGCGCCTGCTCCTTATCCACCTGGGGACTAAGCAGTCTACAAGCTGTGAGGCTCAGGGGGCTCCCAGCCCCGAAGAGGACCCCGAGGGGTGACTACGGGGTGATCAACACACCCCGTGTGGACATGCCTAAGCACTTGTGAACATTTATGGGATCTCCATGTGACATATGTAATGCCTAGGCCAGGTCAGCACGTTAGCCATCGTACCGCCTGCTTGCACAGCCTTACGTGATCTGCTGTAACTGGCGCTCCTCGGCTGGCTGACGCCTTTGCTTCATCACCAGAACAGCACGTCTCCTGGGGGTAGTAGACAGATAGTTGTCCTGCTGCTGAAGCAAGAGAGAAATATCTCAAGCAGCAAAACTATAGTCTGCTCGGCTCTCTCATCCCTTATTTATCTGACCTGCCAGGCAAATTAGTCTGGATAAACAGTAATTGAGAATCGTCCACATTACATTTTACAAATCACTTTGTGAGTTACCTTAGGTACAAAGCACGATTCCTGCTTTCTGTTCGGATGGCGAAAACTCTGAATAATGAGTGACAGCTAACAAACGGCAAACAGCTCCTAGTGATCGCGCTGCAGCATGCACACAATCATTCGGCATTTGTAAACATTTTAATGAACACTAATGATTGTCTGAAGAGCTGGAGATTACAAATAACACGAGATCCCAAACAGCCACAGAATAAAAGCGGTGTGGTGCCTCATTACGACATCCCCCCTCCCCCCAAAAAAGAAAACCTAACTAAATGCGATTCTCTGTCCCATCTGAGGCAACACACACACAGCTTGGAGCCTCCACGCAATGTCGGGTGCCGCCAGCTGGGAGCTGAGCTGGGAAAGGGGAAGGGAAAGGGGAAAGGGAAGGTGCAGGACGCGGCTGGGGTCCCTCGGGGGCGCCCTGCTGCGAGGTGCCCTCGCCCCCAGCCCCGCGGGGCTGACAAGAGCCCCTCGGCCGCCCCCCAGCAGGGCCGGGTGGGCTGAAGGGGAGCTCTGCGACAGCTCCTGATGGGAAAACGGCTCCGGGAGGAACCTGGAGGCGACAAACCTCCCCGCGAGGCAGCCTCGTGCGCGGTTCTGGGTTCCCAGAATTTTGTTGCTTCACTTTAATGTTTGATCTCTGTTCTTCAGAGGCGTTCACGAAGTTGAACGTCCGACTTCCCCAGAGGAGACGGAGCTTGGTCGGGGCCCCGGCCCTGCCCCACGCCGCCCTGTGCGCTCCGGGCCCCGGGTGCCGGCGGCAGGAGCCGCATCCCGCGGCACCAGACCCGAGTTACTCCCAAAAACCCAACACGTGCGGACTGGAGGGGGGGGCAAGAGCATCGCCCCCTGCCCCGGTGCTTGAGGGCGGCTGGCTGGGTGCTAATTAAAGGACAAATGAAGCCTTTAACGCCTCTCCCTGCAGCCCCGGGGACCTGAGGCAGGCACCGGGAGCGCTCCCCACGGCCGCTGCTGCCTCCGGGGGCGCTTCGGGGAGGCGCTGACACGGCCCGGGGGGGCTCGGGGGAGCGCAGGGATGCTCGAGGATGGGGGGGGCGCGCAGGATGCCACCGGCTTTGGGGGGGAAGGGGAGGTCCGGGCTCCCCCCGGGGGGGCCGGGGTTCGGTACCGGGGGGGCGGGGAGGCGGGGCCGGGCCGGGCCGGGCCGGGGAGGGGCGGCGGCGGCGGCAGCCCCGCGGCTGCGGCTGGGTGCGGAGCGGCGGGGCCATGGAGAGCGGCGGGGCCCTGGGGGGCGGCGGGGCAATGAACGGCTCCGCCGCCGCCGCCGCCTCCGGGCGCTTCGCCCCCGGCGGTACGGCGGCGCTGGGAGCGCTCATGGCGCTGCTGATCGCTGTCACCGTGGCCGGTAACGCGCTGGTGATGCTGGCCTTCGTGGCGGACTCCAGCCTGCGAACCCAGAATAACTTCTTCCTGCTCAACCTGGCCATCTCGGATTTCCTAGTGGGTAAAGTGCCGCCCCGCCGCGCCGCGCCCGGCTGCAACTTGGGGACGGGACGGGACGGGACGGGACGGGCAGGCACCCGGGCTCCATCCCAGCCAGCACCCCCGGGGCTCCCCGCTTCTCCCCCCGGCACCCCTCTGCACCCCGGGCTCCCTCCCTGAAGCCCCGGGGAGAACAGAGCCGGCAGCGGCCGCGCTCCGGCCCCGGGGCTCTTGCGAGGTCGCCCCCGGCCCCCGTGGCCTCCCCCGCGCAGTGCCCCCAGTTTCGGTGTAAATGGCCCCCTCCGGTTGCAGGTGCCTTCTGCATTCCCCTGTACGTGCCCTATGTGCTGACGGGGAGATGGATCTTCGGGAGAAGCCTGTGCAAACTCTGGCTGGTGGTTGATTACCTGCTCTGCACCTCCTCGGTCTTCAACATCGTGCTGATCAGCTATGACAGATTCCTCTCGGTGACAAGAGCGGTGAGTCCTGGCATGGCAGCTGAGAGGGGAGTAACTCTGCCCCTGCTTTATCCTCCCAGATTCGCTGCAATAATTAAAAGCTTTTTTAATCCTTCAGGAACTATGCATCTTTTAGCCCGGTGATGGAAAGCAATAATTATCCACAAGTACATAATTCAGTTGTGGCCTCAGATTATTATTTCTGGCATAATTAAATGGTTTAAGGTTCAGACCGCATTGTGCAGGTGTTCCCTTCTCAGATAACAGGACAGTGTACAAAGTGAGTCAGCAAGGTAAGCAGACCTATTGCAAACTTCCAGGGGCTTGTTATCTCCAGGACAAAGAAGCAGATCATGGTTGGACTTTCAGCTTCTCCCTGGCCACCAAAGCTGAGGAGATTTCAGTACCAACTTCAGCAGGGCACTTCTTAGAGGTCGTTGGGCATGGGGAGATGAAAATGCTCAGCCTTTTGCAGGAAGGAACGAGCAGCTCACGGGCTGCTTGTTTTTTTCCGTGACTCCAAGTACGAAGCGGATTAGCTATGAGGAGCCTGGGTTCAGAGAGATCCAGAGCTAAACACCTGCCTAGCCCAGAATTTGAGGCATGCCTCTCCCCGGGAGTTGCAGGGTGTAGCTAGGGACAACTCACGCAAGCAGCCTGCTGGGCTCAAACCAAGTCAGTACATTTCCACTGAGCAGAAGCCACGTCTGTTTTTGGAGCTGCAAGACGAGGGTTCTAAGTCTTCCCTGCAGGAGTGTGATTTATCTAGCAATTGCTCCCGTTGCCTATGGCATATGAATTTGTTACACTGCTGGGAGATTGCCTAGCAACTTTACCAGAAACGCTAACAGTTCATTTGTGAAGAGCCTCAACCAGTTGGTGTCTGTGGCCATCCTTAAGGAAAGGTTTCCCCACTGCAGGTCGCCTACAGAGCCCAGCAAGGCAACACCAAGCGAGCAGTGCTGAAGATGGTGATGGTGTGGGTGTTAGCCTTCCTGCTTTACGGACCTGCCATCATCAGCTGGGAGTATATCTCGGGCCAGAGCATCATACCCACCGGGGAATGCTACGCTGAATTTTTCTACAACTGGTATTTTCTCATGACAGCCTCCACGCTGGAGTTTTTCACCCCTTTCATCAGCGTAATGTTTTTCAACCTGAGCATTTACCTGAACATACAGAAGCGCACCAAATTACGCCTGGATG
This sequence comes from Netta rufina, assembly GCF_964035555.1. NCBI lineage: Eukaryota > Metazoa > Chordata > Aves > Anseriformes > Anatidae > Netta > Netta rufina. Next base: position 13,184,904 of record NC_140140.1, on the reverse strand, counting down.
TTTTCCATGAAGTGCACAACCAATCCTTCACTGAAGAGATGGAAATGAGCCCAGAAGCCAAGCTTTCTTTGAAATGCTGTAAGTGGGAGCAGAAGGAGCCTGCTGAAACCCTCAACCTCTCTAACAGCAAAGCACAAGCAGTAGCCTCCACTGCCAGCCTTGGTGCAAAAGACCTGCAGACGCCCAGCTCAGGGAGCTCTGAGAAACCCAAGTGTTGCCACAAAAAGAGCTGTAAAAATTCAGCGTGCACTCTGTCCTTAGAGAAGCGGATGAAGATAGTTTCCCAGAGCATGACTCAACGCTTCAGGCTCTCTAGAGACAAGAGAGTGGCCAAATCACTGGCAATCATTGTGGGCATTTTTGGAATTTGCTGGGCACCATACACCCTCCTCATGATTATCCGTGCCGGCTGCCATGGCCACTGCATCTCTGATTACTGGTATGAGACTTCCTTCTGGCTGCTGTGGATCAACTCAGCTGTCAACCCTGTCCTATACCCTCTCTGTCACTACAGCTTCAGAAGAGCTTTTATTAAACTCCTCTGCCCGAAGAAGCTAAAGATCCAACCTCACGATCCTCTCCAGAACTGCTGGAAGTAAAGCTAGCCCTGTGTGCGGATGAGAAAAGCCTTCTGTAGCACAGGTTTTTATGAAAGAACAGTACTGTAGCTTGCTTCCTTGGAAGAAGCTGGGGCCACTGGTCTGGCACACATGAGGAAGGCAGAAGTGAGATCACTGTTAAATAACTCTAGTTCATCACCAACAGAAACAAACGGAATAGAAGGGTAAGGCGGTTGTTTTTTTTTTTATTATTTTTTTTACATTAATCACGGACAGTGAAATAAATCTGTGTCCTGCACCTGCACAAAAGAGCACAGAAGAGCTCTGCTGCCACCTAGTCAGCCTGCGTGGCAACAACGTTTTGTTAAAATAAGTAACCTGAGACCACTGGACTAAACTACAGTTTACACTTAGGATATTACATGATTATACGGAAATAAAAGAATGGACCTCAGAAAGAAAACCACCTCATTTATCATTGCTACTACAGCAGCTTCAGCCATAAGCTGGGTCCCCACTGCACGTGGTGCTGCAATAGATGTCCCTTCCACTCCCCGAGAAGGGGCAAATCTCTGCCACGAAGAGCATACAGATGGACTTAGGGGCACCAGGTATCCTGAAACATTCTGTTGGCATTCCCTGCTTCAAAACGGATCTGATTCCCTTTGCGTCCAGCCACACACCAGCCCTTACTCCCACGATACGTGGGTGCGCTTCTCTCCTGCCCTTCGCCAAAGCTTCCTGTCTCTTCCTCCATTGCAAAGCTTCCTCTCCTCTCTCAGAAGCTGTCCTTCCTCAGGCACTGCCCTGTGTCCTGCAGCAGCTGTCTGCCTTCTCCCCTTTTGACTGTCAGCTGCTGGACCGGCTGTGCCGTGCACCACGTGGATCAGCAGCACAGCACCACCAGGTGAGCAGCATCCAGCCCAAGGGCGTGCAGCAGGAGCAACAAGCACAGTCACTGGCCCTGCAGGATGGTGGGAACCCTGACAGCCTCGAAGAACAGGGCTGCTGAGCCTACAGGAAAGGCGTCAGCAGGGTTTCAGCTTCTCCACGGGCTCTCCCTCAGACCTTCCTAAGTCTCATCTGCAGGACCTCGTATTTACTCTTCCAGCAATGCGTTACCAATGACAAGTACTGGGAGAAGTGAAGTTTGCATTCCATTTTTTAAGGTAGTTTCAGACCTCCTAACTTCAGCAAGCTCTCCAGAACTCTCACATGCTTTCTTTTAAAGCACATTATTTTGAACAGAGACCCTGGTCAAGCTGTTCCAAGCAACATAAATATCTTTTTACTATTATTTATTTTTAAAGCAGTCAACTAATTCCACAGATAAAGCACCAGATTCAAGAGACCAGGGATCTATCCTCAGTCTTAACAGGAGATCTGGGGCATTTTATCTCTGCTTCCCATCTCACACTTTATCATGCTTGCCCATGCAGTCTATAACCTCTTTGGGAACAGAGCCAGAATGACCATAAAGTGAAAGACTAACTCCCAATCTCTGCTGGCATCGTTCAGTGCTATAGTAATACGAATACGTAATTAGTTGCCATGGCAAACTCTCATATTTAACAGTATTGTACAAGGAAGCTCAGAATTGTAAGTCTGAAAACTACATTTACAAATGGAAACCCAAATGCCGTAAAGTAGAACCCAAAAGCTTCTGATGTTGTGATTGCCCATTACACTTGGCTACTGCGAGCAAACTGTTTCTTGGCTGTTGCTAGGAATAAAATAAATCACTACTCAACTTTTTTCCAGTGACATTTGCTGAGTAGATCAATATTGTTGTCTGAAGTCAGGTTTTAAATGAAGTCTTGTTTTGTATATATAGCTCAGTCTTGTGACATGTTCAGTCAGACCATTATGTATGAATTCAAATATATGCTTTGAAGTAAGTGTGCTAAGAACTGCCAGTATGCACAGTTGAGCCTGCTTGTACCTTTCCTTGTGTCTGCTACCTTCTGAGAACCCCAATAAAGTATTTTTCTACAAAACTTGCCAAATATTGTATGGTAACCAGAGTGTTGCTGGAAACAACGAAAACCAACTGAAAGGAAAACCTCTTTGGGTTTGTCTGAGAAGACAATTAAAGCCTATACAATTTACTTTAATAATAATAGTAGAAAAAAGCTCCTCAAACAGCTGCATTTCACTTACCGATGATTAGTAGGTTCTTGATGGCACACACAGTTGGTGGTGAGCGCATAGCACTTAATTCTTTCCAATTCTAGTTCTTTTCCAGAGCACATTACACGAAACTTAGATCTGAAAATATTACGTTAACCTTCTCTCTTCCTGTGACTCATGAAATCCACTAGTCTGCCTAAAAACAGACAAAGTCAGAACGTGAACAAGAGACTAGTTTCCAGCTGTGTTTGTCTTCATTTGTTCACAAAGAGAGGACTACTATATTGTTCAGTCTGATAAAAGTTACATTACTTTAAATTACACCTAAAGAAAAGGAAGGAGGAATCGTTCCTGTCTGTTTTACCTAGTATTCAAAACAGCAGGTAATAATCAAAACCCTTCTCTATCTGTCTGTATCCTATGGTTCTAAAAGATGACTTCTGATACTTACCTAAACTTAGCTGTAAGTGATTTTATTCACTGGCAGATTTTGCAGGGAAGATACTTCCATTCCTTCCTCCTGCCTTGCCAAATACAAAAGCGAAATAACTACTTATGCCTGTATGGCACACCTGAGCCTGGTTTTCATACTCAGAATGTTATCAGCTAGTTTGAAGTTTCAGGGTAGCTGATGATTAATTCAAATAAGGTAAAAGGAGTATTGGAATTCTGCTGGTTTTTAGTGTTCGGAATATAAATGTCTATATGCACTTGGAAGAGGCAGGGAGTAGGGAGCACCTCGGCATAATCAAATATGAACTGTGAAAAAAGCATTACCATTAGGCAATGCAGGGCTCCTCATCAACTAACCTACCAAAACACACACGTATTCTCTGCTACCGTACCTCTTAAAAAAGTTGCCCAATTTCTATTGTCTAGACACAAAAAAAAGCAGACGGGACCTGTTTTCAAAAGAAAAAAAAAAAAAAAAGACATGAAAGATGATTTGCTGTAATTTTGAATATGCATCAAGTAGTTGTGGAAGCACAGACACAGAGGAAAAAAAAAAAAAAAACCAACAACTATTTCCAGAGAGAAGGATCCAATTTATGCATGGAGTGTTAGTAAACAGTATTCATGCAGTTATAAATTGTACTCAGGAGCTTTTTAAAGAAACAGGCTAAATGACTTACTGTAAGACCTGCTTGGAGGCAATGTCAGCTCCCTTAATACAAATCTACACTCCATTAACTAGAGGATGGAAAGGGCACAATAACGAGGTCTGTGGTCCTTTCATAGAGCAGTGTCTGCATATCAATAAACTATCAAAGAACATTTTTCAGCACAGCTACTTTCTTCTTGGCTCTGTGATGCTTCCTCCCTAATCACCAATAATGAAATATCTCTTTCCACAGATAGAAGATCCTTGCTCACACAGCCTCTCTTCAGTGCCCTTCCTCAATTATGATTCCTTATTTGTTCTCGCCAACCTGTAGTTATATAAATTGCTGCATTGTGTTCCAGAGACATCACTGAAGCTTCATTAGCTCGTGTAGGAGGCTACACAGGAAGAGACAATGCAAGAAGAGCTTTTGTTGAAAAACACCTGTCTGGGATAATCAATGAGACTTGCCAAGAGGGACAGGCTTTGAAATCAGGAAGATGTGATTTTATTTTGATTTGAAAGAGTGCTAACGTTTTCCTTCCTTGTGTGGAAGGAAACATTCAATCTCAGAACTAGGACGGAAAAACACTAAGTTAGTTTCATTCATACAGAGAAATTTAACAATGTGGTTTCTAAGAGGGAGGAGCAATTTTTCATAACCCCAGCCCCTATGCAGTGATACCAGAACAACTTTGAAATTTGGAACTGGCCTTGAAAGAGACCTTTCTCCTTCACCCTACTGAAATTATTCTGCAAATAGATGGAACAGAGCAAGGAGTATTTTTCTATTATTATTTTTACTTCTGACCTAGGAAACACAGGTAAGAACAAAAACACTTCACTTGCCACCCTGGATGAGAGCCAAAAGAGAGAAAAACTCACTTGGTTTCTGACACCATGAAACTAGCATTTCTCATGAAGGATTTCACAGACGTACTTGTGGATAGCAGGAAGCTCATAATGCTGCTGTGTTCCCTCATCCTTGAAGGAAACCTCCCTTTCCTCCATACCTTTGCACAACGTATTTTTCTGCCAGTACAGTTGTATTTGCAGCATTAAGGCAATGTTATATTATAAAAAGCAATCAGGAATTGTGCAGGGTGAAAGGTATCATCTATAACCTGTTACCACAATTTTATCAAGATATTCAGCTACCATGGGCACTCAAATCCCACTGCTGCCTGGGGAAAGGAAGACTTGGACACACCACGAAGGCAAGACAACCAGGTCTGTCAGCAGCCCGTTCCTGTGAGCTCAGGAATGCTTATGACTCATTAAATCAGCACCATTTTTGACGCTGTAGTCCAGGATGCATGAATACTACTTATTACTAGGTATTTACAAACCACACACTTTTACTCCATAATTTACAACCTGTTTGCACAGCCTGAGTATAAAAGGGAACTGATATTTAATCCAATTACCAAGCATTATCAGTAGTGCTATGCATACACATTTGTGGGGGAAGAACGGGACTATTATTTTTCCATTTGTAAAATTCTACAACTTGATACCATTTAACAGTGACTCAGATGCACCAGGCAGGACTTTTTGTTGTAATGTAAAGGCTTTTCTTACACATCAGAAACCTGTCAGTAATTCCTAGCCCCCCCCTGCCGTAACGGACAATGATCATACATTAGAGATGGCGAGGCAGTGCCGTGGAAGTAGACAGTTGTGGTGCATATGTGTACAAACACCACAAGCATCCATCCTGTGCACGAAAATGTAAAGTTCATGGCAAAAATAGTTTTTATAGGCAGGCTGTGCCCACAAGCTGACACCTGTCCTTTAAAGCACAAAAATGCATCCATGATGTGGCATTGACTTCTGAATTCTTTTTTTAACACAGTATCCCGGGATTCAGCAGCACAATTAACACTGAAGGAAAACTGATTGCCGTGTAGTTAATAATCTCAATTCAAGATATCTCTCTGAGCATTCACAAACAACAAGCTCTCTGCTAGAAGGGCAGTGACAGTTCTGGCAAATACTTTAGCCTTTAAGTAACAGCTCACACACAGCTTTAGTCATTTGAAGCTGTTTATTGAACAACAAACAATGACGGGAGTTGCATATATAATTCCTTGAACATGAGGTTGCACAGACACCCTGCAGCGTTCATGAATTGATGATGGATTGACAAAGCAGAGCTATTACCCTCCATTATGAAAATAATTTACTCTCTAAAAAGCACAAATTCAATAGGCCATTACAGCTAAAGCACTGTTTAATATCTCTGATACAGCTTGTATTCAAAATATACAGGGATAAAATAATATGTATAAAACTTGCATGAAGCCTGTGTTAAGCAGTCTCATAATTAGGAATTAAGCTGTTATTCAAGAGCTTTCATGAAAGTAACAAGCAGGAAGATCCTTTGTTGTTGCTTTTGGTACTTGAATCTATATGACAGTGGCAAAGTGCTTCACAGAACCACATGGACAGAAGAATGCCGACAGGTAGCTCCTTCTAGAGTAAGGTAAAGGCTGAAGTTAAACATGCAAAGATGACGGGCACTGCCTGAACAGAGCAACACAGCAAATCAAAACCTCGACAGAGGGACAAAATGCCCAACATATCCCTTCTGAAATTCTCAGCGGGAAGAACTCATGCAGACAAAAGCATGCAGAACAGTTCATAAGGAGCTTAAATCCACTAGAAACTCCCCTTCAGAAATCCCACACGGCTCCTGAGCAGTTTCAAAGTGGCCATCTCAAAAATGCTTTCTGAAAACACAGGTTTGATAATTTCCTTGGAATAAACTAGAAGCACAACCTTTTTCACTCATCTCTTGAGAGCTAGCCCCAGCTGAAGTGTTGAACAAAAGACTACGAAAGTGGAAATCAGCTATTTAAGGTCATCACGACCAACTCATCCAAGTAACTGTGTTTTCATCTCAGCAATTAATTCACCAGGTACTCACTTTTATAGAGTGCCATTCAATCACGATTCATAAATAAGGACATTTTCTAATCAATGTTAACCACTCACAAATCTGGCATGATGGGGTATGAAATCAGCAAATAATACAACAGAAGAATTTCCTCCTCCACACCAAACCAACCCAGAACGTGAATATTAGCTAGCCTAAATGCAAGCTAGACAACAGTGTCTAAAGAGGTATTTGTTTTGCTAGGATCCTCCAAATCATGTTAGAAAAATGGATATATTAAAAGAAGAGCAAGCATAAAATATTTGCTAAATCTGAAAAAAGTTTATTCTTTATTCCATGACATTTGTGACTCTCTGTAATTATTTCCTTTCTTAACATGGAGGCACCAAGGCTTTAGTAGCATTCCCACTTTCACACCAGTATTTTTTAGTCTGAATATTCACTAAAAGCAAATTTCAAATTGGGTACTCATTAATCAAGTGATGAATTAAGTGACCCAGTTAGTTAAATGTATTATTGGTTTTGTTCCAGACTTAGTACATTAGGAAATTGACTTATGTAGCACTAACTTCATTTAGTTTTAGTATATTCTAGAACTGTTCTACATCGATCACTTTCATAAACCACTTGAATACATTTAGCAAGCATTTAAAAAGTAATCATTATCTTTAGAACTTACATGAATTAGTAGCACCAGTTAATAAGCTGTACAGGTTGATGTGGCAATATCGTTGCCCTTCTACAAATCAAGGTTTATTTACCATGGAAAAAAAAAAAAGAATGCCTTCAGAAAAAATAGGAGATACTGAAGTCAGCTCACAGAAAGCTCCTAAATGCTAAATCGGACTGCAATAGCATGAATATGGACACTGAATATGGTAAAATGGGTACTGAAGAAGTATAATACCTCACAAGAGTATTGCCAGTTCTGGGAAAGGCAGATATGAAGCAGCACACACAACTGGCCTCCTCTTCAGTAAGTCAGGTATTTCTGTGCTTCTCTGTAAACACCTAGGTGAAGTGCTTTGAGGCTACAAATACAAACATGACATATCTGGTCAGCTCTAAGTTATGCTCATACAAGGCTCCTACAAATAAAAGATCGTGTTATTGCAGGGCTAGCACTATTCTCAAGTTTTTCCAAATTCCAGGCCCTCTGTCTCGTCACACATTTCCTGTGTGACTTTGCAAGTCACTAGGGTACAGATCCACAGGGATATTTAAATACCAATTTCTTAAAATTTAGCAGGACATAGGCTTCTTACAGCTAGACTTGCACCTCAGTCTTCTGTGATTCAGTTTCCACCAGGAAAAGGTGGTTAATACAACTAACACAAGGTACTGTATTAAAAAAAAAAAAAAAAAAAAAAAAAGGAAAATGAAAAGGCAGGATGTAAAATATCAATTTTTCATCCCTCAAAGCCATTTTCCTGATGGCAATAAATTATTGAAGCTGCAAAATTTCTGTTGATATAGAGACATCTTCACTTATAGAAATGAAACAAGTGTATCTATAGTTAGAAGGGTTGTATGGACCTTTCCAAGCTAGCATAGACATAACCCATCGCGTGGATGTGAAGGCTTCAAAACCACAACTGCTGGCACCGAAGTTACATTTAGCAACTCTTATCAGTTTTTGTTTTTCTAGACAGAGCTCACTGTCCCAATAATAGTTTGTTCGAACTGATGTTTTAAATTTCCATTACATGTCTGGTGTGGGGGCGGGTAAATGAAGAAAATAAACATTTTCTAAAATAATCCAGTAAAAACATTGATTTCATGCAGTGACCTTTTACCAGGTTATTTTTTAAATGTGATAAATGTGTGTCCTGTCTGGACAAAGCAAACTAGCTGCCCAAACTCATCTTCCTGATTTGTAACAGAGGAAAACAGCAGGAAATGAATAGCCACAAAACAATATGATTTCATGAATAAGATAATCAAAATATGGATACTTCATCTGTAATATCACAGATGTCTTCTTGACAACCAGTGTTTTAGCAATTACATTGCCTCATGCAAATATTTTTCTTCATAAGCATTTTCCACTTTTAGTGGAAGATTAATTTATCTAGATTTAGACAATGAATAGCTAACTTCTATCAATGGTTGATTAGCGTGTGTACAAAGGATGTACTGGGTGGGGATTCACATGTCTTTGGAAAACAGTGATGTTCCAATTTCAATGGGAATTAAGCGCTGAGGAACCAAATGTCAAGATTCAAATGAAAAATCTTTAAAATTATGACCAAGCTTTTCCACAGCAAAACCAATCCAAGCCCTTTATGTTTTCTAAAATGCTGACTCTTCCCTATGCATTTATTGGCTGTGCATTTCTCTGGTTACCAAAATAAAAAGGCACCCACTAAGGATTTGAATAACAGGAGATAATTTGTTCTGCAGGTAGTTTTTCAGCCGTGCTTTTCAATCAGTGTTAATATGTCTGGATCTAAGTGCATTTCTGAAAGGTGATTTAATCTGCATAAAACATTTTCAGCCTATGTGAATAAGCACAAGACTCTTCATGTTTTGTGTGTCTTATTCTACCCAATAACCATGACAAAATGACAGCATTTGAGCACACTGCAGTGCTGCATTTTGAAGGAAAAACAAACAAAAAACCCACAAAAGCAAGCAACAACCTGGACCTGGGTCACCAATGCATTATGCCAGAGTGACTCCAATTAAAATTAATGGAATGTTACCAGAATAAAATGAATTGTAACAAAGTAACCAGTCATACCATTACCTCTTACTGAAATTGAGCACGCAGAGATGAGCTAGTTATTAAACCGTAATTATATGGTTTAGTAGCATGGCCAGCCTTTTGTCTTTGCTCCAGGGAAATCCACATGTAACACAGGAATAATTCCATCTTGGTGACAGGAAGAATATTGCCTCACAAGGAATGCACACTTCAAGGAGTCCAAGTGTTACTTCGGATAAACAGGGGCAGAGGGAAAAAACAAACGAAAAAATGGAATAAACCCAGCAAACCTGGTGGATAAGGCATCAGATGCTGTTAAGGTCTCCTTGGACAATTCTATTTCAATAAGGAAATAGGAGATGAAAAATTACTCTCTGTGGGAAAATGAAGGACAAACACAATTTCAATATTAAAACGAGCTCGATAAAAATCTCCCTGCCTTTGTCCTACCAGCTATGCTTTATACCTCAGAAAAATGGGCACATACCACATAATAAATCTCAGAACTGCACAGAGAAAAATCAGGAGTGCAGCCCGAAGGTAGCTTTGTTCTGTTATCAAGAGTTACCAAATCATCCCTTATCGTTATTGGCACACATACATAACCTGCCCTCCAAATATTAATAACTGCAGTCTTTCCAGACCTTTGTAGTGCGGGCACAATTAATCCCTGTTTAACAAGATGGGGAAACTTGTTAATGGGGAACAGTGTTGGCAACTGCAGCATGGAAGAGAGAAGAAAACAACGCTGGTTTTTAAAGGCCAGGCACACAGCAGTATTGGGGTGAAGTTTTAATTTATACCAAAGCCAATTTAACGGTGGTGATGAATTTCATCATTAACAGAAGTAGCCCACATCCCCATCCATTTAAAAACAAAATATGACTTCCAGGGACATGACAGGGCTGCAGACCCACTGAAGAGATGCTAAGCTCAAAGCTTACCAACTCTCCCTGTGCACGCTATGCAATAGGTCCAATAGAGGAGATTACCTCTCCTCTAAAGCCTTCCCTCTCACAGCCTTTATGCAAGACAAAAATCTGCAGATTACAGACTATAGAGTGCCCCCCCGAAATAAGAGCTCTGCATGTAAAAGTTATCTTGCTGCTGGTAAAAGTCCATTTTTACACAGCGATAATTTCCTTACTGTGATTAAACCAAAACATTTATTCATTGTCTTTTAATTTCCGTTGCAGAGTTCACAGTTCATGCAACTCAACAGCATTCCAGACCTTTCCACCCCTTATTTACGTTCCACCTGCCATTCAATTAACAACGCATTTGAGTTGCACACCGGCAATGCACCAAGCCCCTGGCCCCAACATCAGCTTCACATTACAGGTGTCAGCATACCAAGGAGCTCATTTAGCAACATGATGTTGAAGACAAGACAGCCAAAGAGTTTGACTGGTGTTCTGCAACCAGTTGTTCGTAAATGTTTGTACAAACCATGACCAAGTCCTGTTCTACTACCACTTGTATCTGTTTCATAGCCATTCCTGGAAAAGTGTAATTTGAGCCAGTTTTTTTATAAAAAAACAAAAGCAAATGAACAAGTTACAAGTCTTTAAACATGCCTGAGTCAGAGAAGGTATTCACTCATCACAAATTTGCTTAAAAATAAGCAAATATTTTTTATATAAATATGAAGAAAAATCACCTAACACACACACAGTAATGAAAAAAGTAAGTTCAAAACCTTTTCCTTGCAACAGAAAATGAAATCCTGAGACCAAATGAGATTTGATACCCCTGGTAGCCTTCCCCCTGCCCCCAAACCTCATAAGTTGTTTGTTACAATAAATCAAGGGAAGCGTTAGTAACCCAGCTTCACCGGTAGTAACAGCTAAGCTCTTCAGCCCAGGAGAGCAGCACCATTTTCCATTTGCCTTTCATCAACCATAGGTCTTTTCAGAATTTCAGGTGCTGTGGGGGCTTTTCATATCTCACTCCCACATCCCTCCCACGACGTTTCAGGGACTGCCTGGTTTGCTTCTCTCCCATTTCAGATTTCTCCACTCCAAACAACCGTGACACAGGAGGGTGGGCAGGCTGACCACAGCTTAGGATACCACTAGGTCCCAGCCCTACAACCCATGGAATGGCCAAGAGCAGGGCAAAACACAAGGAGCAGGCTTACACAGATTTAACATGGAGCATCTGGATGCACCTCAGAAAAAAACCATCAACAAATTATCTCTACAGGCGCCTCTAGCTGCTAGGAATTCCATTTGCTTGTATCACTGGTTACTGCCCTTCTCTCTCTTCTCTTCATTCTGAGGGCTGTTTTGGTGCCACTTTATATTTCAGTCTTTGATAACCTTTCTGTAAGTGAAAGGTCCGCAATCCCTGCGTTCAAGCAAATGGAAACCTACTGCTGTTGCTTCAGTACCACACCTCTAAGCATACATATTATCAGACTGTATCTGCTATCATTCCTGCATCTCGCTGAGACCCTGAGCAGAAATGCTAAGTGCAGTTCCAGTGAGACTCCGTTTTACTGCTGGCAGTTCACTTCACTGCAAAGATGTCCTGCTTCACCTTAAAAATATGATGCTACATGAAAAAGGGCTTAACAGAACAGTGTAAGTAAACAGACTGCAAACTAGGCCATGCTTAAACACACTGATCCAATACATTTTACATAATGGACTGCAGCAAGTCCTCAATAAGCGTATGTTTAAAAAGTGTGATCATTTTTTGTGTTTTTACATCAATATTTCTTCTTCTGTTCAATTGATGCTACCTACACTTTCCATGAATCTACAAAGGGGGAGATTACAAATAAATATAGAAAAAACAATTACGTCTAAAATACTCCTGTCATCATTTACTAAAAATCGTATCAAAAAAGATGAGGAGTACTAGAACTGCAAAGTGCTAAACTCAATTATGGTTCAAGCTTCTCTATGAAATATTAAATAGACTGAGCTTCAATTTGCACTAAAGTAAGGCCTATTGTCAGAATGAGAAAAAAAATCCCCCATCTCTTTCCTCTCGTCAACTTGAAAAGCACAGACAACATCAAAGGTTTCAGTAAAGGAAAGCAATAGCTACTTAGGGAAAGTCACCTAGAAGAAAGTCACTGAAACCACTCCAAAACCTAAAACAAAAAGAACATGCTCCCCCTCCAAAAGGGGGAAGAAAGCCTGCAGTGCATCATTCTTCTCTGAAACCATTCACCCAATTAATCTGAATATTTTTTTTCCTCTTCTCCTTCAAGTGGGATGAGTTTCCTTTGTAAATGCCTTATTTTCAGCAGAAACAGAGGTTACTCCTTGGTTCTGTACCACCTAAGAATTATTTACAGGAGATCTTCACGCTAATGCAGAAAGAGCACTGTGGAGAAAGGTGAGCTAAGCTATTAAGTGAGCGCTGGACTGAGCAGCGCGCAGTCACACCTTTTGGTTGGCATTAACTTGGGGACCTCTACCATGAGCTCACTTTGATAAAGATCTATATGGGCGACAGAAAGTTCGAGCTCCTATGAACAGTTGTTCCAGCAACAAAGCTGGAGCTATTTGGCACTTTCCATCAAGAGATGAAGGGATACATGCTCCTGTAAAACCTCTTTGAAACTTCTAAGCCTGCGGTTAAGAACTCGATCTGTCATCTCAGAACAGGTGGCTGAACACGTTAAGAACAAAGAAACCAATTACACGATCAATAGGACATTCTGTTAAGCTGTCTAGCATCCCGCTGCGCTGTTTGCACATCGCTACACAAAACACTCTCCACTCTCAGCGCTAAGGCTGCATGAGTGCTAGGAAGGCAGTGTGAAAGCTCCTTTGAGTACAGGGGCTTTTAAAACGGTCTCTGTCATTCCCAAACACGGCAAAACACTACAGTGCAGTCAGAGCGCTGAGCACCTGTAAGTACTGAACAGCCTGCAAAGCAGCTACCCCAGCTTTTGTGTTCAGGCAACCTTCAGGTTTTAATAAATGTGGCTGAAAAGCATACACGAACAGAAGAGAAAACCAGTGAGGCCTAGAAGTGCTGCACAAAACCAGTCAGAAGGACAGAAGTGAATATTCACTTCCACCTAATTCAGTCTGGGAAATCCTTGGGATGAAGCAAGTAGGAAGCAAAACACGAGAGCAGCTCTGGGATTTAATGCTTCTGTTTTCATTTTTTCCCTGATCATATTTATAAAGATATCACTGCTTATGATGCATAGATTGCTTTTCACATCTGATCAGATACAAGTATGCAGAAAAGGAATTTAAGAAACATAATTACTTATTCTGACAATTTTCTTTAATTTAAGAATCTATTTGAGTTAACCTTGTTCAGAATAAAAACCTGCTGCTCTTAACAAGAAGGGGCACGCACCTGCTTTCTTACACACACACAGTTCTAACTCAGTCATAATCACATATCTAATCCCAACAGCAGGAGGATGAATTGAGTTTTAATATTGAAATTGAACAAGATTGCTCCCTTCCAGTCATAGGGAAAGAGTTATGGAGGGGGGGAGGAAAGAAGACATCATCCAAGAAAGCCAGCATTTTAAGGAGCATTAATAAGACACGAGATGAAATCAAACAAAACATGCAAAGTGACAGAAACAGAATTATCACTTCTTCTGTAGTACATATAGACAGAAGTTAAAGGAGCGCTACAGCTTTATTTTCTTTAAACACAGTAATTCCCACTAGTGGTGATACAGTAGAAAGTATGACAGTCAAACAAACAAAAAAAGAGCTGACACCAAATCATGAAAGTGCTGTATTGTTCTTTTATTTGGAGTATCTAAGCCTAAGACTCCTCAGATCGTTACTGAAGATTCCTCAAGGAAACTAGAGAGCTCGGAACTGAGTCTCAGACGAGTGTTCTGTGGCTAGTTTATACAGCTATTTACCTGCTGCCAGCATTTAAAGATAGTTATTTATGCTAATGAGGAAATAATGTCAATCATTAATTGCAGCTGTTTCACCACATTCCTCCTCCAAGATGCTAAGCACCTGTACCTCCTCCTCTGAGGGGGAAAAAATGGAAGAGTTTGAGACAACTGAAAGTAGTTGTGGTACAGAAATAGACATGAAGAACCACCTTATTTTTATTTTAGAATCTTTGACAAACACAAATTAAGACTTCACTCCAATTCAGCCAGCCAGCCAACATACCCTGCAGCTTGTGAATTTCAGTAATTTCCACCAGATATTCTTTTATTTCCACAATTAACCACCTAATGCCAAACAAAATCCCAGTTTCCAAATGAACTTCCAGCACGATTAAAACTTTCAAACTTTGTTGGAAAACATTTGAGACACCTCAGAGGTGAAAAAACAAACTTTCCAATGAAGCACTCCAAAACATATCCACGAGCTGTGTCCAATGCATTAAAAACAAACAAAATACAACAAGGAGAAAAAAAAACCCTAAACACAGACATTATCTAACCAAATGATGACTTCTTCCTTCCAGTACAGTTCATAGTAGTTCTGTGTCCTACCACTTGACTGGCCTTTGCCCTTGTGATTGTTCTGTCTTCACATAAATGTCATACAGTTCTCTCAAATGCAACAACAGTTCCTCTAGGTTGTCTCCTGTCAACGCAGACAGCGCAATGACCCGGTCATCTGTCTGCTCTTTAAGGAGTGGGAGATTAATCCTGGACTGAGCAAGGTCAATTTTATTCCCAATGACAACACATGGCCTCTCCGACAATCCCTTTTTGTATTGTTCCAGTTCATATTTTAAGTCTTGCAGCTGAATCCACGGCCGAGGCACAGAGAGATCCACCACATACATGAGAAAGCGGCATCGTTCGATGTGCCTTAGGAAGGCCACCCCGAGGCCCCTGTTTTGATGAGCACCCCTTATGAGGCCAGGAATGTCAGCAACTACAGTGAGAGAAATTTCACAGTGAATTGAACACATTCAGCAACAACAAAGTCTTTCACTGTCCAGCGCAAGTACTTTCAGAATGACATCTCAATGAATCAATACCAGAGCATACCTCATGTTAAGTCTGGCTATCATGTTTTACAACCCCCAGATTTAGATTATTCCAGTGAAGACAGGATTCAGATTGGTGGTTTGATATTAGGGGCACGTAGAAGTGAATGACAAATGGGCTTTCAATTGTTTTCAGCTACATTAAGCTTGAATTCTTGCTATTTTTATTGGACTTCAATAGAATTGCTAAACTTCCTCCTACAGTATTTCAAAGATAAAGCCACCTGACACTGACTGCTATCAAGGTACAGACAGCATCCTGTAATTTTTACCTGCCACTTGTTCGTAGTCTTCATAGTGGACAATGCCAACGTGGGGGTTGAGGGTTGTGAATGGGTAGGCAGCCACTGCTGGCTTCGCGTTGGACAAGGCTCGCAACAGAGATGATTTCCCAGCATTGGGAAAGCCCACCTGGAATACAAGCATTTATTAAAGCCACAGTTCTAGGTTAATACAAAGGAAAAAACAAACAAAACAAAAAAAAATGGCAAAAACTGTAAGCTTTTGCTAGATGTGGGAAGATCCTTCTAGCAAGAATATAACATTAATTTTGCATGCTCAGTTCTGAAAAGCAACTCAGTTTCCTTTTTTATTTTTCCTAAATCCTCTTATTTATTCCCATAAATATTAAAAAGGTCAAAACACAGAAGGATCACCTTAATTTTTTTTTTGTGCACACAATGCTTAAGTATTTTTTATTTTGTTCTGACTCAAAAAGGTATACCATAAAATGTTTTACCCTGAAAAAAAAATATGTCTTTGTCTTGCAGTTCACGTTTTACCTATTTGCTAATTGTGTGATCCAAAAGTTGGTTTTGACCCTAACCAATTCAGTAATGTAGCTAGGCCTGTAACTAACCAGAATGCTTACAAGTCTGCAATCTTACAGCTCTCAGTCTTGATATCCAAGAGCTTGGCCTTCCAAGAAGAAGACAAGAATTTAAACAAACCTATCCTACAAAGGAAGTTACTCTGGGATATCCTAGAGTTGACATACCACAGATAGACAGATGGCCAATAATCCGTAGATGAAAGTAGATCAAATCCTAGATTCTCACATCTACTGATGCCAAACACACTGAATACTTGTCAGAGGAAATACAGTACGGAATGTTATCATATTTCAAAATTTGATCCACTTCTCACATTTTTGGCACCGAGTGTCCAGCTGGACATAGAATTAGATGTTTTGATCCACCAACGCTCTTACTCTAAATAAATTTGTGAAATTATGCTAGACTAGACAGTTATTTTGCCCGAACAACAGCAATAACACTTGGCAGAAATGCGTGATTGTAACAGTTTTACCAAACAGGGTCAAAATGTTACCATACTTAAATACAAAATCAGGTTAAGCCCTAAATTGACTTAGCACTCATGTCTAAATGGTATTTTTGTTTCAGAGGATGCTAAACCAGGAATTAAAATTCAAATGTTTAATATGTGAAAAAAGATAAATATGAGTATTAACTATAAGATAATTATAACTTTATATTTTATTAAAAAAAAAACAGAAAACAAAAGCTAATTTAGAAGAGTTTTCCACAGTCCATCTGCAGATTTTCCAGAAAAAGCCTGCCGTACATCATCAGTGAATCTGTTAATCACTGGTGAATCTTGAGCACTGCTTTTCTATATATACTGTTGATTTTAGCAGAAGTAGGATGACATTACATAGCAAGACAGTGACAGCTCTGCAAATCGCTTTGGACACCCTTCTACCAAACAACAGCAAGAAAGCATCAAGCCGTATCTCTAAACAAGCACACCAAAAGGCTAACAAAAATGTTACCAAACATTATTTCTTCAGTCAGTCAAATGTCACTGTACAACGCTAAGGAAGTTGAAGAACCACTGCTACACTCACCAGTCCTGCATGAGCTGTTGTCTTCAGTTCCAAATGGAGCACCCTTTCCTGACCTGGCTCTCCTGGAGTGAATAACATCGGAGCTCTGTTTTCATTGGAAAGAAAAAAGCGATTCCCCTTCCCTCCAGCTCCTCCGTAAGCTGCAACGTACTCTTCACCATGTTGCGTGAGGTCAGCCACAACTACCCCGTCCTCCTTAACCGTTGTACCTACAGGGACCTTAAAGTGAAGAGAGATGCAATTCAGTGTAATGCATACAAAGCCTTCAGCAGAACCAGCTGATTTCAGATTTGCCAAATGTTATATACATACAAAGCTCCTTGTAAAAATGTACATGAGAATTTTCTTTCATCCACCATGAAAATCAACGTCAATATAAAGCTAACATAGCAGCCAGAACTTACCCTAACATACACGCTTGCACCATTGGCTCCGTAACAGTTTTTGCTTCCTCCTCTCCCTCCATGAACACCCTGATAGAAAGGGAGGACTGAAGAAAGCGATTTCATTTGCTGGTCAGCTGTAAAGCAAAACACATGGATCTTAAATGTATTGTTTTAGTACAACACGCAAAGTAAAACAACCTCTTAGCTGTTCTTTCCTTTCTGAATATCTAATTCACTGTGCCAATGTAGCATATCAAGGAATACTGATATTAATTTAAGTTGTGATTAAGTTTAACTGCCTTTACTTATCTTCCTAGGTTTGTTAACAATGCATTTCATTAAGTGGCCATTCCAAAATGGACAGAACCATCACTAAATACTCTGAGAAATGCATTTGACAGATTAGCAGATTTTGCAGGAGGGCAATAGCAGAAGCAGCTTTATCTAACTTAAGAGTAAAGTTTGTTGGGTTACCATTACATGCAGGTACCAGCCACTAAAACTTCTGCAAAATACCATGTTTTTTAAAATGCTTTCTAGAGACTCTTCTAAGGCTGTTGCTGTCATTTATGTCCTTTTTACCATGGCTCAGGACAAAGCATAAAAAACAAAGCCAGCTTAGAGAGAAATTACCTTCCCCCCCCCCCCCTTTTTTTTTTTTTTTTAGGTAGGGGAGTAAGATGTTAAAAGATAAGACAGTAGGAGACAAAACAGATTTTACTTCACTTTTACCTTTCAAAACAACGTGACCTCCATCACCCCCATTTCCACCATCAGGACCTCCAAATATTTTTCGAGGTTCACTATAAAAGGTATGACCGCCATCTCCTCCTTGTCCTCCAACCACACGCACTCTCCGGTGATCCACAAAATAGCGTGTCTGCAAAGAGGATGAGGTTTGTGCCTTGTAAGTGCAGTTCATCAGAGTCATCTTCCAGCAAGCTGACTGTTCTACAGAATGTAATAATATGCAGACCTGCTGTTTTCTGTCATGACGAGTTGCACTGAACAGGTGAAAAATAACTCTGCTGTCATTCACAAATCACTTAAATATAGCCTACTAAGCATAACACTGAAGAAAATTAGATTTTTAAAGTATTTTTAAGAACCCCCTTAAAATATTGAAAGTACACGCCAGAAGTTATGCTGATATAACCTAATAAAGCAGCTCAGATACAAGAAGTGCAGAACTCACATTAGGAGAGCTAATAACAGGGAAAATATCTTTTTAATACAGTTACATACTGCTAACACAGGCGGCTTAAGAGAACTACCACACCACAAACTAGAATCACCCAGTAATTGTGTTCCTACAAGTGAAAATCAAAATGGAAAAAAGTCTTTTTAAATTGAACTAAAATTTACAAAGAGGACATTGTGCCCGTGGGGGAGAGATGTTCTCACAGCGAATCACTGCCTTCTATACCAGGTGACGAAAGTAATGCAAACTTCAATCTTTGAGCAATTAAGAAAACTGTTATAAAGTAAAAGAATAATCTTATTTGCAAATAGAGTAAGTGGAATTAATTTTAACATATATCATAACCAGGGGGTAAAGAAGATACAGAGTGAAGAGGATTTCAGGTTCCGGCCCTATTTCTGACAGGAACTCGGTACCTGACTTCTGGCAAACCAACTGTCCCACACTGCGCTTCAGCTTTCCTGTCAGCAAAGGAGGGTTTTGCTAATTAAATAGCCCAATGAGTATACGTGGGATAAAGAAGCGTTACTATATCAAGGTAAACAACTGCAAAAGTACAGAACTCTCGCACCACTCAAGTCACGTCATGCCCTGAGATTTCTTAAAAATCCTCTTAGAGAAGCGTTTGGCACCACCATACGGCAAGACGGGAAACTAACGCTGCCAACTGAAAGCGACGAATCGCTCACTCGGACATAACAAATTCTATTTAAATCGAAGACCACGAGGGAGGAGCTCTCCGCACACCTCGTACACAAAGCGCAGCCAGCCAGGCAGCTGATGCCACCCAAGGCACACCGTTTACCTCAGCACTTACCAGTTTCCTTTCCGAAATGGCTCTTTTTTGCCTCAGCCGCCTGTTCTTCCCGCAAGCGACGCGTGTTGTGGAGAAAGCCGGCTTCCCCAGCAGCAGCAGCCCCAGGACTGGAGCGCCCCGGCCGCCCATGACGGCCCCACACAGCGCCATGGCTCCGCCACGGCCGCCACGCGCAGCCGCGGCCCGCCCCGGCCCCGGCCGTTGGCGAAGGGCGGGAAGACGCCGCCCGCCACCTCCCCTCAGCGCCGCCTCGGAGGCCGCTGCCCTCACAGCGAGCAGGCGACACCGGCATAATGCCCATAAGGATGCCGCCGGGCGTCG
The DNA here is from genome assembly GCF_964035555.1 of Netta rufina. Taxonomy (NCBI): domain Eukaryota; kingdom Metazoa; phylum Chordata; class Aves; order Anseriformes; family Anatidae; genus Netta; species Netta rufina. The sequence goes on along the minus strand of NC_140140.1, from coordinate 13,164,953 downwards.
CTGTCTGCCTCAGGGGTCCCCTTGTGTCTGTCAGCGCTCTCGCCTCGCTCTACCCAAGGTTAATTGGGCGTTAATTAGGCACCCACCCACCGCCCTACAGCGTTGGAGCTGGGACAACCTCTGGGCGCACCCAGTGGGTGCGACCCCAAGGCATCTCCCCTTGCCCCTCTGTCGTTTCCCCTTAAGAAGTCTGCGTCGTAAGAAAAGCACCACCAACTTCATTTCCAGATCATTTTTAACCTAAACAATTGTCAAGCATTCTGTATTACAAAACAGAAGATGATACAGTTAATGGGAGAAGTCAAAATGCTGGCATCACTTTGTTTCCACATTGACACATAAAAATGAACAACACATTAAATAAACGTTTTGTTATTAACAATTAGAAATATTAACACCAAAATCATGTATAAATTAGGAAATAAATGTACAAACTATTTCCAAAGTGCTCTTTCAAATACATTATATACACAACATTCAAGAAGTTCTTAATGTAAGACATTTCAGATTGATGTGATGTTGCTGTTTCATTTTGTGTTGATTGTATTCTCTCAGAAGTATTTCAGCACTTTCAAAAACCACATAAAAAGGCATATTTCCAAGCTGGCAAAGAGCAATATTGCATTCTTCTGGCTACCTGTAATATTAACATATTGTAAAGAAAACGATCTTCTTTCCTTTCCGTTCCTTGATATTTGAGAGTACTTATTTGTATGAAAACACCAGCAGGAAAGATGAGAGACATGAAGACTGACCAGAAATATCTTCTGTTTTATCAGTTATTAAAAATGCTAATGTTGCAAGGGCAGTACTTGGACAACATTTGATAGCTGTCACATTTGGTAGCAACATTGATCTTTAGCTGTCCAGTTAAAAGATTTTCCTCTATAGGAAAAAAAGTAATGAAGTGAGAGGTTTTTTCATTTTACTTGTGGTCTTGGTTTTTCAAAATATGAAGTACCAAAACTCAAAATCCCATAAATACACCAGTTCAGACAAATGAAAGGAGAACATCCTACAACATAGGGCAAATTTACTCTATATTGTAAATTTTCAATTAATCTCTATTCAAAATTGATCACGGATTATAATCATCCTAGCCTTTTGCCACAGAGAAGTTTGTACATGTTACTTCATTCAGCAGTTATATAAGCACTTTATAAGTGCTTTATTCAACACTTTATAAGGACATATAAAACCAGAAGTGACTTCATTTGTTCATACTGGCTTTTACATACCACTAGTTCATATTTCTAAAATCTCCCTCTATAGGTATTCTCTCACTGGTTGACCCCATTAACAATTCCCCTCTCTATATGTATATTGTTTCACAATTAAAGCTGAATTTAGTTGCTTTCCTGGGAAAAGAAAAAAAAAAAAAAGAATTTTTCTTTTTTCTTCTGAACTATTTCTGTCAAGGTACAAGAGAAAAATGAACGTGACGTTTAAGCTGTAAGAACAGTAAACCATAAAATTGACAATATTTATGGTTATAATGCTTGCTGGAAAATCTGAGCAAGGGCTATGGGAGAATCAGAAATAAAGGAGGATGCCAGCCACCTGCCTGTGAAATTTGGCATGAAAATGTATATATGCAAGTTGTAAAAATTGGAGTAGCATATTTAAGACCGGAATTTTGCCAGATGTTTTTCTCAGCTAAGCACAATATGAAGCAATATTGACATCTAGTAGGCTGACACTGCAGATCTCAGAGTTCCCTTCTATTTTTCTTTCCATAATAGAAACATCTTAGTTTATTGATATGCGTATATAAAAGGTGGGCCTAGTGATTAATGTATCTTTAAATATAGGTTTTGATCATCTTTCTGTACCATTTATAATAAAAACAAGGATTTATGCAGATTGTTGAATTATAAGACTTGGGCAGTTCGCTCTGGTAGGTATTGCAGAAATTGCAATTAGTCTTACTTTTATCACATAGCATGGAACTGTCTTCACATAAAGAATGTGACCTCCCCATTATTATTAAGAACTAAAGTCAAGAGCCATGGATTTCAGCAGCTGGCAGGTAATCTGCAATGCATTTAGTTAAAAAAAAGATCAATGACCTACCGTAGGATACTTCCTCGGGCTGAGATATGACTGAATGGCTTTGTATTTAGCCAGAATGCCGAACAGCCTGGCTGTCTTCCAGAACGGGGGGGCACAACTGTGATCAAATGATCCTAAAGCTATTTAGAAACATCAAGAATGGGGGGGGAGGGTGAAATTAAAAATTTCTGCATCGTATCAACATACAGTACTATACACAGCACCAAATATCAAACCATTAAAGCATTGTCTTGTTACCAGTAGTGCACTGCTTCATATCCAGCATGAAATGAACACTGTTCACATACAGACGCTGCTTGTGCTAAGGGGTAACCAACATATTACAATTAATCAAAACTGTCGGTACATCCAGTTCAAAAGATGGATATACTATTGAAATGAATCTTGACACAGGATCATATTCTCTTATTGCTGATAATTTCCATATTGTCCCTATAAAAAAAAAAGAGAGAAATAAAGATGTTGGAGAATAACATATCAGTGGTTTACAAACAGCGAGTTAATTTTCTGTTGGTTTATTAATGTTGAAAGACCCACCCAAGTATCACCAATATGCCTGCACCAAGTTATCAGATAAACTGATAATAGCTAATAGATCAATCTGCTTTCTTATAGCAGAGATTTAGATGATTTACCTGCTCGTAGCCATAAGGCCTCTGTTGCTGGGCGGATGGTCCTGTCTGAGAAGCTCTGTAACTTCCATATTGCTGCCCCTGTCCCTGTTGGTAGCTGGAATACTGTGAAGATGCTCCTTGTGCAGGACCTGAGAAGACAGTGAAATCTATTAATACGGCTTGATTTGCTGGGGGGAGTTCTTATGGTTAACAAAATGTAAAACATGATGGTAATAAAGTAAGCTTTGCGAGTATGAACTGTGAGTAGATTTTGCCTAGACTTCCCCAGGTTTGTTCTACGTCCCTCTGGGAAATCCTTTATTTCTCTGGTCTTCTAAAATGTTACCCTGAATCTACGGTTTTGAGAAGCATCAATAAGCTCCCAGCCACAACTTCCCCCTCCAAAAACAGAACAGGAGCAGAGTACTGAAGCTGTTTGGAGTGTCAATCATTATGAACCTAAGAAAAATTAGCATATTCTGCACCTTCAGAAAGAAGAATCCAAACGTTAACATTAAAAACTGAGTTTTGGGTTTAATAGAAATGCTTTGCCTTGAAGCTAGTATTTAGAATATTCCCACGCTCTCCAGCCCATTTTTGTCCTGAAGAACCTGAAACGGTTACTTGCTTTCAGAGACTCAGGATGCATGCAGTTGTCCAGAGAACTCAAAGGCAGCTATCAGACTTAATTTGATGACAATGGGGAACACAGCTCCTGGTGACCAGAACGGTTCCAAAGCCCTGTGCCAGTGTTAGCTGCATGTTCAAATCACTTCCACATTTTTCTTTTCACCTCAGTTCCAAGTTTACCAAGGATTAACATGACATTGCAAGAAACCTAATTGAGGGAGTAGTGATTCTCTGGATTGTTGATGTTATCTTTTACGCCAGTTGCAGAACTATTTGATGTGTAGGAGGCCTGAGAATGCATACAGTGACCTCCTACCAAGGCTTGTCAGGAAGTCAACATGAGGCGTGTGTACTGGGTAATTTTCTCAGTTTATCAAGAGAGAAGACTCAGGATGCTAACATAACAGTATGAAATGCAGTGCTCTGCTAATGATGTTACTGCCCAGAATTCCTTTTCATGCTATGCTGTTTGGCTATTTATAGCATGTAGATGTCCAAGGTTAATCAATAAAATAGTTTACACCATGTTTTAGATTAGGAATGGAAGCATCGGGTTGAAGTACTGCAAACACTCATGGGGTCAGTGACAGTTTCCTTACCATATCCTTGCTGTTGTCCTGGGTAACTTTGTTGATTCGGGTATTGCTGCTGGGAATACGTTTGCTGTTGTGCAGCTCCCTGTTGGTATCCTGCCTGCTGTTGGCTGTACTGAGAATTTCCTAAAGGGGAAAAATTGGAATAGTTTGGTTATGGATGAAGCAGGTATTTCATCATACATGCTAATCATAAAGAAAATAGGGGAGTGAGGAACGCTGGTGACCCATAGACAAGTACTCTTTTCAGAAGCAGATGTTTGCATTTTGCCAATCACGATGAGTTTATTTCTCTAGTGACTTTTAGGATTTTTGAATGGGAGAGAGTTGTTTATACACATCATTAAACAAGCAACCTGCTCCACCAGGATTTGTTTTACTCTGTGAGAGTTTCAGAGAAGAAAGAGTCAGAGCTACAAAGATAAGGCTGCCAGGGTAAATAGCTGTTTTTTCAGGAAGCCCTCCCACTGTATTCTGTTCCAGATAATGATGTTTATTCATACAGCCCAGACAGACAACACATTTAGTCGTTACTGATATTTTTAAAAACATCTACAATGGAAATTCCATTTGTGGTATCCTAAAATAATAATGAACGGAGACTATACGGAAGACATTGCCTTTCCAAATTGCCACCCCGCTGTATCATAATAAAGTTAATATTTTTACAGTTACTTTACAGGTCAGACGCCTGAGCATCACTGATTCAGTTTTGTAGTGGTTGAACTATAGACTCAAAATCTTGGTGATTTTCAAGGATCGATTTCATTTAGCATGTTCTTCACAATTTGTAAGGTGAATTAAGTAAGACCAAAACAAAGTTGGACCTGGAATAAACCAGTAGGCTTTGTCACTCCAGGGAAATTTTCATTCAACTGCAGCAGACTAGTTTACCTTTAGTAAGCATAACCTTTTACTTTAATACAGCCATTTTTATTTGCACTCTATAAAATGCTCATTAAACAGTTTTATAAGACTGGAGCACACTCTCAGATCCTGGAAGTTTATTCTCTCGTTGCAAAAAAAGGTTCACTATCCATAGTGATAATTCCACCTGGCTCAGCTACACCTGAGGATCATTTTTTCTAATGAATATCAGGCTATGCTATTAGTGATCCCACAAGGCTGCAGAGCATAACTACCTCACCATACCATTACTGACATGATACTGTGGATACAGTCTGATATGGTATTGCTACAAAAATGCTATACAGAGCTCAATTCTATTTTCTAGATGCTAAATAGCAGCCTTGTAATGCAGACACTGCAAGTCACGTTTTGTATTTTGATAAGGACATTGTATCCTTGGTCAGTATTTTAGGGGAACAGAGCTTTGTTTTATGAAAATTACCAATGTATTTTCCTACCTCCTTCATAATAGTGTTGTGTAGAGTCATCGAATGATCTGTCATAGCTCTGCTCTGTATAGGATGACTGCTGATAGGCATAATCACCATGTCCTATAAGAAATTGCAAAGATTTATCACATACATTATTAATATAACTTCCTATACCCTGTTGACTCCATATATTATGAAGTTGATTATGCACAAGTATGAGGCCAAAAAAACTCTGAATATGTGGCAAGGAAAGTCACACCCCCAGGGAAATCACTTGGATATATGAGTCCCAGCTTGGCTTCGTGCTCTTTCTGAAGTGTGGGTATGCAGGCTCCCATGCAGTGGAATTAAAATTTTCTAGCACTTAAATTGGAAACAAATCTTAATGTGTTTGCCATGTCCTTGGATGTGGCAGTCATGCTGGTCTATGCTTTACCAGTATTACAGTGACCAGAGCTTAGAGGAATTACCGTCTGGATAATATTGCTGATTCATAGGTTCTGATGAGCCTTGTCCATGACTGTACTGTTCACTGTAATATTCTTCCTGACCCATGTACTGCTGTGAGGAACCTGCAAGGCAAAGGCAAGAGAGAGCACACTGAGCTCGTGTTTTTTTCTTATCTAATTTTCTTTCTAAGAAAACAATGTTTACATCTGGATAAGTAAGCAGGCTATGTATGTTCAGAGCGGTTTCAAAGATGCTTTGCTCACTGGAAAAAGGAAATAACTTTGTATTTTCAGGAAAAAAAGCTAGTTGAAACTGAAATTATGCAAGTGTCAGCAACACGTCCTAAAACCACTCACTTGGGTGTCAATACCAAAAGAAAAGGCTACAATTCATCTACCAATCTGAGTTATTAGAAAGCACAGGAACATATGCCATGCTCAAGAACACAGTTAGAATTAAATATATTACAATTAATGTATTCATTTATTTCTTAGCAAAATTCACTTTATATTAGAATCAGTCTAGCAGTTTTATTACCTCTCTGAAGTTTTTCCAGAGGTGTTAGAACATGGTGGCTATCCTCTGGAATTTTCCTTGCTTTGGCCTAATTTTTCTTATTAATAGCTGGCAAACTATATCTTGTTTGCAGGAATGTGTTCCTTGTTAACTCTGCCATTTTACAGCTGATCCAATACCATTTGAAAGAAACAAAAAGGTTCCCAATGACTTCAGTGAGCTGTATATCAAACTTTTCTTCTTTTCTTTAGAGATATATGATCTCTTCTAGACAGAATTATTTCTAAACACCTGAAATAATTAAAAAAAATACACTTGAAAAGAGATTAAAGTTCTGGCTGTCACGGTACTTCCAGCATTTCAGATTTTCTGTCTTCCCAGACGGGTTCTCTATTCATAGAAGTAGGTTGGAAATCTTGGTGACTTACCTGCCCTACATGATGGGCGGAATATCATCAACCTACTGGTAATTATATCAGTAAGCTACTGATAGATTTTACCTTGCTGTGAAGCTCTGTAGGGGCCCATCGGTCGCTGCCCCATCATACTGTTGCCCTGGTTGCTCTGACTCATCATGGCAATGGAGGACTGGCCCTGGTAGTGCTGGCTCCCTCCTTGCGCCGAGTTGTAATGTGACGTTGCTGCTTGCTGGTGCATCATGGAGACTACAATGTACATGGAAAATACCATTTTATAAAAGGATATAACTGTTCTCTCCCTAATCTCTTTGGAATCAAATTAAAACCTTCAACTAACTCACAACCTGATCATTCTGTGATTTTTCCATAGGGGGAGATGTTTTCCTACAACATGCATTTAACTCTTCTGCACTGTAGTCAGAAAACGATGTTCTTTACATGGTTAGTTCTTCCCATTCACTTCAGTCACACACTTGAAAATACATCTATCCTTGATAATTATTACCTTACTTAAAATAATGGAATCGTTATTACAGTAGGATTAAAGAAAGAACTGATATTTGTTCCTTACTCCTGACTCATTCATTGCTGCATTGGTTTTGTAGTCAATTCTTCCTTCTACTTCGATCTTACTACATACCTGATGATTATACAGTTTAAATAAACTGACATTCCAGGATTTATTTGCTCCCTACATTTCATACTGTCTGAAAGAACAAGCATTGGACATCCCATTCAATACTCAGTAGCAATCATTTTTACAAGTCAAGAGGTAACTTCTGAGTTGTCTGCTAGTCTCTCTATGCATAAAAAATGTGGTAGTAACATATAAATGGTAGATGTGCAATACCCTTTGGCTGGCAGGCCCTTTCAGCTAGGCCAAAGGTGCTTTTCCGAGCCCTCCCACAGGCATGAGATTTGCCGCCAGGGCCTACTGGATAGCACCGCTGCACCTTTAGCTAATTAATCCTCTTTTGCACAACTCATTGTTAACCATGGCAAGTCAATGGAAGTTGAAGCAAGTCTGAAACCGTTCTCACTTCCTCTGGTGCCCGACACCTTAAAATTCAGAGACATCTTAAAAGCTTTTCCTCTTGCATGTTTGCCCCTGTCTACAGAAAATATTTACAGAACACATTCACGTGTGGTAAACCTCTGAGGTCACTGAAAAGTCAAGTTGGCCCAGAAGGAGGAAGAGGGAGTTTACCTGGATTAGACTGCATGTTGATGTTTGTTCGAGAGACATAATTGCCTATTGACCCCTGGCCTTGCATTGGCACATTCTGAGATGCAGGCACTGTATGGCTATAACCAGGCCCAGTTCCATGACTGCTGACAGTCATACTCAGAGAGGTTGTGGGCATAGTGTTCTGGCCTGACTGCTGCATAGACACGTGATTAGGACCTAGAAAAATTAAAGAGAGCAACAAGAAAATCTGTGCTATTATTGGCAATGTACAGTGAGCATTAAAGCCCTTGCGGCCTTTCTAAAATATGATAAGGCAAAACAAAATGAAAAAAATCCTCATTATTAAAATTCCCTGGTATGTACAGACAGATTAAAATTGCCTTCCTGCAAAATTAGAGTGATCTTCCTCTTCCTGGCTGCCAAATCTAGGTATACAGAATTGCAGACAAGAAGAAAAACATCAGCAGCACCAGCCTACAGACAGTTCTCCACGGGCTGCTGCAGATCCTGCAGGCAGCAGAACGAACAAATGTAAAAAGTAATTTCAGATACTTCAGAAAACACACACACACTCTGGTAACATCCCAGCCTTCTGAAATTTGTTTCTTTCCTTCCTCCTGTCCTGCTGCCAACTCATCTTCCCCATTCACACGAATGGTGACGATGGGGGGCACAGCAGTGGCTGATAAACTCCTTGCACATTGCTTCATTCAGGCAGCCCTATAACCATGGCTGAGACTGAGTAACACCAAGGGACCCTTCCCTCCCAGGGCCAAGAGGACAGGCCTGCCTCTCCATTTACTTCAGCTTGCCTGGCAGAACCCCAGACTTTCAGAAGATAAATCTTCCAAGCCACCATAATCATCATCACTACTGTTACAGCACTCCCAGTCCGATATCCCAGTATGTAATTATCCCACTGCTCCAATTGTATCCTGATCTTGTGAGTTATCCTCCTCCTTACCTGGCAGTATGCTTATTTGTAAGAAATTCTATTGCTGCTAGATACCTAACATTGGGGAAAACTGGTCCTGTTTTTTGCTGCTAGTTGATGCAAATACTTTTATGAATGAGTTTTGGAAAGTTGTTTTCGCTGGGTATTGTTACTGTATAAATTGTGATAGTATGCATTGTTGCCTATCTAAACTCAACCATGTATTGTTGTCTATCTAAATTAATTTAGATAGAATGGAAGACATGCAGAATTCCTAGAAGAGACAGCATTGTGTTGCAATGTTTAGATAATGATATTTCAATTCAGTTATTAAGCATATCTCCAGCCTCTGAAAAATGTATCTAATTTTCTTAGTGCAAACCTGATTAATTACTGTTAATGATATTTATAGACATCAAAATGAGAAAAATTGCTGTTGATTATTACATTTTCCTCTGATGGAGAGAAGCAAGCAGCATTTTTAACAGGAGACGAACAGATCTAGGCCTACAGAAATCAGCAGAGCCAGAGATACACATACTGCTACATGTTCTACCTGCTCATTACACACCTTCATCTCCACTAGATGAAAATTTTTCACAATTCCATGTATTCATAACTGTTTGTGCATACTAACTCCTAACTTGCAAAAAATGCTGTCCACTAACTGTTAACAATTGTTAAATAATTTCTCAGTCTATACATCGAGTGATGTGTCACACAGCAAAAAACAAAATGATGTTGTTACTGATTTATTCTAATACTTGTACTAGTTAATAAATCCTTCAAAAAGAAGGCTCAGCTAAAGTTAAGAAGTTCCTTTTACAGCTGGAACTGTTTAAAGTAGATACCTCATCCATTAGTTTAAAAGGTACCATCAGCTTGACCACAAATAGATTTTTTAAAAGTCCGAAGTAATTTCATGGTTTGCATCTGCTCTTGAGTCCCCCTGCCAAGGTCTGTGATTTTTACAGTCAGATATTTCTATTTATAGAAACTGTTTTTCTCTCCCCGTCACTTTGGGAAAGACCCACATAAACAAGAGCTAACTAAATAATCGTTAAATACAAAATAAATAAACAGATTATTCATACTATAAAATGCACAAAGTAAAAAAAAAAAAAAAAAAAAAAAAGTCTTTCAGTGAGTTTCTTTTCAGTTGTGAGAACAAAAGAAACAAATAGACAGAGTTGTATATTTATCTTATCCATATAAAATGTCTGTGCAAACTCTTTGGCTACATAGTACAATCCCTGCAAGCTTCTGCAGAGGACAAAGACTGACATTACACCATTTTAATTTTAAAAAGGCATTTCTCCTAGAAAGCCTTTGCAATCTAAAGGCTTGGTTGTGCAGTCAGTTATACAAGCAATCCTAATTTACCCTGGCCAGCACCATCGCCTTCAAGATAAAAATACTGCAATATATCTTTTTTTTTTTTTAAACTTAAAACTTGAAGGCATCTTTACTTGGTGATTTTCATTATGCTTTTTTTTTTTTTTTAAACAAACACTTTTTTTTTTTTTTCCAATTTCCCCTACAGAAATACTGAGCAGCCTGGAGTCCTTGCAGAAGCCAACATCATTACTGACTGTAGCCATTTTGTGATGATTTCAGCATGTGCCTGAAATCTCCATATGCCTGAAAGGTGAGTTAGGAGAGGTCTTTTACAGCTCTCTAAGTATATTCTGCATTAATGATTTTGTTGCCAAGCAACAGCAAAGCAGCACAAAGGGGACCAAGGCTCACCATTGCTAATCTGACTCTGCATGAGGGAGGAAGGAGGAAGGCCCGTCCCAATTGCATCACTGAGATTGCTCTGTGAATGGAGAGATTGGTTGGATGCACTCTGAGTCATTCCTCCTGGGCCCAAGTTTATGTTTTGCGTTGGAGGCTGCAAGTAACAAGGAGGAGAAGCAAATTTTTGGTTAGGTTTTATTTAGAAAAATAATAGCCCCCCAAATTAGCCTGACTATGACTAAAAGCTGCCTCAACTAAATGCGTGCTTTCCTCACTTTTTAGGCTTGCTTGACTAAACCTTTTTTCATTTGACTAGGATGTGCAAATGACATTCAGCATGACACAGGGAAGCCAGCAGGCAGCACAGCGAAGATCTCAAAATTGAGCTTATAATAGAGCCTGGCTTCTGTGCCCATTCTTCTGTACTAACGTGAATTTCATTTTGTGCTGGTCTGAAAGTAACCGCTGAGGGTATAAGCGTTAGCAGAAACTATACAGAAGAGCGTTGACAAATTGACCCTTGTCAAGCATAAAGCTATTTTGTGTTTTGTGACAGGTGGGATACTTCCAAACTCAATTGCTTTAGCAAGAATAACACAACGTTTAAAAACAACACAATGCCCAAATGCTAAATTAGATTTTTGATATAAAACAGTGGCATTTTTTTCCTGAGTAAAGAATATAGCAAGAATAATTAAAGAATAAGAAATCTGGGACAAGTGGATTCTGTTCAGATCTGTGACACTGTGGCATTTATAGGATATAGACCTTAGGTCACAGAGCCAGATATTAACACTAACATCCTGAAGAATGGGTTTCAAATACAGTTAAAGTAACTTTTGATTTGTTTAGTGGTCTACATGACCACTTCAAAACTTTTCACCGGAAAATACTAAAAAATGGTTTGCTGATGGTGATCAGTAACAGTATGAATGAACTTTTCCCTCTGGCACTGTAAACGTTTCTGATGGTAGCACTGGTACTTACAGCAGGAAGCAAGGACTGCATATTCTGGTTAGAATCTGCTATTGTTGCCAAGTAAACGAGGTTTCTGTGCAAGATTTGTTGGTATCTACAGAATAAGGAGCAAAGCTTATTTGGAAAGGGTTAACAATACAGAAAATTACAACCTTTTTTTTTTTTCCTTTTTTTTTTTTTTTGGTCTTTACAAATGGCTAGTGAAGTTACATTAGCCCACTTTACATCAGTCATAATAAATAGTACTGGCCTATATCCGTGCTGCCATGCTTTTCAACAGCGGGTTCAACACCCAACTTACAACTGGGTGAACCCGGGGGAAGGGGCAAGAAAAGCACACAGTTTTTTGAAAGCACTTTGAGTGATATATAAAGCTGGGATCTCAGGATTTCTTTGAGTACTGACACTGGGTTAGCTGCTCTAACAGTCAGCCACAGCTTCTTCCTCTCTTTAACCAGGGTCCTAGTAGTAATGAAACTCCAAAACCCAAAACCCGTTTGCCTTTCCAGCAAGATATAAACAAGATTTTTTTTAAGAGTGCTTTAACTGGAGTGTTTACTCAAGTAAGCACCACCAGAACCATGTATGCTTCTTCACAGTTCTCGATGAACTGGAAAAGCTCGTAAGGAAGAACAGGAGAGCATCCAAGAGCAAACTACAGCTGCACCACTGAGCAAAGTGAAGAGCCAGACATGGAGGGTTCTATAACAAGGCAGGAGAAAATACTTTTTAGCGTGATTTTTCTTATGACCAGCAGAAATGTGTGGAAAGCGGTAAAAGTGGAAAAAATAAAACCAGGATGGTGATATGAATACAAGAAGCATGGAACTTGGTAGGCTCCTCCCAGATGCACACATACTCCCATAGTATTGAAGCATTCAGTGCTGACCCTTCAGTGCTCAAAACATTCAATGGATTAATTTCCAAGCAGGCAGTGCATGCATTATTAAAAATAATTCAAATCTCGTGTGTTGAATTCAGCGAGAGCTGAATCATAAACTCATATAGACAATTTTTTGGAAAGTACAGCTCTTGGATTTGGTCTCACAACTTGACCTGTCATGGTACAGACTGGCTATTATTCCTGAGACTTAACCCATAAAGTTTATAAAAGCATTTTACTTTCAAGATTAGGAATAGTAAGTAAAACAAACCAGTATGTCTATGTGCATATTGTTTTAGCCATAGATAACCACTGGTGATCCTTAACATTTCATTACTTTCTGACAAATCTGTGTTGTACCTGATTCTACTCATATTTAATGAGTCTGCAGAAAGCAAGAGATCTAATATCACCAGGGTGATAATCCTCTATAATTATTTTAATAAACGATCTATTAAAAATATTCAAAATAATACATTCTTGAATATTTTGGAGGAAAAACAAAAACCACTAAAACCTCTGTCCCAAGAACAATCTGCATTTCTTAATACAAGTGAACCTATAAAGCAAATAGTCCAGGTATTTTCTTAGTGGCCAGTAAGCAGAGCTGTTCATAATACTGTTCTTGAGAAAAAGTACACCAAAACTCTCCAACATACCCGAAAACTTGTAATACTCACTGAGTACATTCTGCAGTTTTCCCCTTGCTCTGGTAATCCATAATACATTGTATTAGGTGGTGGTTTTCATCTAGCATCTGCATAAAAGAAACATGATCAAAACACGTTACTAAAAGAATCATATTCAAGTCCCATGTTTTTGACATTTCACGTTCACCCTCCTTCACCATGGATTGTGTTTTGTGCACTACTGTTCCTTTGGGATATTACAAAGTGCTTTTCAAATCGTTCCTTTATGAAGTTATTTTCAAATGAGTTAGTTGAAATACTCAACAAAGAAGAATTAATGGACTTACCTTTTTTGCTCCTTAAATAAATGCCAGATAGATTTTATGCTGAAGAATGAAAATACTTCCCCTACAAAATAGGTCTCCCCCATTCTAAAGTATCACCCAACCCTTTGAAAAACTTCAGACACCTATTTTCAAACAGGAGACATACTTTCAAACAATTTAAACCTACTTGTTTTCCTGCATGGAATTTGTGCCTGCAGACTTTTGAACTTTGACAAAATATAAAATTTGCAATGCTAGATCCACTGAAACCACATTTAGGAGAATTACATTCCAATAAGCCCTTTGGGGTAGTTCCACTGAAACACAGGGAGGGCTTCAAATGAAAATACAGAGTAACTATATTGCAGTTAATTTGCATGTATCAGTGGCTGCTAGCTTAGCTTCATTCCGTAAAATCTAGTCACTGACTTATTTGCAAAAAAATCAGGGCTGCTGGACAAAATGCCACCTCTCATTTAATTAATGAACTTACTACGCAGTAGAAAAAGTTAAAATATCCTATGCTTGCTTCAGAATTTCAAAGATAATAGTTTGCCTCTTGCCCCCAGCTTTCTTGAGAAGGTGGCAAGCTTTCTGCAGGCGAATGAACGGAAAAATAACAATGGTATTTACAAATTTATATTTGCCTCTAGGAAAAACCCACTACGTAATACAATTTGTGGGTTCCACTGCTATTAAGTGCTTGTTTGAATTTGGGCATGAGGACATAAGAACTCATCAGGAAAGTGTAACATCTTTTATACAGGCTAAATATGAATTCATCTGTGTGGGTGCATGTTCTGATCAGAACAAGTTCCTGACCCATTTAGAGGCAGAGAGCTAGGTAATAGGAAAATGAGCAGGAGAGTTTTTTCTTTGTGCCTGGTCTGGTCAGTAACTCCTTTGGTGAGCTCAGCTCATCCTGTTCCTTGCTCAGGACTTGCAAATTGGCCAGAACTTCCCTGGACACCCCCGTCTACCACCGGTTGCTGCTGACACCTGCAGCGACCTTGTCACCCAAGCCAGTGAGGGGCCGAGGACCAGCAGGATGCCTGGGTGGTGTCCTCAGCCCTGGCGGGGAACGTTCACATTGTGTTGGATGAATCCCTGCTCCTCTCGTACGTGTGCCTGAGCTCACCTGGGAGCAGCAGGTTATCTTAAGAGAAATTACTCCTGCCTGACTCACAGCGCAGCTCCTGGCTTCAAAGTCTGTATTCATCGTTGTACAGAATTTTCACCGATGCCAGTAGAAATTCTGTATGCAGAATTAACGAAGTATTTAACGCTCTCCTTATCAACTTTCACTGGCAAAAACATTTTCACATTCAGTGAAGGTATGTACTCCACACCAAGAGTCCAAGCAATATCACAGGTATCTGTCAGAAAAGGGTTATTATTCTTCCACAACTAGCTGAAGAACATTTTGCTTACTGAAAAAAAGGAAACAGGAATAACCCTTTTCCTAGCTTCCTAGGAAAAAAGAACTGAGTTCTGATCTCTGTTGCACACAAGAAATCATAGTTCGCTGCCCTAGAAATGCTGTTTGGTGAATCATTTTAAAGCATCACCATCACTGCTGTGTTGACAAAAGCTCTAACTTCCTCCGCATGATTTATTTTAGGATGATAGCGTGTACTTGAATAATAAAAGCTTTAACGGACTATTAAAACTGAGTTAACAAATAAAAATATGCAGCTTATACGTTACAAATGCAAATAAGAATCATGTTGTTTCTCAATAAAATTGGTGTGTTCTAAAAAGCAAACTTTAATAAGAATTTTAAGGAGTCCGTAGCCCAGCATCTGTTCCCTCTCTGAGTGCCACACTCCTTGTACCTGGCTGCAAAGTCTGCTCGGTTGCTGAGCCTGCCCAGCAGCACTGCTTCAAAACAAGGAAACCGCCCGACAACACCAGGGAGCTGTCCTGAAGGAAGGTGCCAACAAGCCCACCCCAGATGGGAAACGGTTTTGGGTGTTATTTGTAAAGAAAGAACATTTTGAAGCCTCCATGAAGTTTATGGATATGAAAAAATTGGAAAGTGCATGAAAATTGCAATGAAGATACTTCGGCTGCCCTTTGCTTATGGATACGATGGTGGTGCTTTTAAGTACAAACCATCTGAATTAGGAAATTCTGCCCTAACCTCATCCAATTTGGAGGTTTAGCGAAAAGCTGAGCCACGGGAATGTTTCATTATTTAGCATGAACCGGCCACCAGCACACACGTGCTGCAAGCGCTACGCAACGCGGGATGCGTTTCCCAACCGCGTCCTGAGCTCTCCCTCACGCTTCCACCTCTCCCAGCAGCTGTTCTGCCCCTGCATCTATTCCATCCCAGCCCTCCAAGGACTTTTTTCCCCCTGAAGCCACCAAGTGACACCAGGCAATGTCCCCGAGCACCGAGGCCCAGGGGCGGCCGGAGCAAAGCGTGCCCGGGCTCCTTCGGCATTTCCAGCCCTGCCTCGCAGCTTTGCCTCCTGCAGAGGAGCCTGAAGGCTGCGTGCATCCCCTGTGTGCCCTGGGGAACAAAACCTCCCTGCCCTCGTCTCCCTCAGCACAGCCGTGCGGGGCTGCCTCTCCCCGAGCTCCGTCGCCCCGCACACCCCCAGCAGGTGGATGCGCGCCCGCTGCTCCCCTCCGCCTCCCCCGCCACCCAAACCCCGCAGCCAAATACAAAAGAAGCCTCTCGCAATTTCCCCGTTTTCATTCATTTGCCCTTTTTCCTCCCGGTTTTGGGCAGAAAACCCCCCGAACCCCCGTCACGCACTGCGGATGCCCGGCAGCACCTCACGGCCCCCCCCCCCCGGCAGCGGGCGAGGCGCCTCCCGCCCCTGCCCCGCGCCCCCCCGCAGCCATCCCCGCACCTCGGCTTTGTTCCTCCTCCTCCTCCTCCTCCTCCTGCCCACCTCGGCAGCACCTCCATGAAGGAGCCTTCCCCGGGAGCCTGCAGAGCGCTGCCTGCACCGAAAGCATGCTTATTTTTTTTTTTAATTTTATTATTATTATTATTTTTAATTGTATTATTTTTTAAATTTTTTATTTTTTTATTATTTATTTATTTATTTTTACCTTCTGGATAGTTTGCTGGGTGACCTCCCCTTTGCCCCTCGGGCGAGCAGAAGCAAAGGCGACCGACATGGTGGGGTGCACTAAGTGCCTATCGCATGCCGGGCGGGCTGCGATAATGTTGTTATTACCCGGCGAGGGGAGCCGCAGTGCGCGGCGGGGGGAGCCAACGCCGATGGTACGCTCCGCAACGGGAAAACACCCCCGGGCTCCTCTCCTCCAGCCTCCCCGCCCCGCCCGGAGCCCTCAGCTTGTACCGGAGGCTCTCGGCGAGGAGGCGGTGGTGAGGATTTGGGGAGGTCGTGGAAAAGAACCCGAGCGGCGGCCGCCGGCTCCCCCCCGCCGGCCGCTCCCTCATGGTGCGGCCCAGCCGCCGGGCTCCCTGCCGCAGCCGGGCGGCTGCTGCCGGCCTCCTGCCGCCGCGCTGCGCCAACTGCGTAAGGCGGCCGGCGGCTACGCCAAGTGCGGGAGAGCGGGGGAAACGGGGGGCGGGCGCTGCGCCTACGCCGAGTGCGCAGCGCCAGGTTGGGGCCGCCTACGCCGAATGCGCAGCGCCGCCCGTCCGCCTACGCCGGCTGCTTACGCCGAGTGCGCAGCGCTGCACGCGTACGCTAAGTGCGCAGCCGCGGCCGCGTTGCCTTCCCCTTAGCCGCCGAGGCTGCAGCGTACGCTGTTGGCGCAGGGGGCGCCGTTGGCGTATCCCGGAAGCGGGCGGGGGGATGAGTGTGCGGTTCTGAGGGAGGCGGCGGCCATGAGCTACGACCGGGCCATCACCGTCTTCTCCCCGGACGGGCACCTCTTCCAGGTGGAGTACGCCCAGGAGGCGGTGAAGAAGGGCTCCACGGCGGTGAGTGAGGGCCGAGAGGCGGCGGGGGAGGCTCCCGAAGCCCGGCTGGCTGAGGGGAGGCCTGGGCCTGAGGGAGAGGCCGGGAGCGTGAGGAGGGGGCGGGCGGGGAAAGGGGCCTGGAAAGGGGCTCCCGGGGGCACGGAGCGGCTGGGGAAGGGCATGGAAAGGCTTCGAGCTCCGGCCCCTGCCACAGGTAAGGAAGCTGCCCCTTAGGCCGGGTTGCTCAGGGCCTCGTCCGGCCTGGCCGTGAGCACCGCCGGGGTTGGGGCGCCCGCAGCCAGGGGCTGGGCTCTTCTCACAGGGAGCCGGGGGTAGGAGCAAAGGGAACGGCCTCAGGTTGTGCCAGGGGAGGTTTAGGGTGGAAATAAGGAGATATTTCTTAGAAGGAGCAGCCGGGTGTTGGGACGGGTTGCCCAGGGAGGTGGTGGAGTCACCGTCGCTGGGGGTATTCAAGGAGTGGTTGGACGTGGTGCTTGGGGACATGGTTTAGGGGGTGACATTGCTGGTAGGGGGCTTCACAGCTCAACAGGGCTGTGTAAAAGTGCTGCTTCTTTCCTCCAGGAGGGGCTCTGCGCTGTGTGCAGGGCTCTGCCTCAGTTCCCCACCTGTTGGAGGGGGCACGGTGGGGTTTTTGTTCGCTGAGGTGGATGTCCTGGGGTGGTGGGAGTGATACAGCAGCTGTGGGCTGGCTGTTTATCGGCGTGCTGTGCTGTACTGCGCGGCCTTGGGGAGGCTGAGTTAGCAGAGCAGCCTCGTACCTGCCTCAGGGAGCAAGACCCTCGTACCTGCAAGACTGGCAGAGCTACAGGAGATAATGAGCCTCGACTTTGTAATTTTGCACGTGGTCAAAATGATAACGTTTTATCCTAGTGAAATGCGCAGATTCCCAGCAGACATGACTTTCTGGCTGCCAGTTTCAGTCTTCCAGTTGCCCCAGACTTTTGCTCAATTAAGAGTTTTATCATTGGGGAAAACAAAACAAGACTGTTAATTCCCAAATAACAAAACGCCAGGAAGAGAACTTACTGCTTTTGGGATGGGTGTAAATCACAGCGTGATTGGAAGGTCTCTGAGGACTGCACAGCTTCTGGGCAGCCCGTGCAGGTCAGCGCTCCCTCACCCCACAGCACGGATGTGCTTCCTGGTGTTTGGAAACAACTTGCTGTGCCCCAGTTTGTGCCCGTGGCCTCTTGTCCTGGCACTGGACACCATTTCCCCCCCCCCCCGAAATTTTTTCCCCAGAAAAACCTTGTAAAAGTGGAGTTAACACCTAATGTAATCTACCTCTGTCTTGTCTCTTGTCAGGTAGTTGGTTGAATTTAATGTTTTAGAAACATCTGTAATATAACTGGGGACACTCATAAGAAATGACTGGTTCCTGTCACCCTGTGAAAAGCAGTGGAAAGAAAAGTATGAAAGGTTGACTTATTTTTTCCCTTTCATAATGCTGGAAAACACACACTTGAAGTATGCATTTGTACAGTAAAGAAGCAGCCCGCTGACCGGCTGCTTGTACATTTTGTTTGCTCTAGTCTCAAGTGGCTTTAGTTGTGACTCGAGCAGTATCAGCGGGTCAGTCACGGTGGCAGTTTGGTTGTTGATCCTGCCTCTGGCTGCAGAAATCAGCCAGATTTCCCCTGGTGTCGGGGAAAACGGTCAGTGGGAGGAGAGGGAATCTCTCAGGAGCTGCGCGGATTTAAATTGGTGAAAGCTGATTGTGAAACTCAGGAACCTAATGCAATTTTGGTTACATCAGTTCTTTTCCAGCTTGTAGCAATAGGAAAAAAAATATTGGCTTCAAGTTGAAATCATGCTTATAATGTGTTTTTGTGTGATTTTCCCCCCCCCCCCTAATACTCATTTCAGTAAAGTCTGCAAGTATGAGGTCCTTCAGGCCTAGCTTAACTTTTTTATTTTTTTCTCTTTTACTGCATTGAAGGTTGGAGTCAGAGGGAAGGATATTGTTGTTCTAGGAGTGGAAAAGAAGTCTGTGGCAAAACTTCAGGATGAAAGGACTGTGCGGAAGATCTGTGCTCTCGATGACAATGTCTGCATGGCTTTTGCAGGTGTGTGAACTCCCAGGGTTTTGGGTTAGGCACAGCAGTTACGGGAGCACATTTGGTAGGTTTATGGGTTCTGAGGACATAACACAGTTGGTGTAACTGGCTAGCTGTGTTACAGGAGGTGTAAGAACCATTCATCAGGTACAGGGACTTTTTTTTTCCACAAGCATTAAGCCAAAAAAGCTGAATTGCATAAAACAAAGAATAGTCTTTCATCTTCAACTTCAGAAGATTCCTTCTAAATGAACAGTTATGTTTGAAGCATAAATAGTTTAGTTCCACAATCTTCCTGTTCCAAGTGACTCAATTCCATTGATCAGAGCTTAAACAGGAGGCATGAAAGTTTAAAACCAACATAACTGGAGAGAAAATGTATTTCAGAAAGTTTCTCTCATCCTCAAGTAATTCAGAATCTTTCAGTCAATAATGCTTTAAGGGGAGATTTAGCAGGCAAAAGAAGTGCTTTTTAGATGTAGCATGCAGGAGTGATAGGCTTGGCCAACTTCTGCTGCTCTGCTTCCTTAGCTCAGGATCCTCACGTGTGCAGGTGGGGTCACAAGCTGGAGTTGTGTAGTAGAAACAAGTCGCAAAACTTGTGAGAGTGGCAGATTGCATAAGAAATAGAACCAAAGCATGTGAGAACTGAAATTGCTTTGCTACTTTGCTGCTAGATGGAGTGCTTTCAGCCTGTCAGTAGAGGTCTGATTGCCTGGCTCAAAATTGCATGTTACTTAACTCACAAACGTGAAAGCTGTAAACAAAAATGGTGCAATTTTGCTGCATTAAGTTCCTATTATTGTCTCTTAAATGCTGTCCTTGCTCAGCAAACCTAAGAAATGATGAGCCTTTGTTTGCTTTTTTTTCCCACTGCTGTTGACACTGTCCTCGTCAGCCTTTTAGGGTGAGTGTGGTTGTTTTGTGTGTGCGAGTGGTACGGAGCCTGTGTCTGAGCATAGCGAATGCGCTGTCGTTGCAGGGCTCACAGCTGATGCCAGAATAGTTATAAACAGAGCTCGCGTGGAGTGTCAGAGCCACCGGCTGACCGTGGAGGATCCTGTCACCGTGGAGTACATCACACGCTACATCGCCAGCCTGAAGCAGGTAAGTTGTACTGCGTGGAGATGTTGAAAATATGTCCCGGTGAGCAGTGCCTGACTGCGTGAGTAAAAGGTCTCTGCTGGCCACGTTCTGCTTAGCTGGTAAAAAGCAGTGCAACAAAGCACATTGTGGTGGCTTTCTGGAAACAGAAATGTCGTAATGGGATCGATCACTAGTTTTCTTCCAAAGGTGAAAAGAATTGGTACTTGTAATGGCTGCGTGAGCGCATTCACGATGTTATCAGGAACACTTTGCTAATCTGCAGCTTCAGTGCACTCTCAGGGTGCCAGCGCTGTGTTACCGCCAAAACATCCTTGTGGCTCCTGCTGTAGTTTTCCTTCCACTGAGACATTGCAGGGAGTGATAAGAGGGGAGCAAAGCAGTGCAGCACTTAACATATTCTTACGTTTTATATTTATGAATTTTAAACAAACTAGTGTCGCAATATGCCCAACCACATTCTATGATTTAAAGTTATTTTCTAGTGTATTACAATGATCTTCAGCACTACTTGGGATCAGCAAAAATCTAATTTACACAGACATGTTAGTATAGTGATAGTGTAAATCTTGTAATAATTACCTGCCTGCCAGAGCAGAATACCACTTTCCAAAACGTCAGTGTTCCCTCACAGTAATTCCATGCTTGTCTTTCATTGTGGCACGCTGTCACTGCCATAATGCTGCCAGCCTGGGGCCTCCTTGCCTGGGGGCACTCCTGGTGCCTGATGGGGCAACTACTTTACTAAACCAGTAAAAGGGCTTTAACACTGGTTTTCCTGCAGCCAGCATTCATCAGAGATGATTCCATGCTTTGTAACTCACGGAATTGTTGCAAATTGTTAGTGAAAACTGGCTTTGTGTTCAGTTGTCATCTTCTTTCTTGGCTTCCTGAGCATGTTGTCAACGCACGGTGTTGCTAGATCTGTCTGTCTCACAGCAGCTGCCAGGAGAGATTCTTCCTGATAGCTGTAATCATGCAGAAAACCTGAACAGATGTTAGGAGAAAGGATTGAGCAGTTACTTGCTCACTTTGCTTGCGGCATTCTGTAGGATATGGAATCCTGATTTTAATAGGTAGATTGGTAAGCCAGCCTCCTAAAATACTTCTGATGCCTTTTCTGGTTGTAACATCTACAGACTCTCTGCTTTTTACTTCAAAAACGCTTAGAACTGCTTATGAAATCAAATCTCTTCTTTCTGATCAGAGGTACACTCAAAGCAACGGTCGCAGACCTTTTGGTATCTCTGCTCTGATTGTGGGATTTGACTTTGATGGAACCCCCCGGCTGTACCAGACTGATCCCTCTGGCACATACCATGCTTGGAAGGTGAGTTGATTCCATCTCTTACAGAGAAATAATTAAATATTCAGGGAGTTAATGCCTCCTTTAAAGAGGGACTGACGTAGAAAGGAGATCTAACTGACCAGATGGTGCTGGCTCACAGCAGCAAAGATCCATAACGATCACATTGACTGGGAATGGCAGTCTGCAGCTCAGCTCTACTGGGGACATCTGTGTTTCTTGTTTACCAAATCCATACCTGTGCCTGGCTACTGTCTTTGAGTGATATGGGGGAAGAAATGTGTTCAGTCTCCTGAAAAATATGTGGTCACCACAAAAGGGTTTCGGATCATGTAATTGCACAACTCCTATTTCTTGCTTACTGTATAAATTAGGTCTTTTTTCCCTAAACTGCTGTGCTATTTTTTTCTTCCCCTCACTGTTCCAGGCTAATGCTATTGGCAGAGGAGCTAAATCTGTACGTGAATTCCTGGAGAAAAACTATACTGATGAAGCCATTGAAACAGATGATCTAACTATTAAACTCGTTATCAAGGCTCTTCTTGAGGTGAGTCAGCTTCAGAATGTTTGTGTGACTCCTCGCTGTATGTCTGGATTAACTCCTCAAATGTGAGAACACCAAAATCCTCATACAGTACTATAAAAGTACCTATGAAAACCGTCCTAATTGTAGGCTATAAATACACGTTCTGCAGGGTTAAATTCAAGGTTCAGAGTGCTTCAGGTAACAATTCCTATAGCTTATATGGAAGAAGTTGCTTGCAGTCGTCCAGGGAAGAAAACATTTGAGTTCTTGCAACTAAAATAACTAAAGGTACTGTATATGAGGCCTAGTGCATGTTTGGCTTTTGTGTTAAGATGTAGAAAACTTAAAGCCAAAGTCAAATTGTGGAACTGTGGTGTTCTTCAGCACCACCTGAGTACACTGAGGCCAGCAGGAGGGCCCTTTTTTTTTTTTTTGGGGGGGTGGTTACACTACTGGGCTAGAGAGCTTAGAGCTGAAGAGTAAGGAACTTCCCTGCCCTCTGAAAGGGGATTGTTAGATTAACAGACCTACTCCTAATGCCTGCCCCCAACTGTTGTTAAGGTTGTGCAGTCCGGTGGGAAGAACATCGAGCTGGCTGTGATGAGACGAGATCAGCCGCTGAAGGTAAAAGCCTTGTTTTGCTTTTCTCCCCCTGTAGCCCGTTTCCCTGATAGCGCTGTTGTAGAGCCGCCCCAAGTTCCAGTCCTTAATCTCACAGTCTGCACTGGCAAATATTTCTATTTCATGTCAGTGGCCAAGGAATGTTGTTGTGTCTGCACAATGTACCTGTGTCTCTATAAACAGCAGTTAACTTTCTTTCCATGTCGGAGTTAGAATCGCTTAAATAAAAGCCTCTGAGATGTATTAGTATCTTAAGGGTCACTTTTTTCTTTTAAGATTCTAAGCCCTGAAGAAATTGAGAAGTATGTTGCTGAGATTGAAAAAGAAAAGGAAGAAAATGAAAAGAAAAAACAGAAGAAAACATCATGATGAACAAAATTCAACTGCTTAGCTGCTTTTTAATTCAAGCAATGGGTTACTCTGTATAGACACCATGTAGGCATTCCATTATTGATACTGTGCCCCTCTTGAGACCTACAATAAACCTACTGATTTTTTTTAAGCTCTTATTTTAAAAAAATCCGTCTGTTCCTTATATTAATTACCAAGGATCGATTGGCTACAGAACAGCAGTAGCCACCCATTAAAGGAGGAAGATTTTGTTTGCAGTTTTCTTCTAACACCTCACTTAATGTGAGAGTTAAACAGGCTCAGTTCAGTTTTTTTTAGTGGTTGTCTCAAGCGTGCACTGGCCTTAATAGAACTACTAGTACAGAACTGTGCTTCCCCCCAGCATTTTCACATTTGGAGGGTTAGAGCCCAAACATGAAGCTTCTGAACAACTTGCGCTAGGTGCTTGACTTACACTAAAGACTTCAAGGTGCAGTGTTTTGAGGAAAGCAGCATGGGCCCTGGCTTTTCTGAAAGCATGTCATAACAGAGGAGTGCATGACTTGCTACTTGCATAGACTTTGCATGATTCATCGGGTTTAGAATAAAGTGTTGGTGTTGTGATTGCCCACTAGGGGATTTGTAGACCAGTAGCTTCCTAATGCTAAAAATAACTCCAGAAATGTTACATGCAACAGCTGAACGATAAAGCTCTACTCCCGTTTATCCTTTTGTATTTACCCTCATCCTGCTTCTTCCACACACCTTACCCCCAGGACAGATGTTGCTGTTTCTGGTCCAGCCTCTTCACAATTAAAGGAGCTTCCTCTGCCACTTCTTTGCCTTTCAGCAGAGGTAAATCAGTCACCCTCCTGTAAGTGATAACACAGGCCTACCTCTGCACCACTGCGTGAGAAAGTCGCATTGCACTTGACAGGATCTGCTCTGTGCAGTCCCTATTCTATTCACTGACTAGTGAGCAGTGTGTATAACAAAACTGTAACAATACATTTAAAAGTGGCAGGTAACAAAAAAAATAGCCTGAAGGGGAGATGAGTGAATACCCAACTAGGAGAGTTCAGCTGGATAGCTATCTGTACCATAGCACCTCCAACATCCTCAGCTGAGGCCTTTGAAAGGCCATTTCCAGTTGACTCACCTGCTTTCAACAGCCTTGCTCTGTAAGGAAGCTGATCCCAGCAGGTCTGAGCTCAGCCCTGTTGATTAGTCTGAGGCTTTCTGCAACACAAAGACAACAAAAAGGGGCAGGGGTGGAGCTGGAGTCCTGCTTTAGCCCAGGTGAGGCTTTTCCTGCTGGCCTGGATGGGGACTGTGGTGCTTAGACCAGGGGGGGTTCTTGGTCCATGCTGCTCTGAAGCAGGAGGTGGGGGTACAGCAGAGGGGTCTCCCATCCTTTATGCTGCAGAGAGGGCATCAAGATTGACCCTGGCCCCTTTTCCTTGTCTCCACATTAAAAATTGTCTTTTTTTTTTTTTTTTTTTTTTTGCTGCAGCACTGTTTGTCTTTTCCTACAGCCCTGAAGTTGTGCACAATAAAAGGCTTTGCCCATCACATCTGTATGCCTGAGGGAATCTGTTTACTCCCAGCACTGAGGGGAAGCTGGCAGGAAGGGGGCCACTCGTGGCTTAGTGCTTACCCCTGCTCCCACTGCACAGAAACCTCCCCTCAGGAGCTCTCACCTACAGGGCTCCTCACTACCTGCTGCAGCAGTGAGGGAGCTGCTTTGTTATAAAAGTTTCCATATTTATATCTGCTGAGGGGTTGAAACAGGAATTAGAAGAGCCTTTGAAAGCAGCTCTTCTGTAACTGGCAAAGGGTTTTACAGGTATAAAGCAAGAACTTGCACCAAAAGCAAATCAGAGACCCAAAGCATCTTGTCAGCACCCTGTGATGTGGAGCTCAGCTCCCCAAGCCAAGCAGCAGGACCTGCAGCATGATGTGCAGCGCTCCCTGCGAGGGAGGCGAGGCAGGCTCCTGTTTGACTATCCCACTCGCGCTAACTCACGTGCTTTCCCTGGCCCAGCACACCACAACGAAGCTGTTTACAGCTAACTCCTGCAAAGCAAAGTGTGGGCTGATTGTGGTACAGGAATCAAGGACAGGGAAGCTGCGGTGCTACCATCTCCTGCTCAGGAAAGCAGCAGAGCACAAACCAAAAGAAATGGAGTTACCAGAGTACCGTGTCAGTTCATTTATCAGTCCTCAGACTGGAATTTTGAAAGGAATGGATAGTTATTCTGCACTATCTTTGCCTCGTGTCGGGAATTTTCCCCATGAAAGCTGATAGTGCTGCAAGGCAGCCCCGTGGGCAGCTGTCTGCCTCAGACCACACTGGAATGAGCACTCCCGGCAGACGAGGACAAGCAGGGAATGAGCCCCAGCATCCAGCAGCCACCCTTTGTCCCCACATCGCTGCCACAGTGAGCCAGGTACCACGCTCAGCTCAGAGGGGCCAAGATCTGTCCACAGGACAGCAGCTCCAGGAGTGTCAGCAGCACCGGTTGTGTCTTACCTATCAGATTGAGGTCAAGTGCAGCACAAAGGGAGCTGCTGCCTTGGAAAGGAATTACAGGGATGTTGGAGTTGAGTTCTCATTTCACCACAGTCACACAGGACAAGCTCTGAAGCGCTCACCGCTCCATTGACTTTGGCAACACAATTCCATCTTCACACTGCAGCGCCCCAGTGGCCGTTTTGCCATCACAGAAATGAGAGGCTTGCAGCAGCTCCCAAATAAGCTATTTCAGCACACACCCTGTGTGCTGCTCTGAGCCCAGATAAAGGCAGTTGTGGCTACCAAACCAGAAGCATCACCACCCAGAACAAGCTCTCATTAAGCTCCACCAGTACAGACTCAGGCTGCAGGCTCAGGGCAGTTTGGGCCACAGCACCCTTCCTTCAGGTCACAGTACCCTTCCTTCAGGCAAATTTTCACCACCCAGACCTCCCACAGGGGACAGAACACAGGATACCAGTAACAGCGGCATTCAGTAGCTGTACCAGAGGTTTTAAGCACCCTTTCTAAACACTGCACGACCCTTCCCATCAGTTTCCTCCGACCAATTTAAGCCCTGGACATCTGACAAGTTGTACAGGCTGATGCTAGCAAGCTACGGACAGAACAAAGTAGGAGGAAAACATTAAACATTTACATGTTTATTATAATTACAATTTACATTACTCCAAAGAGCAGCCCCACTGCTATGTTCTAACTCTTAGCAAGAAAGTCCTACAAAAATAAATCCAAGCTTTTACAGTAACCTAAGTCAATGCATAACTAAAAAAATTCTAGCTATGTAAGGGGTTCAGTCATCAAGGTGCTTTTTCAACAAAATTCCCTACCAACCAAAAAAGGGACACATGCCTATAGCAATTTAACCCACTTATTCATGCAAACAAATGTAACCCCTTCCCTCCCAGCCCCTCTCCCCACATACAGATTTTTAAAAACAAAAAGAAAAACAACTAAACTATTTACAGTATGGGGGTATAGAGGAAACAACTTAAACATGCCCGTCTGTTAAGCTTCATTATATGGACTCCCCATTCCTAGTTTAATGAAAACATTCCATAGTGTTCCACCACAGTCTACTAGTGTACAGAGAACTGTTTGCGTTCAGTACTGGATGAGCAAGGTACAAATTGAGGCGAGGAGCCAGAGCTCCAGCCCCCCCGACAGCCAGCTGCTGCCACGGACTCCCCACTCGGTGCACATCCACTGGGTGCACACAGCAGCAGTGTCCCTGCTGCTCCACCCTGCTGAGGACACAACGCGCTGCCCTCCCGCCCTGCCCTGGTGAGAGGCTCGAAGCCTCTGAGGAGTGCCCAGCACCCTTAACTCGAGGGAGAGTCACAGTTCTGCACGAACCTGCTGTACCTCCACATCAGTACCAGCTGGCAAACAGTTGTACAGTCGTTTACACTACTACATGATCAACAATCCAGTATTCCCAAGTGACAATATACATAACTCCCCAGCACCAGGAATCCACTTTTTTTTTTCAGATGCCAAGTGCTACTTCACACATGCTGCCAAGAACAGTAAGACCAGCAGCACCAAAGAATTCATTTGGTTACTCAGAACAAACAAGTTAGCTGGTTTATTTCAAGTGAGCTTTGGTTCCATGTTAAAATACCATGATTTATCTTCTTCAGGGTTCAGAAAAGGAGTCTGACTTTGAGCTTAGACTATAGCAGCCTTTGAGAGACCCAGAAAGAAGAACCATGTAAGTTAGTCTGCACTTAAAAAGAAAAAAAAAAAAAAACAATAAAGAAAAGACACCCTGAAGAAGGTACCCCTGAACACATTCCCTCTTCCAAAGAATACTCCAGCTGACAATTGCTGGTCCAAAAAAAGTCCAGAATATAAGCAGTAGTACATGAAGTTCTGTCACTTGAGCTGAGACAGTAAACAATATGAACCATTTTCCCACATTAGTGCAGCAGTTGGTTGTTTTCTTTCTATGTACAGTTTCATCCTCTCAGGAGAGAAGTTCGAACCTACGCAGGAAAAAGGCAGAATTAGGGAAGATCCCCTGGATATCAAGCCTAAGAAAAAGCAACAGAAGTTTATATTTGTTTATCAACTGACATGCTTGGCTGGAAAGTCCCACTGAAACAAACAGCTCTCACTTTCTGGAACAGGCAGAAGGTTAACCCCAGAAAAATTAAAACCACTGGTATTTCCCTTACATGACTTATAAAGGCAGATCAGACACAGTAAGGGATGATTCTTGATACATCAGAGACCGGAGAGCAAGGTGAGGTTGCAAAGACAGTTCAGGTAAAGAACAAGAGACAAGCCTCGCTCAGGGACAGTATTTGTTCCTGCTGAAAAACTTGCCTCTGCAGTTACACTCTGCCAGTACCAGCTCTGTGAGTGGTTTGGTTCCGTCTTGCTGCTCCAGTACCCCTTCCACCTCGAAATCCACCACGAAAGCTGCGGCCACGAAGGAACCGGCCAGACACTCCAAACGTCTCAGTATTGAGTTTCCTTTCTTCAGCCCATGTGGTACGTCTAGAACTGAACAAGACACCATTCAGACTTGTGTGGCCATACTCCCTTCTGAAGATTTTGTTGATTTTCCTGTTTTTTCTTCTTGCATTTTAAGACTTAAGAGTTGCATGTTACACCATGCTACATGTTTGGCTTTTTACGCAATTTTAGTTATAATTCAAGTTTTATTAGACATACTCACCTGGATTTCAGTTCTGAGGAGATGTTGTCAAAGAAAGACTTGGATTTATCATAATAGCAGTTGGGTCCCAGAAGGTCCTCCTCTGCATTACCATCGTTGTTTTGGGTTGCCACTCCAGGGTCCCCTTTCTCTTCCCCCGTCTCTGCTTTGTCATCTGAAGATAATAAAATGCATTACACCTCCTTGAGGCACACCGAAGAGCCATCTGTTCTCTTGCTCCCTCATACAAGATTTGAGATGCTGCCACATGTAATCACGCGATTTCTCAGCATGAGTTTTTCTATGCAGTGTTTACTACTAGCTCAGCAATTCATATTTAATGAAGCCACAAACCTTTAAAGTTTAGTTTCTTCTTGAATTCTTTATCAAGTTCCTCTCTGTTGAATTGTGCATTTGCACTTTCAAAGTCAAAGTCACCTTCAAACTTTATTGTATTTTCCTTCACAGTAGTTGGTCTGTTTTGTCCTCTAGAACGATTTCTGGTTCTCCTGTTTCCTGAAAGCAGGAGAGTTTAAACACTTGGTAACGTGCAGGGAGGTTAAATGACTTGCTCAAGACCAGAGGAAACCAGGATTAGAACTCGGGAGTTTCTGGCTTCCAGTCCTGTGGTTAGGCCACACCTCTTTGAAAGTAACTTCTGAACTTGGCTGTAGAAAACATATTACAGCGATATTTTACCTTTCTGAAAAGCATTCCTGAACATCACTCTTACCACTAAGACAGAGCATGTCCAACTTTCCCTTCAGCATGAGGACAGAAAACAAAAGAAGTACTGCACCAGGTAAAGGTAAGGGAAGGGACAGGCTATCAAGTCTGCTTGCTGATTTGCGAGCATGTTACCTATGGTCTGTAAACCTGTTACAATGGGACAATACCCAAGACTCATCTACCCACAAAAGGGGCTTGTACTTTGTAATTTCTTAGTTGTAAAGCAGAAGCTATCAGCTCCTTTCTGAAAAAATAAAAAAATAAAAAAAAAATATATATATATATAATTCCCTTTCTAAAGCACTGCCTTCAGTCAACCAAATTTGAAGACCCAGCATCTCAACTTCTGTTTCCTGCCTTTTCTCATGTTGCTTGGGCAGGGATGTCTCCTTGAAGTTAACTTCACTTTCTTTTGACCTGTGCTTAAACTGCAGTCATTATAAGAACTATGTTCTACAGAACCAAGAACTCCCAGAGATCTTTCTACTTAAAAGTATGAAATTTTTAAACAGGCTGCCCTTCCCAGTTAAATTCACAGCATCAGTTTTTTGTGATGTACCTCCGGTTTCCAGAAGACACCAGAATTTTGTTCCTGGAAGGTTCTGAACTTCTATGGCTCCAGAAGCTATTTTGTTAGGGAAGCACCTCTAGATGGCCAAAGACTTATCAAGCCTTACTTTGCCCTTAGCATTCTGTCCAATAATCCTTTGTTGAAATTAACATTTGCTTTTATATGCTAAAGCACATCTTTGGTGTCAGATTAACCTACCCGATCTTCTCCTTTGAGGTCTTCTGTTTTCATCATTCACCTGCCCTTGGGGTTGCACAGGTGGTGCCTGAACTGTATCTACTGAACAAGAAAGCAATTCAATGAAGGAGCACAAGAGCAAAACTGGAAGAGTTGAGTCTTGCTATGCACCTTTGAAGGATGCCTAAAAATGGCACTTCAAGGCTCGAGCGGAACATACGCACCGTTTGTCTTAGTGTTGCTCTGTGGAACCTGCCGTCCGTTGCGCTGAACCCCCGGAGTTACTTTCACCGGGGGCGGCTTTTGTGAATTCATGTTGTCGACTGGGCCAGTCTGAACAGCCTGCTCTACCATGGGGCTTTTGCGGACTGGGTGAACAGGCGGAAAGCCAGCACCTGGAAAAAATTCCAATGATTAAGTGCCTCTCAGACAGCGTGCCGATGTTATTCAAGTCCTACCCACTCCTATGGAGAAGCCATTTTGTCAAGAATTACTCAAAACCTTGTGTTTATCATTGCATGCTATGCTTAAGTGGCATATACGCTAGGTAAGGCACTGCTGCTGTAACAAGCCTTGGCTCTCAAATCCAGAGCCTTAAATCAGAAAAAAAAAATACACATTTTTTAAACCAAGTTCAGAGACACACTTCAGATAAACAAACCAGGTCAGTCTCAGAGTTTATACACCTAGAAATCAAGTTTTGCTATCTTTGGTTATGCAGGATTGTACTTTACATGATACTTTATATCTGAAGCAAAAAAAAAAAAAAAAAAAAAAACACCCTACCACTTTGAAATCACTCAAGAAAACTTCCCCACTTTGTCTAAAAAAAAAAAAAAAAAAAGTTTGCTGCAAAAGTTCAACAACCTCAAAAATATCCCATTCTGTAAGCCATTTTAGAAGCCCTTTAACTACTTGAAGTACTGTCATTGCTTATTGTTAGCTTTCCAATAAAGAAAACCTGAAACCAGACCAGGATCTCAAAGTTACCCTTTTAAATTCCTTCTTGGTCAAGGCCAAAGTGTTACCAAGACTTCTGTTGCTCTTCCATCCAGGCTTATTTATTCACACTACAAAACATGTAAATACTTTTCATGGTTTGGTATACCTTACACCAATTATATTAGAAAGTGACAGTCTTCAGTACTCAGAAGAAAAACTGCATTCTAGGTTTAAGTAGAAGTTTTGGAGCGCTACAGCTTTATGTAGTTATGCATAGGAACCACTTGGAAGCAAACTTTAACTGAATACACTTTACGAGCAAGAAAAGTGAAAAAGCTGAAGAGTACACACAAACCAAGCCACTGACACTTCTGGGTCACCCAAGTCCACATGAGATATACCCAGTAGGTAACATCATGCAGGTTCCCAGTTATGTACACCTGGAAAACTTGCAAGGAAGACAGACACAGCCTAAGGATTATTCAACAGGACAAAGCTGCTGTGCAAGTTTAACATGAGAAAGTTTCAAAGCGTAGCCAGAATATTGGGAAGGTACATACAGATGGATGGCCAAAACCAGAAAGTAAGTAGAAACAGTTTCATGCCAACACAAGCATACATGCTTAAGTTAAAAACAGATGAAACTAATTACCATGTTTAAATGCAGGCTGCACCTGGACACTCTGCTCTGAGGATGGTCAGTCTAGTTATCCCTACTCAAACTCCTTTAAAATTTGTTTAAGCATAGAAGCAGGCACCCAGAACTGTTACCTCAGCTTACCACAACTCAGAAATTGCTTACTGTTAGTCATGCTTTGCTAATTGGGAGTCTTGACAAGGGATACTGCCCCATCATGCACAAAATATATCCTGAAGTTTCCTCAATTACAACAATTCCCCTAAGTTTTCTACTAGGTTATTTATTTTTTTAACAGCAAGGCCACCCACAATTTAAGCAGTGTGCTTGTCTTTCTAGGAAAGACCAACTAATTCCTCACCCAGTCCCTAAGCTGATGCATGCTCCTGGGCAGGATGTAGCACAACATCCCTAAGCCTCAGCCCTCTCCTGATACTTACACAGGACGATCCACAGTCCTTTACTTTCCTTTCTCCTGTTTCCTCTAATTGATACTTCTGGAACAGGAGGAAGTAATACTTCATGTAAGGAAAAGCAACAACAGCCAAGAACAAACTCGTTTGACTAGCATTACCCATGTAAGTACTATCGTTCTAGGAGGGGGTTAACAAGAACAGATTGTTTGCAAGTGCCATGCAGTTCTTCCAAATATTTGGAGTCCTCAAACTGCTGTTACCCTTGGAAGAGAGCTGATGGGGCTCTGAAGACATGTCAGGCTCTGAAACAGGTTGTGGAGACGGAGAAGAACTAGGGCTGGAAGCAGCTGCTGATGCTGGAGGGCTTACCAATTTCTCTAAAGAGATAGAGGGAAGAAGAGAAAGCAAAAAGATATATGGATAAGATACAAGGTAGTGAAACATCTGAAGGACTTGGGAAAGAGATACAAGAATCTCTAGAACAGCATTAGAGCAGCTTATTTAGTCCTCTCTGGGAACACAAGTTCTTTTCACGTGTGCTGTGTGTGTAAGGTTATGTTAGACTAGAAATAAACTGGCCTCAATGTTAGGGATTCACATTACTTTCAGAAAAAAAAACTCTTTAGTCTCTTTCATGTATGCATGCGTCAATGAAAGATGGGCCTCCTTGCAGTAAGAGTGCTGCACAAAGGTGTTAACTTATTCACTGCTTGCTGCAGCCTGACACTCGGCAAGGAATTCAGCATTAGTTACTGTTATTTGCTGTCACGGTAGCTGCGTACAAGGACCGTACCTTTATTCTAGCAAGTAAAAAACTTTACTTACCTAAACCTAATGAAGCTGCGTACTGCTGGCTAAGTAAAGAGTTGGCAGCAAGCTGGCTGTAAGGTGGCATACCTCTAAACGGGCTGTAAGGCACATGTGGCTGAAAGGAGGATGTGGAGGCAGAGCCCAGTGAAGACTGTAACAAGACAAAGTACATTTCCATTTACAGTGTCCAGAAGTCAACTTGCTTTGGTAGTGATTCTTTACTTCAGTACAGCATTATTAATGCTTAAGAAAACATTGAGAAGCGTTAGTTTGCCCGCATCCTCAGCTAGTAAACTCTCTCAGGTTTTCTTGACAGAAGTCTTTAATCCTACTAACCTAAACATTAAAATGAAATTCAGAATGCTTCCCAAAATCTGAAGATTCTGGATTCTGAAGATTCAGGAGACATTGACTGGCTTTCACTTCTATCGCTTTATATCAAAATCCAGTCTTTCATTGCCAGCGTTTTACCATAGCTGCCTAGCTCCACTTCGGGCTAACTTACTTGAACAATGGCAGGATCTTGTGGCAGGGTATGTTGAGCTTTTGGAGGTTCACAGACCGTGATGTCTTTGATGTCGCTTCCTCGGAAAATAATGTATTCATAGATTTCTTCTCTTGGAGGAGCAGGTCTGTCTGTGGGCCGGTCTTCAGTACCAAAGGACCGCACTTTAGCATTAGAAAGATTACCATTAGTCCAGTATTACCTTTACAACACTGCACAAGTTAAAACTTACACAATTAGAGTGCTCTCGTAATGCTTTGGCTCCCCTTATCCCACACAACTCTCAAATGCCAACTTTCTCAGCAGCCTGCATAAACACATTTGTTTACAATTAACTGTGAAGGTGAAGACCATAGACCAGTTGCAAAGAAGCCTACCAAAAACCCGAGGATTTCCCCACAGTGCTGTACTGCCAGTCACCTTCCCTCCCCATCCCATATACACACACAGCTTGAGACAACTGCCACTGCAGAGAGGCCTCTGGCAGCAGGGAAAAATTCTTAGACTTTAGGGCTCACATTTGTACCTTTGGTTTCAGTTATTTGTTACACAGACAGATTTTTACAGATAAGTTCATACAGATATTTATTAATAACAAGAGGTTACTGTTGATAAGTTCACTCCATGCTAATGGTTTCATATTTAGCTTTTTAAGGGATAAATCTAAGACCTTAGCACCTACTGAGGTTTTGCTCAGTTTCAGGCACCAGAAGACTTGAGCAGGTACTAGGCAGAATGATGTCACACATTAGAGTGGAAAAAAGGCAGTAATTGAGTGTGTGGCTGCCAGGGAGGAGCGTAAATTAACTCAATCTATTAAACAGGAAGAGGTCAGACTCAGACTTACTACTTAGTTAAGGAAGGAAAACAGGCAGCAGTCACTTTAGACACTGGAGTATGAAAGTCTGGAATTAGCTACAGAATGAGCACATTTGCAGAGCAGATGTTTTGCCACAACTTAGAGAGGTTTGTTTTCCATCTTCATGGAGCTTGGTCGATTTGGATAAGCACCAGCACAACTTCACCTGATATACGCACTCTGGCACTGGAAGAATTCCAGGCTGGAGTTGCATCACTCAGTTCTAGCAGGTTACCACATAACTACCCAGCCTTTCAGCCAGGACCCAGCAGCAGTCCTGCAATACCTTCACAAATTCCATCCTAACCAGACCTTTCCCAAGCACCTGCCATATCACAGCCCGTGGTGGTGTGGCAGCCAGCCACCACTCCGACTTCCCAGCTGGACAGATAAGCACCAACAGCCCCGTCACGTAGACGATAGGGGACAGCTCCCCCAGAAAGAGGGCTGCAAGAGCTGGACCAGCTCAATCCTCCTGCTGAGCATCCCTGCTATCCTGCAGCAGCACTAACTTGTTAACAAGTGGTGATGGTTGGAGGCAGGACTGCCTGTCAGATATCCTCAGAAAGCTGCATCCAGGCAAATTCCCCCACCAAGCCAGGGTTCGTACTGCACGCAGTCTTCGAGTCCCACATATGCCCAACACACGTGAGCTCACACAGAGCACTAAGCTCAGGTCAATGGCAAACTTGTCCCCATCTTGCTGTTTTAGCACCTCAGCTTATACCTAAGTGGTGCAAGCACAGTCAGTTGCTTCCTCTGAATGCCATCTTCCATTAGTTACTAGG
Source organism: Netta rufina (assembly GCF_964035555.1). Lineage (NCBI taxonomy): Eukaryota > Metazoa > Chordata > Aves > Anseriformes > Anatidae > Netta > Netta rufina. The sequence continues at coordinate 13,130,150 of NC_140140.1, read as the reverse complement.
GTAGAAAAGCCTCCAAGTTATTTTAGATCTCCAGCTGCTGTTTGATCGTATTACAACTGTAACCTAGTCAACTAGAAGCAGATTATAAACTGAAAGCAATACTTACAGCCTTTTAGACATGAACCATACTGATATCCCTGGTCAAGATTAGATTATTACAGCATCCAGCTCAGGGCAATGGATGTTAAAGCTACCCAGGAGCTACCGCAGAATCCCACAGCTAGCTGGGAAAGCACAATGCCTTCTCTCAGCCCGTCACTTGCCACATGGAGAAATTCTGGACCTGCAGAGCCTGAAGCTGTGTAGGCAGCCTCTCAGTTGGCTGGGCTCAAGGTTCGCAACTGAAAGGGTGGAAAACGATGTCCTTGTTGCAGACAAAACAGCAGTGATGGCATTTGAGAGGCCTCTAGGAGTTGAGCACACCCACCCCTGTATCTGAAGTGTTTAATGATTTTTGGCACAGCCCAAAGCACAGCTTCGGGTTTCTGGGAGGACTGGAGGGCTGTCTCCCATGAAGAGTTACAGTGACTATTGTTTACAGATGAACAGGAAATCAATCCCACACTGTGCTGCAGCTAGTGCTCCACGACACAGTTTGTATTCACATGCAGGACTCAAAGCTAGACCACTGGCGGGTCAGGAAGCACACAGAACAAGAGGGACTGGATGCCTAGAAAGAGCTCACACGGGTGTTTCTTGCTCAAAACCTGTAGTTTCTTCAGACTTCTGCAGAAAGTGAAGTTACTGGGGCTCACTGCCAGCAGGAGGCTCATTATCTACTGTGTTCTGACCACTGCTTGTAATTTAAGTTTAACATCTAATGAGATGGACAACTTTCTTTCAGCACTTAATTAAGCACATGGAATCTTCTTATCCAGCATTTAAGTTGTTGCACATGTTGAGATTTAACAGGAACAACGTTCAAATCAATTGAAGTGAGCTCTGCTTTGAGTAAGAAGCTGAACCAGATTCCTTCCTGAGGTTCCTTTCAACCTTGGTTGCTCTTTGTACTATTTGGGATGATAAAAATCAGGATAAAAGCACAGCACAATACATGCAGTCTGTATTAAAGTTGTCTGAACCATAAACATTGGCATTTGGGGATTAACAATAATTTACCCGCTATCTAGACATCAATTGCCCATCAGTATTTGGTGGCAGTGCTTTTTTAACCCTCCAGACCACGTGCTTTCAACCAAACCCACCCAAACAGTGTTGGCGCTGCTGTCACTGACTTCAGCACCGTTGCTGTGCTCATAATTCTGACGCTAATTTTGATATGAAGTCTCCAAATTTTAAAAAGTCTCTGAGCTGCAACAAAAAGCAGGCTTTGCACCGTAAAGTTTAAAGCAGCAAGTGGAAAAATGAGAATTTTTCCATGTATCATAAATACTCAGACATTCCAGTTCTTCAAAACTGAACGCTGAGAGCCCGATAAACACAAGATCTGGCAGATATATTATAAAGAGCACGTGCTTTCTCACACCATAAAACATTTCATCACATATGCCTTTGAAACATACCACTTCGGCTCTGCAGTAGCAAGTGCTATATGGAAGCCAGAGCTACATGAGAAACCATCCCTGCTTTCTGCTGCAGGAAGGTGAAGGCCATTCTGCACGTACAGAAAAGGAACCGCATCCTTTCTGAGGTATCTCACTTAATTCAATTAATAGCAGTTTATACATTTAGACAAACAGCCCTAAAACACTAGTGAATTCATGAAAACTCACATCCTTAACTCCAGATTAAATACCAGCAGGTTTCAGGTGCTCCTGCTCAACACCACCCAAACACCAGAATGCTGAACCCAGACTGGCCTAGGCTGCCTCAGGTGGAGCTGAGAAGCAGGCAAGCCAGTGGCTTGTTCCAGCAGATAGTCATGTGAGACAAAAAAATGTTTGGTTTCTGGACTATCCTGATGGGTTGTTGAAGGCAGTGATGAGGGTTTGAACTTCCAGAACAGAGAAGAACATAACTCAGGGACACAAAAAGCTGACACGCATTAGCTGGACTAGCCGAGCTGGACCGTAAAAGCAATACAGAATTAAGACCTTGTTTGAGAGACTAAACAAGATAGGACAGGCTTTCCTGAGAGTAAATACAGGAGGCTCCCAGCACAGGTGACAATCAAATGCAGATTACACCACACAGCAGGAGACAGATCACTATTTCTACACGGGACCAAGAGCACCGCCTTGGGGAGCAGCCTGCTGGGTAGGGCGAACCAGCCCCACGTGCAGACACCCCACAGCGCCCTGCGAGCCCGCTGCCAACCCCTTCCCGTGAGCAGAGCCCAATTATTGACCACGGGAGGAACAAAGACCCGCCGACAGCCGTGCTGCTCCCCCCAGCAGCGGCCTGCATCCCTACCCAACCCCAGCGCTGCCTGGCACACAGCTGGAGCCCAGAGGGGCAAACCCAGCCCTAACACCACCACATAATTTTTTAGGTAACAACGCGAGGGGACAGAACCAACCCCTCAGAGCTCTGCCACCCCCGGGCAGGGGGATAACCCCCCCCACAGCCCCTCAGGAGCCCCCAAGCTGGGGGGGGAGCCCCCGGGGCTGAGGCAGCTCCGGCTGCTGCTGACTCACCCGGAGCCGCCCCCCCCTTCCTCGGGCAGCCCCCGGCCGCACCTCAGCGGCGAGGCCCAGGCTCATTGTTCAGGCCCAGCCGGGCCCGAGGCGCCCCCCCCATCCCCTCACAGCGCCGGCCTAGGCCCTGCCTCCCTCCCCTCCCCCCCCCGCTTCCCAAAATCTCCTCACGACACCCCCCCCTCCCCACCCCACCACCCCCCCGCGCCTCACCCTTGGCCAGCGCCACGGTGGAGTTCTCGGTGTCGATGGTGTAGAGGATGCCCTCATAGCGGATCTGCGCCTTGGAGATCAGGCTGATCTTGCTGCCGATGTAAGGGGTCCCCGAGCTCATGGCGCCGCCGGGCCGGGGCCAGGACCGGGGCCGGGCCGCTGTGAGGGGCGGAGGCCGCGCGCAGGGGGGCTGCCACCGCCGCCGCCGCCCGCCCACGCACACTGCGGAGCCGGGAGCCCCGCCGCGCCCGCCTTATATAGGGCGGAGGGAGACGCGCTGGGGGGGAGGCAGCGCGGGGGCGTGCTGCGGCCCGCGCCGCGCATGCGCCGTCTGCGCGCCGCTATTGACCAGACGGGAGACGGGGTCAGACGCGGAGGGATAGGAAGGGGGGGGAGGAGGAGGAGGAGGAGGGAAGGGAGGAGGGAGGGGGGGGGGGAAGCCCGCGGCTCGCGTCACGTGACGGGCCCAGGCGAGGTTGCCACGTGCGCTGCGGGCGGGGCGGGGCGGGGAGGGGAGGGGCGAGGGCTCGCGCGCTTCCCGCCCTTCCCGCGCGCTGTGAGGGGAAAGGGGGGGGGGAGGAGGCGTGACAGGACCGCGCTGCGCCGCCCGCCCGTGGGGGGGGGTTGGTTGGAGACATAAAGCGGGGCTCTGTCACACAGCGTGGGGGTGTCACACACCTCAAGGTTCTCCCAAAACACAGAGTTTCTCCCAAAACACGAGGGGTTGTCCCAAAACGCGGGGGTTCCTCACACAACTCACGCCCTTCTCACACAACCCCCCCCGGGGGCTGCCATCGCCTCAGCGCCCTGACGGGAGCCGCTCACCCCCCCCCCTCAGCCCTCAGCCCGCTCTGACAGCAGCCCGGGAGCTGATGGCCGCCTCCCCAGCCCCTCGCCCTCATCCTCCGGCTCCGTGCGGCCGGCGGAGCTGTACCCGGGGCCTTTGTTCCCGGAGCCGGGCCGCAGCTGGAGGACGGGGCCGTGCCCGCCGCCTCCCCCGGGGAGCTCCGCGGCCATCTGCGGGGCAGCCGGGGCCAAGCGGCGGCATCTGGCGGCCCGGGGTGGCGGGAGGTGAAGCCTCCGTGAGGCGCTGATGGGGGGGGGGGTCGGGAGGGACGGGGCAGGGCGGCCGCCCTCAGGGAGCGGGTCGCTAATTCGTGTGACGCGAAGGGAGCGGAGTCAAAGGCGGCAGCTGGAGACAATGCAGCGGGAGCCATTGTCTGGGCGGCAGGCGGCTCGCCTCCAGCCCCCGGTTGCATCTTCCAGCAGGGGAAGGCGGCGGCTTCGGCCTCCCGGTACCGGGACCCGTGGGCCGTGCCTGGGAGCCGCTCTCTGGATGCCCCCGGTGTGGTTTTTGTGGTGGTTGTGGAGCCCCAGGAGCTGCCCCTCCCCCCCCCAGCCTGAAGGGGAACGGCGCCTGCCTCGCTCTCCCTTACGGCCACAGGCTTTCTCTTGTTAAATCTTCATTGTTTTTTATCTTGGAGACAGTTGCTAAAATATCAAATAAATGGTTCCGTGACATCCGAATCGGGCAAAGTATTTTTTTTTTTTTTGAATACAAATTCAGCCTACCTGTCCTTAGCTCAGCCTTGGGTACAACCTATGCAGAGCAAGAAAGATCCTTTTTTATTGAGGTAAATGGTGCTCCTCAGTGGGCAAATTGGTACTTAAAAACTTCCCTGATGGAAAAAAAAAAACTCATCTAGCTTCCCTATATGAGGAGTGTCTCATTTAAGCATGTGGAAAAGCTCAAATGGAGAAAAGGCAGGGTGAGAAGGAATTACAAAACGCTCAATTCACAGGCAAACAAATAATTGTTCTGAGTGGGGAAAATGATATTAGTAAAGATAACGTAACCCAAGGCAGAGCAGCAGTACTTCCTCTTCTGGCTTATATTCTCAAACTTTTACCCTTTCACTTTTTTTCCCAAAAGCAGTAGAGGAAGGGACCATCCAGCAGTGTGGATCCTGCAGAGAGCCTAATTAAAACATCGTGAAAAAAGAACGATACATGAAATGGCATAAACTATTCACAGGTAAGGAGAAATATGTAAACGTATGGAATTTTAGTTATCATCATGGCCATAAATCGACCCGTCTCTGGAAGATGCTCTTATTATAATGAATTACCTCAGTATCTTCTGACAACAGTCAAAGATAACAAGTGAGCAGCAGGACGGAAGATGACACCTGACATTTTAAATGCCCTGTTAGTTTTATTTATTCTGCTAAACAATACAGTTCTTCATCCCTTAAGCACTGAAAGGGAGGCCAAAAGAACATGTTTCACTGTTTAAATTTATGACAAGTATGCAATCCTGGGCATCCCTCATATAAAGAGGGAAGATTAAGCTTCATATCAAGAAGCTGATTACAGTTCATTCTGGTACCAGAAAGAAACCTCACAGTGGTTGGTACCTGATGATAGCAGCAGACACAGCTTTCACAGAACAGCATTTTGGACCACCAGTGACCACTGGAGCCTAGACGAAGGGTACGGTCAGAGGAAAACTATGTTGCCAGAGCTAAGAAGACTCCCATGACAGTTGGAATGCAACCACTTGCATTTGGGATGGTCACCACTGATAGATCTAATATCTAAAATCTAATCTAACTATCTAATAGCTAAAAAAGAGATGTGTGACAGAGCAGTGATGAAAATTTGTGGGGTTTATGATGGAGAGATCACAGTAATGTGACTGATGGCAGCGTCCATGGCAATGTAGGTTGAACTGACATCTGGCAGAGTTAATGACAGAGGGCAGCTGTTGGAAAGACGTCTGCAACAAACTCCAACTGCTGGAAGAAGGGAGCCAGGCACTGGCTGCTGAAACATCTCCTCTTGTGCCTGGGTTCAGTGGGATATGTTGACAGTTAGTTGCTGGTAGTAGGAACTACTGGGATACTCACAGCTGCTGAGAAAAATGGCTGCTGGTGGTAGCAGTGGTTGAACTGGAACCTGTAGCAACTGGAAGAAAACTGGTGACAGGACAGGTAAATTTTTGTTAGCTTGACAGATGGAAAGACGTCAGTGGAATTTCGAGTACAATAATAATACCACTCTGTATAAAGTGGGAGAATTAACAATAGGAGGATTGTCATTGCAACTGGAGGAGAGATGTGGAGTGCTACAAGTGCTATTCTCTGGTAGGAGAAAGATGAGTATCTGAAAGAGGTAGTGATTTATTTTGTGCTGCTGTATAAATTCTGGAATTTGGTTGGATGGAAAAATACCAGAGGTGGCACAGGGAAGGCTTGGGTCTTAAGGGCCTGCATCCCTTCCCCAGGGAAGGAAGAGGGAAGAGGAGGGAAAAGAGGCTGGCGTAAAAAATGGAGGAAGTGAAAGTGGAACGGAGTTTTGAGTTTGGGTATGGGAAACAGCACACGTTATATAAAGGAAGGCAGAAGCATGAGCCTTAGGAGAAGAAATGTTAGAAACTTGCTGGTAGTTTCAAAGAAAATGTGGTAGCTGCAGGGAAGGAGGGTAAGGTCACCAAGTACAGAACACAATTCTATAATGATATGGGGAATGTGGAGTAGGAAAGAGTCCAGAAATGAAGGAGGGACTAGAAAAGGAACTGAAAAGATGCAGGAAAGATGAGATTAAAAAAAAAGGATCCACGCATGTAAATGTTTTTATCCTTTTAAAGAAAAGCACATGAAGTTGAATAAAGAAAAAATATGTAAAGTCAACGGAAGAAAACTAGAATAAAGGGAAAAGAGAAGGAACAAGAATTAGATAGGAAATGAAAAGGAAAAATAGCAATATGAATAAGTAGAAAAAAAGAAAACTTGGCAACTTTTATTTAGATAATGGATGCATCATACCGTTAGTTTCTCAGTGTCCTGTAGTCTAAAAAAAGGAGACACGATGATGTATGTAGGAAATATTGCTTCATTACATTAGTTTGTCCTACATCTCAGTGAGAGGGGTATCTCTTCTGAAGAAAAATATACATGTCATAACAATAGGTGTTTTATTTTTTTTTGTTGTTCCAGAAATAAATACAGATATTTTAGTGCACGTAATGCTGTTCTGTCCTTTCTCCCCCTTTGTTCCTCTCTTTTTCTCAGTTTTGAGTCTGTACCTCAGACATTTCAATTTTGACATCTTTCATTCCACCCCCATACATCAAATTTAAAGTCAGTTTAACTTCTGGATTTAAACGAAATATTTTATAAAACGCCATAGTTTTAGGCTTGTGTGGGATTGTCTCTCCTAATTAGTACGTTGACTGCATAATTAGTGGGACCAGCAAAAATCTGCATTATTCCACTGCATTTCTCAGCAGTCCATATGTGTTGCGCAGTCAAGACAAAAGCTATTTCCCCAATAAGGATGCTGTGGTAGAGAGCTTAAACCTCTCATCCAGACCCACAAAGTTTGTGAGGATCAAAGCAAGACCATAATTTGGGCATTTCTCTCTCTACAAACCCTAACCAAAACCCCTAACCCTGGCCACAGTGCGCTGTATCTAGCCACAAAGGTTCGACTCTGGTCCTATGCTTGAAACGTCCCCAGCGTCTATTTCAACAATCTAACTGTAAAAAACATAAATATAAGAGGAGGAAGTGTTTGCGTGAGTTAGGCTGTACAGACACACAGCCTTTATAGCGCAGAGTTTCAGTATCTAAGGATAAGTTTTAGCTATAGAGATGTAAAAGGAGCATTTGGAATTACCTAATAGATTTAACAGGTTCTTAATACTTTTAACCAGCTTTATTATAAATACATTCTCATTAAAATAGCATGTATTTCTTTTCTTGTTCTGTGTATGCACTTTCATACTGTAGTCAGTTTATTCTTTTCCCTGCTAAATCAATCATTTTCTGCGGGGAAAGACAGTTCTTTGCTATACAGCAAAATGACACTTTCATTTCTATTTGTGAAAGGCAATGGTAAAATTACAAAAAAAAAAAACAAAAACACTGCTGGAGGATTTATTCTTTTTGTGTAATGCTTCCAGGCTGCCTCTATACTCTCACATTTTTTAAGAGGAGCTTGATATCTTCACATATGTTTATGGGGCAAGTCAGCAGCGCCTCTCTCACCTGCCCAGTCCTTGCTGTTTCTACCTCACAGATGCACAGGGCCTCCTTGTAGAAGTTATGTTTCATTACCTGACCCTATAGAAGTTAGAAGTCAATGCGATGCTTTTGATGCGACAGAGTAAGGAGGGAACGTTTACTTATTTTAATAAAACTGAAATATCTCTGACATGCATAGCACCTTTTATTAGAATGAACACAAACTGCTATTCCAGACTTTTTTCGCACTCACCTCACTACCCTACAGTGCCTACTTTACAAGCTGTGAAACTGAGGCTAAAAAAACACCCGCAGCACTAGACATAAGACCAAGAACATAACCCCAGATCCTGTCCACTCCTGTGATTCATCTCGTCATCAAAGCATGCGGAGGGGGAGTACAGCAGTTAGAGATGTGCAAACACCTTTTATATTGAGGTGCACATTTTCTGAATCAAAGATGGCAAGGTGAAGTTATCCTGGGTTACCGGATGGTGATTTATTCATGGGTTTGGGAGCTGGAGATAATTTTATGAGATCCTTTCATGAAGCTGGGGAAATGGATAATATAGGCGATAAAAAAAAAAAAAAAAAAAAGTTGATGAAGCTGAAGTTTGCAAATTGTTCACGAAAACTGAAGGATGAAGTCTCACAAGCCAGACCTAGATTCTAAAAAAGGTGTTTAGGCATCTATCTTCCATTCAGATGAGTAAGAGGATTCAGACCTAAGTTTAGAAATAATTAGGACATAAAGAGAGATAGCTGTCTATCTGGGACACTGGGGAGCACTGAACATAGCCTAAAATATGAAGTTCCATTAGTAAAAATCTGACTGTTTGTTTTGCTGCATAGGCTGTTTTTTCTTGGGTAGCGGCGTGCTGAAGTGAACTGCAAGCCTCTGTATATCCTCAGCATTGAGCTGAGAGAACAGAGAGGAAAGAGCTCCTTTATTTGATGTTTTAGTTCAGGGACCTCTTTTGCATCAACTGTCTACAGTGGATTCTGTTCTCGAGGCACAGAAATGAATCTCCCTCTCCTTGCGTGCTTTGCAAACAACTGGTAGATTCAGCTTCTCTCTCTGCAGCTAGGTAATGTATCGCTTTACCTAGCCTCGGCTGGATGCTGTTCTTTCCCTGCATAACATCTGCTGCAGTTTTCATAGCTCGAATTGTTCTTTGACTGGTTTTAAAAGGCATGTTGCAGAAACGTCTTTGAGGACGTGAGTTATTATTTGTTGTTTCATCTGCTAGAGTGTTCTTCCTTTATGTTTGTTATTTGACTCCTTAAAGGAAGACTAAACAGGCTTTCGAGTTTAAAGTTTATAGGTTTTAATTGATGTTTTTAGTTAAAGATCCCAAGACTGGTAAGGCTAAATCATAGCAATCGGATTTTAGAGCAGCTTCAGAAAGTAATTTATTTTTGTATGACAATAAACTGGCATTTAATCTCCTTCGTCTTTTAGAAGCTAAACTATAAATCAGCCTTCACTTAAGACGGCAGCGTCACTCCGGTTGGTCAGTTCTCCTCACTGCTGTGGTATTTGTGTGCACATTTTCCACATACACCTGGAACTTCTGACCTTTGCTGTTCCAAAGCTTTTTCATTATTTGTATTTCATACTTCATTTTTCTATCACTTGAGGCATGGCAGGGGGTTTATTAGTACAATTTTAAACCGTGTTTTTGTTCTGTAAAGTGATCACACCAGCACTTGTTCCAGTGTGCAACTTGACATAGCTTTTAGGGTCACAAGGAAGTTAAGTTTGATGAGTTCTTGCTGAGGATGAGGGTGTAGCAGAGACAGCTTCAGGCTGCCAAGTCCTACAATTCTACACAGACGGCTTCATGTCAAGGAATAGCAATGGGTGAGTGAACTTACTGGCCCACTAAACTGTACAGAGCAGCAAAACTAGCTCCCTCTTCTGCTCTGCTGAAAATAATTAAGAGAAACAAGGTTTGCAGTTTTGGAAAAACAACTTCATTTTCTTCCAGAAGAACATACAAATTGTTGCTTCCCAAAGTAATCATTTTCTTTAACCAAGGTGTGGTGTTTCTTGCTTGGCATTTTGTCCAGTTGTTAATAATTGGTTAGCTCACACAGATGGACGGGTTTGCTGTCCTAGCTAGAAACCTAAGTAACAATGACTCACTATATATAACTCTGCAGTAATGAAAGAGTATTGCAAGTAACCCCATGCAGAAAAAAAATGACAATAAAGAATAACTTGACATAAAAAACTTGGCCCTCCATCTGGGGTGTCATTTCCTTTGGGTTGGCAGTTTTCCCCATCTCGTATTTTGAGAGAAAATATCTGTCTGACTTGTTTCAAAAGTTGTACTAGTTCCTTCTCTCAACTGTGGGAACTCATCCCATATTTAATTGAGTTATTGGATTTGTTTGGAGCTTCAAAAATGAGCAAAAGCTCATTAGAGGAATAGGGGCCAGTCCTTGAACTCTGATAGTGAGGATATATTTTAGGTAGTGTAAGAAAGTAACCTATAGGCAGGAGTAATATCCCTAACTATTTTAGGACTGCTGGAGAATTCAGAAGAAAACACTATATAATAACCTTTCGTGCTGTGCTTTCATAAAGCTTGAGGCAGCTCAGAACAGAAGATACAGCATGATTTATTTTAATCAGTTAATACAGAGAGTTCACTAGAAAGTAAGAATAAAAAAACCTTGGCAAAATCTTGCTTACATACTTTTTGCATTCCAAATCCACAAAATGTTTAGATACAATCTCATTTCATCATAACCAAAACAAACCTCCTTTACTACATTTCTTGCACTTTTTTTTTTTTCTTTACGTGATGATGTTTCCATACCTCTTCTGTCTCCACTGGCTTTCCAGTTCAGTGTCTTTTGTGTCTGTTTTCTTTATACTGTCACTAAAATTAGTTGGGTTGCTCTGAGGAATCCTATCGTCTCATACTGCTTGGTAACAGCATTTGGCAGACTACGGACGAGAGATGGAGTAAGGAAAATGACTTAGCCATTTCTGTCATCTGAAGACGACTTTCAGAAAAGCTTGTACATGTGACTATTTTTCCAATTAAAATCTACAAGAATCTGGATCTTGACCTATGTGCTGTACGTACACTGAAAATTTTACCACCTTTTTGGCCTGCTGTTTCCATTTGATGGTTTTTCCTTTTTGAGCTCCAACGTGCATATTCAGGCACATGGCCCTCCTTTGAAACAACTCCTCTATTTAAAAGAAGGGTACCACGGGGCTAGTGAATGATTTAGGTAAGGGCAGAGGGACAGAGAATGCTCCTAGCTCTGTTCCTGCAACCTATGGTCTCTAGGCATTGTGATAAAACAAATGCCTATCAAATTCCATGGGACAAATGTTTTCATCTACAGCAACTGCTGTTTCACAACTGGCGTGCCATTAACTGTACCTGTTCTTGGCACTGACCAGAAGCAAACAATGTGAAGATTTATCTTCAGTTATTCCATTTATGATCCATTTTATTACGTATTTTTGAAGACGAGTGAATGGAGGGCAGCATGTGAAGAAAGGGGATAAATCTGCTTGCCATAACCGGCCAATTGTTAAACAAGGGTCTGGTAAAAACTCTTTTTGAGAGGGCAAAAAGGCAACAACCTAAGAATGCCGTATCATTGTATTGACTGGGAAAAGCTGAAGCAGCCTTCAGCTCTCTAGGGAGCTCCGTTTTAAGAGTGCAAATTTCATAGAGCCTGCTGTATGTCGTGTGTAAAAGTGGCAGAAATAACGTTGCATCCCAAGAGGATTCATGGAGACCAGGGAATAAAGAAAACCGTAGAGAAGACAGGTTTTTGGTTTTGTTTTTCTGCAGGGTTCTAGTGATGATCCAACCTAGAAAGGTGAGGCTGTGGCCTTTGGAAATGCAAGCCAGTTTGTCCAGTTGCTAGCACAGCAGAGGCTGGGGAGGTAAGGAAGAAGTTAGACCTTTACCTGCCATTTTTTTAAAGAGTGTTTGGGGGCCTGTTGAATTCAGCTTATTTTCTTAGAATAGTTTGGATCTCAAAGTTATGTAAGTCAACAGCAACTGGCCCTTGTGAGGGAAATCTGAATTCCAGGAGCTCTTTGCTCTCCCAGTCACTTTAGGATGAGGGTTGGTTCCAGGCATGGGAACTATTCTGGTTAACCACGACCCTTAGCAGGAGATAGGGCTGATGATAGTGCACGTGCTTTCCAGATGGGCTAGAGTAAGATGAGGGGAAGCACATAGGCCTGTTAACAGACAAAATACCTCTGGCAAAAGCTACTGGCACTGGAAAGAACAGCAAACAGGACAGAAGCTGCCTTCTGACCTTAGTGGGCTACCAAGCTGGTGACTGGAGGCAACAACAGATTTACCTATTGGTTTTGCGATGCTGGGAGGTGGAAAATTGAAGCCTAATGGAGTTGTAAAGGAGGAAGAGGGCCAGTGATCTGCGCTGCTCAAAAAGTAAATGGTGAGGACTGGCGAAAGTCAGAGAAGAACCAAAGCAGCTCTGAGCTTAGAGGGCTCAAAAGAGTCCAGAACTGAAAGATCCATTGCATTATTATACCAAGGACCTCTGAGGATAATTGTTGACAAATATCCCTGGCAGGGTAACAGTTTGCTCACAAAGAATACCGATTGAAACTGAAACTGCCAAGGCCACCTCACACTAAAAACAAGTATTTCAGACATATTCTAACAGGTCCAGACCGTAAAATGTACAAATTGGATTTTCAGTAATGAGACCCATCACTAGGCACAATTTCTTGACATATTCTGTCAGAATATTGCATAGAAGGAGGGATTGAAGTTTCCAAAACTTACTTTAATTTACTTAGAGAGGAAAGCATTTTCATTTTGCCCAGTCAGTTCTAATCGTTTGCTAAATTCAAAATAGAAAATTATTGAAACTAGCTGTCATGACCAAGAAGGACCATTCATCCTTTAACAATAGTTTTTCTTCCCTGAATCATGTCGATTTGCACAAGGTTTTTTTTTTTTATAACATATAAAACATAAATCTTTATTGACGTGGCTGCTTCTTGTCTCTTCTACAAACATTATTCTGGACATATGCTAGTAGTCTCCGTTCAGAAGATTTGCTTTAAAAGAATCTGCTTGCTGCTGAGTGCATAGTTGGAAACTTCCATCTTGTACAAGTGCTCCTTTTTCTTAGTAAATTTCCTAATTCTTCCCTTGTAGATGAGTCTGGATTTTGATGCTTCCTATCTTGGCATGCAGTAGCAAGCATGACAAGTTAGATTAATAGCAGTTGGGAAGGAAAACCAGTATTCCACAACTCTTTTGTACTGGAAAGCCTTGAAGGCCTTTAAACAATGATCCTTTATCCCACAGTATATTCTCTGGGCATCCTCTTTTGGGCACAGGATGTTGGGCTGCATGGACTTTGGTATAGCCATATTTAAGTAACTCCCACATGAATTGCATGTGCAGGGACACACTCCTCAAACTGTCCCTTAAAAACTAGAAAAGATTCACAAGGCAGTTGCATGCTCAGCTTTTTTTTTTAAATCTAGTTCATTAGTAGTCTTTCTCTAAGAGATTGTTTTTATGTATTTCCCAATAACCAGGCACGGTTAAATAATTTATTTTTTTAAAAAAAGGAGGAAATCCATGAAGTTGTCACATTTTTATTCAAGCATACGTCACTATAGATCTTACTAGCATCTTCTATGGAAAAAAGTTTTTCTTCACCACTTCTGAAGTTATCTTGAGGTCTCTTCCAACCTAGAAAATTCTGTGATTCTGTGTAATAGTAGATGGAAACCCAAACAAATGGATGATTTTGGTATACGTTTTCCAATCCCTGACTATTAGACTTACTTTGAGATCCACCAAGTGACAGCTGAAATATATGCTGTGATTTTAAGACGACCAAGACTTCAACAGTACCTTGAGTTTCCAAGAAGGAGACAGCAAAGTACAAACTACAAGGAGGCACTAAAGTTGTTTTATTTATCTGCATGTGCTTGGGTGCAGTAAGACTGCATTTGCCCCTCAATTCAAAGTAAAATGTTCAAAAGGGGAATACTTTTTGTACAGGTTACTGTCAAATTTTTCTATTCCAGATGCACATGAAGCCTTGCTGCTTTAGCTGAATGCTTGTTGGTGCAGACTGACACTCCTTTGCAGAAGGATCAGCATGCAGACTCTCAAGTTGACAAACTGTTTCTGCATAGGTCTGCATCATCCTCAACCAGAGCTCCCTTATTTTGTCTCTTTCTCTTGACACTGTGTACTTCTGCAATTGTCCATTAGCCTCCTGTGCTCCTCCAAACAATTTGGAAATGCACACACAGAGGCAAGAATGGAAAGAAATTGTTTCTGCAGTAGAACTTCAGTTTTGTAACAAGCCCAGAGCACCATGAAACTAGGGCATGGACATCAGTGGGACAAAGTATTCTCCTACAGCCACACTAGGTGAAACACAGTCGCTTTCATAAACAAACACTCTGAAGTAAAGCAAGCATTTATTTTGAAAATAGGTCTTAATTCCATGAAAACTGTACAAAAATGTCAGAATGATGAACATTAAGTGTCCCTCTGTGTTACCTGCTACCAACAAATTATTCTCCATTGGTTCCAACCACTTCTTGAAATGTTCTGATTCAGGTTTGAGGTAATTATAGAAATCAGATTTGAGGAACATTAGAGCAACTTTTAGAGTAAGAAGGGAGCAGTACAATACAGAGGAGCTGGAATCCTGGGCCTGAAGAATCCCATCTAAAAAGTTACTTCCAATAGCAAATGAAAGGCAGAGTGCAAAAAGATAAATTATCCAGTAATAAATCTTACATACTTACAACACACAAGTCATAATGCATTTCAGTTGCTCTTGTAATTTGGTAAAGTTGTTTACCTAATATGGTAAATGTGCCATATGGTCTACTAACGAGAGTGCTAGAACAAAGACTGATGATTTCTAGGTTTTTATTTCTAGTTCTGTAATACAACTGTAAGCTGCATTCCAGCTGCACTAAAATACGAGCAGTAGAAGAACATAGGCTGCTCTAACCCTTCGTGTTGACTACTGCTGCCATGGGATAATTTAATCCATCTCTCATGTCGCTCACTCTGTTCTTCCATCACTCTCACCAGCCCAGCTTTGGGCTATACACCCATTTAGGTGCTGCAAAAGAAGGATGTGCAGCCACTCTGCACCTTCAGGCTGCTTCAGCTTAAGCCTAGCTCCCCCCCCATAAATCATTTGAGCAGCTGATGTAGATTAATTCTTCCACTGTTTGGGGAATGCAAAGAGACTTCTATTCTAGATAGTTCTTTGGTATGTTGCTTATAGAATTTCATCACAGCTAAAACTGGCAGTGTGCTTGACTGTGGCAGCAACAAACCGGTAGACGTGACTCTGCTTGAAGCAGCATTCCTGCCTTGCAAGAAGTGGGCAACTACTTTGCAGCATTACAATTTGGCAAAGAACAGATAAAATTGAAGGTAAAAGTTGTGGAGAGGGAAGGGGTATCTTCTTTTTCTCCCTGAGTTTTGAGTGATGACTGAGAGAAAAAGTATAAAATATGTGAGAACAAGGATAAAGGATTATAAAACCCTAATTTAAAACTTCTCAGAAGGGCTATGCAGTCCCTTCTACTGATGCCTCCTTGTAAAGGGCTCAGAGCTGTAGGAAATGCTCAGCATCGTAATTTTAATTCAGCAGCCGCCTTGTGCAGGTGAGAGAGAGATGTGAGAAACCACAACAGTTATTGAAATAGTTTATGGTAAGGGCTAAAACTTGATTTAAAGATACTTACTCACCTTATTAGGAATAGCTATCAGTTTTTACTGTTTCTTGAGTGACCTTTTGGCAAACATCTCCTGTAGACATATTTCTGTGTTTGGGGGCAGGGTAGGATATGGAACTACTTTAGGACCGTTCCCATTGCTTACTGGGCCAACTGGTGAGCGGGGCAATTTGCTCCATGTCACAGCACTAGGAGTTAAGTGATCTCCACAAACTGTCACACAGAAAGCACTGGCACCCATCTTTGGGCCACCCTAAGCAGAGAATCCTCTCATCCCTGACCTATTTACAGCAATCCAGTCTCAGGGAGCTCAGAGCACTTACTCTGACCAGTCTCCACCGCTGCAGCCCTGCTGTCACAGCCAGCAGGCCGGTGAAGTCTGGGCAGGGCATTAGCAGGTGCTGAGTCGATCCCTGCCACGCAGTTCCAGCCTTTAATGCCATCCATTCCCAGCACACAAGAGCAGAGCTGATTTTATAACCCTGGACCCTTATAACACTGCCACACGAGGCCCTGCTTCAGGCTCGCTACCTCCCAGAACTTACCCGTGCTCTCTCTTCCCGCTCATTTCGCTCCAACGCCTCAGCCGCCTTTGGAAAGCAGCACCTGGCCGGAGAGAGCGTTAGCGAGAAGCCAAGTCCTATTTTTTTCCACCCCGACCCTATTTATTGACTTCCTTGATGGCGCTTGCACAACGGGGTCAAAGTGCGGCCCCCCCTCACCCCCCCCCACACCCCATGGGCGCGGAGCTGTCCCCGCAGCAAGGCCCCAGAAGGGAAAACCCGGGGGGGGGGGGGGGAGACGGTGCCGGGCCCATCACCCACCACCCCCCAACACCTCAGCGGGCTGCCCCCCAACCCGGAGCCGCCTGTCTGTCTGTCTCTCCGCCCGTCTGTCCATCCCTTCCCCCCCCCTCCCGTCACACGCCTCCAGCACAGGTGCGGGGCGCCCTTCGGAGCCGGGAGCGGCGGGGGGAGCCGCAGCCATTTTGCGCCGGGGCAGACAAAGAGCCGCGGCCTCCCCCCTTCTTTTTCTCCTTCTTCTCCCCCCACCTCCCCTCCCGCCACCTCCCACAGCGGCCCCCTCCTCATCCTCCCCCCTCCCTCCTTATCACCCCCTTCCCTCCCCCATCCCCTCCGCCACCAGCGCCGCCGCCGCCCGCCTCCCAACTGAGCCTCCGCAGCCATTTGCCCCGCCTTTTATAGGCGGCCGCCGGCCAATCAGCGGCGGGCGGAATCCCTCTCCGGCCGCTGAGGTGAGGCCGTGCCCGCGCGCATGCGCGGTGGCGGAGCGCGGAGGGGAGGGGGGGAGAGGCCTGAGCGTGTGTGTGTGTGTGCGCGCGGGGGGGGGAGGGGGGAGGAGTGGAAAGGGGGAGGGAGGGGGGGGGGGAGGAGGGAGCCGCTCACAGGAACCCTCCAAAAAAAAGATGGCGGCGGGCTCGGATCTGCTGGATGAGGTTTTCCTGAACACGGAGGTGGACGAGAAGGTGGTGAGCGACCTGGTGGGCTCCCTGGAGTCCCAGCTGGCGGCCTCCGGCCACCACCACCAACACCACAAGGCGCAGGAGCCCCTGCGGGCCGCTGGGGGGCTGCTGGGGAACCATGTTGTGAGCAGCGGCAGCCCCAGCCCCAGCCCCAGCCCCGCCGGAGCAGGAGCAGGAGCGGGAGGAGGCACCGCGAACGCCCAGCCCGAGAGCGGCGGCGGCAAGATGGGGCTGAGCGCCCCGGAGCTGGCCAAAGCAGGTACCGCCGGGGCAAGGGCTGGGCTTGGGCTGGGCTTGGGCTGGGCTGGGGGGCGCCGGGGCCCTCCCCTCCCCCGCTCTCCCCCCCTTTTGCCTTCCTCCCTCTCCTCCTCCTCCTCCTCCTCGCCCTGCCGGGAGGTTGTGGGGTGGGGGGGATGGAGGCTGTGTGGGGAGAGCCCTCACCCCCCTCACGGTGTCCCTGTGTCCCCTCAGGGCTGTGTGTGCCCCCTCAGGGTGTCCGTGCACCCCCCCGGGGCGCCCCTTCCCTTTTATTCCCCCCTCCTCGCCTCACGATGTCTCCCCCCTCGGCTTTAGGGCCCCCCACACACACCCCATACTCCCCTATGAAGGGGTTTGGGGTGACCCCGGCGCTGAGGGAGGCTCTGGCCACCCCCCTGCACCTCGTGGGGCGCCCCCCGTGCCCTGAGCGGGGTTAGGGGCTGCTGGAGGGGGGGCGTTGGGGGGATTTCCCCCCTTCTTCCCCTTAGGGCCGGCTGGGGCAGCGCTCCCTCCCTTCCCCCGGCCCTGTTCCCTGGAGCGCAGGGGGTGTTGTGGTGTTATTAATCATGACACCTATTTCCTGCGCGGGAGGAAGCCAGGGGGGGATCTACGAGGGGAGGAAGTCCCTCAAAACGCGCTCTCCCCCCCCAAAAAAAATAACCTACCAACCTGGGTATTCCACCCCACCCCCCCACCCCCCCCTCTTTCTCCCTCCCTCCTTGCGGGGGCTTCAGGGGGCAGCCGCCACCTCCCGTTCCTCCTCTGCCCTCAAGGGGGGGTTGTCACAACGCCGGGTCCCCGGCAAGGGGGAATTGAGGCCATGGCACCCCACCTGGTGCACTGCCCCCCTCCCCGTTCCCCCCACCCCGCTACCTGGCTGTGTGCTCCCTCCTCGCCTCATGCAGATCCCAGGGGGTGGGATCGATGCTGGGGGCTGAGGGCTCGCTCCATGGGAATGGAGGGAAGAGGTTTTTCCAGGGAATAATAATAATAATAATAATTTAAAAAAAAATGTCTCCCCAGAATCTCTCTGCAATTCCTCCCCTCCCCCCATTATTTTTTTTTTTTTTTGCTTCTTTTCTTGTTGCTGAAGTGTAAGAAGATGTTACAGACCTTCCGTCATGATTAATGAAGCTCTTCTAGGAGGATCTCCTCGACCCTCGTAACGTGCATCTCGATGTTTGCCTGTCACTGTTCTTTTCCCCTTTCTGTCTCCGTAGGGCCAGGACCCAGGCTGTCTGTGATTGTACTTGTGGTAACGCCAGGCCTCATCAGGGGGGCGTGAGGATTATTCAGGACAAGAAGCTACATCATCTTGTCCCTTCTTAAACTCAGCTTTGCTTTTCATTTGTTTATTTCGTGGCTATCTCTGGCTGTGGGAGCTTCAGATCCAGCAGAACAAATCCTGTAATAAGGGGGAGGGGGCTTCTTGCAGCCTGCACCAGGCCTCACAGGACTTCTTACCTTGGCAGGCTGATGTTTTTGTTTTCCTTCAGTTTTTCATATTTTGCTCGTGTTGAGCCTCCTGCTCTGACTGACTCTGTAGGAGATGAAAGGATTAGGGGATAACATGTGCTGGGCATAAGGAATATGTCTTATTAACGTGTTGTCTATTGCCATTTGCCCCTCTTGCAGTTGCAGTCCTGTTGATAAATGTGGTATCAGGCTCTAGAATGGGGAAGAGGGCTGAGATGATCTTCCTTCTTCCTTCCCTCAGATCATATCAAATCTTTTTTTCCCAATTTTCTCCTACTGTAGCGATGAGGGTGAGGGTGTTATGGCTTGTATTGAAGCTACCAATCTTTGGTGGGAAATTGGGGGTTTGAGGATAATGTCTTTAAATCCATCTTCAGTTTATTCTCTATCTCGTTCTCTGGGCTGCGTGCAAGTAGCCTCGGAGATGGAGAAGACTTGGTGATGAGGGAGAACGTTCTGCCTTTGCTGGAGTTCTCCTCCTGCTCGTTCTCTCTGTTTAACCTTCTTGTTGTTTTGCAGGAGCAGGAGCGGTGCAAGGGGGTGTTATTAATCATAACACCAGGTCCCAGACTTCAGCTCTGGATGGAGCCACCACGACGAGCACCAGCACCACCACTGCAGCAGCAGGAGGATCTGAAGTCACTGCTGCTCCAGGGACCCTCAGTCAGGGCAAATCGGTGGTTATCAGCACCATGGCGACTGCCATGTCCACCAGGAATGGCAAGATCGGGACCACAACAGTGCAGACTCTGAATGGGAGTAACGTGGTGATGAACTCTCACCACGCGGGAAGTGCTGCTTTCTCTGGGACTCCTGTGACTGCCAACCCCGCTTCTGCACCTGCTGTTGCCCCTCTTGTTAACAACGGACCTGGATCTGTGGGAAAAGGAAATACTGTTAACGCCGTTTTGCCCTCAGCTTCCAACACTGTCATCCAGACTTCTTTCCTTAATACTGCTGTGTCCTCCGCATCTTCCTCCTCGCCCACAGTTATCTCCTCGCAGCCGCCACCGAGCGTTGGAAGCGGGGCCCCTACGGTGACGCTCGTGAGGCCACCGATCCACACAGCAGGACCCACAGTGGCCGCAGCTGGGGCGGCCACTCAGAATGGGAGCAATACTGTGATCAATTCAACCATCAGCGTGGGGAGTTTTCCTGCTGTTGCTACAGCCACTGTGGGATCTGGAGTTTCCCTCCAGACGTCGCTTGTGAACAGCCAGCCTGGTACCACCGTACCGGCAGCTCCCGCCACGCAGGTCATCAAAGCTGAGTCTCCTAAAACGATAGTCCAGGCAGTGTCCCAACAGCAGACGCTGGCTACTGCTGGCCAGCCCAGTACTACAGGGGGTAACATGATTATTGGGCAAACTATGCAAGCTGGGCTCTCCAATGTTGCTCCCAATCCTGGTGGGATACCTCCTGCAGCACCTGGCACCCCGACGGGAATGGCTAAAGGCACTGCCAACACCGTGGCACAAACTCTGCCAAGGACTCCAACAGCAACGACGAGTGGAATCAGAGCAACTTTGACTCCTACAGTTTTAGCACCTCGTTTGCCTCAGCCACCTCAGAATCCAACTAACATTCAGAATTTTCAGTTGCCACCAGGTAAGCAGAAGCTCAAGGGCTTTTATTTCGGGAACGTACTTGCAGGGAGGAAGATGTCCAAATAAGATTTCTTGCTGTTTAATTGTGAATTGTGGAAAAGGCATCGCATTTAACAATGAGCATTGTCTGGTGTTGAGCAGTAGTGTAGTAGCATTCTACTACTAAGGGTATGATTTCAGGTGGCCAGAAAGTCTTGTGAGAAGGAATAATTCGGAAATAATTCTATCTGGTATCTTCGTTACAGCATTGGCTGTAGATGAAGCTGCAAACTGCCAAAGTGTGACAATGAAAAATTATCAAATGAGACGTTGCTGTTTCATTTTCACAGAAGGCGTTTTAGGGTGGTTTTGTTGGTAGTTTGTATAACCTCTGCGTGCTGCTCTGTTCCCTCCCTGTCCCTGTGTGCCCCCAGTACCATAGAGCACTCCTGAATAGAGGAGCGGCAGATAGAACACAAGAAAACCACCTTCTTTTCCTTTAAACACCTTCAAAGTCTGCCTTAAAAACTCCCAGATTTGAAGCTTGCGATCGTCTTTTTAGTCACTGGAGTTCTGATACAAAAGGCAGTCTTCCTATGTCCTTACCTCACCCTGTTGTGTCTAGGGTTGCAGCTTTTGTAGTAGTAGCTAGTATCGTGCTCAGTGCAGAGCATCTCTGGGCACGCAATCGAGTCCTGACCTCAGTGGGTGAGTAAAAGGCAGGATGAGAAACATTTCTCTTTTGAGAACTGTTCTGTCCCTTCCGGAATACCCCAGATTTGGAGGTGGAAGGTTATCTATTTACTAGTATTTTGAACCTGGCTTGTACTTGTATCAATGCTTCCTTTCTAACTGAAAGTAGGAGTGCAAGCCTACACATAATTCCCTGTGTTTTTAATAGTGTGTGATAACAGGTAGATTCTTACTGTTTGCAGGGCAGTGTACAAAGAACAACTAATTAAATTTTACTACCAGTACCTAATGGAATCAGTTTTATTTGTATATTATCTATTTCATTAGTCTTAGTAAAAGCGTGTCTGTTGAGACACCTAACAAACATGAAAGCAGTGCACCTGCTCTACAAGGTAGAGCAGCAACCACACCGTGTGACTGCACACGAGCTTTTTGTCAAACATGCTATTTATGGCGTTTGATGCCATGTAGTTCGATGAAGTCTATCGAGCATTCAGTACCTCTGAGTTGTAACTGGCATAAATATTCCACGTTTTTTTGTGGAGAGAGCTATTCTCTGTATGAGTAATTTGATTGAGACGTGCTAATTTAAAAAGCATCACTGCAACTCAGACCTTGAATTCCTAGTGCTTAATTTGAAACCTATAGGTTAATAGTCTGGAAAAGCCTTATTTATTTATTTATTGCCACAGTGTATCAAAAGATTTTTCAGGTTTGCAATCTATTGCCATGTATACGTCCATTTTCACTAATACTGCATTATAAATCTGATTATGGGACAAATGCTACTCTGGAGCCCAAAGGGACCTCTTTTCCAGGTAGCTGATGTTTTCAAACCACCATTGCATACTGAAATGTGTTACACATTGAAGCAGCCCTGCCAGTCCTTAAGCATAATTGGACCAGAAATTGCTCCTTTGGAGGTCTTGATAGATCAAAGTAAAGCTATATAGTTTCTAAAAGCTTGGGGTTTTTTATTAAGCACTTTTCTTGTCTGTCCTACACTTTTAAGAATATTTATAACTTCAAAAGAATAGCACGACTCCTAATATAAGCATATATTCATGACTAAATAGAAATAGGAACTTAGATTTTTGCATGATAAGACAGACTTAATATTGGAAAGGATTTTTTTTTTTTTTAGTGGAATGTTTTGTGTTTAATTCTTTTGGTTTACATTTTTATACTTTGCCAAAAAAGCCAACTTTGCAAATGTTCTGCACGAAGCAAAGAACAACTTGAGAACTGATGGATGCTGAGCTCTTAACATCTTGCAGGTGCAAGGGCTAAGCACTTCTGAAAAACCTAACCGTATGCAACTGCTTTAATCTTTAGCAGAGTTCATCTACATTCATAGTGAAAGCAGAATAGATGAATATGGTTTCAAAATCTTATTTCAAATTACATTGTGATAGGCCAGAGTTTTAAAGGCAGCTTGGCAGCGTGAAGCTGCAACTGCAGTGCTTGTACGCTGGGCAGCCACTGCGTGCACCGCATTTGCATCCCCAAGTTTGTGCCTAAAAGTTAGTGGTGTGTCTGTACCAGAGGTGGTGAGACTTAGTGCATGAAAGAGCTGGAGATTAAAGACTGAACACGTCACTTTTTACACTGCTATTTACAAATACCTGCAAAATCCTCATGGAAGGTGTGACCAATAAGCACCCCGTGTTTTAGAGTTATTTTCATACCCTGATACACTGTTTCTGGCCCTCCAAAGTACAGTTACAGTTTCTCATTTATGAAAAGCAGAATGTAAAATGTCAGTAAGTGTTATTAGCCTGCGCTTTGGCTAGAGGTTTCTAATGTTCTCTTAAAAAGAGCATGTGGAACATAAGTTTGATCAGCACGCTCTAAAATACGTCACTTTTAGGATAATGTTTTGTATCGAATCAAGGTGGTTGTATAACAAACAAATCATGTAGCAAATTTATTAATAACAAATTGGAGGTGTTTGAATTGCTAATAGGACGAAGTTGTTGTGACCTTGCAGGATTTTGGTATATGGTTTCCCAAAGAAACTGGACTGTTCAGAGCATCTGTGCGTTTATAACAGTTTCCCATTGACGTCTATCTGGAAGAGAACTACTGCTCAGTCTTTTCTTCAGTAGCTTCATGGTCCAGCTGGACAGATCGGGGTAGTGAAGGTCCAAAAGTAACCTTATTTATAACTTTATAGCAAAGACGTGGAAATGTTGACAGGTAACTTGGTAGGGAACAGGGAGGGGGTAACGCAAGCATGCTTCTCTTTATGCATGTGACTTTGAAGACGCAGCATCTTTGAAACTGTGACTGAAAATAAATTAGATCCAGTTCTTTGTTTTGGAGTACTTCAAGCAATAATATGAAATGTGTTGTGTATAATCACCTGGTAAGAGGTAGGAAAATCTGTGAGTTTGTTAAAAACATTGTCAGTGTTTTGCTGGTACACTTTTCTGCTGGATCTTCTGAGTAACTGAGACTTTGCTGTAAGATTAATCTTTTGCAATGTAGGGGTTCATAAAGTGATTAGAGACCATCACTGGTAGGTAGTAGAATCATCTTGTAAGGTGACTGACTTGTGTGTTTTAAAATCCCTTTTCAAAATACTATCTCCTCCTGCAATGCTGTAATACAATTGCAAAACCAAAGTCCAGGAGCTCATGCTCACTTTAGCAGTATTGGCAGCTTGAGGGTTCAAAGATTTGGTTTCTGTTCTTGGTGGAGGTGCTTTCTGTCGCTACTCTCCTGCTTCATTTTTATGTTCAAGCATCTCCTGACAACCTTTAAGGTGCCCGCTTAGAGAAAGGAGCAGCTTGGAGAGATTGCTGCAGGTATGCAGTAAGAACAATACGCAGCTGGTAGCTCTCTTGGACAGTTCATCTAGCTTAGATGAAAATGAAATCTAGAAACCTTCACTTCCCTCTGTCCCCTTTTTTCTTTCTTTTACCTTCTGAGCGAGTATTAGTACACACAAAAAATTGCCAGCTTGATCCTAAAGCTTTTTTTTCTTTTTCCTGATTAAGCAAGATTGCGACACTCCATTCTGTTTGAAGATAGGACAGGTTGTTTTTATAGTTTATGTAATTTTTTTTAAACTTCTGAGCTCCTGATCAGCATTCTCATTAGCAGTAACGCAATTGTGCAGCTATAGTAGAGCAGCTATACAGGCTTGTTTTGCTTTGTACCTAATGATAAAACTTCTTCATTGCTTCTACAAGACTCGGTTGAATCTGCCAGGAGCTGTTGCTGGGGGTGAGAGTAGGCTTCTCCACCTTTTCCTTTGCGGGGGCCTTTCCTGTTCTGTGTGTGTGGTGACTCCGGGATGGGTCATTTCTCAGCCCTGGGAACCATGGGGCTGTTTGAAAAGTTGAGTGTTCCAGAACTCCGAGCAGTGCTCGTGCAGCTGCCCCCGGCCGTTGGTTTCAGCTTCCTGCTGGTGCTTCTGAGGAGCAAGGGGAGCTGTCCGAAAATCGGGGCCCTGCTTCAGCACACCTTGGAGGATGGCGTACCACTGGGGATACCTCGAAGGTTTGCTTTACAGCCCGAGAGGCTGGATACTGAATTTGGTTTGAAATGGGAGGTTAACTTTCGTAGAAACCACCGTTTCTTAGCTCGTGTCAGTTGTTCAGTGAGGATTGTAATGCCTCAGGCCTCGGTTATTCTGCGTTAGGATGGGAAAAGTACCTAAGCACGTGCCTAATTTAAAATGTGCTCAGGTCCTGTCAGCTTGAGCGGTGATATTTTTTGGAGCTGGCATCACTGAAAAATAATTTTTACAGGACTAGTTTGGTTTCCTTCAGTAAGGAGCTGGGGTACTAGGCTGTCAGGCAAAAGAGTGGGTAGGAATAGGAGAAGGGCGTCAGGTCGAGGAGAATCAGACCACCTTGTCATTGTAAAACACTTGGTAAACACTTTGTAAAACGCTTTTCCAGTCCGAAGGTGGCATTTTTTGGGTTACTTTGTACTTGAAGTGTACCCCAGAAGTGCCTAAAATAATTAGACAATAGGAATATAAACACGTAAGGGACCTACAGCCTTCCATGCTCTAAGAAATACAGAAAGGAACAGAAGAAAACTACGAAGTAGTGGAATGTTGTTCTTTCTATTTCTTACTATCAAGCGAGTTCAAACATATCCTGATTATAGCTTCCCTGCATCACGCACGTGCTGCCAATATTTTGCCTATTAGTTGTGTTGGCATGGCTGTGTTTTGCTCCAAACATCTCGAACATAAAGTGATAACGGGAATTTCGTGCAGCACGCGTAGTCTGCTTTACTTTCAAGGCATTTTACAAAACTCGATCCTTGCAACATGCCCGTGTGGTTGGTAAATAAAGTAGTATGAACTCTGCTTTAAAGCTGGGGGAAAGAGCGAGTGAGAGGAGTTCTGACTTGCCCAAGGCCATGAGGGAATCGATAGTGAGCCAAGATTAGAGCTTTGGGAGTCCTGTACTTGGCGCGTGAAGTGGTAGCTCGCTCTCTGAAGGGTAACCGTGGATCTCGTCTGAGTGCGGGGTGGATTTCATGTTCAAATCATGCATCAGCAAAAGGAACATTCTGCTTTATTTGAAATCTGTTACATCAGATCTGCCATATGTCACCAGGCTGAAAGTTCTCGCTGCGACTTCTCTAATTAAGGAATCCTGCATGCTTAGCTTTGTACCCCAAGGAACCTGAAAATGAGAGGGGTGCCTGGTAGGATTTCTGTTGTTGTTACAGCGAATGTCACAAGGCAAACAAATGCTTTGTTTGTACACATCTGATAAAGGTGTCTCTTTAAATGTTGAGATTTAATGGGAAATATAATTGTGATTCGACTAAGCTGAGCTATGAAAGACATTAACTTTGCTTACTGCTCGCTTCTGTTATGGAAAACACTGCTGCTCCCTGCAAGAAGAGCACACATGGATTTGTTTTATATACCTGTCCACACTTCAGGTCACCGTCTGTCTATGGCTTGGATATCACTAGTTTTGTGATGTTGATAGGTGAGTAAAAGTGAGCACCTTGTGTTTTTGGGGCATTTTGCACTCTGCTGTTGTAGGAAGCTGTATGGTGTTTGCACGCTCAGTGAGCTGAACGAGTTTCCCATCTCTGGAAACGTCTGTGGGTTACTCTGAAGTGCAACTTCTTGGTTAGAGGACCACCAATTTGGTGCTGCCTGGGACTCGAGTCACTCATACAGGGCACTGCAGCAATGCTAGCAGCTGAGAATGAAAACGTACCAGCATTGGACACTGATGTGATAAGACACAAATCAGTAGGTAATGCAAACGCTCTTCAAACGAAACCTTTTGGTGTATGAAAATCCTTCCTGTTTGTCTGCTCTGTCTCGGGAAACGATATGTAAATATAATCCTAAGAAGTCCGTGAAGGAGTTCAGGAGCACAGATAAAATACTGGTAGTAGCCCATGTGGGTTTTAAGAGAAGAGATGGGCTGGTGGAAAGCCTGCTCTCTGCTCTCACCAAAACTGACAAATAATGCGAGTCTCTTTGGTATGAAACAGGCATAGAAACCACATACAGGCAGGGCACGTTAAACGCTTCTGGGCTGCTATTTGCAGTTCTCGTCAGAAATATTTGAGACAAACATTTTAACCTGAAAATAACTCATCTTGTCAACTCTCGTCAGGGTTGTTTGGTGTGGTGAAACTTTTTATGAATGTTTACAACTCCATTTATCTGTCTGCATCCGCTCCCTCAGTTTGCTGTCACTGCTTGATGTTAACAAGAATGCTTCTGCCAGTTGGAAGGCACTAAGTGTTGCCGAGCTAACTTTTTGGTAGGTGTGCTACCTCTTGTGAGAAAAGATTTGAAGAAGCAGCTGGATGAAAACATGTAACTTTGAAAAATGTGTTTCCCACAACTGAAGGCAGTGAGAGGAAAGAATTTTCAGTGGTACCTTGCAAGCAGCTGCTTGGTCTGTATCATAAACTGAGAAGCTGAAGGAAGACTGAGCTCAGAGAGCTTACCAGGAGATTTGTGAGTGCCTGTCCACCATTGGGATGTTCCTGCTCGTAAGTTGTGTCACCCGTGAGCATCACAGCTTTCCCTCCTGTACGTCGGGACTGAAGCCTCAGCACACCTCTGACAGGTTGCACGTGGCTGTTTTAACAAGACGGTGGCTGTGCGGATACTCAGGAGCTGTGTTTGTGTTGTTACGAGTTGTTAATGCCCTGACTTGAGTTTGGTTTTAAACTAATTAAGTTCTTGATGAAACGCAAGAGGCTGTAGTTTATTTATATTGATACAGGATTCCTAAAAGCTGTATAACCTTTTTTTGTCTGAACACAGGCTTTGCTGCATCACCCCTCCTGCACGTTTCCTCCTGGCAGCAGAAGGGAAACGGTTCATACAGCAGGCGGCTTTTCCAGAGACACAGTTGTGTCCGCACTGCACGTGGTTACCCTGAAATATTGGGGCAGAATGGTCCCGTTTCCACCTGAAACGTTGAGAGAAGTACAAAACCTGTGTACAGATGAGGCTGTAATTAAACAGCTGTAAAGATCGTGTGATCACTCATATTTCAAATTAAACGAGACCTTTTTCATCGAGACCACAGACACATGAATAGGTTAGTGTAGAAAAACTGCTGCCTCAGGAGCAAATTATGATTATTTTTTCCCCCTTCCAGGACAGTTTTACCTCAGCTTAATTTCAGTTTTTCACCCCAGTTCTATTCTGTAGTAATTTCCTTCCAGAAATGCTGGTCTTTTTCTGGAGGCACCGGAGTCTCGAGGAACCGAGAGCCAAGTTTTTACCACAAAGCCTCCTGCCTTGGAGTAATTTTCTTCATATGTCTTTAGTGGAATATTTAAGGTAAAATAAGTCTCCTTGAGGCCTTAGTTGTGCCTTTAACCAAGTGCTTTTTTAATATAGATTTTTTCGGTGAGGACAAATCGTTGATTATCATTGCTATGTAACGGTATAGGTTATCAATATATAATCAAGAAAGAAGTGATAACTATAGGGAGCTGAGAGCAGGCTCAGCACTGCCTTGGCAGAGCTGTTCTTAAGGCCCTGTACAAACACAGACATAATCTGTCGTCCTGGAGCTTTTGTCAGGTTAGAAATAACATGTTAAAAATACGACTTTCTGCACTTGTATTACCAGTGATGAGAAAGTTATGCGTGGATTATAAAGGGCTGACTCTCAGCAGAGTGCAGAAGTAGGCTGTAAATCCTTGTACCCAGGGACAGTCCTTTTACTCAATATTTGTATGGGGTTTAGCACAAGGTTTGACTGTTGCCACGCTCTTTGTGCTATTTAGAAAAGTATATTGAGAAAAATCGAGTAACTTGTTGTTAGCGTACAACTCTATAAATATATATACGTTATTTATAAGTTGATGAATCAGAACCATACATTACGAGCACCACTTATCTTTAATTGTGATGCTTTTTTCCTTAAAATGCATTCCTAAACGATTCTTCTTTCCCAGTAATGCACTGCCGCCGGTACCTGGACAACTGGCCACACAACACTTGCATGAGTGAGTGGCGTTGTTTCACGTGGCGGTACGACTGCTGTAAGATCTTGCCTCGAATCTGCCTGCCTGTAAAAGCAGTCCAGCTTATTCCACCTGCTCTGAGAACCTCACACCGCCTGAGTTACGCTGGTAAAAGCCCTCCCAGGCCTTCTGCACAGAGCAAAGCACGTGCTGGGTGCTGTGCAGCCAGCCAGCGCGGATCCACCTGCAAAATGTGCTGGAGATAGCAGCGAATAAACAAAAGCTCAGCGCTGAGCTGCGGTGCCGTGCCCCCCGTCCTTCCTACACGGCTCGGGGGGCAGCGGGGCTGGGGCAAGCTGTCTCCACACCTCTCACACTTTATGAATCGAGCAGCTCGGTGAGGGAGGGTCAGGTGTAGCCCGGCGCTCAGCGGTACCAGCATCAGGTGCGTTGCAGCTGAGTGGCGGCGCGGCGAGTGGGACCAGTCACGCCTGTGAGTCAGAAGCGCAGCTCCCAGGAATTGCAGCACCCGTGGCGAGAGGCAGAGGAGGTGACCCAAGAATGTTTGCTGAGGGATTGGTGAAGGAGGTGGAAGGGATCTCGAGTCCGAAGGCTCGGAGCGGCCGAACTCTGCACGAGTTTGTAGGGATGTGTGAGCGGCTGTTGGCGCTTCACAAGCAGCTGTGTGTCATGTTTGCTTTTCGGTGGTGTTAAAGAGTGGACCAGGAAAAGAGGCAAGTGGTGACGCCACGAACTTGGAGCTCCTATTTCCTAGCATTCTTCCTTTTTTTTTTTTTTTTTTTTTTTTTTTTTTTTTTTTTTGCAGAGTATAGTTGGGTTTTCTTCCCTCCCTCCCCTCCGTGGGGGAGGGGGAGAGCAGGCACTAATTATTTATAAGTGTTAGTCATACCCAGTCATTAAGCTTAGTCATTACTCAGGACTGTGCTTTTGACGGTTAGTAAAATCAAAACTAGGCTTCGTTTCGCTTAAAAGCGTTGCGAGCGTGAGCTTACAGGTGTGAAAATACTTTTATTTTTGTGTTCATACCCCGGCTGAAACAGCAGCGCTGTTTAATAAGCGTTGCTATCAGCCAGGTGACGTGCAACATCACGTCCACGGTGAGCATTTGTATTTGAACTCGCAGGCATTGTGTTTGGTGTGTTCTCAAGGCAGAACACCTCCTGTATCGGCAGTGGGAGCCATAAAATCGCAGGCTGCTTCTGCAGAGGAGGGTCAGAAGTGAAAGCTTGCACTGGGGCTGCCCTTGTCTAGGGAATTGTCCAGCGTGGGGTCCCTGTGGCTCCATGTGAAAAGGCAGCACCTGCAAAGCTTCGTGTCCCTGCCAAAACTGCCCAGAGCAGGGCATTTGCGGGGCACTCAGCTCTTTTAGGGTGTCACTTTTAGCAGGAGGGCAATGAGCATTGACTGCAGCGTTCCTCGCTAGGTGTTTGTGTGCAGGCTGTGGTGAGCTCAAAGCAGCGTGCCCATTTCCATTCCATCGCATGCTTGAACAGCTCCCGTGTGCTGGTACACCTTGGTGTAGGCAATGTGTTGGCCAGAAAGGAAGGCTGGCTGGGTTGTAAAATCCCCGATTCAGAACGACATCAAAAGAATTAGCAACCCTCTGTTCGGTGTCTTCCTTTCTCAAAGGCAAATCCGATTCTGGCATCACCGTGGTGGTGTTTGCTGTGAGTACATTGAAATTAGCAGCGGAGCTAAGTCTGCATCGCTTCGGGAATCAATAATTAAAGTAATTGGTTTAGGACCTGGTAGTGTTTTTCTTTCTTAGTTCTTTCTGCACCAGACGAAAGGCGGATTTGTGTGCTGGTTGGGCTGCAGTTCGACAGAGCTCGCTGCTGTTCTGCCCCGATCTGCCTGACCAGGAAGGAAAGCTAACACGCCTTCAAGGAATAAGACTTTCCAGAACAGTCAAAAGAGTTTCAGTTCACATCACGGTGTTGAAGCATCTGTCAAATACTTCTTTATAAAGAACAGAGGTGTTTGTCAGAGCACTTGCACACCTTTCCAGCTGAGCAGGTAACATTTCCCTGTATGGGGTCACTGCTGAACACTGTGGCTTTTTGGCATTCCAGCCTGACATTATTCCTTTCAGCATGTTCTTGAAAGACTTGGGAATCAATACTGACAAGTTGTTCACTTTGCTACTTGGAGAATATGGTGAAGTTTGGTAGTTTGAAACTAACTTCTTGCATAGTAGGAGTAAATAAAAGCTTTTCCTATGCAATGGAGTCCCTTTTGTCTCCTAACACTTTATTAGGAGTTATAAAATTATTATTACAAAGAAAGTTATTATAAAATAATCTTTTATTAGAAGTTTTTCATGATGCAGACTTGTGTACTTCATCTTAAAAAAAATAATTTAAATTTCTTCTGCTGTAGTCAGGATTCATGGTGATTTTTGAGGTCTGTTTCAGCTATTTTAGTAATAACCATAGGTCAGCTATTCAAGAAATAGAGTTTCAGTGATGCTCTGTGTTGTGTGTGCACATGGGAGGCGAGGGGGGAGCACTGACAGGCAAAAGGACTGGAGGGCTGTAGGAAACTGGAGCGGTACCAAAACTTTGAGGCTTTGTAGTGAGGTGAAATCTGTGTTTGTTCCACCTTAAGCCCAGCAGGTGCTGAGCATTTAACAGCCAGCCTTAAGGTGTGCGCAGCATCTTATGGCTGTGCGTTGGGTCCAGCTGCACAAATCCCTGGCACTCGGTGCTGTAGGGTGCCCGTAGCTCTGGTGGACGTGGTGTGTGGGCTCGGTGTGCTGGACAGCTCTAGCACTGCCTGGCAGCCTCATGCTTGCAGGCCTGCTTCTGCTGGTTTGTGTTCCTACAGGCTGTGTGGCACAGCGAGCCGTGGGTTGGTTTTCAGCTGGCATTGTGGGGTCTGAGACCTGTGCTGCACCGTAAGCACCGCGGTAACACTTGTAGGGCCGAGACACTTCTACAGGTGTCCCAAACCACCCAGGTTTGTTCGTGAAGCTTTAGAGCTTGCATTGCTGAACACCTCAGAGATTTGGGCAAGAAAATTCAGGTGAAGGTTTTCCCGGGTTGGTTGTGCAGTGCCTGAGGTTCAGAGCACCTAAACTTTGCTTGCTCCCCACCCCGCGCCCGTACCCACAGCGTGCCAGGAAATGCACGGCGCGAGGAGGGGTCCGGGCTGCGGCTGAGAAACTGCCCCGCTGTTAGGTCCTGGCTCCCTTTCTGCTTTGTGGCATGGTCCCTTCTTGATGAACTGCTGTCACAGTCTGCATGCGACAGAAAAACGCATGGAAATTATTAATGCAATTAATGGAAGCTCGGCCGAAGTCCTGACCCGTTTTTACAGCCCCAGCAATATGTCATGTTGAATCCAAGCGACTTTCAGTTTCCCTTTGAATCTGTGGCTAGTACTTGGCACTCTCTGGTGGGGTTGTGCAATAATTCAGGGTGGAAGGGACCTTTGAAGATCACTTGAACTAAACCTCAGCTCCAAGCACGGTGAACTTCAAAGCCCGGTCAGGTTGCCTGGGGCCCATTCCAGCACCCTCACCTTGCAGTGCCCTGTGCTGCGCTTGTTCCACTTTGTCAGTATTTCTCCTGCTCCGGGGGGCCCCGAACTGAAGATATTCCACATGCGACCTTGCAAGTGCCAGTTAATGAGACTCACACGTCCCTGATGAAGCTGGCTCCACGTGTGCTAATACAGTCCAGTGTGTGGTTAGCTGCCTTCCCTGCAAGGACGTGCTGCTGGCTCCTTTCAGCTTGTGTCCACCAGGACCCCTGTGTTTCTTTTTTATTTTTCTGTAGAGCTTTGGTTTTCAGCCTGTGCTATAGCATGGGGTTCCTCTGTCCCAGGTTCAGGACTTGTTTGTCCATAGACTTGATGAAATTCCTATTGTCTTAATCCTCTAACTTGTTGAATTCTCCCTTAAAGGCTGCCCTTCCTTGTAGCATATCAGCAGCTCCCCCGGTTTGTTGCCCTGTGCAGGCTCGATGAGTGTTTTCCATCCCATCACCCAAGTCACTGATAAAACCGGTGAGAGGTTTTGGTGCCAGCATAAAGCCTTGGAGGTTGCCAGCAGTGGCAGTGCATCTGATGATGGTGCACAGCTCTCAGCAGGTACAGAACAACGCATCCCTGGTACCATCCAGCCCACGGCTGCGTTGCCATTGAAAGTTCTTTGCTGTTCATCCTGTTTGTAACCAATATTTCTCGTGAACTGCTGTGCAGATGGTCCTTCACGAGTGCTGTGCGCCTGATGGTTTATTATAGAAGCTCTTCTTTGACACTCATAAGCAATTCCAAACCTGTCTAAAGTTGTCCTGTGCGAGGGGAGGCTTCCTTGGCTTACTGAGATTGTCACGGAGCTGCCAGGAGCTTGCAGACCCGTAGCCTACATTAGCTGGCTTCGGTAGGTTCTTCCCTCTTTTACTGGCTTCTTATTCCTGCGGAGTGAGAACTTTATAGGCAGGCCAGTTATCATAAGAGGAGTTAGTGTTGGTGTCAGCACCAGGCTGTCCTTCCCTCCCTGTACGAAGGGCCGCTGGCATAGATGTAATTGCTGTTGAATGCTCGCCCTGTGGTTAATCCAGGCAGCGATCCTTTGCTCCAGCTGTCTCTCCACTTTTCTTCCACCTTTTTTATATTGGGAAAATCTTAAAAACTTCTTTTTGTAAAGGTTTTGTCGTTCCAGGGGTCTCTGTGCAGCTTGATCAAATCACCTAAAGAGCATTGACTCACCCCCCTGCTTCTTAGGGTGTCTGTGGTGTGTAGGGGATCAACTTGCAGACCCTTACGGACACTTGCTTTCCTGTTCATTGCAACAATCTCTTCTGACAACACAGAAAGGATACTGATACTATCATAAAGCTTTCTTCTGCTAACAGGGCACTGCCCGTGTACAATTACTGTCAGATTTTTATGCCAGCTCAGAGTTGGTAACATCTTGTCGCAGCTGAGTGTGTGCCTGAGAGCTGTGGGTGCTAACTGCTTTGGCATTAAGATAACCTCTTAGGTGAAATTTCCTGGTAAATCTAGATAGGATTTGAAGATTTGTCAGGTTCCAATGAACTTTAAGATCAATTACCTTATTTTCTAGAGATATTTGTTCGAACTTTGATTTCCTGCACCTGGACTGTCAGTCCTCTAGTTATTCTATGGGGCTTGGATGTCTTTTCTGACATGGGCGCTGTGTGTTGAAGGTGGTGCTGTGCTGTCTAACAGTGCTTCCTGAGCCTAAGGGTGTGTGGTTTTTCTTTTCCTGGAAGCAAAGCTCAGTTCCTTTTTTGCTTTGAGAAGAGAATCTCAGAGAATTTCCTCCGAAGACTGGAAAAGCGTATCTTCTGTGTGATTCCAAGAGCATGCATCCATTAACTCCTCTGTGTCTGTCTCAGCTACAAAAAAAAAAATAAAATTATTAGAAGTCTATGTTCATTAACGATGATTCTGAGTAGGTCTGGATCAGACCATGGGCTGTACTGTGGGTAGTGAGCAAAATCTAAGTTTCAATCTATTTGTTCTTCAGGTCGGTATCAGAAATGCTGCAGTTGCTTTTGATCTGATAGGACACTTTGTAGGTTTTGTATTTCACAGCTACGGAAGAGTTTCAGTCCTTCATGCAGGTATGACAGGAAGGAATGCCCGTGCTTGCTGTCCTCGTGCTGGGTGCGTGCTGCAGTTTCAGCACCGCCTGGTGTGCGAGTAGTCCCTGAGCAGCGCATCCATCACTTGCTGTGAGCTGGGCTGACACCTGGCTGTGTCTGCTGGGTGTGCTCATCAGGATGACACTTCTGGACCCTGCAGCTCCTCAGGGCTGTACCCTGCAGATGCCTGCTGTACCTGCTGGAAGTTTGAATTCTGTCATTCCAGCTCTTGTACGTGTTATTAATCCAGCTTTCTAGGTTTACCAGAGAAAACATCTTTGGTTCTCTCAAATATAGAGGTTCCCTGCAAGAGAGAAGCTGCGTGTCTCAGGAGTTACCCAGGGTGGTCTACAGAGGCTACAAGATCACTTTTTATTTTTCTATCTTTATTATTCTGATAGGAGTATTTTTTTCTTTAGCCTTTGCTAAGGCATGACATCTTTCAAAGGAAGGGGAAGGCGTTAGAAGAAAGCCTGGTTTGTGTTTCTCTGACATGTCATATGGGCAGAGCTCTTTGCATTTTATTCCACTGCGCAATTTTACAACTTCTATTAATTTAAGAAAAAAAAAAAAAAAAAAGAACAAAACCCTTTGAAAATAGAAATGCCATTAGCAAATAAAATACAAATAGCAAGAGGCAAAGAAGACAATGTAGAGTCATGCCACTGTGCCATATAGTAATGAACTTTTCCACCCAAAACGTCTCTTGAAAATTAGCAAGATCTGGAAAGTTCTCTGCAACAAGAGTATGTGAGATGACCGTTGCACCAGTTAGGAGGACAAATCCTTGTCGGTGTAAGGAGAAACCCAACTCAATTTTGCTAATCCTTCATTTGGAGCCGTGATGAATTGTTTAATTCAAACTAAAATAGGAGCCTCTTTCAGGATTCTGTTAAGCTTCAAACTTCTAACAAAAATAGTAATTAATTTTAATTTTAATTAGTTTTTTAATGAGGGCTTTGGAAAGAATGCTTGAATGTTTGCATTTTTAACAACGAATATGATTTTTGTAGTACATATTATTAGAGTTTCTAGGAAAAAAAAGGCAGCGATATTTAATATATGCAGGGATTTTATTGTCACTTCTTTCTAATAGAACATCTGCAATGATCTTTGTTAACTGATTGGCCTGAAACAGCGATTCAGCCACTTGGGGAACAAAAACCTGGATTGTAAGCTTGAAACAAAAAGCATTTTTAATTCTTAAGTAAATGTGATGCTGAGTTTAATGGAGAAGTGAAGTACCTGGGTACAGTACTAGCTGTCGTCTAGTACCTGCTGGTCCTTTCTGGTCCGGATCATACAGCATTTGTACCCTTATGCTATGGAGTGTGAGATTATGGTATTTCTCTGTATATCAATATTTAAAATATACATTTTTGGAACTGAAAAGATGTATATATTCACACATGAAGCTCCCTTTTACAAATTGCCAGCAAGGTCGGAGAGATGTGAAGTGGTCAGTCAGAAATCAGTCGCCCTCCTTGTGTTACGGATGAATTTCTGCACGAAAGTTTCACTAACAAACTTCATCTCCGTCTAAGTTCTTACACCTTTTTTGAAATTATCTCTATTCCAACAAGACACGATTTCAGGCAGGTAATATGTGTGAAATCATCGCGCTGTGATTAAAGCTTATGCAAGGCTGGGCTGCTGCTTGTAATTGTCTCTGCGCGTACACGTAGCCGGTGAAGTGCTATTGCACAGCAATTTATCTGTCAGCGGTAGACCCTAACTTAAAGATATATTAGAAACTGTATAAATTGAAAATAACTGTGTATCAAACAGGAGTGCAGTAAAAAGGAGCTATTTAAACAAGGACAGATAGGAATGTAGCTGTGCGTGAATTACTTTTTTATTATGACTTCAGGACTGGAGTGAAGATTCAGGCTTGCCGTAGGTAGACATCTAACAGGGCAGTGCCCTGAGCCAAGGCTTCGATTACAGCTGATTGTTTTGTCTGTCGACTGCCAAGACCTGAACTTCCTTGGTATGTTCTGTAAGCCTTACGCTAACCTGCTTTTCACCTGTGTCAGCAGCTGTGCTGTGTCACCGTGTAGGCACGCTGTAGTTTGTGTGGAGCTCAGGGAGAGCATCTCATGGTCCTGGCACGGTGCTTGCCCTGCAGCACTGGTCACCTTTGCTTTGGTGCTTATCTCCAGGTGGTATCTGTTACGCTGGGCTTCTGGAAGGAGAGAATACACAACTCCCCTAAAGAGCTTGTGGTGTGTTCAGTGTAGCAGGAAACCCCAAAATTGCATTTTTTAAGAAAACTTTGTTATGGATGTCAGTCTACTTCTGTGCATTTCAGGGCTTAAGCGAAGCCCTATGTAATTGTGCTTGACCTTTTGATTTGCTAAAAGTTAAACGCTAATCAGCCAGATTTAATATTTGACGTTGTCTTGAAAATAGCTCCTCTAATCAGGCTTTCACTGTCCTTGTGTCTTCAGCTATAATAATACCAGAGATTTCCACTGGTGCGGTGTTCAGTTTCTTCAGCTGATTATTAAGAAAGGTGACAACATTGGGCAACAAGAATTCATCACCTAAGATTTCATATTTACACATTGGGAGATTGTTGCCAAGTTCTTTTTGTGCAGGAATGAACTTGGCAAGCTAGCAAGTCACTTCTTAGGCTTTAAAATACTGAATTTCTCCTTTTTTTACTTTTTTTTTTTTTTTTTTTTTTTTTTTTTTGGTGTTGGTAACCCTGTTCCTGTGTTGTGAGGATTTTGTTAAGAACCTGTTGGTGGTTCTAATGAGCAGCAGAGAGGAGCAAGCTCTGAGGTTATAAAATTTCTTGTAAGCTGTGCTGGTGATGAGTGGCTTTGCTGTTGTAATTAAGATGCATCTCTTGACATAAGTCACAGGAAAAAAGACCTTGCTTTTTGTGGTGGCATGGAAAATGGTTTTCCAAGCTTGACAGCTAAACTTAAGCATATTTAGTTCTGCAGTCTTCAAGATTATAAACATTTTCCCCCTCCACCATTCCTTCAGAAAGACAGCTTGAGAATATGTGCTTCTAGATACAGCTCTTGTCCGTAGCACGTAGTGCTCCCACCTTAATGCTTCTAAACAAGCTGTGATAGAAATTTACCATTTTATGTAAATGAGCTTTTTGATGTAAATTAACATCTGTGTAATACTAATATAATAATGTTTTCCTTTTGATCTCATATTTGTAAAAATCAGTATATGGATTTTGTAGCTGAACACTAATTTTCAAACCATCCAAGCAAACTTTTTAAGGCGCTGTCTGTAGACATTTCAACACTTCGACTAGAAAACCAAATAAAAACTTGATTCTGTTGTGGTAGTCATGCTATGAGATCCCAGAGAAGAGATCTGTCTCCATGGATCACATATAGGCTTTTTATCCACAGAGTAACAACTAAAAATGCCTGGTTTCAGTAGTGCCTCTTCATTGTCGTGGTGAAGTTTCCTCCTGTAGTTCGTTGCTCCAACAGGCTAACAGGTTTTGGGTGCCCAGTTTGTTTCCTTGGCTGGCTTATTCGGAGCTCACAAATTCCTGAGACTCTCACAGACTGAGATATGAGGAATGAATGAACCCTTGAAAAAAAAGTTCTTGTTGTCCTGATCCTGTACGTGCTTCAAGAAAAAGAGACTAGCATCTGAAAATCTGCCTGTTTGGGTCTGGTTCCCTGGAGCTCTCCGGTGGGGTGAAGTGCATCGATCGGAGTGATTGAGCAGGGAATGGCTGCCTCGTTTCCCTCTCTGTTTTATTTCCCTTTTGGGGTGTAACATGGCACAGTACAGTCTGTTGCTGATGCACATGAGTAAAATTATGATTTTATAACCGCTTTCATTACTAAATTTGTTGCAGGGAAATTAATTTAGAACTTAGACAATTGTGTTCCTCTTGCTGGTGAAACCTAGTTTGATTTTAATTTCTCAAAAAGTAACAGGAATCTTGCTTAACGGGAAGATCTTGTGTTAGTTGCTGTGTTAAATAAAGCATCTTTTACTAGAAAAACAGCAATTTTTATGTGATTACGAACTTTAACCTCTTGTCTTGTGAGATGTTTGGTCGGGAGGGATATGACTCGTATGTGCTCATGCACACCATGCAGAGCATTTTGATGAACAAAGAGTCCTTCTGCAGTTAAGCTATTCTATACAAAATATGGTAACACATCAAGGTATTTTGCTTTTATTCCAAACTACTTTTGCTAGCTGTGTAGTACTTCAACAGCGCATTCATTCCGTTTACATATCCAACTTGGATAAACCAAAAAAATGTGTTCTTTCACATTTGAAAAAGACGGTATGTTTCTTGACTAATTTCTTTTTTAACAGGCATGGTCCTTGTGCGTAGTGAGAATGGGCAGTTGCTGATGATCCCTCAACAAGCCTTGGCTCAGATGCAAGCACAGGCGCATGCCCAGTCTCAGCCTCAGAATACTATGACTCCTCGTCCTGCTACACCTACCAGTGCTCCTCCAGTACAGATATCGACGGTGCAGGTTTGTTCAGTCATTTGCAGTGTTTAAAACAAAACAAAACAACAAAAAAAGGCTTTACCTGAGAAGAATATGCCAGAAAGTAACGTGTATTTGAAGATTTGAAGAAGCCATCGATGAAACTGGTGATATACAGACTTTCCCGTGTGGCATGGGCATTGAGTTTTGTTCTGAATCTGTTACAGTTTGGCTGGCCTTCATCAAAAATATTTTTACTTGTATGCGTGGCATTAATTCTAAAACTTCTTTATAACATTAATTGAATAAAAACATTCAAGACCAAATATGGTTAATAAGGGATTGGTAGATTATATTTCAAATTAGGAACTACCATGTTTGATTATTTTTTCTCTCTCCCTAGGCTCCGGGAACGTCTATTATTGCACGACAGGTGACACCAACTACTATTATCAAGCAAGTGTCTCAGGCTCAAACAACAGTGCAACCCACCACAACGCTACAGCGTCCTCCTGTTGTGCAAGT
The DNA here is from genome assembly GCF_964035555.1 of Netta rufina. Classification (NCBI taxonomy): domain Eukaryota; kingdom Metazoa; phylum Chordata; class Aves; order Anseriformes; family Anatidae; genus Netta; species Netta rufina. The sequence goes on along the minus strand of NC_140140.1, from coordinate 13,091,033 downwards.
AAGTCTGTAGAAACAGAAGGTGTGCCTGAGGTACCTCACTTGTTAAGATAAGGTGAAAGCCTTGAAACTGTCAGAAATACAGGAATTAGAATTGGAAGCTTAGTGCATGGAAGAAATATTTTATGGATTATCCTTTCTAAACCATTTGCAGATCTTAATTTACTTTAGATTTTGGATGAGGCTATAAATATACATATACGATTTTTTAATATGTATATTTTTCATATTATACCTGTCTGCATATGTATGTAAAGGTATCCTGCTATAAGTTTTTATAATTGCAGAACTGGCCAAAATAAAGGAACTTTTATGCCTTCTCCCTCCAAAAAGTGACACTATTTTCCTTTAGATTTGGAGCTTTGGCAGTAATCCTCTGATGGATCTGAAGTCCTCCAAATCCTGCAACAAACTTTACAATTGCAAACAAACAAAAACTTGCCCTGGTAGCCTTCTCTTCCACAAGCCCTCTCGCTTTTCTGAGTTTATGCTTTGGTTTGTGTACTTGTGGAGATTCTAATAGCCCTAGGATAAACCGTGATGTCTTAGTATGGCAAGGTCTCTTCTAATTGATCAGCCTGTATTAATGAAAGGCTTTCTTGTTGATTTATTTTTTTTTTTGAGGGGGAGGAAGGGGAATGCCAAGTTTAAGACGCAGTACAGAAGTGTGAAATTCTCCCGTTGACTTCCAGGCAACAACACGATGTGATTGCTGTTGCCTAATCATATAATAGTGCTTTCTTCATCCTTGGAGTAGAGAGGATTAGAGAGTTTTCATTTAATACATGCAGGTTTTGCTGTGCATGCTGTTAACCTTTTTCCCTCTCAGATCCTTTGCCTATGCCAGTGGTCTTTCCAAGTCTAAGAGTTAATTTACCCGGGTCTCACTCATCTACGCTGCTGTTGTATGGGAGGAAAAAAATCATTCCATCTGCATATTTTTTCCTGTAATGAGCATATCATAGTCTTCATTTATCCTTATTACAAAATAATGTGATGTGTTAAATCCTTATCTCCTTTTCTGTCTCCCAAATACCAATGAAAGTTATCTTTGGCACCACTGGAGCCTTTTTCTTTGTGTATATTTGTATAAAGAGCAAGTTTACAAATAAATTGTTAAAGTTCTGTGAGCTGGCTTTAGCTTGATAAGAATTATTGTTTCTCTGATTGGGTTGTCATTAGTAATTAGAATGTGTTGGAAGTCTGAGTCGGACTGTACGTCTGAAAAGTTCTTGTTTACAGTGTTGTTTCTTTTAAGGTGGCATTCCTACCTTGAATTACCAACTTGTCTATGAAAGTAGAAAAATGTTTTGTCCTGTTGGTTATCAAAAAGACCTAGAGAAGACCAGAGTATTTGTGCCCATTGTGCTTTTTAGAAAAGTCTCCTTTTGAAAGTAGCATTTAAGGAAACAGGCAAAAATAGTTACTGCATTGATAGAAACATAGTGCTTTTTTAAATCATGTTGTGAAACAACAGAGTACAAGGGTATGTTTGTGGTATTATTTTGCGATTTTTATTGAGTAACCAAAAATCCTGCAATTGTTAATCAACTTTTGCCATTTCAGTTTTGAATGTGTAGTGTTTTGTGCCATCTGGTGGCTCTTTCTTTCCACTGCAACGGATAGTAGATGAGCAACTTCTTTTTTATAGTAGCTGTGAAAGAAGATGCCCATTGCCCTGAGGCATGGTTAATTTGATGGTCTGATAGGAAACAATAAGGTACATTCCAAGTATAATAATTTTATGTTTGTATTCTCTGCAGCCTCAGATTGTTCTGGGTGGTACTGCACAAACAACTACATTGGGGACAGCAACAGCTGTACAAACTGGAACTCCTCAGAGAACAGTGCAAGGAACGACGGCAACCTCCACTGCTGCCACAGTAAGATACTGAGTGCATTTAAAAACCCTTTTATTACAACCATGTGTGTATATTTATGCACATATACACACACAGGCACTGGTCTGAGTGGAGAGTAGTAAAGGTGTAAGAGTTCTGTTATCTGATGGCCTTGGGAAAACAGTAAATTTTTGGCAGTACAATATAACTTACAAAATGTGAACACTTTTTGTAATTCAGGGACCTGAATTAATAAATATTATTATTCAGTGATGAACTAGAGGAGGACTTTATTTCTCAGAATTCAGATCAGAGTATTTATGACAAAGAATTTATTTTCCTTTCTGTTTCCCTTCTACTTCCCCTGCCTGCCTCCATCAGGAAACTATGGAAAATGTGAAGAAATGCAAAAACTTTCTATCCACATTAATAAAACTGGCATCATCTGGAAAACAGTCTTCAGAGACTGCAGCTAACGTGAAAGAATTGGTACAGAACCTACTGGTAAGGAAAGCTCATATGAAAGTTCATTAAAAGTTGTAAGAAACAATATGTGGGCAAATTTACACTCAAAACTGAGTGTTTATGATGAGGAAGAAGTTTCTAAAATGTGAGATAAACCAAATACTGCTTTGCATGTATTACAGTATATGCATAAATTTTCTTTTGAAGCTTGTAAATCAGACATTGCTGCTCATATTCATGCATGAGAACTTAGCCATGACGTTTGTTAACTTACTGTAATGGACCTATGCGAGTTAAATTTAAGTGCAAATAATATAAATGATGACTCTTTAAATTCTATGATTTTTATTGATAAAGCAATGAATAAAGAGATGAGTTATGAAATGTTGGATAAGACAATGCAGCTAGTACAATAGCTAAGTGTAGGAAACCACAAACTTTTACAAAATAATAAATAATGTTACCTAAAGCTAATGTTAAAGCTTGACTAACATAATATTTATGAAATGAATAGTAATACTACTCATCCTCGTTGTGAGCAGCCTTCAATTTAAGGCAGAGGTGTGTATTCCGGATGTTATGAGATAACCAGAGGTGGTCACAAGACTAAAAGTCAAAGTATCCTCCTAAGAGGAATATACAACTAGTTTTGTGAAAAATATGCCACCTTAGTATATGATGGGCACACCTTTAATTATTTGAAATGGAGGAGCTGTAGTACTTTGGAAAAGAGAACACCAGAGATGGGGCTGCCAGGCTGTTCAAAGCAGTTGACAGTTCTTGATAATTCTCTGTGGCTGACGTCTTAAAACTGCATTCAAAAATCATTGCTATGATAAAACTTGATAACTAAAATTAGCGGGGGATGATAAAACTGCTTATTTTCTATAGATTGCTAAGACTTAAATTTTTTGCTTGTTGTTGAATAAATGTAAAAGGTAATTTCTGCAAGTTCATTTATTTTGTTTTTCTGTTCTGAAGGATGGAAAAATTGAAGCAGAAGACTTCACCAGTAGGCTCTACAGAGAACTTAATTCTTCACCTCAACCTTACCTTGTGCCTTTCCTGAAGGTAACTTGGGTTCACAAGTCCTCATGTATAACTGTGCTTATCTGCCTGCAGCAATGAGCACAAGCACATCTTTTACCAGTACAGATGGAATTCTGAGATGATATAGATGGAAGTTTTAAACAGTGCCTGGTTAGACTTCTGCTCCCTTAAAACAGTATTTCTATCTCTTGGTTCCAAAGGTTTGTTAGCGTGATTCATTGGCACAACCAATAATACAATTTCTATTAGTGTCAAATCATTGCTACTTTAAGAAATCTGAAAAGTGTGGGTTGTTTTTCTATTACTTACAAGCTGTTTCCTTCCATAGCATTAAGCCTATGAATTGATTTATTATCATCTCTTTAGTCTCTTAAAAAAAAGTAGGGATTGAATGATACATAAAACTGTACCTTCTGGACAAACTCATGCTCTTATTCTATATGCCACATATTCATACAGATGAATAGGAAATTTGTCATCTCAATAATAAACACCATTTGTCCTGAACTTTTTAGTAATTCGACGCATTTCAAAATATTGTTTATTCTGAAACATTTACTGTCTGAAAAATCAGAGAAAGCACAACAGCACTATGGTAAGAGTATAACTCTGCTTGACTAATGTATGATTAAGGGATATAGTTGTAGGTGTGTGTTGACATTTCTGGATTCTTAAATACTTGTTCATACGTGAGTTGTTCGCAAGGACAAAAATTGCAACCACAGGTAGCTAATGGAAGAATTCAGTAAAACTCTGCAGTTTCCTAAGCCATCGCATCTCATAGGTTGCTATATGCAGTCAAGTGAGGCAGCATGAGCTTAGACTGTTAAATACGTACCAAGGGTTCCAGATGGGCTCAACATCCTTAGATGCCTGATGCCCAGGTTTCCACAACTAAAGGTCCTGTTACTCTGTCTAGCCTTAAACTTGAAGTGGCATGGTATTTTTGTGTGCTGCTGTCATATTTTCTCTTCCAATGTAGATGTCCATGCAGACCAATGCAGCACACTGACATTAAACGCATTGCTTTTCATGATTAATGTTTTCTTCTGTTATCTAGCATTAAGATACTCAAACAAATTATTTCCCTTCCTCTTTTCAGAGGAGTTTACCTGCCTTGAGACAGTTAACACCAGACTCTGCAGCTTTCATTCAGCAAAGTCAACAGCAGCAGCCAACAACGCAAGCAACGACTGCACTTACGGCAGTGATGCTAAGCCCGTCGGTTCAGCGCACAGCAGGGAAGGCGACTGCAACTGTAACGAGTACTCTCCAACAACCTGTAATCAGCCTAACTCAGCCTACACAAGTTGGTGTTAGTAAACAAGGGCAGTCTACACCACTGGTACGTAAGTTGAAGCACGTCAGCTGTTACTACACAGTTGTTTTTTCAGAATGCAGTGAGTTTGCTTCACAAATTGGTTGTTTACCTCAGTCAGATCTTTAACCTTTTTAGAGAAGAGAGCTACTAAGAAGAAAAAAGGTATAATTTAGAATCCATTCACGATTAAAGTACTGTATTTCCTGCTTTACCAAGAAATATTGACAGATTTTCTCAATCACTGCATCCCGTGAGCGCAGTGGTTACAGAGCATTTTTCACTTCCCATTTTGTAAGTCTAACAACAAATTACCCCAAGAGAAAAGAGAAAAATTTTCTTAGGCCTGCATGTAAACCTTAAAGAAAACCATATAAGAATATTACAATATGCACCACCTTTTTTCCTGTTCTCATAACAAAGCAGTATCTGCACCCAAGCTATTTCTAGGATATGTATTAATATGTGTTATTAAATTGCTAGGGTTTCTTGCTGCTTAGTACATAAGCATTGTGTGTAGAACATTTGCCATGCATCTGAGCTTCTCTATCCAGAAATTTTTAAATAAGATGAAGAGATTGCTTCTGTCAATTTATAAATACTTTCTACTTAACTTGAAAGAAAATTGGTGATCATATCAGTTTTATGGTCTTTATAGCCTAGGCATTACAGCACAGGGTTAGGGACCTAGGGAAGAAAAAGAAATTGAACACTATGTATGTTTCTATATCTAATGCAGAAATCACAGGTAGAACTTTTACCAGGGTTGTTGTGATTATAGGTAGCTTTTTGTTTTTTAATAGCAGTAAGGCTTTTTTTGTATCACAGAAAGTGGATTACTTTTCCGCTGAGTAATAATTTGTCTAAAGAAACTCAAATACCTTAAAATGTGCTGATTCTAAATCAATGAACAGATGTGTTAAGATTATAATAATTTATAAGTTTATTGTTGGGCTTTTTTCTTCCCACCAGATTCTTAGCCTTAGTTGTTTCAGATTGTTCACAGTTCTTCTTTTTACTTATCTGCAGGTCATCCAACAGTCTCAAAAAGCAGGGACATTGATAAGGCCTCCACAGGTAACGTTGACACAGACACCGATGGTAGCGTTGCGGCAACCACATAGTCGTATTATGCTTACTACTCCTCAACAAATTCAACTGAATCAACTTCAGACAGGTAGGAGGTCAAGATATTTAGTACATATTGCATTGATAGCACTAACTGAAGTCCGTTTTGTTACTGTCAGTTCTTAAGTGCCCTGTAGCTGTACGCTGGCTATTACAGTACAGATAAAATTTTCAGTGCGTATTGCCGTAGTGGCTGGGGGTGTGGATATGTTAGGGCAGCATTTACAGTCAAGTAAAATGTCTGGGAGCTGGAAGTGCATGGGAGGGTCCTGCCTTAGGTGGGTGAAATGCTGGTAGAAACTGAGTCTTTGTGCCAGGCCCCTGCCATTACTACCTATGACTGGCATGTAAATCTGAACTCTGAAATTTGATGTACAAATGTTGTCTGTCTTCTTGCAGTACCTGTGGTAAAACCAACAGTATTACCTGGAAACAAGGCTATTGCCACTGTTTCAACACAAGTAGCTGCTGCTCAGAAGAATAAACTGAAAGAACCTGGGGGAGGTTCTTTTAGGTGAGGAACCATATGCTTATTTGTACTTGTACTGCCTGGGCAACCTGCTGAGCTCAATGGGATCCTTTTGTGTAGTCCAGTGGTGCTGAATCAGGCTAGGTAAACTCACAAGAACTAGAAGTGAATTTTCTGTAGCAGGTTTGCTACTTAAAGACTTGTACAAACAGCTGTGGGTATACTTGTGCCAGACTGGTTTTAGCATTTAGCTGGCACTAAGGATAGATATCAAACCTCACAAACAAATCTTGTCTGGACAAGCAAATAGAATTCATTCCTCTGCTCCTGCCAACTCTGCTCAGGTCGTTTGGACGTACGGCCTGTTGTACAGTGATGAGTGCAGTTTATTATTGTTTGGTGGTAGTGATGTCTAGTCTCCTGTTTCTCAAGATGCTAAAATGTTGCATAAGAAAAGAGCTTAAGAAAAACAGTTAGGAAGTGCAAAATGGCAAAAATACTTTGGAATCAAATGTTAGTTTTATTTTAGTGTATAATAAAAAATAAAATGTAAAAATGAAATAAAATATTCAGATTTGTTGTGGAACTTATGTGCAGTTGAGGTTTTGTAGCAGTGTGTGTAGATAAAAGAAGTATCATGAAATGTTATGGTTGTAATGAGTTCTCGTTTCTTAAGGGATGATGATGACATTAATGATGTTGCATCAATGGCTGGAGTCAACCTGTCAGAGGAAAGCGCTCGAATATTGGCAACAAACTCTGAGCTAGTGGGCACGTTAACAAGGTCCTGTAAAGATGAAACCTTCCTCTTCTCAGCACCTTTACAAAGAAGGATATTAGAAATAGGTATGTTGATGTTTTTAGAGCTTTAAGAAACAAATTTCACTAGTGTTGGGTGTACTTGAAGACATTTTCCACAGAAATTGATTTGAATAATTTTGAAGTTGCTAGAATACCTTTTGTGTATTTGGATGCTTGTGTGGGCAGTCATTCAGCTTATGAAAGTAGAAAAACAGTGTAAGCAATAACAAAGCTATAGAAATATTTCCTAAAATGATGGCAACTTAACATCAAAATTACTGGACCTGGTTAAAATTCTGACTGTATAAAATGATAGAGCAGCTAAAATAACCAAATTTGTTTTTAAAAAAAATAAATCCAGAAACAAATTTATCATATTTATGTACAAGTTTAAAAATGATAGTATAACTAAAAATGTTCTTAGGTTACTTGCTTTACTGTGGCATGCAACATTTGTTAAGTCGTAAATTTTGTTAAGCTAATGTAAACTTTTATATGCATACCATTTCCTGTCTAATGCTTGTTCTCAGAAATACGTGAAGGCCTAATTTTTTTGAAGTGCTTAAATTTTCACGATTGAGATTGTCCAGATGTTTAGCTGCATGTTATATTTTTTTTTTTTTTTTTTTTTTTTTACAACTTTCTGTCCTGATCGTAGGTAAAAAACATGGAATAACAGAAATCCATCCCGATGTAGTTAGCTACGTTTCACATGCTACACAACAAAGACTACAAAACCTCGTGGAAAAATTATCGGAGACTGCTCAACAAAAGAACATTTCTTATAAGGTAACTGTATTTAATTGCACAGATAAAATTGCACAGTTTCCATGCTGTGATACATGTGTTTAGATGTTCTTCATTCTGTAAAGTTCATTTGTTTATTGTCTCTGACTGATTTACCTTAGACTAAGATTATTAATATACATAGATGATTAGAATACTTCAGCTTGCCTTGCAAAATTTTTTTCAAGACCATGTTTAGGAGCTGTCCTCACCCCTTTATTATGTCAAATGTTTGAAGTCTGAGTGATTGTACAATGAGAGAGGCAGATAAAAGATGTGATTTAGTATTGTTCACCACACCCAAGCATTATGTGCCATCTGGTGAAGGTCAGTCAGCATCAAGTCTCCCAGTGGAAGGCTGAATGATGTGATGGAAGAGCATTTTTCATTTCCTTTCTTCAAGTGCACAGCATCTTTGCAAACAAGCTTTTTGATCTTCTTCTGAAACTACATAGAGGTGCTCATCTCCAGAAGCCTCTTTTGTGCTCAGTGATGATCTATTTGTAGAGTCCTTGTGTTCTTTTATTTCTGTAATTCAATCTATATAGGCCCAGCAGGTCCTGAGAGAAAGACTTGGGGGGAGGAAGGTGAATCATTGAACATGCAGTTAATATTCCCTTTCAAGGAAATATTCTTTGGCTATGCTGACCTTCCAAAAAGGTATACACTAAGTCACAGAAGTACAACTCTACAACTGCTCAAGCATGAAGAGGATGCAGCAAAATTTAGCATTGAGGCTTACACCACGTTATATCCTTTCTTCCCCCAATGTGAGCATATAGGAGAGAAAAATATATCATATTTTCTTCTCCTTTTTGGTGGTAACCCCTTGTTAAACAAGGCACTTTGTATGGAACGCAGTGACTGAATGTAAAATGAGCTGTTTCACCTGCTCTTCGTGCATGTGGCCACGTTGTATTAGAATGAACAGACTGCACCTGTTGTTAATGCTGCTGGGATCAATGTGGGACTAGGGAGCACTGCTCTGAATTCTCAAGAGACTTCTATCTGACAGATGTGTGTTCTTAATAGATGCAAATGCCTAAGCATTAAAAAATAACAAAAACCAGTTCTCTCTGAAATATGTCTGGGAGGTTAAAGCCGTGACGTTATTAGCATAAAAGTCAAAATCTGATGAATTCATGGAATGGAACAAAATGCTTTTAAGAGCTCTAGCTGGTTTGACTGGTGTAAATATACACTTGCTATTTGTTTGAAAAGGACAAAGTGAACACTTAGCTTTAAATGTATATGTTCTTCTACAGTACAAGCTAACAGCTTTGTTTTTAAGATACATAATGAGAAACATATTTGCTATGTTTTCAGGATGATGAAAGATATGAACAAGCAAGTGACGTTCGGGCACAGCTCAAGTTCTTTGAACAACTTGATCAAATAGAAAAGCAGCGTAAAGATGAACAAGAAAGGGAAATTTTAATGCGTGCAGCAAAGGCAAGTGCTTGGATTTCACACACACTTTCAGTGTCATTTTTGACGTCAAAAGTGCAGAGTTTCTTTGCATTCTAAAGGGCATGTGATGAAGGGAAAGACTAATCTTCAGAGGTAGAACTTGATGAATGTGTTCTTTAGATACAGCTGTGTTCTGCTTTCCTTGGTAAAGCACGTGAGACAGCTGCTCTACCATGCTTGTTGCTTTTTCTCAGATTGAGTAGATTCTAAAAACTAGTCCTTGCCTTTTTCATTGAGGAAAAATGTTTATTTCATATCTTGGTGGTATGCATAAATGAAATGGTATAGAAAAGCAACAAGTATGTTGGAGAATAGAAATAGAATTCAGAAAGATTTTGACAGGATGATGAAATATAATAGATGTGAAGCAGTTGATGTAAGCACTAGACTTTGTGGTTGTACTCAGTGACCAGAATATAGGATGAGTATGACTACCTAGGCAGGACCACTCTAGAGACAATTCCCAAAATAATCCAGGATTTCTGATAGGTTTATGTTGTGTTATTGTGTTATTAATCCAGTTCCCACAGAAATTTAAGAAAAGCTTTCATACACTGTGTAAAACTTAACATGTTTTCCTGCTTTTGTAAACAATTTTTTTTCTTCTTCTTCCTTGTCTCTTCCATATTCATTGTTTATCAACACAGTCTCGATCTAGACAAGAAGATCCAGAACAGCTTAGGTTGAAACAGAAGGCCAAGGAGGTGAGTGTTCAATTTAACATAAACTTTTCTTTGCAAAATTAAAAGAAAAAAGATTAACCGTACTTGTTTTGGCAAATGCAGATGCAGCAACAGGAGCTAGCACAGATGAGACAGAGGGATGCCAACTTGACTGCATTAGCTGCAATTGGTCCCAGAAAGAAGAGGAAAGTGGATTCACCAGGATCTGGATCAGGGACAGAGGTACAGTGCAATTGCAGTCCTTGGTTTTGCTGTGTCACTCTAAAAGTCTTTTTCTTCAGAGTTTTCTTTACTAGTTTGTAGAAGTTTTTGAGTAGCAGAAGTGTATTTTGAAATGTGCTAAGATTTGCTTGCTTCAAGGCCAGAACCAATTTTTAGCATCAGTGTGGTGGCATAAGGGACAGAATTTGAATAGTCATATTTCCCAATTCATGAAACTTGAGGAATGTTAGAAAGCCATCGCTGTTCTCTCAAGTCTGTGCTGCTTTAGACCTGGTTTTAAAACAGATTGTCACAGCTGTATCCAAACTAACCGAGAGCACACTAATGCCTTTAATGAGGTGGGTGCAGTGGTAGAATTGAATCACTGCTGGAGTTTACATCTGGACCTTCGGGTTATAGGAACTTGCCTAATTTCTTCAGCTTTTGATTGCCTTGTAGTTTTAGGATCTCTACAGCAGATCTGTTTGACCGTTTCTATTTGATTAGCAAGTTCATATATATCCCTTGTATGTTCTACCATTTAATCTTGCGTTTTAAAAATTAAAAATGCTTCTCCTGACAAAGCTATTAGGATGCTCAGTATTTGTTTGGTTTAATGTTCATTTAAATTCAGGTAGATTGATAGACTATCTGCTATATTTGTAAACAAGTTAATGAACACAAAATAGTATAAAATTACTTTCTGCATGGAAGATATTGAATGAAGAATCTCTAGTGCTTGGAAAGAACAAAGTCTTCTGAAACTTATCATTAACAGGTCGAAAAGCACTCTCTTCGTAATTTGAGACTTTTTTGATGCAGAGTTTTGTATCTGATAGCAAGTGACAGGTTACTAATAGTTTAATAATTTTGCTTATTTACTCCATGAACATCCCACATTTTTGCTGCTAAAGCAACTCATTCTATAGAAAAGTCTAATTTCAGGATAGTTCACTTTCTTTTATACTAAGTTACTAGAAGCAATAATTTGTGTGCTTGATATAAAATTTACAAAACAATCTGAATACTAACAAATTTTATTTTTATATTGAAAAATCAAACCTTTTGAGCATCCTCATAAATAAATTTGTGTTTTGAATGTTACTGAAATGCCTGATACTATTAATAATATATCAGGCCTGCTTATTGATAGACTTGTTTTTACATAAGTTAATTAATTATTGTGTTAAAGTTTTATAAACATAATGTAAAATTAGAAAAATTGCAGAATGCAGCACTCGGAAAGATCAATATGTTTATAAATGATGTGGTCTCTGAGGAATATCCTGAAATATTTCATGGAGTGTTGATGTTGGCATTGTCTGCTTATGCACGCTCAACTGTGCAACATTAATAGTCTGCTAATGTCACTTAGGTTATGGAAAGTATTTTGCATCTACTACGAACACTTGTTTGTATTTCATCTAAATCTGACTAATTTAGTTATCCTAGATTAATCACTTACTGGTTAACCAATTAACTACAGGTTCCCTGGAAATCTAATCTTTTTGTCTGTTTAATTAAGAACCAGCTGCTTTTGATCTGATAGACTCACAGCTGTGCTTTTGCTGCTGTGTCACTTAACATTTTTAAATTGAGCTCCACTTGTCACCATTTGTATGCAGTTTGTAGTTAAGGCATGTTAGAAGAAGTGTGGAAAAATCTACTTAGACACAGATTTGTAAATGTAAGCTTCTGTTGTCTAGGGATGCGGAATCTTAATTACATGTAAAATCACCTCTAATAATCGTACTGTTTAAAAATTTAACAAAACGTGTTGCTGTTGGTTTTAGAATTTTAGGTCCAACTGATTTTATTGAATGTTGTAAGAAAGCTTCATAATTTATTCTGGGCCTATAGGAGCAGCATAGTTCTGTCTTTAAAAGAACTCCGGATGTTTTACTTTTTTATTTAAAATGCTGTAGTCTATATAATCAGGATTGAGCTAAGGTATAGTTAAAAGCAAACAGCTAACCACTGTATCCATAGACCTTTGGTTATTAACCTGTATGCATTTGACAAAACTTATTTAGCGTCCAATGTTGTCCTGCATCTTCTGATGTCCATTGAAGTAGATGGAAATTAGGCACCTAAATTGTGCAAGTGCTTTAAAGTGACCTTTTGAAAAGTGTCCTTTGCTGTTAGTGGTGTGTTGGTGTAAGAAGGGCTGCAGTGAACCCAGTATGCCACCACCTCAGAGATGGTTTCTTACTAATGTAAACTGATCAGAAATGCATTACTTTACCATGTAGAGGGCTGTGCTAGTGTGTGTCTCAGCAGCTTATTCACATGGCTCTGGTGCTACTCTAAATATTTTTGGTTTTTTCTCCACTCTGCAGTGTTCTTATTCAGAACACTTTTAAAATTCTCTAAACTGCAGGCAGATGAATCTTTATCCACTAGTGGATTGTGTTTGGGACTTCTGGTGTCACCTAGTTCTGAAGTTTTATTTAAAAAGGAACCTTAGATTATTCTAGTAAATGAAATAGGATGGGGAAAAAAGGTATCCAGAAGTAAGTGATAGAAATATAAACTGTTCTTAATCGTCAGAACATCTTCATTATCTATATAAACAGTCAAATAAAAAGGTATCAGCAAAAAGCAACTACCCAAAATATTTCTGATTTTAGAAGTTGAGCTGCAGGTTGGCTTTCTGGTCTCTTTGTGCCATCTACTGGCGACTGTGCCTCACTGCTGCTGCTTCCACCCTGCAGGCGAGAAAGAGCCAGGGAGGCTGGTTGAGAACTTCCTTGGGGGCTGCTGCTCTGATGCTTGCTGGTCTTTAGCTATCGCCAGCCCCAAGCCAGGCTGCACCCCGGTACTACCAAGGAAATGTCTCTGCTGCATGTGCTAGAGAACCCTGGCTGTGAGAAAACCCCAGGCTTTCTGGAAAGAGACGCTTTGTTATGGGATGGCGTTCCTGCCTAATCTGATGGTTTTAAAGCACTACAGGATTTCCTTGCTGGTGTAAACAAAAGCATAAAAGACATAAAAGAGTTGTATTTATCACACATATCCTACCAGAGCTGTGACTGCTGCAAGCGAGAACGCATGGGGAGCTCGCCCCAGCAGAGCTGCTCTGCAAACTCAGTCACCAACCAGTCTGTATCTAAACAGTTTGGGCATCTCTAAAGAAATCTTAGGTTTCTCCTCCTGTTTTTTCAAAGGAACAAATAACACTCTGCTTGTTTCTCTTTCATCCTGTGTGGCAAGCTACCGCTGTGTACCGATGAGCGATAAGTGCTGCTGAATGATAGAGGGGAATTCAGAGATCATTAGGGAATGTCTGCCGGTATCCAGAATAGCTGCTGCTTAATATAATGCTGAGCCTGGTTACAGCTGGTGGCAACAACAGGCAGCGCTCGTAGAGTGCCTACTGGGAAGATCGGGGGAGACCGAGGATATTCCTTGCAACCTCACAGTCAGGCTGCTAGGAGTGCTTCCCAGCTCAGCAAGAACTCCAGGGCTGCCCCTGGGATCCCTCTGCTAACCTGGTGAAGAATACTGAGAGTAGTTGCTCTTGGGTTTCTGCTTGTTGGGATTGTCGGTCACTAGAGCCTGCCAGCAGACCAGAACAGCACTTTGCTTGTGTGTTTTCAAAACAAATCTATATTAAACATCACTGATAGCTTCTACTTATTCAACTATTGTTTATAAAATAGTAATTAAAGTGAAGTCTCTAATCTTGTAGCATACACTGTTTGCTAGCCTCCTGGACATAGTTTTTACCCCACGCATTTTCTCTGAACAGTTTTGGAATACCTGTGGCATTACCAAGTTCTGATTTCTCTGCTCTTCTTGTTTACAGGGATCTGGTTCAAATGCAGCAGTCCCAGGCAGCTCTGGAGTTGGAACAACCAGACAGTTTACGCGACAAAGGATAACGCGGGTGAACCTCAGGGACCTCATATTTTGTTTAGAAAATGAGCGAGAGACAAGCCATTCACTATTGCTATATAAAGCATTCCTTAAGTAAAATGGAAAAGATCAAGGTATTTTTGACGGAGAGCCGCCTGAGGACATTTTTTATATATTTGCAAATTACGCCTTTTTGTAACAAGCAAATGGGATATTGTTTAAAAAACAACCACCTCTTTACATGGAACAGTTTTATATTCCTGTTTATAAATAAACTCTTCAGTATAAGAGAAATACATTTCTGTAACAGTGAGGATACTTACAAGGCCTGTGGATACTATAAAAGGACAATTAAATTTTAACTCATCTCTTGATTGAGTGGCCTTCTTGCCAAACAAGCCATATATAAAGACTGATGGAATCGTTTAGCAAATAACTAGCTACCCTTTGTCAGCCCTGTAGCAGTTTTGACATTAATTGTGCATTTTAGTTCAGTTTTATTCAACTAAATCAATTATATAGGCATATGTCTACAGCAGATGACCTCATTTCATTTAGCTTTTTTTTTTTAAACAGTCAGTTAGCAAAGCAAACTGATTTTTTAAGAATATTTATCTTTCCCCAAAATGTTCAAAATCTAGAGGGATATACAGTTAATTTTAAACATAACCTCAATTTTAATCACATTATTGCTTATTAGAGGCCCTGAAATCCCATAAAGGAGGGTTACTTCTGAATGTTTTAGCAGCATCTGTAAAAATGCATTTTATTTGCTATAGTTTGTAAAGCTGTAAAGTTAAAAAAGGAAAAAAAGGAAAAAAAGAGAAACCTTTTCAGCATAAATATATTTTACTTGCACTGTGTTTTTTAGCTAAAGTGAGAGCTTAGATTAAATAAAATCAAAGTTGAGAGGAATCATCAAAAGACTGTTTCTCAGTGTGAATCAAGTGTTGAAAAATGGTTGGTGTATTTTGTCAGTAATTGTACATAATTTTTGGCACATAACATAAAAATGGCTATGTAAACTATAATTATTTTGCTAAAAGACTGTATGCAAGCTGTGGGCCTACTTTAAAGATGTCCAGAGCAAAGTCCCTTCTTTGTACCTATTTTTTTATTACAAATATACTAATTGGTTCTTTATATTTTCAGAGGTTATTGTATTAAATTGTCTATTGATAGTACTTTTATGACTGTAAATACTTTGGCTTTCTTTGTGTGAACTCTCATGGTAGAATTTAACTCTCTTGCGTGTAAACTGAATGCTGATCAGTATTTTTATCAACACCTGACAACTGTTACACCCCTTTTATTTTGTCTTTTAGGAATCCTGTCTTTCCATTTTTTTTTCATGTAAATTTTGCACAGTTACTTGTTCATATGTAAATATTTTACTTTCAAAAATGAAGTTTTTAATTGCTATTGTTTTATATAGGATTGAAAGAAAATTAACTCCTTTATTAAAAACAAATTTATCTGTATTTGCTAATGTATTTTTCTCTCTAAATCTTTTCTCTTCTTGGATTTATTTTTCTTGGTACAGTAAAATACTAGTCTACCTGAGGGGATGTTGTTTCCTAAAGATGCACTTTGGTTTTTTATATTGTTTTGTTTTGTCAAGTGTTTTGGAGGTATGAAACTTTATGAATCTTAAAACTTCATTATTGTCTTAGGGATCTTGGACAAACATCAATGGATAGTGGTTTTGTTTTGTTTGCTTTTTAAGCAGGGAAACTTTTTGAAGAGATCTTAAGTGTTTTGTTTTGATCCAGTAAAGGTTTAATAAAATACCCTCTTGTTGAGGGCAAGCCTACTCCCTCAAACACAATTAACCACAATGGGTTTCAGAAGATGTGATATAAAACAAAGAATTTGGAACACAATTATGAATATTATAATAAGGAACACGTTTTTGATTACTAATATGAAAGTCAGAGGTGTGTTTCTGATGCTCTTTACTGAATGTTTAGCTTTATTTTTTTTATTTTCCCTCTACATGGGCAGCTATAAAAAAAAAAAATCACAATTTTGAGGGCCCAATCCTGCTATTAGATGAATAGAAAAATCATATTATTTTGATAATTATTTCTTGTACATGGACAAACCTATCCACAGGCTACTGCAGCAAGCACACTGCTAGTGAACTGGCACTCGGCCCGGCACTGATGTGGTCCACGTGAGACCGGTTGTCTCGCTGAAAAAATGGATTAGCTCCAACAGTGATGTGTTCACCTGACATCATGCGCGACACTTACTTGAAGATTTTAATTGTTTGTAAACTCCAAACTGTCTTTGGAATTATGTAATGTTATTAAGTGGAAAGAAACTACTTTGACTTTTGGCCAAAATATTGTCATAGCCTTCCTTTAATTGTAAAAAAACAATTGTGAATGCTAATCACCACTGACCATCCAGCGAGTGAGCACGCTAACTGCAAAGCTGTGGCAGGTAAGTTGAGAAGAAACTGACCTTCAAATGTGGCTTCCAGTAACAAGTAGGGACTAAGACATGTCTGAAAAATTTAAGTTATTACATGGTGTGGTGTACTGTGTCTTCCTTGTGCAGTAGAGGTAGTAGCACTTGGTTTTAAATAATATCTTCTTAAGTGCGCAATCAGCTCTTAACTCTGCACGATTTTTTCCTGGCTTGTAAAAGGCTTTATTTTAGAGAGAGAGAAGCTGGTAGGGCCCATCTCCCTTCTCCAGTTCAAATGGATATAATTTTTGGCTGAAATACTGGCCCTCAACTATCGTTGGTGCTGGATTGCTTGCTGCTTCATGTGGCTGTTGGCATACTTTCTGAGATGTTCTTGTGTCAGATCAGCTGTTGATTTTATGTTTTAATTATAAAGATAGTTGACTCCCTTTTGAAGCATCTCAGGAGTTGTATGTTCCAGAGCAAACCCACAACCGAGGAGGACTGACATTTACAGGAACTGTGTATGTAGAGCAGCACTTACCTAGCACGTTAGTGACCTGTAAAGAGAGAAGCTGTGATTTTTACCTGGCCCCAAAGCTTGCACAGCTCCACCAAAATGCAAAGGTTCATTTGCCACCAGGCTTGAGCTTAAGGCTGTCCCTTTCCTTTGTCTCCTCAGCACCCGTCCTGGGCTGTGTGCTGTGATTTCTGGCACCCCTGAAGCTGGAGGTGCATGCTGGGGAGACTGCCGCAACTGGCAGGCTCTTGCTCTGTAACCCCACAGTTATTTGTTAGACTTTCAGCCCCATGTCAGCAACACCTTGCTTGTCTCTCGTTTCTGAGTTTTACAGCACTTCTGCAAGTGACCTAGAGGTGGGCTCTGCACCTTGTTTTGCATTAGCCTTGATATCTCAGTTTTAACACCTTTGATTAGGTAGCGCGTAGCTGTAATGTTCCTGAACTATCACTATCATTCTTCTCCTAGCCAGTGGAACAATTAGGATATAATAAGGCACTCTGGATTCAGGTTTTCATATTTCAGAGCTGTATAATTAACGTGCTTTCAAGTCACCTACTGAAATATGTAATGAAAGATGCATGCCTGAACACTGCAAATGCCATCAATTTCACAACAGTTAAGATTTCATTAGAGATTATTTGATCCAAGAAATTTTCCTATATTTCTCTGTTTGTCTAAATTAAAAGAATGGTGTGAGAGTAGTCTAATGCAGTGAGCGTTGTAACCATTTTCTTATGTTTACAGATATTTGTCCATCTGTAGAGAAGAGTTAACTTTGTGGGTAAGCTAGAAACATGGTTGGTTACACAACCATGGTTACAATTTCAGCAGCATTTTTTCCCTGGACTGTGCGTGTGTGCCTGTGTGTCTAGATAAGTGTGCAAACCCTTACACTTGTGGGTTTGAGCTGGGAAGGGTCTCTTTAGGGATTTCCAGTGTATATGCAAGGATATTTATGTATCAGGGCTTCAGGCAGGTGCAGGCCAACCTAGTGTATTAGCATGTGGTAGAAAGTGCGAAGAGGGAGTTAAGGTATTACAAGTTGATCCTAATCTTTAGATTTCTGAAAATGTCAGGGAGACAGCACCCTGCATAAGACTCCTCAGTATTTTGGGAGATTTTATTTAGCAAGTGACATTTCCCCATCTGCAAAAGTTGCCTGGGTGATTTATTTGGAGGATATTCATTCCCTGAAGGGCTAGGTAGGGAGGGCAGCATGCTGCTCCTGCTCGGCCTTGCTAATCTGTCTTTAGTTTGTCCAACAAGGGCTACGCACAAGTCCTCCCAGTCAGAAAATCCCTCGGGTTGCAGATTGAGGTAAGTTGTGAAGTAAAATTTGAAGCCTTTACTTCAAATTGTATTTTAGTAGCACAGACCTGTCCCCTACTGAACCGCTGTGGCCAAAATCTGCTCTGCTCTCAGCTCCCCCTTCTCCCATTGCCCTCCTGGGCAAGCCAGTGCTCCTTTATTTTGTGTTACTGAGACTACCTGATAACACACCAAGCCACGTGAAAGGGAGGACGTTCTTTAAACTTTGCTTTTAGGAATTCAGTCGCAGTCCTCGTGTTTCTGTGGCTGCTGAACGTTGCCTCGTGCTGACGTGGGAGTGCAGGTGGGAGCTCTGAGCGCGCTGGGGAGACTTCATGCTTCACAGCCTCCGCCTGATTTTACTTTTGTTCTTCTACTTCAGAAATAGCTTTCCTCATGAAACACGGTATATTTTCCTTTTTTTTTTCTTTTTTATTTATTTATTTTTTTTCTCCTGCACAGCATATTTACTGTTATTTTTTAAAAAGGAGCTAGGTTGCACCCAGTTTGGTTTCCTCCCGGGAGTTTCCCTGCTCTGAAGTCAATTGCCTACTTGTACAAACAACGCGAGCAGCGCTTGGGCTGTGATATGTGCGGCGGTTCTCTAAAAGTACTGCATAAATACATAACAAATCTCACTTCTACAGCGTCTCTGCGCTGTGATAGTACTATATGGTTTTACTTGAGCACTTATGTACTTTTCAATGCAATAACAAAATTAAGTTGCCAAAAAAAAAAAACAAAAACACACTTGTAAGTGCTTTCTAGTTGCTTTCTAGTTTACTGTGATGCATTTGGTGCTCTAATTTCAAGCAAGCACGTTGGAGCATTGCCCAATTATTGCAGATTGGTCTCCTGGGAAATTAGATATATTGTTCTTCACGGCCCAACTCAGTGGTGTTTAGATACAGGCTCTTTAAGAAGAAATGAAGATGCTGACGGTGTCACCATTTAGCGTCCAGGCTCCTTTACTCCACTGTGGGATGGACTAGGGAAAACTCTGGGTAAGTTATGGGTTGAAGGCTCTTCACAGAGATGTGGACTGGTGGGATTAATGATTCACACCGGAAAAGTAGGTGTTAAATGCCCAAACCATTAGATTTCCTTGCTCTTTTCATACCTATGCACAGCAGCATTAACTCCAGGTGTGTGATTTTTTTTTTTTTTTTTTTTTTTTTTGTCTTTATATAGTAGCTTTTCCCCTTTGGAAAGGTAGGAGTATGTTTGGTGTGTGCATTCTTAATCTTAATGCCCCTATTTCAGGGTCTCTGCTCAGAGCACAGCCCTAGAAGAGTGGTGTGAATGCTGGTGGAAGCGAGCCCCATCCCCACCCCAGTTGGTGGTCGGGGAGGAGGGAACCTGGGGCCTTGCCCCCATAAGCAGCTCATCATTCAGCTGGGGCAGCGATGAGTGACGGGCCTGGGGCTGCACCCGCTGCTTGGTTTTATGGCTTGGTTGGTTTAAATGGGAGAGAAGCTCCTCCTGGGCATGGTCTCTGCAAAGAAATGATATTAAAACAATAGCTAAACTGGGCACCCGGAACCTGCACGCTGCGAAAGGCAGGGCCATGTGAGCATCCGCTGTCTCCTTGGCAACTGAAGCAAGCAGGAGTGTGCAGGGGAAAGTGCGTGAGCGTGATCGAGTGAGTGTGAGTGTGAGCGGGGCTAGAGCCCTGTCTAGCCAGGTTTGCATATGGCCCAGGGCTTTCCTTCCCAGCACCACCTCGTTGAGCTGTGCACTGAGGGCTTGGGGGTTTCTAACAGACCCAGGCTGATTTTTTTGTGAGCTTCAGAAGTTGCTTTGCTGACACAGAGCAATGTCAGTGTGCTGTGTGACTGCGCTCCTCATTGCCCCAGACACGTCCTGCTGCTGCCCTGTTCCCAGGACCCTGCCCTACCCGAACCCTGACCCCGTACACACAGGCACTGGGGCACCTTTAATAAGCCAAGTAAGCAAAGAGAGCTCACAGCTTGATTGTACCCTTCCCTCTAATGCAGGGAGGATAAACTTTTTTTTCAGTTTTGATTAAAAAAAATAATTAAAAATGCAAATATGTAAAGTCTGCTCTGCAGGGAAGCTCGGTCCTCCCGCTGTGGGGCCAGGTGTGTGAGGCAGCCGGGCTGCTGCGCCTGCGGCCCTGCCTAAAGCTGATTTTGCAGAATGAGGGAGTGTAAGTTGTCGCTCAAAGCTGCTTAGAGGTGTAAGAGAGGATGGTTTTTGACTGTGCAGCAAGGAGCTTTGCAGGTGTTTCATCCTTTTGCATGAAAGACGTGCAGTGGGATGCTTGCTCTGGGACTGGGGGCGCAACAGCTGCTTTGAGAAAAGCTACTGTTTTTCCATACCCATCAAACACTTCTGCTGTAAAGCATTTTGTATCTGGGTTTGGAAAGGCAGAGGTGAAAGTGGGAGAAAATGAGAAAAAGGTAATCAAAGGGTTGGAGAAGTAGCACAAAGCCCTGTGGGAGCCTAATGGCGGTGACCAGGGGACATGGTGGAGTTGGGGCAGGGAGTAAAGAGGTCAGCGGTGGCCTTCTGGAGCCCTGTGGTTGATGGAGAAGAAAATGATTTCTGGAAAAATAAATACATGAAAAAAAAAAAAAGGGAGTGGGGGACACGAAGGCAGCTGTTGCTGTAGCAAGTAAAGGCTGGGGTGGTTGTGGTGTGTGGTCCATGGTGGGATCATGGCCTGTCCCAGCCCTGCTGTGTCAGGGTTTGGGGCTGCATCCCCTTTGACACCACACAGGGGGGCACGGAGGATTTTCATGCTGCAGCCCCCACCCCAAATCCCTGTGGGTCTGGGGGCTGTGTGGTGCTCCATGTCCTGTGCCTCCGCCATCTGAGGGGATTAACGCTGCATCCCCTTCCTGCCTCATCACCGCTGGCTGCAATCACCCTGGGGGAACGCACGGAAACCCCTGGGCTGGGAAATGCTCTGTAATTGCTGTTATCTCATTAATAAGGCGCCGTTATCCCTTCCCAAGCCCCTGCGGGGAGGGAGGGCCGGGGAGAGCCGCGCTCAGGCGAGCTGATGGCGGCGGGCGGCAGGTGGAGCTGCGAGCCCGGCCACGCCGAGAGCCCGGCCCTGCCCGGCTCGGATCGGCCCTGGCTGGCTCAGATCGTTTCTGCCTGGCCTTGCCCAGCTCTACCTGGCTCGGCTTGGCCTTGCCCGGCCCTGTCCTGCCTGCTTTGGCCTTGCCCAGCCCTGCTTGGCCTTGTCCGGCCTTGCCAGGCCCGGCCCTCCTCACCCCTACTCCCCATAGCGGCCCTGCCGCAGCGGGAGGGGAGCGTCTCAGCTCAGCATAAACTCTAAATTATTAATTTGCCGAGCGCTAAATAACAGCAACTGGGAAGGGGAGAAAGGGCGGGTGTAATTTAGTCGGCGGGATAAGAAAAAAAAAAAAGAGAACTCCAATTAAAAAAATTATAATAAATAATGAGGACATCCCTGCGTGCTTCAGCTGGCTTTGATCAGAACGACTGCCCCAGACTATTTATTTATGTATTTAAGGCTTTTTTTGGAGGGCACAGTCACCGAGTGTAGCAGATGTCTGTGAGCTTACAAGTGCAAGCGCTCTTACAAGCCGGGGGAATTAGTCAAGGTGCAGAAGAAAGCGTGCTGCGAGATTAGAACCGTTTACAAAACGGGACACAGCTGTTCAAAGGGAGCTTCTGGTGATGGCAAGATGCAAGAAAATCAGTGTCAGAAAGCAGAGTACACACTGAATCAACATTTTAACCACAGTCTTTTAATTTCCCTTCTTCTTTCAAGTGCTATGATTTCTACAAGTTACAAATCTGTAAGGCTTGATGCAAGATCCTTTTGAAGAGGGTTGAGGTAAGCCGAAACCAGGAGTTGCGGCTGCTGGAGGGAGAAAATGCCAAACATCTCAGGAATGGGATTTGTGAGTGCTGCCAGGTGGTGGGAGCGGCTGGATTGGCATCACCACTGGGTTGGCATCACCACGGCTTTGCGCCTTGGCAGGACACCTGTGCACAGAGGCACGGGAGGCCACATGCGCTGCTCCGCAGCTCTCCTGCTTGTCCCTGTTTTAGCTGGGCTTCCTTTGGCCCTAAATCCCAGTTAATCTGCAATGAGCTGATACAGGGGATTTTCTCCCCCTTCGCCCATCGCTGTGGGATGCCACGATGGGAAGAGATGGGCACGGAGCCATTCTGCCATCACCGATGTGGCCCCTGGCGAGGGTGAGATGGCATTAGGGTGAGCCCCCTTTGGTCCCATCCATCCACACCGCTCGCAGGAAGCAGAGGGGCAAGCTGGCTCTGCTGCCTGTCTCCATGGATGCTCACCCCATCATTGCTGCAGGAACTGGGGCTGCTGCAGATCTCCCAAACATGCCCTCACGGCCCCCCACAGCTCCTGGGCTGGCTGAGCCCTGGCTGCCAGCGCCGCTGTGTCCCGGCCCCAACAGCAGCATCGATTCCAGGTCAAACTGCCCCAAGGGCAGCACAGTGTCAGGGAATCGTTGTGTTTTCTAGGTCGTTAAGTCCTTTGCTCTTTAGCTTTTTGCCTCGTGAACACCCCCAAGGTGTGTTATAATCACCCCAGAATGCAGCCTCTAATTGTTCTGTGTCCCCGTGGGGGAGAGGAAGAGCAGAGTCGCATTAAATCACAATAATCAAGAGCTTTTGCAACAAATAAACTCCAACCTACTTGACAGGAGGAAGCAGAAGAGCTGCCTCGCTCTCTGCAAAGGGCCATGTTTAGTGGTAATCTGATTTGTAATCTAATCAATATGTTTACTGAGGGAGAGAATATCATCAAGTATTACTTTAAGACACTTAGGAGATGTGACACCGTTCACAACGCAAAGGTAAAGGTATTAGCTGACTGCAATTGCTAATAGGAAAAACAGGCTGTGTTTTTGTGAAGGGCGGCAGCGGAGAAGGACAGTGGTGACGTGGGCCTTTCCTTGGGCTCATGGGTGCATGGTCACCTCCGCATGGCTGATGTGGGCACTGCTTGGGGCAGGCATCACCATCTCCTGTCCCATGAGGTCAGGGAGGTTCAGCTTGTGAAGGTGATGCTGGTTTTTTCCATAGGAGGTCGATGGGAGATGACAAAACCTCAACCTCCTAGTGCTTTCCATTGGGAAAGCCAGGTGACATCACCTTGCTTGCAGTATATCTTCTGCTTTCTCTGTGTGCTTTGCTTCGTGCTGACCCTTGACTTGCTTGGGTGAGCACCAAAGCTCCTGCGGGGCCACCTCCGTGAGTGAATGAGGTCTAGAATTGCCTCTTTGAAGGAAGAGGCAGATTGAGCTTTGGAGAGGAAGAAACACTTCTAAGAGTGAAAATGGGCTTATCTTGGCTCTGTAAGTCACCGGAGAGGGAGATTTTGGTGATTTTCCTGCTGGCCAGGGGCAAGCAGAGCAGAGCAGGGCTGGTGCCAATGTGCCAGGGTCCTGGGGCAGCCCTCTAGGGGTCGAGTCTCCTGGATTCGAGCTCTCCCGTCCAAAGACCTGCTGGGGGAAGGCTCCCAAAATCCTGCGGCTTGGCCACTTGCTGCTGGAGCAGCTTCATTAGCACTTTCCCTGTGTAGTTACGAAATACTAGCTCTGCAAATGCTGAGGACTGGGGGCTTTCGGTGGTCAGGGAGGGATCCAGGACCCCGTGGTGTGTCCCAGCCGAGTGCCAGCCTGTCACAGCTGCGGGTGGCCACCAGCCACCTCCGTAGCTGAGGTTTCTCATCTCTAGGATGGCGCTTGGAAGGAGCTGTTACTAAAACAGAGATTCCTGAGAATTGCTTGTCTGCTGCTCGCAGGGCTGTCTGAGCGGTGCCATGCTTGTGCTGTCAGAGCTGTGCACTCCCAGCCTGCCAGGGCTGGCGGTGGAGGCTGATGATGGACAAATGACACAACCAGGGGGGACGTGTGGCTGTGGGGAAGAGCACAGGCTTTTCAGACTCTTCAGAGCCACAGCCCGCAGGCAGCCCCAGCTGAGATGGGAGTCAAAAGGATGAAAAATCAGGCTGCTGATGCTTTTTTTTTTTTTTTTGGTCAGGAAAGTTTGGAGGTTTTTGTAGAAATATATAGGGCAGCATATAGCATCCATAACAAACAATTAGGTTCTAATGTGCCCAGTGGAGGACTTTCCTTCTCACCCCAGGCAGTTAGAAGGTGCCTTTTATCCTGAAACATGAGGGTTATATGTATAAAAGTGTATATAATCTTTCCCTTATAAAATTTTTATCCCATCTAATGTATCCCAGAGCTCTTTAAAAACCAAAAACACAAACTCCAGAGGCTTGGCTGCAGTTGCAGGAAAAGGGACGGATGCTTAATTCATTGCAGTCATTGCAGACCAGCAGGCAGACAGGATGTTGTGTCCTATCAGGGCAGAAACCTTGTCCAGGAGAGGTGGGCTGGGACCATCCTGACCCCTCTTGGCCGCGTGTGCTGAATTCCTGGAGCCACTGCCAGGGGCTGGTGCTCATCGCCTGCGCTCCACCTTGCCCCCTCCTTGCCTTGCACCCACTCCGCTGCTGCAAAGCCCCTTAAATCTGAGCTAAACTGACAAGGAAGCTGGTAAGGAAATAAAAACGACAAGGAAAATAAATGCTGCCCGTTTAATTATTTAAATTAAGACTTATTTGAAAGCTGTGTTTGCAGCAAACACCCCCCACCCCCTTTATTTTTTAATGAGCTCCAGTGCATTGAAAAGGGAAAAAAAATATCCAATAAACTCCCCCTTGCAGTTTCTTAACATGTTTAATTAAACAGGTAGGAAAAAACCCTCCATCCAGCGCTTCCAGAACAGGCGCTGTCAGCACTCCTTCCCCAGTACTTTATCCCTGACCTGCGGGAAAAGGCCCTGGGGGCTTCCCTGCACAGAGAAGGGGCCTGGGGCTGGGTGTTTGGGGCTGGGGGGCCCCACGATGACCCAGGAGAGGTTTTGGGGGTGCTGATCAGAGGGGTCATAGAGCTTCTCCCCAGGGAAACTGAGGGCCAGCGCCAACCCTGCCCATGCAAAGGCTTTCCCACATCCCCGGCTCTGATGATGCAGAGAAATGGGCTCGTCCTTTCCCTAGAATAAAGGAAAAAAGAAAAAAAAACAACACCAGGGGAAACACATGTCATTTTTTCCCTCCTTTTGTCATTTTAATTGAATTGTGTCGTATTGCTTTACTTTGCTCTACATCGTAATGGAGAGTTAATTAGCAGCTCAGAGGCTGCCGGACGGGAGCAGCGGGCCAGCGGACACGGGGCGGGCTCGTGTCGCTGACGTTAATGCGGTACCAGCGGGGCTGAAGTGGGGAGTCACATAAAATAAATAATCTCGGGTAATAATGAAATGCTCGGAGATTGCGGAGCGTGAGGAGGTGGAGGAGGTCAAGCGTGTGATTAAACGCTGGGGCTGTTTGCAAGCTAATTGCAGCCGGTTATTTGCGTGAGCAAAGAGGGGCCGGTGGGCTTAGGTGGGCTCTGAGCCTGGCAGATAGCAAAAAGCAGCTGGTGGGAAGAGCAAAAAAATGAGGATTTTGGCGTGCTTTTCTCCTCTCTGTCTCCCTACCTGACTCGTGCTGTGATCTTGTTCAGGAAGGGCTGTCTCTCCCTGTATGGCCCCACCACAGCGGAGCCCAGTGTTGGGAGAGCCACGATTCATTGCCGTGTTTCAGGTTATTAAAACCAAAATCAACCCAAAGTGAACCTTTCTGCTTCAGCTGCACCCCAAAGGCAGGAGGGCAGCGCAGGGGGCCGGGCTGCTTGCTGCAGCCTCTCGTTTCCCATCGCATCTCCAAAGGTGCAGCCTCAACCTGTGTGTGCTTCCTTCAGCTCTCCCTACCCGCTGGCAGTCCTGGGGCTCGACCGCGGGTCTGACCATCTGTGAGAGCCGTTTTGGAGGGGTTTGGACCACGCCGGCAGCTGCAGCACAAAGCCCAGACTCTCAGGCACCAACACAGCCTTGCCTTGCTGCTGCGGCGGCTGCAGGAGGTTGGCTGCAGCATTCCCACCTGCACCCGTGGAGAAAAAAAGCATTCAGGGAGGTGGGAAGGACTGGGCGAACCAGTATAAAAAACACCATAAAATGGCATTTGCCAAGGTTTTTACAGGTCCCGTTCGTCACACCACAGCCTGCTCTGAGGCCGGACAGCCTTTGTGTTCCCACGTCTAACAAATAGGCTGAAGCTTAAACTGCTGGGAGGGGTGGGACACATTGATCACTGCTGGTGGCACTTCCACCTTCAAAAACTTTATCCCTGGCTGCTGTCCCTCTGTCCCTGCCTGTCCTTGTAGTGCGGATGCTCCGCTGCTCCTGTACCCGCTGGTGGGGAAGGATTGGACCAGGTCTTGGCATATCCGTACCTGGGAAAAGGATTTTGCTTTAGTTCTGCTAAATCAGATACACTGAGTCACACCAGGATAAATAACGCTGGTATTACAGTCTGTGTGTGCCTTGAAAAGATGTATTTGAATGCTAACGTTGCTGGTTGTCACCATGTTTTGAGAAATGTTGTAGAAATAGAAATGGAGAAAATATAATAGATTTTTCAGATTTGCAGCCTTAATAGCTTTACAGCACATCCTAATTATTATATATCTCTCACATCAGTATACTCCGGCACTCATGTGGTATTTTTATTTGGCTCCATCTGGTGTATGATAACATGCTTCTGATATCGAAACAAGCACGAATCGGAGAGAAATCTAAGACACACTTCTGTAGAGAATTGCCTTAAAAGGCATCCTACAACAGGCACGCATCGTGGAAAAACAATGCAACAGCCTGAACAAGGGTGGACAGGAGGGGTGTGATGGACTGAAAGGATACCAATACCGGGACACTGGTCCAGGTTTCCTGCCGTTATCCTGTAGCTGAGGTGTGGATGCGATGCTTGCTTTCATCCCAGGGTTTGTGCCAGGTTCTGAGCTCTCAGTAGGGCTTTGGACAGGGCTGGCAGCTGGTGCAGGCGGGTGGCAGTGTTGGCCAGCTCTGCGGGAGCTGCAGGTGAGGAAGGGACAGTCGGATGGACACAGGGGACTTAGAAACAAGATGGGAATGGGCCAGCTCATGGACAGTTATTCCTGGCATGTGAGCTAAAAAGGAGCTGAACCTGGTAAATGTTTTGAGCGTTTCTGGTGTGGAACCTAAACCACTGCTGCTGGGGGGTTGGTGGTGCCCTGATGTGAGCAAAGCCCAAAGGACGGCTGGAGCTCTGTGCTGCAGGATGTCCATGCCCACCAAAGGTCCTGGTGTGGAGGGCAAGATCAGCCTGCCAGGAGGTGTCAAGGGTTTTGTTTCCTAATTCCAGTAAGGGGAAGCTTGCAGCTCGCCGCAGGGCATTTGCCCTCCAAATCCTCTCCAGCTCAGAAAAATGGAGCAGCATGTTCCTGCAACATGCCCTGCAAATATGGGCAACATGGAAAGGCATAAATATTGAACAGCGAAAGAAATCCTGCTTGCTGTTGACTCCTTTGCCAAGAGTTTCTGACTTCCTCAGCTGTGTGGTTGAGAAAATGACTTTACTTAAATGGTAGAAACAACAAAATAAATTCCCCACTTGCTTCCCTCCCTCTCCGCAAATGCTTGCTCCCCTGGGACACGCATCCGCTGCCAGCAAACAAGGGGCCGCGGCGCTCAGATGCTTCCAGCAATCACAGCGCCATTAAGTGCAAATGGAACAAAACTGCGGTGCATTGCAGGACGCATGCTAATAGGCAGGAAGGTGTTTCGTGGGGGAAATCCTTTCCTGAGCTGCACGGGGTGGAGAAGAGGATGCGTGTGAGTTAAGAAGGAGCTGAGACCCTCCTGGCTTCTCCGCTGGCTGAGATTCACCATCGCTTTCTCGCAGCCGTGCCCCAGAAAATGCAATTGCTTTTGTAGTGAACGACACCGGTAATGAACTCCTGGGCTCTGCGGAGAGTCAGTTTATAGCCAGCCTAGCAATGAGCAAGTCTTAAATACCTGGCTCCATCCACCCTCAGGTGCCCATTGCAATGCCCCTCCTGGCTTTGAGGCCACTTGTGTGTGCAGTGAGGAAGCAGTGGCTGCATTTCTACCAGTGAGCAACTGCACGAAATTTTCAGGGAGTGCTCCTACCATGAGGTACAATCTATATTTGACACAGGCAGCTGAGCTACAGCCTCCCCGTTTTAGCATCTGTGGGTTAAAGTGCAATTTTACAGGTAAATCTCTCTTCACCTCAGTCCCAGGACATGAACAGATCCACGCTTTGAGGTCAGGAAGGGCAATTATATCGTATTATACACAAAGCTGGCCCATAGCATCATGCTGTTGGTCCTGCACTAAATGCAGACACTTGCTTGACTAACCCGTACCGTCAGATGAATTAGAGGCTGCCCTGTATTTACTGCTGGACTGCTTCTAATCATACATTTTCCTCCAAACAAAGAGTTGCCAGCTTGGTACTTAGAGATCAATACATTTTAGTCATCACCTCCAGGCAGGCATCATTTCCTATTAACGCTTTTCCCACTTTATAGTCTAATTAAGGTCATCCAACCAGCAGAACGCTTCTGGGTTTGTTTTAAACTACTCTAACTAATTATTTTTTTTGAACCTTGCATGGGTACCCTGAGTTAGAGCGGCATGTCTGTGCTGCCGGCTGGGGGCTCAGCATCAGCTTGCTCCTGCAGCAGCAGCCAGCACAGGGGCTGTTAGGGATGTAGCACATGGTATCTCATGATACTTTTATTTCTTTTAACATTTAGGAGCTCAAAAGAGGCCCTGGAAGCTGCTCAGCATTGGTCCAGCCTTCTATCCAGAGTGGGAACAGGGCACCTTGCTCCCCAACCTCTTAAGAAAGGGAAAGTCCAATCTGATCCTGGTGGTCCCGAAATGCCCAACAGAAGTGCATCTCATCTAGTTTTTGTTGATGTCATCCCCGTGCTCCCAGCACCGGCGTCACTGAGCTCAGCTCGGTGTCGCATCTGGTTTAGTCACAAATAACCTCGAAATCCTTTGAAGGGCATGGCTTCCCCTAAGCAGATTGTAGGACCTCCACCCACCTCTCCTCTACGTTTAAATCAGACTTCTCTGAATATATTACACCGCGGAGCCATATGTTCAGTGCCACTTCCCTTGGCATGTCACGTATTTCATCGGCTATAGGCTTCCTGAGGTATATGGACATTGCCAAGAAAGGGAGCGGCGGACGAGCCCTCCTCCTGCTGCAGCAAGGAATGTTTTCAGATGGCCGACGAGGAGAGCAGGGCTAGGAGTGGGCTAAATCCCACGCTTGAAGGCTGATGGTGGGTTTCTCCTGAATTGTGCTCCATGGACTGCTTTCTGTAAATGCTGCAAGAAGTTTGGGATTGTCCCTGCAATGCTCTGCTTGGCAGGAAACCTCTGCAGCTTTCTGCAGATGTTCCCTAGTGCTCACTGAGCTCTTGGAGCTCCACACCTGCACCCCAGGGCGGCTTTTGCCACCCACAGCAGTAGGCAGGGCACTCAGCTCCACTCCCCGGCCATGCTGTGATAGCTCCTGTGGGCACCCCCACGTCTGTGGGGTTTTTTGAGCATCCCTGTTAATATCCAGTGCCCTCGGTGTAGCCCTGTCCTATGTGACATTTTTCATGGCTTTCGGTTTGCATTTCCATGTAACACTTGGATGGATAAAGAAATTGGAGTGAGTCAGACAAAAGGCTCCGAGGGCATTAATAAGTTACTGCTGCCGTGGGGGGACAAACATGCTCCCTTCCCACCTGAGGAGAATGGGATTTGTCAAAAACCCACCGGCTTTCATCTTTGTTAATATTAACAGTCTCTCGATGGGTCGGTCGGGTGCCCAGCCCCATCCCATGGTGGGGACTGTATCTCCCACCCCCTCCCAGCGCCACCACCATCCGACTATTCCCTCCTCACTTCTGCCACCCAATTTTCCGCCTCCTTTCCCCCTGTCCCTGCTTTCTGCACCCTTTGGGGTGGCTTCCTCTGCTTGGTGCCCAGGAGCAGTCATGGCGCTGCCAGCCCTGCTGAGCGGGCGCCATCGAACGCAATTACGAGGCTGAAATGCACTTTTCTGTGACTGTGTTCCAGTGCTGGCTAATATATGCTCTGATATTGGCACCGCTTTTGCTAATATTCCTGCCAGCGAATTCTCTGCTCTGCTTGAATATTCATGAAAAGTGAATGCAAAGAGAGGCACAAGCCTAAATGAGGTGAGTTCATTTAAAAATTCAGGCTGAAAATTCAGAGGCTATTTCTTGCAGCACTCACCCAAGCGTTCTCTCCCGCACTCTATTAATTTGGGTCTGTGTTTCGGACTTCTGAGCAAATTTTTGGTGTTTCTCCCTCACTGCATCTGCAAACTCTTCCTCCCGCTCCCTCCCCAAGATCAGCAGCTTTGTATAAAAACAGCAGCTCTCCATGCTGAACTTTGCAGTCAAAGGATTTGTTTTCCCTGACTCTTATTTAAATTATTCTGCTTTCACCTCCCCGTGCATGGTTCAGAGCATGCTGTGGCTCTGTGCTGGGATTGAAATGATTCTTGCTTAGGCAAACTCTCATTTGAACTTGTCAAAGGAATTCAGTGTGTTTGTAATTAAATGCCTATCACACCTTCTTTAACCTTGCTTACACGAAGTCAAAGCACTAGAAAAGCCTGTAAGAGGCAGGAAAGGCTCATTTGCACCTTGAAATGCCCATGTTTTTGGAGATCAGTGCTGTCTGTATGGAACAAAACTATAAGCAACTTTCAAGCGCTTTTCTTCTGTAGTGCCTCTTTTACGTATAGGATTTATGTCTGATTATATATTAACATGCAAAATTATATGAAAGCAGCCTCTAACATACTAACTGCTCTACACACTTAGTGCATCTAACATGACGCCGTTGATCTTTCTAGTATTTACCTGTGTACATTCTCCCCTTAATATAATCACACCCAACCGTATGACAGAAGAGAAGCCCTAACATGACCGAGCCAGGCTGATGAAGCTCAGCCTGCATCAGAACAGTTAATTAGGGTTTGCACAATGCTGAGCTGTGTGGCTGACGCCAGGCGTGGGGCTGCTGGTGAAGCAGTAGGCCTCGCTGCTCTCCTTGTCGTCTCCCGGTGGGTGAAGTCCCACTGGATGACTGCACAGCCTTGTCCTCGCTCTCTGGCTCTGGAGTGGCTGGAACCACTCTGAATCCTCGTGTCCACGCTGAGCTGGGGATGGAGCAAGATGCCTCTGTCCCCCCGAGGTACAGCTCTTCTGTGGTGCGGTTTCGTGGCTGCCTGGGAACAGGAACCTCTGCAGTCATCTGTGGCCCAACCCTG
The DNA here is from genome assembly GCF_964035555.1 of Netta rufina. Classification (NCBI taxonomy): domain Eukaryota; kingdom Metazoa; phylum Chordata; class Aves; order Anseriformes; family Anatidae; genus Netta; species Netta rufina. Next base: position 13,059,477 of record NC_140140.1, on the reverse strand, counting down.
GAAAGCTGTGAAATTTTCAATTACTATGAAAAAATTGTAGATAAGCGTGTAATTTGCAGTCCAAATTGAATCAAGCTTCCTAGTACGCTGTTCCTTCATTGCCACCTTATATCCACTGCCACTATCTCCCTTTTGTTTTTCTTTTTAATTTGCATCAGACATTATCCATGTACTTAAAACTTGGTTAGTGGGTGGAAGGAAGGGGCCATCTTCTTAATTCGATATAAAAAAAGACCCTGCTGTCGCTGGGCCCCAGTACTGAGGCTTTGTTTGGGTCTCAGCACCCTGCCATGCGAGCTGGCTGGGCTGCAGCCAGCTGGCTCTGGGCTGGCACAGCAGAGGGAAGCAGGGAGCTTCGTTCGAGATCAGAGCTGCCTCGGCTCAGGACGAGGAGCTCTAAACCTGATGGTCAGAAAGCTCTGTGGAAGGGTTGGGAAGCTCTGCCGAGGGGTCAGGAGGCTCTGCTGAGGGGTTTGCCTTACAAACGTGTTGACACCTCTAAGTGTGAAAAACAGTGATAATACAAATGGCCCATTTCTTAAAAATCTCAGAGTCCACAGATGGTCCTGTAGGGATCCTGAGCAGCTCAGTGATCAGGAAACGAGCTGGTGTGTTACACCTGCAGGGTCAGGCCGGTGAGGCCAGAGGTGCATACAGGCCATGGCAGCAGTTAGGCCTTCCTTCGCTCAGCACAAAAACTCCTGTCCCTCTCACCTGGACTGAGCGCCCTTCCCAAGGCTTTCTGGCATTCACCGCCTGTCAATATTTAGCAAGCAGAACCCTACACAGACCTTTTTTAATTCTACCCCAGCATGAAGCTGTGGAAAATGTTGAAACCGCAGGGACGGACAGGGAGCCCGCTCCCAACGCCGGGCTCGTCAGAAGAAGCACCAATCAATTATTTTTCTGTCTATGCAGCAATTGTTCCTAATTGCTGTCTCTGTTGCGTGCATTCTGGTTTCTAGCATGGCAAGTGGGAGGTTTGTGCTCGGCTTGAAAGGATGCAGGCTTTTAATGATCAGCTAAAGCTCCAGCGAGCTGGAGGTTCACAAAGCGGCGCCCTTCTTTCTGATTTCCGGGACAAACTTCTGGCTGTGGCTCCTGCGATTTAATAGCATGGGGGAGCTGCAGGTGGGTGGCGGATGGGGGGTGCTGTTGCCATCGGTTTGGGCTTTGAAGCAGGATTTGGGGCTGCTGGCCAAGCGTGGTGGGATGGCGCTTAGAGATCTGCGTGCCTGGGGAACTCGGCCTCCTGCTGTACTCAGCAGGATCAGTCCTGCAGCCACCAGGATGCCCCTGGTGGTGTGTTAGAGATTTTGGGGCAGCTGGGGAGGCTCCACAGCAGCCACAGGAATGATGGTGCCTACAGCAATGCCAGCCAAGCACTGCGCAGTGAGACAGCTGGGTGGGATCGATGCCTCCTGCACTTATGCTGGAGGCTTGGCTCTGCCTCAGCACTCGTGGAACAGCAGAAGAAACCTGGATCCTGCCACAGTGTGCGTTAATCCCAGAGGAATTCAGCTTGGGCCAGGTGAAAGCGTGGCTTGGGGCTGCAGGAGGAGCAGGCCCGTGTCAGGTCTCCCTGTCCCAAAGTGGCCTTTACTGGGAGAACAGGAGCCTTGGTGGGACAGCCTGGTGGGGCAGATGGTGATGATGGCCATGGGTGATGGTCATGGGCTCCTGATGGAGGCAGAGGGCTTCTCGGCATGGGGCAGGGCTTGCAGAGAGCTGGAGGTGCCACCAAGCCACCTCCTCCAGGCCTGGGTCTCATTCAGATGTGATCCTGCTCGTGGTGATCGTGGGGTGGTGAGAGGCTGGGCTCTTGCAGCTGCATGGCCCGATTTCCTGGTGTAGCTCCATGGAAATGGGGATGATTGTCTGGTATTAACTAGGTGGGTTTTGATGGAGAGCTTTGATCCTGTCAGTGGAGACAGGAGAGTGATGGGAAGAGAAAAGAGCACGACAAAGGGAGCAGGAGGTGAGGAATGCTGCCGAGGTGCTCCTGGTTGATGGGGAGGAGGTAGCGGGGTGGGGGAAGATGTTTCCCTCAGCTGCTTACATAGGCAGGGGGGCTCAGGCTCCTTCCCAGGGTTTTCTCCTTCTCAGCCCCGTGATCACATTCCCGTGCTTTGGCTGCTGTTTTGGGAGATGCTCCTGAGGGAAAAGGCAATTTCAATGCCTTCCCAAGCAGCCCCATAGTCTTGTTTTCTATTCTTCAAATATGCCTTAAAATGGGAACTGAAACACTGAAAGAACAAGAAGCTGTGGCCTCGATGGGGGAAGAGCTTCTCAAATCCCTGTTCCCAGGGCAGGGATCCATACAACCACAGGGAGCCCTGGAAAAAAAGGCTGGTGATACCCAGGACATGGGGAAAGAGCCAGCAGGTCTCAGAGACTTGTGCTTTTATTGAATCCTCCCAAAATGATGCATTCTCAGGTTTGTAGCTGCTGTGTGTGCAAATCATCGGGTGTGCAAATCCCCCACGTGCTGAAGGATGAAAGAGCTGCAGGATGAAGCAAAACTTGTCTCAATCACATCACTTTTGTAAACGTGACCCTGACACCTCCACACATTAACACAACTCTTCCAGCTCGCTGCTGGAGGTTTTGTAGTGGAGGCTGCTAAAAGGGGGGAAATTCTGGCATTATTTACAGCTAAAAAGATTGGGTTTGACACATTTATGGCTGAGATAGTAAATATGACTTACGGCAAATCAATTTGCCGCGTTTGACTGCGACACCGGCGCTGCCAGGGGTGTGATTGAGAACTGACGGGTCGTTTGCTGGAGGGCTGGGGGTGTCTGGTGGGCTCAGCCTCCCCCACCCGCCCTGCACCCTAACCTGCTCCTTGCACCCCAACAGGACCAAAGCCACAGCCAAGATGCCAAAAATGCCAAAATGCTGAAATGTCAGGTCTTGCCCTCAGGAGGAGGATGCTGTGCTGGCATTTCCTCGGCTTTGCCAAACTTTCCCCTTGGTTTTTCCATCCCTCCCCCCTCTCCTCAGAGCCCGTCTGGGTTTCTGAAAGCAGAGATGCCGAAAACCGAATTTATGCTTCAAACAGAAGTAATATAGATAAGGGGGGAAGGGGGAAGTTAGAAAGGCAGCCTTACTTTTTATTTTATTTTTTTTTTGCTGATGGCAAGTGGTAAGCATGTTTTATTTATGTATTCAGAGATCCGCCAACGTTATGTTTTTCTCCTGACTGATGCATGGGCTGCAATGACAGCTTACACCAAACCGGCTGTGCACGAGGCTTATTTACCCTCCACAGAAGGCTTCCCGAGATTGACAGTGAATTATTCTGCACCTTGAACTGCTACTCACTTAATGCAATGCAAATTTTGCCTCTTCATTAAAAAATGATTCTTAAAAATGCGCAAATTATTATTATTTTTTTCAATGAAAGGGGCTAGAGGGTTTTCTTAGATGAAAAAGACAAAAACAAAACCCCAAAAACAACAAAACAAGCCGTCTTAAAAAAGTTTACTAATTCTACTTTCCACCTGTCTTGCTTTTTGCTAGCTATTGGCATGTAAATGCTAGGAGGGATTTGAGCGATGGCTGTGTGCCTTTTTCACTCCTCCTATTGCTGCTGAAAAAGCAATATTTGTATTGTACAGGACTGAATGCCTGTGAGAATAGCTCCATGCATTTCCGGTGTCTTCTCTCCTTTTCCAGCTACACTTGTGAAACGTGAGTTATTGACTCCTCTCAGAAACACTTTTTTGGGTCCTGGTGGTGGAAACCAGAAATGGGCAAAGATGGAGGCACAAAATGGGAGTGAAACGCTGGGGGTGCACCTGGGGGGAGCTGCTCACACTTGGGCACGTGTGTGCATGATGCACGTGTGTGTGTGTGTGTGCGCACATGCGTGTGCCAGGGAGAGGCTCACAGCAGCAGGAGAGTTGGTGCCGATGCCACCTTGCTCTCTCTGCCACGGCATGGCCTTGCTCCTGCTTCCAGCCCACATTTGAAACTACTTTGGCAAAAATCAACCTAAACGAGGTTTTTAGCAGCATGCAGTATGGAAGGCATCCAGGGTTGTGGTTTTCCAAGGTAACAGCCGAAGGAAAGGAAAAAAAAAAATAACAAGGTAAGAGTGAGCTTTTGTTAAGTAATTAAAGAATTGAGGCTTGCTGGAAAGCCCCAGGGCTGTGCTTCCGTGGCTGATCGGGAGCCTTTGTTTGCATGAGGCTGGTAAACAATTTGCAATTCTTGGCAATAACCTGAATTATGCGGAACAAAAAGGAAGTTGTAAATGATGTTTTCATATATTTATTTCAGGCCAAGGGAAGAAATGAGGGAGGGGGTTTCTGACAGCGGATGGCATTCACCGAGGTCAGCGTGAGGATGCCCTCGCTTCTCTGGCTCTGTCCACTGGATGTTTTTCTGTAAATAAATAAAGTTCAGCAAGAGCAGAGAGCCCAGAATTAATCAGAGCCTGCGCTCCTTCCTTCGGAGCAGGTCTAGCCGGTGCTTTTCAAACAGCGGGGCTCGACGCACAAAACATTAATATGCTCCGTATGTATTCTGGCTGTACGCTTACAGCACAGAGATTTGCATGCTAAATCTATGCTCCTGGAGCCTGTACACCCACATCTTTAATTAAGCAATGCCCCACGTTTCTGCTCTATAGGATAAGTGAATATATGCAACTCTAATGCACAGGAGATAATTTTGTAATGATTTTTCTGTTTGTTTAACTGAGCAGGAAGTTAACTTTGTGGGTTAGCCTTACCGCAAGCTACATGTAGTAGGGAAAATAAATAAATAAGCCAGGCTGTGATTTCCCAGCTGGCACCAGCTGCCGAGACGGAGCTTGCAGTGGAGGGAAGGCGGATTATCTGGGGAGGCCGCATCGCTGCTCTCATCCCCTCTCGGTTCTGCTTTGTGGATGGGGTTATCCCAATCACAGACTCATTCAGGTTGGCAGAAACCTCTAAGAGCATCCAGTCCAACCTTTAACCTAGCACTGAAGTCCACCAGCCCGTGGGGCATGGTCAGGGGAAAGGTGGAATTTGGAATAAAGGCAAGAAGTGCATCTAAAATACGCGTAGCACTGAGCCACCCTCCGAGGAGGGCAGTTTGTGGCCTGGGGCCAGGGAGCACCAGGCTCTTTGGAGGAGATGCCCCCAGGTGAGTCTCTGTTTTGAACACTGCTGCCTCTGCCCAGGCTGGGGCCAAGTGGCACTTGCTAATGGACATGAACCTGCTGGTCTTTGTGAACCCACTGGAGGATTTTTGTTGCTGCTGTTTTTTTTTTTTTTTTTTTTTTTTTGGTTAGGCACAACCATCCAGAGTCATAAAAAGCTTCTGGAAGAGATGCCCTTCCTCACCGCTCTGCGGAAAAGATCATCTGAATTAACATGAGCTTCTTGGCTATTAAACGGAAATTTTAAATGGGAAGAAAATTCTGCAGTGGCTGCTAAATTGTGTGTCAGCAGAAAGGGAGAAAAAGCAACGTGTGTCATTCCTATTATCATCTTGAAATCCATCTTCCCTCTACATGCCATGACGGTGGATAATCCCCGATATGATGCCTGAATCACTAATATTTGCAGAGGCAGAATTCCTATTTCGGAAGACTTTTGTTCTGCATATCTTCCCTCCGCCCCTGCAAATACAATTTCAGGTGAGGGCCCTGTTAAAGGGTGGGTTTGTTTGCGGTTGTGGGGTAAAGACAAGGAAATGGCATTGTGGAGAACCAGACCTTGAGTGTGCACAGCGTGGTGTGTGGCACAGAAGAACCCCAGGGCAAATCCCTTGCTCAGCAAAGTGGCCTCAGTGCTGATGAATCCCCCCCCAGCGCCCCGTCCTGCTCCGCCTGGCAGACAGCAGGAGTACAAGGATGGCCAGGAGGAGAAATGTGTGCAGGGGAGGATGATAAAGGGGGAAAAAAAAATAACAAGCTAATGATGCCGACATTTGTGCAGAGGTTAAAAATGAAGCAATAAAACCTTTACACAAACTTCTGCAGTCACATGCTGCAGCTCAGAGCAGGGAATAAATAAGAAAAAGCACAACCCTTTCTGGGGCCGGGGAAAGTTGATAGAGCAATTACTCGCTCCTGGGAGCAGCGTGGCGAGCTGCAGCTTCAGCAGTGGCAGCATGAGATGTGTGTCCCCATGGTGTCCCCACAGCATCCCCCTGCTGTCCCTGCAGCCCCAGAAACCATTCAAGGTTTCCTAATGCCCCCGAAAGGTTTAGGCCATGGCAGGTGAGCAGGAGGCCCCGGAGGGCTGGTGCTGGTGTCCTCATCCTTCCAGCCCCACGGTCTGTGTGTGTCCCCAGCATCACACAGCCCCCACGGCCCCAGCACCTCGCACAGGGGCTCTGGGGCTGCCCACGAAGCTGAGTGTGGTCCCGGGCTGCCAGTGCCGCTGCACACCGAGCTGCTCTGCCAGCAAATGGACGATTTTTGCATTCAGGATATTGACAAAACCTCCAACTCAATCAGCTTTCAGCAAAAAGGAAGAGAGCCTTATTCCCTGGGGGCAGCGAGGAAGGTAAAACCGGAGTGTATTTAAACCGAGGGTTTTTGGCGTGTGTACAGCTCGCCGCAGGGTCTGGCCCGATAACCTCGTTTGCTTCCCAACCCCGTTAAGCTCTGCCCTGGTGACCAGGAGCCCCGTCCTTGTCCTTAGCTGCTGACGTGGCCTGGGGGGGCTTCAGGGTGCAGGTTATTGTTAAAACTGTCTGGATCCTCCTGCCCCCGTCTCCCAGACCTGGCAGCAATGAGCACGCTCTCCCTCGATAGCGGTTTCCAGCCCTCTCCCCACCCTTTCCCAAACTGACACCTTCCAGTGCTGACTGCTGTTAACAACAGAACTAAGCCATTGCTGACCTGTGCGGCTTTTTCACATCCGCTGTTGGCCCGGACTGAGCTGTCTGGGCTTTTTTAACAGATGCTTTATTTTCTGGGGTCGGTTGTGCCATCCCAAGGAGCAGCGGAGGAGGCTGAGCAGCTGGGGACGTGGCTGTGCCAGGGCTCTGTGGGGCTGGACACTCCCTACAGAAATCCCACAGCGTGTGGCTGGGAAAGGCCAGGGAAAGGCTCTGTCCATGCGAGAGGGGATTCCTGCCCGTGTGGCATCTGAAGGGCAGGAAATTCGGTTCTTTCAAATGGCTTTAAGTGGCTCAGCGTAATGGGACTGGTTTTATCCTTTTACTCTTTGCCTGGGGAGGTTTGAGCTTGATCCTGCCTCCCGAGCTCAAGAAATTGGTGTTGCTAACTTTCTCTTCTTTGGGCAGATTTCCTCCCCTTTGCTTGCCTCCAGGAGATGGTTGCCTTCATCTGTTCCTTACCTGGCCCCGTTTCACCCTGCTCTCCTCCCCCGCAGAGCTTCAGCCACTTGCGATGGAGGAGAGCAACGATAAAAAATGCTTTCTGAGCACAGTCCCTCTTCCTAAAGCTCATGCACCAGTGATCCTTCAGCTCTGCCTTCGCTTTGGCTGCTCTGCCATGAGGATGCTCTGCATCGGGCTGGTCCAAAGCAGCTCTGCGCCTTGCTGCCGGGCTGGGTTTGGGACTCCTCCACCAAGAGGTTATCGGGGTGCTGGTGGGAAGCAGCTCGTGGGAGGGCAGCCGTGACTCCACACTGCACCTCTGGGGGCTTTCACGCTGTTCACACCACCACGAGGCTTTTCTCAGCTGCCTCTCTGACGAGAGGCGCCGAGGTGGTGTTAATCAACCAGCAAGTTTCCAAAGCCAGCGATGTGCTGGGAGGATGGCTGGACCCCCCAGCTCCATGTCCCACACCCCTCAGCTGGGCTTTGTTCCTGTGAGCTGAGGGCAGCCCCTCTGGGAGATGTGCGTGTAAGGGACATGGGAGCGTGGCGCGGCTCCCCGTGAAGCTGCTGAACTCACCGGCTCCTTAGCTTAAGGCCTGGTAAAGAACTAATTATTTGGACCTGAGCTTAAATCTCTTTCCACAGAGATGGATTTGTGACTCTTGCCAGCTTCCCCCAGAGGATTCCAACCTCCTTTTTTTTTTTTTTTTTTTCCTCGTGAACTTCTGCTGAGGTGTAAAATAACAACAATCTGGAGAGCTAAAATTGCTGAAGGATGGATTAAATTATAACGCAATCAGTCCGGAAGACCTTCTGTCTGCAAGCAGCAGCACCACACCACCCTGGTTGTGCAGGATTACCCAGCCTGGGCCAGCTGCTTTGTCTTCACCAGGAAACTGCATTTCTTGGGCAGGGAGATTACGTTATCAGCCCCTGAGTGCGCTCCTTGGGAGCCTTGGCATCGCCCTGCCCAGACAGAACTCTCTCTGTGAAGAGCTGGATAAACCCTGAACAAAACCCACAGCCAGGACAATGGACAGTTTGAGGTCTGCAGTGAATTCCCAGGCAAATATTGCAACTCCAGAAGCGAGCCTGAGGTCTGTGTGTGGTATCTGGCACAGCAGGGCCCCGTCCCTTTGGAGGCTTTGTAGATTTGTCTCGTGCATCAACAGGAGTGAGCCCCTGGGGTGTTTGTCGCACGTGGGGCATTTGAAACCTTGGGCCCTGGCTTCATTTTCCAGCTGGGGCTTGGCAATCCCAGCTCCTGGTGGGACACTGCCAGGCTCTGGCCTGTAACCCCGTAAGAAGCCATTTCACAAGTGCCAAAGCAAGGAAAAGTCGGGGGCCTTCTAGCTGGCTGCAAATCCTGTTGGAAGTTTTTTCCCTGTTCAGGGCATATTAAGGTCTCTTCGCCACAGAAGGTCTTTTTTTGCCTGTTCATGTATAAATTCTGTTTCAGCTGCTCCTTGAATGAAGTGTTTGTAGGAGGTAACACTGACGAAGCTCTGCTCTGGCCCTTTATTTTCCACAAAAGGTGCAGGGACTTAATTCTCTCTCTGACTGTGGCCAATTTGGCTGCTCCCCATCTGTGAGCTCAGCGAGGCAAGTCAGGGGAGTGGGGATGCAGGCAGAGCAAGGCTGCTGCTTCTTAAGAAATGCTGCTAAAAAGGCATCTCCTTTCTGGATACGGCCCTGTGCTGCCCCCTGCTCTGTGCTCAGGCAGCAAAGAGTCTCAGCATTTTTTCTCTGCCTTTGGTGGGGTGCTTTGGAAAAGTGACCCTGGAGGTCCTTGCCCTAAGACACCCCTGCAGGAGGCAGGCTGAGCCTGGCCTCGGTCCTTTGGCTGATCATCTGTGTGGTTCCTAGACATTGCAATGAAGATTAGCTTTTGAAAGGGACCTCTCCTGCCTGGCCTGAAGTCTGCAGGCTTACCTCATCATCCCCAGAGTAGGAAAGAGCCCAGTCAATACAGTCTGCAGTGGGTGGCACGGCCGGGGCTGTCCCAGGGACTGGGTGCTGTTTCCCTTTTACATGAGGTCTCATTTACTGGTTCTTGGCTGAGCTGCTCCCCCCGTTGTGCTCCTGCAGACTGCCTCTGTGCCACTGGGTCTCCTCTGCAGCTGCAGCCGTGGGAGAGCAAGCAGGAGGGACAAGCAGCGAACAGGACCAGGACAAATGGAAAACCAGGATGCTCGGTGAAATATTTAGCAAGCCATTTCGAGCAAGGCAAAGATTGTACCTCTTCTATTTATTATAAGGCTCAGAAGTGAGAGGCTACCAGCTTGCGGAGGGCTGAATATCTGCAGCAAAGCCTTGCCTTCTATTTACTCATTTCCTCAAGTGAAGACATTAAAATGCTTTTGATCGGCGGCACTTTAACAGCAAAAGCCTGCCGTACAAGTGTGTTTTGCTGCTCTGATGTACTTCAGAGCATGTCTCACCCGCGTGTGGTGGCCGTGCAGGCGGGGTGGTGGCACATCCTGCTTGCAGGCCCTGGGATGTCCCCTCCTCGGGAGCAGCAGGTAATGCAGATTTCGTGTCAGCCTTGTTTTGGGTCCCCAGAGCCAGCACGGCCACTGTGCTGAAGTGATGTCTACTTGTTCTGGAATGGGTACTTGCTCCTGGTGGTGCGTCTTTTACAAGGGCACAAATGTAATGTCAAAAGAAACCACTTTGATAATGTACTCAAAAGTTAAATATTTTATACAGTACTAGAGCAGTGCAATGTCTTGCCTTCGTAGCACACTTTGCCTTCTGTCTGGGGCTGGGGCTGGGCTCCTGCTCATTGCCTGGGCTGGCACCCTCCTGCCCTGAGCTGCTGCCCATCCTCTGGCCCTGCTGGGCTCCGTTCAGGATCCCTCTCTGTCCCTGCAAAACAGTGAGAGCAACTCCAGCTCTGCTCCTGGAAAACACTGCATTCTGATCATGTGCTGGTTATTGTTTGAGGCTCTCAGGATCAATAGCGCTATATTAAAGCAAGGTACCTGCTCCTTCTCGAGGTGCGGTGTGAAAGGAGAGCCCAGATGATAAATGCACCCCCGTACAGCAGCCTGCACGCTCGGTGCAGGGACCTCGGCTGGGGAATGGCTGGCTGACAGGCCAGTTAGTCGTCACCTTGATGAGTACAGTTACAGGTCTGATTTGCACCTCCTGGTGCCCCAGCTGAGAGGTGTGTGGCTCAGCGACCTTATCATAGGCACATCCGATGCAGCGCACACTCCAGAAGGCTGGGGCTGTTACACACGGTGTCAGTGCTGTATAAAATATACTGGCTCGCTTTGTGCAGCCAACAAATCGCCTTCGACCAAAACCAAAGGACCTGCACAGCACTGACCTCACCAGACCTGCCCGCCTTACCAGTATGAGGCATCCCCAGCAGTGCCTGGCACTGTTTTACCCCCTGGCTGGGAAAAGCTTTATGGGATGTTGCAGGAATCCCCACTTGGGCTGTGCCATGAAGCCCCAGGATGGGATGTCAAACCCCTAAAGCACAGGATTTGCTCAGCAATACTGCTCAGCACTGGGGCGGATGCTTTAGGTGCCCGTTGCTTAAATTTGGTCCTGGTTAATTCAACATCTGGCTCTGCCTTGAGTTTTGGCTCTGCCATCGCCAGGGATGGAGCTTGCTGGTGTTTGTTTGCACAGCGACACCCTTGGTTTGCACCGACGGGGCTGAGTGTTGTGTGTGATCACTAAAACTGCATTTTTGCAGAGGGTTTTACATGCTCTTTGTATTACCTGGCAGTTAAATTCCAATCAATATGTTTTTCACAGAAGAGGATTAGTTATGTCACCTTTTGTACTCTAAGGTAACTCAAAGTACTTCATAAAGTAATGAGTTAGCTATAGATAGCACAGGTTAATGGCGCGGCCATTATGTACTCAGTGATAAAGCTTCCTTGTGGCCTCAGATATTATAAATCTGGTTTATTAAGAATGGAAATATTGACAGAGATTGGATTCTTCCTTATTCCTCCTGCAGCTTCGCAGGGATTTTTGACAATCCACTTCTGGCAGCTTCCAGTACAGATAGAAAGAGACTTTAATCTCTCCGAGGAAAACTGCTATTTTGAACAACGTGGCAGCTCCTGCACACAGGGTGAGTGTTAACCCACTGATTTATATTTGCAAGCAAGTGTTGGGAGGCTAAAACCAAGCAAGGGTAAGCCTAAATCAGGGGGGCTGTGCTGATGCTGCCGTGGTAGGTTTGAGCTCTTTGAAATGCCGTGTGGCGTGGCCGGCTCGTCTCTGCCCAGCCCCAGCATCGCCACTGCAGCTGCCCCAGCTCGGTTTAGCAACCATCTAGCAATACAGAATGATCCCTCTGTTATTATTTTTCTTTTTTGGCCAGATCTAGAGGCAGATTTTTAACAGTGCAAACGACAAGCGAGCACCCAGCGATTTAATAACTACAAATGCTCTTGGTGGCAGCTGCTGCTTTCGGTTAAATTCCTGCACGAGCTACAGGTCCTGCTGCCTGAGCAGGGCTCTTGGTTGCTGGCTGTGAGCAGCCAAATCCTACGTACAAGAGCTGAGATGCTGCTCACAAAGCAGGGGGACATAGCCTTTGGCTGCTCCATCCCCACACGGACAGGTCCTGCCTTTTTCCTGTGCTGATGCTTCCTGCAGTTATTTGACTTCTTGCATAAACCTGTGGTGGCTTAAAAAAAATATATCTCTCTCCTTAGCTCTAACTCAGCCTTTTTTTTTTTTTTTTTTTTTTTTTTTTTGTGACCTTTCCCACTGTTACCCATACAATGCCCAGTCGTGCTGTCAGCCACAGGGCAGGGGAGCTGTGTGCTTCAGGCTGGACGCAGCGGTGTTCCCCTGACAATGCAGGAGGGACGGGTGGCTTCCCCCTCTCTGCAGCTGGAAGCGGCCCTGCCTGAAGCCAGCAGGACAATAATTAACGCAAACCCACGGCCTTGCTTGAAGTGAGTTTTTTTTTCCCCATCCAGCCCCCTTAACTGAGTGTAGCTCGCCAAAGCTTCCAGGGTTTTCAAAAAAAAAAAGCTTCGGGGTCACTTGGGTTAGGCTGGCTTAAAAACCACCTCTCCGAGAGGCAGATGAAAGATGTCAGCTCAGGCTTTCCTCTTCCCACGCCTCTTATCTCCATCCAGAGGGGCTGGATGATGGCACCAGGAGGCAGACCTGACAGCAAGCCATGGCCTTTCAGGAAAAACCCATCAATAGCAACTTCATCGCATTCGTTTCTACTTTTCAGCCCTGGCCTTTGCGTGAGGTCCTTAGCACCACACTGGGTGTGTGCTATATGGCAGGCTGGGTGGCAGTGCCATGCGTGCCTGTCATGGCTACGCTGTCCCTCAGGTGAATTTCTGCAAAACCATGAAAAAAAATCCAAATTGGGCTGAGTGGGAAGTGAGGGGGAGGCTGGTGCCTTGGTGAGGCCTGTCGGAGGCCTCAGCCATTGCTCAGAGCCACCGGCCCACCACCAGTTCCCTGCTCAGAAAAAAAACACAACAAAACACAAAAACATCGTAGCAAAAAAACGCAAACATTTTCTCATTAAAAAAGAAGGTGGAGAGGTGGGGAGGGAGAGGCAAGAAGCGGGCGAGATGGATTGTGCTGTGGTGCTGAGATGAGTGCGGGGAAGCTGCACATTAATCATCACGAGAGGGGAGGGGGAAGAGAAGAGCTCCTACAGCTCTATCAGGGGAAAGCTTTCGCTGTGGAAAACTGGTGTGGGTGGCCTGCCTCGGGGCCTGCACCCTGCTCCCTGGCTCCAACGCCTCCCCTCTGCACCCCGCACCCTCTGCTTGCTCCTGAAATTCGGGTCCTTGATGGGCCATTGGCTCTGCACCCCCCAAGATCTGCTGGAAGTGGGCAATGAGGTGGTTGTGAATAAATAGTGAGCATTGTCCGAGTGAGTGGACTGAAGTGCTGGTGGGCAGGCATGGTGAGGCTCGTTCCCCTTTGCTAACCTCACTTCTCCATATTTCCTTGCAGTTTATCCAGGACTGAGAGAAATGCTGCTGCTCTGGCTAACGTGAGCACGTGGTGTGTCGCTGCCACTGCTGAGGCCTTAGGAGCCATGCCGGAGGTATTTTAATGGGGTGGAGCAAGGCACCGCCTGGGGAGCTGCCTGGTTCCCACCCGTGTCTGTGTGTCCCATGTCCCGTGTGTCCCACAGGCACCTTGCTCCTCTGCAGCACTTCTTACCCTGCTTGCCTGGGGGATTGGTACCTAACTCAGCTGCACGTGGGGCCCCCTTCAATATGATTTTTGTGCACAAATAAAATAAAATATAATAATTGTAATAATTAATAATAATATATCAGTGATGTGCATACCAAGAGGCTGCCAAGGTAAGAGCACACAGCTGACATGTGCTGGCTCACACACATGAACAGAGAAAGTTCGTGTGACACAGAGAAAGTTTGGCCAGTGGTTAAAAAAAGGCATTTCATCCTCCTGACACTCCTCCTCTCCCAACCTGGGGTCTGTTCTGACAGTGATATGGCATTAGAGTTTTGGTTAGATATTTTATTGTCTTGTAAAACTGCATAATGTGTCTATTAACTTAGGCTTTGATTAAAAAAATGCCTTTGATTTAAAGAGAATTGGAGAAAAAAGGGCCAGATAACTCAAGGGTTTTAGTCCAGATAACAAATAATAGTTTTTTATTTTAGTTTATTGGGAAGAAATACACCAAAACCCTGTGTGCTTTGGCTTGATCTGAACAAAATTCTATTGCAAACTCTAGCGTCTGCCTCTGACTTGGGAGAGCTGTCCCCAAACCCATCTATAATAATATCATTAATAATACTTGTTATTATTTTTAATTTTAGTACAAAAGTCAAGGGATTTAGAGGAGGGTGGCCATTTTCATCAGCTTAGTAAAGCTATCCTCATGGTCAAAGTTACGCATGAAGCTAAATCATTTTAGGAACAAGACTTTCTCCAGGCAGATAAGAGCCTAATAACAGGATGATGAGAGCACAGACTTCCACAGATAGCAGAAACTAATATTTGTGATGCAACAGTCTTGCATTATTCAGTAGTTAAAGATAATTCTAAGAAACAGAACAGCTTGAGAATTAGCAAAACCAGCAATAAAATATTCTTAGTTGACTCTGGGGGGAAGTAAATAGCTACGTACAGGATTTGTATTCATCTTAATGTTTATTAAAATGAGACAACGCTGCTTTCCACGTGCTTGCCTGCAACAGCTCTGTGCTGTGCTGGAACTGCTCATCCTTCCCGGCCCATACTCACCCCGGGGTGATGAAATGGGGAAAATGCTGGAGGATGGACAGGGCGGGCAGAGGCCACTTGTCCCAGCCCCTTGACGTGGTCTCGAGGTGCTAAAATGCAAACAGCTGGTGTCAAAGGAAATCACCACCACCCATGCTCCCAAACAGGCTCAGAGGTGTGCAGCATTGGGGGACCAGCAGCCTGCCATTCCTTGCTTTAAGGAATGCAAACTTGCCAGCCCCCAGACAAGTGCAGAAGCACCTGGGGACTCTGAAAATACCCTTGATGCCCATGCACACAGACCCAAACCTGTGGCCAGGCCATTGAGCTTATTTGCCTCACAGCAAGAGGAAGTCTGTCATCAGCAAATGCAATGGGCTGGGCGTGAGGGAGAGTGAAATGGAATTAAAAAAAAAAAAAAAAAGCAAGTGAGACTATTCAAAAGGGGGACTTTATTTTTATTACACTGGAGCCAGGCGTCAGTGCGCCAGTTCAGCTTTGATACACAATAAATCAGCAAAGCTGTTACTCAGTTTGGAAACCAAGATTGCAGTGGCACTAAAAACACATTGAAAACATTTACTTTCTTCCCTATTTTTTTTCCCTCTTTTGATTTTGGTACAAAAATGGTACAAACAACAATACAAAATATTTGTGCTGTTGACGGTTACAAAAAATGGTTTTTGAACTTGGTTAACGGACGCAAACTGCTTTTGCGCTTCAGCGTGAATACAGCAGAACAGCAGAAGTCTTCCTCGAGAACAACCACAGTCATGCGGGCTGCTACACAGCTTCTCCATCGTTAAAGGAAACATGCAAAATCATAATTAAAAGAAAGTGCTCCAATTATACATCTATATGTCATCGTTGTTTTTTTCACCTATTTGATTTGTAGCTTCAAGCACTAACTACATTATGTACACATCATGGTGAGCAGTTGGGCATGGGGTTTGTGTGTACTTGAGATAACTTTGATTTTTTCCCCATGAAACTGAGTTAACTTTGCGTGGGAGACACCTACGTTGTCTAGCTGCTGTTTTAAACATCATGTTCATCATTACACAGCATTCCCCCCATTTTTTTTCACACTTACAATGAAGAGCTTCAAAAGACATCACAAATAAAAGTCCCGTATTTTACCTTAATATGTTTCTTGAGACTAAACAAAGTCGCAATCTTGGCATATTGTGTTGTACAGACCCTGCCTGCCCTGCCCATTACAGTTCTCCAATGCCTGGACGTTGACCCTATGCCAAGTGGGTGCAGGTGACACAGCCACCTCCTACAGCCCACTTACTGCTGGAGGGTGAATTCGGACCCAAGTATCCCCAAAAGCCCAGCCACGGAGGCTCAGGTGCCTGCTGCACGGGCATGAGCTCCCCACCACCCCCTTACAACCATCAATGGCATTGCCTGGTCCAGCAAAAACAGGAAAAACAAACAAACAAACAGGAAAATGCAAAACTATAAGCAGAACTACGAGTAGCACTTAGGACACCGATAACAGACTTGCCTATTTACTGTCATTAATTACCTGCTGAATTTTCTTGTTGCCTTGCAAAGCATTTCCGTGACAGATGCTTCTCCCTTTCTACAGGCTGTGCAATGATCAGACTGGGGCCATGCCCCAGGTGGCTGCGGGCACAGTGGGGACCTAGGGCATGGATGGTCCTGGCTCAGAGATGGGCAAGCTTCATGCTGAGGAGGTGGGAGCCACACGAAGCATCACTGTCCCTGTCCCTGTCCCCTAGACACTGCTGAGAGCTGTGGTACTGGCTCCTGGCAGTGGTGCGTGGTATGGGGGGAAACTGGGTGTGAAAATGGTCTTTTTGGGTTGGGCTCCCCTCCATCTGCCTGAAACCAGTGCTCTTTCCCCTGCCGCCTCGTGGTGGGCAAAAAGTGGGGGCTCCAATGTGTGGGCGCCGCTTATTTCAATAGTTTCTTGAAGTCGGTGCTTCAATTTATTCAGAGAATAACCTTGTGTGGCCTGTAAGAAAAACCTGTAAGTTTAGGGAAAGTTGGTGTTTCCCCACCTCAGCTCCTGGTAAGCTGCAGCCACCTCCAGCCACGAACGGCAATGCCACTTCTTCCACGGGACCCCTCAGATTAATGTATACTGCATTATCTTGGCTGGTTATAAAGTGTAATTCATATTAACAAGCAAAAAGCTTTGCAAAAAGTGTTCTATTTTCATTGCTCGATGTGCTGCTCGCTTACCTTCTGCCTCTTCCACCGCGAGGAAAGGGGCCAGACCCTGTGGCCACGCTTGTGGGACTGCAAAGGTGAGTGTAGAGGGTGCAGGGAGGAGGAGGAGGAGGAGGAGCAGGAGGAGGTTGTCCTATGGAGGGAGACTGAGCAGAACTGGGTCAAAAGATAATGAACTAGTTGGTTTGATTTATAGGCTTATGGGGTTGGAATGTCTGGATTGCAAATGCTGCAGAAAAATATCCGCTGATTTTTAAAGAAAAGTTTCCAATGGAAGCAGGCTGATTTATTTTTAATCACTCCGACAGTTTTGTTTGACTTAGGTTGCATAAAATGTTCTTAAAATCCTGAACTGTTTAGACAAGCTGAAGTCTGACAGCGTCTCCCAACTGGCTGGGGAGGGAGCTGCTCCTGTCTGCAGTGCTAGGGGGGCAGCTGCCCCCTGCAGCCCTGGGTATGGCCCCTGGGCACACACCACGACCTGTAGGCCATCGCCATGGCCAACAGCACGCCAGGCATCAAGCACCAGGTGCTCTGGAGCCCATGTTCAGCTCCTGCTGATATAGCCAGGTGTCTGCACGGCTCGGCATCCAGGCCGGCAGTGCTGTGGGAAGCGGGCGCCATCGGCTCCTCCTGGCCTCCATCCGCCTCCTTCACCTGGTGGTGAGGTTATGGTGATGGGCACAAAGCAAGGCCGTGACTGGGGAATTGTTATTTATTATGCTGCTGCTGTGGCCGGGTGGCTTCAGAGGAGGAGCACACTGAAGTTGGTGCCAGCCTGCAGACAAGGGGAAAGCCCAAGGCAGCAGGAGGGGGAGGCCGAAGGCTCAGAGGGATCCCAGCAGCTGGAGGCCGGGAGCTGCCAGGCCTGCCAGAGGCTGGGGGGGACGAGGGCGGCCAGTAGGAGGGGAAGGCTCATGGCAGAAGCACGCCAAGACCTTCATGGTGGTTACATGAGACAATTGAGTGCCCAGCTCTTGAATAGAAACCTGCAAAGGCCGCCCTTCATGAGGACGGGGTGCGTGCTGCTTGCAGCCGTGTCCTCGCCTGGCTGCGGCCACCGCTCCTGGGTCTGCTGGGGCTGAGCCATCCATCGCCCCTGGGGCTCCTCCAGAAACTCATCTGAGCATGTGTTTGCTCTCTGGGCAGTGAAAGGACAAAGTGACCGGGCGGCTAACTGACCGACCAAGAGAAAAAGAAAGATCGCACCCTTGGTAATTAATAACATACTGGTAACGGTTTGAGTCCCCTTGGGCAGACTTTTACCACATTCCACTTCATACAAGACACATTTCAAATGCTCGTTAATTTACAGAAATTGCATTTTATAGAAAATATGATACAGTGAAATATAAAATGCACTAGGAGCATTTCAAAAATCTATAGAGACGATCTTGCAGCCTAGTATACCCTCTGAAACAACGTCCACTCGTTACCACAAGCTCTCTTCTTCTCATTCTCGCGCTCTCTCGCGTGCACGCGCTCGCTCCCCCCGCCCCCCCGTTTAACTCTTAGCATTCAACTTGAGAATTAATCAAGATATCAAAAAAGCATGATTATCCCCTGGATAATCACCTTCCAGTACTGTGCACATTCTTGGATTTAAATGAAAATATATCTAAGCACTTTTACAATTTTTAGCGAACCCACTGCAAAATCGTCTGCAGAATATAAAACACAGGTAATCCAAGATTTCATAGCACATTAATTAAGTGGCTCATAATCCATTAAATGTGGTTTATATTACACATCCATGCAGTCTAAATCATTTTACAAACATTAGACAGAAACCCACTAGTCCAAATCAGTAAAGGAAAAATGTAATAAAAAAAGCTAATAACTATTTGTTATTGGTTAAACTGACCCTACATATAAACTAGGTAGTATGCTACCATTTATAATACTGATGTTGAATTATGCCTGGATGCTGCAAAACCTCTTGCTTGCTTGGCAATGCTCGAGCATATTAACCACAAGATACTTAACAGGCCCTCGTTGCACTTCTTCTCCAAAAAAAACATTTACTACAGATAGCAGCGCCTACCCATCGAATATAAAGGACACACATTAGCTGAGTTACATGATGCTGTTGAGCTTTGGCTACTGATGCTCCAAGGCATTAATGTCGTTCTAGGCTAGCTCCATACTTACGGATGGCAAAAGTGCTGAGCGCTGGCTTCTGCCCCTCGCGTGCCCCAGCCTGCAGTGGGGCAGTGATGCACGAGAGGCAAAAGACCATCGGCTTTGTGCCTACGGCACCACCGGAGATGTGGGACAGCACCACGTAACCCAGCCGGTATTTACACCACTCGTGGGAGCCAAAACACGCCGATAGCATAAAAACAAACAAATGGGCCTTTGGTCATTTCACGATTTACTTGTAGGGTTTAGGCAAGGGCTGTTGGAGAGTTCTGTGGCAATAACCAAAGGCTTTATCAATGCTATAGTTCTATGCAGCTACATTGAGTGTGACCAGGTTACAGCAGAGCCCCCTAGTCGGTATTTTGCATCTGATAACACTGAATTATATACAACATGATGACTAGTTCACCACCTGCTGAGGCTTAAAGATGGCTGTTAAGATTTCCACTCAAAACATCTCCCCCTCCCGCCCCCCATCCTCTCCACCCCAGAGTGAGTCACCCCCTTAAAAAAAAAAAAAAAAAAGGCAAAAAAGAAACAATCTCCACAGTTCCTTTTTGTTAACTCCTTCCCAGCTAGAACTGGCTTAGGGTCACAGGGAGTGCTGCCCAGGATGGTTGTATGTTTGTTTTCATCACTCCTGAGATTGAAGGGAATCTGATACATGCACCAAAAGGCACTTTCAAATATATATATATATATATTTTAAAAACAGTGCTTCTGTTCTAAGAAATTCAAGTTAAGACAGAGTGCCTTTCACTCTCTTTAGTCATAAAGCAGATAAACGAGCAATATCCCAGCTGACATTAAAAAAAAAAACCAAAAACAAAAACAAAAAAACCTGCAGCAGAGACAAGTGTTCATGCGAGACAGCTCAATATTCTAAAAAAAAAAAAAATTGAAAAGAAAAAGGAAAAAAAAATAAACCTCCTAAATCACCACTAAAAATAACAATACAGTCAGCAGGGGATATTAATTAAAAAAGCTGCCACATCTGTACAGTTCTTTGCTTCTGCATCGGCTCTTTCTGTTAACGTTGTCGTCTGTGGGTTTGTTTTTAATTGTTTGTATTTTCTTCTTCTTCTTCTCTCTCTTTTTTTTTTTTTTTTTAAATAAGTGAGGTCAGTTCAATCCTCCTCGCCTCCCCCGTACATGTCCGCCAGTTTCTTGAACCTGGGGCCCCAGTCGTTAAGGTAATCGTAGTCCTGGTCCCCGGAGCTGGAGGAGTTCAGGGAGCTGACGGAGCCGGCGGTGGAGCCGCTGCCCTCGTAGTCAAAGACCAGCAGGGAATCGTAGGGGGGGGCCGTGGGGTCGTTGTCCGCCGCACGCAGGCCCTTGGGGTGGCAAACAGATGGTGTTAGTGCCCATGTTTCATGGTGATGGTGCTGGGGAAGGGTGCTGGGAGGGTTGGGATGCCTGCAGCAAAGCTAAAGGAGGGTGGTTCCTGGGGATCCAAGCAAGTGGGGGCACAACGCGCGCCCTCTGCTCTGCATCCAGCAGAGATGTGGGGTGTGAAACACTGGGCAGGGGGTCCCGGGGGAGGCAGAAAAGCATTGCTGCTCCAGCTTGTGCTAAGCGAGTGTGGTGTGGGCAGCAGTCTGGGCCAGCACCAGAAATGGCCTTGGGATACGGAGAAAAAGAATTGCTTTGCTGCAGCCCAGCACCGGGAAAAGCCGCGTGGAATAGACCTGCAATAAAGAAACCTGGTCTGTGCTCACACGTCCAGAAACTCCAGCCTCAGTGTGGGGAGATGGAGTCCGTCTTACTGCAGCAAACAGCAGCCGGAGCATGCATGAGAGCGAGCCTCCAAGTGCATGTATGTGCATGACTGTGAGTGTGAAGGATGGGCGGAAACAAAGGAAGAAGGCATTTTAGGGAGGAAAATGAGAAAAAGCACAGCAGGAAATTGATATAATAATAGAAGTAAATCGCCACAACATTTATTTTTCTGACTTGCAGAATGGATGGTGGTTTTTGTCTCAGAGGAAATAATGCATTGATTGGCTTGCAACCACTCAATCACTCATTTTAAAACTAAAAATGAGGTGAGATGCTAAATTGATAGATATTTGTACAAGTAGATAAAGGAACAGTAATCTAAGGTAAAACAAAGAAACCCTCTCTGATCTGTGATGAATCTCTGTGCTCTGCAAACTCTTTGAGTTTGAGACCAAATAGAGAAGACACAGACTGGTGAAATAATTGCAAGTCCAGAGCCACAAAAGGCACTTCTGGCTTTAGGCAAACCATCCGGCTGTCCGGCCACATGGCAAGGAAATTCCTCCTCTGTCCCCATCCAGGCAGTGTATTTACTGACAGCAACTGCAACACTCAGAGCAATCAAAGGGAGAGCAGGGGCAGGTTATACTGCCTGGATGCTGAAAAGTGTGCTGTTTTTGATATCCACAAACCAGAAATCTCGGGGTTTTTGTTTGCACTTTGGCTTTTATAGGCTTGGAGCCTTTCTTAGACCAAGTCTTGCTTCCTTTGCTCATCGTAATCGTTCCCCGTGCTCTGATCAGACTTCTCGTGGGAGGAATAGCATCATTTGGTCCATAAAACAGCCAGGAAAATGTTACACAGCTGATGCTAGCTGGCTGCTCAAGCTTTTAAGATGTGACACAGGACACCCTTAAGAACATACCTCATTTATAAAGTCACCAATATCCCCGGGATGTGGGATTACTGGTCTTATAGGATACTGCGGTTCAGCACCAATAGGCCTCTCATCCACCCTTCTGACTCCAGGTGCCTTGTTCAGCACGTGATCCATGGTCTCTGGCTGCTGGAGCTGGCTTAAATCATAATCCTGTGACAAATGGAAAGGCACGAAGTGAAACCAAGGCTTTTCATTCAGATCACCTACGCTCCTGACATCGCATCAACATACAAAGAAGTTGAGGAGGCTAATCTTTTCTCAGCTCAAGTTCGATGCCAAATCTTGTTCCTGGGTATGTAGCACCTCCATCTAAATTACAGATGAACCTGACCTCTGAGTAGCTCATAAAATTGACTTCATAAGACTGTATCTTAAAACATAAGTTAAATCAAATATTTAAATACCTTTTGAATATTTAACACAGTGTCCAAATCTTTGGGATAAAAAATTAGCTTTGGTTTGCATGTGCCTAGATATGTGCATAAATTTTGGATGAAATACATAATATAATGTAAATACATGGTGTTGGTAGACATATTATTGCAATTACATTTGTACAGAAGTAAAAACATTAAAATGTGTACTGCATTTATGCATGTAGGCCTTTTAAAGTAATTATGTTCTTTCTGCTTGTGAAAAATCCCAGCAGAATAGGTTTCTATCAGGGAATGAGAACCAGGTAATATTCCATTAAAAATGTATTCATGTAGGTAATGGTGTTTTGCTGCTTTTCCTCTGCTGTTATTTTTAACGAATCCTTTCTAAAATATTTAAGCTTACAGTGTAGTTGCCTGAAACCAGATACTTCAGTGAGTTTGAATGTTTATAACAGTACTTTGTTCTACTGGTAAAACTGTTCTTGTGCTCAGATGGGGATGATTGAATCTCCAGGAGCAATATTTATAAATATCTTGTCAGTGACAAGAAAAAAGAAATGCTAATTGCAAGGATTTTTCTGTTGAATAAGAACTTTACAAATTTTGGGTGAAGTCCCTGCCTCGGATCCCTGTGGGGCTCTCACTGTGCTCCCTCTCTTGCTTTTGGGTGCTGGGGGACCTCCAGGGCAAGACGTGCTGTAGTGTCTTGGTCAGTGCCAGCCACTGACCTCAGGACTCCTGGACACCAGCCCTGACTACTACGTGGTCCATTTCAGCAAGAAAAAATGAAGCTGTGACATGATGCAGAGACATCATTTGCATGAACAAAATATTTGAGAGTGTCCTGGGCTCTTATGTTAGGTGGGAATAAAATAAAAAACCAGTGACCTAAACACAAGAGGCCAAACTTTGGAATTTTAGCCAAGGAAATACATCCTTAGCAGAGGGACAGCACATCCCCAGAGTGCAGGCCAGGGATGTCTACATGCCACATCAGCAGCGCTGTCTGTAAAAAGAAGCCGCCGCAGAAGAGCTGACGCGTTCGGGCAGACGTGGCTGAGGGCTCTGTCCCCCAGCAAAGCTTTGCCATTATAAGCTCTGTGGTGAGAAAGAAAATCCCCAAATGTATTTAGACATTTCTCACAAACCATGTCCAGAAATTAAAATAAATTAAAGGCACACCAGGGACAATTAAGAAAATACAGGGGAAGTCAAAAAAGCTTTATGCTCAAGCACACCAAGGCAGGTGCCTCCAGCCACAGGGCTGGGACGGGCGGTAGCCAGTAGTTGGTTTTCCTGAGATCTCTGAAGAGGTATGGGAAAATACATGCCGTTAATGACCAAAACAGCAGAAATATTGCTTGAACATGAGTGTCTGTGGATTGATTTATAACCCCTCCCCAGGAAGCTGGGCTGGGG
The DNA here is from genome assembly GCF_964035555.1 of Netta rufina. Taxonomy (NCBI): domain Eukaryota; kingdom Metazoa; phylum Chordata; class Aves; order Anseriformes; family Anatidae; genus Netta; species Netta rufina. The sequence goes on along the minus strand of NC_140140.1, from coordinate 13,036,167 downwards.
ATAGCAAAATCCATGTGGTACCATGCTCCTGGCATGGTCCTGCTTACACAGGAGCATGTTCCAGAAACATGGTGAAAGCCCTAGACCTAGGGTGGCTCTCATCAATGCCCATGCCACACTGGGGAAGCCAATAAGGCTGCCCGGGCATAAACAAGAGGGGATACAGTCCTTTGCAAATACACTAGTGAAAACGATGTGGTTTCTGCCTTTTTTTGAGAGTAGAGATTGCACAGTTACTCTGGCCAAGACCTTCTCACCTGATCTTCTTCTCCACCTCCCTCTTCATCATACTTCAGGATGTTGTCTCTCACGTCATCCTCGGGGTCGATCAGGAGCTGCTTGGTGTGGCGCTCCTTCTCCCGGCGTTTCATCCACACCACGAAGAGCAGCACCATGGCTGTAAGAGTGAAGGAGCTGGGTGAGCCAGGATGTCCCAGGCTGCATGGGTCAGAGCGTGGTGGCACCTCCTAACACCTCGCCTGTGCTCTTCTGCTGTGGAAGAGGCTGGCTGCTAGTTGAGAGGCACGTCCCCTGGGTTTATGCAGCCACCAGGTGAGGGAATAAATACCTGTCTTGGAGTAGCAGCCCCATTTCATGAAGACAAAGCATACACTAATGTTAAAGGCTAATGATGTTTTGAATAATTTCCCATGCAAGAATCCTCTGCACATGTCAGTGTGTGCTGAACAAATGTTGAATGAACTGCATATGTTGCAACTTACAGTAGATTGCACACCACGATGAGTTTGGGGAAGAAACTTCACTGACTGCTAGTAAGAGGAAAAAAATGTTATCCTCTTGCATGTTCTAATTTATAAGGAAGAGATCAGTGAGAGCTGTAAATGCTGTGACAGGCCTCCTCCAAACAGTTCTTTAAGCTCCATCACGAATGCTGATTGAGCTGATGTTTATCAGAAGTAAAACACACAATCAAAGGAAAAGAAAACGGCAAGTGTGAAAACAGCAGCTTTCTGAAGACATTTGATCTAAATCCTGAGTTTTCTACAAGAAGCATAAAATAAAAACAAAGGAAAGAGAGTTGCAGAGCTGCTGAGAAGCAAACAGGGACAGGCAAATGAACAGCACCTTTGCACTAGTGGTGGTCTTTCCAGCATGCACACTGATGTCAGCTCGGGTTGTAAGCCCTGGCCTTGGCAGTCATCCTGCTGAGCTGTCTGTAGTTTGCTAAGGAAGACTGATTTGGGGAGACTGGGTAATGCTGGGTTGTGTAATTTGATTTATACTCGCTCATATTCTTCTTTGGTCAGTGAGGGTGGCTTTCTAAACTTCTAAAATCATATTAGCCAGGCATGAGCATATGCATTTTACCATCGACTTGCAAAGCAGATCTAAGATCACGGGAAACCCTTTCAGCTTTGCAGAAGGGAGAGCAAATCTGGTTATCACACAGCAAACCTCTTCAGCCATCAGCATTTGCATGCCAGGCCCTGGCTAATCTCTCAGTACAGTAACAGAGAGAAATGAACACTTGCATTTTGAGAAAGTTTTCTCAGCTTTAACAGCTTTACCCAAAGGGAGCTGGCTCCGTGCTCCATAACCACCTTCTTCAGATGGCCACAGCCCACAGGCTGTGGGCTCCATAAGACCTCCTCTATGTAAGTTGCTTTGGGAACTTTATATTCCACTAATGCAAAGCAACCAGACCTTGTCTTCTCCAAGAACTTATTGAGTTGCTAGCTTTCATCCTCATCCTCAGTAGCTGTGAGAAATGCAACAAAAACTGCAGCTACACCTCCTGGTGTCTGCTTTCCCCTCTGTTCCCCATGTGAGCTGTGGTGCTTGAAATCAGCAGGAGAAGGGAGAGACAGACAGACAGTGTAGCTGGGAATGGGTGGCTTGGCTTTATCTCACCAGGGTTAACCTCAACCATGCCAAATCAATGCTGCCAACACAAGGAAACCCAAGTAGGATGGAAGATCCCAGACCATCACTGTGCTGTTAGCTGCATGAGGAGAACAAGCAGCTGCTGTTTCCCACCATCCCCTATTTTATTTCCCCTTGCCTCCTCCTGGAGCACGTAGGGCAAGCAGAGAGGAGCAGCTCGAGGCCTCCTGGACCGTGGGGGCTCAGGCGGGCAGCCCAGCTGGCAGCCCCCACCACAGGGGGAGGTGGTTTAGGTGGATCTGAGTTTTTCCTCCCAGCACCAAAGCGTTTATACCCGACAGGAATTCACTGAAGAGAGCAGAAGAGGACTGGACAGCTAATTACCGCCATTGTGTGCCAACTGGCTGCCATCCTTGCCTGCTAGCTAACAGAATTGTTTTCAGATAGTTCAGCATTTCTTTAATGCTTATCCTAGATCTATTCAGGAGACAAAAAAGAAAAAGGGAAGAAAATGTAACTCTTATCTGCAATATAAAACCTCAGCTATTTAGCAGACTACTGAAGTCCTTTTCTCGTCTTTCCTTTTCAAGTCTCTCACAACAAGATACCTGCCTAGTCCACAAAGACAATATTATAATGGTTACCAGTTTTTTTTTTCCCTTTATTTTTTTCAAATGCTACTTTTTCATGCACTTGTGGAAAAAACTGTGCCATTAACGCCTTTACAGCTACCTTGAAAAAAACCAAGACCTTCAAAGTGTCAATAGCGGATGTAGTGCACTCTCCTTCCTTTTATTCACTCTGCAGAATGGGAAGTGCTATTACTGCTGTTAGACCCATTTTCACTCTGCATGTAGTTTTTCTTGAAATCTATTGTCTTCACCCTTCACAATTTTTTATTGCATTGCTCTTCTCCTAAATGTGTTATTCGTGCAGCTAATACATCAGGTATTAGGAAGAAGAAAAAACCTTTGAGCAAAGGTAAAGGCAGAAACTTCCTTCACCTGAGCAACCTCAGATCTGTCCCCTTGCTGCTCCTTTCTTTTAAAGCCATCAAACTTTGACCTGCTGACTCTAAAATGGACAAATAGCACAAAAAAAAGTCCTATCTGCCTTTTTGCAGGCTTTTGTTCAGAGGTCACGATATAAAATAGATACAAAGGCGGCAAAACACTAGAAGGATGTAGCTGAAAAACTCCGTTCATCGCAAATTACATTTTTCATCACTGATACAGTGCTTTGCAGCTCTTGAAGATAAAAAAAAAAAAAGTCAATTAGAATTACAATGAATGTAAAAATAAGCTTTTGTAATAAAACCCGTAATTTAAAAAGGGATAATGTATCTGCGAATGAAAAGAGGGATCTCTTAAATCAAACGTCCTTCAGCTGATGTTAATTTCAGTCAATAGGATTTTCAACTGCTTAAATCATATTTTAGGACTGGATTTAAGCAAGGGAAGCAAAAAGAAGTCCTGTGTTTTATCGTCTCTGGGACCTGTGGTGCAAACTTTTCCCGTGCCCTCATTCTTAAAGTTAGGAACTGATCTTCCATGGGGTGGTGAAGCCTGCAGAGCATCAGTGCATAGGCACATAAGCATGCCTGCAAGCCCTGCTGTAGAAAACGTGTTGGGAACTGATGAAAGCCACTCCTTTTTCAAGGTGTGCAATTGCAGGTGCCCACATTCACAACAAACGTGCATGGTGAAGGGGACAGCCTCAAACATTTCGCTGCTGGGACCCCACATCCAAGAAAGGGCAGAAAGCGTGCATCAGAGCTGTGCACAGGGATGTCTGCACCTGCTTGGATGGGCTGGACGAGGAGTTGGGGGGCTGCACAGCCACAGGCACCAGCTTTGCTGCTCCCTCTCCAGACTGGTAGGGTAAATCAATTATATGACTGTGTATTCCATCGCTGGCCCAGGAGGATGGATGTTTGCCCAGAGATGACCCATTCTCTTAATGTACCATATCGTATCTGCATTAGGTGACATTTGTAGCATACGTTGCTCTGTCTGTTCTCTGTTTAAACACATTGGGGGTAAAAATTAAATGTGATTTAACACCATAACTCCCATTAGCTTTAATGGGAGTCCCATGGTTTCATCCTGTGTTTCTTGATGAATATTTACCTCATTGTTCATTTCAGAGCTCATTTTTATCTATCCCTACTGTGCCAACTCCTGCTTGAAGTTATAATGATATCATTTTTATTTTTAAATGTGCGCACACATGGTTATTGGCAATGCTCATGAAAGCCCGGGACTAATAGCATTGCTGGGCAATCGGGAGGGCTGTGCCTCTGCCTTGGCTGACAGCACCCCCAGCCCTTGAGCTCTCCCTACAAACCAGGAAGATCCTTCCTCTGCAAACACTAACCATCCACCTTGATTCTCCAATCCCTCACAATTTTACAAGCAATAGGAATAACTACCATTTTTTTTTTTCCCTTTGCATTGAACAACTGGAAAATCACAGCTGTGCACTGGCTCTGGCAGGGACCAGCTGGACTCCCATAAGTGGTGCATCTGGAACTGGGAACCAGCAAATCCACAGTCACAGTGCCCCGAGGCAGTGGGGCATTCTGCCACAGGACTGGGGACAAGTCATTCAACTTTTTTTCTGCAGAACGGGGAGAATCGTATCACACTCACTACCTACAGGATGTTGTCAGATGCAATGAATGTTTGTAAAGTTCCTGGAAGTCCTAGAAAGAGAAGTCTGGCACACGCAGTCCATGGTCCAGCTCTCGCTTTGCTGACACTGCACTGAAGGAGGTTGGAATGCAGATAAATGAATCCTCACCCGCAGCACAAAGCTCACAGCTCTGCCCTTTTCATGGAGCTTGTGAAAAATACAGCATATAATGGGACCAAGGGGAACAGGACGGGAAATGTGACACCTCCCAGCAGCGTCACCCCCTGCGGCACTTACTTAGTAAAATAATGATGCAGATCAGGATGGCAATGATGGCTCCCGTGCCCAGTCCTGCGGCAGCTACTGCCCCGATGGTGGTGCAGTCGCCGTTCTCATCGCACGGGCACACCTTCACTTTGATCACGGACGTGTTGTACAGGGGAGGGTTTCCTGAGTCTGTCACGATGATCGGCACGTCGTACACACCGGCTTCCAGGTACATGATTCGTAAGCTGAGCTGGGCGTAATCTCCTGGAGAAACCAAGACAGGCAGATGGATGGCAGACACTGGCAGAGCCCTTCAGCCGTACTCATGCGGGCAGCACTCCTCTGTCGGAGCAGGCTATGGAGTCCAGAAGAAGAGGCTGCCAATACCACACTTGGGCCCCAATGCTCAGTCAGCAGTCAGCCTGTGCTTTGTAAACTAAAGCGTGTCTCCGTCACCACGCTAACATACCTTGGTGCCATTTGCAAACCCCATTGCATGCATTTAAAATGGGAGGAAATGCCAAAAATGAAGCACAAATGGTGGTCCCCTGGTCTGGGCTGCACCTGGCCTCTCTGCAGGCTCTCTGCTTGCCCACCCTCCCTCCCTGGGGCTTTAGGGAAGCCCAAAACCCATCGAGGACATGCTCAGCCATGTAATCCTCCTTGTGTTCCTTCCCATTGTTGCACCAGAGCTGGGGGCTCAGCCCCAAACCACGAGGGCACAAGGCTGGCAGAAGGTGCCAGACCTCGTCGAGAGGGAGCAGCTTTGAAGACAAAACCAGCCCGAGGCTCCAGGATGTTTTCAATCCTCTGCTGAAACTACCAATCAGAGAAGCAATTAGGGCCAATTGTGGTTGCATGCTGCAATATAAAAATCCTTCACATACTGGTAATCTTCACACTTACCTAGCCCTCCTGGTTCCATGGTAAATTAAAAGGCTGCCTTTATGCAATTATGGTCAGAGAAATGAACATTGATCCTGATTGTGGCTTATGACAATTACACTGGAACATAAGGAAGACTGATAATAGCTTTTTTCCCCTTGGCCATTATGGATGATTTATACTCTGTTCAGTACTGATAACCGTTCATAATTATGAACTGCATTAAAAAAAGCCAAGTGCCAAGGCTCTTAGAGTTATGCTGCAGGTCTGATACAAATCATTTCTGATTAACTATCTTGTCTATAATGTCAGCTATAATGTGCTTTAAAAAATAAAAATCAGATAAAAAAAGCAGGAAAGTTTGGAAGTTTGAAACCACACGTGGCCTCATTAGCAAATCAGAGTCCAAATGTCCTCAGGATTGCCTGCCCCATTTACCATTCAGCCGTGTTATGGTCCAGTTCTTCCTCACCGCAGATGGCACACTTGGCAGCTCGAAGACAAAGGGCCCAACGTTTGGATCGATGTCAGCATCTGCGGCTGTTATGTTGATGACATTCAGGTTCGGCTTTTCACAGATCTGTGCCTCCTTTGGCAGGAGCTCAGGAGCATTATCGTTGATGTCGATTAGGTAGATCTGCAGCGTGCCAGTGCCGCTGGCTGGGGGTATACCTGAGTGGGAGAGGCAGAGCTGAACAAGGACCGATGACCATCACCTGGGAAGCAGTGGGTACAACACCACCACGGGCCAGCCCCCTCTCTGCCTTCCAATTTTGATAAATCAGGATTTTTCTCCCTCCCTCCTTGGACCTTACTAGGGACATGCTGCACTTTCATGGTCCCTTGCTTTAAGAGGCATTACTAAAACTTCCCCAAGCCTCCTAATGGTGCTGTTTTTTTCTCCAGCAGAACATGGATGTTCAGCTCTGCAGATTTGTAGCCTACAGCAATGTCTTTAGTCAAATTCTAAAAATACAAGGAGGTGACGCCAGACTGTTAGTGTAAATTTTGGTAACTGTTGCTCTGAAGAGGAAAAAAACATCTGAAAAAATAGCTAAAAGGAGGAAGAAGAGGGCTTGAAAGAAAAAAATAAATGGTGTAATCCTTTAGTCAACATTCACTGTGGCACTGGCTAGCCAGTTTGTAGATTAGCAGACTACTACACTGCTTCAAAGAAAGTCCAGCTCTATGGCCCATCTCACAGTAAGTCCTAGCTTTAGTGAAAGGTCCTTGCTCAAAGCCTACAGAGTGAGCCAACCATCACCAAACATGTTGGGCTGCTACTAATCCATGGCAGCAACAGTACGTCCCAATATAGGGTTCTTCTGTGATTCTGTGATTCTACATTTGTCCCAACCACCGGGGATGCTACAGCACAACAGTTTTGGTCCTCCAATCTCTTGCTGGTGAAGAGCCACATTTAGCTGACTGGTGACCAGTTACCCAAAGTAAGGCCCTCCCTGGCATGAAAGAAGAGCCTTTCCAGAAATGGTGTGGTATTTTTAAATTTTCTCCCCATGCATACATCCAGCAGCTCTGCTCAGGCTTGCCCACTGCCTCCCTTTCCAGGCAGCTTTCCTTCAGCAATTCTTTTTTAAGTTTGTATTTTTAACTCTGGCTCTTCTTCCCAGTGCTGGATACAAAGCTATACAAACCATCCCCTCGCTAGACTTTCAAACATTGCTTCTGCATCCATGGGCTTTCCTGCCTATATTCCTCTCCTTTCTGCTTCCTTTTTTTAAGGGAGCCTTGAAAACTCTGAAGGAGCCCTGGAAATCCTTCTTTCATGATTCCTACATTAGCTCTTCACTCATTGATCTCACCCTTTCATCTTGTAAGCACTGGGTAGGTCTCCCTCTAAAACAATGTCTTTGATCAGCCTTGAAAGTTTCTGGAGAGACAGACAGCTCACCAGGATACCGGGGCTGAACAAGAAAAGAGACTTCTGGGACCAAGAAAAGTGATTGCGCTATTTTCATGTTGCCTAGAGTATCTTCTGGGATGAATGCAAGGCCCCCACACATCCACAGCTTCTGAGATAGGTTGAAAGCAAACTAGCAGTCCTGAGAAACTCTAACTTGCATGTGGCTGAAATACCCTGCAATCTCTTCACACACAAATGCAGTTTTGTGTGAGTATCTGTGTATCGCTGTGCTCAGGTTCTGGGTATTTCCTGAGTGCAATTCTGGGCCAGGCTCAGGAAAAATAAAAATTAAAAAAAAGCAAAGTTTTGATGTCCAATTATTGCAAACCAAGTAACATTTTGTATAATTTCAGCTGTTATGTGGAGAGAGCAAGGGTGTGGACAGAGCAGGTACTGATGTATTACAAGGGATCCTTGGACTTTATGCCTAAGAGATGTAAACTAGCACAGTGCTACTGGCTTCAGTGGAGAAATTGGTTCATTGCCTGGAATTAAGATTGAAATAGTAATGAGAATATATATTATTTTTTTTTAAAAAGGGAACATACCACTCCTACTTCTACACTTAACTGCTGTATTCCAGGGAGTATTTGGCTAAACTGCTTATCACACACTGAAAATAGCAAAAAGAACTTGAGGAAACAAGATGCTTCTGCTGCAAGAAAGAAAGAAAAATCCCCACCAAAACACCCAAACCAAAGCCTTTCTTTGATGAGTACATGGTGCCGGAGAAGCTGGAACTTGGGAGAGATGTGAGAGTCTATTAGTCTAGATGAAACTTTTGCTGTTATCCTAAGCACTCCAGACAGAATTTTAAATAAGGTGTTGCTTTATGTGCATTTTAACAGTTGCAATATACCAGTAATAGATTAATTTTTCAGAATAAGAGATTTATGTAGGTCCTCACTTTCTGAGCTGCTGAATGATGGATGTGGAGCTGCTGATATTGAGATGCATCAGCACCAAATCCAGGGAAAGGGGTTAACTCCACATCCCCTTGTACTAAATGCTCTGGCTTTGCAAGGTCAGATGCTGAGTTTTAATTTGATGGGTTCAAGCTCTACCACTGCTTTTGTGTATAGCCTCAGCCAACTCATTTGATCCATTTTGCCCTGGGAATCTCGCAGACAAACGCTGCCAGAACTCATGGGGCTATTTTGGGTTTCACTGCCCCAGCTGCCTTCACAGGGAAGAAGGTTAGGATGGGCCCACACCAGCCCTACCACTGATGGCACCAAGGTGGAGTAAAATTTGCTGCTTGGTACTGCTGCTTAGCACCCAAACTCTTCTATGACTTTGCCTTGCCCCTGTGACTCAGTATGCAATTAAGTTGGAAAATCCGAACCAACAAAGATTTTGTTAGCCCTGAAAGCATCCCCATATCTACTTATAGCAGACACAGCATCCACCAGCCTGAGGGATGGCAACAGCTAACACAGAAACCAGCCTGAAGCACCTACAGGGTATGAACAACACACTTAGGTGCCCACAGCCAAGCCTAGACTTAATTCTGTTGCTGAAGCATAACTCAGGTTCGGTTTGAGCACCCAGCACCCTGAGGGGAAAGGCGAGGGTGGGAGAGGGGGAAGAAAGCCTTCTGCTTGCCCAGGGAAGCTGCTGCAGCAGCAATGGACTGCTTGCCCTCGAGTGAGGCCAGCACTGAGGTTCACAGTGCTAATTTGGCCAAAAGTGCTGTGTGATCTTTAATGAGTAGAGAAGATCAAGCCTTAACTTCTCTGTGAGAAGATCTGTATTGGTCTCAGTGACTTTGATAATAAAGTACACCAGCATCCAGATGCTCTGATGATGGCTGGACATTTCAGAAATGGTAACAGACAGAGAGAGACTAGCACTGATGACAGACAGACACCTTTCATGAAAGCCATAGCAGTTCAATGGATTGGCTTATTTTTAATACCCTCCTGCCATCCCCTGCAATTATTTCTGGTTTCCCAGTGGAAGGCTTCCTGAATGCTCTGATCAGTGCCTTTGGGACGATTACCAGGACCAGTGTGTTCAACAGCCCTTGGAGATCACATCCCTTTGATATTTTTTTAAGTTCAGGCTACACCACTACACTGAACTCCCCAAATCGATTTTCCATTTGCCCTCCCTTTCCCTTAATAACACTCTCTGTATACTGTGCACATTTAATTTACTCCAGCAATTTCCCGTCCCACTTTCACATTTTTGACCATAAAAACCTGGGGAAAAGATAACTTATACTGACAACTCTGTCAGGGCATCATTTCTCTTAATGCATCACATTAGAGTCTTATTGAAGCATGAACAATGTGAAGCCTGGGCTCACCGTTGTCAGCCGCCAAGAATGTGGCCTCGTAGACATTATTCTTAATGTAGTCTGACTCTCGATCAAGGACAGCAGCGGTAGTGATCTGACCATTTGTGGCATTAATGTTCAGCCAGTTTGCAGGATCTGACAGCTTAGAGTATCTACAGAGAAAGGAAATAAATACATGGCAGTCTTTTCACTGACATATCCTTAATATTGCTTGAAATAAGGTTTTTCTGGACTCCTGACCCATGATTCAAAGGACCTTTAGATAACTGGTTTTGTTGACAAACAAAATGCTAATTGAGTATCCGGTTTTTGACCTCCACAATTATTCAATTTTTCTATTTCTTTCATTTTAAAGGTTTTCCTTTCTGCTAAGTGCCACTTACACGCCAGCTTCCTCCTACTGGGAGTGGATGTAGCCTGAGGACTCTGCAGCCAAGAAGAAATGGGGTCTGCAATGACCACTGCATATGTTTGCCTGAGTTAGAGGACAGATTCTTGCTCTATATTGCTCTTCATAAAGTAGCTTGTGCTCTAAATCCATGGACATTCCTGTTTTCTGCTGCTTACAAATAAACAACAGGTTGGGAAATAGCACGTGGGAAGAACGGCAGTTTTCAGATGTGTTAAACACTGTTTTGGCCACGCCACTCCTTTGTATCAGAATCACATCCTCAGGAGTATAACAGGAACTCACAGCTCTATTAAGGCATGGACCAAAGGCTGAAGCCTCTCCTGAAGTATTTTATATGGCTTTGATACAGCGGGTGAGGTGGTGCTATGCACAAGGGACGTTTGCAGAGAACAGCAACAAGGAGATGGCTGGAAGGGCCAAGGGGCACATTTGTAAGAGTGCTCCCCATGGGCAGCAACGTGGGGCTGTGAGCAGGAATAGATGCATGAGGACAGAGCCCTTATTTGACACCAGTGATCTCAGGATCAACAAAGTCCAAAAGCACAAGGAGAAGCCTTCTGTGGGACCAGGGAGTAGAGACAATCTAGTTTCTGGACCAACATGTTCTGTTTACCTTTCTCACTTGCTTTCTTGCTTCCATTTTCTTCCTTGCTTTGGATTTCTACCTCTGTTTTATAAGGCTTGAGTTGAGATGGACACTTATCACCTGTGGTTCAACTGGAAGCTAATAAATGGCCAAGCTATAAATCACTGAAATAAGCACACGAAAGATGAGCTTATTTTATGAGTAACTCAGACCTGCTGATAGTTTGATATTATTTTTTTTTGTCTTTATATACGCAAGCAGGAGAACCTCCAGCTGCTGGTGAGTAACCATTTCCAGAAATGGGCCGTTTGAAGCTGAAACTCAAAGTGAAACTTGAGCTGTGTGAATCCATGTGAGCAGGAAAGCAACAGCACAGCTGCACAAGCCCCTGCCAAAGGAAAGAATTACATTTCATGGAGCTAGACTCTTTGGGATGTTTTCATTTCTTTTTAATATCATTGCTGTAAGTCTCTTGCCCTTTCACTGCTAAATGACCAGGGATCCAGTTTCAAAGCTGGCTTTGTGAATGCATCTGTGGCTAATGAGGATAACTTGAGGTGTGACATTGGCCATGCCAAGCTGTGCCTTACTGGAGATGCTCCTGCTTCCTTACCTTGTATTTGTAAAAACTCCACTTTATCAAAGACTATTTAAAGCACAGCTCTGAAAACAGTGTGCAAGGCTATAACAACTGGACCAGCTCTCTGAGAACTGCTCACCATGGATCCATAGGATTAGCTTTTAGGGTATCTTTTTTTTTCCTAATTTACCAGTGCCAATGATGAAGGAAAAACAAAGTACCTTTGGATAGCTACAGGACCCTAGCAGCATCCTGCTGCCTCTTGCAAAGCCTTGGCATCAGGCTGCCCTGATGAAAAGAGGGTAAGAGAGACTGTGCTTTTGTTTGGAAACAAAGCACTCCTGGATTCACAAAACATGTGTCCTGGGAGCACTGCGAAAAATCAGCTCAAGTAATTTGCTGTTCGTATTTACAGCAAGTCTTACAAGAGCCTACACAGGCACTGTGCGATCCCAGGAAGGGCTCAGCAGAGCCAGTCCTACCCCCTGAAATGGTGGATGCTTGTTTGGGGTTACAGACTGACCACCTCCGGATCAGGGGAGCATTCAGCCAGAAAGAAACTGCTCTCTCCTGTGAAGAACCAGACTTCCTATGGACATCAGGGAAATAAAGACTCTTCAAAGGGCAATATTTCAAGAATAAAAGAAAAACTGGCTTGTTAGTTAGGAGGGTCTCTCTCCTTAGAAGTCGCAATACCTGTCTAAAGACAACAAGACGAGGCAGTGAATAAACAATCATTTTCTAGACCAGACAGTGCAGTGGCAGGTGAAATATTTCAAACTCTTCCTGACACAAAATGTCACAACTGATGTAGGTTTAAGAGGCCTCTGCTGTGGTCACATAGTATGCTCACACTGTGCTTTTAAAGCTAGGCTGAAGCTAAAGCCTCCATAAGCAACACCAGACATAATGAAAAATCCCAGTCACTGCATCTGGAAATCTAGCCCTAGCCCCTTCTGCGCCTCAGTTTCCCCTCCGTAAAACAGAAATAACAAAGCTGTCTTTTCCCATATTGTGTTTATGAAGTGCAAAATCAACATAGGTCAACAATTTTATGACAAAGCAGTGAAAAAACATTTCATAAAATGTAGCCTTGATCCCTGTCTCTGTAATGACACAGGGACCCCTGCTAGTGACTGGTTTCATGGGAAGCTGAGAACTGCCCTTTTGCCATCCAGTAACATGGGATCCCATTCTGCCTGCCCTCCTGGACCAGAGCCTGGCTTTCAGAGGGAGGATCAGATGTTCACCAGCTTGTGGGGTGTTCTGTGAACACTCGACTGGGGCTGCAAGTACCTGCCAGGTATTTAACAGATACCACATCAGTTAGTTCACAAATTCAATTTCAGCTCCTGCTGAAATTCCCCTCGTGTACATGAGCTCCTGTGGCTGGCTGGTCTCCCACCTTACTGCTTGCTGCATGAAGCGATCAGGATCCACAGCGGAAAACGTTGTCAGGACTGTCCCTGTGGGCACCCCTTCCTCCAGTCTGATCAGCTTGTGGTTCGTTGGGAAATACGGCGCTTCGTTGACGTCTGTAACCGAAATGGTGACTCCTGCTGTCGACTGGAAGGACATCTGGATTCCACTGGCCAGGGGAGCTTGGTTTGATACCATCACTGTCAGCATGAAAGCTCTGTTCATCTCGTAATCGACTGCCTAAAACAAACAAACAAGCAAGAATTGAGCCAAGCAGAGAACAAATTCAACCTTCTGGCTGAAAGCTGCAAGATTTAGACGGTGGATGATACCAAAGTCATTGCCTCATCTCATTTCTTTCTGAGCCCAGTTCTTTTGACTGGGTTCAATCCTGTGAGGCTTTGGCCTTCTAGTATTTGGAGGACCAAAGAGTTAAAAACCCACAAAGTAAAAATTGCAGGGAGGATTTGCATTGTGTTTTGCTCCAGTGCTCCATTGTTTCCAGAACAGAAGCTGCCAGTGCTAGTTTAGCACTGGATGAACAAATCCACCGAGGGCTGCCATAAAACCAAAAGGCAGAGCCTGGTCAGAGGAACTGGACCAGTACTTAACGGTTCTGTTAGCACTTAAAGCTTCTGACTAAGTAGCCAGGACAGTCTAGGTGGACCCAAGAGCCTGAAGTGCTTTTCCTTTTCCCTCTTAAGTGAGATTATAAGCAAAGGTTGAGCTGCAAGGAGCAATGCTTGGTCCTGCTGCTCAGGTGGCCCCTCCAGTGGGACCTCTCGTCCGTTTGCCTTGTGATCTCTGGAGGTTGCCTGCGTGCTTGCACACTTGTTGGGTGGCTACAGATCTCTTTCAAAACACACATAAAGGTGATGTGCCTTAGGAGCCAGGAGGAGTGAAAAGCCTTTGCTGGCACGGCTGACTGAACTGCAGTATAATAATAATTTCTAACCCATCCTACTAATTATTATGAGGGAAGTCACTAATCATCTGCCAGGGATGCTTGAGTTATGCGGGATCACACCTCTGCTTCTTAAAAAATGCTTTGCTGTAATTTATGAATTTAGAAGTGTAACATCTCCTCAGTGCTGAGTCTGCAAGGCGTACCCTCACTGGTGTAAAACGCCATAGCTACACTGACTTTGGTAATGCTATCCTGATTTACATCAGCAAGAGCTGGCTTCCCTGTTCTGTTTAAAATACAGTATTGTCAAGAGAGAAATCAAATCATAGGAGGCTACAAGAGAGAAACAAATTTCAGGGGCAAAAGGTAAAACAGTGGAATCTCTATTCAATTGAAGTGCAAATGCTTCTATTGCTAAACGGTTTCCTGACAGGCAGGGCCAACATTTAATAAATAAAAGGAAGCATAAAGATTCCCAATACACCCACCAGCACTGACTCATGGACTTCTACCGCATTCAAAAAAGATGCATGGTAAAAGTTCCCATTTAAACACTATTCACGGCCTTGAAACAATTTGCCTAACACATTTCCTCAATGTCTTTCATGCGCCTCTAATTTATATTCCCCCATTTTTTATATATATATATATATTTTTTCTGTGTGCTGGCCTGTTTGCTAATGTTGCCTACAGTCCGTACCCAGTCCCTGCAGGGGCTCGGCTGGGGTGGGCTGGGCAGCACCCAGAGGCTGATCCGAGCAGCCTCTTTTGCCTCTTTTCTGGGAAGTCCCAACCAGGGATGCAGAAATGCAGCACAGGGACTGGATTGACCCCATAACACCCACCCCACTGACTTGTCATGGAGGCATCTGTACCCCACGGTGGCCCGTGGTGGCCCAGTGTCTGACACTTGTCTGCACAGGACAGCCCATCTGCCTCCCTCCCTGCTGCGCCCAGTAGGGTCCCATTTCACATCTTTTATTTTCTCTGCAACATTTGCCTGCAATTCCCCTCCCTCACGCCCATCTCCTATCCAGATGCAGCAGAGTCAAGCCGAGGGCTTGCCACGTGTCTTCCTTTACTCAAGGTACTTTTAACTAAAGGGAACAAATTTGCCTTATGTTATTGTTGAAGCAAATAATAACTGAAGCTTTGGAAGCATCTCCATTATAAATTCACAGCTCTGATCCATGCAGAGTTTATAATAACATTTTACTCAGCTGGCTGCCACAGGGCAGCCACTGCTGCTCTTGGAGATTGTTTCCAGACTCTGCGATGTCTCAGCTGTGTGCGAAGTTACTCTCTCCTTGATCAAGGCTTTCTTTGAAGATTAGGGTCTTGCACAGATATGGAAATGGTTTAGAAAAGGCATGAACAGAAAAAGGAAATGCTATGCTTTCAGTGATTGGGCTAGAGCAGCAGATGAGGTTTTGCTGAGAGAAGCTGCAAAATGGCCATCATGAGCGTCGTGTGAACTCCAAAGGGCTTCTTGGTCTGGAAGTATTTCTGGCCCCAAACTGCTGCTAGAGGAGTGGGTTTCTCCACAACATGCCCTTCTCTGCACTGTGTCTGCCACTGCTGCAGCCTAGACATAAACCCTTTTGCTTGCAGTTGTGGGAACTGTGTTGTTACCTGTGTTTTCAGCCTATACCAGGGATGAAAACAGCAAGAGACTGCTCCCATGCCACGAAGAACAAGCTCTGGCTGGCCACCCAGTTTGGTGTGCATACATTCCCCTAACCTTTAAGCATATTCACTTATTAACGGAGAACAAAATATTTCAAAGAAGAAGGTGGAATCCTAAGAGTCTTCCCTTCTTCACCATGAAAATTTAATCACAAGCATTTTCACTTATTCTCCTTGCTGAAAATACACCAAAAAACCTCTCAGCTTGATAAGGGGAAGAAACTCCGGGCAGCCAGGAGGATAAGGTGAGGGTATACAGTAAAGACATTCAACGCAATTTCAAGCTCTGAGCTCAGCTTGACAAGATGGGATTTTCGGGTGGTTCTTTGCATTGTGATCACTGTGGGTTACACAGCAGTGGAAAGTCAACACCAGCATCAGTGGTGCCTTGACAAATCTGCCCGGCTTTCTGCTTGCAAATTCTGAATAAGGGACGGTTCATTATGCAAAAGTTCTTGTGTGGCAGCGATGATCTTGTAAATCCCCTGTTCTTCACTTTGATGTGGCTTTAAACTACAGTTGTGACACTTTACTAGATTAAGTCTAAGGAGTCCTCCCCTGCTTTCAGTCATAGTGTTGGCATTTTGATTTCAAACTGGCTGCTGATGTCAACAAAAGTTAAATTGTTCCATTTTACTTTGTTGAATGTTTTCTGTTTAAGCAGAAAATACATACATATGGATAAGTGCATACTTAGATGCATAAATGCATCCATACACATGCATGTCCAGAAATACTGCTAGGCCTGAAGATGTTTTATAACGTTGCATCAGATAAGGCTGTCAAATGTCATTACAGAGCAATAAAGAGTGATAAACACAGGAACCCTGCTGAAATATCATCTAGCAGGTAAGATGATGTCTTCCTTAAAGTTTCAGCAAAGTGGCATCTGCAGACACACACACATAGCCTAGGGGCCAGGGAGCAGGACAAACACACAAGCTCACACGTTCCCACCAGTGTAACCTCACTGGCATTTCCCTGGTGTCATTTTTTGTCATATCCAAACTGTAAGAAATAAGAATGACTGCAACTTATTAGCCACAAGGGAGTGGGGCTCTTTTTTTCAACACGAAGGTATTCTTTGATCAGGTTGCTCTCTAAACGGCAGCGTTCCATCCTAAGTAGTTGATTACAACTTCTTGTTAGATAAGGCCAGGCCTGTCAGAAGATAAAGGCTTTGTCCATCCCAGCATGTATTATCCATTTTGGGAGCAGCGCACGGCATGTGCAGTGCAAGGCCCTACTGATCACAGCAGCCTATTCATGATGCCTTCACTTTCTTGGTAGTCAGTGGGAGCATCCATAGGCATCTTATCTGGGAAGAGATTCAGGGAATGCTGAATGAACCTGGTTAGTTTCTGACTGCGTGTAATTACTGCAGAAACATTCATTGCCTGGGCAGCTGGTCTCAGTAACTGAGTGGGGAGCAAACTCTCAAATGATGATAAAGGCATGTTCTCTGGAGGCAAGAAAAGAAACTGAATTTGATACTTGTGGAAATACCTGGCGGGTCTGTGATCTCCTAATGTGGAAGGCAATGGATGGAGGAAAGAAGGGGTAGAGAATATTTACAGTCTTATTTCTCAGAGCCTTTGGACAAGATCCTCTGATGATCTAACGTGTGGAGCAGCCTTCACTGAGGATGTGGTCCACACTGTGTGTTTATTGCTTGATACTAGGAAAGGAACATTTCTCCAGCTTTTTATTTTTATTTTTTTTTTCTGAATAGCTCAGAGGAAAATCTTCTCTCTTCTTCCCTTTTGTTACCAAGAAATTCTCTCCCTCTGAAATGCCTTCTGTACTCCCTGCAGATCAGTTGGCCGATCCCCTACAGTGAAGTGCTACCCACTGCTTCACAGGTAGCTGGCAAATTTCTGGCTCAGAAAGGAGAATCACAGCTTCTGCCTCGAACTGCCAAGCAGGGCAGGACTGGACAGTCCAGGCACCAGTCCTACTTCCAGAGCTCAAAAAGGAGCAGGTCAGGCGCTGATGCTGGCAGTTGCCTTTGGCACGTGAGAGTTTATGAAGGCTTATGGTGGGAGAAACCCAGAATCACTGGCATAGCTCAAAACAAAAATATTCAGGACAACTGCACAGAGAGAGTGGGTAAACAACAGCTTGAAGCACTTGTACTCCCAGGTAGGGAAGGCATGAAATAACAGCAGGCCTCTGGCAGTCCTTTTGGCCTTAGTGAGCTTAAAAGGTGACAAATACATCTTTGCTTTGGCTTCCCACTTACCTTTACGACAGTTACCATGCCTTCGTTGGTGACAGGGTCTGTCCGGATGGTGAAGTGCCCAGAGGGGTCCCCGCTGATGATGCGGTAGATGGCATTCCAGTTGGGGGAGTGAGGCTGGTCCCGGTCCATCACCGTCAAATTTGCAACCACAACCTCCACTCTGTTCTCAGGAACTTCCCCTGAATACTGCAAATAAAAGACAGGAGCGGTCACAGTGGGATCTTTTTGTTGGTCCTCGTGGCTACATCCCCTTAACCAGCACACCAACAAGGATATCAGTCCCATGAAGAGGACCACGGGTGCATGCTGTGAGAAACATGTTCCTTTCTCACCTCTGCTTTGCGTATTGTTTTTCTTTGAATATTTTTCCAAACCTTGTTAATTCTAGCCTCACTTTTTAACCCAAAGGAGAACAAACCTGCTATCACCCAGCCACTGCCCACATTTTAGCAAATGCTTGAAGCAAAACGAAAATGTTCCTGACATTCTCATTCATTTACAGCAATTGGAGAGTTAATTCTCACTAGAGGGTAAAATGGCAGACTGAAATGTGCTGTTTCTATGATGACTATGTCCCTTTAAAACAAGGTATTTTGCCTCACTCAGATTCCCGTCATGGCATTTGCTTTTTCAGCGATTTTATTTCATTTTCTTTCTTTCTTGTACTTGATTTGATTTTTGTCTCATTATTTAAAGTGTTTCTTGTGATTTTGCCACAGCCTTTCCCGGTGCTTAATTCTCTCATTTAGCACTGATTTTCATGGAGCATGTCCAGCTCAGGCATATCCTGATGCATTAGCTGCATTCTTTTCTGCTTTCCAGTCCTTGATTTATCGTATGGCTGATCAGGGATCCTGCTCTGCGAATACTTCCAGTGTTTGGGGCTCAGAAGCTGCCAGTAAGACACATTCCCAAATTTTCAAATGTGCTCATCCCTCAACATTGCCTATTATCAGCACTTGCAAATCAACACTCTGATTGACATATGGCAAATTAAACACTGGGGAAACGATGGGAGCGGCTGGCTCTGAGTCTGCAACTGAAAGCCTGGCCCCAAACTGCAGGAGCAGAGCATTTTGAAAATCTGGCCTTTGGTGTGCACAAATGCCAGGTTATGTAAATGATAATAAATCATTCCTTTGTTAGCACAAGAGTCCCTTTCCAGTACTAACCCATACCCATCCTTTGGAGTCCTTCAGCTATGTGTGCTTATATTTAGTATACATTATTGCACTTCTGCCAGAAAAATACTCAATCTGCCCTATGTTAATGTAGATTTAAATTTGCCCTTTAGTGGTATCTTGAATGGCATTTTGCCCTCTTTTCTGGTTTGCACCTGTCCTAAACAAGTTTTTGTTAGTAAATGCAGATGGCATCTCTTTCCAGCCATGCTGAGTGGTGGGGAAGAACAGTGGGAAGCTGCGAGATAATTCTAGTTCCAGCACATGCTACAGTTCTTCTTGTCTCTTCATTTCCCATGATTTCACGGGTTCTTTACCCATTCTCGTGCCCAATTTGGAATCTCTGCAGCACACAGCTTAAGCAGGGGAAAATTTATATGGAAATTTATCAAAAGCCTTTTGAAAAATCCATTAGATTATGTCAGATGTACACTCCTATTACCATTTTTTTTTCTGAATCCTGCTCAACAGAACTCAAGGAGATTAGTTAAGTAGGATTGTCTCTTACTAAATCCACACTAGTTATTGCCTATTACATGAATTTTATGTTGTATGGCATGCCAGCAACGACAAGTTGATGAGCCTCCGGTCTCTTCTAGGAGATGGCAGCACTGCTAACATCAAGGCATCATATTTGTTGCAATTTCAAAAGATTTTAGTACTTTATGCATCTATATCAAATTTCTGACCTTAGGCCACAGTTCTTTATCCACCACTACTAGGCTTACACCTTGCAGAACCAAACAGGATTAATTCATTAAGAGCAAGCTAAAAGCTCTAAGACACTTAAGAGGACCAGAATTGCAGGCTGCTGAACACCTGTAGTAGATCATAATCCAGGTGTCACCAATGAGTTTGAGTCACCTGGAAAAATACCACACAATTGCCACCAGACTTTAGAGAAGCTTTTTGTAAAAGCCATCACAATACCTGTTTTTGGCCTGTAGCAATGTAGTAAAGGCATATTTTAAATATAGGAGATATAAAAAAAAATTATAAGTACACAAGGACATCTCAATATAAAGTCTAGAGGAAGATCATGGCCCTCTATAAATCTTTTCCATTAGTGTAAAGATCAAAATGCTCTGCATATACTGAGGAATCCAGGAGCTGATCCAGTTGCAATACCTACTAGGCATTAGTTAGTTCTTTTAGTTCTATTCAGTGCTAAGGGTAAATATTGTCTATTATGCTTATAAAGCCAAATATTTTTCTGATGACAATACCTACTCTAGAATCAAAAGACCCATCCAAAGCTGTGCAGGTCAAGAAGCAAACACTGGGGAGATGCACCACAAAGAAGAGAACAAATTTTTATCATCTATCATCAGCAGCTACTGGGAATCCAAAACGTAACCCATCTTTCCTCCTGCTAACACTCCCCCACTATCATTAGTGTAAGTAAATGCTGTAACATGCATTGTCCACAATTGTCTTTACCGTTAATAAAATTAAGTAATGACATTAAATTACATTTGCTAAAGGAAGGATGGCAGCTCAGAGCTACCCACACTTCTTTAATATCATTCCCTCCCTACCCTGGAGTAATTTAGGATAATGAACAATGCCATCTTTCACTGTGCTGCTTTACAGCATTCCCTCTGCTGTAAGTTTTGTTTCATAAGATTACAATTGATTTTAAATAAAGAGAAGCATATCTATTCAAACAAGGTAAAACAATGGGCAACGCAGGAGCTGCTGGAGTAAACACAAGATTGATAAAACACCACTTGACCTATACTTGTAGCATTTACCCGTATTCCCCTGTAATTCATTTGGCTTCACTTTCAATTGTTGCATTTGAAGTCCTTAATTTCCAGAGTGCTTTTTTAAAGACCATTCGCAAGGATTTCTATGGCTGATTGTTACACACTCTGTTTCCCTTCTGAGATAAGAATTTGTTCTGAGCTTGGTATGCTTTTAAACTCTTAAATTCTGTAGGGTCTTTTTTGTCCCTTTTACCATAAAAGTAAATGCTGGCAAAAGTCTCTCTCATTCCTGTAGAGCTGGCCTGTCTGAACTCATGTCTTGCTGAAAAGGTAATAATTCATTCTGATATTCTGGTTGCATCAGATTCTACTAAAATTGTTTAATTCCTGAGTTTGTCTTTTGTCTCATGCAGTGTTTGACAGCACATAAACACGCAGACCAGTATCACTCGGGAAGAGACAGGGATTGATGTGGGGGGACAAATGATGAATTCACACAGTGACTTGACTATGTGCTATAAATCTGGAGCCTGGGTTGTGAAGCCACGCACAGCAGAATAAAACCAATTAGCTCACTGCAGCCACTCCTAGGAAGGTGTTGAATTGAGATGGACGAATACAGTGATAATTCAGGTTTTCTTCTAAAGGGAATTCCTTTTTTTCCAATGTTCATATCTTTTCCTAGCTGTTTTTGATAATAAGCTGTGAAAGCAATGACTTGTCCATATGAGCAGCTGTGAGAAAGATTTTTTTGTTGTGTTTGCTAATGACGACACAAAATTTGCCATAGGCAGAAGCATGTTATGAAATCTGGATTGCATAGAAGCATAGAGTGTTTTGTCACCTATAGCTATGGATTCACTTAGAAGAATAAGGGCATCTTCATTCTCATATAAGATCCTGAACCCTTTCCTGGACAGCTAAAATTACCACAAAGTGTTACTTCTTTCTGGGTCCCCTGGGTAGAGAGAAGCCCAAATGAGAGGGCACGAGCACACGTAGGCATGTGGCATGGGGTGTCCATCTCTTACTGCCTTCTGCCGCTGGGCCACCCCATAACACAGCAAACCCTGGGGACCTGAGGGACCTTCACAAGGTGCAGCTGGGGAACCCAATGCCCAGAGCTGCATGCCAGGCTGCATTTGCCTACATAAACTGTGATATACTCCCATTGAAGTGTTGGCTTGTGAGCCAAATGTTTACCTTTTCCACATGATATTTAACAAAGATGCTTGAATAGCACGCAAATTAATAAGCCACTGCAGTCTGGTTGCAGCAATCTGTGTAAAATGGAAAAAAAGGCGAAAATCTCCTAATAAATCATTAATTGTGATGTGCCTGCCCAGCTGCAGCACGGAAACAAGCAAATGCCAACCTAATTGATTGCTTCTTATTCCATCTTTATAGGCCTGCATTTTTTATTGTGGGGGTTGAATAAGCCCAGAGGTGTAAAAAACCTCTAGATTGTACTCTGTGTATCTGCCAACTTGATATTTAGATCAATAATCCTCTTTTTTTTTTTTTTTTCCCCTACTCCTACTACTGGTAATTTAGCTTTTCTTCCTAGATGCCTAATTGCTGTTTTCTTAAGCCTTGCTATCAATTCTCTGACCTTTAATTTCCAATATTGTTTGCTGTATGGATGACTGTACTAGGTCTGCAAGTTATCCTGCCCAATCTACGCTGCACAGTCGCATTGGGCTATCAGTTTCCGTGACAGCAATACACTGAACTCCAGGTTCTTGCTCCACCTTGGCCACAGTGCAACAGAGGCAACAAATGCATTTGAAACTCTGTATTCTGAAAAAATTGATCCGATACATACAGTCAACCGTACTTTGCATGCAAATTGATTTTAAAATGCAAATTTCTTAATCACATTTCATTAAAGAACTACTCTTGTGTGCTCGTGAATGATGATCGTCTTCTAAGTACCGAAGTCTGCATGGTTTTCTGAAACAGCCCAGTGTCCGGCTCTGCATTTCGGAGGCAGCAAGCCCCTGTGTTTGCTGTTGATTTTTTCAGGTTCATGCCCACAGCAGACCCTGCACCGCAACATCCCTGGTTCAACTCCATGCTCATTTGGGTCTACTCCACAGTCAATCCATGCACACATAGATAACTTCAGATGAGTTAAATGCCATGTGGCAAATGTTTCTCCAACCGTTATCTATAAAGCCCAACGCGCTCCTGCCAGCTCGCAGTTTTGCTCCACTGGTATGAAGCCCAGCTGTCACAGAGCTCAATCAGAAATGAACTGCTGAGGCTGTAGGCACTGGCTTGTCATGGTCTGGCAGGAGTCAGCCTCATCCAGCCAAGGGCATGACAACCAGCTCACCAACTTTTGGAAGTTCTGCCTTCATTTTCAGCAGTTCACGCCACTAAAATGCCCCCCATGCCAGTAAGGAGCTCTCCAACCTGGGGGAAAGGCTCTGCACATGGTGTGGTAGGGCCAGGCTTGTTTACCAAAAGGTTCTACAAGAACACTGGATGACAGATCTTAAAAAAGAAGAACAAAAAGAGTTAGAAACACAAAAGTGAGCCCTAAACTTCACACTTCTAATGTGATCCTATGATGGGGTGCAGACAGCATCCACTTGGTGCCTGTAGCTGACAACAACCACTGGCTTTGGGCTTTTTCTTTAAAGGTGTTATTTTTTCGAAATCATGAGTAATGACTAATTTTGAATTAAATTACAAGATTTACTCTTTAAATATGAAGACAATGCAATAACAGAGGAGAAGAAAGCAATATCCTTTCTTTCAGAAGCAGCAGATGAAAACCCTCTCATTTCAGCATGAGGAAGGAACGTGCAGGTCTAGCTTTCACCTTGGTTCAAAGACTCTTCGAGTACATGCCAGGAGTTCAGAGACAAGAGCACGCAATAGTAAAAGGATATTAAAAAAAAAAAAGTTCGCATGTCTGACAATGAGCACTAATTTTCTTCATTATCAGATGTTACATTCTTGTGACAGTCTGAAAAGATGCCAGAGAAATGATGACACAAGACACTACTCTGCTGCAAGATAGCCATTTCCAGATAAATATATCTTATGGAATGAGGCTCAAAGTTTGCATAGAAATTTAGATATTTTATAAAAATGCATTACAACACAAAGGAGCTTTTTACAACATTCTTATGAAAGGTTTAAAAAGAGATTAAAATTAAGTCCTTGGAAAGGCATATAGCCTTGTCAAGGAAAAAAAAAAAAAAGTACATTAACCCCGTGTAGGAAAGTTGTACTTTATCTGTATTTCAAAGGCTATAAAGAACCACTTTAATCAACCTACTTGACTTTGGGGACTTGCATGTCTCACTGAAACTCATGAAATCTGGCATAGTGTGGTTTCCAGAACACAAAAGCCTTTAATCTGTAACCCAGCACTCTTGTACATTCAAATCCTGATACTATCTCCTTGTTAGGAAGAAAAATTGTGAATTTATCCAAAATGGGATCTCAACTCATCTAAATGATGTAGCCTTTGCAACAGTGACCTTTAACAATGGTTATACTCAACCATAAAAGATTTTATCATCTCAGGAGCCAATGGAAACAGTATATGTTAAAATTCTGATCTGATAGCACAGCCTTTTATTTTCAAGTTTTAGACAAGAATCCTTTGAACATTTAATTTGCTTTCTTGCCTAACATACCTTTGTTTCTTGCCTACAGAATGAACAGTAAGAAAAGGTAGCTGATACCTTTCTGCAGACTATTTGATTGTCAGGTGTAATTAGCAATGCTATCTTTTAAATAAAGGCATAGATTTTAAAGCAGCTGGAACTGCCTACAAAAGGCGCATTCTTAAAGAAATGCATGCATTCATATAATAAAACATTTTTGCACAGATACATCAGTGCTTTACAACAGCTGGCAGCCCTATGCTTCCCTTTAGCAACAGCATTGTAGGCTAAGTGAGTTGCCCTTGTCTCACGAGTCCTAAATCTGGTGCTGGAGTGCCTGCACTGGGTTGGGATCCTGAGAACATTGTGAAATCATGTGCTACTTGACAAGTCCATTCGGTCAGCCCAGATCAGTCTTTTGGTCTCCCCATTGTGTTGTGTCATAGCTCTGTGATACCTATTGAGCTATGGAGAAGCTTCAAGATAGGAGGGCTGGCAGTGAACCCTGTGAATGGTGGGCACCATGTGGGGGATGAGCTGGATAACCAGCACTGCTCTTCCCCAGTCTCTGCAACGTGTTGGCTTCAATGGAGGAACCTGAACATACTTCAGATGTATGAGAAGAGACTTACAGCCACACAGGGCTAGCCAGCGTGCTCAACTCCCTGTGCTTGCAGTTAGGCATGTAACTATGAACACTTCTGAAGTGACCTGATGGTCATTTGTGTCCAAATTTCCTGCCTGTGTAAGTTCTGTAAAATAAAAAATTTCCTTAAAAGCAAGTGAAATTGTTTAATCTGTAGAAATGTCAGGTCTCAAATGTCTTTCTCTTTCTTCAAAGCCCAAAGCAGAAAATAACTGCACTGTTTTGAACAAAACCTTGAAAATGCATTTTTCCCAATTTACATGTGAACCAGACTGACAAAAATGGCGTGACAGCATTAAGCTCCTAAGTGAGCAAAATGTACTTCACAGGCCTGACCTGTATTTTTTGGTGAAATGTGTATAGAAGAGAATGTTTTAATTCAGGGCCTTTTAATGAAGTTTCATAAAGAAAGGCCTTAAGCTGATAAATCTGGTTTAGGATTTTCTTATTAACTGCCCACTTCATAATAAAATAATGAGTTTTTAATTTAAATTTTTTTAAATTAAATTTAATTTTTTCAAATTTTAGGGCATATAAAAGCTGCTCTTGTGCCTTTGGGATCTGAAGATGGATAGTCGGGAGAGAGAGAATTTTGAGAGTACTGAAACTGAATTTTTTATGCACACCATAATCCTGGTATTGAGATTTTTAACAAGTTTCCTGCGTAGCACAGCTCAGCCAGACTGCATGATGACTTCAGCTCAAACCTTCTCCGCGTTACAATTGAAATCTCTGTTGTTTCCAGATTAGTCTCAGAATTAGCATACCAAGGATTTTTTAATTTTTTTATTTTTTTTTATTTTTACTTTTTAATGACTAGTGTTGAACTCCACAATCAGGTGCTGCAAAACCCACAAGAGCTGGTCATAAACAAGGTTCCTGATCAGACACAGCATCCTTGTAGGAGACAGGCATGGAAGAATGGGTTTTATTTTAGAAGTGCTACTACTCTGGTTTAAAGTTGTGACTTCCTCAGCTGATGCCATGATGGTCTTTATATTATTACTGCTGAGTGAAATGTAAAGGCACTGCCTATCAGTAGGGCTGAGAGCTTCTGCTTGCAGGGAGATTTGTGGGTCCCCCGTCTGCACCCCTGTGCCGTGCTTTCTAGGGAAAGGTGGCCAGGAGGGGAGGATGCGCTATGCTCTGGTCAGCCCTGTGGTCTGGAAGGCAGCAGGTCGGAGCACACCCTGAAATGCACCATCTCTGTGCTGCAGGGGTTGCTGAAGGGTCCCCACAGTTTGCAGACAAGAGCAGACAGATGCAGCAGCAGCACAGCCCCCGAGTCGCTAAAATCAGGCAGAAACAACAGAAAAATGCATGCCCGCCTGCTTAAAGTAATTCAGAACACAGAATGAAAACTAAATTAAATGCTGTGCAATTCATCAGACTTGCTATGAGAAAGAGACTTCTTGCTGGAAAAGAAGGGAGAGCTACAGGGAAGTCAAAGTGTGTGTACCAGAGAAAAGGAAAGCAGTGAGAAATGGGAGGGTGGTGGGTCCTTGTAAAATTAGGAAGGAAAACATTGTTTCTTCTCTGTTATTTTTTTGGCAATTAAAACATTCCTGCACAAAGCAGGAACAGTTTGAAAAACTCCATGATGCTCAAAAAACTGTGGGAAATCTTTCAAACTTCCTCTCTGTTTTTAATTCTCGCTGCAGTCTGTGTTCTGACCCTTTCTTCTACGGCTGGAAAGTGTTAAGGCATCCTGGACAGTTAGAAATATTTGATAAGAGAAAACTCACAGCACTGCCAAATCCTGTGCTAAATCTCTCTCTTTTTTTTTTTTTTTTCTTTTTTTTTTTTTGTATGTCACTAAAGATTTCAGAACCAAAACGTGCTTAATGAAATTCCAGATACATATCCTCTTAAAATGACACCCCTTGGAAGCAACTGTTTTTAAGGCAACAGAACACTGAGGAATTAAAAACCTGCCGACCCAAACAAGTTAGCAACTCCAGAAGGGGATTTATTTCAGCTCCTTGCAATGACAGAGTTACAAAACACGTTTAAATTTCTCAGACCTGCATCAGTGCCTGCGACGGTGTGTGCTTTTAAGATAATGAAATAATCCATTTCCAATGGGTATTTGCCTGGGACACCTGGCAGACACGGAGGTGTACCTGGCAGGGCTGGCTGCACGTCCTGCCTGACCAGGACCCCTGGAGCTGGCTGGCTGCACTCGGGCAGCCAAATTGTGCCCTCTGATTCCAGGGATGGGCTCAGGAAGAGAATTAGGATTTGGGTATTCATCCAAAAGCAGAAAGAGGTACAGAGTCTACGAAAGATCCTTCCGATCTGAGAAAGATGTTTCAGATAGATTTTAGAGAAAAAAAATTGCTGGTACGGGTAGATATGGGAGCATTAACGTCTGATTTTCTCCTTGAGGTTTAGCTTGACTGATGCACGGGAATGGTCTCTAATCAACGTGTACCTACCAGGCAGTGGAGAACACAGGGATTTCCATCACAGCACAGCACAGAGCAGGAAGGGTGGGTGATTTTCTGCAGAGATGTCGCTTGATTCTGTGGATTATGTCATGCACGTAATGCCTGGTACAGAAAGCATGGCCTGGGGGTGCGGTCTCCACCTTTCTGCTCCAGACCCCACACACATTAAACAGGGAGGGAGAAGGAGGGGAGAAGTGACGGCAGAATGAGACACCCCACCAGGAGATACAGCTCTGCCAGGTGCTGCAAATGAAGGGGCTCATGACAGATGGGTGACGGGAAGGGAGAACTGATGTGTGGTGTCACACCGCATGGTTGGGGGTGCTGTTGCCAGCGTACAGCTCCTGCCTGTGTTTTGACAACATTAACCTGACCATACGAAGCAGCAAAACAGCAGGCAGGAGGCTCAAACATCCAAACAAATTATTACATATTACCATGCTGCTGCTGATGGATATGCATGTGCTGCTCTTCCCATTAACAACAGCTTCCTACAAGAACCACAAGGAAAGGAGAGTGCAGAGCCATACATTACAGGTGGGAATATATTTACGAGGTATGTAGGCACAGAGACTGTGCCGTAATTTCTGGATTTTGACCACTTACGTGCTGGGGAGCAAAAAATGAGCAGCGCCGTGGGCTCAGCCCCCTGGTGCTGCTGTAGCTGTAATTGGCTGAGATTGTGCTCTCTTGTACAGAGAGCAGAGGTGGCATTATTCTTGATTTTACACCAAGCAGTACATGTGTCCAATTTGAGAGAGACCAATAGAGCGTTTTTTTAATATTCCCTTTTTTTTTTTTTTTTTGACAGAAAATTGAAATCTGTAATGAAACTATCGTCCCCATTTTTTAACTCACTGGTCGTTGGCAATTTAAACTCCAAGGTCTGAAAAATTCATTACTACTAACTTCCATCAAGGGTGTTCCTGAAACCAAAATTACTTAATCAACTCAATTTAGCTTCTTGTGTAGACCTAATTCAGAAAAACTTTATCTTCTTGAATTGTTATTGCAATTAATTTCCCCCCCTTTTTCTGCAGCAGACGACATTTCAGTAATTAGATATTTTATAAAAATGAGTTATTCATTCAGGGTAGCTTCACTTTTATATTTGATTAATCATATTACCACTGAGGTCTGGGGCTTGTCTCCAAGGAAAGTTTAATGACCTCATTTTAATCCTTCTTTTAACCACCAGGCAGGTATCAATGAAGAGAAATAAAATTATATTCTTTTTTCTTTTTCCTTTTTCTTTCTTTCTTTCTTCATTTTTTTTTTTTTTTCAATCTTAAGATTACATTGGATGTTTTTTTCTGTGTGACTGACCCATTTACAAGGAAGAATCTATCTTATTTCAGTCAGATTCAGGACAGAATCAGGCTAAACAGAGCCTTGAACTATGCCTTAAGAACTAATGCTCAGTGTAATGGAGAGGAACCAGAACTGTTTCACCAAATGGCAGTTGGTTTCAAGTACTGTAGATGATTAATCTGGTGATAATTTGAAAATGAATGTACTGAAAGGAAATAAACAAAACAAATGCCATTGTAAATTTATGTTTTGATTAATGGCGTCTATTAGTTAGAGACTTCTATCAAGGAGACCACGTTCTTTTAATAAATGCATATATACCCCCACAATGTAATGGAATAATTCACATAACTGCAATTTATTTGGGAGCAGGGACTTGGGTTTCATTGATGACTGTTCACATTATATCAGTGTCTATCTATGCTTTGAACCTAGCTATGTGTATATTTATCACTGTGTATTTGTATACGTACATCTTTGTACCTATCTATCCATCCTGTAGACTACCCTAAGTAGTCTTAACATTATTTCAATCCCTTCTGTCATATGCTACGCTGATGAAATCACTGAAGAGGCTGATGCTCTTTTCATTAAGACACGGGGAATTACTGTTTTCTCATAAAGTGAGAACTGACTTTCATTATAGATGAAAGGTGAGAAAATAAAGAGCAGAAGTTGAGTATCCACAAGGGGGTATGCGGCATGGTTTGTTTTCCAGAGCAAGGCACTGAAAAGGCCTCCAGGAACCTCAAGAGGGTAGAAGGCACCAGAAGCCCTCTGCCCTAGCACCCCTGGACCCACCCAAGGGTGCTCAGCCCCAGCAGCCCCAGCTTGCACCTGTGCAGAAATCTGAGCAAGAACGAGGGGTGAGGTTTCAACAGGACAAACTACCAGGTTTCCTGACACCACCCCAAGGAACTGTGCCAAGCTGTAAAACCTGCACCCTGAGGTGAGGCTCTCCTTCGGTCCTTATCAGAGTGAAAACTGTGTGGCCATCACAGCTCCTGGGCGCTGATGGGAAGGCTTTGCGGTTAGGTTGGGACTCATATCCCAAGGCTGGTTGATTCAAAAAGCAGGTCATGCTGTCAGCAATTTTCACCACAGCGTTACTGCTTTCCTGACCAAGGCTAAGCTGCCTGTCTGTGGCAGTGAAGCCTCCAGACGTTAGCGTAGTGAGTCCTGGGTAAGGCTGAGACAAGAATCATAAAATCATAGAATCAGACAGGAAGAAAGAACAATTTTTGTTTTTCTGTTTGTTACTGCTACCTCTTGACCCAACATCCTTATTCTAATTCATTGTTTTATGACAGTAAGCAATGGCTTTCATCAGGACTCGAAATGTAATGAGAGGCAGAAAGCCCATTTCAATTTATGAACACCGAATTCTTATTTAGGAGAAGCAAACTGATTTGTAGTTTTTAGACTTCACTGACTATGTATTTAATTGAAATGCACACAGAATTAGGTAGATACTCATGTACTCAAATGCTACTGGGCATATTGGATTCACTTGAATATAATAATTTATTTCAGTTAGAAGATGACAGTTCTATAACAGCCCAAGCTTTACTGTGTAGTTTGGCTGAGCTTCGTTTTGATTGGAAAATAGCAAGCAAACGGCAGTCACCTGGGATTTTCCATGAAAGCACAATTGATTTTTAACAATAAATCCTGTCTGCAGGACCATACTGAACTCCTTTTAGCTGTAAAACAACACAGTCCTGTTAAATTTTCTCACTGTGGTATTAGGTCTTTCCCCTTGCCAGCCATGACCTGTGCTGTTCACCTTGATTTCTGGCTCTTGTGACAAATGCCTCTAAATTATGCCATGGGCATTTTGATGATTTTAAAATACTGTGGCGTGCAGGCTAATCTATATTCAAATGTCACCGAATGGCACAGGTGTAATGACAAGCACTGCGTGAGCTGAAGGGGCAGAGGCACTGGGTCCCTGCCACACCAGCAGCATTAGTCCTTGTGCTGGGAAATTGGTGTGTGGTGCTCAGGATTGAAACCTTTGATCTTTTCCAGATCTGGACATGTTCCCAGGCTGTGGGAGGTAGTTAACTGCCCGAGTCCACTGATTTTCCCTGCATCGGGTATGTTAAGACCTCTCTTTAGGATGCTGCTTGGTCCATTTTGGACCATCCTGGTCTGTTCTTCTTTCCGTGGGAACCTACTGAAATCCCGTTCCTGCTGGATTCTCCCTTCACAGCATAAGATTAATTTGTGAAACACTAGCATGCATGTAAAAGGGATTTCTCATAATGCTCACATGTACTGAATGCTTCCTGGTACATCTGGCTATAAATGTGCTTAGGAAACCCCAAACCACTAGCAGGCTTACTCGGCTTCCTGTTCTGGTTTCCTGTGGCCGTTTCATATTATTTCTCCAAACTAGGGCTATTTGCATTTTTGCACTGTAGCCATTTGAAAATCAATATTTTTTAGCCTGAATGAAAAACTGAGGGGTTTCTCTGGCACTTGCTATTTCTGAAGTCACTGTTAGAGACAGAGCTCAGCAGGATTCAACTCAGGGAGCTGGAGACCAGGTGAAGCATTTTCTCAATTCTTTGCCACTTGAAAAGAAGTCATCACGTTTTTACAGCTCAAGTCAGCATTTTCTGCAATATTGGACAGTGTTGCTCTTTCTCTGGTTGATGCATGGTTTTATTTTGTCTTTAGTGTTAACATGAGAAGAAATACACATAGAGGAAGGAATGAGATTTTGGCTTGCTTTTGTTTGCTTTTCCAGAATTTTGGCAAGTTTGCAGAGCAGAACTCTTGTTTAAGACACTGAAAATCTCATCTGAATTATGATATACAAATCTGGTCAAAAGAAAGAAATCTGAGCAGAATCTGGTGCACAGCAGGGTTGCTGCGATAACCACGGGAATGGAAAGCTGTGATGTAAAATGGGTCTTGAGGAGCGTGGCTTGTTTATCATCACAAAATACTGTCCACTGGTGTATCAGGGTGGAAATGGAAGAAAATGGGAAGGAAACATCGAAATGGGAGAAAGAAGAACTATTTACAGTAAAGGACTATGTTAGTGCACCTATGATGTCCTGAGATCCCGCTTCACTTTCAAATTTCAAAGCACTTCCCAGAGTGGGCTCATTAACATTTTCCACAGTGCTCTGAGGAGCCAAAATACCTGCAGAGACAGAGGTCAGAAATTTTTGGCAGCGCACTGCCAATAACAGAAGCCCTTTTAACTTGGGACTCTCTCTTTGTCGTTTTGCTCATGAAGCACCAAGCTCACTGCTGACTGATCCCGTCCTGGGTGAGCCGGGTTACCACCTCTGAGATCAGCCTGATCTGACACTTGGTAATTAAATAGCTCCGTTAAAAACTGGCAAAGACTGCATTTCGTGATGCACTTGCAACGAGTGTTTGTTCCTCCACTGATAAGCCAAATCCACTTTGCAAACAGATTAACCTTACCCAGCGACACGGCCCTTTCTGTTAGGAGATGAGCATCTCTCTGAGCACTGAGTTATTCTGTACTGGCTCTTCTGCTTTCACGCCCAGCCTTTGACCAGACTGCCTGCCCAGGCCACAAGACTCACCACTGCCTGACAGTCCGGTCCTAAACCTTCAGAGCTGTTCTTAATGGGAGATAAGCCTGAGAGGTGGCGTGGCAGTGAAGGCAGTCCTAGAGAGGATGCTTTAAAATATGCTCCACTGGGTTCAGCCTCGCAAGAGAAGATTCTCAAAGCAGTGCCAAAGGGCAAATTTTAAAGTAGCTTTAAATAAGACCTCCTAAGGCTCAGGAGCTTAAAGAACTTGAATAGCCCAGATTCTTTTTTCCCCTTTCTTTCCTTTTTTTTTTTTTCTTTTCTATTTTTTTTTTTTTTTTTTAAAGGAGAGGTTGATTGCCAGCCAGGTTCTTCCAAGAATCCACAAGCTCAACTAATCACGAGCACTTCAGCCCTATGAAATAATATTTCCCTTACACGGGCTACTATAAAAACAAGTTCTGCACAGTAGGCAAATTTAAAATAACTTTTAATTAACATTTAAGACACAGAAGTCTGATCATGCAAATTCATCTGCGTCTCCTCTCTGCGCCTGATTGTTCCTGATTGAATACGATAAAAATAGACTTTGTAAGAGTCAAGTGTAGGCATGGATTCCTTTTACTTCTCCTCCCCTCTGATTATGCATTTCCTCAGATAAAGTGGAAACCCTTGGATGGCTATTAATGGTATGATGGGTCAGACTGGAAAGGGCATCCTGCTTGAGAGGAGCTAAAGATTTCATTGACATTAAAGGTATTCCTTCCATGAGCCAAAAAATGCCTCTCCCTTGCATAAAATCTCACCTGAGACTATCCAGCATTGTTCTGTCTCAGCTGATGTTTAATCTTTGAAACACCAACACTAATTTCACTGTGCCTTCTCTGTATCTGAGACTAGCATCTGGCCAGAGGCTCAGCCATGGATCTATATTAATGTGAAGAAAGCGCAACTCGCCTGCACACAGGAGATAAATATTTGAAGGGAGGCAGAGGAATTTCTACATCAAGAAGTGTCAGAGGACATGACCCTGCTATGAGTAGCAGAGACTCTGGATAGCAGAGGGCATGCTGATACCGGTATCTTTATCGTGTAGCAGTTAGGGAGCAAGTTTCCCAGTGAAACTTGCTACAAGGTCTTTGCAATGCAGACCAATTAAAATTTTACTATTTTATACCACTGATGATCTGGGAGGTGCAAACCCATCAAAAATGCCACAAGAATGAATGAGTGCAGTGAAACACTCCAAAAGGAAAACTTGGTCACGGGAGGTGAAACTTTTGCAAGGCGTTCCACCCAGAGCCTGGGGGCGCAGGCTGGTTGGGCACACCGTGGAGAATTAATGTCACTGCTCTTTGGCAGAGGGAAAAATCAACTCCATCCATTTATTTTTGCAAGCAGCAAAGTCACATGAAGAACACAACACAAAGAGCCGGCTGCTGAAGTCCCTTAGCTAGCCAGAAGAGCATTCCCTGGGTCACTGTCCTGCACTAAATCATTAAAATTGCCCAAAATAGCTGTCTATGATGTTTACAGCACCATAGGATGCTCCACTCTTCTGGCACAGATCTGTTTCCCACTCTGTGGCAATATCTCACGAGACATTTCCCCCCGTTAGCTGCTCTCTGATGCTTCTCAGCATGGTCAAGTAGCAAAGCAAATTGAGGATGCATTCACCATCACAAAAATCAGAGCTGTAAAGGACTAGGGGAGGTCACCTCATCCTTGCCGTGCCCCAGTGCCTCCTGCTTTGATGCTGGTAGGCCAGGTCATGATGGCCAGAACTGGTCGTGACTCCACTGATGGGGACTGGGCTTAGCGTTAGCAGCAGACTTCAACTCAGAATTATTCCCTTTACAGATTGTGATTTTTTCCCATCTTATAACTTCAGAATCCTTTGTGTGAGAAGGTGAAGATTCTTCTTCCCCTGGCCTTTCAGGTAATGTACGAAAGGATATGAAAAATAGATCGATCCACTTTCATGTAAGCAAACAATCATTTCAGAGTTTTATCTGACTATCTTTAATTCAAACGTTTAAGGATCTTGTGTGATTTTATTACTCGTTTCTGACTTATCCTCTAGCACTACATCGTGATCACTGCCTGCTTAGTATTTTGGATGGCTGTTAAACAAAGCACCTGGGCAGCCCATACCCTCCCGTGGACATGTGATGCTGGCACTCATACTCTTGTGTCTGGCCTTCCACCTGGTCTGTGCATGCAGCCTCCTCAGCCGTGCCTGACGACCAATGTGATCCAAATTTCTTGACCATCACAGGGGCCGTTTTTTCCCTTTCCGGTCCCATTGTTAAGTTTTACACAGCAACATTAATTCCTGCGGCTGAACACATGAGCTGTGACACCAGCATGGAGCAGCGTCCTCCCGAGCAAC
Organism: Netta rufina; assembly: GCF_964035555.1. Taxonomy (NCBI): domain Eukaryota; kingdom Metazoa; phylum Chordata; class Aves; order Anseriformes; family Anatidae; genus Netta; species Netta rufina. Next base: position 13,001,642 of record NC_140140.1, on the reverse strand, counting down.
ATTCTTATCCAGAAACGATTAAGTCTAAAACCACCCTGGCTGAATGGCAGGTAATTTAGGAGCGCTATAGGGTTGGCCTTTGTGTGCTTCAGAGCTGAATATAGTTGCTCCAGTTCCTTTCATCTGGCAACTTTCCAAGAGCAAACCATTATTTCAGTTATTCAGCCTATTTTGTTTTTACAACAGCATCTCAATACAGAAGTATTTTAAATAAAAATATACCGTATCTCTCCAAACAATCTCTGGTTTTAAAAGACACCATGGGCTTTCTTATCCTCTGAGAGCTGTAAATTTTCTGGAAAGAGATTTTGCCTTTTTTTTTTAGAGGTGTTAAAATGCAGATCAGACTATTTGAGGACAGCAAAGAGATTCAGCTTAGGTTTAAAGAAACTGATTAGCCTCATGCTTTTCTCTATGCCAGTCAGGGAAAAATCGTATTACACTTTCATACTCACATGAAATTCATCCTGACTATACCTGGGAGTATATCAAAGATATTTGTTTCCATAGAATCAGAAAACATTATTGCAAGGCACACTTGGTTTTCAAATCTTTATCAAGTCCCTTGTGCTATTGTATAAAGCCCTTTGGCCTCTGCAGAACTATTTCTTTAGTGATTAAAATTAGAGAAATAATGGTACACATCAGCCCTGCTTAGAGGAAGAGTAACATTTTTTGATCCATTTAACACAATCCTATGGGTAATTCTCTTGATGACTTTTATTCCTCCTAGGCCTTACAAACACTGAAACATTAAATACTTAGAATTCACCTGAAAGCAAATTTTTGTTATCTTAACCTTCCATCTGATTCAGCTTTGGAAAACATTTTGGAGAGACTTCAAAATACATCCCCTTCAGATGTGGATCACTACCTGAAGGGATGCTGCCCTGCAGAAGGCACTACCAGAGACTTCGCTTCCTACTTTTCATTTGGAGCTAAGGATCAGGCAACCTGGGTCATCCAGAACAACCTGTGCTTAAATGATGTGGCCACTAGATGTCATTCCTTTTTCACTCAAATGAAGGTTAAAGAGATATTTACCTGGCAGAATAAGCCCCCCACCCAAGATTAGCATGCACAAGTACTGTTGTGGTAGAAAGTCCCATTGCCTGGGAGATGCCAAATTGTGTAAGACCAGCCACTACAAAAGTTTCCAGGGAAAACAATCCCATACTGGCAGGAGAAGGGGCCACATGGCTCAAGATCTGCATCGCATTTTTACAGCTCTCCACAACCATATGTATCATATGTAAGGAGATATGTAATGACAGCTTCACAATACAAAGCTCAGTATATTCACCGCAACAGATAGGAAGCACATGTGCTGTTGTAAAACCCAAGCTCTACCCGCTGCAACAGCAAGAGACTGGAGGCTGAGGGCCAGACCTGAAAATGTGTAGGGTGCCCATTTCTCTCTCATTCAGGAGGAATTTAGTGCCACTCTTCTTCTGAGAATCTTTGTCCTAGTCAAAAAAATGCTGTCACTGCTCAGGAACTGAGCACAATGTGACCAAGAGCTCAGGTGATGGGAGGAAAGGATCCCACAGCTGGCATGGAGCCCATCTGGGTCCATGGTGGCATCAAGTGGGCTTTTGCATGACTTCCTTGAGTTCTGCTGCATATTCATAGTTTCTATGGGTATAAATAAGGGGAAACTCTGACACTATGTGAATAAATATTTGCATGTCCTGTAAAATGGAATGAAAATTCATAACAATATAAATAATAAATGCATTCCTTAAATGATATTCAGTGACATAAGCACAATGCAGTTTTGACTGCCTGTATTTTTAGCAATCTGGTATCTGTTTGAGATACATCATTTACCACTTCTGGTTGTCCCTGATATGAATATAGACAGTGGTTACACAATGATTTCTCTTTTATTAGCATGTAGACCTCTATGGTCCTTTGTGGTTACTATCCATGTTTTGGGTGTCTATCTCTACGGATTATGAAGACTGGAAAGAACCAGACCACATCATTTCTCCTTCTGCCTTTTTGTTTTTATCTTAACCAACTCTAATAATTTGTCATTTGCAATCTCTTTATCTTTTCCACTTCCTCCCAAATAATAAAGACTTGGAGCACGTAAGATTGAGACAGAGAAATACTGTACTAATTTAAGTAAGATCTTACACTGATTAAAACCAGATGTACTGAAGTATGTCTGTGCGTTTACTGCTGGCACACACAAACACATCTGTTAGAGCTATCAGTGTAATACAAATTTTACCAAATAACTGTTACCATTTAGAGTATTTACTGCTTCTTTGAAATCGTATCCAAGCTACTAAACCCAAAATATCTCTTACTGCTCAGGATTTCACTTATAAGTAATAATAACTCTGAGACATCTACAGCCAATTGCTGTGAAACAACTGTATCCTCTTCGGTGCAATCAGACATAGTCTGTTTGCCACATTATTTCAGCTCCTTTAGTACCTCAGTGAAATTGGTTGCCAAATAGTTTTGCTAGCTCATAGATCATTCTTTTTTTTCCTTTTCCTTTTTTCCCCCCCTTTTTTTTTTGCCCCCGAAAATCTTTGTCCCACAGATCTATCAAGTTCCTCCCGTCTGCCAGACCAGCAAAGGGAGATGACTGATACATAAATCCATGAATTCTAAACACGCTGTGTGTCCACGCATTGCTGTGCTGATATATTGATACTTACAGTGCTCGTAGTGAATTCGGGTGGGTTGTCATTCACATCTGTCACCGTAATGATTGCAGTTGCCGTGTTTGAGAGACCATAGTTAAGATTTCCTTCCATATCTGTGGCTTGAACAATGACTATATACTGCTGAACTTTCTGGAGCAAAATAAAAGAAGAGAAACAAAAATACAGCATGTAAAATGCCTGGGTTTATTTTCCATACACAAGTGCAGTTATTATGAAGTTAGTTGGACTCAAAATGTTAGTAAGAAGACATAAAATTTCCTATCATATTTTTGAATGGATTTTTGCATAGATTGGAGGTTATCACCAATTTTATGGGAAAATAAAAATCTTAAATACAGAAATCATAGGTTCAAACAGATGTTTTTGTTAATTTTTAATCATTTTCAGCAACATTAGTTTGTGTCTTTTGAAAACCAGTAAAAACTTGGCTGATGTGTTTTCACTGAAAACATCACCAAAACATTATACCCCCCAAGCTGAGAGCAACATTGCCTGGTGGCACTCCAGGTGGTTCTGCCAACAGTTTGAGGCCCACAAAGCAACACTTAAGATATCCTCCCTGTTTCAATCCTTAACACAAACTGGGTAAAAAGAAGAATTTAGGTTAAGTATGAAAAAAAAAAAATCTATACAATAAACAAAAGTTCAGCAGAACTATTTTAAATTCCTGAGGAATTTTGGAGGAATTCTGTGCTATCAAGGAAAATGTCTTACAGAGCAAGCCATGAAAATCATTCACAAAAGTTCTTCTGGAAGACACTTAGACTGTATGTTAACACAATAGGAAAACAAACCTGAATAAAATAAAATAGGAGAGCAGCACCTGATCTTGCATGTTTGTACATCTCCCTGCAATGACTCTTTATTTGTGAATATCACCTGAGAAATGAGACCAACACCCTCCTCGCTGCACCCTCCTTTCAGGTAGTTGTAGAGAGCAATGAGATCTCCCCTCAGCCTCCTCTTCTTTAGACTAAACAGCCCAAATCCCTCATTGCTCCTCATAAGTCTTGTTTTGTAATCCTTTCACCAGCTTCATTGCTCTTACAGGCAGATATGGCGGCAAAGCTCCTGTTCTCTGTAGGCAGCTGGAGAGATGTGCAGAGGACCAGGGAGGGATCCAGCCCAAATCCGTGTGGCTGAGAGGAAAACTAAACCCCCCTACCCCCCCAGGACCTTGCTCTTGGTAAACCCTACAACTTGTGTGCTCGCAGAGTGGATAAGTTTTGAGGGGACAAGTTGGAGATGCTGCAGGATTTGCTTTGGATGCCTATGGTGTAATTACGGCTGTGAGTTGGGACATGGGGATCAAGCTGCCCTGGTGGAGCAATGGAGAGCCCAAGGGGTGTGAAGATGAGATGGAGGCACAATGTTATGCAGGAAAAGCTTTTCGCAAAGCCAAGTGGAGGGACTTTGGTGGGAGGAGAGACCTGCCCAGAGCAGCCGTGTGCTGGATTGCTTCCTGCTGTTGGAGTCCGGTTCAGCTACTTGAGGGCTGCCCTTTTCCTTCGCAGATGTTGCAGGCTTGTGTAAAATGTCAGATGTCCTTTGAAACTTCAAAGGGTGAGAATTAGGTCAGTTAGGTCTGTTTACTCCCATACAGACACTCTTGAACTGCTGTAACTGCTTTAATTCTTGAATTCTTCTGAATTGCTAGAATAACAGAGATCTGAATTTTTTAGCTTTATCTTGATTCCAGCTCATTTAATTGACAGATATTAATCTGCTAAATTGACAAGACATCGCACATAAGGATCCATCAGCACCTTGCGACTGGAATATATTATGGAAATGTACTTTCATTATCTCTTGCTACCTTGTCTAATAAAACATGAGGGAGAAACTATTGTTAGCCCTTGTTTTTCCTCCCGCAAAAAAGTTGCCATTCATTGCTCCATTTGCAAAGCACCGAGTAATCGTAAGGCTGAAATGTCCTTATTAATGAACATAATTTCTATTTCATATTTTGCCCTGCCTTCCTTCCCTCTTACAGACAATTTAGGAGACTGACAGAAGTATTCCCAAACCGGCCCAATGCTTGCAAGCCAAATTAGGTTTAAATCATAGAAAGGGGAAAGATAGTTAAAAAATAGTGGCAATCAGATTCCACAGAAATTAGAAAACCAGGTCGGAGGCCCACATTAGAGACCACAATTCAATAGTACATTTAAATGGCAAAGCCACCTCTAATATTCCTGGCTGCAGTGAGACGGAGCCGTGTAACGTGGCGTTTCCTATCTGATGGCATAGCTGTCGCCCAGCATTTTAAAAGCTCCAGTACTTCCACAACCTCCACATGAAAAAAACCCACACACTTTCCTTCTTCCCATCAAAGAGGGCAAGGAAACAGCCTCCAGCAGTGGGGGCTCTTCTTTTTTAACCTTGCAGTTTTCAGTTTTCTGCTGTCTGCAGACTGAGGTCGCATGGCCAGGTCCAGCAGCAGAGCAGGGCTGTGGGAGCCGAGGCAGCTCGAATTCTGTGCCAAAAGCGGTCCTGAAACCCTGCCACTGCCAGGCAAACTTTCTTCTGAGCTCCGAGAATGAACTGCAGACCTTGGGTAAGGTCGCATGTGGTCTGCACAGAACTGACTTGTATTGGGACCTGGGCTACAAGCCTCCCGCTGCCTTCAGCTCTTTTCTAGTTGGCTTCGTTTGGCCCTTAACCAAAGCTTCCCCCGGGAAAAAAAAAAAAAAAAGAATCCTCTCATACATGAGGGGGAAAGGGACTAGAAAGTCTCATTTAAGAGTTCTGTTAGCCTCGCCATTGTGCTCCATGTACAGATATTAAATTATACGCACTCTGATGACATGCTTGCATGTGTGTGTACTCAGAGACTCTGTCTTATTAATCTCAGATTTACAATCGGGTTTTTTATTTAACAAAATGCAGTTTACCGAGCATCATAGCACAGTGTTAATAAAAAATCCAGAACAAATTCAGAACACTACATTAAAGAAATTTAAAAAAGAGATTGTATCTATCAGATAATACAAACCCAAAAATGAAAATGCCCAGAATTTAGTAAGGTACCAGCCACAAAGAGCTGGTTCACGTGGGTGGGAAGAGGGAAGGAAAACACAGGAATGCTGCATATGTGAAAGAAAGCACAGAGGCAGATGAGAAAATGTGAGGAATTATAGCAGATAGCAAATGCATGGACAGGATCATTTTGGGATCGTTTTGGGAGTAGAGAAGTTTGAGACAGGTGTTCAGGGTTGGAGGCAGCTGCAGCAATCAGGGACCAAGCCAGAGCTAAAGTCCTGATGCAAACTTCACCAAAGGTGCTCTGATTTTTCTCAGCTGAAGACACAACTATCCTATTTAGAGCAGAAGTGTGGTCTGACAGAGAGAAAGATCTTGGCTGGCATGTAAAGTTGTGTCAAACAGGAAAACATGTAAATGAAAGTAGACTGGGATTTGTCAGACCTTTAGGCACTCGGTTGCCATCCACATCCAGTTTCATCTGAAAGCCTCCAGCGTGGGCATATAAAGGTGGCACACTCAAGTACCTAGTTTAAATTTATAACTAATTCAATCTTCAGTGAGATTGGCCCCAGCAGACAAGAAATTACTGATTTTTTGTTTTTCTGTAGCTAACCTTTTTGCTTTTGTGCATTAAGCTGATTTTATTGAACTATTCAATCAATTTCAATTTCAACATGTCTTTCCAATTTGTCACCGCATCTCCAGGGGCATCTTAGTTTGTTGTCCTACTATTATTATTATTGTTACCACTATTAAAAAAAAAAGACAGCCCCGTGCCCCCAAGCATACGAGACATTTTCTTGATGGGGTTTTGATCATACAGAATAATTCTGATATTCCCTTTCTTTGCAGAAGTGACATTTTAAGTAGCACAGGGCAGGAACTACAGCATGGATGTAGCGCTGAATAGTCTTAACCCAGAAAAGTGAAATAGTTCCTATATGTTTGCTCTGGTGGTGATGCTGTGGAACAGAAGAAACAAGTTTCCGCCCTGGCTGGGGCAGACTAAAAACCCAGCCCCAGTGAAGTCACTGGAGGTCCAGTGGCCAGTATTTTTAATAAATCTAGCAAGTCCTCGTGCTAGATGAAGGTGAATGTGCTACTTCTACTTAATTCATGGAAAAAAAAAAAAAAAAGCTGATCTTGATAAGTGCTGAGCTTTTAGTCTGACCTAAAAACTAAGAAGGGCTTTTGAAGGAAAAAAAATTACAAAGAAAAGAATAATTTAAGCACTTGTGGCAGATCTAATCTGTCTGCTCTTCTGTCAATCATCTGATACAGAGCCACAAAGACATACATCAGCTAAATTCCAGAGGATGGGAATTAGCTGAAGAATTGGTTTAAGCTGGTTAATGGGAAGTTGATTCAGGGCTTGGTGAAAAAGTTAGAAGTGCCTTTTACAGGAAGAGGTAGCAGCTTGGAAGAAGGGTCAACAGAGAATTAAATAACAGAAACAAGATAGGATTTCTTAGTACAAAACAGAACATAATGCAGCAAGGGACCAACAAGAGGACTTTTGTGGCAGCTGGTTTAGTGGACGTGAGCAGGAAGGACTGGCACCACATCCCACCAACTCCCTGCTGTGCAGCAGGAGACAAACAGCATTGGCAAACGCACCATATACAGTATTAGCCTTGCAGATACAATGATAGTATTTCTTTGTGCCAAGCACTGAGGGCTCATCTGCATGCTGAGCACAATCCAGGTCACTTGTATTCACCGCTGAGCAACCCGGATCCGACCAGGTGCTGGGAGTGAAGAGCCCATCACCGGAGAAGAGCCTAGAAGAGCTTGGCTTGTTTAGTCTAGCAAAATGAAGGCTGATAGCAGATATGATTGCTGTCTATAAATACATCAGGAGGATAAACACTAGGAAGGCAAAAGAGCAATTTAAACTAAAGGACAATGTTGACACAAGAATGAATGGGTATAAGCTGTCCCTGAATAAATTTAGGCTGGAAATTAGTAGGTCCTTCACCACTAAACCTGTGAGATGCTGGAGGAACTATCTAACACAAGGTCTGGGGAGAAAAATGTTCAAAAGAGTATATTAAATTAGGGGTAAATCCTTTTTGGTCTTGGTAGAAATTACAACAAATTGAGCTAGAGCAGAAATCAGTTCCCTCAGTATTCTCTAGCTTCAAACAACTTTTGAAGACAAAAAGAGAAAAGCCCTTTCAGTCCATATACCACAATCTGTTTGGATGAAAATGGTTTAAGACTTAACACCGATCAGTAACGTCAAACCAGAATGTTAAAAAAGGCATGAACAAAGGAATAGGTGCCCCCCTAAAACTGCAATTATTGCAAGCAGCTCTGCCCATCGCGGTGTAGGCTGGCACCGCAGACAATACCTCACATCCCCTGCCTTGCTGAGAGAGGTTAGAAACCAAAGTAAATCACACTCCGAGAGACATTCTAAAAGAGCAAAGTAGTTTCTAAATGAAATTGTAGTAATGAAGTGCTATCTGTGATCCCAATTTCCAAGTCTGCATGCACAATATTTTTAGGAATATGGCCGTTCCTGGTTTACACATGCAATTATTATATATCATACACGTGCTGGGTAACTGTGGAAGCCAAAGCCCAGAAATGCGGTAATTACGTGATTAAATTAATCTGCATTATGGACAAAGGGTTTGCAAAATTAGGACCTACATTTTCAAAGCTCTGTACAAATATTGTCCAATTAATTACCACTTCCTGAGAAATGTATGACTAACTAAATTTAGCATCCTGTCTGTTAAAGCAAATAAGGTTACCAGGATGTTGCTGTGGGATTTATTGAGTTGGAAGCTATTGGTGAAGGAGAAAGAAAGTCTGAAGTTGTTAAAAAAAAAAAAAGGTTGTATTTCTTCTCTTGGCTAGCCTTACATCTTCTTCTTTATATTTATGTATTTTTTCATGTCCCCTAACTTGTACATTGCCAATGAGAAGGGCATGGCATGTTCCTCTGGCTTGTTTTCTAAATCATTTCTTCACTTGCTAGTGAAATTTTGATGTTTTCTTTTTCGGTATAAGACAGTTGCCCATGAACACATTAGTAATAAACAGTGTAACATGGCTGGGAAAGCCAATTTGAAAACAAACAAATACCCCAACAGTCACTTGACTCTAGCAGAAACACTTTATCCAAAAAGACCTAATTAGCCACTGTTTAAAGAAAACTCACAGGCAGACCTTTCAAAGCATCCATAACGCTCCCTACTTAGCCATGGCTAAATATGAACACAGATTCCCAGAAGAAACCCCTGTGCTGGGAGCTCACTGCAGAAGGCAGCTTTCACAGAACAACCAGAATGCCTGACACCTCTGGCAGCCCCCCCAGGGACTGGTGGGCAGCGAGCTTCGTCTTCATGCCCGAGCCGAGCCTTTGATAGAGCTTGACCTTTTCCTTCCTTACATGCGGTGCAGCATCGTGTCATGTAGGCAGCACCTTCAGCAGACTTCAAACCCTGGGCCCATGAATCTTAATGCACACGCTGCTGCTGCCTGAGCTAAAAGGATGCAGTTTGCTCCATCCCGATGTCTCTATACAGGTCCGGCTGCTATCAGAGGCATTTCACATTCCGCTAGGACTGTAAAAAGGGAGAGGATCCCAGCTTTAAAATGAACCAGGCCACACGCTCCTGCACAACAGCTAGCCGGGAAGCAAACAGACAAGTTTATTTTCTCCATTTGGCTGGGGTTGTGTTTGCTTTTCAGCATGGCACAGTATACCCTGGCTGTGAGCATCTGGGCATATTTGATTTTACAAGCTATCTGCAGCTGCAGAGCTCTTGGGCAGGAGTGGTGCCTTGGTCTAACTCTAGTGATGCTGAGTCTCCTCTCTTGGAAATGGTGGTGTGTTAATTAAGCTTGTTTTCCTCCATAAAAAAAAGGTGTTGATGAGAAACATCCTGGCTTCTGACATGCAGGTCTGAGCCCTGAATTCATGCTCCCATCAGACTGACCTGCCTGCCATCCTCACATCGATGAATGCCTCCAGCCCTTTCCCTCCTGCAAGCTGTGCTGCTAGAAGTAGGCAAGAAGCAGCCTTGCATTTGGAGTGCTGCAGAGTAGTGTTGCTTTTCCCACCTCATTTCTACATCCCTGCAAAAGCTCAGGGCCAGCCTCCACCACCTGCAGCTCTCCGAACTGGGCTTTGCAGCGCCTTGGACAGCTCCTGTGCCATCCAAACCACAGCTCACAGCCATCATCCAGTGCCTTCCAGCCTGGTGGCCCAGCGCAGAGACTGGGAGCATGGAAACGCTGGTGCACATTTGGCCAACTTCAGCAGATTTTCTCTGCTCTTCTCAAAGGGTGAAGCCCTGTGCCATGGCTCATCCACCTCCCACTGTGCTGCTGCCCCATAAGACTTATTTAACTGGGACTGAAAGAGGAGGCAGGGAGTGAAGACCTTCTCCCACTAACCTTGCATCCACCCAGTGGGGGATTTCTGCCTGCAGAACGGAGTTGCTGTGACTCAAAAAGAAGGACAGAAGGACAATATTTATTCAGGAGTCGTCCTGATGAACAATTCCAGTGTTTGCTCTGACTCACTGGCTGAAACAAAGACGGCTTTCACCCACGAAACTATGCTGGGAGAACTGTCCCACAGATCTTTATAAATCAGTCTAACACATGCCAATTTTTTTCTGAGACAAATAAAGGTCCAGAGGCCACAAGCTAACCTCTGGATTTTCATTTGGTACTGCACATATATTGACAATCGACCTTTAATAAGCAGCTTTCATCTAGCAGTGTGATTAACAACCATGAGTTAAGCTTTTTTTTTAATGTTTTTCCTCGCAGCACCTGGGCCCTGTAACCTGGGGGATCTCACACCTTACCGATCTCTTAAGGTACTGCACTTTAAGACAATATTTTAATGTGTTGCAATTTGCAGATTTTTTTAACCTGTTCACAACCAGAAGGTACACAATCAAATCTTTCAGCTTTGACCAGGGTGGGTGTTGAATTTGAAGTGCAAATATTCCCTGTTCCAGCTCAGCAGCTATTTTCTGTGTGGTGGCTTCTGAAAGCACAACAACGCCTGGTGGTGTGTGTAACAGCCAGCGAGAGGTACCTTAGCTTTCATATGAAAGCACGAGGAAGTGTTTTAAAAGTCACCTGAAAGAAAGCGAGTATGATCACAAAGAGGTTAGAAAATCACAGAGAGCTGGAAAGCCCTTTGGGAGCCTACTCTGTTTGGCCTCTTAGTAGTGTTAGACCAAGCAGTTCGGCTTCTGTTGCCTCTGGCTGCTTTTTTTCTGTTACTCAGGCACTGGAAGCGGTGAGTGGAAACCTTCCCTAAGCACACTCCAGGTACAGAGAAGACCCTGACAGCCACACAACAAGCCTTCTAGCATCCTGGCTGTGTCCACAGCCCCCAGGACAGAAGTTATGTGAGCCAAACTGAATCACTCACCTCCCTAATTTTATTGCGAGAGTCATGATTTTGCTGAAGAGCCAGCTTCAGGAGTTGTGTTATTGAGTGAGAATCTCATCTCTGAAAGCGATCTGCTAGTTGTCAGGGATACAAAGGGAAGCTTAGAAATATCAACTCCAAACACTAAAAAGCCCTGAAACAAAAACAAGTAAAAAAAAAAAAAAGCAACAGCAGACATCAAAATAACTGAAAATGGTAACACAGACTGGTTGTCCTGGTGGACCATTTTAGTTATTTTCTTAATGCTTTGTGCTAGCAATACTGTCCATAAGAAGGACTGTATTTATCAATCAGAGATGAGTGTGATCCATCTGATTTTTATTTTATTTAATTATTTTTATTCCTTGGGGATCAGGCACTGAGCCTGGGCTATCGAGGTTTCGAAAAAACTCAGGTTGAAACCTCATTGTCATGGAACACATGAGGAATATCAATGCAGAGATTTCTGTGTGAGGAGAGCACCTACTGGAAAATGCACCCACCAAAACAGTCAACTGACCCAAATGCATCTTGCAGAGGGTTCCCCACACTCTCGCCCTAGCTGGCCCCCTCTTAAGGCAATGGCACGTTTTCAAATATACTATATACCAGGTTAATACCAAAGTAGGGGCTGTTTAACCTGATACTTATTCTAGATTTTGAGTTGCAAAGGGTGGGGATTGGAGGTATAAATATTTTATCTGATATGTCAGCATAGGAGAATATCAGAACTCGAATGCAGCTGTTGGAAAAACTTCAGCCCACGCAATATTTTTGGATCTGAAATACTGCTTTAAAATCAATCTCATTCTTTGAAGTTCACTCAAAATCTAAATGGTACCTCTGTTTTGAAGATTGTGACAGCATTTTCCAGTTTTGGGAGGTTTTATAACATGGACACAATATTTGTTGAGCCTTTTTTTTTTGTTTTTCCACTCAACCTTGGCAAATGAGACAGCAAGCCTGGAGCAAATAGAAAATAGGGACTGGGCTGTTTTCAGAAGATAAGTATGAAAACAACAATAACTTCAAGCAGTAGCCACTGTTCTGCAGCATTTTTTTTATCTAGTCTTGAAATGTTTTATTTACTGATGCTGCTACTGATGGACCTAACAGGTTTCCATGCCTCCAGCAGTCCTATGAAGGCATCTGGGTTGAGTCTATTAAAGATGTTCAGGCACTACAGACTTACCTCAAAGTTATTATCAGAATTATTAACCAAATTGTTATCAGAAAATCCACTGTAAGAATATCTGTAGTTCTTGGACAGTATTGAGAAAGACTGTCAGCAAATGGGCTTCTTATATGGTTCATATTTAATGCGTAAATTAGAATCAAAGGATCATTAGAAATAGGTTACATCTCACTCTTCAGTGATCAAAACTACAGATCAGACACAAGTACACAAGGAAGCAGGAGAGGCATAAGAAAAATAAATTACATACTTCTGATTGTCATCACTGATAGTCATGTGAGGGGGTGACAGTGAGCTGATATGAGCTACAAGTAAATTTCATTTAAAATAAGAGATATGACGAATATCTATGATAATGTATTTTGATTATGACTACAGCCAATGAGTTGGTGCCAAAAAAGAGTAGGACTGTGATTAAGGCTACAGGCTGCAGCTTGGATTTCTTTTGCATTTTCCCAAACACTCCCCAAGTGACCTTTAGTAGGTCATTTAATTTTTCTGTGCCTCAAAGAAATTGAAAATAACACTTCAAAATGAAATGAAAACACTTTCTTATCTTACAGTGATATCGTGAGAATAAAATCCATTAGTTTGCAGAAGCACTCAGACATTTCGATGAGGAGAGCTGCAGAAGGACCCATCACCAGCACCCTTCTGCTGGAGGTAACCGTGCTGGATATCGCTGCAGGAGTTGGTATTCTTTTGTATCTCCACATCGACAGGAAGCAGCTCAGACCTAGCAGACACTGCTTTCAATTCACATCAATATTTTGCAGCCTTTATGCCCCAGAGATGCCAGGTCATCCTGCAAAGCACTTAAAAGGAGACCTGAGGAATAAGCCTTCTATCTTTTGGCTGAGGCAATTTTTGTAAAACCATGAAATTACGTCCAGCTTTTCTTGGACAGGAAGAGACAAGCAATAGTTCAATGTCTAGGTGGTCACACAGCAACTGTCACTGCTGAGAGGTGCCCTTTGGAAAATCTGCCAGCAGTAAATTGATGCTGCTTCCAGTTTGTGTCTGCCACTTTTTGACAAAAGGAGTGAGTGTTGAGAGAAAGGGAAAAAAACAAAAACCCCAGGCAGACCACAGAAAAGGGAAAGTAAACAACAAACCAAGAAACATTTTTGAAAATAAAAAATAACCTTCTCTGGACTTGTGCAAAACCACATTCTTCCTCTAGTGTGTATCTTCTTGGTGCTTACCCAAAGGCCAGGCTTTAGGAAAAAAAATCCTAGTTATGTCCACTGCACTTTTATAATCTGCAAAACCTTTTCTGTCAAATGCTGCCAGAGCAATTTAATAAACAGGGAGAATGCCTTAATGTATTCTGAAACCTGAAAACCACCCATCATTAGCCCCACATGCTGTTTTCCTACTTTCTCTGCTTTAAGCCATTTAGCTGTTACAGCTCTTTTTCTTGTAAGCCTGACTTCTGTTTTTATCAGCCTGATTTGTTTTCTGGTATATCTGGCTTGATTAAAAAGAGGAAAAAAACTTTTACAATCCAGGTAAAACTGCCTTCTTCTTTAAGCTCTGTTAGGCTAGAAGCTTGAAACAAATCATCAAGAAGATCAGGGTAGGTCAATAAATATTCATAATATTGCTCATAATTTATACTTGGTCTCATTTTTGCAGATAGGCTCGAAATTCTGCGCTCATGGCACTTCTGCTATAGTCAGAGCTTTTTATTCTTAGCAGCATGAGGTTTTCTAAATCCTATCAATGCAGCAATTAAAAAAATAAAATCAATGTAATATATATTCGATGTAATATATTCAAGTCATTTCTCTACTCCTATGTGTTTACACATGGTATGCACACCATAACAAGGATCCTGGATTTTAAAATTTATGTCAGTCAGAAGAGGAACACAAGTCTTGGGAATCTGTAGGGTGTTGACTCTATGGTCAGGATAAAATAAATTAATTTGGTGTTATTCATTATTCACTGCTGAGAATCATTCCCTCTCTTTCAAGAAAATAGCTCGGCTAAGTTCTTGCTAGCTGCATATCATATATGCCTTCACCCTTATGAACTGAAAGGAACATCCAAATAATGGAGGAACATGTTATAGTCGGAAAAGCAGCTGATTTAATTAAATTTGGCAGAATGAAAGGTTAGTGGAAAACAATCAAATAACTGAGAAGAGATTAATGTGAGATGCTCCCTATTGTATTTCCCTTAAGAGCTGCTTTACACAGTATGGGTAGGGTCATGTTGTGTCGATTTGCTGAGAGAGAATTTGATTGACAGAATTACTGGAAAAGAAACTCGGTTGGGTTGTGAAGCTGGAAATACTAATGGGGGCTTCTGTCAGAAAGAGCTCTAGCTGCAAATGGCCTCGCTTCTCTGGCTTTTAAGAGGGCTATGATCTTCTAGGCATAATACACAAATACTTCGGATTTGATCAACTGAGCTAGTTAAGTTAGTGGAGGCACAACTGGAAGACCCTGGTTTAAAGGCCATCATGAAAATTATGCCTTGGTGCTATAGAAGATCACTACGCTCTGTCTATGGGACCGGTGCCGGGGATTGAGCACTTAACCCAAAAAGTCCTGTATGCCTCCACCATTTCTCTCCTCCACAAACTTTGAACCCCCAAACCCCATGAAAATATGCCAACCTTTTAGTTAAAGCAGAAACTGTTGGGTTGCTTTGTATGGCAATGATCCAGCCCCTGCTCCAACTGCAGCATGGATGATCCTAGAGCTAACCTGCAAGCTCTGCTGGGTATGGAAAAGACAAATTTTATGAGAAAACAGGTGCAAAGGAGAAAATTCTCAATGCTGTGGGAAAAGTAGCCAGAAGCTTATTCTGTGAGTGGAAGAATTTTCAGCTGGCTGGAAATTGTGACCCATGCCATGAAACGATGATGTTTGAACATGAACAAGATTTGATCTTGTTCATTTTGTATATATTAATCACATCAAAGATGTAACGTGCAAGAAATGAAAATGTGCAGTTGACTCAACACTTGATGGTTGCACTCTGTCTCAGTGTAGAAGAAGGGATACAATTCAGACCGAATCTGATAGAAAAAAATAAGCAAGAAGAGAGCAAAATACAGTAATAAAGTTAGGGACAGCTTACAAAATGCAACATAGCTACAATCACTTAGGTGTTACAAATCACTCACTGAACAGGGTCTAGGATTAATGAAGGATAAAATGCTACACTTTTTGAAGTAAAGCATTTCAGTAGTTTTTAGAAGCTAACGATCCTAATGTTTATATGTAGATGTACTAGATAATACAAAAGAAAGTTTTTTTTTTTTTTTCTTAAACATAGCATTAGTGAATTTGAGTCAAGTCATGAATGAATATGTGTACTTTTACAAAAGGAAGGCCACCAAAACTAAAAGAAATTTTGCAGAGAGCAGTCAATACTGCAGCGCTTCCCACGGAGCTTGCTGATGTTCGCAGTGCTCCCTGCTCTCTGGAATACAACATTTGGGAAATAAGGAGCAGATAGATCCCAGGAAGATATTGATCAATACATTGAACAATCATAGGTTTGCAATAGAAAGTGTCTGCAGGGCATTTGAGCAAACGTAGGTTTTGATGATGATGTCTGCAACTTTTGAGTTTTGGGTTCAATTGTGCTCAAAGACTCAGCAGAGAAATACTGCAGTGAGATCTGAAACCCAGCCCCTGTTGACTCAGAGGCTTTGCAGACACCTATGGATGTCTATGATGGACACGATGCCGGCTCTGTGGGAGCCCAGCTTCAGCGGGACTTCAGCACCCTGCAGGGTGGGTGCTTGCTGCTCTGGAGAGTAACGACCTGTACACCTCAGGGCACTGCCTGCTCAGGAAGTTTCAGACAAGAGAAGGTTTCAGCCTGGGAAAGTGAGGAACTGGAATGAACAGCTTCATGATAAACTGAGAAACTGCCGATAAACTAAATGACTGAAAAGGCAGGCTGGCACAGCGCCACTGCGAGCATTCTCTGAGTTGAGCAGGACGTTTTCCTCTCCATATTGGGCCTGTCAGCCTTAATCAAATATCCTAGAGCTGAGTCACCGTATGTCCAGGTGAGACTACAAAAAGAGCGATCATTATCCTGGAAACAAACTGCTCATGCTCAATGTCAACTGTGGGAGGAGAAGCTCAGGTCAGAAGAGCTTTTTTTTTTTTTTTTTTTTCATAAAGTACTCCAGAAGAAGTGTTTTGATGTACAAAGTGTGAAACGTAAAGGCCATTTTTATTAATTTGATATAGGAGCGAGTAGACCCTCAAAGGTCCCAACTGTAAAAGAGACCTTTGGCAGGGTAACTTGGGCTCCTTCTTGTGACTATATGTAACATGAGGATTGCATGGTAGCCACAAGCCATTCCAATAATTGAAGGCAGAATTTAATTTTCTCAGATCAGAGCCTTAATCAAGCAGCATTTAATTGCAATGCTTTTTGTCATCTAAGAGATGCACGGGATCTTTGCAAGTGTCAAAGGCCTTTAAGTGACCAGGAGCTGGTTCCTTCTGATCAGGGGAAATCTTATAAAGGAGTCAGCACCACAGAGAACCACTTGACAACCTCCCAGATTCTCACAGTGTGGAATTAACTTCACCTTGCCAGAAGGTATGAAAGTGGAACATGCCAACCATCTTTATGTGATAAAATGTAATTTTTGCGGTTATATAATTGGAGAAATGTAGCAGTTTCTTGGCTATTAGCTGCAAGAGGGAGTTTCAGCATTTCAGTTTTCTCCATTTCTGGCTACATTTTCTCTTAAAAAATATATTTGTATGGAAAAGCTGAATTTCATACAAGAAGCAAAATGACCCTGAATTTAGTAGCATACATTATAAGACATTCAAAACTAACAGACTGGAATGAAAAATTGCAATGCATAATTCTGCCAAGATAATTAACCCATGACCTGATCATATATGATGCTGTTCTGACGAGCTTTCTGGTACGCTATAAATAATGCTGGCATATTTTATTTTCTTTGTAGGCATAAATATTGACAAATTCATACTCATTAAACTTCTGTGAACTGGGAATTATCCCTATTTCTCAAATGAGGAACAGACAGAGGAATTAAGGCTATTTTTTCAGTGTCATTCATCAGTTTGGGGAGCCCAGTTTGGGATACTGAATACAGTTTCAAGCCACCTTTATGCACAGAAGTGAAGCTATATTGATCAAATCCATCCTGGCAATGTTATTTCCTTTCTCCTTGCTCTCAGCTGAGACCTGTTTCTATGTGCAAGAAAAGTCCTTTTGCTGAGATGCACCAGTTTCCTGAGCAGAATTCCTTATGGCAGGGAGAGACTTTTTGCCATTGTAACTAGATCTACTGTAAAGTTTTGGCAGCAATTCATCGTTTTATACTCCTAACTGACAGAACTAGCCCAATAAAAGTTAACTGCAGACTAAGGATATATAAAAATTTTATTCTGAGACAAGCTGTGGTATGGATATACAGTGGTTTTGTCACTTCTCAGGACCTGCTTCCACTCACCCCTTCACCCACAGAAAGTCTG
Source organism: Netta rufina (assembly GCF_964035555.1). Lineage (NCBI taxonomy): Eukaryota > Metazoa > Chordata > Aves > Anseriformes > Anatidae > Netta > Netta rufina. The sequence continues at coordinate 12,983,873 of NC_140140.1, read as the reverse complement.
GGTAACTCATTTCACTTCAGGCTATGACGCATTAGCAGTTATTTGTCCAGGCTACCTTAGCTGCAAATGTTAGTCCTTATTCTAGTTCTGATACTTCCTGACAATTAGAAAGGAAATGGTATGCTGTGGTATGAAGAATTCCTGGTCATTATGGGGAATTCAAATAAAACCTTCTCAGCTGTAGGACTACCTATGGAGTGTCTGCGGCCCCATGCTCTACAAACTGAGCATCTTGTGGGACCATCCTCTTCACACAGGCTGTGAAGGGATGGAGGGCTCTGATCCTTGGTTTCTCCTAAGAAAAAGCTGGAGGCTGTGTAACTATGTGTCAAGGTTTTTGTGAGATGGATTAACTCCCTATCGGGAATAAGGTAAGATCATGAAATATATTTAATTTTATCATAAGTTGCACTCACATTTGTGTCCCAAAGGTGAAAAGGTTTTATCTCATCCCACCAACTGCTGTGTTTACCTTATGCTCAGTTAATGGGAGTAGTATAGATTTTTTATTTCTCTTTTCTCATAGCAAATGTCAGAACAGTCCAGGTTTAGAAACATTATTATCTGACAGCAGAAACAAAGCACTAACTCAAACCAGCTGTAACAGGTCCTTACTTTGAGTCCTTAGGGTCTCTAACTACACCATTAGCTCACGGAATCATTGATTTAGATGATAGACCTTGCCCCAAACAAAATCAGTCCTGGCACTGGAAAGGTAGATGTGGAGAAAACAACGCCCATCATACAGATGCTATTTTCACCACTTGATTCAAAACCCATCCTGGGCTCCACTGGTCTAAATGCTGAAGGCGTGCATCTGAGGGGGGCAGAATTATCCAGGAATTACCGTGTTGCCTGCAGAGGAGATGCGATGTGAGCTCAAGCTGAGGCCCTGGCATGCTGTCAGCAGGCTAGAGTGGGCATGAAAGGGATGAGAGGGGATGCAGGGGCATCTCCTCAGGTAATCTTCTCATTTGTTTTAGTGGGTACATAACACTGAGCCTGTGGTTCCCAGATGCTCTGGGGCCAGGTTGCTGCTCTCTGGGGCTGTGTATACAGCATGCAGCAGAATTGGGCCTCGATGTTTTTATAAAAGGAAAAGAAGCAAACAAACAAAACCAACAGATGGAAATCCTCAGATGGAAGGGGACATACTGGTTATTTATTTAAAGAGCTGCTGAGGTCTAATGGAAATTTTCAAGAAACATTCCATTTAGAACTAGCAGAGGTTTATTTAGCCCATATTTTCTGTTTGTTTTCAATCATTTTTCATAGCAAAGAACATTTGCTACCAATGCTCATTCCTAGCATCTTCAATTGTCTGTTCCCCAGCATTACCCTGGTTGCTACGGAGACAACTGAGATGTCACAGGCAACAGCAAGGCTCTTCAGGTGTGGAAGCAGCGCGCGAAGGAGAGAAACATCCTTCGGAAACAAGAGACCTCCCTGCCCTTGGGCACAGGCATGGGAGACGGGTGAGGGTTACAGGACACACGATGTGCTGGACCCTGTGTCTAAGCAGTGCTTCCCCAGTTGCCTTCCCAGTGCCAGCTGCTTTTCAGGCTGCACAAAAGCCATGAACCATGTCGTTCCAGCCTCAATGCCAAAGAACATTTTCTACCTGGATTTGAATAATGTGAATATATTAATTAAAGTTGATAATGGCTGGTAATGATTTCCATCAGCAGTAGAATGATGCTATATTTATCATTATCTATGAGATTCTCGTACCTAAATAATTTATACAGAGACTTGAAGTAACGTGACTTGCTGTCTTAACAACTTTTCTGACAACTCCTTTAAAGTAACAGAACATTGTTTTCTCAGACAACAGAGTCCATTTCTTGTTACGTGAAGGAAAGGAAATAGAGGAGATCAAAACCTCCAGGTTTTGCTATGAGCAGGTTACTCTTGAAAAAGAACTGATTTTGAGACTGGCCACAGCACTGGCCAGAATCTATTTCAGAGCAATTTAGCTTGTATTTATTACAGTGACATCATTTTCAGACCCAAATAAGGCTCAAAGTAAAAGGAGATGGAGAGAGGGAGAGCTGAAACTGCCTTTTGGTCTGGAAAATGTCTTCTGCAGCCCAGCTCTCAGGCTGGGATGGTCGGAGTGCCTGGACCTAGCCTCGAGGATGAAAAGTGGAGACAATCAGATTCCACTAGGGAAGCATCTGCATCCTCCAGTGGTGGATCACAAAGGACTACAACCCAGTGGGGTAAAACTCAAGGCTCAGCTCTGGTGCCATCTTGATCTGGAAGTGGGAAGCCTTTGTGCTGCTGCTGTTGTGCCAGAGCTCAGCAACTTCTGGTGGGAGAGCCCCTTTGAGAAGAGTCTGTACAGGACAGCCAGGCACTGTACATCAGCCACTAACTGTGCTCTCATGGCACTGCAACTTAAAACAGCTGAACCACCCCTGACTTTAGAATTGTTATTATTATTTTATACCAAGTCACTGGATATAGCCATGCAACTGAAAATTCTGGAAAAAAATGGAAATAAGCATTTGCTATAAAATACATCTCAGTGATATAATGCGCTTTCATGAAATATGCAAAACAGATTCACTTTTAGCTAGTAAGGACAAGATTCAGAAGCATCGGCAACTAACAGAGGTCAGAACAGCTTGCAAAATAAAATAGGAAAAAACCTTCCTGGAACCTCAAAATCCCTCAAAGTTGATGACATAACTGCTCTTGATTTCAGCAGTCTTAGACTCAAAGAGAGAACAACAGGAATCTTCTTAAATATTTGTTGTTAAGGTAAATCTAAAATGATTGTCTAGCACAATGTTAATTACATTGTACAGCAATCAAAACAGAGACGCTGAGTCTAATGAATCCCTACTCTCACCTTTGGAACAGAACTGGAGTGTCTTGTTCACCTCCTTATTAGCCCATAAATATTCTAATTAGGAAGCAACTCCAGATGAATAGGATTAGCAATAAGGACATTTTAGACTAGGTACACAAGAGATACTCAAAACTCTCATGTCTTATCTAAGGCTCTCCTGACATTTATAATCATGTAGAAACGCTAAATTTACATAGCTCTGCCTAATTAGACATGGTTGCAATTATGTTTGTGGGCTTTCTTTTTTTCCTGCCCAAGTATAACTTACCCTGTCAAAACAGGAAACAGGAACTGAATAGAATTCAGCAGGAAATAAAAATATATTCTGCTATTTATTTTTTGCCTTTTTTAAGTTTTTTATTTATTTTTTTAAATTCATGTTTCAAACCCAGTTTTTAGATCCCAGGTGAAAATTGGCTATTATGGATCTAAGTCCAGATCACTGCTGCTTTAAATGTGAAAAAGAGCTTTTTTTAGATCAGGAGCATTTCAAGAGCAGGCACTAAAACAGGCCAAATTCTGCAAAAGGTCATACATGCTCTACGTGTACTCAGTGGGTTGCTCCTGCTCCTGATGAGAGGAGGAAGCAAAGCTCCCTGAAATTTTCCCCCAGTCTATGAATTTTTTCTGACTGCCCTGTGGTTTTCAGATTCAGCCCCTCTTCTCCAGCCTGAAAGAGCCTGAGCCTGACATTTCTGAAAGAATTCTGTGTTTGCCTTTCTTGGCCTTCAGAAAGATGGTGAGAAGCAGATAATCCATCAAGATATATTTTCTGTGCAGCAATTGCTGGCATTATTAGGCAGGGACTTGATAAATGATGTGTACATTATAATAACTGAATTTCAATATATTGTCTTTGATGTCTATAATCACAGAGAGCGTTCTTTCACCTTAGCTCAAACATAATTCAAAATAAGAGTATGCACTCAATTCAACATCGAGCTGAACCATCGACATCAAAACTCATCTGTGTCAGCAGACTTCCCCTGCACAGAGCTCACACTGGCGTCAAGGTGGATGGAGATGGCCATGCACATGGACAGACACCCTGGATTAGGGCAAACAGCCACAAATTGTATTGACTGCTTAAGGTCTAATTCTCTCTACTCCTAAATACCTTGTTTATCAGAAAACCAGTATCCTATTTGATTCACATCATGTTTCAAGCTCCATGCAAATGATGCCAGTAGATTTACAGAGCCCCTGCAAGGCAGGCTTCCTGGTGGCAAAGGTCAGTGGCCTGAAGCACAGCAGCACTAACAAATGCTGTTTTTAATAAAGACTCACGAGGAATAGGAATATAACTGAGGAATGGTATTGAAAAATCTCCTGTTTACAGCTTAACTGCTTGGAGTGTAGGAGAGGTGGAGAAACAACAGTTCTGCTTGTGCAAATTTGCAAAAGCAAGAAGTAATCAATTAAGAAATCAAATGATCTCCTTTTACCGATCTGAGGAAAAGAGAATCATGCAGTGAACTGATTCATGTGAGCACTCAAACTGTTTAATGCACAACACAGGTCAGTAACACACACCAAGTCTAGGGTCAACCCAAAACTTGCTGAAGCCCAGCTGCAGTCTTCCGATGAATTTTACATTCATGCTCCACTGAAACAGAAAGATCCGTCATGCTTCTGAATATCTCCATGAAATAAGGACAACAGTCTGCTTCTAAAAGGATGTAACTGGTATATTCTCTTTGGGTAGGACATCAGCCTGATGTCTGCTTTCTTATCAAGCTTTTTAATCAAGAGTTGCATCAGTCAAGATAGTTGGATCTGAAAGCTTATGATGACAGCCCAAGGAGTTGAAACAAAATCAATAACCATACAAACACCACTCCCATCCTCTGCTCTGCTATATTTAAGATCAATCAATATGCATAAATGACTAGCGCCAGGCACATCTGCACTAGTCTAGCACATAATCAACTTTGTCTTGTCTCAACTTAATATAATTTTCCACCATATTAGCAGTCTTTATGATATCCTGTCTTTTCAAATAGACATAATTCAGAATCACTACATAGCTCAATTGGATTATTTTAGTTGCACACAGACCTGCACTTGCGCGCACACAAATCTGCCCTTCAGTCTCTGTTCACTCCACTGCAGTCGGGATTATAGCCACGTTTAAAGTGTTTGCAAGGAGGTGACATGTGAAGCTCCAACCAGCTTTTCCCGATACCTCTGGCAGAAAAATGTATGTGTGGGTGTATATATGTATACTTAACGGACTGGGAAAAGAAATGAACAAACTTATCAAATGCCATGCTGAAACATCCATTAAAAATTGCACACACTTTTAATGACTTGGGTGAGGGTTGCTGTTGCATAAATTTGTTTAACGTTAATGTCCCTTGTTTGCTGTAAATTTCACACTGTGAAATTACCAGGGCAATTCTAATGGTGCTGAAGCCTACAGCTGCTCTCTATGATAAAGGAGGAAATAATTATGAATTCCTCTGGGAAGCCAAAGAAAGTCAAAGATCTCCCTCAAAACTGCTCCCCGATGAGCTGCTCATCAGCCAGCTCATGAGGTGCAGAGCCGCTCTCCAGAGCCAGGGGAAGCAGGGAGCAAGCGGGACGCTCGTGCTGACAATGACTGCGCCATCAAGTGACATTTAATCTGAAAGGACTGAACGCTGGTGTCTGCAACAGCTTCTGCCAAGAAACATAGGAACAGTCAAGACAGAGCACGGAAGTGGTTTTACGTTCCAAGTTAGGATGATACCGTGTAATTTTACATCTAATCAGCTAGTGTGAGACATAACCACCAAGCACACAGCTCAAAGAGCTCATGCTTGAAGCACTGACAGATGCCTGTATCATAAGAGGATGCTGAGTTACATGGGCTGTCCCATCTAGAATGGCATCTTCTATATCCCTCTGAATCCAGAGCTCATAACTTTTGCCAGAGTTCACAGGAGGAGTGGAAAAAGGGCAAAAATAGTGACTGCAGAAACTCGTATCACTATGGACGGAAGACAGGGAGCTTCAGCTGAAGCATCCTAAATATGCTTCACCCTAATTTGATTTCTTTCCAAGCCTGAAGTTGTGAGCATTCACATCTTTCATGGGTTCTAAGCTTTCTTCCTTCAACATAAGACACCCTACGCTACCAGCACCATTTACATTTTAACCGGATTTGATTTTGATCAAGGCTGTTTATGTCCCATCATCACAGTCACTATGCACTGGGATAGTTTTGGTGAGATGATCCTAAACCTGATCAGGCTTTGCTAGTAAGCCCTTTGTGCCAAACTCCTTAATCCCTGCAAGTATCTCCTTCTCCTTCTCTTCCTCTTCCCTGTCGTTGTCCTCCCCTGTATCTCCTCACCTGTGGAGCAGCAGAAGGGTGCAGAAGGGATCTTTTCTCCAATCTCCCTTCCTTCACATCACTATGGGATCTCCTGGCTGCAGTGCTCTGCCTGCAGATGAGTGGGGAGCCCTGCACTGGGGGAACAAGTGGAGACCCCAGCCCCAGCACTACACCCTGTCTCCCTGCGCTGCAGTCAGGATCCTACCTTTGGCTGGCTTTGAATTCAGACCCTATAAAAACTGACTCAATAAATGGTCAGAGTGCACTTCTGAAATGATAAAGCAACTCATTCCTGGTAAGGAAAGAGGAGAAACATAAGAAACAAAATCACCTAATGGAACAGACAGGCAGAATTTATTCAGTTGCTCCCTGTGCGTCACTCACAATAACATGTTGCAGTGCACTTCAGGCTTGTTTCCCGAGAACAAATATAATTCTTATTTATAATGCAACAAAGGATAAAGCAGGTTGCAGGTTTCCTGATTCTGATAAGTGACTCTCTGATTATTTCTTCAATAAAAACCACCATGTCTTTCAGATTATTCTTTCATGTTTTATTCTTGTTTGGAACAGAGAAGTTGCAGACAAGCCTCTCTGCGCCTTCAGTCACTTCATTTATTTTCTCATTTATAAAACCCAGGGACCCGCTGGAGAACACTTCAGCGGTACTTAAGAACTTTTGAGCACTGGATTGAACTTCGTGGACTGGACTTGCAGTGGCGTGTAACCAATGCATGGCTATGGAAAGCGTTAGTGGTTATCAGGTAATTGCATCCTGTGAGATGATGATGCACCAGCAGTAGGCGGGTGGTATTATCACTGCGGATCATGACATAGCACTCTCCTTGAATAGCAATAATCTGGCTTGCTGAATACATGGTGAACCAATATGCTGCTGGGAAGCCTGTCAGCAAAACCCCCATACTGTAAATCAGCATGCTCCAGGCATCATCTTGCTGTGTTGAAAGGGGGTGAAAGATGTTAAATGAAATGTAATCACCTGTTTGGACTTTCTACTTACATTCAAATTTCTCTAGGAAAAATCTATCATGTTATTTACTGTGTCTTCTTCTAAGGTATCTGTTACCATACCATTTAGAAACACAAAACACACCAAAACTAGGATTTTCTGTGTCAAAGTGTCCCATTGAAATTCAGACACCTCCTTCTCACAGTCTGTGCAATGCTGCGAAGTAAACAGGGCCTGGACCTCATCAGAAAAAATCCCTCAACAAACTGCGTGTTTATGTAATGGTGCATGTATTTAGGGCCACTCCAGAGAGATACAGCTGGTTAGACTTGAAAATAACTGCCTGCGAAAACACAAACAATAATTTATGGAACTTCAAATGAGTTTTTGCAAGACGTTTTGATGCATTTTCTCTGAATGCTCCCTTGCACATCGAGTTATTAACTATGCCATTTAGCCACCTTATTTCCTATGGACATTGTACGAAAAGCACCGTGCCTGTGCTCCTCTCTAAACATGCTCTGGCATAGCATCTGGGGTCAGCACAATAATGCAAAATCCGTTTTTCAAATCTGTCAGCCTTTGAAGATGCTAATACTGCAGGCAATGGTCACTCCGAGTTACATTAATAGGTTCTTATTGTGAACAGTGGAATTAGCTCTCAGAAGAACATCCCTAAATACCTTTTTTGATATGGTGGGATGACAGTAGTGGCAGAGACCATATAGAGAGCTGAAGCGGCCTGAGGATGAAATCTGGTGGAGAATATTATGACAAAGTGTTTTTTTATCAAAGTCACTAATGGTGACTGCTTCCAAGGAAGGACGTTCAAAATCTCTCTCTTACTTGGAATTTATTTATATGTTGCAAAATAGTCTCTTTTTTAATGATTTGAGACATGTTTTTAAAGAATTGATCTTTTAAAATGTCAAACATCATTTCAGAAGACCAATATCAATGTGACATTTTTGCAGCTATTGAAATAATTTTTTTTCTTCCAGATTTTTTTCTGATTGGTAATTATGACTTTTAAGATTTATTATTTTGCTCTAGTCTGGGGACTGTGGAACTCTTACGGGGGCATTTCATGCCTAATCAGGACCATTTACATAAATGGCTACTGCTGCTTCAATTTGCAATCACATGGATATAGCTGAGATACTCTCCTGCTCTCCAGTCTGTGTGCTCACAGAAACTTTGCCATGACAAAAGCAGCTCCAGGTGGGCCATCTACCAAAGATCCATTCAATGTCCTGCAGATTTTCCTGAACTTCACGCTATTTTACTAGCACTCGTAAGACTAACTCATGGAATGGCAGTTTAGATAGGTCTATGTGAGCCACAGCCAGGGCAGTGATTGCTTTGTAAATAGCTGGTATGTTGGAGTCACACAGTCATTCAGTGCCTCTCCAGCACATGCTGAGGGAAGCTGTCTTCTCTTGTCATCTGTAGGGCAGATTTTGGGATAGTGAGGAGCCCTGGTAACCCTTTCAGATTTTCTCTTTATGCTTAAATATGTATTCATTCAAACCACATCTAGCTGCTGATTTACAAGCAAATACTGTTCATTACCTTTTCTGCCAAACATCATGTCTTCTGATATCAAACATCAAGGGGGGAAAAATGCACATAATTTACAAATCTAATAACGCATTTCCCATCACACTCCTCTGCATTGCCATGGCCACAAAAAGATGGAATCAGCCAAGATGAAAGCATTTTCAGGGCTGAAGTTTAATGGCTAAAATAATTGCAGAAACATACACATCTCCAAAACAAACCACTTCCAGAATGAATAATGTGTGGAGTAGCCTCTCATCTACTACTCCACTTCACCTCAGTACAAGCTCCCCTGTGAGCAAAACACATACAATATATTGTAGAATATTTCAGACCCTGCAGATCTCTACAGCTGGGACAGCTCTAAGCTGCTGCAAACACATTGCAGGGTTTGCAGGGAGTTAAACAAAAAAGGATGTATTGCTGCTCTTCTTATCTCTTCAAAATCCACTTTCAGAAGGTGAAGACAATTCTTTCTAAATAAGCATTTTATTTTTAATTTGACACATTTGCTTGGGTGGTACAAAATCCTACCTTTAGAAAAGCAAGTATCCACCAGAAAAGTTTTACTGATTCTGCAAGAGTCACTCACAGCTAAATCACAGACTCTGCTTCCCTTCCTCGGGCAACAGAAATCAGCCTGGCCAGTCTACCCATCTGAGCATCTGCCCAAACTTTGAAGCACTAAAATGAGATTCTTCCTTCTAAACTGATACAACTTCCATGTTGGTATGAATGTGAAACTGCAATCTATTTATTTTTCATAGACTTACATAATTAAGACTGTAAAGGCTGACTTATTGAATGCCTGGATAATATGAGTCACCACATTTTATCCAATTAGTTCCCCTTCTAAATTTTAGCCATCCGATTTAAGGTCTCTCAGTATGTGACCTGTTTATTTTAACTGAAAACTACATCTATTTTTCTAGAAAGTCATTCAAAAATAGAAAGCATTTTAAGTGCGAAAAATGAACGGCTTGAATAAAACATAATTGTACTGACATATACTTTACTTAATGAGGATTTCTCACATTAAATCCCCACTGCTTTGTAGAATCGGAATAAAAGAACAACAATGAAAAGGAAAATATTTACCCTAAAGTTTAGGGAAAATAAAGAGAGGTTATTATGACAAAAGAACAAAGCGCCTTACTACTCTGCTACTACGAGCTCCTAGATGCTTTAATGTGCAATTCTGGGAAAGATAACACACAGCTCCTTCCTGCCTGCACATGACACCTGGTTGGCCTTATCCAAGAGATCTTCTCTCAGTCTGTGGCCATGGAGAATATCCCAAATATGAAGTTGTGTGTGGTTATTTATAGCCACTCCAGCGATGCTTGGAAGTGTCTAACAAGAGAAATTGTTCTCTTCAAAGAGCTACCTTCTGCCACCTTTTTGGTACTAATTAGTACAGAACTCAAGGAATTAGACAGTATTCATGGTGCAGAATAACGAACTCCCACATTTTTGTCCTTGTTCACACATTTCTCTCTTTTTGGAAGTATTACCTCCCCAGCAACTACATGCTCTGTGATCCTGACACTATTCCAAAGCTCTGATGAGATGCTCTATAAAGACAGCAGATATACCATTTTAATTCCAGGTTACAGAGCACATAATAGTCTCTCCTTTGTTTACACTGATAACTTTCCATTCTAAGAATACTTTCAGAATACAAGACTCTTTATCTGTCTTCTGACAGTTACATACCTTTGCATTTACACTGCCTTTTTCATATGCTTTGTTAAGAAAAGTAGCTGCTGCAGACTGAAACATCCTGTAAACTCATTCACGCTCTAGGAAATGTGTCATTGCTAATATTTTAATAAGAAATGTAGAAAAAGATGCTCATAGGAATGGGTTGTATTATCAAAAAAATACTACTATGTCTACAAAGAAGAAGTTAACAAAGTCTCTCTTTAAAATGCTAATAACAGACAATGGTCTGTGGATAAGTTAATTAGCGGAGCCAGCTTGTGTTTAATTATTTCACTTGACCTGGTGCAGATTTAGACAATAATCCCTTTAGAGAGGGGAAGGGGCTGTTGGAAAGTATGTGATGTATCAGAGAAAAAACTTCAAATCTGCCTGAGCTGAGCGGGTAGTCTTCTATCTAAAATTGGAATGATACACTATTCTCTACTGTAAGACAAGCTCAAATGGAAAAAGAAATGCAGGTCTGAACTAGAGAGATTATGCTAAGGACCTGGTGAGCTTTCCACTCCGATACTTAAATTTTTTTTCTCTCCCCATTCAGCTGGGATTTTACTACTGAATAATGTATAAACCAACTCACTGTAGTCAGAGGTGGGATTTTACGAGCAACTTGAAACAAGTGCAACCAGACTGAACCAGAACTCTCTGAACATACTAAAATGTGTGTGAAGAAAGAAAAGGGTCTATAGACTATTAGTATATATGGAATTTTCTTACAGGAGAGGCTCTGAAGATTTCCACATTTTTTTTTAAAAAAAGAACTGATTAGGTTGGGTATCAGTCCTATTCTTGCTCAGACTCTATAATCGGATCCAATTAAACTCAAAGGTTTGTTTTATCTGAGTAGGTCAACCCCAAATCAAGTAGCTTTTCAATTTGGTAATAGCTCTTCAGTAGCTTGCCCAAATATGAATAAGAAGTCATTACAGTTTAAAATGTGAAACGGTTACAATCTCCTCCAGAAGCTATAGCATCTTAATGCCAGCAATACTTAAAGAAAGCCAAGTGTATAAAAGAAAGTACAAGCCAAATGAAAAAAAAAAAAAACAAAAAAAAAACAGAAAAAAATATCCACATATTGGGGAGATGCTCTGGCAGGCAGTAAATAGCTTCATACACAATGCGTGAGTGGAAAGAAACTCTTCATTTTAGCCAAAGGGTAGGACTCATTTGTGGTGGAATCAGCTCCACAGGAGATGAAACTGGTTGTATGTTTACTTTTATACTCTGGTTGTTTCTGTTTTCTGGCTAGAACATCCTCCTGCATGCATCGCTGGACAGGACACTCAGTGCACAGGGACTCGAGATGAAAAACTTCACAGAACAACTAGACTGATAAAAGCAACACCGTTGCTCTGTTTGATCCTCTTTATTAAAAATGTAACGTGATGGGGACGAAATACCCTAGGACAGGAGCAAGGCCAGACAAATGCAGGCCACGTGTGGCATATCACCTTGCTAGATACTAACTGTAGAAAAAAGAGCTATGGTGCTAAGGTGGGATCCCCGTCAGCTCTTCTGACAGCCACATTTCACTGGAGCATGGGGACTGTCAGCCTAAGGCATAAAACTCCTCATCATGAAAAATGAAGCCTCCTCAGCTACCAGTCTGCATACATGAAGCCAACCTCTGAAGCTGATCTGCATGGCAAAAAAATTACGGGTCCCTCCTCATCCCTCACAAACAACTCAGCCACAGGACACCCCAGTCATGAATTAGGTACCTAAGCAACGACAACAGCAAAACAAAGAATTGCTGAAGATGAGTTCAAAATCACTGTTAACAAAAACATTAGAGCAGAGAGAATTTGCAGGACTGCTGTCCTGGTGAAACGTTGACCATGATTTTCTGAATCCCAAAGACTTTGTGTTGCACAGATAAAATATCAGGAAGAGTGGGATAAGGTTTCATGAAAACTATCAGACCAAGCAGCTCTCTTAAACAAACAGGCATTGTTCAGCCATCTTTTTGCAGGGTACACAAAGTGCCCCTTCCCCAAAAGCAGAGACATCAAGGATTAAAAGACACGCATCTATCAGAGGCTAGCAATACAGGCTGCCATAAAGCATGCTCTGCCTGTCCAGGCAATATGATTAAATATGTGTTCTCTGTCTTAATTCATTAGTGTTTATCTTTGTCAGTGTTATTAACTTCCTAAAGCCCCCAACGACAACAGGGCCATTAGTGTTTAGGCACAGAGAGGATAATGAGTGCATGTGTGCAGATGAAACAAGAGTTAGGCTAAGCTGCACATTTGCTTACACAAACCCCCTCTTGAACTCTGACAACAGATCATCACCATTTGTACAACCAGATAGTCTCCAGACAATTACATGTGTCCTGATCATCTTGAATTCCTTCCTTTTTTTTTTTTTTTTTTTTTTTTAAGATAAATTCTGTGAAAAGTTTCTCCTACCATCTCCAAAAACTACTTTCTTTTTTGTATGTGTGAGAAACACATACGCTATTGTCTTCCAGGCCCACAGCTCAGAGCCCCATCTCTATCAGCCTTACCAATCTACCTATCATTTTTTTATCAAGGAAAACCAATCAAACATAACTTTCCATACATACGAGCTCTGAAAACTGATTGACAGTGTTGTATTCAGAGAGCTGCAGCATAAGACAGAAAGGTACAGGTGACTCTGGAAACAACTACCAGAGAGACAAACCACCACTGCTCTTTGGGAAATGCAAATGGGGAGAAATATTCTTTCCAGGTACAGTACCAAGGTTTCAGAACCACTGACATAATTCCATTCTAATTTAAAACAAAAGGCATTGTTCCTTTGATGAGGCTTTGCTCACATCTCTCCCATACTGCAATGACAGCTACCGAGGAATCCACTAAGTGATGCTGGGCCAACTGCGCGCGGAGCAGACCTGAGCCCTCCCCATCTGCTAACTTCTGGTAGCTCAAATTACTACAAGTGGCCCTCCACTGGGTGCATGATGCATTTCCAAAGGCACTAAATGGGGTTAATAAAATGAACCTTCTTCACTGATGAGTGGGAGTGCTCCTCACCATAATTTGCTGAAAAAGGTCATTCTTGCCTGTAATGAGAAAATGAAATGCATGCTGGAATGATGGAGCAAGCTCAAATCAGTCCTACATACGATGTAGAAACATAAACCAGAATCAAGCATAAATCTACTGGCTAAATTCAGCTTATGGCTAATCAGCTCTTCCTTTGACAGGATATGCTGCTGTGGAAATGGGATAATTTTATAACTGAATAATTTAACCAGTTTTATCTTTAAGTAACGATTTCAGACATATTAATATATAAAGCCTTAGTATTTACATTTTTGTTACACGGACCTGAGAAATTACAACGTATCAGGAATAACAGCATTTGGTGATAAGTGACATCTATTGAGTGGCTTTCATTACCCAGAAAGACTTTGTGTTTCACAAATCCCCAGGACGGCGTGTGCCAGGGAGGGCAGAGCCTGCTGTGTGGCAGGTGGGGAAGAAATGTCTCTCAGTAGCAAAGCAGGCAAAAAGGGACAAGAAGGGCCACGTAAAGGTCTCTGACCAGCTGTACTGAATATTATATTTTACCTGCTTACCCCTGTTAAGACTCTGGTAATATATGTCAGTCTGCAAGACATATTCAAGAAAGACTTCCTACCATTATTTGAATACTGCAAGAAGTGGAGAAGCCACCTACTCTTGGAAGTAACAGTCCTTCATCATCTCAGTCACAGGAAAATACTTTGGGAGCCCTCAAGTCTAGAAGCTAAATATGGAGATTTGTGGTCCAAATTCACAGAAATGGATACGCCTTACAGGTAAAATAATTGCTAGTCTCTCACTCTCATTCTCCTCCTGTGAATTCAGCTGCAGATGCATTTTTCTGCATATGTTTTAATGCAGTGATAGAGGAAATTCATCTTTAAAAGCATGATACTTGTCTTCAGCAAAATCAAACAACCTCGTTTTAGTTCTTCTCTGGGAAAAATAATAGAGAGAACATGAAAACCAGAATCCTACTAAATTTACAGAACTCCTGCAATAGATACAAATAGCAAATGCTGTGCACACTAGATTGTGCCTGTCAGAAGGTGATATCCTCTTACCAGCTCTGCATTAGTCCTCACTGCTCCTTGGAGATGGCTAATTTGAGCACGGAAAATGAGAAACAGAAATTCATCTAGATGTCACTTTCCCTCACTTTTTGTATTTTGTCAGTACACATATACGACTGATAATCTGCTTGGATTCACCATGTCTCACCTGCATGATGCAGAGAGCCTTCAGGCTTGTGCTGCAGCAGATGTTCCTCCAGCCCCACTCTGGGGAGGAGGTGCAGCTTTGCAGAACATCGCATGGACATGCAGTGAGGTGGAATAATTAACACAGGTGACCATGATTTAGAACAGAATAAATTCCTTTTGTTGTATTCCAGGGGCGGAAAAGGGATTGAAAGATGCAGCACTGTCCTGTGACAGGAAAATTTCCTGGTGTTGCAAGCAAGGCTTGGTCTGTGTTCTCCATCTGCTACAGTTAGGGTATCAGCTGGATGGCAAAATCCAGATCAAACCCAGATTGGCTGGCAAAAAACAAACCTAGATTGGCTGGCAAACCCAAATAAAAAACACCATATGGGATATTCCACAAAGGACAAATTGTAGCAGTTGCAGTGGCTAAACTGATTCCTATCACCAGCATTGTACCTTATTTAATCCTAGTCAACATCTGAAATCAAGTTAACGAGGAGATTTTGAAAAGATCTTGCAATGGCCTGGAGATACAGGTACCCCAAATGGTTACTGCAGGTGGTAAACACCAATCACAGCTTAGTTTTGGAGGAGCAGAGCACCACTTTTTTGTTGTCTTTAACCTAACACTTAAAAATTCTGCTCTACAAGAAATGTCTAGTTGCACCAAAACCATAGCACTGGAAAAGAAATCAACTGTCTCTACCAGTAAGAACTTCTCCTCTTCCCTGCAAAAATCCTGCCACTTCGTTCAGAAATCGAATAAGGCACTAACTCAGTTGCTGGCAAACTCTCCCTTTTATCTTTCACTTGCTTCGGGAAGGCTAGCAACATCACATTTTTGGAAAGCCAAGTGTAGTAATCATAGAATCAGATTGCATGTATTTTTAAAAACATTTGCAGCAGCAGAGCGCCAATCACCTTTAAAAGAAATACAAACATTCAGAAATTCTGAGGAAGCAACTTAGAGCTCCCGACTGTCTTCATTCATTTAACACCAGATGAATGTGCTGGGAAGGGTCCCCGTTAAAAGAAGACCTCAGAAAGTTAGCAACATTACACTACAAGCACCATGGAGCCAAAATACTTATTATCTCATATAAGGCTGGATGACATTTGAGATATCTCAACGTTTATTGGCCTGCCAGCAGAATGTGGAATCAACCAGCTCCTTTTCTCTCCGATCTTTTTTTCCCTTTTCCCCTGCTTGCTCAAAGTCTGTGTTCATCAAATATTTAGTGGAAGCTCTTCAGAGGATGATATTGCCTATACTATAGCCCCAGTGTGGGTTTACTGTGAGACAGATATTCTGCCACCAGAGAAATCAGAAGAGCTGATCTAGTTGAGTGACTGCACTGGGAGCTCACTGGTGGCTGTCAGACCCAGCTTCTGGGCTCCATCCCTGCCCACGACCCCAGCAGAGCAGCGGTGGACAAAATAAGTGAATGTGCATAGCAGATCTGGTCCCTTTGCAATGCTTATAAGGAGAAATGTTCCTTTTCAGAATGGAAAACAGAAATATCAGTGTTCTGCTTGTTTCCAAGCCTCAGCTGGGGACAGCTGACCCTTTTTTACCCCTTGTTATTTTCTTCTCAGTAGAAAAGAGCAAGGACATCTTGAATTCAGATAAACTGCTAAATTAAGCTATCACTTGGTTAGCAATTCCAGGTAACCCATTTCTGCAGCAGCCTGCCATAAACTGAATTAAATAGCATGGTTCCCCCCGCCCTGCCCTGAACTTTGTTACAACCTGCCCATTTTCCATGTTCGTGTCCTTCCCTATTAATCCATAAATTTGTGTTCCAACCACTATTTGATCTTTCCCTCCTAGCTTTACTAAACCTGCTACATTTTCTTGACATTTTCCTGTATTAGAGCAAGTATCTACTTTTAACCTTCTCATCTCAGCCTGGCTGTTTGAATGTACCTTTGAACCTCTGTCACATTCTAAATCCCTATGATTTTCCCTATTAGTTCAAGGGGTAGACATTTCTTTGTTCCACCTTTGGCATTTTTCACCCTTAGGCATCCAGGAGCTTAAATCAGACTGTTGCCAAACTATCCTCCTTTAATAATTTTTATGAAGTGCAGTCCAATTATCTTTATCTTCCTTGGGGATCCATTCAATTAAGCACAGTCGTAATGAGTGAATGGACACAGAGCATTGTAACCATATTTACATCCAGATTAATGGGAACCAGGTAAGATAACTTTAAAGCCATCAATATTTTAATACCTTGGCTTTTCATTTTGCTATCTTCTATGTCAGACACATTTAGAGAGACCAGCACAATTTTAGAGGCTGAGTTTTTAATTTCCTCCTTGGTTTGTGGAAATGAGGGTTTAGAAACAGCAGTAAACTACATGAATTTGTCTTTAAATAGGTTTCTTGCAGGTTAACTGAAACACTTCTTGTGATAAAAAGCAACCTGGAAAGCTTAGTCCAACTTCTCGGACATTTCTTGAATTGAACATAATGGAAGAAAACAGTAAATAACCAATCCTTAAGTGGAGATGCTGAGATGACTGCTAAGCGTTGCTTAGAGAGCACACAAGAGATGCTGAGCTTGAAATACCAGTTTTGAAGTGACTTTTCTCCCTGCTAAAAGACAAATGTTGGATCTGCACGATGGACCTATCCCTCAGATACAGAATAGCTTTGACAGTTACTTTCACACCTTCTTTAAGGCACCTTTGCATCACAGGAGCAAGGTAGAAGGATCAAACTGAGACTGCCAACCTGGTTCTGTTTCAACACAGCTTAACATAACAGTGTCATAGGCACTGATAAATGTGTCAATAAGCATTTGGAGATATATCTGGTATCCAGGGAATTTATATTGGTTGTAGTAGCTTCAGCTGAATAGGTCAGATTTGTTAACATTTTAATTTACACAAATCTGCATTCCAAATACTGCTCTTAGGCTCCTTTTCCTAACAACGAGAAAATGTCAGCAGCAAAACCAAATTTACTCCTCTAATAGCTTTCTCAAGATTTGAGGAAAAACAAACAAAAACAAAAAAACAATCTGTGATAAAGCCATGGTAGTGCTTAAACACATTTTTCAATTTAGCCCTAATATAATTTTATGTTAATAAAACAGAAACTTTTTGCCAATTCCAGATGTAATCCTGAAAGGCAGCAGAGAGCACTGGGAACGAGCATGTCCCATAGCTGCAGGGCAGCCCCAGGTCTGTGCCCAGGGCTGCTTGTTCTGCCTTGTTCTGAGTGTCCCTCGCCCATCCTGTGGGATGCTCAGTGCTGCATTTCACACACACAGAGTGCCAACTTACCGTCACTTCCCAGACCCGGTGCAACAGCGGGCCTAACACGAAGCATATGGTTCCCCTGAAGTTTTTAATATACTTCAAGCGCAATGAGATAAATCTGAAAAAATATCACCATTCTGCTTTACCCTTTTCCCCTATTTATCGCCTGCCTCTTTTTTTTCAGCTGATTTGCTGAGATTAAAACCTCTCGCCCAACTCGCTATAGCAATCCATGTCTCTGAAATTAATATAAACCTATGACCTTTCTCTATCTGTAAGGCCCTACATTGCACTGCTGGCCCCCACTGATGTCAGGGGGGCAATAAAAGTTCTGTCATTTCCTTAAAGCCAGCATTTTCCTGCCAGAATTCAGATCCCTCATCCAAGTCCTCTGCTGCCGTCCCCTGAGGGCAGCCAGAAATCTCTCCCGCAGCCTCCATGCAGCACGGGAGCAGAAAAACAGCCCCACGTATGCGAAGAAATGGGCACAAGCCATTGAATTTTTTATGTTGATGTAAGTGAAGTTTGTGAAGATTGTGTGATGAATGTTGATGAACGCGTATTTTCATGATATTAATGATGTGCACAGCAACGCACATTGGCTATTGCTTGTCAGAGCGTTGCAGCAGTGCTGACGGTGCCACTGGGGCTGAACTGTAAGGGAAAAATTTCTTATGTGCTGGGGGACACAGATTTCATTCCTTCAAGGCTGGTGTCCCCATTGGTCACAGGGGAGGAAAGAAGAGAACAGAAGAACAAAACCAATTTCTGGTGCTTTCTCTTAGAAATGCACACTTGATGCTCTCAGAAATGGATTTTGCAAGACTTCTTGTCTCTGTGGACTGCCTCAACTCAAATATCTTGGCTTATGGCTAAAAGTAAGTCCTTACTTTTGTATATGTTGCATAGCCATACTATTGGTGGCTATCCATTCAGTGAACAAATGACCTTTCCTATTGCTTACAATCTGATCAAAGATCTCCCAATGGCAGTGGACAGGTGACATTCCATGAATGACACAGTCCAATGGGAAAAAAAAAACAACAAAGTAGAATTTAAGTTTCCCCTCTCACTTCACAACCACAGACTGCTGTCCCCTCCTTCTACTCCAACCCACCCTCGAGTTTTTTTAATGTGTGAGGTATAAATGCTTTCTCCTTGAGTTATACTCACAACCAGAGAAGGCGGAGCTCTAAGAATCATACTATGTAGCTTACACCACCAGACCACATTTTGGTCCTTTGTAATGGTATTTTTTCTGTATTTAGAAGAGCTGTAACTTGTAAAATGCCAGGAAGAAAGGCTATTAGAAACAGGACTGCAGACAAAACCAAAATCACATGGTTGATAACATACACCAGAAGAAATTTATCTAGTTTGGAAACAATACAAGGATGCCGTCATGAAACACACTACATGTGTGGAATATAGGCTGTGTAACTGCTTCCAAATAACATACAGAGAGGTCTAAAAAGGCCTATAGTCATAAACCTCTTTATCTGTCCCATGACAGAAGGGGGAGAAATGCCAACTTATTCATCCCCTTTTCCTTCTGGAGTATTTTCTGTCTTTGAGTTGTGCACATTTACACAAGGCATATACAAGCATCTCGAGTCTGAAGACTCTCCCAGGGTTTCATTGACCACTGTGAATTAAGACAACAGTATCACACCGAAGCCACAATGCCCCACAGTCACTGCAGGAGCAAAGACCATGATCTCCACACTGCAACGCAAACTTTTGGAAGGTTTGGATTAGAGAGAGGATTTGGGCTTTGCAGGTCAGTAACCCTCAACAACTGGAAACGTGGTGTGATGGTTTTCAAACTCACCTCTCTGTCAAGGCCAGCAGCCACGGTGACGATGTCTCCCGTCTCGCTGTTAATGGTAAACATGTTTTGTGATGGGCTCTGTGGGGTCTGAGTCACAATTCGGTATCTCACCATCCCGTTCGCTGTAGTACTGTCATCAGCATCATTCGCAGTCACTGTCATCACATAGGTACCTTGGAACAAGAGAAGACAAAATATCAGGACTATCACATGGCACAGCAGATTTCAGTCTTGTTGACTCAGGGTTGTGCATTTTACTCAGAAATGCACACAGTAGATACCTCATTTCAATCTAGACATTGAGAGGATTATGAAAATAGCAACACTGCCGAGACTAGATGATCAGTAAGGATACTGATTACATGTCACCGATATATGGAGAGAAGTTATATGAGGATATCTATGATTAACTACTAATTCTTTCAGTGATTGTAAGTCTAAGGGCAGCATTTTTTTGTCCTGCAATTTCATATAAATTCTCCCAGGACATTTTTTTTCCCATTTGCCAATCACTTCATTCACATATATTCAAAAGTATTTCCATAGTTTAATGGAAGAAAGCCTGTCAGAGTTCTCAACAGCTTCAGAAGGATGCCACCAACATGCCCAGGACCCCATCAAGATGCCCAGTGTAGCAACCTTCTGCTTCTTCCTGTCTTTGGAGAAACGTCCACCTTTCCAGCTCCTTCCAGAGAAAAAACAACATTTCTGCAGAGCAAATGGAACAGCTGCTGCCCAGCAGGACAGAAAATCAATGATTTGGTATGTGTGGCCAGTGATGTATTGAATCATTGGTTTGTTTCTTGCTAATCATCAGTGTCTTCATTTGCCTTGCAAAAAAAAAAGAAATCCCTACTTTCTAGATACTGTTGGGAGCGCACTGATGCACTGACAGGCTCATTATCACTGGAGTTTGGCAGCAGGGTGTTCTGCTAAAGTGGGAAATTATCATTATGAGGGTAAAAGATGTTACTTGATTGGATGGACTCCTGCAGATGCATGGTCCTGTGACCCCCCTGAGCTCATAGGGCCCAGCTTTACGCTCGTTATACTGGTAGGAGAGAAAGACTGAAAGGGCAGACACATATTGCTTGCAAAAAGCAATCTGCAACAGTGTATGAATCTAATGATATGAGACCTGAAAAGGAGGAGTGGGAGGCAAAGAGACAGTGAAACCAGACATAACCTTGCTTAACAACCATCAGAACCCAACAGCATCAATGGAAAGTACCGCTTGTACACTGCTCATTTGGGAACTCTGAACACAATGAACCAACTTATGAGCGTGCCAAGCTGGAGGAGATGCAAAGCGGTCCCGACAAGAACCTGGGCTCAAGACATGGCCATGTGTTGTTTTGCAAAAAAAGAGCTGAGCTCGTTCTGCCCACTTGGTTTGATGTGAACTGCTGGCAAACTTGAGGCCATGTGGCCACATCAGCATTGCATCACGCCTGACCTAATACACCGAGATTCCCAGCTTGATCACAAAGTTAACCAGCTTCCAGTTTAGAGAAGGCACAGAGAACCAGAGGGCTTGCATCTGTTTGCAGGAGAATTAAAGAGCTACCCCTTGCTCTAAATGGGCAGCTCTATCAACAGCCGCAGCATGCCCAAAACTGCAGCCTACTCAACTGCCCTGAAGACAGCATGTAGGCAATGCTCCCAAATGCCCCCAGTATCTTCCCCAACTTTGTGGAAAAAAAAACAAAAACAAAAACCCAACAACACATTTTTCTGTATTAGTGGCTTCCTAAGTTCATATTTTTGCAATGTGGAAAATGCTTTCCTGAACTCCTTCCATCTGGCTCTCTCAGGCTCTTTTTGTTCTCTGCGGTGATAATGTATCCCTGTGAGTTTTCTTAGTTCAATAGGAATTATAGATTAAAAAATAAATGAATGTGTAAGGCAAATTCTAATGATGAATACATTCCTATCTTTCTGTGCTAATCCTGATTCACATTTGTGAAATGAAAACAAACTATTCAACAACTAACATTTTTCCAATCAATAAACTTCAGGAGTAGGAAGGAACACTGCACTGAAACAAGGTTGCACAGGCAATGGATTTTATCCTTTCTCTTCAAGCATTTTTTTTCTCCTTTGCAAAACCAGTTATCATGAGACAACTGATACAAATAAAGAAGCCATTCCTTAGATAGGTACAGGGGAAACGTACAGGAGAAATTTAAATAGGAAATATGCTGAATGAGGAGATGTTTGATTTGAAATCTATGTTATCTTAATGCATTCTATACTGAAAATATCTCTGAACAGAATGTCAAAACCTGGGGCTAATGAAAACAGAAGTGGAAGAGGAAAACAGAATCTATTTTAGGACATGTGCAATCTTAGGACTTACTCCAAATAACAGGTGGTATTTTGTGATTCATTTTAAGTGCAAGAAAAAGCTCAGAAAGAAAAGTTACTGGGGCTCCTGCAGTCCTGGTCCCTTCTCGTTCAGGGTCTCTCAGACTGCACCATAGGAGATGGGGGGTTCCCACCCTGGCAAGAGGCTGCAGCTGTGGTGGGCATGGGGGTGACCTGACAGCAGTTCTGTTGTGGATGGAAGGACACATATACAGCAGATGTCTTTCACTCACTCCCTCACCTTCTTTCTTTTCTGCAATGTTGTATTTTGACCACTGGACTGAGCTCATCTGCTCTAAAAGAAACAACTATTTTGGCAGCATTTGACCTACGTCTCCACAAGGGAGATGGGAGTGGACAAATGTCTCTAATGTCATGAACTGACACCAGGGAGCTGTATTTCAAGGGGCAATCTGCTCCCTATCCATCTCATATCTTTAATTTCCCTTATGAAACCCAACCGCAGAGAAAATAGAGGAACTTGGCATTAATTACTAACTTGTAACTTAATAAAGTATCCTCTGCAAAGGGCCCTGTGTGGCTGCAGCACTCAGCAGCACACGGTGGAAAT
Organism: Netta rufina; assembly: GCF_964035555.1. Lineage (NCBI taxonomy): Eukaryota > Metazoa > Chordata > Aves > Anseriformes > Anatidae > Netta > Netta rufina. Next base: position 12,961,181 of record NC_140140.1, on the reverse strand, counting down.
CCAGCAGCTGCTTCCTTCCCCGGCTCTCCACCGCTCCCTGGGGCTGCTTGTCTGACCACAGTCTGCTGGAAACCAGTTGAAAATTATTTCTTCCTTTCTGCAGTCTGGATGGTGGCTGGGAAGAGCTGATATGTCCGTTCCCATCCCTATGTGCACACATTTCCCACTTGGCAATGCTGACCCAAGTGCAGCAGCCTGATGGCATCTCCTGTTCCCCTGCTGAGAGCTATTCCCAAGCACTGCTCCCAGGGGATCCGTTGCTCTAACCTGCACTCACTGTCAATGTTCCACTCAGTTTTCTGTATATTTACTCTGTCTTTAAGCAAGACATATCCTCTGGATACCGATGTGCTGCGGTGAATGACATAAACATATATCTGTGCACAAGAATTGCAGTAGAGTGCTGTGGATATATGCTGCTACAGAGCCTAACATCTTCCGGGTGCTATATAAAGTCTCCCACTACAGGAAGGTGGTTGGTGATGATTTACCTACTATAAAGGTAAATAATGCCATGTTTCTATGTTGCATGCATGGGGATATATCTTCATATACTTTATATTAAAATAAAGGAAATACATCCTCACATCTAGCCCGTTACTACACAAATTAGGCAAACATACAGTGGCAGACTGTACATTTCTTATACACTTGAGGGCTGAGACTGCTATTGTTAGGATTCAAGTGAAAAAGTCCTAAAAGTGTGCCAGTTTTGGGTCAGACTTGGCCACTGGTGATGGAGAAAAAAGAGAGGTGTACAAACATGACAAGAGGGTCTTCACGCATTTGGTGTGTGAAAGAAGCATTAGCTTTATTTTCTGCTCTGAAGGACTTGCTTACAAGCATGCTGACAACATAAAATGAATGCACAAAGTGACAAAACTCAGGATTTTGCCCAAGTCTGTGCTGTGTATCAAATAATGAACACACACTACAGACGGTGTTTGATATAACTGTATTAACTTATACACCTGGCCTGCTAACTCAGGTAGATAACCTGTTGAAAGAAAAACATTTCTCATCAAATCAGGCACATGGTGTGTTAAATGAAACACCTAACCTAGTACATCATGTCAATATTAAATCACATTTGTTGCATGTTGAACAGCTCTTCTAAGAAGCAGATTGAATTATCATGCACAGCTAGTGATGACAAGATTACTGTACATTAGCTTTTCATTAACTAATGTGCCAAGTTCATATATCACCTGAGTTAAAATTAATGTATGGCATGATGAAGGAAGTCTATCAGTAAAAGGCAAGACCCCAAGAAACTGAACTTCACAGTGCATTCCCTTTTATTTCCCAGAGACTGCCATCTCTGAGATATTATTTCGTCAAATGAGATATTTTTGTTTCAACCTGACAATAGACAGGAAACAAGAGAGATGCTTGAAAGCACCCCTAATGGAAAATATTCCCATTAGATTAATCAAGCATTCTACAGGACGGGTAAAATAATACCTTACAGAAACTGGGGAGATAGAAGCAAAGGGAGATCATTTTTTACCCGTATATTCAGTTTTATTGATTTTAAAATTAATTGCATCTGTTTGTAAAAGACTGCAAGAAGATTTGATGTGCACTACATCTCATTCGATCTGTGTATGTTTGTAAAGTAAAAAAGGAGCAAAACAAGGAAGATAGCTTCCCCGTATATATACGAGCAGATAAACACACAGCATAAACAAATGTCTCCTGAAAATTGCTCTGGGATCTGAGAATCAGGGTGATTCTTTCTAGCTCAGATGCTCCCAAAGCATGCCAAAGACTGCTGATTCCCATCACATTGTCTGCAATCTCTGCTCTCCCATCTATGCAACTGCATTTCTCTGTAAAGACTGGGCTGTCATGGTTTTAAGGCACACAAACAATATCTCAGCACAGTTGTGCTCCTAAAGTCTTTGTTACAACTCCTTCATAATTACCATTTTTCTAAGCTGGTTTGATATCCATTAGTTAGATTTAAGGCATGTAAAAAGAAAGAGCTAATGGGCACTTATCAGGAATACAAATAAAAAAAAAAGACAAAAAACCTTTCACTTTGCCCTTTATACCACATATTACTATAAAAATACACAATCCTCTCTGTCTACTCCTGTGATATAAACAGAAAAGCTAAAACTTCATCCTATCTTTTTTTTATTATTATTATTATTATTATTTTTTTTTACTGATAACACTGATTCTCTATTGAACTTTATCTTACAATTTATGTTTTTTAATGGCTGGTAAATGGTTGCAGAATCATTAAAGGTTGGTTAACCTTCTCAGTCTAATTTTGACCTACAAGATACTTAATTTAATCATTCCCCCATAGAAAAGGATTGAATCATTATGTGCAGACATGTGGTGATGGCCATATTACATTAGATCTTCATTAACCCGAGTTAATAATGGCTTTGTACTAATGGAAACCTCCCCTTCCTCCTATTTTTTTTTTTCCAAGTCGAGAAGCTCACTTAGAGAATACTCTGCATCCGATGCTGGATAGAGAGAAGACAATAATTGTTGAGGGGAAGATTAAATACTGAAAAGTAGTGTAAAATTTACAACACTTCCTAAAAATAAAATTTTCAGTGCAGAAGAGTTTCCTGATATTGGCTTTCTTCCCCACAGAGGACAAGATCTCATGGCCCTACTCACAACAGGAACACTTTGCCCATTAAGCGATTTCATGCATTGCAGCAGGGTTTCAGGAACAGAAAGACAGCACGTTATAAAAGCAAAGTGTCAAAATCAGATTATGATAACTACAATGGGATCCTGAACAAGTCCTCAAAGTACAACTATACCCATAGTTACTTAAATACAAGTTTTCTACAAACAATGCTATTTTATTTCTAATGAGCATGTAGAAGTGTGCTTATTGTATTTGTCTTTTTAATTGATATATAAAACTAACAAGATTCTTCCATTCCAAGTGTATGGAGGGCAGAGGCTAGCTCCAGGCATGCAGGTTGTGATGTGCAGAGCAGTCCTGAAGATAATTTTACCTGCCCTAACTTGGATAGCAGGAGCATTCTAAATGGTACAGCACAGAGCTCCTCATGGCAGAATTTACCTTGCAGTAGGTATGGATGTTAGAGCACTATTTGCAGAACTGCTGTAGCATCAAAGACTAAAATGGCTCAGCAAATAAACCTGCATCCTCAAGTGAAAAAAAATATCTATTCAATGGGTGATTTGAAGCACTTTCACATATTCATTGTTAAAGATTTCAAGTGAAAAACGAGGAGCAAACTCACCAAAGGTGTTCAGTGGAGTCGCATAAGTAAATAGGAATGTGTGCAAGACATCAAGATGACAAGTGCCTGAAACTCTACTGCAGATGTAATAAATTGCAAATATACTTAAATTAAACTACATCCCACACTCTCTGGATAGAAAACTAAATAGAAACAGCACTTTCCTTCTAAATGATATTCCTTCAGTCATAACTGATAGCTGCTGTCATTCTCTTTCCCCATTATTTTTGTAATCACTGGCAAATTTTGACCTTTCAAGCAGCTAACCTAATTCATAAAGGATGCCACTTCCTAATTAGTGGAGACATCAGATCCTCAGCCTCAAACAATGCAAGAGTCAGCCTAATGAGAATAAAGAGAGCAAGTGGGTCTGGAGAGATGACTGAGCAAGATGAAGCAGCTGCTGTCACCCGGAACTGAAATAATGTCTTCTTATCATTAAAAATAAAACAAGTATCTCAGGAGAGAAAATGAAGTGATGCACCAAATACAACGTACGCATGGGAAGGGCCAGATTTGAAAATAACACCTGTACAGCAGTCTGCAGCCTGCCGAGACCCCCAGCACCACAGAGAAATAACAGAAGCAAAACTTCAAGATGGGCAAAAGCACACTGAGCCTCCGAGCAAACAGTTCTGATTGCATAAATCGATGAACCTCGGCTTGGCTGAGTTCCTGCAGACGAGTCCTCTCCGTTCCCACAGGCGAATACAAAAAACGGAGAAACCATGACATAGGATGAGATATCCTGAACACCACCACCAAACTGTGATTGGAAGTATGGCTGGGTTTTGTGCATAGCTGAAGGCATATGTGACCAGTGAAACCACGCAGACCAGGCTGTGCAAAACCTTGTGAGCAAAACACAAGGCTTGAATCCAACCCTTGTATTTTGACTGAGAGTAAGAGCCATGCAGATTCGCAACAGTTTCTCAACGTTTCCAGTGCACAGCAGGAAATTTTGATGGACATCTGTAGACTGCTGGTGCAATCAAGTATTTGGGATTTACAGTAAGCAGCGCTCGGCTTGGCTCAGCGTGAGAGCAGGAGGCTGGAGCGCTGCTGCCTCCCCTCCCTGCGTCACGGTGAGATGCTGGCAGCATCACAGGAGGTCTCTGGGAAAACAGTGAGATCTGCTCCGTCCCCTTCCAAACCCATCTGGAACACTACATGTGTTTTCTTTTAAGATGTGGTAGCAATAGGAGATGAGGTACCAAAGAACAAAAGTTCACTGATTTCATGGATTCAGCCATCAGACCACAGCTGTGGTAAATGTTCGCTGGCTGGTGAAGGCTACACTTGTGTTCATCATGCGAAGGACAAAAAAGGCAGTCATGCACATGTCTTTGTACACCTACACATGCAGACACCTGAACGCCTAAAACACTGGAACTACATTTTTGTATTATTACAGGTGGGCTAAATAGCATTAACCATGTAATTCCCTATCATCTACAAATTTTTGTTCCTTTTCTCTTGTATTAAGTGAATCGTTAGAACAGTTGTTTCGTAGCAATACATGTAATATAATGTAATAAAAATGTAAATATATATATATATAGTATATATATATATATATTACTAGATTGTTTGTAACTGCTGGTTAAAATGTAGTGGAGAGCAGACTACTGCAGAGTCGTAACTCACTTCAAGAGTGGTCTCAGAACATGATTTCCACATTGTTTTTCTTTATATCAACCTGACCATTTTTTTCTGGAGGAGAAAAACACCAGTCAGGGGATTTGCATTTTTTTTTTCTCACTTACAGTCCTATAATTCACTTCCTTGCCATTGGGACTAGATGCTTCTGAAAAGGAAATTAAGAAGAGCACGGATTTCATAACCACTCACCTCAAAATAAAATGGAAAGCTCTACGATGTGTGTGCAGAAAAACAATTTCTTAAAATTGTGCTTGTCTGAGCAAAAGAACTTAAAAAGAATATTGTGTATCCCAAGTCTGTGTGTAACAGAGTCGGGTTGGACAAAGGTATTTTTAACAGCACATAACGTGCAAGGACCAGACTAGCACCTACCCAAGATGAACAAGATAGCACTGCACTGGGGCGTATGCTCAGGCTTCTCACGGGACCAGAAGTAATGCACCCAAGCTGTGAAGAGCTCTGGGAAGACTGGAAGAAATTGTCAAAGCATATTCTGGCACATGAAGATTTTATCTTTACATGGTCTCTCTGAAACATGTCGAATTTGCATTATTTCTAGCTTTTAGTGCTATCAGCAGGAAAATGCACCTGCACAGGCTCCAGACTCCCCTGAGCAATGCCCATAGAGAGCAGCCTGAGCTAGCTGAGGTCTGCAAACCTGTGTGGGTGCTCTGGTCAGCCAGGGCTTTACTTAATGAAGAATACCAAATTTTATTTACTTCATGCTGGTAAAAGAATATTAAACATTTTAATTATGAGCAGCACAACTGTGTTTTTGCAATGATTCATAATGGGAGAAAGGGGTTTGCACTCAGCTCCCCACTCGTTTTCAAAAAAGAAGCTGCTTCTCTTTGGTGATTCCAGATTTTGGGCACTGCTACTTTCCTTTCATCCTGTTCCACCCAGTAACACCTGCCCTGTTTTTCCACTGTAAAAACAATCTGCAGGGCACCAGAAATACCTCGTCACTAATTGTACTATCAGAGGAAGGAGCTCAAAATGCAGAATCCAAATTCTTCACATGAATATATATATATATACACATGCAACTATAGGCCTTAAAAGATTAATTTCACATGCCTTAAATTGCAGTTTAATTTGAAAACTAATTCAGCCTCATAATTGGCTTTCTGCTCAAATCACTGAGGCTAAAGATTTAAATTCTTAATATTCAGATGACTTTCAAGTTTCTGGCCCCATCTGTGCGTTAGTCCATGGTGTTAATCTCTGAGGGAATCTCTGCTAGCATAGATATAAAATAAACAAACTGGGACACTAATAGAATAATCGGCTTTTTAAATCCTTGTTTTTTTAATATACTGCTTATTTTTATGAGATTTCTTTAACTCAATTTGCCACATATAGATTTAGCTCCCAGCTATTTCATTTTTCACGTGGCGTGCTATCAACAATTATTCTACCAGAGTTCCATGAAATCAGGAGCAGATGGGGAAATTTTGAATTACAGCATTTTTCACATAAGAAATACTGATTTTCCTTTATTTTGGAGGGCTATTTGTACTTTCACATCACTTGTAGGGAGGGTGGCCAGAATAAACTAACCTGGAATTAACAACACCATAAGATAGAAGAGCTAGCTGAAACACGAGTTTAAAAGAAGCCACTTGGACTTTTGCTTTATTGACTTGAAAGGGACCAAGATGCATCCAGAGAGTTAGTGAACTGGAAAGGATGAATGAGAACAGAAAAGGCCAGTCTGACAGGAACAAATTGTTTTGGAGAGATGTGTTAATTTTTGACAATCTTTCTGTTAAAACAAAATAGATACAACCCTGAGCAAAGCACTTGAGTCACCGCAGAACATTTCACATTGACCTTTTCAGAACTGAACGCTTCAGTTAAGTAAGACATCCCCATCCCACTGCAAGGTACTTTTTGTGTCGGTTTCATCAAAACCGAGCTTCTGCAGTGACCAAGTAATTTTTCTCCATCACATTTTATTTTGTGATTAAATTCCTTTTTTTCCTTTTGCAGTTAAGCATTTTCACTTTATCTTATACAGCCTGATTTTTTTTTTTTTTTTTGAAACTGTAGAATTTCATTTGAAGCAGCACTCCCCTCCCCTGGGATGCCCCTGGGATGCTGCAAGCCCAGCTGTGCCAGCACAGTGGTGGGGCTCCTGGAAGGCAGTAATTGGGGTTGCACAGAGGGGGAAAAAAACACCCCAAACCTGTGCACAGCCACAGGCTTTGAAAGGGCAACAGAATCCTGAGCCACAGAGCTGTGCAACCCGTCCTGCTTTATCAGCTCTTGAAAGGCAACTTGGGCAGCTCCAGGAGAACTTTGCTGATTAAGGCTGCCAGAGGGACCAGGGGAATTTCAGCTCTAGCTTGCAGCTGCATTTTTAAAACTTGTCTGTGTTCTTCATATAGAGGCAAAGTTCAAAGAGGCAGAACATTATTCAATATGAGTAAAACAAGGCCTTTTAAGATACACTTTCAAACAGTGGCTTGTTAAATCAAAACAACTTGTGGGGGATAGAGACAAAGGAAGAAATATAGTCCTGTGGAATAGAGAATCCTGCATTGCTATTCCTGTTCTGCATTTTTGGAAGAGCCTGCATGTACACATTTAAATTGTCCAGCTGCACGACCTTAGGCTAGATAAACTAGAAATGCATTAAAATGCTTTCCAGAGAGTGTCAGAAAATGAAAAAGAAATGCAATTCAGTGTAAGAGCCAGCACACTTTTAAGGATGTACATGGGCCAGGCTGTGACACACGTGTTCACGCTATCAAAAACTTCATGTGTTCTTGATTTCAAGAACACTATGCCCTGGTGCAAGACGCTATTTCAATTAAGTTGTTATAATCTTAACCAGCACCAACAACCTATTACAACCTATTATAATTAATAATACTTGATTTCTCTTCTATTCCTGTGAAGGGTTGCTTCAAGGTGACTTGCACACCGCAGAGAGCATGCTCCTGGAAGCTCAGGTGTTTGAGTGCCCTGCAGTCTGGGAAGCTGGGTCACTTAAACCCCAGTGACTGTCTCCAGCATCTCTCTTCACACTGCTGCCAACTCTTCAAGCTCTTGGACAGTCCCCTTTGCAGGCTATTTGTATGCCTAAAGCAAAACTTCCATGGGAGGTAACGTGCCCAGCAGCACCACAGCACACCGCAGGCTGGAGTACACCATCCTGCCTGCATTCCCACTTTCCTGGTTAAGGCTAACTCCTTTTGCCTTACTCAGTGCAGATGCAGTAGGTCACATCTTATTCGGCCACCCTCCTCCCAGCCCTGCAATGGCCAGGCATGATATCCAGCTGTCCTGCAGGACCAGAGGAGGCAGGGCACCCTCCTCTAGCTTGCTGCATCCCAGCTTCTATGAGGTGACCCAGCTGCAGCATCTCCTGAAGGTACCGTCCTACCTGCAGTGCCCCCGCATCAGGTGTCTTTGCTTTGCCCTGTACTTTGGGGTGAGCGCTGACAGAACAGCAGAGCCTTTCTTATTCCCTTTGAATGCAATGGGCTCTATTGATCCCGCAAATCAGCCTTGCAGGGGCTTTCTTTACAGCTCAAGGTCACTGCATCCTGCTCAACAGCATATTTTTGATGGTCTTGCTCTGGGAAATTTCCATGGGTAGAGATCGAGCTCCATATGTCCCTTTTCCTTTTTTTAAAATCTGGGCAAAATTCCTACTGACTTCAAGCAGACATTGGCTGCTCATACTAGCTGCCCTCAGAGCCAGCATTTATCTGGGATACTAACACTCTAGTTACTTTTCTCAAAAAAGGTGTACAAAATCATGAAGAACTTTGCAGATACTATGCTAATCGAGGAATACCGCACTTTCAGTCACAGCTATTATAAAGGGGCATATGGAAGATGTGAGAAATAACAATCGCACAGGATGTCCAGGGAAGCATTTTCAGTCCTCAGGCATACTTCAATGCCAATGAATCGCAGAAAATGAATGCTGAACTCCTGGATCACATAATAAGATTTTTTAGTTTGCTTGAAGCAAATCTCTACTTTGTACATGGATATGCACACGTATGCATATATATTTATAGATGCATGTGTAACTTAATTTTGAATCAATATTGAACACATTTTGCTGCTACCTCTGAGATTACACAATGCCTTTCATTTGTTGACCACTGCCACAAATAATGTTGAATTCTGGCTGCCTATTTTTCCTTTTGCAAAGACTCATTAGTTATTACAATATTCTGAATTATCTTGAACTATAAAGAAGCTTCCGAATCTCTTCAAAATCTATGCTTAACTAATACACTGTCTAGGCTTGTGTCTATGCAGAACAGGGATACATAACTTTGAGGTAAATGAGGAGCGCGCAGACTTTCACAGTAAGTATATAACCTCTCTATCATTTCTCTCAAAGACATAACATCATGTTTATTGCCAAGTACATGGAATGAAGGCCTCAGATACCCAAATTCCCAGGTGGTTCTACAAAAGCAAGGAACAGAAATTCAATACTAATATAAACCTTTAAAAGAATACCGATTAAACAGGAAAGGGGAGAAAAAAACAAATACATCAAAGACAAATGTAATTGCTTTTGAATAAAACCAGATTGCTTTCTACCTACCTGCCTTAAAGGCAGACACAACAGACTGGGATACAGAATACCAAAAATCACTGCTGGAAGCAGAGGCACAACCATTTTGTAGGCAAAGGTATCCTATTCTGATTTAATAGCTCAAAGGCTTATCTGGATTTCAAACAAGAGGATGCAATTTACTGCTTCTTTCACACAAATGAGCAGAGCTAGTTAAAACATCTGGGAACACTTTGAATATTGATTTGTCCTAGAATAAGATGTAAGAAATTTGATTTGCTATGGAAATGTATTAATCTTCTAACCTTGATATGCTACAAAGTGGCCTTCAAGTGAAAGGAGGAAAAGTCCTCCTGGACGATGCCATCTGAATGAGCAGCTCAGAGACTTCTCACATCACCTCTGCAGACAGGTTTTGGAGCAGCACTTTGAAGCCTGGCATGTCACCACCCAAAGCATATCAGGAAGGAAGCCGTACATATATTCCTTCCTCAAAAATAATGTCACACGCTGTCCCCAGTACGTGTCACCACAACAGCCTATTCCTCACGATGCTGAAAGACAATCAATCACGGCTGCAGTTCACCTTGTTAAAAATAGTGGCCACTGGAGACTTTTCAATGACACCTCAGGCAGTGGAGAAGCCATGACAGATGTTTGCTGCCACAAAACAAAGTCACGTGGCATCTAATCCCTCTGCTGAGGATCAGTTTATCTTGGAAAAATCTCACGCGGATTTCAGGAGATGTACTGAAGTACCGGTGACAGTTTTCAAAATATAATTTCAGCTTAAGTAATGAATACATTCAGAGCAGTTATGTTCAGCAGCAAGCTAAAACCACCCTGGTTGCCATATTGGTAACTGTACATCTCTGCTGCACTGAAATAACAAATCAACAATACAGTTGAAAAGAAGACATTAAAGTTCTTTACAACTGTATTTTTCCAAAGATATAAACATACTCATGTAAAAATCATCACTTGCATTCTGAGTATAGCTTACATCCTCACTAACGTTTCACTCATAATTTTTCTGAAAATCTGCCTCAGATTTTTTCTACATTTTGCTCTCTAAGAAAAATCCATAGGAATGGAGGGTGACCCAGTAATTTCAATGGGAACATTCCCACTTCAATCGGTCTGCATCGGGCCCAAATAAGACAGTAATTCCTTCACACCCTGGGACACAGACTGTGCTGGAGGCTTTGGGTGTCAGATACAGAGTTTGTAAATGACTAAATTAAATACCAGGGAGTCAGATATTCAGCATTTTGGGCACAGGGTCAGTGAACGGTCAGAGATGGGTTTGCTTTCTGTACTTTGTAGTTGGAATAACAGCACTGTGTGTCTGCAACAAGCATATGGGAGAGGAAATACCAAGCATTACTCTACACAACTGATGCTTTTGCAAAGTCCACATCTAGGAAGGTGCTACCAGGATCCAGGTTCCCTCTAAGCCAAGTTTGCACTTTCTCTGCATCAGGAGAAAGAGATACCAGCTAAATCATTCTCATCTCCATCAGTCTTCAACAAAGGAGCAAGCAACAGAAAACCTCTCTTGTGTTTCCTCTACTTCAAGAGGAGGCAAGGCCACAAAGTCAGATTAATGTTTGAAAGCTTGTGATAACTTTAAGACTTTTTTTCAACCGTACCTGGTTTAGAGCCTTCATCAACAGATCCATTATAGACTTGGTTTATAAACTCCGGTCTGTTGTCATTCATATCAATCACATAGATGTAAAGGTCAATAGGATTCTCCACTTTGTTTCCATTCATATCCACTGCATGAGCCCGGAGCTGGGAATAAGCACAATGAAAGCATAATATCAGCAATTGGATTTGTTGCAGAATGAGAAACCATGCTTTGTAAGAATTGACTTCACCCCATAAATACCTTCTCAGAATTGAACTAAGAGGGTATCTAATTCCAGCAGAAAGCACTGACGTGGTTTCCATCTGAACTTTACACTCTACAGTTTTTCAAGGCTTAACATAATATTGAAATAATATTTTAAAATATTGTCAGTGGAAACACGTTAAGTCTGGTGCAGCGATGCTATCTCCTTTACTGCTAATAGATCACTCTGTTTTAATTTTAAGACATGGTGAACCTTGTCTGACAAACTGAAGAGCAAATTTTGCTTAGTTCCAAACACAGTGAGGAAATGAGATTGACTTGAGAGGTTTCTTGTGGGAACCTGCAGCCTTTCATATCCACAATAACAGGGATTAATAAGCAAAGAGATTTCAGAATGACATTAGTATTGTTTATTCTTTGTATAATCACAGTCTCTAGTCTCAGCAACAGCAACCAACCCCATCACTTTATGCACTGAAAGATATAAAAACAGTCCCTTTCTCTCAAATGACGGGAGCCCCTGTGGCACTAAGAATGAAATATTTTCTCCGGCTTAACTAAAATATCAACGATGAAGCATTACAATAACCAGAGCCACAGTGTTAAGTCCTCAGCTAAAGTGGAACTGCAGCTTTATCTTATTAGCAATAACCATCAGTAATAATGCTGGAAAACAAGAGCATCTGTTTTCTGAACAAAAGGGACAGCTACAGCATGTCAAAATGAGTAATTAATAAAACAAAGCAATCAACATTAGACTGGAACAATTGGTAATCAGGTGAAAAAAATGGATAGCTTCCTCATTCAAGGGAACAGATGGCTACTCTAAATGGTGTGAGCACTGAACGGTCGCTGCCGTTTTCAGGCAAAAGAAGACAAGCGAAGAAAGAGCTCCGTGGCCCCTGGCTTTGGGTGGGCAGCGGAGGGACGTCTGCCTTGGTGGGGGTGCTGCAGATGTTGTTAGTCACCCCTCTTTGTTGGATAGTGGGCAGGGACAGGGGACCTTAAACACCTGCATGATCTAATCCCTGTGAGCATGCCGATAGCCAGCAGCCCGTGGCTACTGAGCAGCGAGGGCTCCGGTCCCTGCCAGCACCAGCCCGGGCCATTGGGATGCTGCCGGCGTGGGAGCTCCTGTGCCACGGAGGTCTCCAGCTCTCTGATGCGTGACGAATAAATGTGCTAATTGTATTAGCACTGGTTCCCGGCTTCCACTTCCCTGTGTCTGTGATTGATTCAACTTTCTCCTTCATGTATGGCGTTCAGAAGTCCAGAGCTTAACAAAAGAAACTGCACGCTGTTATGATGGGCTGGATTAACATTTAATCAAGCAAAGAGAACAAACTGCCACGTGAAATAGGCTGAACGAAGAACATTTTTTAAAGGAAGTTAAGAAGCACTTTTTCTTTAAAGACTGAAGAAGTCTGGCTTCGTTTTCAATACAGGATGTACCATTTGTATTTCCTGATTTGTAATGCTCTTAATATCTGCATTTCTTGCCGGAATATAAACTGCTTTGACTCCCACCTGTTGAGCTATCCTTCATCATGTCAGATGTAGCAATTCAATAACTTTACAAGTCAGAGGTCAGATTGCCTTTGAAAAAAAAGTAATTCGGAGCTAAAATTAAAGTTATTATCTTCAAACTGAGGCAGCACTGGGCTGCCTCTTGCTGTATTTCCAGGAGCGGAAATGGCTCCATTCAGAGATAAAGCAGAGAGCAAGGCTGATATCTTTCCCCTCAGATCTGACTCTCCCCCTGCAAATTTTTAATTACATTTGACAGCTTTTGTTTGAAACCTCCAGGAGTAAGGAATTTCTCAGCAATGCACATCTATCTGCTTGTTACACTTAGCACACATTGCTATGAACAGGGTACTTACTGCCTGCGCTCAAGGAAAGAAAGATTTCAGTGAGCAAGGCTGCAGGAATCTCACCCACCTGCATCAAGCTAGCACCTGCACCTGGCTGAGCTATGGGAGGCCGGATGGTGTCCTAATTCATGGCATTTGGGCAGCCAGGAGGATGGCACTCATCTCGCTGCCCGCCCTGGTGTAGCAGACACTGCGCCTTCATGTCCTGGGTTGTGCTGGTGTCTGGGTGCACACTCCTCTTTCCTATCCTGCTCCCTTTTTGCCTCATTTCAATGAACTTTTCATCTTTTTTTTTTTTTTTTTTTTTCCCTCTTGCACTTGCTTGCATGAATTTTCTCTATGAATATTCTTTTAACAATTTTTCGTGGTAATATCTCAATATTATTTCACAACATGTTACTCCTCTGTGGTCAGTGCCAACTGCACCAGAGGGAAATGTGGTGCTTGAGCCAGAGACTGGAATATAAACTGTGCTCAGCAGGAGGTCTTCCTCATTAGAGACCATTCCTAATTAGAGATCCCTCCCAGAGGAGGGAGCAAAGGGAGATGGACTCCAACTCAGCAATCTGTCCACTGAGAAACAAGCTGTACCTCCAAGGCAGATCAGATACTGCATTCCCTTTCCTTAATTCATCTTCTCCCCTGCCCTCAGGCCCTGCTCTCTGTATTCACCTTGCATCCTCAAGCTGGACAACACTCTTCCTTTTGGAGTCATTCTTTAGATGCTCAGATAGGGCTCATTTGTGCAAGGCAAGAGCCTAACAAGGTGCTCAGCAGAGCAGGCTGCAGTCTGCTTCCACCTGTACCCAAGTCGGTGCTTTGGAGGTAGAAGGATGGGTGGGCATGAAACGCAGGTGCATGAGTGTTTCTCCATGGCTCGTGACAGTGGGTAAAGCACAAAAAGTGATGGCTCTGCTCAGTCAGACACAGACATCACTTAGAGCTGGAAAAAACAGCTCTGAAAAATCCAGTGAGCACAGCCTGGACCAGAGGACACACATCACACACAGGTGTGCGCAAGTGTTCACAGGGAAGCTGATGGCTAGCTGGAGATACAGCTAAGAAACACTTATAAAGTTAGCTTGAAATATTTACATTGTCCCTAAGAGGGAGAACATGACAGGAGTAGAGAAGGAATAAATAATAAGTGAAACACCACGCAGAGGATTCTTAAAAATTAATACAGGTATAGCCGGCTAATCTTTAGTCAGTGTACACTGTACACCAACCAAAGAGCTGGTTCAATATTCTTTAACAAACATTGCTTAAAGGTATGACAATTGTTGCTATCATATTCAGCAACAGCTACCACAGGTCTCTGAGGTTTTTCTACTGACAGTTTCCCATGTAAATGTAGCTGTTGGCATACAAATGATTCAGTATCATGATTATTGATTACACCGGAGGCTGGTGGTATCTGAAGGTAGTTAGTCAAAGTCAACAGAGTAAATTGTGTTAAATATGAATACTACTTATGCACTAATACTACTAATACAAATATATATTATCAATCAGTGACAGGGACTCTAAGCAATAAGCATACAATGTCATGCCTAATTTGTGTGCTCTTAATTGTGATTAAAAGTGCAAATTAGGACATTGTGACACAAATGGCTGGCATTACTCACTAGAACTTGGTTAAAAATACTGGAATTAGCTCTTGTATCCCTGAATTTTGAGAGATCTTTTATGCCTTCTTGCACTGCAAATAACTCCTTCTCAGACTATAACTAACCTGTCCTGCTCCAGCCATTTCTGAGACAATATTTCATTAGTCTGATGCTGAAGGCATACATGTGTCTGGGATTGGATTAGGACTTGCTTTAGAGTTCCCCCATAATGTACATTACTTGGGTACTGTAAGCAATGACTGCTTATTGACATGTTGATGGCTTTTATAAACAAAGCTTGCAAAATATCTTTGGAAAACTAACCTGCCAGTTTGCTATCCCTAGCACTTGCCAGGCCTAAATGCAGCTTGCTGTGAAACCCATGTGGATCAGAAAAGACATTCGGAGTCACTAATTCAGGCACCAGTACAAACAGGGCTTTGGGACCGCAGCTAAATAAGGCCAAGAGAGCTCATGCATATTAAATATTACTACCTGCTGAAACTTACTTGGCATGCAATAAACATGAAGGGCTGACTAGAGTAGGAGAAGCAATGACAAGCCGTGCCTGCCGCAGCGAGACGGGGGTGAGCTGGCGCTTGTGCTGGGAGCGCGCCCCGAGGCTGCGTTCCTGCACACGCAGCTCCCAGCACACCGCTCAGCACAACACACGCTTCTGCAGCACAACGTGGTGCTGGTTAAGTGGCTGCAAAGCCCTTCTCATTTTTTCCTGATCATATTTGCAGCTGACACTGCATCTGGGATGTCTGCAAGGTCCCCGGAGAGTTTGCACTCCGGTTTCTAGTGCAGACGAGACAACAGATGAGGCCAAAATGCGGCTGAACTCGCGATCTCTGCCCCTGCCAATTGTGCTGGTGAAGTTAATGCAGGGCTGCTAGCACACACTGCACCTGGGCAGACAAAGCAAGTCCCCGAGGAATATATATCTCTGCATACATCAAACTCAGAATGATCCTCCCTAAAAGTTCATGAAAACGTATGGGGAAGTTCTGCTAGAGAACTCCTGAACTAATTAGAAAACATCCATTTCTCCTTAGGGAAAAGGTTAGGTTTCATCAGACAAATGGCCTGCTAAATGTGGGGAGAGTTAAAACACTAGTATTTTTAAAATGGTAGTCCTGAAGCAATGCAGATAATTATGCATAAGAAAATATGTGTTGAGAATGTAGGAGTTAATGAAACAGAACTCTTCATATGTAGCCTCACAAACACTTGCAAATTATTATTATTATTTTTATAATTAGATTCCAGATTACCTGGGAATGAAAGCAATGAGGACGACACTCAGCGGTGACAGAGATGCTGAACATTCTGTTTAGGACTGCAGAAAACCTGAGGTTGTATAAATACTCCCATCTGCAGCCCCTGTGCTGCTGCGGACCAGGGGCAGTGCCCGGAGCTCCGCTGCCAGCCTTCACCCACTCAAGGGTTAGGTCCAGAGTTACTAACCGAGCTAACAAAATCTCCACAGCAGATGTAAAACCAACTTAAAGATGGCTAAGCTTTATAATTGGGGTCCAAGCCTATACCTAAGTCGCTGTTTTTTCGGTATGAGTCTAGCTTCAAGTCTGTCTGCCTTGCAGTTAAGGGTTTGGCTATTTGAAGTGGCATTTATTAACCAACTTCTCTGAAACTTGCAACAGCCAAGACTTGGGACTCTATCTTCTTTCTGGAGGCTGGATTATTGTTTCCAGCTTCAAGGATCATCCATTTCTACTGTAAATTTCTTCACTAGTCATTGCTTTGGAGATGGTGTATTTATACATGCTTTGTAGAGGATTATTAAATGAACAATTGATGATTCAGTAAATCATCAATCAACTGCTACTGAGGCTAAAGGATCTAAAGGTTGTTTACAGCCATGACTAAAATGATCTCCATCACCTTCTACTGCTCTGCTAACAAAGATTTTCTATCATTCACTATTCTTGTCTATAAGGTCTCACAATGTATTTATCAACTATTCACTCCATAAACTATAAATTCCTGTAACCTTCAGAGTGTGAATATGCTTTCTTGTGCCTGGAATTGCCAGTTCAAGGTTTTTGTAAGGAAAAAAAAAAAAAAAAGACTGGAAATCCTGCAGTGTGCATGAGGCAGACTTACCAGTTGCCTTTGTTAAGGTGAGAATTCAGTCTACTGAATTTCCTATAACCAGCAGATTAACTTTGTTATTAAGGCGTTGCATGATTTGTTATTACAGGGGACAAAATTTTTTTCATCTTATTTTTTTTTTTTGACTGAGAATGTCCATTACTAGACATCATAGCAGCTCCATCAAAGGTGTTAACTTGTGCATTGTGTTATTGACTACACTGTTACAATAACCTGGCACTGCTGAAACAATATCAGCAACGATAAGATGACACTCAGAGTATCTCAAATATTTCTTTTTCAAAACAATCTCTCTTCATATTTTCACAGGCACAAAAAACAAAATAATTGTTCTTGTTCACAGAGGATAAAATAATTTTCCTTCGGATTCTCTTTTACACAGGGGAAATCTCTTTTTCCACCCAACTAAAGAGGTAATCTATTTTCTTTATCCTTCCACCCCAGTCCAGAAGCTGTGTCAACATGGTTAACTGGATACCTGATAAAGCTGACAGAATGTGCATCTCCGACGGAGCAGTTAGGAATATGGTGTCACTGGAAGTGACCCGTACTGTTTCACTGACATTACAGCATCCCTGGGAACAGCTATTATGATGCCAATAGATGTGGCTAATGCTGATACAAAGCAATCCATGAAACAACCTTTCACAACCACTCTGGGAAACAACTAAGGCGTAGATGCAGAAAGTGCTTGAAATTTTGCGGGGCTATCGTGCAAGGTGCAACACTGCTTTTAAAGCAATTTGTGAGACTGGATTCGCTGTGCAATTATGCCATGCAATATATGGGCTATGATTTATATCGAAACATAATGACCAATTGCACTCAAAGTATTCTGCAGGTAGGGCATTTTATCAACTATGGTAGTGTAAGGCAGCACTTTTGAGTGTAATTAATCTTAATTAATTCCCTCATATTCAATATTAGTCTATCTGCATATTTAAAAACCTATCTGACACACCCCCATCATACTTCCTGAACATCTCCTAGTGATTTAAAATGAAAAATGACTATGCCAATTATTGCATGTTTAACTGCAGTAATGATTCCTAAATTGGTAGTTTCCCAAGACACGCTAATGTAGCGGTTGGTTTCTCATGGTTTTGGGGGGTTTGCTCCACAGACAAATTTACAGGGATTTAATAAGCGGCATGAAGTTGCACCACTTTATACAAATGACTGTAACCTTATTTCAGAAAAGGAGATTGGTTTAATGCTGCTTTGCATTGATGCAGCTGATAAAGCAAGGGCAGGTTACGCTGAAGGGAAGCAGAAACAAAGCTAACGTCTCCACACACATACACAATTGCTCCAGCACAGATGGCACTGAGACTTGCGGTGTTAGTTAACCTTGTACACCTCTGCAATCAGCTCCTCAGGGCTTTGCTGACACAGAGATACCAAACTGGTATCTGGGCTCTGCTTTTGAATGCAGATCCCGATATTCTCAAAATTACGTGTTCCTAAACAAGATGAGACTCCCTGAACCCAGCAATTCTGTGAACCTAGATAAAATCTAAGATGTGTTTTTTCCCTTGGCATCTTGTGCTTACATGGTAGGAAGCTCTTTCTTCTCTGTCCATCGGGCGAGTCACATACATCCTGCCAGACACAGGGTCAATGCTGAAGACTTCCATTGGCGGCTGGTCGGCTCCCACTCCAGTGATGCTGTACCTGATATGGATCTCTTTGTCCTTATCGGAACGAATCTAGATGAAACAACAAAGACAGCAATCAATAAGTTTTGGACAAAAGCCATATGGATGTTTAAACAACTTTAAAGATCTGAGCCTGAAAGCTGCATAAATGTAATACTGCTGTCAATTTTGACAAGGGAGCTGTATGCTGAAGGTTTGGAAAAAAGCCAGTAGAAGTGTATTCCACATATTTTCAGTTATTTTTCTGCTCTTTTATTCATGATGATTCTCTAGGAATCATTGAAATTCCGACTTTTTGCCTTAGATGTAGAAGAATCCATATGCACAAAAAATGCCATTTACTTGTTATTGAAACCATAAGCTCCTGAAAATGTCCAAATTGTTCAGCTATACCTGGCGTCTCACAGCCATTAATCACTTCTGAAAACACTCTGCTGTCTCCCCCATCACATTCTCGTTCCCTGTAACCGTGCACACAAACACTCCCATGACATTTGGAGAGCAGAGCTGCTCACTCCTGCTTTGTCCAGCCCTGCTGGCTTGATGAGGCAAGGATGGGAATGCCGGGTGGGACATTACCATTTCATTTGACTATTTGTTGAGGAAAAATGCATTTGGTACATTGCTTTTGAAACTCTTTCCCTCCCATGCCTTGAGAAACACGACAAATCAAATACAGCTTGATGAATTACAGGAACCTTGGATTCAGAGAGAAGAAAATAAAAAAGGGAGGTTAATATGTTGTCCTAGCAACCCTGACTATCTCTTTAAAGCCAAATTTAATTTTCTGATCAAATGCTGAAAGAAGTTCTTGCAACACCATGACTATTCCTGAAACAAAGTGCAAGGTACAAATAAATTACCACCCCCCGCACCATCACAAACTGTCTTGGCAGCATAAAAGTGGTGTATTTTTTTTCCCTAACAGGTCTATGAATACAACAAAGTTGTGGGCAGATAATAGAAATCTTGTAGCTGAGGGCACGTTAGCGTCTCTGCTCTGGCAGCTGCTGGGTGGGCTCAGCAGGTTGCAGGAGGCCCCCACGCCCCTGAAAGCAGCCCCAGTCTGGGGAGCAGAGGTGTTTTCCACAGGAGCAAAGGGTTGGGACGGGGCCATGGGCTGCTTTCACACTCCTCCTGCACACAACCTATTGTTATTTCCTCCTTTCCCGACATGGGAGGCTGGCAAGATGCTGAATGCGTCGGCGCAGAATCACACCAGTTCCCCCAACAAGCGTCTTCAAGAATCTCCTCTGATGCTTTTGTCCAGATCATTACCAAGCTTGTATGCTGGTTTCTTTGCACTGCCTCCACCGAGCAGCCTGCTCCTGTTAACAGCTAATAATGTCAGTTATTGCTAGGCACTGCCAGGATTGATTCGTGCTGCACCCACACTGCTGGAGCTGAAGGTCAGGGAATACAGACAGTTTCATCTGTCTTTTCTCTACAGGATTCACTGCTTGTTTAGGCTGTTAGCACCAAGAAAAACTGGACGTGCACTTAAAAGAGATACGGGGGACACTAGGAATGTGCCCTCACGTTGCACACAAGCTTATATGGGGTTTTGTGTGTCTGATTGGTATTTGTAATATGGACTCAAGTAGACAGGCAAGAATCCAATTTTCATTAGTAAATCCATGGGTGAAAAAGAGTATATTAAAATTAAGCTTTGCTTGCACAGCTGTGGTATTAATGATGGCAACTGGCTCCTCAGTTCAATAACTGCAGTCTATAGTCCCCATTTTTAGAAAGTCAGCTTTCACCCTGTCAGGTAGGCAGGGCTGAAAATTGAATTTATGTGAATGTCTGTGCAAATGAATAGCTCAAGTCAGGAGTTCAAGCTCTAACCCACTATGTATGTGTTTGCAGCTAGGCTCAAGGTAAGAGAAAATGTAGACAGCTCCATTCATGCTCCAGCTTTGAGTCTGTATGGGGTTCCCATATTAGAAATTAAGAAGAAAGAACAGAAAAGGGTAACTTGGGACACATAGTTGAGTACATGTCTCCATCAATGCACCTGCATCAAGGTATCCGCACGTTTCCTGATCTGTCCAAGGTATCTGCACATTCCTCCTGTAGCCAGGATGGTGTCCCCAGGCCTAGCCTCAACCCCCAACGTCAACCCCAACCTGGCTCAACTACTGGTATGACTTAAGTACAAGCATCAGCAAACCAGCCTCCCTCCCAGAACTAAAATGGAAGTAATTTTAACTTGAAACATGGAAGGGGAGAGTCTGTTAGTTCTTCGTGGACATTTTTATGCTCTATTTCCTGTTGCATATAGTACCCAGATCCCATTGTGATAGAAGCATTAGAAATGCATAGAGAGAGACAGAAACATGGAAAAGGAGGCTAGATTTAAATATTCAGTGCTAAAGGCACTATATTTTATTTTCAGGAAAGAGAGATAAACAGAAGCTCTCTAAGAAAGCTATGTACAGTTTAATAAAGTGCATGCTATAGGATGTCCTTGCAGCACTTTATTAGCATTAATAGGGTCTAAGCTGTCTGTATGTAAATCATTGCAGATCTAGGAGATGAAATATATCACAAGACCCACACAACTTACCCAATTATGCTAAGAAAAATACATGAGATGATTATACTGTGCTGAGCAAAACAAAGATAGGTAAATACGTTGCAAATATTCAGCAATGACTCATTATTTGTTGTTAACTGCCAACGTCCTACAACAGTTTGCTTGTTACCTGCGCTTAATTCCATCACCATTAAGAACACAAGGATGTGAAGTGCTCAGAGGAAACACACAAGTAGCATTTGTCACAGGAAGTTGCAAAGACCATTGACAATGAAGCATAGTATGCATTACTACCAGGGAGATATTCATCGCACAAAGGCACATGCTTTTTATATTGCAACATGTTATTTTAGTGCTTTTAATGAGATTTTTTAAAAAGATTTTTTTTTTTTTTTTTTACAGAAATCCTGTAACATTTTGACCAAAAGTTTCATTTGCATAATTCCCAGGGTGCAATTTAGTAAATCTTGTTGAGAAGTTAAGAACATTATCTGAATACAATGCAAGGTTTACTTCTTTTGTTGAAACCATTACTGGAGCAGTTTACCATAATAATAATAATAATAATAATAATAATAATAATAAAAAATCTCTATTCCCATGAAACTCACTAGAACGGGAGAAAAAATTACTGGTTGGGGAGAATTTACTTGCTCAGGAGAGAGTTTCTTTTTCATTCATTTATGCCTGGGAAGTGAGAAGATGGCAACATATCCATATTATAATATTCTGACTGGAGAACATACAGATGGATTTTATTCATTTACCTTTTATAATGCAGTCAATAGCTATGCAGGTTTCTGGGTTATAAAGCGGAAGGCAAAAGGATAGTTTTCCTTAGCTGTATTTATACATTTTTCACTCAGAGAACCCTTAGAGCTTCGAGCTTCTCCAGTGTCGGGCACGGTACAACCCTGCGTCTAGTGCTGTGAGCAGGGTTGATGCCTCATGAATGTCGTAAGAGAATTTTGCTTGTAAAGCAGCTTTTACTCTCAAAAAGGAATGGAGCTCAGATTAGATTGCTACACTGGTGAGGAAAAACACCCCAGAGAGAAAGCAATTTACGGTGGAAGATGCCATCCTCCATCTTATTGTATCTCATGAACACAGGTGAAATTTTCCACGCGAGCAGCCTGAGAAGCAGAGAACCCTTCTGTGCTGGTAGATACACATGGACCATTTGTACCCTGCAGCCTCGCAGCTGGAGGGTGAAGTAGGGATCTGACCACTAAGAATTGATGCTCCAGACAAAACGGAGCCCAAATGTGGCAGCCAAAGTTCGCAAGTCAGAATGCCGAGAGCCTGACTCAGCTCTCATTTCTAAAGATCCCAGAAACAGGAGAAATCAGAGTGATTTCACAGATGGGTATTTTCCACTGCAGGTTCTGATATAATAACTAACGTGTGTGAAAATGAGCATTGCAGATCTTGAGATAAGACAGAGCTAAGCCCTTCAGAGCTGGCTTGCTGCTTTGTAGCAATGTCACATTTAGATGGGCTTGAAAAGCAGCCAGCTTGTGACACAGGATTGCATCCCATTTTTACAGATAAAATCTTAGGGTTCGTGCATCTCTGCCAGCGTTTAACGTGGAGCTAAACTGTTCTCACAAGTTTTACTGGCAAGCAGAATTTCCACTGATGAGCTTCTCTGAGGCACCAGATTTTATCCCCCTGTTTTGCTCCTGCTGATCCGTATCCGTTTTGTGCTCTTAGCACCACCATCCCTTGCTGCTGTGCCCTGAATTCACAAATCCTCTCATCCCAGCAGCTGACAAAAAGAACCACAGGGAACGTGGACCACTGAAAATTGCATGGTCAGCACATTGGAGAACTCCAGCGAGTCCATAAATTACATAGGTTTTGGAGCATGACATTGCCAGAAAAAAGTGGCTCAGTAGAGGTTGTTTAGAAAGTAGTAAGGGAAATGCCTGGAAAGCTAGGAAAGGGGGGATGTAGGGAAAGGCTGAACAAAGGAGGGCAACTGAGCCTACAGAGAGAAGACGGGGGCTGTACCAACAGCATTCCTTTATGTAGCAAACTATATTTAGAGGACAGGAATAATCTCATGTTTATTCCTCTCTTCTGGATATCCACAGTTTTTCTACAGCTTTCAAACCACTATACTGGTAGTGGGTTGGGGCCCAATTTAAGTAACACAGCAAAAGGAAGAGCGTGCATGCAATTGCAGTGAAAAGGCTCATGTATTTTATCCTTGTGGATGTGCACAACAACCTTAGTTTAATTTCTTTTTTCACAACATCTTCTCAAATGAAAGGGAGCTGGCAACAAGCAAATCAACCCATTTCTTATATGGTCTCCATACCTTCAGATATGCAACTGTCTTTGAGTTTTAGGACCTCTGAGTTAAGGGGGCAGTGTGTGATCATGTGGATTAGTAAAATTAAATCTGATGTTGGCATTTTTATTGTAATGTAGCAAGAACCAAGCTACAATCTAGATTCACTGCTAAATCTGAGGATATATCACCTAATCATTTCCATGAAAGAGCAGGGACCCAGGACATTGGTGGTGGTTTCTCTTGTTCACAGTTCGTGGGAATTAGTGCTTGGTCTTCTGAATGTTTATTAATCAAACAGTCAAGCTCTGCACAGAATTACCTTGGTGACTTGCAATGTCTTCTGGTACATACAGGAATTTAGATGACACGATGTATTAACTATGTCCCTTTTTAAATCACAAGCAGGTTTCACTGAGCTGTACACGGTCTGGGTTCTGCCTGTCACTCTGGGATGATAATGTGTAAACTGCTGGGAATGCATCAAGAGAAAGCAAAGCAGGCAATTTATACTCTGTTGCATTTTCTGTTCACAGAGCAAGCTAAAAAAAATAAATTTCTTTTAAAATACTTCAACTTGTTCTATAAGGATAGGGTGTTAAGAATGCCCTTCAAAAAGACTTCATTTCCCAAATCTCCCAGAGAATACTATGCAACAATTGCACTAACATGACCTGTGGAGACTAGGGCCTGACCTTTTTGTTTTATAAAACCCACTATAATTATTAATGACAACATAAAATAATGTAAATGATAAGAAATAAGTGTCTTCTATTATTAAGCTCTTAGCTATTTTGCCCATTAAGAGAACCAAATTAAAATAATTGAAAACTATAATCTGTCATGCATTCAAAATGCTCCATAGAAATTCAGACAGGCAAACATATTCAACGTCTTTAAATGAGCACACTTAAGAGTCAGTCTAAGCATTCCACGATTGGCTCATTAATTTTAGTGGAAATATTTTAATTCAGCTACTCTTACTGCTTATTGAAATCCCTGCTAAGGACTGACTTATTTATTTTTAACTGAATCTGCAATATGTTTAAGAGTCATTTGTATAGAAGTTCTTAACTCTTATTTCACAGTTGTTTCAGAAGCCAGTAAATAGACACATCTCTAGCTCTGTTTTTCCAAACAAATTACTGCGTATTGCTTACTGAGTCACATATGGTTTCAATAAATATCTGCAGAAGTCAAATGGACAGGGAAAAATTAAGACAGATTAAGAGACCCAACCAGGTTAAAGTAATATTTATGAACTCCTGTCCCCTTTTATCAGACCTGCCAATGATCATCCCTACTTCCCAGAAAGGAAAAAAAAAAAAACAAAACAAAAACAAAGACAAAAGATCCTCTGAAATACTTCAGCTGTCTTCAGAGAAAACAGAATCTATTCAGCACCTTGCAAAGTGGCTGCTTTGAGATGGCAAGGACAGCTATCAAGCTTGACTAAAAGGAAAGCTTCCATTAACTACAGCGCTGGGTTTAGCAGCAGCCTGAAAGTCTGTATCTACTGCTGGACAAAACTCCTGTCAATTGAGCTAAATTCCCCCTGCTGGCACTATTTGCAAACAAGGTTAAGTAGGAAGAGAACTCTATTGGCAAAGAAAGACAGGATGGAAACGCCACACAAATTTATAATTGTGGGTTTCTTCCTTCCCCCAGCTGGGACTGGTTTCATCTCATACATAACTTTCTAAAAACTTTGTGTCTGGTCTAACATAGACAAATAAACATCTCAGAAAAACACTTCCAGAAGAAAATCCATCCTCTTGCCTTAAACACTTCAGTATACGTGAAATTTCCTGGAAGAAGTGGTTTTCTGTTTCTACACATTATAGAGAGAAAACCCAGGGCTACACTTAGACTCGATGCCTAATTTTTCCATGGTTGAAATGCACTGTGATGAATGCTGCTCTTCATGCACTTACAATCAGCATTTAGCTACTGTCATTATTACTATGCAAGAGCTTAAGTTTCTTCCTCTTCTTTTATAGAATGTGAATCCAAAGCCAAACTGTAAAAATGCTTGCTTTGTCTTAACGGCTGGATGTTTTTCATGTCAGGTTGTATTTTCCTCTGCTCCTATTGAAATTTTTGTAAAATGACTTATAATGTATTTATTTTTGTGATGAAACAGAGTAAAACTAATACATCAGAGATATTAAAGCTTTCATTTAAGTTACTGATGTAACTGATGACGCAGCCTGTGCTAGGGAAAGAAGTGAAGCTACCAAGTGTTCAAACCCTAAAGAGAAACCATCTCTCACTGCCCGGCTCCCTGCATCGCCGGGCTCTGTCCCCGCAGTCTGCAGGGGAACCCAATTCCCTTCCAGCTCATCTGCTTCTTACCATGAGGAGTTTGCTCCCTCTGCACTGACCCCGCAAGTGCTTGGCTAAAGCAATTCACCAAATGTTCAGCTGCGGAAAGCTTCCAGCCTTTCACAGGTCCTTTGGCTCTCAGGCAGCTGCCTCTGTCCAAGGGCTGTTGGCCAAAGCAGTAGCTCCCTTCAGGCCAATTACATCCATGTGGATCTGTTTCTCCGGAGCTTTCCCCATGCCTATCAGTAGCTTTGATAGTCTTTGCTCCCTCTCTCCCTTCCAGGCTTTTTGAATTGTTTATCAGTGTTTTTCTCCTGTACCTGGAGGAAGATGTAACATCGAGCAGATGGAGAACAGGAGAATATAAATCAGGCTCAATAAGGAGACCGTGATGCAGCAGGAAAGGAGACTTTCTGCCTGTGGTCCTGGCCAATAACCAGGTGTGACCCCAAGTGTGAATACAGGATGAAAATGAAGCTGTCAGACTCACAGCCCAATTTAAAACTACCATTATTCTTCTTGGGATAAAAGGGAAATAACGATCCTCTTGCCTTGGAAGCCTAATTTCTCATGTGATCAGATGAGCCACGACAAGCTGAGAACACCTGGTACGCAGCTCTGCAACTGGGCTCAGGATCTGCTGCATTTAGATTTTGATTTCATCCATGCTGCAAGCGCAAAGAATTTGTTTTAGCACGAGTTGCCTGGATGCAATGAGACTGAGGTCTGCAGGATCTACATAACCCTCCAGTTGGGCCAAAGCTTCCAAGTGGTGACTTGGGACTGAGAGCAGCTAAGACAATGCCAGTGCTGCCAGGTCTGTGTCTTTACCAGCAAAAACTCAGTAAATTGCAATTTGTTGCGTGGTCTTCATGATTAAATAATTAAGCAATTTTCATTACTCGCTATTATGAAGGTCAAGAAGCTAATGTGTCTGTATCAGGGACTGGCCAATGCTAATGGATCTTCCACATCTAATGATAACTGATACGGTAGAGTAATTTCTAAAGCAACATGTGCTTTTCTTCAGGCCCTCTGCAGCCAGCTTGGGTTTAAAGTACTCTGTTGTGGAAATGCTTCAGACTGCAGCAAGGTGAGTGAGAGGGAGGAGAGTGGCGGTGATGGGAAGAGATTATTACAGATCAACAGAATACCGCCATGTGACCAATGTCTTATCACTGCCAGAATGGTGATAGCAGAAGCAACAAAACTCGTTTTTACTAGTCTTTCTCTTATCTCTCTTACAAGAGAGCAGATTCTTCAGTGTTGTGACTGAAGGCATCCCAGTGGAGCTGCACATGCTGCTATCTGGCGAATTTTGGCCCTGAAGAACTGAGTCTGGTTCATACTGTGCTAGATGCGAGTGGCTGATATTAAATAACTGGGATTTGAACCAGCTGCACAAGCCCTCCTCTGCTGTCAAGGATGCTCCATGACAAAAGGTCAAAGAAAATACCTCTGAGAGTTCAAAACACTGCCTATTCCTCCAATAGAGGAGTCATGTCAGACAATAGATCATTCCACGTAATCTATTTATGAAGGGCTACACGCTGTTATCCTAACGTAGGACATCCTGCAGTGTCTTCTTGCAACTGACCCCGCTGCTGCCTGCCACAGCTATGCCTAAATGAAGACTAAGCCAGGGAAAATAAATCACAGGAGTTTGACTTCATCCTGATTTCTTTTTGTAGTATGTCTGCCCCTAAACCTTGTGCAGCATCTGCTGCAAAGTCAGCCTCGCAAAGAGAACCCAGCGCCCTCTGTGTAAAACTGAGCAGGACAGAAGTGCTCAGTGCCGAAGGTAAACGAGGGTAGCAAACAGTGACCTTCCCAGGAGTAACCTGAGCACTGCAACTAATGGTCAAAGCCTTCAGCTAGTATAAATCAGTGTACACTTGCTGGCTTCAAACACAAGCATGTTAATTTGTTTCAGCTGCAAATCTGGTCCATAGCATTTAAAAATTAAACTGCACGAGAGACGAACAAGGAAGAAGGGTCCTTGCACAATCTCATGCAGAAATTCAACACAAGCAGCGTTCCTCTTGATAGAACAGTGAGCTTGGACACAGGAAAAAACATTCACTAGGGAACAAACACACTCGTGTCCTCATGAAAAGAGTTTTTCCCAGACTCAAGGGATATAATTGGTCTTAGTACGACCTTTGCTTCTATAATGAGTGCTGGCTTTCCCCCACTGATTAGTTTTTCTGACCTTATATTGCCAAGCACTGAATTTACATTCTGCACAACACCTACAGATATTACTGATCATGGAGAAGTGGTGCTGTGGCATGATTGCGAGTGCTATTCTCAGCATAAAATTAAGCTTTTAGACCTGTCTGCAAATAGCCAACAATAGGAAACAACAATGAAATCCTTTAGTGTGTATGTTTTGGAGAAAAATATATGCTGAGGCTCATGTTTGAGACACTACTTTGGGACACTTGCAGAGCAGGATTTAAAGCTCCACAGTTTTCAAAGTCTCGCTAATAAGTTTAATTATAGGAACAACAAACCCATTCATTTGTTCTGTAGGGCTGATTACCCCGCACAGTGTATATAGAAGATATTTCAATGGTCAGTAAATGGAACCATCAAAGCTGAGAAGGCTGAAAATGAATTTCTTCCTATGCACTACAGGAGCAATGCTAACGGGCATCATTGCAGATTTAGTCTATCATTTATTCTCCACTGAATGAAGCCAGCGTGAGATGATGTTGGTTTTAGGATTCTTATTCTCGTGTGTTATGCAACTCTCAGATGAAATACTGGATCTTCTTGTTTGCCAAATTCTGTCCATGGATGGATATATATATATATACACTTCCTTCTGCAAGACAGGAGCAGCTAAGCAGGGAATGAGAGCAGCATTTTTCTTTCTGCTGAGCAAGACACCATGAGAACTCTGCGGTCAGGAAAATCCGGCACAGTCACAACAAACAAGCAGAAGCCAGACCTGTGTCTGCACGTGCAACCCCGCCTGCACCGCACGGCCCAGCACAGTGCCCACACACACACTCTGGGCTTGCACGTCTATCTCCTAATACAGACCGTGCACAACCACCAGTGCGAAAATGCTAAAGGCCACACAAACACACACACAGAGACCACATGTATGGCAGCTGCATTCCCCATCACTACATCACATCTGCTTCAGAACTGCTCAGATCCACCACAAAATAATTTGCTAAGACTTGCTCCACCCTTTCGGGGCAGTCCTAAGATCAGCCCAGCACCCCGTCTACCCTTCCTGCAGCTCAGCTGGGGCCATGCCTCCCTCCCTGTGGCTGCTGTTCCCATGCTCCTGCCCCAGTTTTAAAGATATCTTTCCCTCTGGCACTCGTTATGCTGGAACACCCATCATTTCTGCAAATCTGCTTTGTTCATTAGGGAAGGGAGATTGCCTTCTAGGAAATTTCAGACCTAGCTGAACTCTGCTTATTTGGAACATTTTCACAGCGCTGAATTTTTGGCAAATGTTTCTTTTTCATTAACTGTACTTCTGTGAGGGTTAGAGCTGAGACCCTTGCTTACTTTGACTTGAATTCACATTAGACTTATTCATATAATTTATTGATGTGCTCCCTGTCCACATGCTTTTAACACAAGGGGCAGACAGACCTGCTCAAGGACATGGCGCCATATAGAGCTTTTACTGAAAAAAAAAAAAAAGAAAAAAAAGAAAAAAAATGCCATCACTTCTGACATGGTTTGGAAGCTTTTTCTGTCTCACTTCCTTTTACAGCACATTCAGAGTTTTTAAATTTAACCCCCAAAGCAAGGAACAGTCCTCAAAAGTCACAGGCACAGAGGCAGCCTCAAATTAATACTCCAAAGACCAACTTTGAGAATCTCTACAATCAGTAGTGTTCTCCTTACCCCTAATTTACAGGGGGTACACATTAATCTCCTGATGCCATTTGCCTTTCCAAGCACTTACACAAATAAAAGCTAGGTGCAAACCCCCTGGCTCTGATTTTTCTGTGCAGATCTGCAGCTTAGTGGACCTGGCAAATTAGGACCGTGGAGCCCAGGCTGATTTGGGATTCCGGTGCTTGGCTGTCTTTTTAATTGCAGATACTCTGACAGACATACTGAATTTCTTGTTTAATTTTTTGCAGTATTATTAATTGATAATTTAATTTCCGATCTGGTGAATTACATGCAATTCCTTCACCATCAGTTAAATGACAAGTTTAGAGCAGAATAGTTTAGGTAAGCAGATTGTCAGTGCTTATGGCTGTAAGACATAATTATGTACAGCCAACTGTGTAACGCGCTTGAAAAAATTACAAGCCTAGGCACAGAAATTAAAATTATTTCAAGATGAAGTTGTACAAATACAGCTGCAAAAAGCTGCAAAATCCTATTAATGAATTCCAACTGTAGTGGGTAGTGCAGCAGGGTTCCAACCCCCACCATCCTGCCGAAGAAAGTTTAAGTATAACACACAACGAATCAAAGGACGGATGCTTACATCTAAACATGGCTCCAGAAAACTATTTCAGCTATTATTTATGTACTCAGAAACTTCTGGGCATCAGCTGGTAACTTGGCATGATGACTCCCCAGCACGTCAAAGCAAACATTAAACGCTAAATTACCATATGTCAGCTTAGGGTAGTTAATAATTCTACCACATCTTGGACAACTTGAAGGCTTTTCTGAAACTGCTGTCAAATCGAATCTTTCCTTCGATCAATAAAGCAGCACAATGAAATCCGCTATTTGTAGTGTCTGAAAGAATAGATTAGCAAACTACAGTAAATGCAACTGGCAGGGACTAACTCTATTTCTTAACCAGAGATCCCAAATATGAGTACAAGTATTCCCAGTGGTTTCAGCAATGCAGCCCACGTGAAGGAACGGGATCACCTAGGCACCTCTCTGTTATGTGCACCTCTGGTTTGTTACTAGCCCCCTGAACGACCCCACAGCTGCACATAACCTGCGGATCCCACAGGCAGCAGTTAATTACGGGAGCAATGTTTTGTTCCACACTGCTGGGTCTGTCAATCTCAGCCCGAGGAGTAAAATAGAGAAAGACGGAAAGCATAGAGAAACAGTCTGACCTCCTGTTTGTTTTCCAAGCTGTATAATAGAGATATCTCTGGCAATACGGAGAAGAAGGCTGAGCAATAATCACTGGGAACAGCCAGAGAAGGTGGACATGCAGAAGTCTGCATGCTGGACTTCATTTAAACCGGTACCATGAACCCCAAATCACACGTTTGCTGTCACCGTTAAGCCAAGTATGCCTACACCTACCACAATACAACAGTAAGACTGATTGGAAGAAAATGTTACCTCATTCTGTGCATTGGAGAGCATCAGTGACACATTTCAAGATATTCAATGCTGGCAAATCAGGGTGAGACCTTCCGTACAGTTGTATTCCTGCCAAAGCACTTTCAATGAGAATCAAATTATTTCTAGGGCTCGCTAAATATCTTATTATGAATCTTTAGAAAATCTGTCCCTGGCTTCCCTTAGTGGGGCCACATGTCACATGTATCCTCCAAGTCCTGGTAAATGAGCCCTGAAAGGGGTTTCTACTTGACACAAACTGAAAGCAAAGGTATTGTACTGTCGACATTTTCATTGCATAGTACCCAGCCTGGTTCTCACTCACAAGAGCAGCCCTCCAGGAGCAAAACAGGGAAACTATGCTCTAGTTCTTGCTTAGAAGGACAAACAAAATCTGTGCTCTTACAACATTTCTGTGTTTTCTCATGCTCTCTGGTCTGTTCGTGATATCCACTGTTGTGTCTGATTTTATAGTTCAATTGTAAGCCATAAATGTGTCCTCCAGGCCTTACAGAGCTGTCCTGTACAGCACCTGCATCTTCATCAAGCTCTGCTAGAGACCAGGGCAGGATTGGACCTGAAACAACGGTCCCCAACAGACACTGGCTGGACACACAGCTACTACTCCTAGGTGTACCTGCTCTTCCTTGCCAAAAATGACCTTTAAAGCCATCAGCGGTGAATAAAGGAAAACCATTTCTTATAGAACGCTCTTTTGAGCATTTTATTTTTTCTTAATTCAAGTCACTCCATCCAATTTTCCTTCGCTGGTGGATTCAGCCATAGGGGCTGTTCTCAGGCTGCAGGGCCCTGAGGAAGTGAGGTGAAAGTCACCGGTGGCAAGAAATTGCCTTCATAATAGTTTCAATATAAGTAAGTTGATAATAGTGCAGGGAATAGGTCCTGTGGGAAATGGGAGGGTTGAAAATACTCCACTAGTGCAAAAAATTGTGAACTGATGACTTTCAGCATTTAATTGCGATAGATCTTTATCCATCAATCCCATACATGCTCGAAAGGTGATAGTGAAAAGGAACAGATTATTATTACTTTATGCCATATCTTTTTTTCTGTCAGAGGAAATTAAAAGAAAACAGTCTGTCACATACCAAAATCATGCAGCTGCTTTATAAGCCATGCCTTGCTCTTCAAGCCAGTGCAAATCAGCATGGCTTCTTTGAGTTCAGTGGCTTTACACTGACTTCAACTGCCTGGCAAGCTGACCCAGTATTTTGGTGGTGATTAGAGTGAGATATCTCTTCATGTTTATTTCTAGGAAAGCTCAAAGTTGGCTCTTGAGCTTTTGAGAAGCTGGATGTATGTGGGGAAAGATTTTTTTTTTTTTTCCAAACTCTGAATCTTCAGGGCTCTTTTTTTCTTCTTTTTAATAAGAAACAGGAGGAAGATTTCCTGACCCTCTGAACTATCCCTGGGCTTGAATAAGCTACATGGTAAACAGAAGAAGAAAGCTCTTATGTGAAACTTCTTAAACTGAGAATGAAGGACAGTAAATGGGATGCAAGCCAAGGAACATGACAATTAGCACAGAGAAAGTTTTCAGGGTTTATTCCATCAGTCAGCACTTAAGGAGGCTTTGAAGGGGAAAAAGCATCCTTTTATATATTAATCCACTACTTCTGCACTTTCCCCCTATTCCATGGATTTAGTGCTTAGCTGCTAAATATCTATATGCAGAGCTTTATTAAGAGGAGTTGGCTTATTTTTTTTGAAAGATTCCACATCCATTAGTTTATACAGAGAAAAAAGGCAAAATCATTTTGCCTGCTGCAGTATCGTGAGTTTAAATGGCAATTTACTCTTCCCCAGCTAATAGTACTTAAAGACAGGGGTGAGAGGAGAGCAAGCATTTCTCACAATGCTATTGCTGGTCACCATTTTACTTAAGAGTCAGATTGTGCTACTGATGATAAAGGAACTCAGTGAAGACAAAGAGAAAATCGCCCACATTTCACCCCCTTCCTGCCCTGTCTTGGCAGACTTCACATCTGAAGAGGCACCTTACTGTTCCAAGATAAAATATTTCCCTTTTTCTTTAAAAAGAAAAAGTTCTCTCAAGCAAGAAGTTGGGCAACAGCAGGGGACAATGCCATGCCAGTATTAATTAGCAAATTCCAAATGAATCATAGTTTCTGCTTAGCGGGGTATGCTTGAAAAGCATGTGAACTTTTAAAATGCTGTGTTGTGCATAATAGTTGTAGCTTTTTTGTTGTTGTTAGTCTTATTAAAAATAATAATAATAAGAGAAAACATTTCTTTGGAAAGGTATCTTATTCATTCTCTCCATGGCCCCATCCCCAGGCAGTTTTGTTCTTGCCCATCTCTTTATTCAGAAGATGCCAGCTCCCCTTAGCCTGTCCCTTTTGGTCTGAGGCCACCACTGGGGGGACAGCATTTTCCCTCTAATTAAGAGGTGGCATGTGCAGTTGTCCACACTGCACCCCCAATGCCTAGCAGGGGGCCCTCTGTGACACGCCACACTTGTCATTTCTGCAGCTCTTTGATCCCAAGTCCCCGGGACTCTGAAATCTGCCTTCCCCACAGAGGAGTGGTGCTCCCGCTGCCTGCTGCCTCTCTGTGCCAGGGCTCCCACTGCTCCGCAGGCTGGAGCTTTCATGCACCCAACTCCCCACCGCTGCACGGGAGGCAGAGCTGGGTACTCACTACATATGGCAGCAATAGCAGTGGCAGGCTCCAATCTTAATTTCAGGATTATTTAGCTTGTGATCGAGCTGGGGCACCTGCCTGTGCAAAGCTCATCAATTCTCTTTGATTTGGAAGACTCTGTGCATCTGTGTCAGACTGTGAACTTCAATTTCAATGCAGAGCTTCATTGCTGTTTTTCCTCTCTTTCACTTCAATATTGAGTTTAAAAGACACAGGAGTTGAGAAAAGAAATTTGTGCTTCGGTACAAGGTAAGCAGTAACAGGAAGCTGTGAACATTCATTCAGACAGCATATGAGGAGAAAAAGATGCCCTTGGCAATCTATGAAATGCCAGCATTTCAGCTCCTAACTTCAGGGTGATGGTGAACAAACAACAGATCAGAGCATGGGCGTCTTTGACTGTCTGAGCTGAGTTCCCTCAAAGGCTCAGGAACTTGGTATAGGAAAGGTTTCACTGGTCAACTTGAGGGCAAAAAGACAAGGTCAAACCAAGCCACAGGTGCTTGGGACCAGCTGGTGATTCAACATTACAGGAGAGGATGGACTAGGGGCCCTGTGGTGTCCTATGCGAGGGGCTTTGTGGTGATTTAGGGTGGTCAAACATTGGAATGAGCTGTCCAAGGAAATGGTGGAGTCCCCATCCCTAGAGGTATTTAATAGGAATGTGGATGGGACACTAAGGGATATGATTTAGTGATGGGACTTGCCAGGTCAGGTTGATGTTTAAACCTGATGATCTTGAAGGTCTTAACAAACCCAGATGATTCTATAATTCTGCAATAGGAGATCAATGCCCCCTTTCCAGGGGAGAAACTCTTTTGAGGTAGGTAAAGGAAAGGAAAGACATGTCAATTTTCAAAGGATTATGGTCTAACCCCCAAAATGTTCCACAATGAAACACTTATTTTTTTCTAGGCCTGTAAATTTCTTGAACCAGTTAAAGGAAGAGCAGTCTTACAAATTGCTACTAATCCTGTGTGCTTATTTGCCAGGAGGAGGAAGACAAAAGGGAAAGCAAAGAAGATATATATCCTCTCCCCATTCCTGTGTCCACGATAACCCCACTGCTTGCAGGAAACAGGCTGTGGAAGGACTCTGCCACTCACACCCAGATCTCACAGCATAGGTTTCATTTAACTGAAACCTGTCCATCACGATTTAGCAAGAACGGTGAGAACTGAGAGATTCACGTCTCCTTTTACATTACCTTGGCAAACAGAATTGACTGTGCACAGAAAAGCTGGGGGCTATTGCAACCTAAAGAACAACTGCAAGGTCCACTGGGATCCAGAACATTCAAAGCTATTTTAATCAAATTACTATCGATTAGGGACAAACTAGAGTCTATTGAAGTTAATGGACAGATTTCCATCGACTTCAAAGGGCTCTGAAACAGCCTGTAATGCAGAAAACAAGCAAGTATCAAAATGAAGAAAATGCATTTTAGTCTAACCCTAATTGCATGAGATGAAAGAACTGTTTCAGCTGAAACTTTTCGAAAAATATTCTGCCGGAGACAAACATCAAACATCTCAAATGGTCAAAATCCAGCAAAGCTACCCGTGAATAAGAAAACAGCCTGATAACAGCAAGTGCAGTCAGCTACGGGTACCAGAGACATACCAATAGAAATTTTAGCTCTACCAGCAGCCTCAGAGGACCTTTACTAACAAATATAGGAAGAAAAAGAACACACAACAAACCTTCTCAAAGTTGTGCATGTAGAGATATAAACACTGATTTAGCTTTACTTTCCACTCAAATTTATTTTCTCTAAGATAAAGGAGATCCCTTCCCAGCCCCAGCATTTAATTCCTGGCTACAAATACATCATTTACCCTTTTGTCTTTGCAGGACCTAATAATCTTTTCTGACAGATGAAGATGAAATCATGACACAAGCAATTTCTTTAAACTAGCTTCTCTCTTATTACTTAGCACATTTTGTTGTCTTTAAGGTTATGTATTTATGTGACAGCCAGACATCCATTAAAGCCACAAATCTGAAGGTCTAAGAGGTATAAAAGGGATTTCTTATTTTAAATTTTATAAGAAAAGAAGTCAGGCCTGAAGACCAGGTGGTCATGACTTTACTAACCTTCACAATATTAAGGTTCTTCCCAGAGCTGGTATAATTAAGTACTGAGTCTGTGGAAGAAAGTTTTTTTTTTTTTTTTTTTTTTTCCTATTAAAGAAGCTAAACAGAGAAAGCACTTTAAAGAGCTTGTAGGTACTAGAAGCACCATGTTTTCCTCAACTCCGGAATTATACTTCCCCAGCTTTCATTCACTCAAGAGGTTTAGCAAGTAAACAGATACACCCTACTCAAAGTCTCCTGTGCTGTGCTCAAATGACAGCAGAGGCTGTACTAGCTCTTTTAGCCACAAAAAAAACAACCAACCAACCAACCAAACAAGAACAAACAAACAAACAAAAAAAAACACCTTGAGAAATTTTGATGTAGTAGTTAAAGGAAGAAAGATTCTGGGTTAAAACGGTCCATCCTGTGTTATTCTTTTTTCTGTCAACACTCCATGGGACATTTAATTCAAAGTGTTTCAGAGTAAGTACCAGAATCAGTCCATACACATGTTTTTAATTGACAGATAAGAATCCCAGCACCACCATGATCATCAGAAGAACACAAACATCCAACAAATATGTAGCTACCAGAGACCCTGGAACCAGGTCTTTTGGTAGAAAAGGAGCCAGAACATCGCTCACCCTAGGCTCCAGGCCCAAGGCTTTACAGACAAAGCTGTCCTTCATAAAAACCCACTGAGAAGTACAAATCCAAAGCATAGCAGGAATTGGTGGAGCTCAGGAGATGCTGTTTATTGCTTTCCTTCACATTGCTCTCAGCTAAATGGTCACCTCAGTGGTCATCTCAGTGTGTGCCACAGCAGCATTGGCCAAACTGCACGTACCTCCACACTGCTTCAGATAACCGTGGCTGGGATCGAAAGATATGATTCAAATACCTCTTAATGTCCTATTATCTGTGGATCACCGACAGGGTTGATTATAACTGTTTGACATGACTCCAAAGGACCTGTTACAGTCTATTGTATCAATAGGTACCTAGGGAGCCTTTAATCCACAGATACACGTGTAATAACAGCCCACTAAAACCACTTTTTTTTTTTTTCCCCCTTAAAATTTGCTACTGCTGAAGCAATAAAAAGAAGTGAAAGTAATGTTCATTGAAAAAAATAAAAGCCCTGTCATCTTTCACATGACAAATGCACAAAAAAGTCTGAAACCCAAGATTGCTTCCCCTTTCAGTTGTAATATAAAAATGATCCAAAATGTTTATGCCAGGAGACAATTTGGAATGACTTGTTTTCCTGCTGAGCTATAATCTTGATCAGCAGGAATGCTACTGATGTGACTCAAACTGCATTGCTGCTGTACTGCGAAGGCAAGAAGGGGCGAACTGTCATAATTCTTAAATTAACGGAAACGTTTTCTGTGTACATGATGTGTGAAAGTATGAAAATAAGCATGGGGGAAAATTGTTTGTTTCCCTTGGAAACTGGTAGATGGATTTGATTAAGAAAAGTCTACTTCCATGTTAGGTTCTCCTGAGGTTCTTGGATACTGCAGAGACAGGCGTGATGTAGAGGTGCACATGCAGAGATACAGAACGGAAATAACACCTAGAATATACAATTATCACTTGCGAAGTCATAGGCTCTTGTTTTTCTTTTTTTCTTCTTCCTTTCCCAGAGTAGATATCTTCAAAATACTTATTTGTTCAAGGAAGTCTATGAGAAACCATATAAACAGAGCACAGAGACGTGCAAATATGTATTCATGGAAAATACTGTTAAAAATGTTTTGCATAAAAAGAACTCTGTTTACATGAAGGGAGCTAGAAGAGCCTTCGGAAACATTTGATTGCTTATTCTTTAAGAAATATCTTTTGCAGGTACAAGCTAGTTTTCAAAAAGGGGTATAAGGTACACAAACATCTGTTCTCTCTAATGAGAAGACTGTTGACTGTTCAGCTTTATTCCTATTTAGTCCTGACACTGAAACACATTCACAAGAACTTTTGCAAGAGAATAAACATTCATTATGCTAGTAGTTAAAACCTTCTGTAAGGGTCTTAATGTTTCCACTGACGGTCATGATAGAAGAATGTCAATATCTCCAGAGAATTTTAATGAAAAATTCTTGAATATGGAACTGCAGTTGTGTGATTTGAAGCACTTCAGTCTCTAGGTCTTCAGGGAGAAAAGACTGGGTCAAAACCACCATAAGATAAACAAATATTTGACAACGTGTTTCAAAACATTATTTAAATAAAGACTTCTGTTCATGTTATTAATGCTTTTAATATGGATTCTCATCTCCTCTTCTCTTTTTATTACTTTGTGTGTCTTTCTGGTTATTTAAAAGTTCTGAAAGAGCTGGTCAGCACTTCAGAGCTCCCACTGCTCATCAGCAACAGATGCTGACCATAAACTTAAAGCCAACACAAAAAACAAAAAACAAACAAAAAAAAAGCCCACCAACCCAGAATACTTTCTTCTTCTCTTGAGGGAAGGAAGGCACACACATCAATACCTCCCTGTCTTGCTTCTTCCAGCTTCCTACCAGGGAGCAATAGCAAGACAGTGCTGAGCTCACTCAGTTGTTTTAATTCGGAGTATGGGAGCACGAGTTCTTTGCAACTGTTAAGCACTATATCACCTGAACCAAATGTCCTGTCCCGTCAGTTCCCACAGGAGCATTAGAGAAGCCCGTAAGAACATTTCACATCCTCTGAAGATGAATCTGTGAGTGCTTGGGCAGCATGTGCCCCCTTTCCCCTCCTATGGCGTTGCCCTTTCCTTGGGGCAACAGCTGGCTTTGACAGCCTGTGGGTTTGATGGTGTGGATGTTACACACACGGGAAAAGGGTCACGGTTTCCAAATCATCTGGTGGAGTAATGGGAGGAGACAGCTCCCCAGCAGCAAGAGCCAGAACATCTCAGCGCTCTGACATCGCATCAGGGCACCAGCACAGTCAAAAGAAAACCAGACATCTCCCGTGCACTGAAACAGCTGGTCATCCACATCAGACCGGGGGTGGTGTCAGATCGTGCCAAATGCATCTGGGCTGCTTTCCTGTTTGCTTCATCTTCCACACCTTCACTTTGAAATAATTCAAAGCATAGATCAGCTGGTGAATTTTTAGTGATCACGAAAACTGGGACCATTAAACACAGGCAGAATGGGGCAGATAGAGTCTGAAGGTAAAAATTCAGTCCTATTTTCTAATACATGTAATATTCTGCTCTCAGGTTCCCTCAGTAATAGTTTCTTATCCTGACAATCCAAATATTTACATAACATTTTTCACATTAGTAACACAACAAGGAAATAAAGAGCCAGACGGTTTGTGTTCATGAGCAAACTAACTACCAGGCATACAAGGATAGCAAGAGACCTAATCCATTTGGAGTCTGAAATCAGATCTCAGGGGATGCTTTAGATTGTTGCCCTACAGGATGCCTAAGTTTTTATCTAATGTAGTGGTTTTCCTAATATCAAAATGCTACTAATGAATTATATGGTTGGATGAAAGAACTTTTATATAGTCACTTGCAACCAGATTAAGCGTATCAAGATGTTTTCTTTGATATTGTCTTGTCAGTTCATATCAAGTGACTCTTCCATGCTTTCATGTCTGGTAATTCCCAAGAAATTCATGGCTACAATCTAAAATAAATGTGTGACTTTCAATTCAGTAAGAGCTGAATGATAGGAATTTTAAATTGCTGGGATAAAACTGCAAGCTACTTCATAACACTCATGCTGCTTCCAGATTTAATACCTGCCTTTTCAAACACTATCAATTCACTTAATATGTCAGTAGGGAATAACATTATTTTATTTTCCTTTCCAAGGATCATGAACCATTTTCTCTTACAGAAACGTACCAATTACCCACATGCCAATTGTCCCAGACACACTCTGATCTTACAGCATGGACATTCAGATCAGACGCACACAAAGCTTTCTGATGCTACAAAAGAAACACTATGGGCTAAATTCAGGACTGATGTAAGCAGGCAAATTTCTGCTGACATCAATGGAACTGCACTGCTGAATGCTGGTTCTGAATTCTGCCCTCTGCCCTAAGAATCTGACAAATGCGGATGGAAGTCGGAACAAAACCTTTCATGTGAAAAATACCTAATTTAAGGAATTAGCAGAGCAAAGCCAAAAAAAAAAAAAAAAAAAAAAAAAAAAGAGGCTATATAGCTACAGTTATGCTGCAATAGACAAGTTGTGTCTTAACTCTGCCAGCAGGGACACTCGAGGATGGGGAGCTGCTGCTGGGGCAAGGCATGAGGTGTTGGTACTGCTCCCTGCCCCCCCTGGACCACTTGGCAGGATGAGTGCAACAGAAAAAAGGGGGCCAGTCTTCAGGAAACGCCTTGGTCATGGAAACATCCAGGGGTCAGGCATGCACAGTGACACAGCTTGGCCACTCAGCATGTAACACTTGATGCAATGGCTACAGGGCACAGGAGTTAGCGCCAGAACGGGGAGCCGTGTCTCTAAGCCTGCCCTCGCTAATTAGTCCTGCTGAGAATTTGGGTACAGTAGCCAGGGCAGAGTGCCACACTAATGAAGCTGTACTGCTCCTGAGAGCGGGGCTGGTGGCTCGGTAGGGCACTGCCCTGCACTGGGCAGCCTTTCCAGGCTGCCCCCAGCTACCGCAGTCATCTCCACCTGCCGCTGCCCTGCGCCCAGCTGACTTTCCCTGCGGCTGTGCCACAAGGAGCTCTGCCTCCTGCACGTGCTGCTGGTAAAGCAAGCTCTGACCAGATAAACGAGCTTGATTATTCTGAAGCTGCAGTCCCAGGCTCCATCCCAGAGCTACTGGCTTGCTTTACCTTTTGCAGAATCCCGTGGAGGAGACAGGGTGCTGCACTTTGATCCTGAGAGAGCTGGCAAGGCTGGGAACTGCATTAGGTCACTGCCAATTTATTTCTGATAAACTGTCTCGCTGCTTCAGCATTGGGTACAGTAATTTATTTAGCGGATATCTGAATATACATTATCTATGCAGTTCCCACCGATGCGTGGTAGACCTTATTCTGCATTGGCTGGGACATGCTGGGAGACATGCCAAACATAGTTAGCAGAGAATATCACATTCTACTTGGAAACATTTACCTTGAACTATGAACGTCTTTCAGCAATGAACACTCACCTGTCCTGCTCTTTTGAGAGCTATTAATAAAGCTCTAGTTCAGGAATTTGTCTGTTATACCACTGATGCTAATGCAGGTTATGAACACACTTACCATTTTCATCAGGGACTGATGATCTGCGTGTGATATCCTAAGCACTGGGGGAAAGAAACCCAGCCCAAAGAAATAAACAGGGCTTTTTAGACTTCAAAAGTTTTTGAGATCTAGATGACATATTGAGAAGAACTGAAATGCAGAAGCCAGGCTTTCAAAACCAAAAGTGTTTTTCTTCTGGAAACTGAGCACTGCATAATATTCCTCAAAGGCATAAAATGATGGGATCCTCAGACTGAAGCCATGACAGGGCTTTTTATCCCAGCAAGGCATCCTTTATCTGGCTGCCCATTTTCATAGTACGTGTAAGAATGAATGCTATGCCTCTGTAACATTTGGTTCAACCAGCTAAGAGGTTCAGCAGACTTGTTTAAGAAACAGGGTTAAAAACAGTTCACAGTAGAATTATTCCTCTGTTTTCCAAATATTCAGATGGCTCACACTGACCAGCCTGACAGCTGATGGTAAGCTTGTGAGCACCTCTCCAAAACCATACATCACTGACTGCTAGAGCAGCTCTTGCTGAGTAGATCTGCCCCTGTTTGTGAGGCTGGTGTAACGTTAAGTTCTTGGAGCAAAACCATAATGTAGGTCCAACACTGAACTGAACTACACATTTGTTTGACACTGTGGCAGGGAAAAATGAGGCAGAAGAGATGGAAAAGAAATCACACAGAGCAGCATGATAAAGGAGAAGGACCTCACTGTATCTACAGACTTTACTGTAAAACGTCTGTGAGCCAGTAGGAAAGATATTAATGAGCATCAGACAAATCTAATAGGAGGTATCAAAAGCAGACACCAAATGGGATGCAAATGAT
The DNA here is from genome assembly GCF_964035555.1 of Netta rufina. Taxonomy (NCBI): domain Eukaryota; kingdom Metazoa; phylum Chordata; class Aves; order Anseriformes; family Anatidae; genus Netta; species Netta rufina. The sequence continues at coordinate 12,919,304 of NC_140140.1, read as the reverse complement.
GAAAGAGAGGAAAATGTGCAGTAAGAGAATAAGGATACTAAAAATTGTGTTTTATATCTCTCAGACCACAAGAAACAATTTAATTTGCACTGACCTGCAAGAAGCAGTCATAAATTTGATTTTAAATTAGCAGGCTGCAGTGTCAGTGCTCATTCGCACAGCAGACTCCTGCTCACCTCCTCTGCGCGGTGGTGGAAGATGAGATTGAGAAGACAGCTCCGGCTTGAATTTTTCAGCCATTTCTGGCAGAGCTGGGGCCAAGTGATAAAAGCCCCGGCGCTGCAGGAGCCAGGGCTGTGTCACGGCTGACTTGTTTTCCTACTGGCCAGCTTGTTCATGGCATATTCCAGGTTGCTCCGGTATTGACTCAAATCAGTGAAAACTGGATTGCTCCCCCAAAGGGCTTGAGTGTTAAATACGAAAAAAAAGTTCAAAAGACCTGATCCTCCTTGTTTTTTCATTCTTATTCCCAAAGACCCAACAGGAGAAAGCTCAAGACTTGCTCTGTGTTCCTCCTTTTCACTGCTATACCTCGAAAATATTTGAAGAAAGTTATCCTCGCTTGGCTTTGGCACACTGGGCAGCCGAATGCCTCTGTGTAAGATGGGCTGGCGACCTCTCCATGCGGCTCCCTTGGATGCACGCCCTGCACGCATGCTGGCTGAGCCTAAGGCTGGCAGCCAACCTCCCTGTGACTCTGCTTGGACAGGGACTGGTTTTGTTTTATCGGTCTTCATTTTGCTTTCATTTTAATGTGACGGTAAAAATTTTATCTGATAATCTAAACAAGGTAATAATTTTGCGCCATAAAAGTGCCTGTCTTCTGTTGTTACCGCCACCATCGTATATTGAGAGTAATATTTGCAACATTATACAAAATTGTTATTCTATTAAAATGATAAAATGGCAGTGGTTTTATTACATGAGTGATTTTCCAGGCACTGAGATGCCCTTTACTGCAGACAAGAATAATAAACACATTATTCACCAACACATTAGGGAACAATCCTGTGATTTTGGAAACCAGTTGTAACAAACAAGTAAATTATTACAGCAACACGCTCAGGAAATGCAGCCCCCAAATCTTACCTACTGTAACTAAATGCTGCTAATGGCCAGGGACTCTGCCTGCTTTGCACTTCAGCAGTTTGTTCCCAAGCAGATCATAAGAAAGATGCTGAGAATTGTTCATGCACTTTTTTTTTTGCAATCCCATCTAATCCAGGCCTTGGGATTTTAACCCTTTCTTCCTGACCAAAGTATTAAGGATTTGCCATCTGCCTCTGACGCATCCGAGAGGATGAAGAAGGGGAAAGGATTAAATTAATTAACAAATTCTAATCCTAAAACAGTGTTGGCAATGTTAGGGCTCTTTGAATTCTAATGAGCATTTAAATTAACGCTGACTACTCCCATACCAAAAAGGGAGGAAAACAATGTCACGTTAGCGCATCCCTGGTCTCTGGCCACCCTGCTCAGCACTCAGCATTTTCTCCGATGGGGTTTCTTACAGGGAGCACTGAGTTATCTAAGGTGCCTCCCCAGCCACTTGTGCAGCCCCTCTGCACAGTTCAGAGTTATGCCAGGCTTGAAAATGTTATCAAGGTCACACATATTATTGTACATCCGCTAAGGTTTTTTACAAGGCAATCCTAAATCCGGTAATATATCTGATTGGCAAATAGACCTTCAGTTACATTCCTTTCTCTTCACTAACTCAAACGCACTTGCACTCATGGTCACCCAGAAGTGGCAGATGCTCTACGTCTGCAGGTAAGAAGCAGGAGGACCACAACAGCAGAAACAGGTCTGAAATGCCTCAGGTCACCAGTGATTCCAGTTTCATGCCAGAACACAGTGAACATAACAACACGGGAAAGCAAAGCAAGGCAAAGAGTGCTTCAGCATGGACAACACAGCGTTCCCCTCCTAACGTGTTGTGTTCTTGTCATAAAAATCAAGCACCAGATGAAAATCAGATCTTTGCCTGCACTTCAAACACCTAAGTGTACTTAAGGACAATGCGGCGATATACAATGTACCCTCTCCACAGCAAGCAATGCTACATGTAATAGACCAATTGTTCACAGCCCCACATGCCATTAGAGGCACTTGACTTCTTGCAGGAAACTGCAAATTTAAGTCATGGTGGGAAAGGAATTTCACCAGGGGACCTAGGCCCTTTGTGCTGGGAAGTGACTTTAAGTTTCCTGACGTTGCCGTGAATTTGGAAAGAAAACATATGGAAACCAGATGACAGCCTTCACAAACTGCCAAACAGATTTTGTGCGGTTTTAGAGCACGCATACTCGAGGGAGTGTCCACAGCAACTCAGTGGTCCCGATGGCTAACATTTGTTCTGAATCCTTATGCAGAAGAACTGAGACACGATCGTTCATCTGTCTCATGTTTCCATTCAGGTGCACACTTCCCGGCCGTGCTAGAAAAACAGATGTTGCTAACAAATATGTTTTAAAGGAAGGAAAAATAATGGGAGGGAAGGAGAGAGAGAGGGAAGGAGGGAGGGAGGGAGACTACTCAAGCGGATCGGAAGTTTGGATGCTCTCTCCTGGAGAGCCTCAGTGGGCAATGCAGATGCGCTGGCTGCAGCAATCGCTCCTTGGAGCATAGGGTCTTTATGGAAACTATACACTACACTGCAAATGAAATCTGTTTTCTTATTAGTCTCCACAGTGGAATAATAAATGGCAGAATTCAGAGTATCTAGAGACCAGTGGCTACATTTTGATTTTCCAGCTTTTGCAACCTCCGTGCGCAAACAAACTCTTCAAAACAAATGCAAATTTGGCAGTTCATGCAACAGCGAAAGCCACTTGGGGGGATTAAAGGCTGATGTACTATCAGCTGAAAAAATGAGTAACCCTGAAACACAGAACTAGAGCTCCAACATTTGTATATTGATCCTCGATATACTAGCGCTGTAAGTAGATTCTGAAGGACACCAATTCCTTATTTTTAAGCCTGCTAAGTAGGAGGAGGCTGAATAGATTTGACTGTTTACATGTTGTGAATCCCATTTTCAAAACCAGACCCCGAGTTTTAGAAGCAGAGTTTGTGGCATACAAGATGCCCAATTCCATTATTAAAATTGATACCAACACTACCAAAGCCTTTGAGGTCTTATTAAAAATTAAGCCTGAAGTATTTTATTTATATTTTGATGCTTGCTTTAGAGGAAAGATTGACTGCACAATGTGATGCATTTGTATGTATTCATCCCATCTCTGTACCCCCAAAGGCTAGCTTTCTGAATCTTAACCCAATTTAATCTCAATCCAAAATCTTAATCCAAAGGAGTATTTATTCTTCATTTTTAATAAGGGATGGCCCACCTGCTCATCAGAATGAGAATGTATAGCTGCCAATGTACTTAAAAACACTGTTTCAGAAACTAAATAAAAACTTAAGCAACAGAAACTTGAATCCCATTCAAATCAGCCTCTCTCCTTTGAGACATACTGTTTGCCTAGCAAGACGACCAAAAAAAAAAGGAAAACCTTTTTATTCTGCACATTGTGCCTTAAAATATTGTTATCTTTAAGACATTTTGTTCACTTCTTGAGAAAACCTTATCAGGGAGACACAGTATGTTATAAAGACTAAGTTGCCATGCACCCAAAACATGTGTGTGTGGGTGCATATCCACTGGCAGAACTAAAATAGATTAAAAATACTTCCACTTGGCCAAACAAAACTGGAATAGGGGCTGGTAATTATATGTGCATTCCAAGTAGACTACACACAGTGGGGGATTTAAAGCATTCATATAAATTATACCAATCAGCACAGAAAGAAGAAAAAAACAACACTGAGGACATCAAATATGACACTTCCCTATAACTGATACACACAAGTACTAAATCACGGCAAAATAGTACCTTAGAAAACAGGGACTGAAATGTCATCCTAAGATTAGTTCCATCTACAGCTTTGCTGCCTCTCTAAATGCATATGATCATCTTAATGATGTATTTTCAGGAGACATGATAAATCACTGAGTTAAAAGACCCCATGGAATGTGAAGACGTGGAGATTTTCTGTAGAAAAAAATATGTATTGCAAATGAACTGGAGTTTTACATTTGGAGTATTACAGTTTTTCTTGTTTGTGTGTGTGTTTGGTTTTGGTGTGTGTGCGTGTCTGTGGTTAAACATTGAGGTTCAACAGCTTCTGGGACGCGATAAGGAAACTGGTTTGTTAAACCCCATGCAACCGCCGCATGGGATAAATGACATGGGAAATGATGCGTCTGGAGTGCCTGACCTACATGCCAGGGAAGCCAGCATGACAATGTTTTGTTAGGAGATCTCCAGTCATGGCGCCTCGGGACAAGAGAATTAGAAAAAGAATTAGGATAATCTTTCCAGGCAGAAGATTTAAAGTCTGCTATAGTTATACTTGATCGATCCCCAAAAGATTGCCAAGAAGTGTGTATCTTAAAACTGCTGCTAATTAGGAGGTTTTAAGACACTGTTATAAAATACCTTCTGCTTGGCTTGTAAGGGAAACCATTTAGACTAGTAGTATAGAGAACAAAACAGTCATAAAATGTTATTTGTAGCTTCTATTATATTACCATTACACTATATTATCACCAGCATAGTTACATACCTAACATAAAACCATTTAATGAAACATTTGAACTTTCAGGAGACCTACCAGTAACCTGCTTGTTTTCAGCAATGGGATGACATTTGTTGTTTGCTGCAATGCAAACAATAATAATTACATATAGAGATGTTAATGAAGATGAAAACTAATATTTAGTGCTGCCGTCAGCTCATGACCATGCACATACTTCTACAGAATTTGGGATTACTAATTTAGAAGGAGTTTTTATTTTTATTTTTTACTAAAATGAAACTGTTCCATGCTGTATGGGATGCTTTTTAAGTTTACATTAGAAGCAGTAACAGACAAGTAGAAAGGCTGCTTGAGTGAACGCATGAAAGAGACTCAATTCAGCAATCTGAAGAACTCAACGTTCTTTTCATTCCTGTAAGAATGGAACAACCTTTAAAAAGTTTTCATGATCAATTTGCACTCAACGCATTACAGCTGTTTTGAAACATGTATTTGTAATACGTTGCATCTAAATGCAAGTTGTGATGTCTGAAAGTTATTATTTTTTTTTTAGCCTATGAAGATGGTTAATCTTGCCTGGCCAAATTGCATGACCTTCAGCTATTCCTTAAAGAGGAGCTAATGGAAGTTCATCCCAGTCAATTACTTGAGATGTCAACATGAAAGGTTAAAATAAATAAAGATGTTCCCTAATTTTCTCATGCTTTTGCTCCCCCTTGCCATTATTTGCACTTTTCTCCTTACTGCTTGCTTGTCTGGATTTCATTAACAAGCCAAAGGCTTCTGCTTTTCAACTCTGCCATCAAAATGCAAGTTTTGCAGGATGTTTATAGTTTTTGGTATTCATGCTACATGAAGTACCATTTACAACAATCAGATGTGAGAAAACATCCAGAAATAATATAGGTTGCCCCAAGAATTGATTTGTGTGGGGATGTGGAAAATGATTTATACTATTGTCTGTTTGTTTTCTTGCAATGGCTCACAGAAATGGCTTTCTTAAGACTTCTGTAAATGGAAAGAAATCGCAGGTTTAGGTAAACAGAATTATTCTTGATCACAATTCAATTACAATGCTCCATCTCTAACAAGCGAAAAGGGTGCAGACAGCAGGTCTGACTTGACTTTCCATTTGAAAGCTCAGCTACTCTGATGTCTTTATGTCTCTTTTTTTACATGTTTTCTCATGATAATTTAGGATTAGCAGCTCTGAGAATCAAACCCTAGAACAAAGTTTCTTGAGCTTAAATTTAATTCTGGCTTGATTCTCATCCAATGCCTTTGTACATTCGCCAACTGTGCCAAAAAAACATCACTGAGTGATCTTTTAGGCCTTGCAGATTTTTTTTTTCTTGTTGAAAAACAGAAAAAAGATTAGGAATTATGTGTCCTCAGCACATTTCAAAATATTTAACTAGATGTTTAATATTACAGGATTTATCCCTTTTGAGATCCGCTAAAGCGGTTGTGTTTTAATACTGCATCACTGAAATCACCTGGTGTATGAGAGGGACTGGGTCAGCTCTTGGTCACGAAGAATCAGTATGATTGACAAGCATTATTACAGCACACCAGCAACTTACAGGCACACCAGTTTGGCTTTAGAGACCACCAGAAAAAGAAAAGATAAAGCTCCTCAAACACTAAAGAGCAGCACGCAGACATATGAGATATTAGTCAACTCAAATATAACGACGTACCGACCACTGGACCATAGCTATGAAGTCTGGACAGACCTCTCTGCGTCACCCAGCTCATCGACGTGTCCTGCCTCTCTCCTGCTCCGTGCCTATTTCCCGCTATCACTCCCAGGGGTGATATTAGCATTAGAAATGTCACTGTGGGCGACAGCTTATTCCACTTTCACAGTGAAATACTCCTTATAGACTGTCTGCGTGCAAATAATGAGGGTGCAGTAAATTCCCTCTCTTACTGCACGCTCCCATTTGATCTCTGAAGCTTTTAGCTACAATATGGGAAATAAATAACCGGGAAGAGCCATCCCCTCCCCTCTGAGCAATGACTGGCCTGTCATTGAGAAATGACACGACACGGACCAAACTGCTCCCTCTGCAGCCTCTCTGGATGTTTAGCTCTACTAATGCCTCTGTACTCCCCCAAGAGCAATACCTGCTGCAGCGTGAGGTGGAGATGGGTTATGACAAATGTGAGACACCTTGATCCGGGTGCAGCTGGAGATGGGAAGGAGATTCAACAAGCAGGAGCTGGCAGTCTATCTGGAGAAACCTATTTCAAGTTGGATCAAGGCTGACCCTGCTCCCAGTGGTCATGCACTTCACCTCATAGCGTAGTGCAGAAGAACGTAAAAAAGCAGAGGCTGCTGGGTCTGCTAGCAGGAGACATTGTTATGTATTAGGGGGAGGCCACAGGAGAGAAATGGTGGAATTCAGAGGAACACTAGCTTTCTATGAAGAGAATTAATGCAAGAAAGCCAGGGGTTTAAAATAGCCTAATTGACCCAAGCATAATGTAGTTCACAGTCACATGGTGAAAGTCAGGCAGTATTTGAATGCCTCCTCATCATTTAATATAACATTTCTGGTAATAGAATATTTAAATCCTATTTTATCAAAATCTCATCACTCAAATGTAGGAGTCTTTTCCATTGCTGGAACATACAGTGTTATAAATTCATGAAGGTTGTAATTATGAGCAGCTTCAACACTGTAAATGTGTTTGGCGAAGATATTATGCTCCTTCTAAGACTTGAACAACTCTAGCACACAGTCAGAGTTACAGGGGTTTTGCTTTTCACGTGGCTTGCAAGCAGCAGACCGCTTCCTTGAACCTGAGATTCCCGTTCAGAGGGAAATGCCCTGTAGCAAGAGGCCACCCCAAAACCACTGCCACCGCTTACCCAGCAAGCCTGACAGAGGAACACTCCTCCTTCCTCAAGAAACTGGAAAAGTAGCATGTAAAAATCTTTAAATAAGAGATTTCTGTTTCATATCTGAATAGTTAGGTACTCTATTTCCCAGGATGCAAAGACTGATCACCCTTGGTGCAACTTTTGCTTCCTCAGACCTGTGCTGCGAGAAGCTTGGTAGCCTCAGCACCAGCCCTGCAAACTCTCCTCCCTCTCAGGAGGAGTGCTTTTCTTTCTTCCTTTCTTTTTCTTTCTTTCTTTCCTTCTTTCCTTCCTTTTTTTCCTTCTTTCCTTCTTTTTTTATTTTTATTTCTTTTTCTTTTTCTTTTTTTTTTTTTGATAGGCTTCTCTCTGCCCAGACCTAACCCTACAATATCCCTTCAGAGCCAGCACTGACCTGGCCACACTTCCAGGCAGGGCTTGGATCTACACCCACCATGGGGCTGCAAGGTCCCTCCCTGGCGACGCTCCTTGGTGGCACCAGGAGTACACAGGATGCTTTGCTCAGAGATGGAAATCTGAGTACGGCCTGCAATGCTGCAGAAGGCAACGCTTGTTTCAGGTCCCCCTGTGCCTGGGGTTGCTCACACACTATAACCTATAGAAATAGTGAGTGCACATAACGGCACATAGATTTCTCTCTGTAACACCTGGGTAATCTAAAAAAGATTCCATTTGGGCTTTGGGGCTGCTCTGGATTTACATTGTAAGAAAGGAGATGAAGCTCCTGTGACAGGGCTGGCTCTGAGCAGAAGGCTGCCATGTGGGGAAGCCGATTTGTGAAGCTGTGACAAAACCAATGCTGCTCCCTTTAGCCTCGTTTAGTTATTTCAGTGCCCTGGAAAACCAGTCTGGCTGCTGCCACTGCTACCACCAAAGGAATAAAAAAAAAAAAAAAAAAAGAAATGGCAGTGCCAAAGGCTGGGGTGACCATTTCCATGCACATCTGTCTTTTCTGTAGGAATACTGCTCTGCTCAGCCCCCCCAGGACTCTCTGTTCCTGCTCCCAGCTCCATCCCCTCTCTGTGGCATCCAGCCACTGCAATTCACCTGCAGTGTTGGGAAGCCTTGATCTGGCTCCAGTTTAGCATCTTCCCATAGAAGGGCACATGTATAGCATGTATAAATTGTCCTTCCATAGGGAAAACCGACCAAGAGGTTAAAGTCACCTGCAAAAAATTCAATGGTAAATCAGTGGCAGCACTGAGATTGCATTCACAGAGACTAAGATCAACCTCTGCTTTGCAGTTTGTGAACTTGAATTCTTCAAAGAAGTAGGCACCCATTTCTCCATGCTCCTGACTCATTCCCCATGACCCAGGCCAGGTGAGCTAGCCGGCGGGCTCTAGCTCTGTCACTGAGTGTTTCAAGGGGAGCATCACTTGGGAGCATCCTGGAGCTGCTCTCTGATTAATTCCTTTGCAAACAATAAATCTTCCCATTCCATCCAGCAGGTAAATCTCTCACTCTGTGCATGTTGTTGTATGCTGTGCAGCTTCTATACACTATGTGTGCACATCTTAGTACCCAGCTACCCAGCACTTTTTTTTTTTTTTAATAAAATAATAATAAAAAAAAGTACTCTCAAATCAACATTAACTCAGTCCCATTGGCTGTATCAGCGCATACCACAAAATAGTATTTCAATTCCTGCTAAGGCAACCAAGCTGATCCACAAGTTAGACACTTAAAACAACCCCTGTATTTGAGGGTACACAAGAACAAAAAATATACCTTTGCACACTAGCTGAGAAATTAGTGCCTGCTCTTTAGCACTACACAGCATGGTAAATTAGGCACATCTTCATAACCTATTTCATCAATTGTTCCTTCATGGTTATTAAGAACATATTTTTTTATACAATCCTAATGGCAAATTCCAACAATTTTCCAATTCTACAGCTGCTCTAAGACTACTGAAATCAGTGGCAATTCACACATGAGCAAGCCACAGTTGGACTGGGTCCTAAGCAGGTCCTTATTTTATAAGATTTGACTCACAGTTATCAGAAAGAACTATTTTTATCTGAAAATGCTCATTGCTAAGTAAACTGGGTATTGTGGGATTAGAATGATCATCCTACTAAAGTACCTAGTAAGCTTGATATGGTAAAAAAGTCAGAGGTGACCTCCCTTTCCATTCAGACCTTAACTTTTGCACACAAGTATCACGTATATAACTTTTCTGTTGCTACAGTCGATGGTAAAGTCTGTCATGAAACACAATGAAAAAATCACATTTAAGATCTGCAGAAGTAAAAGGCAGCACACATAAAAGCTACCGCAAAAGCTACTAGTTTTTTTTTTTTTTTTTTTTTTTCTTCACGGTCATGACTTCTAGGTTGCTTTCCAGCAGGATACAGCCTTAAAAGCCTTTTGTTCGCATTCTTTATTCTCTTCCTACTTGCAAACATTTAATATGAATGAAAGCCAACCAGCTACACAAAGAAGATAGCCAAAATGCTCAGATGCAAATAAAGGTTTGAGATAGATACTTTTTAATAATCAAAGCCAGCTTCTAGAGTTTCATACTTTAGAACCGAAAAGAAAAACCAAAACCTTTGGTATCTTAGCTATAGAAGATGGGCAAGGGGACAAAGGCTGACAAGTAAATGTTGAATCAAACAGAGCCCTTGGTTAATATTTATGTTCATGCTCTAGATAGTCTAACATAATTGATCAGATCTGCAGTTTTAAGACAAAATTCTGAACATGCTTTCTGCAATGTGTATTTTAGCTGAACAATGAGGTTTTGTTGAAATGAAAAATATTCCAGAGTTTGAGCATTTTGCTTATAGGAAGATGTCCACAAGTACTGAACTGTGGTCACTTCTCATCAGAGACACAGAGAGCGGAAAATTCAATCTAACAAGAACAACAAAATACCCAAACAACATGACCTTTTTGATTAAAAAAAGGAATGCTTTCACACAACTTAGCTTTCCCAAATTAAAGATGTCTGAAGTGTTTTTTTTTTCATCCCATTATAAAACAAATTCAGGAGCTTCAGAAGCTCTTGCTGTGGTGGATTTCAGGAACACACTAGAACAGTGGAAGGAACCTGGCACGGGGCAAGGCTGATGCACGGTGTTAAGGGCATGAAAAAATGGGTAAGCATTCCAGGAGGGCCATGCACATAGACCACAGCACATCCCTTGGTGATTTCTGAACCACTGATGCTGGGTCTAGGTGTGGAGTTAAGAAAGGCACATTCCCAAAGATGGGTGGAACATTGTCTAGCAGGATGAAAGGAGTCAGAAGAGAATAGGAAAGGTGGAGAAGGAGGTCTCAATTTAACCCTTTCTTTGTTGATCACTGTCTCCAGCCAGCCCTAAGCATAAGCAATGCAATTTTATTATACTACTAAAGTGACTCTTGGAAGGCTATTATACTGATAAACTTACCAGAACTAAATTCCAAAGGAAGAAGTGAAAGTTGTTATACTAACAAGACAAAAACCAACATAACCCACTGAGTTTTAGAAGCTGAAATCAATCGAAGTCTTTCTATTGACTTCAGTGAGAGCTGGATCAGGATTTAAAGAGATTACAGCTCTGAAGTTCATCTCTGTTGCAGTTCAGAATTTTTCTTTTGTTTCACATCACATTAAAGATTCAGCATCTCTCTTCCTAATGCTCTGAAATATAGTGTGATCTATAAGAGAACAGAAAACAGAACTCAAGGGGAAAAAAAACCCTCCTACACCTCATTAAGATCTAAAGTTTGTCCTTAATGTGCCTATGAACTCAAAATGAGTGTCTAAATGGAGACATTTTTTTCTGCTACAGGGTAAAGTGATTATAAATGTCTCTTTGTGCAAAAGCTTAGTGGTATTTTATGCAGCTGGCACTGCAGAGTTTGAAACAAATCCAAGAAAACAGATTGTATCTTTAAGGTTAGAAATCAAACTTTCCATTGCTAAAGTGCACATTTCCTGGTAACGGGCTAAGCTCTGACACCAGAAGCTATGCAAACGGGATCTCTGGTGCTATGTTAAGTGAAGTGTATTGCTGTCTTTATTCCCTATTGCCTTTTTATCTGTTCATTCCACTCCCAAACTATCATTAAATGGACATTTCAAAGTAATTTTTTTGCATTTTTCTATTCTTTTTTGTATTTCTGACTTTTTTTTTTTCCTAAATACCCATTTAGAAGTCTGCTATACATCATTTCCCTTAAGCTTTTTAGATTACATTTTCCTATACACCAGCAAATACCATAGGTGCCTTTGTCAATCAGCAAAGCCTTCAGTTTACAGGTAGCAATACCTTATGCTGCTAAACCTTAGCTACGGGGAACCTTGCACAAGAACAGAGAAAGCCCGCATCCACATACTGCCATTCTTCCCAGGCTTCAGCAGGCATTTCGATGCCAAGCACGTATTTTGTGCATGTACCTTCTAGCTGGAGTACCACACACAAGCCCTTCCAGGACTAGGGAGGAGGGACTGATCTGCAAGGGATCCTGAACTGGAGCTCACTCGCTGCCCCTCAAGCAACTCCCTCTCACTGCTTGGTGATGTGCAGGTTAAAAACAGCCTCTTGAGGTTCATTTGACTCCCACGCAATCCTGCAAGCCATGAGGGGGGCTGCTCTCTGCATGATGAACTACTCAACGACTGGCAGCTGTGTTCTAATTCGAGCTCCTGACTAGTCCTAATGAATAACCTCATGTACAGTACGGGCAGCAGAGGAAGGATTGGCCTCCTATTCCAAGCTAGAGGCAGATGAGAAAAATCCTATTTTTGCCTACAATTGGTGTTTGATCTTCCACAAGCAGCTCTGCTTCTAATAAAACTCCACACTCAATTGCGCTCAGTGGGGACACCATAGTGAAGAGCGAAGGCCATGGAAGATGCAGGCTTGGAGAATGGCAAATGAGTCTGTGAACCAGCTGGATTTATGACCCGCAGTTTGATCCAAAGAGGTTTGTGGCCAGTAATTCCTGTCGGTACTGTATAGTAGTGGCTTTTAGCTAGCTCTGTGCTACTTCTGCAGATGAGGGGAATCTATTCTTTCCAAGACGTGTGATTGCTGCCGAGAAACTTTGCCTGAGCTGTCATCTCACCTCTAGAACTTGCTCGGGTGTATCCTACACGGGTACAAAGCACATCCTCTATGTAGGCACATATAACAGAGACATCACACTTTTCCAGCACATTACTATTAGCATTCCTTACGTACTTGTAAGTGTGTGGGTTCGGATAACATATCATGTTAATACACAGCTCTGTGACTCCCATCAGCTTGGTGGGTACGGTCTGACCCAGCCACACAGACTGGACATGCTTGAGGCATGAACATCCTTGCAGAGTGCCGATCTCAGCACCTCCGCTCCCCTCACTTCAAACCAGCTCCATAAATTCTAGCTTCTCTGTGAATCACTATGGGAAAAACCAAGCAGCTTACATTTAAAGTTTACCCACTTGGCCTACAGAATAGGAAAGGTGAGTGCAAATATAGTGTATCTCCCTGTTGGCATAATTCAGAACTGCGATCTCTTGTCACTGATACCTGCTCAAACATGACCTTGACTCAGTCTCTGGCAGCCGGGTGCCGCTAATAGCTGATAGACAAACAGGCATATTTACTTCATGTTTACCTTTCCCTTTACCTCCGTTGCACCAGCTAATGCTGCAGAACCAGGCTCCCCGATTAGTTCTGCTGACTGCAGTAACCCTGTGGCCTTCGTTAAAGAAAAGCATTTCAAGAAACTGTATCCGTTCCATTTTCTATCATCAGTCCTTTGTGGAAGTTGAATTGAAAGCACCTCGGTGGTAAATCTACCTCTCCCAGAGGTAAAATGCAAAGAGCAGAGAATGATGTTTGTCAGTGGAGAGAAGAAGCGATTAAAGGACAGAGAGGGAGAGAACAGAGGAAGAAATGTTGCCTTTAAGAAGAAATTCTGGGGATAAATATTGAAATTCTTCATTTTCAAAGCGGCACCTTTATTTTGGTTTCTCCTTCAAGGAAACCAACAGCGCTAGTCCCAAAAGCAATAACATGAATTAGCCTGTTATCATTTGGCAATCAGAGACAGTACCCTGCTTACTGACAGTGGGAATTTCACTGTTCCTACTAATACATTTCAAACATCTGGATCTTCCTGTCATATTTACTATTTGCATAAGCTGATACACTCCTTTAAAAAAAAAGGAAAAAAGGGAAAGCGTTCTGGGGGGTAGCAAAGATTAAAGGAAGACTGTCAGTCTGGCTCTGCCTAGTTTTTATTTTCACTCAAATGAGTGGAGTGCGTATAAATAATGCCTTTGATTGCTTCAAAGATGGGGTTGGTGTCACCATGGCATTTGAATCATGGCACTTTCTCTTTGTATTGCTTCTGTCAGTCAGGAACAATATAGAACTTTTTTGTTAAAGAAGCCTTTAATTTCACATAGTAATTACCTATTTGATCAGACAAAAGGTGCTGTGAATGAAAGTCATTTAGTTGTTTGATGTGACTGAGACTGAGTGTTACTACAGCTGCGAGACTGTCAGAGAAAACACTAGTGGCTGATTAGATAAGCAGTCCTGTGCAGGGGGAGGAAGGGTGAAAATGGAACGAGGGGCAAAATCAACTTCTACCTGTTCTCAATACAGGGAAAATGAGAAGTCCCTGAGAATATAATTAACGTAATTACCAGAAGACGCAATTCCCATATAGCTTCATTGAGGTCAACTTTCCAGCCACTGAGTTGAATGCCTCCCCTCTCCCCCCACTTCATCAGAAAAGGCTGATTTACAAAGCAACTAATGATCTGGTGGAAACTTGCTGAACACCTGCTGCTGTGTCACACATGTATTCACGCAGCCTTAGAAATCATACTACAAGGACATGCAGAAGTATCATCTACTTAAGCCAATCTACCACTATTCAGACATTTTTTTCCTCTTTGAAATCAGAGATGTCTGTTTTGCCAAGAAGAGCCTTTTGGTACCTTCTGGGTTGCAGCAGTAATTCCAGGCTGTGCTGGGGATGATGTTGGTTTGTGGGGACTGAATCCAGCTGTTCTTCCCCAGGTGGATTGCATCTAAAATGTGGAAATCCATGATACTGAGCTGGACTTTCAACTCACTTAGACCTAAGCCCTGAAAATCTCTCTCTCAGGTTTGGTTTTGGCTCTAGCATGGACCCAGCTGCAGATAGGAGCAGGACTTGGATCTGCGTGTTCAGATCCTGTGCCCTACCCCAAAAGCAGCCGTCTACCTCTGAGCAGTCAGGCTGGGCTCATCCCTGATCTCTCTGAGGAATTATCAGGATTTTAGGGAGGGAAGGACCATCTTCTGGATGGGAAACTGATGAACCAGAGCCCACAGGATGAACTCACTCCCCTTTTATCTCTACTTCATGCAACAAAACCTCTACTCTGCAGTGCAGCAGCAGCACCTTTCCCTGTTACGTGCAGGAGGGCACATAAAGCACAGGGCTGGCGGCTTCAGCTCCCCAAAAGCTTTTTTCCTCTCCCTCCCATCCCCTGTGAGAGCAGCAAATGAAGGGGTTGCAATTTCCAGCAGTTCTCTATTGGTAAGTGTAAAACAGGAGCAGTTTGGGATGCAGGCTGTCTCATCCATGCTTGCTGTTGGCCTTTCTGCACTAGCTGGCTAGTGCCGAACATGTTTAAAACATTGACTGGAAATATTTTATTCTGTTGGATAACATATCAAACACCACAGGAATGAAACTTTCAAGGGCTTAGAAACTGTGCCTGCAGGTACTTGAGAGGTCTCGTGGACTCCTTCAGCAGCACAGCTGAAGAATCCCCAGGATGTGTTTTTTTTTCCCGTGTCTTTTAAGTGACTCAACACGAGTGACTCATGTAGCATGGAGGCTGAACACCTTGATTTCTCTTTCTACACACTCTCAAACAAGGCAGAAAGGTAGGCATTCAAAAGGAAAGCCCTCAGCTAGCTGACCTCAATTTAATGTTTCTCGGTGCATCCTAAATGTGGAAGGCTACTGGTGTGATGTGTGTAATGCTGGGGAAGGTGGGACCTCCAGTGAGGGGCCCCGCAGCCTCAACCAGCAGGTAGCACGAAGGAGGGCATGTCCTCAGCTCCATCCATGTGAGGAAGGCTGAAAATAGGAACCTGTCCGGCCTCCAGCTGGCATTGCTCAAAGCACTTGTCCATCATACACAATCCAAGGTGTTCTCACTGCCTTGTCCGTTACCTTTCCTTGGGTGGTGGCTCTGCTGGACCAAGTGTCCTCCAGACTGGTGAGTCTCAGGCTTCACGTTCACGCTCTCTAACCTCAGCTGGGAATTGCTTTTGAGGAGCTGCAACACTGTCTCCCATGAAACACTCCAGAGCTACAGAATCTCACAAAGGCAAAGCCAACGCCATGGCAGGAACAGTTCTCTAAAAAAAGCAAATGGACCCCTTATTTCTTTTTAAAGCTTGCTCTCAAAACCTAATTTCACAGCATGATCAGTTACTGCAGTGGAATTACTTGCCTTCTTATTTGAATAGCATAAAAATGAACATATTAACAAATCATACTCATAAAATTCACCGGACAACACAATGGAAAAAAATTACACTGCATGAAGAACTAGGTTACAGAAGTTACATCAGCATTTGAATCAGATGTAATATGCATCAACCCGGAGAGCCTGTATATAGAATTAAAGAAATCATTTAATTTTAAAGTAATATTTTATTCAATGCATCCCTCAGTGCATGTAACTGCTAAATGAAATGCACTGCATGCTCTGCAAACACATCATCACCTTGTAAATGAAATACCCACGATATTAAAACCAATATAACATTTATTAAAGCCATTATGCAAAGAACAAGGTTGGATACTTGAACTGCTGAACACAAGCACTAGTTCTGGCCTCTCGAATGTACACGAACTAAGCAGCTTGTGCCTCTGAAACAATAAATGGAGAAGCCTTTCCTACGGGTGAGAGTTCATTCCAGCTGGAAAGAAATCAACTTTTCCTTCCCCAGGATGAGTAACGAAATGTGCTGCAGCATCAGGCAGAGAACTGTGCAAGATCAGAGGTGCCACTGGCTCTGATGAGCAGCATTACTGCCCCAGTGTAGGGCACCAAGGTGGCTGGTTTGTTCCACATGAGGTCACTGTAAGAGCATGTTAAATCCTCCACAAAGCTGAGCTATCTGGTTTGATATTGTTTCTTCCCTCTAGACTAATAGTAAAGTTTAATAGTAACGTCTTTCAGGATCAGAATGTGACCTGTTTTCTCAGCAAGGCAGAGGCTGGAGTGCAGAGAGGATTTGGTCTCTCTGCCTTACAGATCTCCTGTGATGGCCAAGGGATATTATAATCCCCAGACTGAAAGAAAAGGAATTATTTATCTGAGAGTCCCAGAGTGGGTTAAGGAGAGGCTGCATGCAGGAGGGAACAGCATGATGAACCCCAGAAGGCCAATGCTGCCTTCTCAGGAGAGGGCATGTGGCTGAAGCATTTCTGTGTGTCTCTAGACATCTTTCCGCATCCCTGCAGAGCATCCTTGCTGGCTAGTCCCTCCACATATTTTCAAGACTTTTGGCAAGTTTTTCAATCCATGCACCTTTACCATCTTCCTTTTTCAAAACGAAGTGTTGTACTACTAATTAATCTGTAGGGGATAGGTCTGACTGCTTTAAAAGCACAGCTCTATTGTGTATGTTTGAAGCATATTTTTAAAGGAAAATCTCAGAATTTTACTTTATACTATCATTTCATTCTAGCCTATGACATTTTCAGCTTTGCACAAAGGATGTCTCTCTGCAGAACGCTAGCAGTTCAGCTGAGTTACACATTATAAAACCCTTCTATTTGCCTTCGAGCCTGTTCAAAACGAATTCTGGTTAGGATATGTGAATGTAAAATGCTCTTGTTTCCTAATGAAGCACTTTGAAATGCACTGTAGGAGAAGCTTGATTTTACCCTTCCATGGACACAAAGAGGAGTTCTTGCTTTTAAGTGTTCTATCCTGAAAGATGAATTCACATGAGCCACATAGAGCTCAGGCTGTAAGAAAGGCAAATACAAACTCTCTTCCCCATCCCTTTCAACAAATCTCAGTCTAGAACAGAGAGAAACGAAACATACATTCAGCAGAAAGGGATTAAGAGACAGAGGGGAAAATCCTTTTAAATACTAATATCCACTGAAATTAATCTCCAATCACATCACAAGTGAGGCAGGTCCTTGACAAACAAAGAAAAAACAATCTCCCCCCATCTAAGCATACTCCATGCTGCCAGCCCTACATCTTCCCCCAGCCAAAGTCACAGAAATCTATGCATTCCAAGACAAAACTTATTAGCACAACCCAATGCAAGCTGTGATTTCAGTTCATAGGCATTATACGCCGTGCTCCACGTATGAGGTTGTCAGCACTTGGTTATCAGAAAGAGCTAAACAGATGCAAACCCAATCACGGTCACTTCTAAAAGCAAGGTAAACCTGGCATCTCAGCATTTATTATAAACTGGTGAGGGACCTAATGAGACCAAACAGTTTGGAGAGACTTCACACTAGGATTTGTACCTGTTTTTGTATGCATCTGGCAGCAGCTGAAATGGAAAGGTGGATGTCCTGCAAGGAAGCCTGCTTGCTGTGCAGCTCACGTTTGAAAACTACCCATGCCTGTGTTTGAACTGCCCTTCTGGCATGTTATCATACACTGGATCAGCAGCACTACTCTGTCTGGGAGCTGCCAAATTTTTTTTTTAAATAAATGAAAGCACACATTGGTGCCAACCTCATACAATTTCCTATCAACTTCGTACAACCCCACATGGGACCCAGTCCTCCAGCACCTGCATGCTCTGCTTCAGTGAGGCAGGACAACCATGGGGGGCAGGACCACGTACTCCCAACCATCCTTACGTGCAATCCAGTGACAGTTCTGTATTTTGCAGCAAAACCAAGTGACTGAATTAAAACATTCGAGAACACAAGCTTGAATTTAAATACTCCATGGATAAAAGTATTAAATCTTTTGACTTTCAAATATCTGAGCATTGGAAAATTATGTAGGAGAAAACATGCCTGGACTGACTTTTTCAATAGCACCACCATCAACTGCTCACTTTCATGAGTCACACACATTGTCCTGACATGCTGTAGACTTTCCGGTCAGATGTTTTTAACCCTGACCAAGAGAATACCATGACATTTCATATGGTGACGTGCTGATAAAAGCTCTCCCACGCTTAATTCTGTAAACAGGTATAGCTGCTAATTAATGAATTAAAGAGGAGTAAGAAACCATTGGCAAGAATGGAGCCTTGGCCCCAAAACTCCCCTGAGTAATGTCCAATCAAGTGAACAAAGCCCTGTTAGCACCCACAGGCAGGTGCAGTCAAAGCAGCCACTGAAGAAAACCAGTGTTTTCCCAATATTCACATTTTTCCTCTCCGTTTCCCAGCTACTAAGAATTTTTAAAATCCTTTTGCTTTACCAGCACACAGCTGATATCATTACATATGCACAACAGCACCACACATCAGGCATGAAAACAAGGAGTTAAAGGTCAAACAGCACCTCTCCAACGACAGCACGCATCCGAGCGGTGCTATCTTCTCCTAACCTCCTGCCATCCAAACACGGCAACATGTTCAAAACATAGCGAAGCCGTGAACGCGGCAAGCTGTTCAAATACGCCTTGGCTGCAGATAAATCTTAAGGAAATTAAAGAGTGTGTTTGGATTCAAGTAGAGCTTTCAGCGTTTCCATGCAGGAGGGAGCGGGACAAAGTTATGAGATGGTACGGAAATCATTGTGCGGTGGCAGGGAATACACACTTCTTGCTTCGATGCAAGCAGTAAAGTGTTAAAAGAGAAGTATGAAAGCTGTAACCATGCTGGGTAGAACAAGGAAAAATTACTCTTTCGATCATACTGCAGGTTGTCTAGTTTTTATGCGATGATATTCCTGTTTAGTTTAGAGCTACTGTTTTGCATATGAGGATTTCAAAAGTGCTATTAAAGCTTTATTGTAAACATCAAAAGCAGCACTGTTAGTCCAGCCCTGGACTTCTGAACATTTTTAAGTACTATACTCTCACCAAGAAGAAAGTGGTTGCATTTTTACTATACATAGTTCAGAAACCTTAGGCTGAATGAATTTGAGAGTTACCAGTTAATATTTCAGGAGCACAACACAACTATGTTCTAAAGAACAGCTCTTGAGAAACGGGGCTTTTCCTTTATCTGCAGAAAAGCAATGGAAAACAGAAAAAAAATGTGTAAAAAATAGAATCTTAATAATTTCAGCCAAAACACTGTCAGATTTTGAACACTCAGACCTCTGTTCATTATGAAAAATACATCAATAACGACGATAATGTGAATGTGAAACACAAACTAAGTTTCAATTTGGTTTAATTTTATTTTTAAAACTAGATTTGATGAAAATTTCCTGTAAGCTCTGCTTAAAAGTTACCACCATCAATACCTTAACGGCTCCAGAGCAAACAGAAAACAAGTAAGGCAGTGGGGGATTACACTAGGGGATTTGGTTCAGTTCTCAAATACACGCTGGATTTCCCTTTTGACTTTTTTCAAGTCATTTAGCCTCTCTCAGCATCAACAGCATTTGTGTCTGCAATTCAATTGTGAACTGAAGTCTGAAACCACGTACTACTAAATATCTGAGAACAAAAGTCAGGTAGCTAAAACTATAGATTCAACCACAAATCAATTTGCAAGTAAGAACTGGAGCCATAGGAAGAGAGGCTGGACCTCAAACTTGTTAGAAAATTCCCTGCTTAATTTCTATCAATTCCTCATTTTACATTTTACCAGGTGTCAGCCATAATTCAGCTGCAATTGGTTTTGTGTACTTGTATTATGAATACGCTACGCACCGTTTACTACTCAAGAGCAGTAAGAGCTACTTGGATTTATACAACATTTTAGCATATCTAGTGCTTCAAAGAGCTTAAGAAAAGGAGATAACTCACCAGGACGGCAAGCCAACCTATCCATTACAAAATAAATAAATCAGTTTTAAGTTCAGACTTCAAAAGGGAAACAGGAGATGCCCCACGAAAATCTCGGTAGGTGGAGGTTTCCACAGAGCAAGAGCTGAGCGGCTGCTGCTGCAGCATCCCTGGGTGACGCATCATGGTCCTTGCCCAGCGTAGATTAATGAACAGCGGGAATGGAAATGCTAATAATTAAGAAAAGGTTAAAATGTTCACACTGTGTGAGAACGATGCATAAAAGGATACAACTGCTAAAAATCACTGCAGCAATGCATTTTTTTTTTCCTTTTTTTTTTTTTTTTTTTCCAAGAAACTCAATTCCAACTGGGAATATATTAAGACAAGAAGAAAGGAAACCTCAGAGGAGAAAACCAATGCAAAACAGCCAGCGAAAGCCAGTCAGCTCTGTGGCATGAGGCACTATGCACATTATAAACTAAAATTCTATTCTGAACTAAAAGCCATTTGAAAAACAAGTTCAGGGAAACATCCAGACACGAAAAACCCAGAAATTACTGCCTGAAAATTATTATTTTTCTTTAAAAATAGACACTTATCCACATGAACAGTTTGTGTTCAAAGCAGTATTTGTCCATTAAAACTCTCCTACTCCGGCTGTAATGCAGACTAAGAAACTTAGGGCCAAATTTTCAAGGCATGCATTTAGTACAACTGCTTATTCCATCATCCCATTAAACACTCAAGTGATAAACTCTGCATCAATCTAAGCAGTTGCTTGTGTTTTCACTGACCACATTTCCCTGCCCATCATGTAGGTTTTGTGCAAAGCTTCACACACAAATTTCCACAAGATCTAGCATGCCAAGATTTGAAAATTTGCTCTTGGCATTTTTTTTAAACCCCACTCTCCCTCAAAAACAAAACAAAACAAAACAAAAAAACCCCTGTAATGTATGTAACTGCATAGTAAGGAAACTAAACCTTGCAAAGAACAATTATTTTGAGGAATCTGTGAGGACAATAATACACAGGAGATTCCTCTTGCTTGTCTGGGTTAAGGGTGGCCCAACTCCATCATTTAACAGGGGTGCATTTGTCAAAGCCTTTGTTGTCAGGGAGGAGCATTGGTCCTGCTGCCCATGGAACAGACCCTCTTCCTTCCTTCACAGCTGACACAGAGATCAAGGTCTTGGTGAGTATGTGATAAATGCTCCTTTACACCCCGAAGGTCAGGAGACCTTTCTGCTGCTTCTGAGCAAGCACTTCAAAAGCAACAGCAATAGCCTTGGGCTCATCTGCCTTTAGCAATAGCTGACCAGGGCTGACACACAACCTCGCCTCAAGGGTCTCTGCTCTGGACAGGCTGGAAGCCCTTTTTCTTCTGTGTATGTCATGGTTTTGTTATTATTGTCCATTTGAAAGGTTATTTGAAAATGGAAGATAAAATTACCCAATAGTGATATCCCACAAACTGTCAGGTCAAAGCCCCAGCTTTGATCTCTCTCCTGCACTTGATAGTCTTGGCCTGCTGAAAGAATGAAGCCGTGGATCCTCAGACAGCCCATGTTGCCCCTCCATCGCCCAGGGGTTCCTCCTGGAAGCCCTGTACTGGTGACCCAGTCCGGTCCCATCCCTTCTGGGCTCACTAGGGCTGGCGCTAATACATCCCAAGGCACAGCCACATCCTGACATGGTCCTCCATTCACCATGTCTTGCTACCACACTCTCAGACGCATGGTTTACACAAACAATTACATCAAATCCATCCTAGTTTATAACATATATTCAGAAATTGCTTTTGCTATGCGTACAGAGTTCACTATGTGCTGGCTGTTAAAACACTCGTACAGATCACTAACTGCAAATTATACCTGACTTTCCATCTTCTCCTAGGCCATCCACTAGTACCTGGGACCTTGGCAAGTCCATTAATTCATCTGAACCTCAATTTACCTATAGGTTGAATTGGTATACTTATTTGCTGTAGAGTCCTTCAGAATTGCTTTATGAAAAGGTTATATATAATGGAAAGTGACCATGAATTGCAAATAGAAAACTATGGTTCCATCTATTAACAGCCCCTCTGGCAGGCTTTACAGCTTCTCTGAAATCTCAACAACAAGATGCTACAAGAATGCAGAATATTGGCAAAGCCTCATCAATTGTCCACTACATAGGTACTTGCAAGTCGAATTTATGGCACTACCTAAACCACACAAGGAATGAATGTATAAGGTGTACCACGCATGCATACTACATATGTCAAGAGAATTAATAAATACAAGATAGCTTACTTCAAAAATTCAGCAGTCACATTCACTTTCTGCTCCCCAAGAACTGCTTTTGCAACATGATGTAAGGGAAGAGCTTGCTATCACTAGTCAAGAGGTAGCATAAGGAATAGTGATGACCCTTCTTCAAACAAGCAAATCAGGATTTTATCTTGTCTTGACCATCATTTTCAAATACTTCTCTGAGATTAAATGATTATCTCATAATTTTATTTTTACAGAGAGTTAATTTCCACTTTCATAGCAATTATTATTTGCAAATCCCTAGACTCGAACACAGAAACCAGCACACAAATTTTCCTCGAAGACAACATTAGCATTATAGCAGAGAACACCTAAAAGGAAAGCAGTGCCTGTAGAATATGGATAGTTCCCACCTGTCCAAGGGATTCTGTTAGCAACTGGTTTCGTAATCACCACAAATTCATTCTCCCTTTGCTTGCTGCAATTACGCTATTGAAACCTGCAGGTCTTTTTTTCCTTCTCCCCTTCCCTTACTCTGAACAGAATTCGTTTTTAATGTCTACTGCAGAAGGCCAATATGATACAAAAACCCAAAACATTTCACTACTCATACACTCTTATTCATAATATCACATCAAATTGCTGAAGTAGTACCATATGGCGCTTGAGCACCAAGCCAGAACAAGTTGTTCAGCTTGTCATAATCTCAAAAGCTGCATGAAACTTAAATAATTTCTCTATGAAGTGGAAGATCTTTGGGTTTAATATAACTCATCAGAAATGGCTTCTGCATTTTCCTCCTATTATTTCCCATGTTTTCTCTGATTCACATTCCATTTTCCAGTGCAAGCTATCAGTTTAAGTGGCTACAACTACAGGGCTGAAAGGCTCTAAAAACATCCTGTCCATACTTTCTTCTTGATCATTCATCATCAATTTGAATGAATAAACAACTTTCTCAATCACATAGATATATAATTATAAATTAAAAAAAAAAAAAATCAACCAGAAGGGCTGAATGAAAAAGATTAATGAAATCTCCCACACTTAGATTCGATCCTTAAAGCAATACCCTCAGCTGCAAAATGTCCACACTTCCACCCACACTGTCCTGTAAGAAAATACAGCAACCTCTCAAGAATATTGTAACTGGGACATTTAACTGGTCTTTAAGTCCAAGGAGCGATGACAATGGGAATTCTCAAGGTTTCATCATAGACTGTATTTACATGCTCAATTCCCATAGACATCGCAAGTCCACTCAATTTTTATTACTATTATTTTTCAATATTTCTTACGCTTATACATGTAAAGAAAGATTTGGAATGAAGTACGAATGGAGACTGTAAGTGCAAGAAATAGAGACTTGGCTGACCTCACAGCTCTCAGGGACTACGACCGACTCTTGGTTCTGAATGGCTGAGCAGCAGGATCGATGCTATCTGAGATGGAGAATGCACAGAGGGAAATGTTCCCAGGACTGCACAACAGCAAAAATGAAAGCGTGAAGGCAGAAGCAGATATGACCACCAAATGGAGGAACAGGAGACAAGTCCAGCACAGGGAATGTCAGAATTTATTGAAGAGGGAGGCAGGAATGTAGGCTACAGCATTGCTCTGTAGGGGAGGAAAGCATTGCAGAACAGCTCAGAGGGAAAGGTCATTTTAGCAGCTGCTTAATCAATTGAAGAATGAATGGACAGCACCAAATCAAGCAGAATTTCCTAGTCTTTCTTAGCATATATGTTCAAGGCTGTTTCACAGATGGGGTTGGGATAGGCAAGAACTGGTGCTGAGAACCATAAACTGGCACATGTATTCCAGACTGCTACTACACAGCCTTTTGCTTAAAAATAAAATATAATTGGGACTTGTCTTCTGGAGCTAGCATGCATTGGGAGTTTCCAGAAAAACATTTCTATAATGGTTACATATGTGATTGTTCTTTTTTTTTTTTTTTTCTTCTTCCCCCCCCCCAGCTATATGGAGAAAAAGCTACTTGTCACCAGCCCAAAGGGAAAAGCATTTGGCTGCATGGGGGGAAAGACAGGACTTGTTACATCTGTGGCTTCACAGAAGGAAAGGAAGAGCTCTTTAAAAAGGCAAAGCATGCAGAATGTATCTAGGCTCTATAAGTGAAAGGAATCAGTCCTCCCCAATGGAAAGATGTGAAAATTAACTAAACCCCTCAGTTGCTATGCACATGAGATTGGCTACCACCAGGCAGAAGCAGCCTGGTGATGCTGGCCACAAAGCTGGGACAGCAAAACCTGCTGGAACCAGACTGAGACCAGAACCAAGGCGTGACCTGGTGTCCCCTGGACAGAGGAAATGGTGCTGGATGCTCAGCTTCAGAGACGGTTTTTTTTTTTTTTTTTCCCTTGGCCTGGCCCAGGTGGGTTTGGGCAGCTGATGAGCCAGAGGGGGCTCATCCCTGTCCACAGAGGTCTGCATCAGCCCATGTTACTGGGAGGAACTGGGAGGGTGTTGGAATTGCTCCACAGATACTCCAAGCTGCTATGCTTTTTCTTTCAAGGGCTTTTACCTTTAAAGATCTAAAACAGTATAAAAAGACAAGAACCACCATTGCTACCTTCTGTTTTTCTTTATCCTAAGGGTGTATCACCTGACAGCACAGTAGTGGAAAATGGTCCTGAGCATCAGAGATCCGCACATTAAAGGAATCTGGGCATAAGACAGGATTTGTTAACGCACCCAGATATCCGATTCCCATCAGCCCATAAGGGAATCTAAATCAACAAGGATTGACTCTGTGCTTTGCCCGACGCTGCCCCGCAGACCGCCTGAGGTACAGATGTAGCTTCCATCATCGCAGTGCTCCTGACACAAAGGAACACAGGAACGTATTTGTCTTCCCATCCCCTGCAAGGTACAAGGTACTTTGTGTGCCTGTCTGGGCAGTGCAGGTGAGCGCTGAGATGGAGTCAGGCAGGCTGCATCTCCGCTGCCTTTGAATGCAGGGGCAAGCTCTGCCTCTGCTCCATGCTCGGTGAACAAACCCTGCTCTGGGTGAGGGTTTTGGGGCAGCTATCAGAGAAGTAAGTATAATGTTGTGTAAAGAACGAGGGGAAGGCTGCAGCAAAACAGCGGGTCCACCTACAGTCCCACTCTGGGCTACCTTTTCCTACCTTCCCAACAGCCTGGCCCTGGTTTCTTCTATTTGTGTCTCTTAATAAATATAGCAGCTCCAAGACATATATATTTAAATCTGTACAGAGTAAAAAGCAGAAAGCAGAATAAAATATTTGATATGGACTGCTCTGATGAGCCTTGGTGCAGGGCTTCCACCAGCACAGCCCGAAGGCAGTATTCCGAGCAGCGCACAGAAATGCAGAGCCTGCCTTGCTTACAGCAGGTGTACTGGCTTCAAGAGCTCAGAAAACACAACATTTTGCATTATTTTAAATTATGTGTTGAAAGCACCTTATCCCAGAAAAGAAAAAGGGAAATGAAAAAGCTGTTGTGTGTAATTAGCAGCTCCCTTTGATGAATCCTTTCCAACACTACCGCCTTTGTGAGAATACTTTGCTTCTTGAGGAACAGTTTTGATGCAGTCAACATGGGCAGAACTTCAGAACAGGATTACCAGAGAAGATGAATTGTCAATTACAACATCCATTAACCAGGGTAGAAAACTCTCCCCAATCTGGGTTAACTCCTTAAATGCCCGATGCACAATCATAGTAAAGACTGATGGAGAGGGAAACTCAGGTTTTCCTTACTTCAAGATCATACCACTCAGCAGTTATTCTGTTCTTTCAACAATATACACACTCAGTGCTCTGTACTTATGAATACCCTCTATCCAATTAATACCCCATTAAGCCGCACGCCTGCCGTGACTTTATCCTCAGACCACTGTATGGTAGCTTTTAACTCCATAATACCCTGGCATTATTACAATATTAGACTACAAGGGATTGATCCAAAGCTCACTGAGGTTAATGAGGGCTCATTAAATTTTGAATTAGGCCCTAACTGCTCCGCAAATACAAAGTGAAGTGAAACAGTACGTGTCAGTTGCGATGACAGAGGGCATAGTAAACTTTAAGCTGTAATATTGAATGCTGATCATGACAAAAATAGGCAATAACGGGAGTGTGTGTGGAAAACAGCTAGGGGAGAGAATTACAATGATGTTACACCTCATATTAAGCAGCTTAGATTCACGCCTGTATAAATAGATATTGCCTGGTCTGACTCTGATATGATTTTGTCATCATATGCTCAGACATAGCATAATATTGACACTACAGCTTTCCTTTAGATTTTAGTCTTGAGTTTCAGTTTGAGAGTATGATACTAGAGGCTTGAAATCAGTATGACTCCTTCCCTAATTACTGATTAATCAAGAGCTAAGGTTGCTTACATAAAGAGTCGTGGGGAGAAGGAGGAAGTCTCATTAGGAACAAGAGGTTAAAAAAAAAAAAGGAGGGGGACATTTTAACAACTGGATGGATGGATACAGAAAGAAGAAAAGAGCTGATTTCCTAATAGCATGTTATACCTGAATGTTAAATTCTGTATTCATGTCTAATTAAAAAATTATAAGAAAACATTTTAATACTTGCAGATACTGTGGGTTATGGTTCAAAAGGAATAATAGAAAGCTTTTTTTGTCTTTTAATGACTTCAGAAATACATATATGTTGTGTCACTCTGTCCCTTAGGTGCTCAAAAGGCACAGCAGCTGTTTCATAAATTTTGAATTGCCTTTTCCTCTAGCATACAAAAATCTGTACCATAAACATAACGCTGTCTGAAAAATACTCAGTAAACCTAGACAGTTGTTGGAAATGCTTCCTCCAATATTTAAATTCCTCTCTTAACAGGAGTTTCCCTGCAAAAACAGATGCTAACGAATAGTGTTTTTGCCATCAAGCTGAATGCGAAAGCTTTGGTGCATTATTTCTTTTTCTTTTTTCTTTTTTTTTTTTTTTTCATGGAGACAATAGAGGGTGCATTTCCCATCACTGAAAGAAAACTGCCACCTTGCTTCTCAATTGTTTGCTTTCAAATAATAAATAACAGCTATAATCTTCCGTTAAAGATTTATGTTCTGATGATGTCTGATGTTTCCACTCTAATTTCTTTTTGTTAGATGCAGCTGAATGCTATTTACTGGTAAGTAAATTGTGTCATCATTTCACTACAAACCACACCACTGAAAACGTTAAGATGGCCAAACATTTATTTTTGCTTTCCAACTAGCTGAAATCCCTAAAGAGAGTTGCGGAATAACCAGCAACACTTTTTAGTTAGGATCCTTAATCTTAATTCCTTTCCCTCTCTCACCTAATACGCTTCCTTCCAGTACTGTTACTTCTGAAATAACTCCAAATAGCTTACAGTGTGTGCAGAAACACCGCCTTTTAGCTGCCACAGTTTCAACAGTGGCTTGGAAATACAGCAGATCTGCCATTTTCCCTGAATTGCTTGAGCAGGGCACCACAGCGAGCTGCAGCTTCACTGCTTCCCACAGAGGGGCTGGAGGACCACGTGTGGCCAATTACTCCAACAGGGAAAGTACTGGCCCCATATACAACCTTCTCACAGTGTCACCCATGCCTTTCGTTTCATAGGCAAAAACAACAAGCCTGCCCAGCATTTCTTCTGCCTTAAACCACCCCACTTCTTATGACAATAAAATTAGCTACTTTGCTTAAGTAAATGTTACAGCTCACAAAGCCTCAGAGCACAAATCAAGTAAGTCAACTGCAAAACAGCCCAGCAGGGCTGTAAAACCAAGTACAGGTGCAAACACCTCCTCAGGTCATTTAATATTTTGATTAAAATGAGCAGAGATTGCAAGTGAATAATGGCTGGAAGGTGAACTGTCCCTGTGATGCCTGCCAGCACTACAGCATTTAAAGCGCTGTTAATGTTTCCAGTATAAACTTTCAGTTTTGTGGGTTTATAACACAAGTCATTGAAGCTTTGTGCTGGTCTCCAAAACCCAACGCCCAAAGCAGAAATGCTCTGGTGAAGCTTTGCAGGGGGAGGCCATGCCCTGACGGTTTGTTTTGGCAAGACCAAACATACTGAGTGACTTTCTTTTTTACTTCTAGATGTTATGTATAATCCAAAATATATATCCCCCAAATCATGCATAGAGCTGAAGAAGGGAGAAGACCCTTTACACACATTTATGAAAAGTGCTCTAAAGCATTCTCTCACTGGAATCACAGCCTGCACCAAAGCACAGCCCCATCGCACACGGGGCTCCCACCGTCTCATACACAAGATGTGATCGGTCACTGGCAGGATGGCACCAGGGGTGTGCAAGGCTACGTCCATGCTCAGCAGTCCCTTGTCAATATTAAATAATGCCAAGGCCTTGTTTTCAGTTTCTACCCGCTCATTAGCTAGCTTGCTCTCTTTCACATGAGACATTTAAGTTTTGGCCAGAGCAACTTTGCTCTCCCCTCCAGCCTCTTGTAGCTGAACCCTGAACACCCTCTGCACATTCACTCACCTTGAAGCCCTCTGCCAGCATCTCTCCCTCATCCTTAATGAAGGACAAACAGTCCCTGATCTTCCTAGAGGCTTTTTCTGCAGAATATACACTGTTTAGGTCAGCCGTAGTCAAGCACACCTCATTCCTCCCCTGAGAGGAGGACTATATCTGTTGCACCTGCAGCCAATCCTTGTCCAAGGCTGAGCTCAGTCTGAAAGGCAACTGCAGGGGCTTTCAGGGGATGCACAAGTTTCTCGTGGTTTGTGGGGGGGTGGGGGAAAGAAATTCATATTTCTTTAACTAGTACCAAAAATATGAAACCGAGTCCCCAAAGTATGAAAGTCGAGGTCTACTGGCTAGCTTTTCAGGGCAGGCTCCTGGCTTGGTGTCTGCTAGACAGAAAGGAATATACTTGCATAGCATATGCGAGGCTTGGAGAGGTGTGTACATCTGGAAGCATGGCCTCTGTATGCCTGCAATCCGTGAACAGAAATGTGAATAACATAGGGACTGTCAGGAAAACTATAGGCATGGCCAAAGAGGTTGCTGCTGCATAACGCTCAATGGTTGGTCTTAATCCAGTAAGGCACTACTCGTGTCCTCAGCTTTCAGTCACTAAATAGACTCAGAAGAGACATTGCAACTATGTAAAGGCTCAAATTTAGGCACGTACTTGAAATCTCTGCTGAACATTGGCCAAAATGTTCAGTACCATCTGCATATACCCAAACTGCCTTGGGCAAAATGTTTCCCTTAATATAATCCAAGGTTTTGTTTGTTTGTTTTTCAGTTGTCTAACTGTTCGGCTAGGAGGAAAATGTCCTTTAAATTAAGGAAATTAGCAGCAAATACGAATCTTATTAAAAATATGGTCATTATTAAAAATATGGTAACAGCAATAGAAAACAGAAATAGCAAAGAGATGAAGACTTTAACAAAACTGTGGTAAACTGCTGCACATCCACTCTTTGCTGCTCCCCAATCTAGGCATGGCTTACACCTCTCATCAGTCTGCATTAGACATAGCTGAGAAAGGATTTAGCCGGTGACACCTTTATCTCTGAAAATCTCAGCTGTTATAAATAAAACAATTAACTGCAGCAGTGAAAGCTTAAAATTAGCCCAAGAGTAA
Source organism: Netta rufina (assembly GCF_964035555.1). Classification (NCBI taxonomy): domain Eukaryota; kingdom Metazoa; phylum Chordata; class Aves; order Anseriformes; family Anatidae; genus Netta; species Netta rufina. The sequence continues at coordinate 12,889,040 of NC_140140.1, read as the reverse complement.
ATTCTCTAAAATTTTAAAAGCTGGCATCTTAAATTCCAGGGTGCTGAATTTAATTCTTCAGCGGTGCAGACTAGTGAGAACATATGCAATAGTAAGGAAAGAAAAAGTGTGGATTTTTTTTTTCTTCATATCTTATTCCAGCTTAAAACAGTGAATTTCAGCAACAGCTTATCTGTCAAGGTTACATCTGCACCATCATTCTGCAAATCCAAACTCACACCCACACAGCCCCCACTACGTCTTTGGGACTCCAATTCATCAAGGAAGCCTCGTCCCACAGTAACCTATTACTAATGCGGGTGATGAGTGTTAAATAATGAACTATTGAAGCAGAGAGGCAGATTGCAACTCCTTTGTTTGTGTCTTAGTTTTATCATTATTATTCTTTGGAAAAGGCATAAGCAAACCCAAATCATCTTCTTAGCAAATTAACCCACTGTTTGTGTGTACCCTCTGTCTTTACAGATTTTCAATAGCTTTCACGAGCTGTGTACATTAGCTCAGACTATGCCTTCCTGCCTTTGCCTCTACACATAATGACAGCCATACTGAGCGGCTATTACAGTTATTTCACTTTCTGTAGAGGATGGGGATGTAATGATATGTTGCAATATGTGCAATGGGGTATTACAGCTAAATACTCTTTGGAGTGATTGATGAACTATTTTGCAATATGGCTGGTACGACAGTTCAAGGCGAGGGGTACTTATCCTTCTGTGCTTCCTACTTTTTCTGTTCTCTAGGTGAACTCAGAGCAGGAGGTAAAAGGTAATGGCAAAATGGGGGTTGTGTAATCAACTGAGAGCAAGCAGGGAAAGAGAGCTGCTGCTTAGTCCCTGGATGGCAGTGGACAAGCACCTTTGCATCCCTGTACATTAGCAGACCAGATGTGCAGACCTTGCAGCTGAACTCAGACATGAAATACAGTGACTGAACATAGCCATCAAGAAAAGATTTCTGAATAGTCAGTAAAACCTGAATCCATTATGAGATTTTTCTAATAACCCAAGGACCAGCCCCTGTACGGAAAAGCAAAGACTGTATAGATATAAAATGCTTTTTTTTTTTTTTTTTTTTTTTTAGAGTAGCAGTTGGTGTTATGGTCACCAATAGCTATTAGTGTGGCCCTCTCTGCTGTACCCTGGAGATTCTGAATGACTGCAAAACAGATTAAAACATCATATGTGAGGTCAGACCAAAGGTCTGTTATCAGGCTACCCTTTCTGTTTCACTGACTGTACCCCAAATTTTCACTGTCTTTCACTCTTCATAACGTCTTAGTTTTCACGCTTGCAATATTAGTAGTTATGTTGCCTTTGCTTTTTAGGAATGTATGTAAGCACCTATCTGACCAGGATCTGTACCATTAGGTGACCACACATATACATGGCTGTAAGTTTTAAGACACAAAGTACCAAACACAACCACTGATTCTGTAACAATGGCATCTGAACAATCAACCAAAAACGTATCATCCTAGGATTTCACTTAAGTTTTATCAATGAATTTTGATGCTTCTGAAATTTTATGCTGATGCTTCCTGATCTGAATGGGAGCAGAGTCTCATTGCTGCCAATGGTGTTAGAGAACCTCAGGTTAAAAATTTGTACTTTTTTTTTTTTATTTTTTATTTTTTTAAAGCCATTGGGACTATATTGAAAATTTAACACTTCCAACTTGCATGGCATTTTAGGATTTGGTTTTATTTTATGATTTGGTGGGTCTTTTTCCCGCTTACATTACTATTCCCAAAGCGTTTTGGTAAATGGCAAAATCTCAGGGGAAGTTTTTTAAGCTGTATTGGGCAACGGGAGTTCCTTGATATTTGTCCGCAAAGTGTCAATCACCTTAAAACCCCAACCTCATTTTCAACAGTTCTCCTTGAGTAAGTAACAAGACTGGGCTGGCAAAATAGAATTCTTCAGTAACATACCAACATATTCAGAACCACAAGGCACCGAATTCCCCCTCAGTCTGGATCTGACTGCATAAATAAATAAGGCTCTTGCATTTCTTTCTGCTAGAAGATTGTATTATTCCATTCTGCAATTATGGAAAAATGCAGAGCACAGGCAAGATTTACTGTCTGAGTTTTTACTGCAAGACTTATGTCAGTAGAAAGGCATTTGTGCTCTTGGGAATCAAAGTGAGATTCACCCATTTGTGGCAGGTGTTTTAAGCACTCAGCCTAACAATCTACCCACGCATGGCACTACAGCAATTCAACGACTAAATTAAATCTCTGAATATTAAATTAATGATGGAAATCTAAAATATTAATATATTCTAATTGAATATTCTGAGATAAATTATCTGGGCATTCTCAGCAATTTGATTTTACTTTCATTTCTTAAGGAACTTTCAGCTGCATAAATACAGCTATTAAAGCAATTCAAAAAGGGAACATTTTCTGCTCAGACAAGAGAACTCTAAACACAAAGAATCTAAAAATTTCTTTCATATGATTGATTAAATCATAGAGCCCAAGACAGCTGAATCATTAAATGACTGCTTTCCTTCAGTCCCTCTGGCTTTAGCAAGGACAATATAAATTCCCCATGGGTCTGAATACAAGGAAATACAATATGTATAATTACAGTATAGGCTTGAATGCTGTTGTAAGAGAATTTCAAATGGAGCATTTATGCTGTAGCTGCACTTTTCAATCCATAATGCTGTGTGTGCGCATGCATGTAATGCCCATAAAGCACTGGGCATCTGCTTTCTTCGACCTAGATTCCCAAATGGAATACGCTGGTGTAGCCCCACCAGCTTTGGCAGAGATGCCTGAATTCACATCAGGATCTGGCTTGCTATTTCTGTGAAATGATGGGAGAGTTAAGGGTGACATCCAGTCTTCATATGCCAGCAAGAATACAAACAAAGGAATGTAGTTTGAAGAATATATATAGTGTGGTATGTATTTAGGAACCTGCTTTAAACTGCCTGCTTATAAAAAATTTCAAATGGAGGTGTCAAGAGTACGTTTTCCTTTCCCTGTTCATCCAAAGTGTGCAGATTCCTGCTTTGAATGCACACTCCAAAAGGACAGGTTCATACCAGAGCTGGGACCATGGCAACACCTGACCGTGCTTATTGAAACATTTTCCTGCTAATCTTTCTCCGTTTGGTTTCAAGCTGGTTTGTGTCATGAAATCACAGCCAAGGGCTGTTGCCATCTACCATCCTTCAAAGAAATCTGTGGCTCTACAGAGCAACACCGTGTGCATGATGGCCCATCTCCTCTCCACCTTCTTGGCTTGCTCCTTTTCATCTCTCTCCGGCTGCCACAATAGAGACCAAAGTGTCTAATTTTCAAATTTTGGCCGATAATGCTCATAGTGGTACCAAAGATGACATGTACTGAGAGCCAGAATCATATTTTTTTGTTGTTGTTGTTTGTGGCTAATAAGGCAAAAGAAACACCTGTTCCCACAAAGAATAAGGAAGATCTAGGCCTATTTGTAATCAAGGCTGTCTGTGTCTCTCTCAGGAGAAGTGAGGTCTGACATCCTTGGGGAAGCATTTGCGAGGCCTTTTCTCAACAAACCTTCTCTCACCACAGACAGATGCCATCTGTCTTGCAGCTGGGAGTTAATGGATTCTGAACTGCCAATTTCACAGCAGTAAGCAACGTCATTGATAGAGGAGGCATGAGGGATTTCCTACAATAAAACTATTTAAAAACAGCGCAAAGGTGCATGCTGAAATACCTGTGGATGAGCAAGGGAAATGGCAGTATTGAGGGATGACAGTCCATGACAGTGGGGATTTTCTCAGTACACCTTACATGCACGTCCAGCAGTGGGATTTTAGACTTTTGGGGAACTGTCTCACTACGTCTATTTCCTGAATTAGGACAGGCTACAGCACCCAAATAATCCGCAGAGCTCAAGACTCTGTTATCAAGTCCTTTCATATTAAATATCTGATTTCACCATATAGCTTAACGTGTGCTAAACCCCATCCACAAAAACCTTGGGGTTCTCCAGCATGCTGAAAAGAGCTCTCTGCTCCATTAACATGCATCATGCTGCACGAAACCCAACCAATCAATGGCACCTCTGCTAAGAAGCAAGGCGAGAGTCTTCAGGTATATTATATTCTGCCAACTTTCCAAACCACTTCAGGACTTTCTGATTAAATTTACATAAAATGCATCCTTCCCTCTTATTCCCTGTTATACACATTAGATTATTTATAGTATTCTTGTGTCTGAGATTACCAGCGTTCAGATATGAGGGAGCATGCTGTGCCTGTAGCATGCAATCAAGGCAGTTTGTAAGGGCACTGAGATCCCATCTTGGTCATCTGCAATGGATTTTCTTGCCAGCGTAATGAGAACAAACAAGTTGTTTATTGTAAGAGATCTCACAGGCAAAATTCACCTGTTTCAGTTCCAGATTTGACACAGGCAAGTTGGGAAAATTAGGGTCACTGCAGATCAAGATGGAGACAGGCAGCTCATAAGAGCTCTAGAAAGAACCTAGAGATGAAGCTGGAAGTTTGGAGCATTCCTAAGGGTGTATACAGTTGCAGTGGTTGATACAAGAGCCTGTTATCTAAGCTCACCACGACTAAAAGCTGCTGTCTTTTAAATGAATGTTTTTCATACAGCCCAGTGAGACTGGCTAAGACTTCAGCATCTAAAACTACCAGAATATTTCCATCAGAAGAAGCTAGAGACTGGACCCAAAACTGAGGTAACTTTTTGAAGTTAAAAAAAAAGATGAAATACAGGATAAGCTAATAGATGATTAGATAATAGATAATTAAGTATTAGCTACGCATGTAGCTAAAAAGCATGAATCAGTGAGAAAACAGAGGGTACTCCGCAAAGAAGCAACTATTTAATATGCTATCTTGGTTGATCAGTGTGCCTGCATGAGTCATTTGCTTGGGGAAGGATAGGGATTTCATATTGTTTTTGTATTTTTAATAGGCTTTTTTATGGACCTCATAGTTTTAATAATGAGAGTACCTGACAATTAGTGATGAAATTATCCTCACTACAGTAAAATATTTCACAGCATGTAAAATATTATTCCTAATACAAAGGTGGAAATGAAGCACAAGGAAATTAAAACCAAGAATTTCATAAATGTTTGCAAAATAAATATGCATATACCGATAAAATTTAATAACTTTCTTCAGCTTGAACAGAAAACCAAAATTTGCAAAACACTGATACCAATAAAAAAATTATACCTTATACATAAGATGTTTATTTACAATCTCTGAAGAATTGGTCTTGTATTTGTATTTATAGGTAGATTTTTTTCAGCCACTGAAACTCATCAGAAATTCCTATTTTTTTTACATACTGTTTTTCTTAAACACATTTCCTAGTTAGTGTGGTTGATGCATATGAACAGACACGGATGTTCCTTTGAAAGAAAAAACCCTGTAATTAACAGAGGGTTTTTTTGGCAGGAATAATGTTGTGACTTCTTCCTTTTTTCATTTTTTTAAAAGTTTTTCATTTAACGTATTTTATCAGAATGAAATGCTTTAATGAGCACAGAATTACAGTTGATCCCAGCTGAACCAGATAGGGCTGCATTTTGAGGTGTGTGACTCCCATCAAGCTACGTTCACCTTTGCTATAATTTAAACTTCATTCAGGCACAGCCTTGCTAAAAATACTGACAAGTAACTAATCAACTTCCATAAAATGGAATTTTTACCTTCACAATAGGAAGCAGGAGTGGGAGGGAACCAAAAAGATTTGCCTATGCATTTCAAATTAGTCTGACCTATAAAAACGCAACCAGCAAGTGGTACAATGAAAATGTACCTCTGGTAGTTTTTTTTTTTTTTTTTTTTTTTTTTTTTAGTATTCAGATTTTTCATGCCATCCCTTCCTTTTCTTCCATGTAAGCAGAACCAAAGATATGATAATGGAAGGACTGGTTTCCATTAGTTATACCTCTAAAATGGAAATACAAGCAGGGCTCTCTGGAGCACAAAAAGTCCAGTGCCCAGGAACTGGCATTAAGTTTGAACACTTTATAAAAACTAGCAGATAAAACTGTGACAGACTTCTTTCCATACAAATGAGATTTGTGCTGTAACTTCACATGTGCACTTCTAGCTCCAGTTTGTGAGCAGATGGACACAAAAATATTCAGCGCCCAGTGAGCAAAAGCATGGGAAATCAGATCAAAACTGTTACCTAGATCTAGGAGACAGCAGAATGCTCCAGGGCAATCTGAAGATTATGTGGATGGAAATAACCAGATAGTGCTGGTCTTTGAAGATGTCGATTTGTCCTGTTCTGGATAATTAAAGAGCAAAGCCTAACAGAGAAAGCTGTAACTCCTGCTAGGAATCACCCAAGCTTCATATTCAGGGGCCAGCAAGTAGGCCAGTTGCTGCAGATGAGCAGAAACTTGACCCAAGCCCGAAACATCAGGGGTTCTCATGCTTAATCAAGTTACACCATTTGTACAAAGCTATGATATTCCCTGTCATTACAATACTTTCTGCATGTCAGGAGAAAAGGAAAGCAGCACTTTATAAAAAAAATTCTCACTTTCCTACCCTATTTTTAATTTTTATTTTTTCAGTATTTTCTTTAGCATCTGTATTTAAAAAACACAATGGAATGTATTTTCGTGACAATCTGGGAGCCCAGTGTTTCCAACAGCGAGGTTGTCTTTCCAAGGTTACCTTTCCAAGGTTACCAGTAGTATAAGTGATGAATATAAATTCTCCTGTACCTATATAAAATTTAACATTTGCCACTTCCATTAACACTGGTGTATTGTATTCCCGAGGCCTCATGTTTTATCTCCAGACTGTAAGAATAAAAACTGCCACAGAGATTTCAGTCCTTATAAATCAATAAATTTTCCATGGCACAGTGGTGCCAAGTTGTCCTCGCTGTCTAGTCAAACCCAAAAGAAATCAGCAGGGAGTGGGCCAGGGCATAAGATCATTTTGCAAGTAGCCCACTTATTTTTCACAGGAATTCAGGAATTATTCTAAACTATAATCTGATTTATGGAAATATTTTGACATATTCAGTAATCTTCCTCTTCAGACATTTCTTCAACTTGCTAGGACAAAACATTAGCAGGTCACTCCTCACCCAGCACTGAAGAACATACAGTGACTCCTTGGCAGACTCCTTTTTCTAGGACACACACAAAAACATTTGCCACCTGGTACTTTTTTTTTTTTTAATTTTTTTTTTTTTCAGTTATTACTATTCCTTGTAACATCTCCCTAATTACACAAAGAAATGTCACCAACAATTCAAGTGTACCTAATACTCAGTGAACTGAGCACCTGTACCTTCAGTCATTACAAGAGTCACTGCAAAGTTCACTTGGACTTCTAAAAGACTCAGCCAGCTCCTTGTGTGCTCCCAGACATTGGTTGTGCGTAACAGTTTGAGCTAATTCATGTGAAATGGATAATGATAACAACTCATTTGAATCCAGGCACTGTTTCAAGACGACTAGGTGAAGTTCCTGATGCCAATTGCGCACCACTGTCACTCAAAATAAGTTCTGAAATTTTATAATTGTCACCATTTTCTTCAAAGGGAAGAGCTGAAACATCCTGTGAGAGAATTCTTTTCTTACAGTCAATCTTTCTACTGCTCCAAAAAATACAACCAGCGCCCGTAAGAGGAATAGCAATGTGTAATTGTATTTTGCTAACACTTATCAATAGCAATAATATATCAACCAAATGTGTCTGTCAAGGCTTCTTTCCCCTTCTTTTTCTTTTCCTGACATCCAATAAACCATCACAGAAAACCACATGGGCAAACTTGATCTCAGTGATCATCCTTGTAAAGAAAGAAACCAGCAACATGCAGAGGATGAGGGATCCATCTGCGGCGGCAGGCAGCCAAACTCCTTGAGCCCCACCACGCATCTGCACTGCGACTCGGTGCAGGAAGGGAAGGATGCAGCACCCCCTCAGTGCTGGGTGTCACCAAGCCCAGCTTTACACCTGCAGCCGTTTTCTGGATGAGAGCGCGGGCAAAGTGCCATCTTGGCATCAATGCCGGCGTCTCCTGGGGGACTGGCTGGAAGGAGGCGATTAGGCTGCTGTTCAGCTGGGGGAGGGAAAACTGGGACAATTCACTTCAGAAAAGCAGTGCTTCAGCAGTGTGCAAAAGGCAACTTTTCCTGCGCAAGGAAGGAAGAACAGAGAGCCCCTACTTCAAATCAGCCTTCCCATGCCACGAGCTTGGACTGCACCTATGACTTCACTAGACCCACGGCAAAATTACCATTATCTCCATCTCTTATTTTGCCTTACCCGAACCAGCTGCTGTGGAAAGGGGCCTCTCGAATTTTCTGGCACGTTGATTGGTGGGATGACCCAATCTCGCTTTTGCCGCCGGAGGCCATTAGCGCTCTGATGCTGGCGCCACGGGAGGAGGGTGTCACTTTGCTGCTGCGCCAGCTCCCCGGGTATGCTCTTCCTTCCCTTTGGCTGTTTAGGAAGCAAGAAAACAAACCCAGTTAGTTTTTTCCTCGCTTCTTAGGACCTCTCCCAACAGCAGCGCTTCCCTGTGTGCAAATGGTCACATGTAACTGTGAAAATTATTGTTATTAACATGATATATTTCTGCATCACAAAGACACAATATGCTTTACTGGCAACTCTGCTGCCACTTCATTTTCACAGATATATGGAGCTGTCACTCTCAAATCAAGATGCCTCCCAGAATATATCGTCTTCATTACACCAGCTGCAGGGAGCTTTAGCAGCACTTTGGGGTAAAGACATTTCTGCAAATTTCTAATAAATGCAACCTACCAGAACACAGTAAAAAAGAAGAAAATTCCTTTAATGCCTATGTCATGGGTTCAGGTTTTATATTACAAAGTTACCCTGCTCCTTGGCATTAACAGGGTTACAACAACCTGTGGTCTGTGGTTCTGCAGATGTATCCTGCCAAACCAAACAAATCATGACCAGAGGGAGAGTCAGCTCCACGGCTACAAAGGTGAATTAGTTCAACTTCTTAGTACTTCATGAGAAATGACCTTTTTATAAGAGCTGGCTTTTGAATACAAATCCCGAATACATATTTTTCTTTGTAGCCTGGGAAGTGTAATATATCTCAGTCAGTAAGAAATTTTCATTATTTGGAATGCTTTTGAGTCATTCTTTGTGATTTTTTTTTTAAACTTCTGATTCTGCCCATGGCAACCTTTGGTGTTGTTCACATTAAAATCCTGCAGCATAGAAATGGAAATGGTGGAACCATGTTTTAGACTTCAAGAGCCTGGTACAATGTTAGAAGATTTTTGCTCTACAGAACAAAGAATCAACAAAATGCAGATTTGGAAATCTAGGCCCTTCAGAAGTTACTGAGTCCCGATGTTTAAATACTCTGTGGCCTTCTAAGATTCCAGGAGTTACTGAAAAGTCCAAAGAAAAGGACAAATAACAAAGACGAGCTTGTTGAAAGCAATTTCATGGTTCCATATGACCTGCACTACCAGAAGAAAATATTTAAACTTTCAGAGATCAGAAAGATTGGAAGCCAAATTCTCTCGATTTGAGGTAAGATTCAGTGGGAATACAAATCTCTGGAAGTTAAAATTTTCAGCTATTTTAACTCAGAAAATACAATCTATCCAAAACTCAATGCCTCATGTTAGGTGAGGTGGTAAGAGCATGGCCACCTCCTCCAGCCACTGCTGCCCAGCACCGCCCCTGTTGGGCGCTGGGGCCCAGCCGGGTGCCCTGGGGTCTCTGCCCACGCTGGGGGATGTGGCTGCTACTTTCCCCTTGTAGGTTCAGGTGGCAGCCAAGCTGAGCACGTATCCCAGAGACACACAGACACACAGAGAGAAAAAGGTCACTGACACGACTGGCCACTGACTTGATCAGGGCAACCTTTGAGAGCACTTACACACAGGGCTCACATAAAACACAGACAGCCGAGACCCCTTCCTGCTCTCTGGCTGGTAGGGACTGAAGTTCACTAGTGCAGGCACACACAGTGTTCTCCAGCTTCTCCAGCACATTCACAGATTCCTCAAGCACCAGCACAGCCCTTCTGTCAGCCCAGAAACCCTACCTTCATCCTGGTTCCCTTACCCACCTCACTCCTTCTCCCCAGCTGGTCCGGCCTGAAGTTTGCTGCACACATACAGCACCAGCACTCACACTTGTCCCTCATGCACACCACATTCACACATCCACCAGATGTACAGCATGGACCCCCCTGCCCACCAAATACCCCAGCCTGGACCCAATGCCCTGCTATTCACCAGCTGGTCCAGCTTAGGATTTGCTAGAAAATATACGCGCACCATCTTGGGAATATATGGACATTTGCACGGCCAGCAGCTGGCACCAGGCACATGGGTTGTGGCCTGTGGCCCCATTCTGGCTGCCAGTGTGGAGCCCACGCTCACCTCAGTCATGCCAGTCCCCCCAGCAGCTGGTTTGGGAGCACACACTGCTCCCACTCCAGGGGCTGGGGGCAGAAGGCCCCAGTTCGCTCCAGTAGCTGATGCTCGGCCCCACTCACTCCAGTAGCTGGCACCACAAGTGGGAGACCTGCACTTGGCTCCCATCGCTGCCTCTTTCTCGTCATCCCTTGCTGCCTTGGAAAAGGTCATTAGTCCTTTAGGGTATTGTTAAAAGAGCAGACACTTTCCCTCTGTAAACTCTTACACCCCAAACCCAAGAACACCATTAGGAATAAACAGGAAAGGTGTTTGGGAGACTCTTACAATTTTAAGCTACAGTAACTTTGAGTTTTACTCCAAAGGTGCAAACTAAAACATCCCACACACATTTGCAAGCAGTTATTTATAGGCACTGAGTTCAGTGAGACTCATGGCTTTGGAGTTTATAGTTTGATGTAAATCCATCCACTAACACATTTCAATTCCTGATCTGGAAGTGGAATGAAGCAGGCAGTCACCTGAAAACTAAACAGTATATGCATCTCAGCGGTGGTTCCCAAACTGTGTGAACCTTCTGGATGCTGAAAGTTGGACATCGCAGCAAGGAGGCCATTCTCACAGCTTGATTGTGGCCCTGATCGGTGTTACCTGTGGAGTGCGAACATCTACTGGCTGCAACTATTGGAAGCATTTGTGCAAAAATGCATCTATTTTTACTGCAAACCTTAAAAATGAGACAGTTCGAACAGAGCAGAGTTTTCACAGAAGAGACAAAATGCAGTCTTTTTCAGTCACGCGCATAGCCACATTTCTCAAATCCTCTCTCATGCTAATTCATGCCACCGAGGTGACTGGTGTTTTGTGTTTGCTTGAATGCTGTTTTATACACCTTCAACAAGCATCGTCACTAAGCTGCTGCAAGATCACTACAGTACTGCTCAATATTTAGATGTTGTTCTAAAAATATTCACTTAAGTGTGTAATGAACAAAGAAAGAGCATCACGCTACAACAGCAGGAGACTTTTTTGGGATATTCAGGAAATTGATAGGTACTGTTGAACTCATTCTTCCTATGGGATGCAATATGTGACTTTCGATAGAGTTTTCATCTAAAAGGGGCTTTATCACCAGAAAGATATCTTTTCTGAACACAGATGAAAACAATGTTATCTCAAGAAGATACTCAGAAATGAATGTCAACATGAAATAGGACTACCAGACAAGAGCTACAGAAAAGTAGATATACAACCCCCCCCCCCCCCCTTTTTTTTTAATTGGTTTGTGATTCCCAAATGGGATTCCTTTGAGAGCAGGTATTTGGATCAGTTTATATAATTGGCAAGTGAGCGTGGGGACAGATTATGAAAGGATGGTCAAATAATTTGTGCTCTGCTGAGTTTACACAGTGGAATGAGTCTGAACTAAAGACAGACTTGAGAATTAACATGAATCCCAAAGCTCTGCGTATACTGAAATAATTAGTGTCAGCTCAGCAAGGCAGTACCAGCCTTTTTAGTCTTTATGAAATATTTGCTGGCAGGTGACTAGACAGTGACTAGCTTGCTTGTCACTCTTGATGATGTTTTCCTACATTAGAATAAATCATCAACATGACTCTGAATTTGGTATGTAGAATTTCAAAAGCATCTTGCAACAACAATTTTTTTTTTAAACAACAGTTCTTTTTTATCTTCATTTGTTGACGATGCATTCTCATGACCTTAATTTCTCTGGTGTTGTTTAAATACGTTGTACATGTTTTCTGCTGTTTAAAAGCTGTGAGACAAATGCAGTAACAAAGTCTGGTGAGTACAAATGCCAGAACTATTCAGATCTCTAACTGAAACATCCAAGAGCATCTCTGGAATAACAGCAACAACTAACCACGAGCCCCAGATAACTCTCCTGTACTTTTGAGTTTTCAGGGATCTAAAGTTCAACTCAAAAACAGAATATGACACCAAATTAAATTAATTATAAAATACAGCTTCAAATTCTGTTTTTGCTGAATAACAGTTTTCACTGAGATAACAACTGCTCCTTCTCTCATTGCCTTACTGGCCATATGCTTTCCAGAATCTCAGGCAGAGATCTTTGAAAGATAAAATATTCCTCTACCTTTTGTAGTGTCATCAGAACACAATCTGTCCACAGTCCTTATCGCTATCAAATCAAGCATATCTGGTGCTGCTGCTTTAGGGTGGTTTCCCTCCTGTTGCCTTTGTGAGGTGCTTTCACCCTGTTATGCATGAAGAAACGATGACAGGCATTTGCAGCAAGATAGAGAGAAGTCCATGATTTCCCAAAACTCCACCTAGTGTCTTAATTATTGGGTTACAGGAATTATGATATCCTCCAATTCACTCTGCACTCACAGCCTCAGAAAGAACATTTTATGTGTTAGGATCTGCTCCCACTGTGCTGAGTTCAGCAGCAGAGCAGACAGCAGCAGCACCAAAGAGATGCTCTGCACCATCAATGCAGGCTGAGACTGAGCTTGTGTCTAGCTGCAGGAGGTTCTACTACAGCACAGCATTGTCTATCCCTCCTCCATCTGCCCTAGCTGCATCCCCAGAGCAGGGAAAGAAGCTAAAGCTGTACCCTAACGTGATACTTGAAGGCTGCGTTTGCACAACTGGATTTTTATAAGTATGTCTGTGTTATGCATAAAATCATCCTCTCTACACCAACAAACAACACTGCCAGTATTCATGAAATGCCTCCAGCCTAACCTACTCTTCAGCAACTCCCACATCTCAGATCCATTCATGAGCACAGGGAAGACAAATCTACGGCTCCCAATTTTCCTGATGAGCTGTAGTCCATGTCATCTCAACATCAAATTCACCAGACATACCGTTAGAAGAACTGTCCTTCTTGCGTGTCAGGAAATCTGTCCAGAAGATACTGCATGCTGTTCCTGGTCTCTGGCATCTGAACTTTGGTTTTAGGCAGAAACTAAAAACCAGAAACCAAGAAAAGCAGATTTTCTGTTCAAAGCCCACATGCTCTGCTCTCATGAAGAGTCACATCATCTCCTTAAGACACAAGCCAGGAAGACTGTCATTGAGCATGATTCCCGAGCTCTGTTCCAGTGGTTTTCAAATGGCATCTACAAACCAACACAGTTCGGGACTACCTAATATGTCTGGAACAACTGAATTTGTTTTACATCATGTTGGAGATATCCCTTTAGCAAGGCTACAAGGGTAATGAAATCCAAGTTGCAATACCACAGCTCATTCTACAGCAGAAAGAGAAACACATGCCAAATGGAAATTTAAATCCACTTTCCAGTCTGAAAATGACACGGTGACGTTTATAATTCGTTACAACACGATCAAATACCAAACATAGAACATGTGAGCATGGTCTTTGGCAATACAGATAATTAAACAAGCATACGATTCTATGATATAAAATTGTCATAATTTAGTAATTATGCCTGTCTATTACTTCAGGACATTGATAAGCTAGAGAAATACAGCTAAACCAAAATGGATGAAAATCTTCAAGTTCAAAGAGAAAAAGTGATTACGAAGTGTGGGATGAAGAAAAACAACAGGACAAAAGACCATGCTGAGATGTAAATTTCTTATGGATTTGGATTTGGCATGATCTAATGCCTTAGTCTTCCTGTTAGGGCAGAATTGTTTAAAGCTTGCTAAGGAAGCAATGCAAACCACTCCGTGCTAGCTGTATTATTTAAAACCTACATCCTGCAAACCTGGGATCACCTATGTGCTGCTCTGAGGTGTTCCACTGACTCTTCCAATGGGCTTGTCATCCATACAGATATGGACACCACCACTGAGGTTAAATCAAAATGCAGCCATTGCATCTTCTGCTAATAAAATGTTTCTTTCTATGAAAAGTGCATCTACAGTATTCATTGTGAGCAGTGGTTGGACAGGGAGTCTGTCTCAGAGCACATCCTCCCTGTATTTGGTCAGGAAGTCATTAATACACGGAGAATAAACTGCAGGACAGTGTGGCAGAATTAATTCTCTTTGCAACTCTTGTGTTTATACGGTGTCTATCAGTTAAAATGAACTTGAGACGTACGGAGGTGAACTCAAAACCTTTTACTGAAATGGCAGGTCAAGCTCTCAGAAAGTAATGTGAAGTTGAAGGTAGCACAGCCTCATCTGTGAGGACTGTGGCAGAGATCTTTCTTCTCAAAGGCCGCTTTACAGAAGGTGTAGGGCCTTCCTGAAGTCTATGCCAGTGACTTCAGTGGCATCTTAATGGAGTAATTTTCAATGCCTTTTCAGTCTAGCATTGCATTTAACGATGCAATAAAACCTGCTGCATTCAGAAGAGGACATTTATCTACAACCCTAGGGACTTGGGTTTCAGGCTTGAACACCAAATGGATTTAGCAAACTTTGCTCCAAATGGGTGAGGTTGTTAGGTGCTCCAATGGAGCCCATTTATGCCATGACACCGAGAGCTCATAGAGACTCCTTGCCTGCATTTAGCACTGGCAATAAAAGACAAGGGGGAATAGCCATGTGGCTGGTTTTATGTTCTTGCCACTTCAGTCTGTGGCTTAAGACCTTTAATTTTTGGGAAACTCAGGCTAAGCTCAATTCCCACTCGCAAAAGAAGTTGAAGAAAATACATAGTAAGAAGAGGATGTGTGGGTTCCCTGTAATACCAAACCCTATGTGTACTAGTGAAAAGAAGGCTGTGAACCACTGACTTTCCACTAGTGCATAAATAAAACCAGTGAGTGTGAAGAAATACCAGCTTTCACCTTCCGCTACACTTAGCAGTAGCCAGTCTTGCCAGCTGGCATGTCTCCCCTCCCAGCCAACCTGCCTTTGATATCCGTCAGCCTCTGGCTACAGAGACATCTGGAAGTTATTATCCAGCAGAGCGTATCACAAACCCATTTACATAATATAATATCATATTTTGTGTTCCTGCTTAGCTGAACATTTTGGATCACTCTAATGTTTGGGTAAATAAGCCACCATTCTCTGCATATAAATAACTGTGCGTCTTAGGGTATGTTTGTTAGAGATTATTAATTTTATAGGGCTCAATCCGCAAAATGGATGGATGCTCTGGATTCAGCAATAAAATAGACTATTCCTGCATTTGAAATAAAATCTAACTGTGATAGAAGGTGAGGTAATACGGCTTTTATTCCCCAAGTATCAGTATTATTTACGATTTAACTTTTTTTATTTATATACTGGTCTTATTATTTTTACAGAATCTTTAAGACTTTGCACTAGACATTTTTCAGGAAAGAAATAATACTTGGCTTGCTTTGTTTCAAGTGTCACTCCTAGCGTTTAACTGAGGGTACGTGTTTTTAATACACTTTTATTAATGCTAGGAGATACAAAGACAGCTTTAGTCCATTGTTCAAACATATTCACCTTCATCTCTGTTATCAATATACATTTTGAAAACTTCTACCATTTTCTACCACAAAAAATCGATTTAAAAATATTTAATCTGAAGCATTTTTGCTTGTTTCCATGGTAGCTGTGAAAAGGACAGGAGGAAATGGTATTTACCAAACACAAAATAAGACAATGAAAATATAGCTTAGTTCCTTAACAAAGGGAACATGAGAGCACTGCTAAATAAACAGTTGCATGAATTCTGTTCTAAGAAGACAACATTTTGCTGACACCAGGGATGGCAGTGGAGGACGAATGAGCTCTTTTTTCCCAAAATACACCATTTTCCCAGTTTTTGATCTTCTAGCAGAAAGAGATATTTCATTTTGTGTTTTCATACAGTATAATGAAAGGGTTGCAGAACAAAAGGCAAATTTATTTATTTTAGGGTAATTGATTCTTTTGTATTTAGGTCATTGCTGAATTTGCCAAAGTTGAAGGCAGGAAAGTATAGTTTTAAGAAGATGAGACTTCCTATTTTAGACTTTCTTTTATTACAGTCTGTCTATGTGAAGGTATTCTTTAGGAACCATGCAGGTAAGGAATCCATAATTTGTTTTTCTCCTTATCTACCTCCTGGAATTCTGCAATGACTATCTATATTAGCTCTATTTACTAATAGTTTTAAGCACAGTGGTAAATTTAATCAAAGAGAGCATCATATCACGTCCCATTGCCATCAAGACATAAATTGCTATTCATGAATGATTTGTGTCAAAGTGTTCTAAAAACTAGTGTTTTAGCAGCAAGATGTTCCAATGTGCGCAGTACTTCAACAGGGGCATTAAATTAATGTGTTTGCAGAGAAGCCACTAATTGACAATGAGACGTGATTTTGGCAGTAGACTTCTACTTTAAAGATAATGAACAGTGTTCAGATATAGAGCAGAACCCCCTCTGCTCCTAAAACTATACTAATAATTCCTGGTGTAAACAGGAATAGAGGGAACCAATCCTGACAGGATATTTCAAGTGCCAAATCAAGCTGTTTGATCATCACGACTTACAAAAGCAAACAGTGGAACCTCAGCATTTGTGACCTTTATCAAATCTGGCTACATACAGTCAGGAATGTTATGTTTGGTTAGGAACTCATTAAACAAAATTACCTCTCCATTTATAGAAACCATACAATTACAGTATAAAACATTTTAATTAAATCAGCTAGTTAAGCAAAAATTCATTACTTTTTTTTTTTTTTTTTTATCAGTTAACAGTGGGGCTGCATAGAGCAGTTCACATTAGAGTCAATTAGTAAGAAAAATTGTCAGATTTGGCAAGTGCATGAGCTTCCAGAACACATCAGCTGACAGGGAAAGAAAAGTTTGACTAAAATCGAACAGAGTTATGGCCCCCAGAGGAGGAGAATGAGCCATGTAAAATGCACACACATGCATCAGGCATGCCAACCACACAAGGAGTCTGTGTCAAAGCTGAGCAACTGTCTGAATGTGCAGTGTTCCTTGATTTCTGAAAAATGATGCATGCATGCAGATTTAGGGTTGTGAGGTACCTGGCTGGCTTTGCAGGCTTTGGAAAATTTTAACCAGCACAACTAATAAAACGTGATCAGAGTGACTGAGGAACTAAAACCTTCTTTAGCATTGTAGAGACTGCAAAGCAAGAAAAAAGCTGAAAAAGAATACAAGGTGAAACCAGGAAATATTCAAACAGGTAGGCTATAATGCTTGTTTGTAAGTGAGGCAGGAAAAGATCGCTTTTTTGCAGAAGATGCAGCAGGGCCTTTACTGGGCAACTGTAATTAAATGCGAAGTCTGGACTCCAGAGAAAAGACACCCACCAGCTCACAGCAAAGCTCACGAGGTTGCCACAGAAGACTCTTATTCAAAATGACAAATGCTGTTTAATCTCTTTGATCAGAAAACCTAACAAGGTTAGTGGTGCAGATAAGTAACTTGTAGACACAGATGGCAGCCAACGTGCACGCTTGTGTCTTGAGCCAGCATGGCTTTTCATGTGGCTGCTGACCAGGAGACCCACTTTGGGACAGAACAGATTGATTTCCCAGTACAATTTAATCAATTTAATTGAAATTCAGAAATTACCTGCACTCACCCACACCTTTCATTTGCCCAAACCTTTGGTAAATTATCATTGTTTTAAGTCAAAGTTTGGTTAACATCACCAAAGCACCTCAGATGTTCTGCTTTTGTATTAGCAGAATATGGAGACCTGCAGGCAACAAACACATTACCAAACAGTCACAAAATGCAAAATGTATGTCTAAGGGGAGAGGAGTCTTGACTAGGTTGGAGAGGCAGCATTGTATTGAAACTTATTCTATAGTGCCACACTGCACCGATGATTAGAGGTATTGCCTGTACTGTGCACGGCTTTCAAGATTTCAAATGACACTCTTCCTCTTCCATTCTCTGGAAGAATTGCATACCAAAGCAGGTACATAAGAAATCTTTCTGCCTTTGGTAGAATCTTTTATGGTTCCCACAGGTTTCAAGCACCTGTGATCCTTTCTTGTCATTGTCAGGCTCTGAATATTACAAGAGCTTTCAATGAACAGAAGAAGATGACATCATCTACAAAGCATAGCTCTTGATGTACTTTTCTTTCTCATTTTAAGGCTTGAACATCTTATCCCAACATGAAAAGTTCTGATGAGGCTGTTTCCTTGTAAAGCTCCCCACATCAACTTGACCTTTTCACATTCCCTTTGTAAGATCTAATCTTGCAATGCTTCTTAGGTAGGATTGTTTAAGAAACATCTAAATTACTGTTGTACTCTATCTTCTAGTGTTTACAAAAAGACACTTCTACCTTCAAGTTAATGTCATTCTCATAATTGGAAGAAGCCATACACAATGGCTTCAGAACTACAAGTACTTCTCAAGAGTGTGGCTATTAAATTGCATAATACTATGTGCTCTTCTACATGTTACCTGCTTTGATATCTATAGGACAGGAATAAAGGTGGTGGATCTTGTCATATATTATAAAGTACAAAAAAACACACAAAAAAACCCCTAAACCGACACACTACTGTAGCTTGATATTAGCTCTCTCATTCTGCAAGTATCTCATCGAGAAAAATGCATGAAATATCTGGGCTGGAAAGCCTCTTCTTCTACCCCAATAAAACTTCTAATGAGTAATTTTATGGGCAACATTTTCAAAATTGCTCCAAAAAGCATTTCTGTTGCTTCCAGAACTCAGCCTGTTACAACTGCACTTCATCACAGAAAGAAGCAGGAGAAAATCTACCCCTTTACAATCCTGTGAAACATTACTTAATCTCTTTTTATTTTTCTAAAGCCACGAGGTTCAAAAGCTACTTGAATTAAAATAATCATAACGAATTAAATGTAACAATATTCCTTCTCTTCATAATGTTTGCAAGTAAAAAGATCACAAGAGATTTAAGAGATCACAAGCACCACTGCTCCTTTAGCACAAAGCAAAGTAATTCATTCTGGTACTTCTCCCCAGTGCTAGTATGCGAGTTTGCCCTTTCAAGTTATCCTTTGGTTATTTCAAGAGGCTCTTGAGAAAAGGCTGTTCTTCTTTTATTCCCCAGTACTGGAGTGCACCTAAGCATATGCTTAAATTTGAACACATGAACTCATTCAATTTATCCCCATTTGCATGCTGAAATTTAAGTGAGTGTTTAAATGCTTTGCTGGACGGAGAGAGTATTTGAAATCCCACAGCTACCTGGTGGTACCAACAGCCTGCTTGACCCACCCGGCTATGCTGGACACTCGGGGCTGCCTGCTGCTCCTCGCTCCTTCAGCTGGTGATGCCAAGGAGGCAGAGCATGCAGCCGCTGCACTACCAGCATCCAACCAGCAAGGACCTGACCTCCAGAGGCTGGGAGGATCCAAAGCTCTTCCTCACCCTGAGCTTGTAACAGTGATACTGTCTCGCTGGGCAGAAGAAAAGAAAGATGGACTCTCAGGGCCCCTGACGAAGGCTTTTATTTATTTATTTATTTATTTATTTATTTATTTATTATTTTTTTTTCTCTAAAGGATGTGGCTGCATGAAGGCATTTTTGTCTTTTACTCAAACTTGTGTTTACATGCAACATGGATCACCACAACAGCAAAGAGTTTTTTTTAGGAGATTCAGTCCAAAATGTTTTTTTGAAGCAGCAGTCAGACTCAAGCAGTTAACAACAAAGAATGTGAAACCAGAGGTCAAGCGCTTTGATCTCGCGAGGGCACGGCGTACATCACAGGCAGGCAGTACGCAGCAGTCCGAGGGCTTTGTTTTATCAGCAAAGACTTATTTCTGTGTAGGTAGTTCGATCCTTACGACTTCTTTTTGTTTGAAGGAAGACAGATCTGGAGTGAATTTCACTTCAGGATGATCTTTCTAGTATGGCTTTGAGCCTGACCCTTGGTAAGATGCTGACTATTTAAGAACTAAATGCAGTGAGTGCAGTGCTCAGAAAGTTCACGTAGTGGGCTGATTTTCCAAGGCAATGAGCACCTGTATGTCATATCTTATCTTGGTTTCGGTGCAAGGCAATCTGATTGAACACACCTGAAAATCAGGTCAAGAAAGTTCACATGCTGTCACAAACAGCACTTTCTGCTCACGCGACGAGTAAATGCTAGATGTTCAAATTCACTTAAGCATGGAGTCAGACAGGCTCACCTGATGTGTCTCCAGCAGACTTCCACAATTACCATGATCAGTTTCACTGGTAACAGCTATATGATATTAATGTATTAATTTACCCCCAGAAGTGGTCAAACAGGGCAGTCTTGGGGCATCCATTGGACAGCATAATGAGCTGGTCCTGAAAACATGCATAAATAGGGCTATAAAAAGGCAGGATGAGAAATACAGTCCTTTTTCTTCATCCCCTCTCTAGGGATAACACAGCTTGCCATAAACTCCATCCCCTTGATGCCATGTATCATACCTCATCCCAATACAGGGGAAGGAGGGAAGGGAAATAATTGAGGCAGCTTTCCCCCCTGCTCCTTCCAAGCACACCCACTTGAAAGTGTCAGGGTAAACGGGAGCAATGGAAGCACAACTCCTGCTCAAGATGTCATTTTCTTCCATCAAGGGAAGGATACGTCTTCATTGCTCCCAGGCCCCATGCAGAGCATCCTGGCTAGCACAATAACTGAGGTCATAAACATGATCGGTGCTGAATAAGCCTTTCCTTGCCTGGAGACCTTTGTATTTGTGATCAGCAATAAAAGGCTGTATTGGAATTTAAAATCTCAGCTAGGTAAAATGCCAGAGATGATTATTTAAAGGCTTTAAATCAAAAAAGCTGGCTGTAAGAATCAGCTTTTCACATTCATATTGTATGGATGTGGATTCCTACCTCAGTAATGAAAGAAGCCCCAAATAAGATGAGACATAATAAAACACAAGCTAGGCTTAAGCAACAATTGTTTTTTGACAATATTTCTCAATGTTTTAAACACTAGCTGCATATCCACATATTTGCAAGATTTTAATTGCATGATTTCCAGTGATTTAACAGTGAAAATTACAGTTAACAGATTTAACAAAAATTTACATATTTCCATGCTCAGAATTTGAGAAGCTAAGACAATGAGAAATTTAGGTTTACACAAACAAAGAAAAGAAAATCAAAGAAAACTTTTTTTTTTTTTTTTCTTAAGTAAATCACTAGCAGCAAAGATGACTGTCATCCTACATGTCCTGAATTTATCCTGGATATCCAAGCTCTTTTGCTATAAATTCCTTTCTATGCTGCATTTCTGTGATCCCAATTTTTAATAAAATTGTGATCCCAATTTTAATTCATAGAGAACAACAGAGAAACAGGATAAACTAAAGAAGAAAAAAATGCCAGAAATGACTTCTCATTTTTAGATGCATGCAACCACTGAAAAATAAAACTCAAAATGAAAGAGTGGGCCAGAACTTCAGACGAGACAAAGCAGCACTGGGAGTGAAGGATATGGAGCAGCAAGGAATGACAAGGAGCTTGGACTGTATGGACATGGGGATAGTGTGGTAAGTGGAGCACTAAGGGCTATACATGCATTCATGCACTTCGGAAGACTCGAGTTTCTGCAAATAAGAAGCAGAGGGCACTCTGAAGACTGAAGTCTTCAGCAATGTCACTGTTCACAGACATAATCTTCATCTGTGGACTTGTGGTTAAATCAATATCCAATTGTTATACATAACAGCATGCTCTCAGAACGAAGACATTGCACTGCTAATTCCAGATAAGTAAGGTCTGGCTTTACTGGGTTTTCTTCTGGAGAATTATCCCACTCAAGTTTATCTTTCATAAATGCTGACACAAGCTACAAGGACTTAATATTATTTCATAAACAACTTTTTTTCTTTTCTTTCTTTTGCTTCTTTATTCCAAATTATACCCACAGGTCTGACTGATACTTTCAATTGGAACAACAGGCAGCCAGACAAGAACAGTGTAAGAAACTTTATCTTAAGTATTTATTGTTATGCTAGAATATCACTCAGTTTCCTCTGGGGTAATTCGGCACTCCTGTGGGAAATATGTGACCTCATTTGCATTTTCTAATTGAATTGCTATCAGGTTTCCTGCAAGACTGAACAAAAAAAGTTCTTAGACTTACTAACACCACTTGTATTAACCAAAAAGTTTACCTTCAAATGCTTTCTGGGGAGGAAGGAAAAATGTATGCTTCATGTATCATAAAATGTGTTTTTAAATATTTACCTTCTTTGCCATGATTTCACCCTATTAGCATTAAACTTTACTGTAGTCGTTGGATTTTATTTTATTTTTTTAAAGCAGTTGCCAGAGAAAATTTGCAGATTTGCCCAGGTTATTCAGTTATTCAATGCAATTAGCACATTTATTACGCCAACATTAAGAAGCAGGGGAAGCTGTCACTGTATTGGGTCACTTGCCATCAAAATGCCAGCTTGCACCCAGAATAGCTGCACAGCTGTGGAATCTGAGGCACAGGCACAAACACTGATTTTGCAATGAAAGCACCCCAGGGGATGCCTATCCTGACAGAAGCTACCCTGAACTGATTTGCTACTCACCCTGAGGACATGCTGGCCACCAGCAAAGCTCTCCAAACCTGCTATGTGAATTTCCTTTCTTAGATACAGAGATAATAAAGGACCACAAACACAAAGGATCGCGTTCATGAGGGTCTTCTCATCTGAGCCCTCCTGGGAAGTAGGCTGCTTTTTGCAGGCAGGCTATGGAAGACAAGGCTTGGTCCTTCAGGACAAACTGAGTTTTCAGTAGACCAGAGACCTCGCTTCTGGCCCCCTGCAACCTTGGCTACTACCTCAACAACATTAACTCTCCTATAGCATTCGCTCCGTACTAACCATTTTACTCTGTACTAACCTCCACAAGAAGCCAAATGTATAACAAGGGCCTTTCAAGGTGTGATGATCATATATTCTTGAAGCTTTAATCCATAGAAAACCATAAACTAAATTCAGATTTGGCCTTTTAATGATGATTCAGGAAGGAGAAGAGGGGCAGCAAGATTTCCTGGTGCAGTGAAGCTGCCCCAGCTGAGGGCCGCCAGTCACGGAGAAACACCCTGAAACACAGATGCTGGGCGAGCGAGCCAGAAGGACTTGTTTGTGCTGTAGGTGCCAGCAAACAGAGATCACTAGGTGCAGTAAGGCAGATTTCATGCCAATTATTTTTAATGTCTGGGAGCTGTTTAGCATTTTCACAAAATCAGTCACATATTACCAAGTAAAATGGAAACGGATGCACGCACTAGAACAAAGAGTTGGTCTCTCTCCCTCTCTCATGTTACCTCCTCCTTTCTCTCTTGCATTTGCCATCCCCATACCCTTAATATACCACAACAGTGTGAAAAGTCTTTAAAACAATGATGTAGTTATGCTTGAGTCGTATTATACCTTACAAAAACAAATGTGAATTCTGTTTCTAGTAAAAGCCATGAAATGTAGTATATTAGGGTCACGGCCTGAAACATATTATACTGGATATTGTTGTTTTGTTTTGTTTTTAGCATAAACACTATTATTTTTGAAATAAACTCATAATCATATTTATTTCTTTAGTAAACAAAGGATTATTTTGTTGGCAAAAAAGCACAAGCATTTAAATAAAATAGAAGTCAAATGCCTGCTATAGGAACCCACAATAAAACTCCTTGTGACCTTGTCATTAGTCTTGTTTTCTATATTTTTTCAGCCTCAAACTACACACTAATAAGGCTTTTAGAAAGGAGGGATATGAATTTTAAAAAGCTTAACGCTCTCTATTTTGAACCAGAGTTCAGCTTATATTAACATTAGATGAGTGTTGAACCAAATATTTTACTAAAGCAGAAATGTGTACT
The DNA here is from genome assembly GCF_964035555.1 of Netta rufina. Classification (NCBI taxonomy): domain Eukaryota; kingdom Metazoa; phylum Chordata; class Aves; order Anseriformes; family Anatidae; genus Netta; species Netta rufina. The sequence continues at coordinate 12,864,910 of NC_140140.1, read as the reverse complement.
TACTCAGTTTTCTTTCTGCTACAAGAAGAAATTTAAAGCAGTCTATAAGACACCTTACTTTGTGCCTTCAAGAATTAATTACTTTTAGAGGGAAGCAGTATTTCTTTGGTTAGAAAACAGCAAATACAGCTGACATAATATACAGGGCTTAGCTCTATCTTGCACAAGCCAGACTTTTACTGAAGAGCAGCAGAAATGTATTTATATGACTCTAAGCCACGCAAAACCTCAGGGGTCAGCCCACCGGGTGACTAATAGATTTAAGCCTCTCCAAGTCTTTTCCATCTTGTCTCACACATGATAAAAAATTTCCCAAATGTTGCAAACTGTCACGTTGCAGCATTCTTACAATAAGACACAAAAAACCTCTCTCATTCTTTCCCCTCCTCTGCCCTCTCTGCCCAAGTGCTACAGCAAAGAGAAGAGGAGAGGAGAGGCCAGTCTTGCTATTTGACAGCCACCACCGTGCATTAATCCAGTCTACAGCCACAGTCAAGTGGCTCTGCCTGTCCGTTCCCAGGTGACATCCACCTTCACCCTTGCTCTGCAAGGTCTTCAAGATCCAGCAATAAATCAGGCTCCTCAGCTAATTTCCTGCCAAATTTATGCTAAAGGTAACCCCAACTATAACAATGTGTTTAAGCAGTTTAAGCATAACTGGCCATCCATTAAAGTTTTTTTTTTTTTTTTTTTTTTTTTAACAGGCAGCAGACAGCATAACCATGTTTACTCAGTGTCACACATGATCTTCAGCCCAGACTAACATTGAAAATGAAGGAGAACTGCTGCTGAAGATAATATGGAAGAGGTAGGCCAGAGACAGCTATGCAAGGAGCAGAGCAGAAGAAATGTGTTTTTGTGGAGCAGTCCCTGATTTCATTGCCACCGTGCAGCCCACGGCTGTATTTAAGTGAAGCAATATTGCTGTCAGATTGCTGGGCAGGGACAGATCCTTCCTGCTTTTGAGCTATGTGTATGAAACTAAGCAAGCAAGCAAGCACTGATAAACTCCTGTCTGAAACACAGAATGGTGCGGGCTTTGGAGCTGGTGTTGACTCCAGCTGTGGAGAAGGGAGAACTCTGGCACTGAGCAGAGGCGATGTTTGCCACTGCGGTGCCACGTTGTGTGTCGCTGCCCTGCTGGTGCTCACAGCCTGTGAGCAAATGTCCCTTAGCAGGCAGCAGCAATGCTCCCTGTCCTTGCTGCTCTGGAAGAAAACAAGCCCAGATGTCCATCTGGAAGCCCTGCCTGGGTACACGCATCACCCCTGAGGAGCTGCAGGACCATGCAGAGTGCTCGTGGAGAGCAATGAGGCACTGTGAAAGCTGGGGAGATGTCTGCAGCGCAGCAGAAGCAGACAGTGCATGACTCCAGGACTACACTGTCACATAGAAATCTGAATTTAACCTTGTTTTTCAAGATTATGGTTGACTTGGCCTCTGGAGAGAGAGAGGCACCTTCTGTCTGCAGGTTTTATTTCAAGTTGAGGTAGAGTATTAGCAATGAGAAGCAAACACAAGGTATATAATAGCATATACCTGCAGTACATAACAGATCCAAGTGGTTATTTAAATATACAAAAGTATGAGCTTAGAGAACGCTTCCCCACTGGCAACGTAAAATCATTTACATCAGGGAGGATCAAAGAATATTTGCATGAAATTTGCTGTTGCTTGTGCCATTTTCTACCTGGACACATGCCCTGGAAGCACAGACCAGATGACACAAACAATCCTATGCTGCACGTGACTTTTAAAGGCTTAAGGAACAGAGGCAAACGAAGAATGAAATAGGAAAACAAGTTCTGAAAATATCTTACCTTGTGTCCATTGTGTTGCAACTTCTCTCCCACCAGAAACCTGATGATCGCCTCCCATCTGCCCAGGGTCTGGGGATCCCAGGCGGTCACCATCAGGATCAGCTGCTTTGAGGGCATTTGCACCTGGTGGACAGCATACATGGTCCCATCTGCTCTCACCTTGAAGTCCAAGCTGTTGGTTTCATACCGAACTCCCTTGTTACCGGCACAGTTATTAAATTTTACTAGAACAGAGAGCAAGAGATGGAAGAAACGTGTGAGATTGGCGTGATAAGAAAAGCAATCAAATACAAGTTTCAGACATTTAATTTTCACTGATGTCTTCTATATCTCTAATAACCATCAAGGAAATGATTTAACTGTTTCTTCGACCTTTCAGGAGTGCTCTTGTGCTTTATCTCCATTCCCAGGGGAAGAAGTTGTAAGCCATTTTTAAAGTATTTGATACAGTTTCATTAGATCTCAAACACAGCTGTTCCCCATTTCTACAAGTGGATTTCTCCCTTGTTGCCATTATCTTTTAAATTCGACTGGAGTCTATTACCCACACTGTGGGTATTTTTTTGCACGAAATGTTCTCCATTTCCCTAACCCTTCAATAACCTACTTACCAGATAGCCTATTTGCACATTCTTAACTGAAATTTAAAAGCCCAGAACAATTCCATTATCAGAAATATAGAGGCAAAAAAAAATTACATGAAGAAAAACTAAAACCATTTTGGGGAGCGCATTCACTGCTGGAAGCAGGTACCCACAACCAGAGCTCCCATCCCACCCTGGCTGACCACTCCACACACTGCAGCTACAGCAAAAAGGAACTGTAAAACTTTGCTTCACAAACCACAACTCGTCATTTAAAAGCTTACACTGTCAGATCCAAGCTCCCCAATGGCTGGTATTTTTATTTTTGGCGTTTTTCGGTCAAATTCATTTACAGTCTAGTTTGAAAACTGTTTTTATTGGCATTATGAAGCATGTCACATACATTAGGCTGGAAAAAAACCAAACTATTGTATGACAAAATTGACAAATCTGATAGAAATTGAACCTGCAGCTAATCACATAGGAAACAAAACACTTTCTGCCATTCAAGTAATCCACGGGGTGGAACACACATGTGGTGAAAGAAAACATATTGTACCCGTAAAAATATCTCAAGTGAGTGTGAATGGATATACAGCTTCCTAGCTAGTCCTGTTACATGAGCTCTGTAATGCTGCAATTTCCGAGAGCTTTGCAGCAATGCTCCAAGATAAGGAATACCATCTAGCCCAGGTTTGATGTTGCCTTGGCAGGCACTTTGCAGAAGAAAAGCAAGGTAAGATGAGTCCTGCTTAGACTGGCTGTGGTGGGAGAAGGGATGCAGAGGCAATTCAGGCTAGAGGAGCTCCTGGGGCCAGTTTGACCCCAGCCATCTCTTTCTCCCTGTACCATAGCTGACTGCTTGTGCAGTGCTGCTTTGAGCTGAATCAGGGACTAATCTGGATTTAAAGGAAAACACCCAGGGGATGCCAAAGGGGAAAGAAAAAGGAGCAAGGAAACTGCTAACTGAAAAGCCCCCAGTACCACCATGCCATAGAGAAGTGAGAGGAGCAGATCGTGGTGGAACTTCTTTCCATAACTGGGGTGCTGTGATCATGCCATAACCATACATCTACAAAGGCTTTTTCAGGCTCTGTATTTATTTAAGCCACATTAGTACTTCTTTATGTGTGTAAATATATATATATTATAGCATATAATATATATATAATAGTAAATTATTCAGCACAAAGTAACTGTCACACACTGATTTACAAAAAAGAAGATGGCTAATGTTACCTAGTATATAAAAAAAGTGTGGGTAATGCTTTTAAGCAATTTCATCATTATAGACTACAGCTCTAGATTCTGGAAAGCCAAGGAAAACAAAAGTCCCTTAGTTTTGTTTTGGAAATCAAAACTGCCTGTCTTTATCTTTCACTGTCATTCAGCCTGCAATAAATAACCTCCATGTCTATCTCATCTGAAATGCTTTAGTCCAGACATTTGACCAGTTATCTCTGCTTTCTATCTCCAGAAGCATAACAAATGGTTTTCGGTGTAATAGGAAGCAGCATCTCCTGCATTACTCACAGTCTGAATGAAACATTGGCCACCATTGTTGTAAGGGACAGGATATAACTTAATTGCCACTTTGACCACAGTTTGAATCTCTTGGCATCTTGCTTTCAGTCAGTGAGTGTCAGAGCAAGGTGCAGATAGAAGACTGAAGATTCAGCAATCTGGAGTGGAGGATCTCTGTCTTATGAAGGTAAGACTTCCACCAAGCTCAATAAAGAAAGAAGACACAAAAAAAACATGAAAGCTTACACTTTCATGGTTCCCAGAGCAGCTAAAAATCATCTCAAACTTCAAAGTTCATGTATACAACTTGAAGCAAAACTTTAAAAAGATTTATGACTCCGTGCTGAGGCTTCAAACTTCAGCATTGCCAGAGCTGGAGCTCAGGTGCCTCTCGAATTTTCACATGCCATGAAATTCATGGGCCAAGCCCAACTGGTGCCAATGACTACCAGTCCACTCAAGTCAGTGCTCTGCCTTGAGGTCAACTAGCACACAACGGCTCATCTCCATTAGATCAAAACTTCTTATCTCTTTTACTTCTAAATGATTGACTGAGAATAACGCATGGACCACATTAACTCCAAAACTCTGCTGTGCTATCATTGACTTGACCATAGGGACAATCCCAGGCCAGTGCTCAGACCTGTGCCGGTACTCACTCTAACAGTAAAAACATAGCCAACAAGCCTGTCCATTGCCTTCATTTAGTTTAGACTAGCCTGAAATATAGCAACTCATGAAAGCACTGAATGAGGTCACACACAGAGTCACTGGCAGCTGCAAGAACCAGCACTGGACACCTGGAGCAGCTGTGACGGCCTCGGAGACCCACAAGGTGGCTGATACAAGCAGGGAAGGTCTCACCACCCCTCGAGACCACCCTGCTGTGCTTCATCTATCAGGAACTTCTGAAAATCTCCCTTGCATTCACAGCTATAACAAATATGTGCGAACACACTGAGTGCTTCGCTGCTAATGCGTTATTTATTTTCAGCTCTATGCCATCAGCATTATTAGAAAGAAGGTACATCAATTGGTGTATTATTGCACTCTTCTGCTATATAATGGCAGTGCAAAAAAGCGACTTCTATCTATACCTCCTGAAGTACCAACATATCATATAAGAAAAGACATTTGAAGAAGAGAGAAAGGAGTGATAATGACTGCACATTAAAAACAATTCAGAGCTTACTTTGATTTTATTGAGATTAAAAGAAAGCCCCACAGTGTACTAGTAGTCTGAGAGAAAAAAATAAAATAAATCCCTTCCTATACATGTATGTAGTGATTTCAGGACTCAAAGTACTTAAACATCTGCTTAAGACACAGCGCATTGCTCCAATATGCTGCTCTGGTGTCATATGTCACCGTGTCGACTTTTATGCTCCATTATCTAAAAATGGCTACCTCTTAGACAAAGTCCCTCTGTGCCTTGCTAATTACTTCCATTAGTTTAAAACAAACTTGACTAGAGACAGAGAAAATCCTGAGAGAAATTAAGTTTAATTTTTTAAACAAGCAACATGTCTGCTCCACATTGCTCTTCCCAGGTAGCACAGGTAGATGAATGCTCGGCAATAAATCAGACACAGCCAGCTCCTCTGAAGAGGCTTTAGGAGCTGCAAGCACAGGAAGCTTTCAGGGACATAGGAATTCTATAACACTTAGTCACTGCTGGGGACTGCACCTCACACGATGGCCTGGAAGGCAGCAAATAGGCCCCGGCTCACTCAAGTGGCACCCCACAAGCTGCATTGAGGGACTCTGGGGACATATGTGGCAGTACGGAAGTGTTTTAAAACCAGGCCAGGTGACGTGGCATGTCCCACAGTGCTGTCCTAGGCCTCGCTGCTACTACAAAAGCCAGGTAGGAACTCGACACTGCTGCAATTCAACCTCTCCGTGATGAAATGCACCGACGCTTTTGTGACAAGTTTTTGACTAATCGATGCACCATGACAGGCAGCAATTTATGTTCTCAATTAGATGATACACGATTGCATGTCAGAAAAAAATGCTTTAATAAATCAGTGCAGAAAGCCTAGGCTGATCCCCTGCCGCACCCCTGTGGGTGCTGCTATTCTCACTGCTGAGGCCCTGCAACCACTGTGGCCATGGGTGAACGCACCTTCGGTGGCTCCAAGGACACCACCACTGAACTCCAAAGCATCTCTCACAACAATGAAAACTAGATATGGCTCTCAGAAAACCCCACTGTACATTAGTACCACCTGAAATCTTTAATTAACTGCTGAATCCCTGTGACTGCCAGGTGATGTACAAAACTCAGTACTAAATTCAAATAGAAACTTCCACTATTCCACCAGTAAAGACCCTGCCTCACTCCCAGAACATACTGCAAAACACACAGTCATTCATTGTCTTGTGTAAGGGAGTACAATCAATGCCTCAAAAATTGCTAATCATCCTTCCAACTAAGCCCTCTGCTTTCCCTCAGTTTGAGGCAAGGCAGCTGTGGGGGACGTCCACAAACAAATCTCAATGCAAATGTTCTCCTACAGCCACTACTAATAAGAGAGCTTAACTTTGCAGATCACTTCAACCACAGAGCAAAGACAATTCAGAAACTCATCAGGGCCTGAATATTAGGGACCACCACGTTGAGCTGCTGTTAGGTACCGCTGCTGCTATTGCTCTAGGCACCATTTGTACACAGCACAGATGCAGTAAAGATGAACTGCTCACATTTTCACAACACGGTCGCAAGGACTGCCATTAGTAATCCTATGCTCATCCTCCTTGTTTCCCTGTGAAAATGATTCTTTGGAATGTTACATGACTACTAGGAAACAGTTTTTATATGTATATACACACACATATGTATTTTTCTATGGATATACATATAGAATCACATATATACATATTTAATATTTTTTTCAAATATTTGTGTATACATTTGGAAAAAACCACGTTGTTCTGTACTAAATACCATAACTCAAGGAAAGGAGGTGTCTTCCATATTTTCAAATTCCACCTCACCTCTACTCTATGCTCTCATCAAGACAGAAACTAAAATTTCATTCAATGGCAGAAAATCATTTTTTTAAATTCATTTAGAAAGCTGTAAATCTATGCAATTTGAAGTTGATGCAACTCTTGACTTTAAAATAATTTAATAAATAAACAAACATTGGCTCTGTTTACCAGACTTAGGTCTCTCTGTGGACACAAATCTATCTTTCTTTGACCAGTTTGAAGTCTAAAGAACACTGCATGAATTTAACATTCAAAAGCTGGAGCATCAGTAATTAGGATTTCAGATAAACAGCAGAGCCACACATCTATCATTTTTACAGGACGGTAAAAAAAAAAAAAAAAAACAAAACTTTTTTTAATATACTCTGGAAAAATGTTCAGTGATGCTTATCGAAAGCTTATGCTGAAAACAGCATCAAATGCCTGATGAAAAGAAAACCAAGAAGGCACCCTCATTAGCAGGCTTTTAGGTTTAACCCTTTACCCTCATCATTTTTAATTGCTTCTCTATGAAAGGAGGAAATACAACAATTTGATATGCTGAAATAGGTATTGAGTGATGGGCAGAGAAACTGCAGGAGTCTGCAGCAAACTGCTGGGCATCTAAGGAAAAAAATGGTATCTTTCTTCAAAAAAGACACAGGGTAAAAAAAAATTCAACAAGTTTTGCATTGTTCCCTTTTATTATTTAGCTTGTTAAGCTAGCTGGACAGAGTCAAATGATCAAGTGAGGATCTTGAAAGATGTACGAATACACTGAACCTCCTTGCCCTCCAAATGTCTGAGAAATACATTGAATTTAATAAGACTATAAATGGTATAAACCAAAGAATTCACTTTAAGCCTTATCCTTCTGGATTCTCCTTTAACTTCTCCTAGTCCATTAAAAAGTGCCCCCTCTGGCAAGCTGCACAGTGCTGCAAGAGCTAGAAGGATAACACTTATTTATTAGGATATACCCCCTGGCATGCCATAAGCCCATGGTTCAGGATACGGGTCCCTCCAGGACTCTGTTTTCACCATGGTTTCAAGTATTAGCACTGCAAAGTTGTTTTGTTCCTGATGAACTTCAAAGCAGCAAATACATACCCCTATTTATAGTAGGATCCTCTCTCTCCCTCAGGTCGTGTCTCTTGAGCAGCTTCCCGTATGCCTGGTGTGCTTGTGATGAACCTGCACCGCCAAGTCCACCCTCACAAACACCTCTAATATGGGGATGGCTTAACTACGACCTCTGGAAATTTGGGATGTCGGGGTGAACTGCAGAGTCCTGAGCATGTACAAAAACATCCCTTTTATGCGATGTCTAGCAAATGGCTTCTTTTCCTGCCCTGGCACTCCCAGCTCAATGCTCTCACACACCAGCCCTCATCACCTGCATGGGGCTGGCAGTAGCCCTGGTCAGCATTTGCCGGTGTGTCACCACATCAAAAATAAAAACAAAACAAACAAGAACAGAACTTCTTAGTGGACAGGAACCTGTTGTCTACAAACAGGCATGAAACCACTCAGTTAAGCAAAAATACCTGCGTGTTCCTCAGCACCCTGTGAGCCCACTGCATGCTTCCAAACGGATTTCTCCGTTAAGTGCTAATGCTAAACAAAGAGCGCTGTGCCTCACTGGAAAGTTTAACTTGAGAAAATAAGTACGTAGCACAAACTTTTACAGGGACACATTTTCGAGGCATATTTCCTTATGCTCACACAACCCCTCTATGATTCTGTGAGGAAATTCTTTTACATCAGTGGGAACAAACTGCAGTGAAGAGAATTCCCCCTGGCCACACTGGAACCCACAGCAAAGCTGGGAGCTGAATCCTGAAATTCAGGCTCACAGTTTCTTATTCAAACTGTTAGACTGCACTGCCTCAATCACCCATACATAGGCTAACCAAATGTAAGAGAGAAAAATTTTAAATGGGAAAACGGACTTTTACAGACACTTCAAAAAGCAAATTTTCAAATTAGCACTGGGTTAAAAAATTAAGAAATGTTACACAGCTTATTACTGAAATTGTTCAATAAAGCAGAGTTCTACAGAGAAACATAAATGCTTGGTGGAATTCTGGGACCAAAATATTTTATGTACAAAAGGCTAATGCTGAGAGGAAGACAAAAGGATCCTGTTTCCCTTGTACTAAAAGAACAAATACATACAGGTACAGCAGGCTTTTCAAGCACTGTGAAAGAACTTGGAAATGTTGCTGTTTCAGTGTTTTGTGGAAACAAAACCTAATTTGAGCCATTCCACTTACAAGCAATGCAACATATAAGTCCTGAGTGCTATTTCTGTCTCACTCCTGCTTACAGTTAATCCAATATTATCATACAAAGCACTAGATTTGCTTTGCAGTTAATAAAATACTCAGAGCCCTTCTTCTCCTGTACAAGAAAAGCAATGCAAAAACAAGAAACAATGATAGCTGTAAAACCTGATAGAAATAATGTATAATTTTCAACCTGTCATTACTAATTTTATGGGTTACATTTTCAACCACATCCCTATAAAAATATTACACTAATAAACTCTTAGTGTCTTTATTTAATATTTATAGTACTGTGGGAAAACCCAACTTTGCTGGTAAAAGGTAAAAACGGCTATTCAAAAAGCTACTTTAGAGACTAATAAACATATCCCTAGTGATCACGTTTAAGAGTGTACAGTTTAAGAAAATGCTTTGATACAGAAAAACGTTGGAAATAAATGGATGTATGTTGGTTGGTATACAAATGTGTATAAAAAGTGTGCGTATCCACACCCTTCATAAAGCATTGATTACTCTTTAAGGGTTCACAGAGTGAAAAACAAAAACAATGAATGAGTTAGCAGAATTAATGAACGGCCCAACATGTATCAGCTGCTGAAAATGTTTAGCATGATTTAGCATTTTCTTTACGTTACTTTCTTGCAGTACTGCTGCAATTTTACCCATTTTCCATATCTCAGGTCAATGTTAAACATCACAACCAATTTTATGAGGATTATTTATGATCTCTGAGCTATGAATTCTAATATTTGCCTTACTGGAATAATAATAAATTACCATAACAATTTACCATTTGTAATTACATTAAACAAGATCTTTCTTTATTTATCTTCTTGTAATCTTCAGATACAGTAAATCATCCTATATTGAATATGCAATAATACAAAAATCCTGGCATTTCCAACCTCTTGCATATGTGTTAGAAGTGACTCCATGTGCTACTCAACCAGTAACACCTCTGCAGCAGCCAATGAGGAGAAATCTATCTCAAGCAGCAATAAGATAAATTTGAAAAGGCACATGAAAGTATTTTACATTTAAAAATGTATTTTGAATTTCCGCACTTTGAGTTCCAAAGCTCAACCCCCTCCACGATCAAATGATCCATACAGGATTTGGGCACACATTATTAAACTTCTAACTACCTCGTGTTCAAGTTCATGTTGTGCCCTCACACAACCAGTACTGCCTCCAACAGGTTTTAAGCTGCAATCCTTGTTCATGCACAGTAATTTATTGAAAACAAAGCAAAACAAAACTGTGGGCTTGGTAGAACTGTACAGAAAATTCATCTTTTCATTTCCAGAGCCACCTAAATGCTTTCAGTGCCTTTTCCAGCTTTATATTCAGTTTTAGCAGCTCTTGCTTACACACGGTTTCTGTTTCTATGGCCAGATGAAAAGAAATAGGAACAATACATTTCAACACACTGAAATTGGGATCCTTTAGAAAGTCATTCTGTCACCTGTACAGTCAGCCAGTAGCAATGAGGAGTTGAGAGTACATTAAAAAAAGATCTAAATCCCATTCAAACAAAACAAAACCAGCCCTACAGTAAACAAAACCCAATTCCCAGACACTGCCTGCCTCCTTCATACTCCCACCAGTGCTATTTTTCATTTACTTGAAGCCAATTCAACTAAAATATATGTTTTTAAGAGGGGGGAAAAAAAAAGTGTATTTCACTTTTGGTATTGGAATTGGAGGGGAGTACAGACCCCCTGGAGAGAAGGACTGCAGAACATGATAGAAAAGATGAATCACTGTGGCAACAGCCAGCCAGCCATTAATTTTCAGCAAGCCAGGAGTTGGTCCAATTAAAGCAGGCTTCTTTCTCTACATTAACATGCTTTATTCATTTTTTTTTTTTTTTTTTTTTTCTGAAGCTAAAACATCAGCTCGAGACTCCAAAGGCTTTTCTATTTAGGATCAATCAATCTACCTTGCTGCACTGTAAAACACACACTGTCAGCTCTGAGGCTAGCTCAAAAAAAGAGCAACAGCGGAAAAAATTTGATAAATCGACACGTTCTGGCAGTTAGTTGAGGGATTCTTCCTACACTGTCACTTATTTTTATCTGATTAGAAACCAGTATTAGTAAAGGGAATATTACCCTCTATTCTCTTCCTGGTATTTAAAATTGTGCTGGGAGGAGTCATTTGATCCCCAATCTTCTAAATCCAAGCCAGAAGCTTACCACAAAGGCAGAGATGCTACCCAGATTTCAAAAGGCAGTGAGTTTGTATTGGATTTGCATGATGTGGAACTCAAATCTGAGCCTTTCCCCCAGTACAGGAACACGAACCTGCATCTATTAGCGCTCCATGTTAGAGACAGTTGCTGCTTTCCACATTTTTATGCTTAATACTTTACCCTGGGTATGCAACCTCGCCTCTGGTTTTCCAGCACCTATTTTGGCAACAATTGCTTTGCCTGGGATTTCCTTGCCTGTTTGAGATCCTATCACTCTCCTTCCACCCTCCTGAGACATTTCAAAAATGATTAAATAATAAATGAGACAGAGGCCAGTAAGAAGAACACATATATGTTCTGAATTCCCTTGTGTGGGAAGGGCAAAACAGCACCATGAGCTGGGATAACTTAGAGGATTACCCCTTTCTGTGGTGAATGCCACAGTAAATATACTGTTGGCTTCCAGTCTTGTTCTCAATAGACACTTTTATCTTTGGCTAAAAACCTTGACATAGTTTCATTATTGCAGTCCTCCTCTGTTCTTAATAGTAAGGTAGACCAAAAGCCATTGGGCTGAGCAGATGTAGCTTTTGATAAAAATGCAAATAAAGACAACCCCAGTTCAGTATATTTTGATCACATCAACTGCATGGCACTTCCTGTCAAATGTTAACTTCTTATGGACGACCATTTTTTACTCTTTGCTCTTTAAATTCCATGCATCTGTAGGATAGTACCGAGATTCACGATGGCACTAATGAGATCATTTTGCAATTAAAGGCTAAGTAGAAACAAACCTCTCACCACTCTACAGGAGAGTTTGGGTTCTCTGATTAAGCAGCAGTAAACAAACCTATTTCAATGTTGGTCCTGTTGCACAGGCTCTCTATGATTAACTCTCCAAACAAGATGGACTGATTGACCCCATGGATTAATCAATGAGTTTCTCAGCTTCAGAGCAAAGTGCAAGTTGTGGGAGTTACCTGCAGTAGTATGCATTTTAATTATTATTACTACAGCACTGAGTACGTAAATCCCAGGGCACTTTATCTGGACGTTTTACCCGTAGCGCTAATGATTTTCACAACACTCCCATGTTTGTCCAACTACCTACATGGGAAAAGATTTTAAGCATCACTACATGATTTTAAGAATCACTACATGATTCTTGAGGAAAAGCTACAGATTTTACAGCAGCCTAATGCCATAATTATAAAGGGAGGATCCTATGTAATTGCAGGGCAACCTCTAGGTTAAAGACCCCACCCTCCCATGCAGGAGCATCACCGTAAGAAGCTATAGGGTGGAATGGACTGAGGGAAACCTGGGGTGTGTCGCACCAAGCACCTTCCCCTAATCAATTCTGGGCAGAGCAGAGAGCCCCAGCACTACCACTATCAGAATCATCTATGGTGTGGAGCAGTGGTGGGAGGCAGGCGAACACGCACAACATCTGCACCACTGCAGCCATCCCCACCAGCCCCACTGATAACAGCCCCGCACCTCCAGGGATTCTTCCTCTGTCCCAGATCTATCTTATTGCAACTTGCCAGAACGGTATTTGAAACACACAGGGAGCTGAAGGAAAATTTCAGGGAGAAAAAAAAATGTGAACACAGGCATTTGCAGCCTAGGAAGAGAAGTTGAAAGAGATGCTCTGACCGCAGCTGTGTCAGATAGCCTCCGGCTCTTCTCTTCTCCTGCTCTTCAAAAACAAACAAACTCTCAACTCCTAGAAACAGAGGCTGCACATGTCAGGAAAAGAAAAAATCAGACGTACCAGTAAAGACACTGAACTCCTCACTGACTTGACTTGCGTGTAAACAATGACAACTTTGGGCTTGACTGTTCTCATCTTCCTGAGCCTGGCTCAGGAGCAAACATGCACTCATCCAGGGAGGCCAATCACAATATAGCAAATTAGATGTTTCAGGCAGGAATATTAGAATTGAATTTATATATATATATATTTATCTGTAAGAATCAAGGCTATGTTTCACTTGCAGCCTGTGCACCTCTGCTTGTCTGTCTGTACAAAACCAGCAATAGTCCTTTCCTTCAGCTGTAGCCTACACAAGAGTTCAGGTTTCAAGAGAAATTAATATTATATGGACTCAAACACTGTTTGGTACTCTGTGTGCTCCTCTGCTTTGACGTTTGGACAAATTCAGGCAGCTTTATTTACAGATCCAGAGGCTCTGGGTTCTGTTTCTGGCACTTGGTCAGAGGGAGCTGAAGAAGTGGCCGTGATGCTGGAGCTGCACTTCGACAGGTAATAAATACTGGGCACGTCGAGAGACAGAGGGGCTGCACTGCTGCAGAGAGCCGTGATGCTCCTGCCCTGGGGCCAGGCTGAAGTGCCCACTGACGTCATGGGAAATTCACCCACACAGCAGGAAATTCACAGCAGAAGGGGCACCACGATCATACACAGCTCCACACTTTCCCACGTTGGTCACTGGCCAAGTGACCACCCTGCTGTGGCCATGTCCTGACATCTATGTCTCTGCAGCCATGGGCTCAGCTGCTGGTGTTTTGGATGGAGGTAAGCAGATGAGGTTTTTCCATCATTTTTCGTCCCCCCCTTCACATGTACCCCTTTCATCCCTTCTTACTGCAGCAGTCCCCACCCGAAAGGCAGCACTGACCTCCCCTGAAGAATGACCTCGGGACTCAAACGACCTTAAAGTTGACAGAGTGCTTTTGGCAGGGCTCGCTATCCTCAATTAAAACAAAGAGAGACTAAAGCCAGTAAATTAGAGGACGTGACAAATGCAGCACAAAGCACTGCCGATCCCAGAAGGTATCAAATTTAGTGTTAAAGTAAAGAAACAATAGGGAAGTCCAAGACATTTCAGAGTGTAGTGAATCAAATTAAATTGCCTGAAATTCCACATGGAATACATTTGACAAATTTCTTTCCCCCTCTTCAGCTTTCTGTTTGAGATGAACTGTCGTCTGGCAGCTTCAAACGTCTGGCACAGCTTCAGCTTCAGTTTGCTGGGGCTGAATCCAAACACGAACCTGAACTTTACCAGTTCTGCTCTTTTTGTAAACATACTTGCTGTGGCTGCCAAATGCTTTCCAAAAGCACACAAAACCCAGAATCCAAAAGGAAAACATTGTCTTGCTGCAATAAAATTTGCATTTTACCCCCTGTTGGTAGCAGCCGGTTTGCAGAGCAGTGGGGCAGAGCCCACCTTGCCCTGTGTTTCGCCAGGCATTTTGGAGGGGACAGCAGGGAGTAGGGATGTTTAGTGGGATGGATGTGAATCCCCTACAGCCAGGTACGAGCCCATCCCACGGTGCTGCGGCCCCGGTGCTGCCTTGTCTCCTGGGGCTGCGGGCAGCTCATAATGCAACAATTAGCAGTAGGATTCTTCAGACAGGCTGGCTAAGACAAGCAGTAAAATGTCATTATACACGTGTCATTGACAGTGAGGACCAGTTTAGATTACCCCTGTGAGTAGTCTCAGGAACAAATTCATTTTAAGGTAGGGAACTTCAGGCAGGGGAAGAGACAGATATAAAGAGGGTTATGATCAAATTGCTCCTGAGAGCAGATAGCATCAGCCTTGATATATCAGATTTTTTTTTTTCTCATTTTGCTTTTAAAACAGAGCTGTTTTTGCAAAATGGTTATAGCGATGGCACAGTTCTTTGAGGCAGGATGCAATTCCTCTCTGGCAGCAGCCCACTACCTATGCAGATTCTCTCTTACAGGTGATATTTTTTTTTTTCCTTCCCATCTCTAAAGCTTTTTACAACTACCAAGTCGCATAAACTATACAAGTGCAGAAGGCTAAAAGGAAGACACCTTTAGGATGAAGAGCAGCTAATGACAGAGGTGGGTGGATTCTGGCACAAGACAGGCAGGCAGATGCTGTTAGAAAAGCGTATTTTGTTGTCCACAAAGCGTCGGCCTCATCTCTCAGAGCCACATGGAGTTCCCACTGCTGCCCAAAATAGACAACATCTGGTTCATATACACTCTGATTTATTGCATCTCTTCTCTCCCCCTGGATTTTAATTATAACTAGATCTTGTAACTATTACATTTGTATTTGGTTTATCCATCAAGATGTTTTTCCAAGCTATTTACTACAAACTGAAAGCTGCATGTAGTTCTAAAAATAGTACAAACCCACAAAAATATGTGCATGGCCTTTATTGAAGAAAGCCCTCTACTGAATATTTAGACAAAGTAAAAGTACCACTGAAACCAATGGTTTGCAAGCAAGTACTTACTTGATTTCCTGAATGGGAACAGACCAAAGAAATTGCTTTTTCTTTCAGTAAAAAAAGCAAAGGAAATGACACACAAAACTGACTACTGCTGCTAATGTTAATCAGCATGGTAATGGCCAAAACTCACTTGTTATTGTACCATTCTGCTCACAGGAATTGTTTTCGGGATGCTGAACTAGTTTTGGTGGTCAGGTGTCAACATTTTAAAGAAGCTATCGAAGGTGGCACTTTTTCAGCAGAACGGACATACTGACTGTGCCAGAAGAATAAAACATCGTATCTCCCCTGGGGAAAAAGTAATACAATAATGAATGTAGTAGTTAGAAGCTTTCATATTGAGAGGTTTTTAGGATTTTTTTTTTTTTTTTTAACTCATGAAACTCTTGATCTTTCTGGGAATAAGTTGATTTAGAAGGAACTTTTTGATTTGTATGGTTGAATAACTAACACCACAAAAGAACACACAGTGCAATAAATAAATACCACTTGTGAACTTCAGATCTCTCTGCCGCTGCTTCATCCATCAAAACTAATTCTGTAAAAAACAAAGGATGTGACAAACCCAACCAGCCTTTCCCTTATCTTACAAAAAGACTGAAATCTATTTCTGGAAATCACACACACACACACACACAGAATTTTCTAGGTTGGAAGAGACCTCAAGGTCATCGAGTCCAACCTCCAACCTAACGCTAACAGCCCTCCACTAAACCATATCCCTAAGCTCTACATCAAATGTCATAATGTTTCTATTAAATGATCGACTCTGCTGAAAATGTTTAGCGGTCCTACAGAAAAGCCATGAGGACCAGCAGCCCTCCTCCCTGCAAAACAAATGCAGTGACTGAGCAGCTCAGGTCCAAGTGCTTGTGCAGAAATCCTGTGTTCGTTAATTCCTCCATGACCCTATTCACGTGACAGAATCTCTGGGAGTACGATGAAAAATAGACTTTGCCACAGATACCGAAATTGCAAAGATATGAAAGCAGAAAGCACCGATAGCGTGCTGAGCCCATGTCTGCGCACTGACAAACTTGTGAGGTGGAGTAATACACTTGTAAGAAATATTTTGGCTCAAAATCATCTTTTCAGTTCTAAAGTACCTCATCCAAACAGGTATCTTCCCTTCTTTCAAATCCACACTGACATCCACTACTTCTTGTTTCTTACTAGAGGAGATACTACTAAAAAAATCATATTCCAGGGCAGTTTTCTTAGCTCTTCCCATCATTGTGCTGTCTGGTCCCTTTCGTTTCAATTCAGTTTGGAGAGTTCTAAGCTGACATCACGAAGTCAGGCCGTGTAAGGCCACAAAAGTCGACTATGAAGTATGCCTTTTTATTTGTTTTTTATTTTTTATTGATTAGTTGAAAAAGACACATTGACTGGCTGATTTATTTTAAAGGTTAAATGAGCATGATGAATGGTATCAAAGAAAGCCCTACTCAACCCTGATACCCCTTTCGTTTATGAACTATACAGACATCAATAGCCTAAACATATAATTATCCTAATTTACTGATAGGTACCAGAGTGTCATGAAGAAACCTGAGCTGCAGACTCATCCTCTTCTTACAGATGTGAAGGGAGCAGCTGGCACTGACCCCAAAAGGACACTCTGTTGGCTCTTACGTGCTGCTACCAACACTGGTAGTAGCACTTCAACACTTTAAAGTCACACATTTGCAGTTTTTTTAAAACCAGGCTTTAGTAAGGACTGCCAGCTACTGCTGTCAGTAATGTCTAGCTCAATGTAAACACTTCGTTAGTAACGTGATGAAACTACACCTTAAGGTTTATTCTAACCACTAAAATAAATCTTTCCACAGAACACATATGCACTTATTTATACTGCACTTCTATGACCACACTTTTAATTTTTAATATTTAATTATTCATTGTGGATCATGTCTGAATTTAAGCTAATATGCAAACATGAGGAAGAAAGGGCACTTGTTTATCCCTTTATCTCATTTTTTTCCAGTTAACTCAAGTTGTTCATTAATCACATTACTTTTCTGCTATGTGATAAGAAAAAAGAAAGAAAAAAAAACAAACAGCAAACATCCAAACAAGAAAAAAAAAAGACTCAATTTATAGAAAATATTTTACAAAATTTGCTTTCATGAATAAACTCCATTAAAGCAAGTATTTGTGTATAGGGATGGCTCATACTATTGGCTTAGACTGCAAGCAGATTTTTCCTTCTTTTTTTTGCTTTTAATACCCTCACCACTATGAGTGAATTGACCTAATAACATATTATATTATGGAAATTAGCACAGTTTCATGAAGAATTTTGCCTTCTGTTCCATACTTGTCATGGCAATAAATGCTGCATCAACTAGCAATTTCATTTCTATTACCAGGTGCTATACCTGAATTAATTAAAAACAACATTTTGGGGAATTGGGGGCTTAACTACAAGTAACCAGCTTCTACATTTGTGTAATAAAAAGCATGTGAAAGGTTGAAATAAGAAACAAGAAAGATATTATTCAGTCCATAAAACCATACAGTTTTAATGACATTTCTGACCTTTAAAACAAACAGTATGAACAATGCATACAGACCACTGGGCAGATAATAATAAAAAAAAGTGATAAGAAAAGTCAGCAAAGAAAAGAGGAACTACCCATGAAAAATCCTCTGAAGCTTCAACAGGACCAAATTTCCACTTAAAAATAAAAAAGAAAAAGAAACCCACCACCAAACAGCACCAGCCACATTGTCTGAAGAAGGTTCTTATCAACCACTGGGGTGTTCCTACGATTATTCTGATGTCTAAGAGTTTCTCATAAGTATTAGAGACATTTTACTGTTTGAAACATGGTTGGCAAAACAGAAAATGACTTTCTTTTCCTTGCACATAAACACTAGGAAGAGCCCACAGTCTGTCACCCAAATTACAGTTACTGAAAACTGTCCAGAAGTGGATGCAAACATCAACAAACCCTTCTGATTCTGGCTCTTTGAAATATTAACAACTTTATTTTGGCTGCATAAAACATCACGGTCCTGGACTTTTAAAGATATCCCACATTTCAGTGCTGAAATACGTGACCTTGATTATTTTTATGCTCAAGCATAGCACCAGTTGATGTTCATTCACCACACTTGCATGCAAAAGCCAGTTAATTACGCTGCAAATTATTCTATTAAGCCATTTGCAGTTGCTCTTATCTGACCAGCCAGTGCTATCTGCTTTCACAACCAAGCTGTTACGCAGATGATGGGACAGACATTGAGCTCCACTGAACCCCCACCAGCCACAACATAAGCCTAGAATAAAGATGATTAACATCTGCATAGCTAATCTTCATGTCTTCCTGAAAGTTTATAAAAAACAAAGTAAAATCAGCAAACTTTTGCACTCTGTCTTACCTCGGGAGCAACCACTGCCAGCCTCCCCTTCCTGCTCAGGCACGTGATGGCCAGATGCGGTGCTATGGGGTAGTCCCCTCCAACCACAGACTCTCAAGACCACCTCTCCCTCCTGCCATTGCTTTTCCCTGATGGCCAGCATTTCGATCTAGCCAACTTGCTACAAGCCAATCTCCAAACCTTTCCATTTTCTGAGCAGTTAGGCATGTGAGCACCTTGGGGCTGAACCTGGCTGAACCCAGCGGCCGTGGGCAAGTCTTTCTGCTTTGCAGGATATTCCCCCGCAGATCCCCCCCCCCCCCAATATTATGTGGCCTGTGTCCTCACATAATGAAAATAAGGTCATAAAGCTGCACACGGACAAGAAGGTGGGATATGCAACAGGGTGTGTGCACACAGCCAGGAAACCTGCCTGGCACCTACCTGCTTGGCTTTTTAGCCACTTATTTCCTTGAGCACCAAAGGTACTGAAGCTGTAAAATGAAAAGGTAGTGGGGAGGAATGTAACCATCTGGGGAAGATCCTGCCAACTAGTAGTTTCAGAAAGAAAAATACAGGCTGTCTTGTTTAAAACCACTGTCATATGTTTATGCAGCCCTCCTCCTTGGGTATTTGTGCTACACGACACCCCCATGGAGCGGTGATATTATATGTTAGCTGTCTACCCTGTTATTTCTGGCTGCTTAAGCAGCAAAGGACCAATATCCCATTTGGCTATGCTCAGTTGGTGCAAGAGAAAACAGTGAGCTATTGCTCTGCAGCTCACTTCACACACTTCTTGTCCTTGTGTGCCACTGCTGGTTTTTGACAATGATTGACGACTTGTACCAATCGCTATTACTAGGAACTGAATGGATAAATTTCTTCATGAGCAAACCCTTATCTTGCAAACTCTGTGAGATTTAAAGGTAGAAAGCTTATCCTCTGAAACAGTCTTTCCCTTCCAAACTACCTCCTCCTCCTTTCTCCTCTGATTTATTGTTCATCTTTACTGGAAAGCCGGTATTTCTGAGTTACAAACTAGGGACATCTCAGGCTCTAGTTGTGGAGAAGCCAGCCACGGAAACCCGAGAAATGAAAAGCCAATGCTCCCACCAGCACATTAGCTGTTTTTAGCCCATAGCTGATGAGCTGTCAATCATACATGATTTTACATTAAATTTCATTTACATTTAAGTCACAGTGGATTGAGCAGTGGTGTACATATCCATCTGCCAGTTTCCAGTGACCATCAATAATTAATAGCCTCTGCTCACCCTATAATCTTGTTTACCAAGTTGACATTGACATCTTCCAGGCAGACCTGCTCTCATGAGCATGTTTCCCCCCAAAATAATTCACACCTGAAATGTAGAGCACACACAAAATCATTCTTTTAATGATGGCTTACTTCCATTCCATACATCACCCCCCTATTCCTGGGTACAGGAAAAGCACTTAGGTCATTTTGATTTAAAAGAGAGCTTTAGTTGTGCAGAGTCAAATATCTAGAAATGTCAGGAAAGCACCTAAGGCATTATTAAATTGTATTCACCTACTACTCCACATCCCACAGAAGAGCCAACAAAAGTGCTCGCGCCCTCTCCAACCTCTCACTCCCATGTCTGGTGGTGACAGTCTTGAAAATCTTGGTTCTGTTGCCATTGTCTGGTTTTCAAGCTGATATCTAAAGGGAAGACTGAAAGATGAAGGTCCTTGGCTTGGCCAAAGAGTATTCATTTTGAAAAGTCACATCGCTTGGCAAGCAAATACCAACACTTCATCTTTGGAAACTCTAACAGGGAACAAAGAAGAGCCAACTGAGACCTAGCAGGTTTAGGGCATCCAAAGCTGGTAGGCACCTATATAGCAACCTTCTGACCAGAGGTTTCCTACATTATTTGTTCATATTAGGCAGTTTCCTGACAGTGTTCAAGTGGCAAATTAAGGGCAAAAGATGATGAAAAGTCTGCAAAGAATACACTAAGATAAGCAAAGAGAAAAAGCAGTAACTCTTATCCTATTCTTGCATTCTGCTAGCTCTAAGCATTAAAACTTAGGCTAAACAGTATTCAGTGATTTATTCTGCTTAGCTCTAGGTAGACAGAATACTAAAATATTCTCTTCCATCTTAGCAGCAAGGCAGGGTGTGGGCAAGAGAAGTGAAATCATGTCTGTTTACACCACCTTTTAATTTAGCTGATTTGGGCTGAAAGGATTACATTAGAGATGAATTATCCCTTAAGAGGCTTCTTTAAAGCAAAGAATTAAAAAATAAAATAAAAATAAAATGAAAAGCTCAGGGCCTCCTAATACATGTGAATATTTTGCTGAGTTCCTGCCCCCCAAAAAAATAATAATTCTTGAAGCAACAAAACTCTATTTCTTCTAGTAATGAACAGTAAAATCTTGTCTAGGGGGGAATAGTGATTAGATTGCAACTGCATTGTAAAGTCATTTTGCTTGAGACAATATTAAGATGCTAGGATGCAAGGTTTGATCATTAATTTTGGCTAACACTACACGTTAATGTTGTTGCAGTCAGATTTTTTTTTTCTCCTCTGGTTTTAGACAGCCTTAATCATGCTTACAGCCGGTTCTAATTGCTGAATTGTA
The DNA here is from genome assembly GCF_964035555.1 of Netta rufina. Lineage (NCBI taxonomy): Eukaryota > Metazoa > Chordata > Aves > Anseriformes > Anatidae > Netta > Netta rufina. Next base: position 12,843,297 of record NC_140140.1, on the reverse strand, counting down.
GCACTCTCCACCTTCTCTAAAATGCTTGGGGCAAAAGAAATAGTGAAGATTGATGACAGACGTGTAATTAGAAGAAAATGTAAAGATCTGGTGTTAATCATTCAGAAATAATTTGATAAATATGAAATTCTGAAGAGCTCTCAGAATAGATGATAAAATGAGTACTGTAGCACAAAGCTAAGCAAATTTATATGTACCACACTCCTTGCAACTGGAAAAAGAGAACTCACATGAGCACACACAAGTGTGTGGGTATGCAAGGGAGGCTTTATTAACATAATGGAATTCAGCATGGAAGACCATCTGTTTTAATTGAGCAAGCTTATTCGTACAATGCTTTGCTCCACTAATCTTGTTTAGATTAATGTTAATGTTCTATTAAAAGGTAGTTTATCATCTCACAATACTGAGTTAAAGTGATCACACCCATAGTAATATTCTCAGCTCCTATGGAGGCAGAAAGTTCACTCATTACTGGGCTATTGATCATCGTATAGCACAACTGTTAAGGCTGGGACCTTGGCTAAAAGTAACCAGAGGTTTTTCTTCATGTAAGGGAGAAGGCATAGACAAAAATATTTTATTTAATTTATTTAAAATAACAAAGAGCACAGTCTGCAAAATGATTCTTAATTATGCCTTTAGATAAATACAGGAGCAATACTTCAGCTAATAATATCTCTCAGGATGTAAGAGAGAATAAGTATCTGACTGTGATGGTTTCTGTAGATGGCTATTTTTTCTTTTTTTTTTTTTTTCTGTGACATGTCTTCTCACTGTAATGCTTTACCTGTCCTCAGCCTTTGCTTTTAATTAGAAAGCAGGAAGTTGAGTTTCAGTTGGAAGCATGCCTATCATTAAAAAAAGGAGACACGGCGAGTAAAAGAAAGTGCAGCAAAGCACATTTTGTATATAGATCCCAAATCCCCAGATTGTAGGAGACATCAATATATCCTGAAGGTTCAACCTTTTTTTTTTTTTTTTTTTTTTTTCCCCAAATATGGCAGAATCTGAAAATGAACTCTTGCATCCTCCCTGTCTGGAGAACATTGTACCTAAATGCTATGGCTATTACTTTTAGAAGGTTATATTTGTATAACAATATTATGTGCCAGTTAAGAAATACACTACACCATCATTTGTTTGGGGTGGGTGAGCTGGATTGGAAAGGGATTAGAAAATGGACCACAAACAACTATATTTATAATAAAATTAGGACTATAATCAGAAAACTATGCACATCTGAGTTGGGTCATTTTCAGTGACAGAGTGGGTTTTCTTCCTCAAAATACTTAACAGTGCTCGTGCAGCTTCATCCCTGCCTACGTCCTCTCACCTCTGTAGATGTCATCCTCATCTGCTTGAGTCCAGCCTCAAGCCCCAGTTAGGATTTTGCCTCCTGGCTTTAATGAGGCTGCTTTCTTTCACTGCTGGACCCTCTTTTGCCATTGCACCAAGCAGCAGCTCAGTGTCTAACCCCTCGAACAATTCTCATCCCCCCACCCCCAGCCCTGCTCCTGTGCCACTGGGGCCTTGGCATTTCCTTGTCATCTTCTCGAGCAAGCAGCCTTACCCTTCCTCCCTTGCTGCTCCATCAAATGATGGAAGAGCTGCTGGTGAACAGCAGCAATGCTACCTTCACATTTCCCTTTGGAGTACTCCTTCAAACATCTCCTTTGCCAAAAATCTTGACAGCGGTTAGGCAGCTGGTGTGCTGGATGACTGCCTCTTCTGTGGAAATTGTTATCTCTGTTTCTGAGGACTCGCCCCATCTGTCCATCTCAATTCATCAAACATACCCTGTCGTACATTGAAACGGCAAAGCCACAAGGGCAAGGATCAAGTTTTCTGTGTTTATTCTGTACAATGGTTTCCACAACTGCAGTTGCTAAATACCACTCTGGTACAAACAAAATAACAAAATAAGTGACAAAAGTAACCCTCCTTCTTCCCAAATTTCAAGCATTGCTTGAAAGAGTCCACTTAGAATTTTTATTTCCTAAGGGAACGTTTTGTAATTACATTTTGGACATATGAACAAGGAAGATGAAGGATACCAAGAGTAGATGAAATATATGTGAAGAAATTCTTCACATGCCATTCTAAAAACAATAATCTCACAAAGCAATAATTCAAGTGAGACTTTTTCCCCAAGTACCAAAACATGCCAGTCATTAATTAAAATTCAGAAAAGCTTTGTGGTACAAAAGCATCACCATTCCACCTCTGCAAAATCAGGAACCTGAGAAGAAGAAAAAGCAAATGGTTCCTCCAAGAAAGCCCAGATGACAGGGTCCAAACTGTGAAACACTCCCTTTGCTCTCACACTGGGTAGGAGGTTACTGAAAGCTCCCCATTGTAGCCCGTGTCAAGATGTAAGTTTCTCAATAGCTAAAGCTCAGAGTAGCCTGTGCACTGAGCTTTTGAAAATTCCATCTGAGCTGACTCCAAAATGCACTAATTATGTGGATTATGTAGGACACAAAGGCATCTTCTCATTAAAGAACCACACTCTGAGATGAAAACCACTCTCAAATTGGTGTGCTCTGGTGCAAACGAGGCTGGATGAGAATGCCTATGTAGGAGCCACAATTTTTCACGAGACCGTTGGAAGAGACTTAAATGAACCCCTCATTTTGCAGGGTAGAATTGTTAATGCTTCCCTTGAAAAGACAAGATGCATTTCTATCTCTAACGAGCAACATGCATCTAGAGCTAACAAGCCATACAACCTCTGAGCAAACGTTGACAACTTCACAGGGGAGATGCACAAGCCGGAGATTACACTGGAAAAGCTGATAGTGATCAGGGCAACAAATCACTGATTTCCTGAATATTTGTCAAGTGCCCATTCAATGCTTGAGGCTCTGTCCAACATGCTGAAATTACAAGGGACAGAATAAAATGAAAATACACCAATATCTCTGCCCCCATCTGTTTGCACAGCTTATCAGCCTTTCTGAAGAACTTCCCTGTGCTGAGCACCATCTCCTACAACCTATCCCTTTAGCAGAACAGCTTGGGACTGGGGACATATGTGGTTTGCCTCACTATCTTTTTGGACATTTTCCACAGTTTCAGGACAGTTCTCCTGGCACAGACTGTACAGCAGGAGGGTTCTGGATGGCACAAGGTCCTGCATGAAGTTATAAGGTCACCTTTCTCCACACGCGTTGCTGCTTTAACCTAGGAGAAGTGGGAGAGACAGCCTGGGAGTGTGAAAATGCTGGGACAGTGTGAAATTGTATGGGAAGTGTGAAAGGATAGGGATGACACTCTTAAAGTATCACACTTACCAAACAATTAACTTCCAGGCTTGCTGGAGGTGGTCTCTGCATATACTTTTTTTTATTCCACTCCCAGCTGTATTAAACATTAGCAGCTCACAACCACTTTTTTTTTTTTTTTTTTTTTTTTTTTTTTTTTTTTTTTTCTCTTTAGATCAAAGTTACTCTGTGCAGCACTTTTTCATCATGGTGCGCAGGAATCCATCTGTCCATCTGTTGGACTCATTACACAAGAGAAGAAACCACATAACGTGATGGGGGCAACCTTCACTCCTTCCCTTCCCAGGGTAGCTTCTTCCATCTCCTTAAATGGAGGGTAGAGAAGGCTGCTCCTCCAGAGCCAGCATCCCCTGGGGCTGCTCCTCCCCAGTGAGAGCCCTGACTGAGGTGCCTGCAGAGGGGCCAGGTGGATGCATGTACCTACATGAAAGGCACAAACCTGAACACCTTGTTCAGTCAGACCCCATTTTGTTATTAATACAATTCTGAATGTGACTTGCATTTTTTTTTCCTCTCAAGACAGACAAGAAATGCATTCAGGAACCTGTGACTAAGCTGCATGGGCGATTAGCCAATGCACCGTACCTACACATGACAAATTATGCATTCATCCATTGTTTGAAAGTTTGGAATTCACTGTTGGTGGTAAACTTTTTACTAGAACACACAGATGGTCCTGCCTGATCTTGTTAATGAAAAACTCTCACACAGCTACAAAAACAGACGTGATCATCTGTTTTTCAACATTCTGAAAAAAATCTACAGAGGTGTAAGGTGCTATACAAATGAGAATAATTAGCTTGTGCCATCTGTGGACATTAAAAAAAAAAAAAAAGAGAGAGAGAGTATCTGTATTCCTATGTTTTATAATGATAAGTATTGTATCTCCAGCAAAGTATGCACTTAATAACTTTTCCATTTATTGTGACCTTCTGCTCTAATTTACTTAAGGAACTATAATACTAGCTGTGCCTCACACCTTTTCCACCTTATAATTAGCAAGTAATAAAAAATGCTATTAAAAAGTAATAAGTCTGAAGCTCTCTGACAATTCACTGATTAATTCTGAAGATTTTAAAGCACATTGGAACATACTTGGCTAAAACATCAATTTTATCCAGTTATCAACACTGGTGATGAGTGCTGGTGCGTGATCAACTCTTACAGCTCACCTACACAAAACGGCAACAGGAATTGAACCCTGGTACATGGCCTGAAGACAGAATAACATTTCACAGACCATTCCAATCTGAGTTTAGTGGCGAGCTGTATTCTGCCCTTGCACATACAGTGCTGCATGCCTGGGGTCTTCAGGGAGGAAGGCACAACACTGCAGCAGTTTGGGAAAGGATGCTTTTAGCATCTGATGAAGAATACTATATATTGATGAGTGCCTCAGAGGGACAGAAGTGAAACTTATCAGTATCCAGGACTGGATTTCACCTGATTCTGTGTAACAATCCCTGGAGACAATTAAACACAGTGGGGATGCAGAACACATATTTTTCAGTCTCCAAAAAATAAGGGGTGACCGGGCAGGTTACTCTTGCAGCCTGCACCCGCTGGGTTCTTGCTAGCACTCCTAGCCCTAGGAGAGAGATTACTGCTGCAAAAGCAGTCTGGTTATTTGCAAGAAAAAATGACTAGCATTTTAAATTCTGTACAAACTTACACTTGTCTCCAAGTTGGAGACCCGGATGAGAAGGTGGAAGCCCAGTGAGAAGGGCTGAGAGCAGAATCTGAATTATGTAGATGTCTTCTGAACACCAGCAGCAGGACACCTGGAGAAGCTGCTCCCCCAGCTATTCCCAATCTTCCTCCCTTCCTCCCAGTGGGCTCCGGTGTGAAAACATCCCTCAGTGCGCCATTCAGCTCCTCTCTCTGAAGTACGTACTGGAGTGCTATCATATTAACGGTTTTCATTTCATATGAAATGAAAACAAATAGTGTACAGTGAGCAAATGCCAATTCTGTGTAATGCCAAGCTGGAATGCTGCTGCCTTAAAGCCAAGCAGAGCACACAGTGCTGCCATTTCCAGGCCCGGTGCTTTTCCACTCGTGAACTTCTCTTGTATTATTCACACAGACAAAAGCAAACAGCCTCCAAGCATCTACTGGAACGCAGTTCCTCTCTCAACAGCAGTTGCTACAAAGAGAATTACCCATTACAAATGGTCAAGTTCAACAGTGAGAACAGGCCGGGCCTAACTCGTAGCAGCAGCTCGTGCCCTCTGACAGAACCACTGCCCAACCTTCTCATGGACAGAGCTGAGCTCTGCCCTGTCAGTCCAAGGCCTTTTAAACCCTTTTAAAGCCTTAAACCATTTCCTCCAACTGACCCATTTTCATTTCTATTCCTAAAATACTCCCCACTTTCTCTCCCCTGACTGCTTTTGTTTGTGGGATGTGGAAGCATGGCCCTGTTTGCTGAAGTTTTTAGAGTACTCGCCTTCATTACTGCTGCTGTACTCATTTAAGCCGTGTTACATCCTAATTAATTTGTTTTAAAACAACTTTTTCCAGACTCCCACCGGATAGAAAGTAGCACAACTTTAGTGTGAGTTGCCTTTGAAAAGCATGCATGCATTGCTATCTCCTAAGTGTACTCTGAAGTCATATCAATTCACAAAGTCATCTTCATAAAATGGGAAATGATAAGAAAAGAGTGAGTTCTGTTACACAAATTACCAGCAATTCACTATGGCGCTTTAATGTCATTCCTGTTCTTCAAGGATGTCACTGAACGCACCCGGCAAGTAAAATGCCCATATGAAATTAAGACACTAAAAGTAAATGTTTGCTCCTGCATTGTAAAGAGCCTCATAAACGTCAGAGGTTTTCATTTCATGCACTCCACAGCTTGTAGAGACACCAGGAAACATTTGGTTCTAATGGCAAACTGATGTTCACTTCAGCACTGTCTGGCCATTAGCATCCCAGCGATGTGCTGCAGGTCTGAACAGGCAGGCACACCAACCTACAAGGACAGCACAGGAGCATGAGTTTAGTTTCTGTGCTGTTCCAAGATGAGCAATTCATGTACTGCTCAAAGAACACTGTAAATCTTCTGTCCCTTAAAGGCGTGCTTAGGAGATTCCCATTTTAATTAAGCTGTAGCTCAGAAGTTCATCAAAAGTTTTGCATCATGCCCCTTTTCTACCCTCTGTTATTAACAGCTCATATCCAATGGGTGATGGGTGACAAAGCCAGGTAGGAGGAGAAACAGGACTGAAGGTTTTTGGAGGTTTCTTTGCCTCCATGCTTTAGACGTTCTGCACTGGACTATTTCTTGTGATTTCTTTTTCACCCACATTACTGAGCACAGGAGGAGCTGCTGTTGTCACTCCACCAGTCAGAAAAAAAATACTGTTTTGCCACATAGAGCTGTAAGTCTCCCACATGCACATACATCATTTCATTCCAGTCTACTTGACAAAGGTGCAACTGAACGCATAAACGGGCAGGAGGTAAGGAGAGCTTAGGAGACACGTACTAGGGGAAGACACAAAATGAGCATCCATGATGTGGTAAAGTAAATGACTGCAAGGGAAAGGTAAAATGGTGCTGACTGGTGGTGATTCAGCTCGACACTCCTTCACTGCTATGTTCTTGCATCACATATTGTTCCACTCATTTGTAGCATTTTGGGGTGTATGAGTTTTTTGGGGTGACCTAACTACATTACAATGAGTTTGGCTGAACACTGTTACTCTGCATTACCTTTTAAATTGGATATCCCTATCATAACAAGGTACCTACGTATATTATTTATCTCCTAGTATCAAGCAATGAAGTAAAAGCCCAGTGTAAACAAACAAGGTCAGACTTCCAAGAGACCAGCTTCCCAGTAGTTTCTGCTGAAACATGGGTACCATGTAACTAAGGGCATCATACCAGAGATGCTCCATTCCCACTGCAACACATGCAGACAGATGGTCAGCACCCAGCGGATTCAAACCTTGCTATAAACCTGGTAACTTCATTAGGCGTTTCAAGGACGGCTCTGTCCATAAAAATGTGGTTTTAGTTACAAGAAGGGAACATCTGAGTATATGACCCCATCCTCCTTTCGCAGTGGAGAGTGAACCCTCCTCACCACCCAGGCATTATCCCAGGGAGGAGAGGAGGGAGGAGATGTTCATGCAGAAGTTCAGCCTGCTCAAAGGCAGACACCCCTTTGGAAGAGGAAAAGCCAATACACACTCCAGCGGTATATTTTTCAGTCTTGGAAATGCTAACAAGATTTGTGTGTTTGATTTTTGGCTTTAAATGAGTCAAATCAAAATTAAGGGATTTCCGTGTGCGATACTGAACACACACATACTTTTGCATAAGGGATTTGTGTTTTGTAAATTATACCCTTTAGCCATATCACTAGTCATTAACCTAATTTAAATTTCAATAAGAAGATTCTCAGCTTTTATCATTAAAATTAACTAGCTCCTCACTGCGAAGATACAATCAGGATGCTGAGGTGAAAGGATATCACCAAGTAAGTCTGATTAAATCCACTTTTTATTCAGCAGCTACTTGTACTCCCCTGCAGTGATACAAAAGCAACTCCCAAGCGACTTCGCCTCGCTGACGGATAACGTGTCAAAGTATCCCTTTTGCAGGTGTCTCAAAGGCCACTCACTGCCTGCTGTTTCTGCTAACTGCTGTCTGTCATGTATTGCTAAGATTTATAAAGACACTGCTGGGATCATCTCGCAAGTGCCTTTCTACCATGTGTTCAAACGCAGAAGGTCGTTCCGGGAATTACCCGTGCAAGTAGCAGAGGCAATGCTCAGGAACAGATCTGTTCTCTCTCTGTGCCAGCCTTTGGGGTCTCTGTAGTCGTGAAGCTATGTGATGATCACAAGTTTGTGATCAGAGCGTGCAATGACCCCCTTGACTGCACGTGATTCCCCAGGTGCTGGGGGACGCAGCTGAAGTCAGGCGATGGAGAAGGGGAAAAGCCTCATCGGCCAGGAGCCAACAGGTTGGTTGCCTGCACAAAAATCAGTCAAGTGATACTGACAGCTACAGAAACAATCATGAATGGGAAATCCCAATGAAGCTGTGTGCCGGGGGACATAGACTTTGGACAGAAGAGGTGTCCTCAGGGCCTGGTGGCACCTGGCCCACCCAAACTCCTCCAGCTTCAAGCAGCGGCACAGGCTTGCAGGGCTTTGCTGCAGTTTGGGAAGAAATTCACAGGCAGGGGCTGCCAGGATGCTAACCAGCAACTCTGCACTCCTCTAGCAAAAAGCAGGAATAGCAAGCAATGAAATCCTGATCATGCTGTTTAATAGGGCCTCAAATATTTGTTTAGGAAAAATCTGCAAGTTCTGATATGAACTAAGCAGGTACAGTGCAAGTGTTCAGACAAAACTTTATTTATTCATTCCCCCCCCCCCCCCCCTTCAGTTACAGGTGAGCTTTTTCTATTAGAATTCTGTCATATTAGGCTCTTAGGTAAATTAAATATAACAAATCAAGACAGAGGGAATTCCACCTCCTCTGCTGACTTGCTGTGGAGCCCTGACTCCAGGCAGGCTCACTGTCCTGCAAATCTGGACCAGCAGGCGAGAAACCACAGGACTTTCAAAGTGGATTTGCCTCAGAGCATGTTCTTCTTAATTTTTCCTTCCAGAAGTAGCTTTAGAAAAAGGGGCCAGCAATAGCAGCCAACAAAAAGACAAACATAGAGGGTATCTGAAGCAAATGCAAAAGTAAGGCTTTTCTATGGCTTCATCTAGAAAAAAAAAGTCCTCTCTGCAAAAGGACATCTCAGAGCTAACTGAAGCGTCTCAGATTTTATGGGCCCTGATGATGTGGTAGAAAATTAACAGGATCATGTACTTCACAGAAAACAGTAAGGAAGGATGTTGAAGAGAAATGTTATTTTAATTGGATTTCTTTGTTCCCCTGTTATCTTCAGCACCTCAACAATGCCTGTAGTACTCAAAATCTTCTGGGACTTAAGAAAGCTTCATTTCTTTGATTCTGTTTTCATTTGAAACTTATATGAGAAAAGTTATTGGAATGTAAGAGAAAAAAATATGTACAAGAGTATACAAAGGACACACCACGTTAACTGTTGTAGGGTAAACCTGCTCCACAAAACCAGTGACAGATGTAACCCAACAATTCTAAATTCCAATCAAATGAAACTGAAGATTAATTGCAAAGTCCATCAAAGTACTTTGGGGAAAAATGGTAAACTGTACATAAACATTCAGGGACTTCTGCAAACTCCCGTAGCCTATAATTAGATTTACTGAACGCTATCAAATCCGAGGCTCCAGTGCAAACATAGACAGTTTTTGTTGTTTTAAGATGCGTACACAGATACATGAAATGTGTCTAATTACCAACAGTTGTTTTGCTTCCCTGTTTAATTTCAACAGCACAAATCCACTCAATGCAAGAGTTTCATGTACACTGGAATAATTAACTGCAAAATCTGATGTTTACAAAGTTAAAAAGTAAAATACTAAATTGGAAATAGTCATAAGCACTCAATGAAGCTGTTCTGCTAGCAAACAGGGTAGAGATCATGGTGTCTTTGCATCTTTTTTAAATTTACACTCAGCTTCATTAAATTCTCATCTTTACTTTTCTTCTTACTGAGAGATATAAACAAAAGCCCTTAATCCTCCAATTTCATTCAGGTGAAGAGAACTGTATTTTGTATGAACTCCTTATGGGTTTGGCTATGCTCTGTAGCACTCCCTGACATCTAAAGAGCCCAGCCAGGTCATTTCTAGCTGCAAGATCTTTGGAAAGGGTCATCATTTCCCCCAAAACCCCTAATAATTTTTTTAGTGAATGACTTTTAAAGAAGATTTTAAAAGGAAGCTCACTTGGCCACACGTACCTGCATTACACATACAAGTTGCCTAAATGACAATGAGGGTGCTCCACTATTGTTTGTGCTTTTCTGTGAGAGACATATTTAACCCATTAGTATTTTTCTCTGCAAAGCAGATGCACTGTAAAAATACATGAATACTGAATATACATGCAGACCTAAAACAATGCAGGACTTGCTGTTTCTCATACACAGTCCATGTCTGAATCCATGTGTTTGAGTAGTATTTTTAGCAAATGCAAAATTACATATGATTTTAAGATTGCAGTCACATCATGTTTAAATACACACACACCCAATAGATGTTTTAGGAACAAAATTATAGATGACATTCTTCAGCCTTTACTATTCTTTGCAAAATATTTCCCAAACTTGAGGAACGAGTACAATACGTTTGCTAGCTGAAGTAATTTTAGAATTAACTAGAACACTTTTTTATTATTACTTTTGGCACTTGTGTGTTTAATTTTAGAAGTGTAAATCATATAATTAAAGCTTTGACATAAGAAGTGATTATGTTCAAATGCAGCTCTCCATGCCATGAGAAAATATGAAGGGATGTTTTCAAATTTCTGTGTTTAAAAATAATTCCATGCATTTCAGAAACACAGGAAATTTATTAAACAAAGTTTTTCTGCAAGTGCACTAAAATAAATCAAAGGGCCTCGCCTTTATAAGTTTGCTAAGCTGGCTAAGTATTTTGGCTTTCAGTGAGGCTTTCTTTGGGGCTAAAAAATGAAAAAAACGTGCAAACTAAGCACCTTACCTAAACTCTGTGGTGATGGCTGAACATGTGAAATACTCCGGTGTTCACTAATGCTTCTAAGTAGGTATCAATAGCTACCAGAGATCAGCTGGCACACAGTAACTTGTTACTCCATTATATCATGCATCTGGTCCTTAGACTCCAAAATCGATGGGTGTTTCAAGAAATTTTGCACTCCACCTGTTGTTTGCTGGCATTATTTGGGATTCAGAAGACAACATAAGGATTACAAGATCTGGATGGCATCAAGGACACGATTTTTGCCCTCACTTTGTTTCTATGCCACAACAACAGCTCCCAAACTCAGCATTTTTCTAAAATCCTCGTCCCAGCCCCTGCAGGACTTCCCTGGTGCAGGCACTGGGAAGACAGTTCCCGATGTGTCTGTGAATAGGGCAGCGACACTACAACCAGCTGGGGCTGTTAGAGCTGGGGATATTCCAGGTAGAACAAGCCCTGACCCAACACAAAGGTCCCAGGGGCCATCAGCTTTGGCTGAGAGTCTCTCCAGCCCCCAAAGCAAACCATGACTGTGACAAACTGCCCATGACTTTTAGCCATTACAGCCATAACGAACAGCTTCCCTATGAGACCCGTGTCGCGCTTTTCAAGGGAGCATGACAAAATCTCCTCTCTATTCCCAAGCAGGTTTAACTGCCAGACAATTTCTACAGCTTTCTCTTCCTTGTCGTCTCCCTTTTTCTTTGAAAAGGATCAGCATTGTCAGGTTGAAGCAAACTGATAGCTATACGAGATAACTTTTTATAAAACACTTACAATTTCATATTGCATGAATAGGCTTAACATAATCTTTTAGACTTCGTTGTAAATTCTACCCTAAGGGAATTAGAAGCCTAACTCACCTTGACTTTCCATTGTATTTTGAGTCTAATTGGCTTAGCATCCTTTGAAATTTCTTGCTTTAATTATTTGTTACATTAGTTCTTAAAGTTACAGCTGAGTAAGAAAAGTGAATACAAAGCTGCTTATCCCATTTTCTATGCAGGGAAACAACCCTACAAGCACATCAGCTGAACCCTCTTTTAGAAAAACACTTTGGCCTCTCCAAATCCCAGGTTCCAGTAAACCAAATGCTTGGAGCATCCTTAAATCCAGCAAGCCAAACAGCTAGAGCAGTGAAGTTAACCTGTGCTCCACAAGTTCAGTTTGAAAAACTGGCAAACTGGGGTATCCACCAACCTCTGTGACATGGAAATGATTCTGTGAGCAACCTGTTTAATTAGCAAAACTAATTGTCTAGTCAGACAACAATAACTACCCCCCCCCCCCCCCCAAGCTCTGCTTTCATCCTCAACCATTCTGTGATACTTCTCTAGAACAGAATTACAATTCACAGCCTACCTTCATCCACAACGATGGATGCTTCTATACTGTGTAAACTAACTTAAATCCTGTGGTCCAGATACTATTTTAGTTTCCCAGACTCTTGGTGTCCTTCTAAGAAATACTCACATTAAAAATGAGCTTAGCACGGAACCTGGAACTAGCTGTCAGCACAACTGGTATCCAAATCATGCAATCTGTGCATGCGGAAAGGCCATGACTCAGTACCTCAAAGGAAAACAAGCAGTATAATGCAATCAGCTGGCATCCATGCATGAATTAATGGTCTGCAATTTTTGAATTACATATATTAATGCCTACAGTACTATGAACACTACGGACAAGAGTAATGACTTCCTGGGCTTTTCTCAGAACTGCTTACTAATCTCCTTCACAGTCTTTTTGACGTTTGTGCAGTTCCTTTTGACACTGAAAAGATCTATTTTTTAGAAAGAATGAAAATAGTAAGTGCCACTAACTTCTTGCTGCCATACACTGGAAAATGCACAAACTGCAAAAATCAGTGAGCTGCACGATTCTCTTTGCTTACGGAACTTTTACATCTCACACAGCTTCCATCATGGCTCAGCATCCAGCCTGCCTAAAGGTCATAATATAGAGATACTTGGATACTAAAAAACTTTCATTAAATCTGCACCAGATTTATTTTTGCATCTAGATTTAAAAGGGAATGTCCCATGACGTGAAGATAACCAGGTGCTACTTCACAGACATTCCCACTTCCCCTAACATCTATGAACGTACATGTGTGGCTTTAGATTTGCCCACCACTACACACTTTCTGCCAAGCACAAAGGACTGGCATTTTATTTATCACCATTAGCAGGACACCAGGACTGGGCTTTGATCCAGTATAACCCAATCTGCTTTTCTATTCCTTCTCCTGACAGCAATTTCAGAGAGTTACAAAATGAGGCTGGATCCCACAGTGATAGGCAAGGCAGAGGCACATCATAAACAGCTTTGAAAGAAACATTATGGGATTGCCTCTGTCTCATTCTTTTCACAGACAAAAAATGTCAAAGCTCCACATTAAACCACTTCAAAACAGATGGGATGTAGAGTGAAGGACAGGAAGGTTACGTGTTGTAGAGGAGAACTGAATGTGTTCTGTGAACTGTTATGGCGTGACTTGCACCTTCTTCCCCAGTGTTCCCAATTTCTTCAATTAAATATAAGATAGGCTGCAAAAAACAATACTGGGATGAAGTATTCCCCTGCATCATCCACCCAGTGAGAGCTAGGCTGGATCAGCAGGGACTAAAAGCTGGTGCTGTGTTTGTCCCTTTTGACAGCAATGGCCAACGTGAAATTACAGCTGGCACAGGCGGGCGCATTTCCCATCTCAGCTGGAGCTAACTGGCAACTTCAAGGGCAGTTTCATTTGCTCATAAAGCGCTAAGCGGAGAAATAATATGAATAAACTATACATAAATGCGGCAGTTTGTAATCAAAAAGGGGAAATAAAAAGAAGAATGCACTCAAAGGTGTTTGCTCCTTTGGTTAATACTGCAAATAGCCAGGGCACATATCCATAAATGCAGCTGGAGCCTAATTTCAGCCTTAGTTTAAATAGTAGCACATTCACTGCTTTCACTGGCATTATTCCCAGTTTGCATTCCAGTAAACTAAACTGTCTCCTTCCCTGCTTCCCACTAGGAGCAGAGTTCCCATGGACCCAGATCTCCAGAAATCCCTACAGAGGCTGTGTTTTTTGGCCAGTCTCTGAACCTGAGAACTGCGTGCTTCCCTAAAGCATAGACCTGGGATCTGTAGGTGTGCTGGCCCCAGGGCAGAGGGACGTGTATAGAGGGTAGGAGGGGAAGGAACACACTTGTCCCTAAAGCTGGCATTTTAGAGCAGCCTCTCTGCTAATAGCCTATCTTTTTGTGCAAGCAGTGTTACAGGACCAAGGTGACACATGACTGTGAAATGCTTTAGAATTATCTGTGTTAGAAAGCACCTTTCTGTAAATTAGTGCTATTATTAGTAGTCTCTAAAGTAGGTTTCATCCTGCAGAAAAACTAGTGTAATAAATCTGAAGATGATTTTACAATGTAAACACTGTGGGAATGTTCAGCATTCAAATTCTCACTCTCACTGCTAGAAAGGCAGAAGTTTGGGAGAAAAGCAGAATAAAGCTGAAAGCTGTAATGAGTGCGAGTTAACTTCACACCTCTTCTCAGTCTTCCTGCTATCCATGGCATAGCTATTAACTTGGGGGCTAGATGTGTTTCAATTACTACGTATATTATTGAGTTAGGACATCACACCTTGAATGCTCTGAATATTTTTTGAAATGCAGCAGTGGGGTGTGCTGCTCTGGTTTTATCAGCATTTTTGTTTGTTTGGCAGACCCCCACACTGCTCTGTTCGCAGCCTGGGTAACCTACGTGGAAGTGTGCAACAGTCAGCCAGTTAACACACAAAATACTTAAAATCTCAAAATATGACCTAGATGACCACATTTCCCATTAAAATTCAAATACATCATTGTTATGACAGAAATTGTAATGAGGACACACAACAGCATGGAACAGTGTTTCTGAGACAGAGGGATAAATATAATGATTTTCCAATATTCTGTGAAATTTGAAATCTTCCAGGCCTATTTTCATAATGTGACATTTCGAATAGCAATCATAATTCCAGAGGCATATGATTTCCACACTCACCCAAATGAAATCTTTTACATTTGCATTTTCTATTGGGAACATTCCCCACTGGCTGCTTATGTCACCAAATCGCAAGTGAAAAGGTAATGTTACATATTTGACTTGTTCTGGGTAACATTATGGGGAATTAAACTAAACACTCAAAAAATGTAAGTAATGGAATTTTTCCTTAATTTTCAAGCCAGAAAAAAACAGTATCTTTTGTACCATTATCTCACCTCAATACCATTGGTAAGTGGAGCTGCTGTCTGGGGGACAGGGAAGGTAAAGCAAAAAGTCAGTCCTGTCCTACAGAACTCAAAATTAAGAAATAAGACTGCAGACGGGTAGGGAAAGATGTAAAAGGGAGGAGATTTGAAAATAGGGAACATATTTGATTGGTATGATTATTTTTCTTAATTATAAAAGGACAAAATATAAAATGCCTTTTTTTATTCTTAAATTCCACAGCTCCATGTTCTCTACGTAGAATATATTTATGTGTTGGTTTCCATGTTTGCCTGGTTACTTTTTCTGTAAATGCACGAAAGCTCAGATCTCCTGAGAGAATAAATTTTGCTGATCCTCATATATACAGAAACAAATATAGTTTCTAGTATATTGGCATTAGAGAACATCTGTTTACTTTGAGTTAATCGAGATTAATATTTTATTTTCTGTCTGGCTAAAACACCCACCTGTAAGAAGCGTTTTGCTTCAGTTGCAAAGATGAAATCTTTAAGCAACATAATATTAGGCACTCGCCAAATTTTTGACAGGGTTGTATCAGTCTAGTGCATGATTAAGACTGGCTGTTTTCTTTCACAGTCAAGCCTGTCTCAAAATCTTGCAATAATCTGGGAATATGTGATACATGAACACAGCCACACAGCAGTATGCTTATGTAGACAGATCAGTGTGGACACCTTCAGGCAATGTAAAGAAAAGTTGAGTCATAGCTGGAACCTCCCTCCAATTATTTATTTTAGCAACAACTTTGGCACAAAGCAAAAGAGGAGCGACAGGGAACTCTTGAGCCCTCTTGACCCATTTTTCCTCAAGTGGTCACTGCTAAGCTTAGGGAGAAAGCTATTAATTACTCCAAGTAGGTACCCACCGTACATCATTAATATGGGCAATCTGGATGTAAGATTTCAAAGCCTTCAATTTCTGCTCTCGGAAAACACGTCTGTTTTGATCTTCCTATGCAGCCAACCAGTAAAAATGTTACACATATTTTCTGCACCTATCCAAAGAAATTTATCTTTCACACCCTACTTCATGCCATATGTTGGAAGCTGAAAGAATGAAGGATTTAGCTGTCAGTCTCTGAAGGCAGCACAGGCCCTCTTCCAACTGCACACAGCGTTAGATCTGAAAGTATGACATTTCACTTTAGCTTCTGTCAGCACTATCTGCAGTGTATCACTGGTGCACTGCTGAAAATATTCTTGATAGGCAGCTCATATGCGCTGGATAAAGTGCTCATTAATCTTTCCTTTAAAGTACTGAGAAGTTGGGTGGTGAATTTCTTAAGTGAAGGCGCTCCACTCGGCGCAGAACGGATATTCCCACTGTATTTCCTCGCCAACAAAGACAGCCTGCAAAAAGCCGCCTGTGAAGTTATTTCAGCTGGCTTTGTTTGCTTCACGATTTTCTCTGCAGAAGCCCTCCTTCCTCCTGCTTGATTCTGGGGTGCCAGCGGGATATGGCCATTGCCACCACGGGCTGGGTGCCCTGGGCATGGATTCCTGCTCAGCCATCCCTGAGCCTCACACCTCTAGGGGCAGGACACAACCACAGCTCACAAAAAAAATAGAACAAATCCTCCCACCATCGCACCAGACTTACATTTTAAAAGAACACTTTCAAACCGCCTAAAGAAATAAGTGCAGTAGGGTGTTTCTTCTAGCTGCTCCTCACCCTGGTGCCAGAGTATTTTGGTATTTAGCCGGGATATCTCAGTCTGCAGGAGCCTGGTTCTTTGTCAAATATTTAAAAATTGTTTCCACAAAACGACACTTCATGAAACATTTAATGCATATAGAGATATTCATACGAATATGTTTTTAATCCCTCCCCTTTAATAAAAGATTCTGTTTTTTAAATATTCACTATTTATTTTTCTCCCTCTGCAAACTAATACAGTAGAAACAGACAGTAGGTTAGGCGTTTGCCAACAGCAACACGAAAACAATAAAATGAAAGAGAATAATATTTTTTTAAGCCTGTCCTCCACCTAAAAATCCCCTGGCAGAAAATGTATGTTATGAAATTCATATTGACAAAGGACTATCAATCACTTCTGGGGATGATTCTTCAATTTATTTTTATTGTTAAATTATTTTACGCTTGTATCAGCATTCATATGAGAGGACCTAGCTTCATAAAAGACCACACTAAATACTTTGCTAATAACTGAAATGTTGCATTTTGTAATAAAGTCAACCTCTTCTTTTGGATGGAGTCTTTCAGCACAAATCTATTAGGAACAAAAAGCCAAAGAAGAAAACAAAATATCAGAGAGACCAACTCTTTAAGACAAATTTATACTATAAGTGATACTCATACCAAATTAATTGAATGCCATTTATTTTAGCCTTATTTGTCTCTGTAGCTTGCAACTATTGCCGCACTGGGTAGATGTGCAGATTAAATCCTGACATACCTCCCTACCAAGTGCTATACCAGAAGACATCAACCTTCAGTGGTCAGCTATCGCCCTGCCTGATAAAGCTTGAAACCTCCTCAAACAAAGCTGATAGGAAAGGGGCCACACCGACACCACGTCTGCTTGTGGTCCTGCAGGGGAGATGCTGAAAGCTGTTCTTTGATTCATTCACATGAAAATATGAATGAATCAAAGAACTTACCTGGAAATGTTCCTCATCCTCATTCACGGATGTGAAACAAGCACAGTCTCACCATCTCACTCTCACTAATACCCATGTGTTATTTTCCCATGGCAAAGCAAGTTTTGGTTTATAATCTGCCTGTGTTTACTACCCTTTAAAAATGTCCACTCTGTGATTCAGATGCATGTAAAATCCTAAAACATGCACGCTTTGCTAGGAGACCTCTCTCAGTAATAACATTCAGCCACAAACTCTAACAGCTTAGCATCAACCACTCTCCGCCAATATCTTAACATATATATCCTTCACAACCCATCTGCTTTGGAAAAACCTGGCAGAGGAGAACTTCTGGCAGTGCCTATAAGCTGTGCCCTACGGCACAGCGAGGATATTGGGAACAAACTGCGGACTGCAGGTCCTCCAACAAAAATGTCGTGTTCCCCCTGTGCAAGCTGACTGACAGCTCGAGCATCAGAACTGTGCTGCAGCTGTACAAGCAGAAAAACGATCTCCAAGTCTTTGCTGTTTAACAGCTTTCATTCCTGTGTCCCTTTAAATAGTTCTGGGCTCTGAAAATATGTGACAAGAATAATCACTGGGCTGCTAATGCTGGTGAAAGTGCATTAACGAAAGGGGGAAACATGCACGCCAGAAACATGCCTCCCTTGGGAATCCTCCTGCAGGGAGCTTGGAAATGATCCAGAGGTGCCCCTGAACCTATTGCTCACCACTAGCTTAAGAAGGGAAGGTTACAAGGGCTGAAGTTCACCACCTGCTCCATGAAGCTACTCAGGATGGAGCCTTTCAATATTCGTTAGCTGGCTGGGATCACAGAGAAGGAAGCACGTTTATGAAGATGACAGGCATTTCAGGAGTACAAACCAGACAGGACCACACCAGTGGAAGGAATACTTCGAAGAACAGAAAACACCTGCTAAGTCAATGTCTCATTATCACCCAAATGATAATACAATTGTCAAATGACAATTATCATCCAAATAACAATGACTTTCTGCCATGCCCCAGGATGCAAGAGGCTCAGACCAACAATGGGTGAGCAAAAAGTGAGACCCTGCAGTACATCTGCCTCCTGATTCATTAATCCAACAGAATGTGTGGAATTGGAGTTTTTGACAAATAGGGCTTGACTTAGCCTGAGAGAAAGTAATAAGAAACTCGTATAAAATGCCTTTTAAGTAAAGCCTATTGAAACTTTAGACCTCCATATTAGGTCTTCAAACACTCCATCTTATAAAGGTCAAGCATCCAAACAAGAACTTGACTGATGCACAAATTCAATGACAGATGTCTGCACACACTCAGTGCATGCGTGTGCTCTGTGCATCGCTGCCATTCACACCAAGAGTCCCTGAAATGATCCCAACCTACAGGTGCACAGCTGCACAGGGATTTCTACCTGCAGATTTGCACATATACCTTAACAAAAAGCTGAGCTTAAGTAAATACGCTCAGCAGATAAGGCTTAGCTCATAGCATCTAGTTCTGGTTCTACCCAAGGCACAGGCTACATGAGGAGGAATGTAACACGACAGATCTTACCCCAAAAGCACAAAGCACTGGGGAGTTCATTAGGCACCTATATAAGGTACATGCAAACCTGGTGGGTCTGACTTGTCTGGGACAATTTAATTGTACCACACAAACTACACAGCTCTGTGCCATGTCAAAGCGTGTAGCTTCACTTATCAGCACCTAAGCCATTTTCGGTGAAGCAGAACTGAAGTGTTTACGTGAAAGCTGCTTATGTGGCCGGCCACTCGAGACTTCTCACTTTAAAGTACCATGAAATAGGCACACTATTATGGGAATTAGGGACATTCCTCAACAGGGCCAGCTGGCAATCACAGGGAGACATGGCTTCATCATGGATGTGACTGACTTTGCACGTCTCACCCCAACCCACCGCACAGCCAGACAAACCCAGAGCGTGTCGAAGGTTTACCTCCAGAGGTATGGCACCCTTGCTGGAGCTCCGAATCGGCAGCGGCATGGCAACACGAGGAGAGACGCTCCTCTGCAAAGCCTGTGACAGACTCCTGGCAGCGCCTCTGAAAGCGAGAGCCCTGGAGGCAGGGATGTCGGAGTGATTTGGGGATGCTGGGGAATGCTTCATGAAGCTGTACTAGATACTGGCTTATGTTGTTGATTCACTACTACTTTACTTAGTAGACACATTTGGAAGTGTTAGAGTTTCCTCTGTGAAATTTAACTCACAGAGAAGACTCTCTTCTGACACATTACAAATTTCAATCAAAAAGTTATAACTTGATGGAAGTGCAGTGTACGGTTTCCTATTAACCTTTCGATGGCTAGCATCCCAAAATATTATATAGGAGATTCAGTTACATTTATTTCCCCGAGGTAGTATTCATACTACCACAAGAGATAAAGGTGGCTTGAAAAATTCTGAAAGAGCCTGAAGTATATCAGTGCAGTGACAAAGTTGCCATAAAGTATTTTGATTTCAAAACCTTTTTTAAGGATTATTTAAATAATTTCTAGTTGAATTTTTTTTCAGACACCCAACCTCATGAGAAACTTCCATTCCCTTTTTGGGTGTGAAATTCCAAAATTTTCCCCCCACAATGGGTATTTCCAATTTTACTCTGCTCCTGCCTGAAGCTTGGTCTGCCCTTGATTCAGAGGGTATACTGAAATTCAGTATATTCCCATTAATAAATCAGTGTATATGTTACAAAATTCATACTGGTGATGCCAATTTCTTCCTCAGTAGACACCTACTGGTGAATAATTTCCCAGGTCCTTCCAGATGCCTGGCTACACAGCTACTTCAGTACTTTGGAGGAGACCCAAACCCCGTAGCTGCAATATTTGCACCCTGCCCACATAGGATTCAGCACACACACAGGCAGCAGAACCTGGCCCATTAGGCGCCAAGGTCCATCATCTTTCCAGCTCTTCCAGCAACCTGCCCCAAGGCACCGGGTGAACCACCTCTCTCTCAGCCTCCCACCCCATGGACATCGACGTGTTCCTTAGCAAGGGTTTGGAGATGATGGGTTGAGGGATCCCAGCATCATGGTAAGATCTCTCCTAACCCATCCCAGCAGCTGTAAGAATTTAGCCAAAAGGCAGCATGGACACACAAAAGGCAAAATTTGCAAATGAGCCCTTAGTATTTATATGTCTCTGAACTCCAGGTGCTCCAACTACACCATTTTGGATATGCCTCCACCTTGCTTTTCATTATGACTAATAGCAAATCTAGCAATGAATACAGAACAGACCCACTATTATAACGTGTTTGGCATTATTTGTCATTTCTGTTGTGTTTCATGTGAATTTCTACCCACAATGTTATGGATATATTAACGACAAGAAAAGCCACTTTTTAAAACAGCAATACAGTATCCCAATAAGGCTTTTGTTTCCAAGTATTTTCATCTCAAGACTACAATTTCAGGCAATTAAGCATTTCAGCATCCCTGGGAAACAAGTAATTATTGTCAGTTCCATCTAACAGACTGAGGATCTGGCAAAAATGCATTGCTGACTAACCCAGAAACTAAATGTGATGCTGGAAACTGCTGCCCAGGATCTGTCCCAGGAGCTGCCTCTCCCAAGATGCTGCACCCTATCAGGGCCAGAGGAAGATGAGGAGGAAGATGGCAGGGAAATGGTGTAATGCGTCCTGACCCCAAGCATGGCACGTCAGCTCAGTCCCAAGCAGTTTCAAGCTGTCTTCTATTTATCAAGGATGGTATTTCAAAGCTGAGGGTGCTTCTTAGCCATTTCAATGCCATATTTCCCTTTGAAGATCCTCGGTAAATTCTTAGTGTCAGTGACATCTTGTGGCAATGAACTCTTTGCTACAGCATATGCTAAATGCCAGCCCATCAGAGGGATAGGCAGAAAGCTTTATACAAAGGGCTATCCAAGTTAAAATATATAAGCTTATACCAAAACCAGAACATATACGCTATTTTTTCAAATTTCATGTCCTTTGTACCCCTTGAATGCTTGGGCTTGTGAAGTCCCAATGAATCATCCCAAAAGCTTCCTAGCTCAATATGCAAATATGGCATAAAATATGTTTAACCAAATTGTTTGAGTTCATAAGGACTCAAACAATTTTGTTTTCTCTCTCTCTCTCTTTTTTTTTTTTTTTTCATTCTGTCTTTTGTAGAATAAAAAGGGATTAGTGCATGTCCAGCTATCTAAACTGAATCCTTTTAGGAAAAAAAATGTTGACAAAGGAGAATGTATATTTTTATAGCTCTGAAATCCATGCAGAAAATAAGTATTTCTAAGATAAGTACCACAACTTCATAACTTCAAAAAGTATTTGATGAAACAAAATCAATTTTCTTTAGCTGCATTTCATTTCCTTCTGTTCTAATGCTTCTTTTTTTTTTTTTTAGACTTTCTTCTGTCACTTTGTGCTGTTGGTCTAGTATGTATAAAAAAGCACAGAAAAGTCTACAGCTTGATACACAGTCTGCCTAAATAAGTAGGAATCTTTTTACTCTCAGCAAATCTGAGGTCAAGGCCTTTGATGGCCTTAAACAGAAGGGTATTTTTGCATTATGGTTGTTTCTAAAACACTTGCAATATTCAGCTTATTTACCCATCTTTTCACGTATCAGCACTTGCTGTCAGTGGAAATTCAGTAGGATTATTAAGCTAATTTCCATACGGGTTACTTTCATGGGATTTTAAGAGTTGGGAGAAAGAAGGATCCTGGAAGGAGAGAAGTAGGGGAAGCACACCAGCCTAGAACCATTATGTACAAATTGCTAAAAAGGGCACAATAAATGACACGTGAAATATTTAGGAGGTTTCATATTTCTAAATGTAGAATCCTGAATTATAAAATACAAAAGACAGACAACAACCAGCCTCATATGGCCTGAGGAGAAAACGTTTAGCAAAGGCAGAAATTCAAACAGGCAACCTGCAAGGCATTAAATAATGCCAAGTACATCTCAGTCTCTTCAGTTTGGAAAACCGGCTGAATGGTCTGCTCAGTGTCTAGCACTTAGAGATTTCAGGCACTGGAAATCCCACTGAAATATGTTACAGCAAGGCATCTAGAGAGCTCTGTTTCTCACTGCAGTCATGTGTCTCAAAGCAAACAGAGCGTTCTAGAAAAAACACTGAATGAACACTGAATTTTTGTTACTTCTTTAAACATTTGTTCAGAATCCTGCTTACTCTCCTGATAATTGTTTCCCATTTATACAAGTAATTAAAAAGCAATTGTGTTATTTTACACGTATTACCATTCATTTATTTTTCCACTGCAAATCTGAAAATATGCAAAATGAAAGCACTTGAGCCTGGATTTAGATGGTCTAAATTCCACTTGAGTTCCTGCACCTAATGTTTCCAATTAGCGAGGCGTCTCTGCAGACCCAGCAACCAGGAATAAGGAGGCAGGAAGCCCAAAGTCATCAGAATCTGGACATCCGTGCAAGCACCTTGATGCAAAAAAACATGCCTTTATCTCCGAGGGCTTGAATCAGCAGAAGGGTTTGTGAGACAGGGTGTTACTTCCATACACACTTTCAGTCAAGGTCACTTGTTCAACTGGATTTAAAAACAGGTTATTGATGATTTATATCATAAAGAGGACTTGTGTTGAAGAAAGCCTGAAAAATGAGACTTTTCCTACAA
The DNA here is from genome assembly GCF_964035555.1 of Netta rufina. Taxonomy (NCBI): domain Eukaryota; kingdom Metazoa; phylum Chordata; class Aves; order Anseriformes; family Anatidae; genus Netta; species Netta rufina. The sequence continues at coordinate 12,819,856 of NC_140140.1, read as the reverse complement.
GGAACAGATATCTGAACTAGATAAAGAAAGGTTTGTGAGTACTGAGGGAGGTGACTAATCTGTATTTATCAGCAAACATGAAGGAATGTTATCTTTTCCCTGAAGTGGTTCTTAGCTCACAATAGGCTGAAGATGAAATGTTGATGACAGGAGTCTGGAAGTCCCATCCCTTCAAAAAGCCAAAACTCTGTAGATGTTTGTCACCAGGAACTGGGTTTGTTTCCATGCCAGATTATGTCTATTCTGTATTTGTTTGTTCTTAAATAATACAGAGCTTTATGACAGCCCTCTGCGTTTGTGTAATCCAGGGTTACTAAAACAAGACGGCTGTTGGCACCTGTGGCCTTTGAAAATGTGTTTTGTAGCATCAGCATGGGAAGAACACAAGCAAGACATGACAAAGTCTGCAACCAGCATGAACTAGAGCAACTCCAGAAATGTGCAAGACCAAAGAATTTGTGCACGGAACAGCTGCTGGGAGAACGCTGAGTAAATTAACTACTCTTGTTTTTTTACTTGTTTTGATCAAGACGGACATGGCAAGGATAGCATTTCATTTGCTTCATAGAAAATAATCAAGAGTTGACCAGTGTATCCATGTCAAAGACTAACACTGAGCACATATGCAGTGGAGAGAAAAAGCATTGTTATCTCCTAAGCACTATCAAATTCCGTGAACTCATCCATGACGCCTTCCAGGAACAACCCACACTCCACAGTCGATGCAAGTATGGATGAAAGTCAATAGGCTCAGTAATCTCCAAGAAGGCAAATCACTGTAATTGCCTTTCAAGGCAAAACAATTTCAAACTCATCCTGAAAGTTAGGCACCTAAGCACAAGTGGCCTTATTTCCAACAGTAGCAAGCACTGAAGCTCTCAAACAGATGAATGGAAGCTGTGATTGCTCACCACTGCTGACAATCAGGTGGCTTGTAGTTAAGTGTCTACATCTGCAAAAGAAAAAAGCTGGCTCAAAGGCTTCATTTTTCACTGCAAGTGCAAGCTGGGGTATTTGAGTGCAGCCAAGAGTCTGAACGCCTTCCTTGCAAAGTCTTGCAACCTCCAGCAAAAAATGCTAAAAGCACGGCATGGGTAATGCTCCTATTTGCAATTTGCAGTTGTACCTTCCTAAATATTTTAAAAGTTTAACATCAGTTGTAGGCATAGGTACCCAAGACCTATGTGCCTTCTGCACTTCGGGTTCCCACAGGATCCCGGCGTCAGGCAGCTCTGTACTTACACTGATGGCAATACTGCTGACTGAAGCCCATTTGTTGTGAAGGATGGCTGAGAAACTAACATTTCTTTAAATAAATTCTTCTAAGTTGGATCCATTAGGCTGGAGCTTGCTTAGGCTGTATACTGCTATATTTGGGGTGGGGCTGTGACTTGTCAAATACTCCTAATAAATCTTCTCCCCATTTAGTCCACTTATTTTAAGCATCAGCTCCTCAGTAAAATCCAGAGAAGGATCACTTCTCACCCAGAAATCAGAATCAGCACTCCTTATGCTGAGATCCTGCCCTTCATGCACAGAAATGAGTGCCCATAAATCTAGAATGGTGGATCTGAGGAGCTGAAATAGGATTTATTTGGATGCCTTCCACACACTGCAGCTATATTTCATAACCAGTTACAGAGCTTACTAAATTTTGACACAGCTGCTCTTGAAAATACACACTTTCATCAGGGGGCACAATTAACTGTACACCTTCTACCTACTCAAAAAGTTTATGACTGACTACACTATGAGCAAGATCTGAAATCTGTTGCTACTGTACCTTACCTCTTGAAAAGGTGTTTAAAGTTATAAGATGACAATTCGGAAATATCCCAAGCAACGTAGGCCCCTTTGCATTCTCGCCAGTATCTCTGTTACATGTTATCTCCCTGTTCACTGTCAATTTTTCTGCTTCTGCACAATTAAAATGAGGAAGCATTATTCTGAGAATAGGAAATGTCCTGACATCTAAATAAAGTAAAAGAAGATGGAAACAAAAATGTCTCTTTTAAAAATCTTTTTGAAACAAAAAATAAAATCTTTTCATCACCTACAGCACAATACACTGATTCAAAGCCTGACCTCAAGGAAAGCAAGAAAGAAGAAAGTGAATATTGAGAAGGGTGTCAGCTGCTATACCTAGGAGAGAAGGAATGAAATTAATAAAGAGAAATTAAGGCTGCATATTAAGACAGGAGGAGGAATTCCTCCTAAGGAAGGCCTCTTTCCCTTAATGCAGCACAACACTTCAATGAATACTTTAGCCTTATGGAAAGATTTACCATTTCTGAATGTGTGTACTAGGCATTTGACTCCCTATGGCATTCCAAAGGAATTAGATGCCCTAACTGTCCTTTGCACCTTTGGAAGCTTTCTCCTCAGACCCTAACTAATCCTTATTCATTTCACTTGGTCCATTTCCAGGCTGAAAATTAAGCACTTAAGTGCTATGTATAAGATTATGGGATGATGTTGTAGAAGCAAGGCTGAAGTCCCACCATGTGGAACATTTCAAAGCACCAGCACCTTGGTGAACACATGAGTGACCAAATGATCTTGCTGGGTAGGCAGGAAGGAGCAATTTCACAGTTCTTTTCTCTCTCTACATATATACATATATTTTTAATAATCAGAAATTCAGCTACGCAATGACAAACAGTAGATTCAAAATAGAGTTGCACTTTCTGTGCAAACTGAAGTTTTCCCTGAAGGGAGTCTTTTTTGTGCGCAAAGTACAATAGTTAGTATGTAACTAGGAGCCACCATTTTAATTTTTCTTTTTGCCTCATCAAGCACTTACTGAGCAGAAAGTACTACCTGTGATAAATGCTACCTGTCAAGACTTAACTTTGATCATGCTTCAGGAAGGAAGGGTTTCCAAATCATTTGCTTAGAAATTTTTAATTCTTAAGTGGGTTGTTTGTTTGCCTCAGAGGAAGTAGTAACCTATTTTAAATTATCAAAAATCTATTTTTACACAAGTTTTCCTTTGTACTTTAAGCATTCCCTAAAAATACTTACGTTCATTTTGTAAAATTAAAACGAAGTGGATGTTTAAACTATCATCTGACTCAGCAGCTCTGTCATCGTGCTTACCCACTGCCTAAGGAAGGATCAAATCTGGCCAATGGCTCTGTTCACCTGAATTAGGATGTTGAGTTAATACTGTCATTTGTCATGGCACCAATGTCCCTCTAAGTGTGTCAAATCACCAACAGGAGAGCTTCCTAGCTTTGCTGAAAATTCTTTTAAAACTCACAAGCAGAGTGCAAGCATTACAGCACTCTCACCAGCCCTTCCTATGCTTTATATTTAGTGTCAAAAATAAAAGTAGGAGGCTTGGTGCGGGAGGTGGTTTAAAAGGTCACCTCTATAGCTTATAGAAGGGATTTGCCTTGCTTCACTAAGCCCCAGACACTGTACTTCAATTTTACCAGTTAAATTTGACTTTGCAGGACTGGGTGGGAGGGGTGCAATTTATACGGCGTGGTCAGCAGAATCCATGGTGCCATGCATCACTGCTGAGCAGCCGCAGGAGCTCCTCAGGCTTTGTGCTGTATAGGATACCTTTACAGGAGACAAGCTACAGCAGACTGTATTTCTTGTAAAATAAAAGATTTAGAAATATACTGATATTCTGAGCTGTCATGCTGAAAGTGACTGGTAGCCTTTTTAAGGAAAAAGACAAGAAAACAGACAGGATACTATTACAAAACAAGTAGCACCTGCTAAGAGAGGAATCCTAGCAGCAGTGTTACTTATTTTAATCAACAGGAAAAGCAATTGCAGCAGAATGATTCTCCTGGTAATGGAGACTTTACTTTCTGCATTTGGAGTACACTCTCCTCCATTCCTTCATGTCATGTCAAAGGGAATTATTCAGATGAAATACAGGAGCTAGACCCTTTTGTTTTGCACTTGCTGTTCTTAGACTTAAGAATTTCATTAAAATTCTTTCATGTTAAAAAAAAAGAAAATCTTGGAGGAAGGGAAAAATGAAGCTTTCCCCCCATTTTATTTACAGACACTGCTAAGCTTCCTTAAGCTACTTTTGACTTGCTGTCTCATACCCCAACAAAGCAGATGTGAAGAAGGCAGATATATAACAGTACAGCACGCACAGCAGGGCTGCCAACTGTCAATAAATTTATGAACAGTTTGTAGATCTACAGGAGTTTTGTGAAAATTCTTATTCTTTCAGTAAAAACTGGCAAGCTCTCCTGCATCTTGGCAAAAAAAATATATATACAAAATTACAATTTGAGAACATACTGGATTTTTTTCCACCTGGAAAAAAAAATCACCCCAAAACATAACCCTGTTGTTGCTGGATCAGATCATTTCTGTATGGAGCTCTCTTCCAAATTCCTCCGGTGTTGGAATGGATAACAGAGTTGCTGATGTTTAAAAGTAACTGGCAATTGAATTCTGCAGGATACTGAATATTGTGCAACAGAACGTGAATGCAGTTTAGTTAACCACAAAAATAGAAATACTTTGTTTCAAAAATAACTTACTGACACTGGAGTTTTAAAAATAACCACCTAAAATTACTTTTATGATTGATCACATGGGTTATTTCCCTTTCTGCCCCAAAACTGGCTAGGTTGATATTCAAATGCTAATTTGCACAAACAGCCATGAGCTTTATTTCCACAGATCAACTTGAATGTGCAAAAGCTCTGCTTCCAAATGTAAAGGCTGTACTGAAACTGTTTTGCATAACTGGCTTAATATGCATGAAATTATAGGGGCATCCTAGAAATTAGTCATTGCGTGCTTTGTACTTGCACCTGCTTCAGTATCTATTACCTGCTATTTGCCTGTACTGGTCCAGCAGGCAAAACCACACACCTGGATACACCGCATATATAAATCACAATGTACAGCCTAGTGCAGGTGTAATTACAGAGGTCAGCTCACTATCCAAATATATTTAAGATACCAAACCCCAAGCTCCCTTGCTCTACAGTTAAATCTTAAATTTGGGTTTTGCCTCTCTCCAACTTTATAGATTGCCAAGGTTTGATTTATAGGAGTGCAGCAAGAACAGTATTGGAGAGAAGCCTTGCCTACGAATTTTTATTGTAACAGAGTTGAATTTGCTCCAGCTGGCTTTCTGCGAATGCGAAGAGGACAGCCAAAGATTTTACATTCAAGATTAAGCGGAATTTTGAAGGCAGGAAGCATGTCTGCCTGCAACAACATCTCATGAGGTTCCACATCTCCTAGCGTGGTTGAAAAAAAATTATGGAGAAGCTACAAAATAAATGTCTATTTTTCTCAGTAGCTTTCCTGGGCATATAGCAAGAACTAAAAGGTTTTCAGGGTTCATACTATTTGTCAGGCTTCAAAATCATTTTGAACGCTTATTCTAGGGACTGAACACCGTAAATGTATGGAACCGAGACTGTAAATTTGAACATCGGTATGAGTGAAGTCAACTGCAATGTTCCTTAGCACCCTGAATGTCAGAAGTGGTGTGTGTATGTGTGCATACACAAACACCCTACCTGAGGAAGGGAGGGAAGGAGAGGGAGTGAGGGCACACATACATATACCAAGAAAATCATTCTGGTGGGAAGAAAAAAAAATAGCCTTATATCAAGCTGAGATTAAGTGAATTTCTGCCACTGCTGAATGACTTGGGAACTCTATTCACTTTAATGCACTATGAGCTGTCATTCCCATCTTTATACAAAGACACTGAGTTTCTCAAGAGCGGTTTGAAAAAGGTATTCAACATTTTCTTTACTTTCACATATTTTTCTGGGTGTATTTTTGACCATTAAAATGATACTGCTGCAAGTTAGCAGGAATAACACAGATCTCGTCTCCCTTGGTTTTCTGTTTGTATATATTATTTATAGGGAGAACAGACTCCAACCCTTGGACTTAGACTATCTAACACTTGCTACTTTAAAATATTATTGTGACCCTTTTTGAGTTCTTAACACTGTCATTGTTAGCAGCTTGCCTCAGAAATTCAGAAAAAGCCCTGAAGGCTTTTCCTTGGTCCATGAAACTCATTTCAGATTTGACGGGTAATGATTCGAAAATCTCCATTTTGTTCTCTGCCTTTGTCAGCAACGTTTTGGTAGTATCCAGGAGAGACCTGGACACATCGAAGCGCTGCACCCAAGGCAATGCAAGGGCAGCAGTACACTTAGCCAACCTGGAAGAGCTAAGTTTCAGATAACTTCTGCTCTAGCTGGGGATATGGCTGGTGAATACACATTCAACATGGCACTACTGGGCTGTGGCACTGTCTTTAGCCCATCTGAAGTGAGTTCTTCAACACCGTTGCTGGCCACGTGGTTGCATGATGCCTTGGGTCCACTAAACTCTGTCTTTAGATTACACCCCTTTAAACTCATGACTTCACGTTGCCAGATCTGTGCATTATGTATGACTTCACGTAATATGTGCTAACAGAGAGCCTGGCACACCGACACTGACCTTTTTGCCCCACTTGTGCAGCAGGCAGAACAGCTGGGAGTCCCCAGACCCACATCCTACCCCCAGGACAGCAGACCCAGCTCTCACTCTTGGTAAGACCCAAGATTGAGGCAAGACGGAGCTGCAGCTGGGAGCAGCGGCTGCTTGCAGGAGGCAGCCGCAGCCCTAAAAGCCATTCAGCAGCTGCCTTGTACCAGCGACAAGAGCACTTTCGGCTCCAGTAATTCTTTCATACCGTAGTAGGGACAAGATGACAAATCTGATTATATTAATGTCCATTCTTTCACCCTGCTTTCCAAAATTTACAAGTGTACCGTATGCTTTAATGGAAGAATAACTTGTCTCTTTTTAGGTAACTATTGTTTCATTTTTAACGGATTCAATCCTTTCATGCATGCATTGCCACGTCTGCTGAGAAGTCAGCTCCTATATATTCACAGGCAAACAATCATTTTGCCAAAACCCAGTGATGTGTGCCTAATATCCGATGGGTAGCATTAAGGTAACCCTTCCAAATTGGTCTTCTCAATTTAGTACCCAAATTTTGAAAGATACTCAGGTGTCTGCTAATTATCTCAAATTAACATTAGAAGTATATATGCATATATATAAATACAGGGAGGGAGGAAGAAAGACAGACATGGAGACAGATGGAGAAATTATTTACCGTATTTTACCACATCGCAATTTCACTGTATTCTACTGCATCAGAATATATGTATATTTAAAACAAAAAATCCAAAGAAGATGTTATACAGTTTGTCAGTAAGAGCAAATTCATACTAGGTACTGCAAAGAGCTACTTACTGGCACTGGGTACAATCTGTAGGTAATTCACATTAAATTATATCTCCCATTCCACTGTGTATTGCAGAACAGAAGATACGCCTGCGAGAATGACAATGTTATATCTGCATAGGGAGTCTGTGATTATTATACAATAAGGCACATTCTTCCCACGTGCAACCTGTGGAGAAATGGATGCCCTAAATGAAGGGCCACATATTGGTACCATTAATGGGACCTTGCTACAAAATAGGACACAATATAAATTAATTTCCAAATTACTCTGAAAACAGCTATACAAAATACACTGGAAAGAACATTGGTGGTTTTTGCTTTTTTTTTTTTTTCTTTTTTTCTTTCTTTTTTTTTTTTTTTTTAAAAGGAGGGTAAAGTTACAAATCTAGTCTCATTTTTCTTTTTCTTTTTTCTCTTCTGGTACGTGGGTGTCAGGATATCACAGGTTCTTTTTCACCCAATGAAGTATGATTTCGCTGATGCTTCCCTCACACGGTAACAAAAAGCTAAGTAGGTGGTATGTACTGGCTTCCAGAAGTGCAAAGTCCCATTCTTCTCTGTAATAAATTCAAATATAGTCTAGAGGAAACAAAAGAGTTTATCCTGGAGAAGGGATGGATTCATACTCTTCAGTCAGCACACACCTGCATCTCTTTTAGTGTGTGCATTAACACCAATGAATGCCCATGCTGGAATCCAAAAATAAGCACAAACAGCAGCAGAAACTATCTGTTGTACTAATCCAGGAGAAAATTCTGGGGCATGTAGGTGTCAAGTTATTTAAAGAATTTCCAAAAACGTCAGAATGTTAGCAGTTTTTTTGTTTTTGCACCTGCAAAGTGGAAGTTTGCAAATACTCAGTTTTTCAGCACACATCGAGGCTGTGCTGAGACATAGGTAAACACTTCAAGTTTGGGTCAAACACTGACTTTTTTCCCCTTCTTACATAAAGAAAAGAAAAAAAAAAAAAAGCAGAATGACAGCTTATCAGAAGGCTTTTACATAAACCTGAAGCATGGAAAGCAGAAGTAAAAATATAGAGGACTCATTTAATGGAGTAGCCCTTCCTGGTACTAACAGTAAAACTCAAAGCGATTTCAGCAAATTATCTTCTAGGAATCTCCTCTGTGAAAGGCTATGGCATTTACCCCGAGGTGGGTGGCACCCGTCCCTGACAGGTAGATGTTAGGGACGGTGCTGCAAAGGAATCACTGGTTCTGCCCTCCTCCCTGGTGAGAAACAGGAATCAAGGTGGAGAGGAATGCTGCTCTCACCCCTCTGCATGTGCCTGCGAGGCAGCTCCGCATGCCTGCAGCATCTCACCAGTAGCTGTCACTGCCCCCAGCTGCAGCAGGAGTTCCTGAAGAGCACTGCAGGCACCGTGAGGGGAGCGAATACAGTGAAATATTTTCAAAATGATTCTTTCCCTCGTGCTACTTTCATCAAATATATAAAAGATCAAATAAAAATCCTAATTACAGTATGCGTATAGAGGCTAGCTCGCACATAACCAATCCCCCTACTAATGACTGCAGTATTTTAACATTTGAATTCTAAGGAGCCAAGTCTTCAGAGAGCTTTTTAAAAACACCAAGCAGTTGGGTTGCCTGATGTGCTTCCTCCTGAGGTTTTGTCACTTCGAAGATATATATGAAAATGTTCATTTCCAAAGCAAGGCCTCAGATGAAATTTTTGCCCCAAACGCCATCCTTCATAATTTGCATGTAGTTAAATACTTTCCATTTTCTGTCAATTTTAGCATTATTTACAGTACAATGATGCGTAGTTTTAATTGAATGTTTAAATAAATGCTTTCTAGTATATGAACAATTAGTGTTTGCAATAGGAAGACGCAATCTTGCTATAGATAATTACGTCCTACTTTGGTGTGGAGTTTATTTCAATAACAACGTGACCGAAAGAAGGGAAAACCCAATTTCAGCTAGAATTGTATGTTTACTCATATATAATTAATAAGGCCCATACCTAATTTGCATTCCAAACTCCTGGAATAATCTGTTTAGGCAGGAAACAAGCGCAATTGGTCTAAATGGGCAAGCTGCATCTTGACCGCAAACCCTCCCAGGTCATGTCACATGGAGCCCCTCTCATTTGCTGTCCTGTATGCTTAACTTTTGGTAGGACTTGTGGGAAAGGGGTATTTGGGATGGAAGAAAAGGACAGTTCCTACAAGGCAAACAAGTAACAAGAATAAATTCCCTTCTGCTTGCATATTAATCACTTATATGTGAATAATAAGCATGCCCCATGAGTCTAAATGATCCACTCATGTTTGTAAATGAGCTATCCACAGAGATTATTCCCACAAACTTCTAAAGACCCAATCTTGCTGCCGCTGAAGTCAACAGTAACATCTCTATAAGCCTCATTATGCTTCCGATTTGCCAGACCCATAATAAAATATTATACTTTTACCACTACAGGATAACACTTCTCAAACTTCAAACTTACTGACAGTTTCTCTACACTATGAATGCTCAAATCCACACCTCCAGAAACAACAATCTCATGAGTTTCTTTCAGAAGGAGTGCGCACACACATATACATATGTTACTCAAACCAGTTGAGTTTGGGAGTCACTCTGTGCAAGCTAATTCACTACACAAAATGCTAATCCATACAGATACATTTTCAAAACAGCTATGGCACATAGGAGAATTTCCAAATTAATTACTTGTAGTAAAATTCACAAAGGTGCTGTCTTACTTAAAAAAAAAAATATTGCTGCCAAATGTGTAACACTTAAAACTGAAATGGTGCCATGTATTACCAAGTTCAGCACCACTCCGCTTGCTGGAGTTCTGCAGATAATTAGAAGCCACTTTAAGTTACATAAGAAGATTATTTTTTTTTTTAGGAAGCAGTGCTTTAAAGACTTCAGTTTGCTTCCACAGCACTTCGAGATTTGTTTTGTTTCTTAGAAATGTTTTATTTTAATAAGTGCAGTTTTATATGGGTTCTACTGCTTTAATGCAAAACACATGAATATGAATGTGCAGTATTTACAGGAGATTTCCCCCCTGCATTCTGCTCTATTTTGTCATATTGTCTGCAGTAGATATGTGATTTTTATTTTCCCTTTAGCAGTGAGGTAATTTGCCCATGTTATTTGCTCTGTGGGCATCCTCATAACACATTCTGAATTTATTTCATGATGTCTCTTGAAAGCACTGTGAATCCAAGACATGCCGAATCAAACTAATGAAGTAACCCCTGCACTAACAAACCCTCCCTGTCTCAACTCTGTCAAAAGCAGAAAGGACGTAAAACTGATAGACAAATATTAAAGATATAATTCTTTTGGACTTGGTCCACATGTTCACGAGATAATGAGACCTTAACAAAGATGTAGATACTCATATGAAATATTAGATCTGACATTTCATTTGAGGTGAAAATTGCCAGTCCTCCTAATGACATCTTTTCTTACCAGGTAAAAGAGAAAAAGGACTGAACTCTAAAAACTTCCTTTTTTTTTTCCCCCCTCAGCACTGATTTTGATCTTATCATGCCAATTTTCACTGAAGAATTTTAAAATGAATACAATGAAAAGCCTGAAAAAAAAAGATAAAAAAAGAAAAAAGAAAAGAAAGCTGCTGGTTATCCACCAAGAGGTCCTTTAATTTTAAAGAAATCATCACCATGAAACAACCTTGCTGATATCGCCATTAGTCCCTAATTTGTGGCTGGCTCAGGCCCCTAAGATTCAAAATGCTTTATAGGAAGCAGAGAGGCTGAATGTAAAGCAAGAATGTGCCTCCTCCAAGTTAATGCTATTTATCTTGAAATACTGAGGGAGTTAAAACCAGTTTACATCAACCTGGACATTTTCATTCCTCAAGTTGCATCTTCAGCTTGGTCTGTGACCTTACAATGCAATGTGTCAAAAGGAAGAGGCATCTGAATCTTTTATTCCAGCTGTAGTATTGCATCTTGAATACATTTATACATTTTGTTTATGCTCCGATGTCACATCCCATTCCACATAGGTCACTCAAACAGAGCTGCCAAAAGTTATTCTCATTAAAGCCTTTCAATGTGTTGGTAGGGGGAGAAGGTCAGGGCTGAGATGCCTTCTTTTTTGTTTCCTTGCTTTTTGCTGATTTTTTTTTGGAAGAGAGGAGAAAATATCAAGAATACAGAAGAAAGGAAAAGCTTCCTAGACAATACTGCAGAACAAGTAAACTCCATGGCAGATATTCTGTCCATGAAGATAAAAGAGATGCTCAAGCAAAAAACTCTATTTTATGCCTTTATTCTTTAAGAGATGACAAGACTTGTAATACAATAATTGTAGCTTCACACAACTCCGTAGCTTTATCACAGAAAAAAACAAGGGTTCCCTACTGTAAATGAAGAATGTGGCGAGATATTCTCACAACTAGATCTTTTTCTAATCTGCAGCCACAGTGCAGCAATTAGCCCTTAGGGTCTCTGCAGAGCTCCAGTATCATTCCTGAAGCCTGATCTCCAAATCACCATGCACTCTGGTCCAATCCAGATAGAATGCTAACAGTGTGATTAATTTTAGTAATTTAGTTAATATAACTGCAATTATTGGCCATATTCTTCCTTCATTCTCCTCCTCATGCCTTTCAGGAAAATTTTGAAACATGGGTAGACTCATCCCTGTAGAAGACGAGCTGTGCCAGGCCTTAACTCCAGAACAAGGCTGTGAATAGGATTTGAGCATACCATAAAGGTCTGACAAATGTTTCCACGCTTTAAGGAATGAAAATCCCTGTTTCAGAAGTTATGCACAATGTCCTGGAGATCCCTGTTTCCCAAAGCCTTGTCATTAAGGAAAAGGAACAGCATGACGTGAACTAAACCCCCTTGCTGAAACTGCAGTAGCACTCCTCAAGAAAGCAATTTTCAAGGTTGCAACTCTATTACACTTATTTGGGGGGTTAAAGTCACTTCTCCGTAATGTCCACAACCTTAATATGATTGCTTAGAGCAACTGCTCCTCATAGAGTTGCCCCTCTGTCAATGTTAGCTTCTTCATTCAAAAATGAAAGTCATTGTAAACAAGTATAACTTTGGAAGATTCAGACAAAAAAAAAAGGTGGTAAAGGGGAAAAGGGGAAGACAGTATGACACGTGACAAGAAACTGCACCAGATAAAAATGTAATTTTTGCACATGGTAACAGCACATCCCTAGCATTATACACACATGTCATGGACATGTGTGATGCTGAATGACCCCAGTGAATCACAGATCAACCTTGCTCTCCTTGGCTACACACGCTTCATGAAAGATGAATAAACATAAGCTGGTCTGCTTTCTTGTATGTGTTCGAAGAGTAATCTTGAGGTATTATTGTGAATCCTTCCAGACCGTCTAAGCCCCTACGAAGGGCATGTTATAAAAGGCATTCATCATCTGCTAAGAAGCTACATCTGGGACTTTCCAGCTCCTAGGTAGTCACTAAAACCATTTAACAGGGAGAAATGGCAATCAGCAAGATAATCAACTTGTACCACCCAAGAGAGAAATCACCCAATCCCTCTTTTGAACATTCATGTCTTCTTAAGGAGATTAAAATCTGGAGTTGATTTTTAAGTAAAGCTACAATCTAAAGAGGGACAAAAATATTTTCTTAATTCTTCCACAATATTAAAGCACAGTCTGGAATGATCAATATCAATAAGTACCAAAAGTGGTTTTATTGGTTATGAAAAAATGGACTGTTAAATGCTAAATTGGAGAGGCTAAAAAAAGACAAAAGCAATGCTTATTTATAGCATCATTCCTTTGATAGCCATAAATAGCATCATCTTCACGGCTCTAAAATGCACTGACATGTGCTCTGATTCATTCAGCACAGGTCACTAGTTAGATTCAGGAGAGGAGATAAGCTCTGGCTTAAAAAAAAAAAAAAAAAAAAAAAAAAAAAAAAAAGGTATGCGCAGGTCCAAACGATGGACACTCTAAGCAGCAACACTGCTAACATCACTACCTTAATATTTGTAAAGCATCTTCTACTTGAGAAGAGAACTTCTGCGTCCCAGATATAACTATAAATACACAGTTCTCAATAACGGCTGGTGTTTCTTAATTATTTTTGTTGCTGTTATCATGCTGGACATATTCCACTGCATTTCATAGCCTCCCTTGGAAGAACTGTTTATCTTAAGTTATAAATTTTTGTTGTGAATAGCAATATCGATCTCTGAGCAAATAGCAATTTTATTTACTCAATATCCATAAGAACAGGCTTACAGAAGTAATTTTAATTATTAAGTCTATGTTCAGCAATTACTTGTTACGTACAAATTTCATTTCCTTTGTTAATTTTAATAAAAAGTCCATTCCGTGCCTGCTGTGTTCCTCTTCTACAAAAGCATTTAAAAGATTAGTCTTAATTATGGGTTTCAATATACAATGCGAGGAGAAAAAAAGCAACAAAAACACCAACAATGATGGATGGACTGCATAGCTTTCTGCTAATTTCTCAGCAGGCACAAGCCCTGTGGCATTAAAAATACAGAACAAAAATGACTTCTAAAGTTACTGAAGGGAAAATATCATCTAAAAGCACACTCATGCAGTATCTGTGTCATGCAGTGCAAATAGCACTGGCTAGATCTGCAACATTTCCTGTGCACAATCAAGCTCTTTTTAGATGACTTTTCTTGGTCAGATTTTCAAAAAAGCATTTTGCTGGCCCAAAGATTCAGCCCAGTGCCTTGTGACGAGTGAATTACGTACCTGATCAAACTCATTTCAACGGGTGTTAGGGAGCCACCTGGTTTTGGCATTTTATAAATCCCACCAGGCACCCGCCTGCATCCTTGGGGAACTGAATCTCTTCAGACAGACAGATGAATGCTATACGTGTCTGCACATCTGCACAACTACAGCCAGAGAGGAACACACATCCACACGTACTGCAGGGACACCTGTGCCTATGTGAAACACAACGCACTCCTGGGTCTTACCTGTGCAAATGTGTCAGCAATCAGCACCAATGGATCTTTGCACTTATCTGCAATCACAAAACCTTCCTCACTGCACTCTGAGGGAGAGCTAGCTAGAAGCAAGCATTAATGAAGGAGATATGATGATGATAGAGCTATGTGAGCCTGATCTGTTTTGAAAGTTTTTGCCGCTGATATGTCCTTATTGCAGATGAGCGCTAGAAAGACTTGATGAGCATGTAAACCTTGGGGATAGCTCAGGACAGAAGCTCTCAGTTTTACATTTCCACCACTCTTGTGCCCCAGCCCAGAGCACTTATGGAACCCTGACAGACTCTGATAACTTCTGCAGAGCTATTCCTTTTGCATGCCCAATCCCTCTGAGCTCAACAGCCATGCTGCTTTCTTGGATTAACCATTTCACCAGCCTCACTCTATTTGTCCAGGGTCTCAATGAGCTCATTTTTTTCTTCTCCTCTCTGCCCCTCTCCTCCAGTTCAGTTTAGTCTGAGTTTCATGACAGCTTTTCTTCCCAGTGTCTCGGTGTAGCCACACTGACTCTGAATGGCAAAGTCTCACTCTCTGTTGGGAATGCTGACAACAGATTGTTTCATAATTAATTGAAAGGCAAAACCTGGACATTCTCAATCACTGCTGATGGGAATTACTTTGTCCAACTTCAGTATATCAGCAGTGTGCAGCACAGGGAAACCAATGATCAAGTTAAATATGTGTTATTTCACTGCGAACTAAACATACAATTTAGAATTTGTGCTTATTTTAAGAAACCTTCTAAAAACACTGCTTCAATGGTGAGTAGTGTAGACATTTTGGGGTAGATTATATCTGGTTAAATTAGCTAATATTTGCCTTCAAGACAAGATTACATAATATTATAACTTCCACTTTCAAAGTCACTGTGGATGTGCAACAGGGATCAGACACGCGTGGTATACAGCTATCCTAGCAGAAACTGTTTTTTACAGCACCCATAAAATTTAAAGATCAATTCAGTGCATATTTAATCCCTTCAGTGCCCAATGGCTGTAACATATCAGTGACACAAAGGATACAGCACACAGTATTTCGCATACGTGCTCCTGTTTTACTGAGTATGGACTAGATTCTAGTTTGGGTAAAGCTGAAATAACTCTATATGAAGTTATTCTATATTAATGTTAATGCGATTAATGTTCGAGTCCACTACGTGAACTGTGAGATGGAAATTGCTGTTGGAGATGAGGCCAATGGCCCAGAACCTCCCCCCAGCTGCAGCCCACCCTGCGCTGCAGAGCCCATCTAACAACCTCCCTGCTGCCAGTTACGGAAGACATCATCAGCACAAGGATGTTGCTCATTACTCCCTTAATTGGAGATTGCTCCAAAGAATGAAGGCTTATAGTCTTTACTAATCATACTCTGCCCATCCTTCTTACCAAAGTAATCAGGTATCTCACAAATCTTATCAAGCTTTATGTCCCGTAAGATTCAATACGCTGGAGCAGATCAAAGGTCCTGCTATGAACCACATCTTACCACTGCCAGGGCTGGTACTAGATATTTTAAACACGTAATGCAAAGGCACAAAAACAAACCTACTTACATACATATATATTGGTATACATGCACATTCGTGTGTGTGTGTAAATGAAAATGCAGAATACTTATAATGCACATATATGTAAAACAAGCTTCCCAATAACAAACAATTTACAATTCTTCAATAATCCAACATGCAATACAAAGCAGCAATCCCACATATGTGCAGGTGAAAACAAATGAAAGCAAAACTTGAGTAAATCACCATATGAATCTTGCAAGCTGTACTTAGTTTCTTTGGACATAGGAGTCCATTTTGTTGTGTCAGCTGAATTCGCCCTTTAGTGAGGTGCACAACATGCTCTTTCTATCCTGTTGGCTGCATTTTTGAATGGCCATGCCCTAGTGCCACACTCACTGAGTGAGTAAGACCGTCAGGGTTTAAAATAGACATATGTAAAGGTCATGCCCTATTATTTTAAGGAAGAAATTGGGAAAAGGGGCATGCTCCACAAAGAAATTCAGCACATTTTTATTATTCTGAGAATCTAACAGAGGAGCAATGTTTTCAAAAGGAATCAACTTTTGAAAGGAACAGAGTACTGAAATATTTAACCTTTTGAAAGGCCAAAGCTCCCTATATCACAGCTTTCTTATATGCTCTTGCTAGAGCGAATCACTGAAACAAATAAAGGTTTATTCTCTTAATGTTGGGTTTAACCAAATTAACAGAGCTTTCGACTAATAGCTTTAAAATGCTCCTTTTATTCTATTCAAGATACTTTATGAAGTATGAATTAATCTCACACTATATATTAGAGCATTGTACCTAGTGACAGTATAGTAAAGGATCTGTCAAGGCTTTTCATTACAAAACCCTATTCTAAGCCATAGGAAAAAAAAAAAAAATCCCTCTGGGCTGAACCTTGGCATACAAGTAACTTGAAAGAAATCCATTTCGTGGTTTTTGAATTCTAAGAGTGCAAAGAAAATTGATTTAAAATGTTTAAGAGACTATTCTGTGCTTATGTAACTCAAAAATAAAATTCATGTTTTTAAACAAAATTTTGCAGGTTTATTAGTCTCCACCATAAGCCATGCAGCCTTGCTTTAAAACAAACAAACAAACAAAAAACCACAAACGTACCCCCGCAAGAATTAGAGATCTTCCCACCTTCCCAAATGTACTTTCTATATATAAGAACTTGTACAAATGTTATGTGCTATCCCACAAAACTCAGATGGGCATCTGATCTTTCCTGGATACATCAAGAATATGCTCAAATGGGTAGAAATAAATGATTCAAAAAAGACATGAAAGAAAATAATAGAAAAGGAAAAATAATGATGACAGCAAGTCTGGAAGCCATATGAAAACAGTCTGATTTCTGCCTTTGAAGGAGGGAGGGATATTTACAGCATGAGGAGGAGTCGCTGGATGTCTTCTCTGAGCAGCTGCCTCCTGGCTGCTCCCACAGTTTGGGGAGAGCTGCCTGGGCCGATTACAGACCTGTGTCACACACTATGGGGTGTGAGAGCAAAGCATAGCATTGCTGGGGCAAGGCAGCACCTCTATGGGGCAGCCAGACACACAGCAGCCAGCTGCCCTGATGCAATCTGCAGCCCCCAGGGACCCAACTTGGGTCATTCCAGGTGGGGTGGCCTCCAACCATGAGTAAGAAACTGGTGGGCTCCTCAATCCATTTGACGTCACTGTGCTTAGCTTGGGTTACAGAGAAATGAAGTGCTCTCGGCCCATTGGTCTCTCAGCACCACCCAGTTTGGCTGTTGAGGGTGCAGAGCAGTGCGGAGAGTTGCCTCATGGCCCATAAAAATACGGACCAAACATTCCCCATACCTCTCCCCTCTTCTGTGGCTCCATTTAACATCCTGCAACTCGCACAGCCCCTGCTCCATGACCAAACTCAACCCAGAAACACTGCTTGTTTCCTCATGAAGTTTGGGAACCCTTGCTTGAAGGCCAGGCCACCTCAGGGAGGCTGACATGGCCACTTGGCAGCAGACGGAGGGCTGCATCCTGACTCAGGCCCTTCACTGACACGCTGCCGCTGAACTCGATGGGAGCTAATCCGTAAAATGGCTGGCTAGAAATTGAATCGGGATGTCAAAAGTCAGTTCTTTATCTTCACAATCCAAAATCTTTATTAAGTTCTCACTCGACCAAAACTTGGCAAAATCAATGGGGCAAATCTCAAAGTGCTTACTCAGTTTTTATAGCATTAGGACTAAAGCAAATTTCTATTGACTCAAGCAGAAGCTTATTTGAGACAGGTCTCAAAAAGCAAAGTGAAAAACCTGTGAGATGCTCAAAAGTAGTTTTTTTTTTTTTTTTTTTTTTTTTCCAGCACCTTCTTCCTCTGTACATTGAGGAAATTGGGATACGCTCACATCAACAGAAAATCTTTAGCAGCACGGTCTTGCCAAAAAGCTTTTGCAGAAACCTGAGTTCTTCCTTCAGCACCCTGCTTCCACCAGCACTGTTGTTCACCCATATAACACCTTCTTTTCACCCCTTCCTACAGCACGAACAAATATGCTTCACATTCCTTAACAGATTTTGGGGTAGGAGCAGAAAGGCTGAGAAATTCCTTGTAAGGTAGTTCTGTAGCTGTGATGGTGCTCTTGTTTCTTCTTTCCGTGCCAGATTTCCAGAGTGTGCTCTCCCTCATTTACCCTTTCTACCTCTGAGTTTTGCTGTGCAGCGTGACATCTTGAGGTTTTTGTTTAGTTCAATTCCCTGTTTCTCCTGCCCTATCCTCCCCTCCTCAGCCGGGTATGTTTATTGGTGACTGTGATTTTGGACCTTGTAACTATCCCTTTTCTCATGTCTAACAATATAAAGAACCAATGCTGCCAAACTAAATTTACTGGTACAAAAAACATATTGAAACTGCATGGCAGTTTCATGGTGGAGTAGACGATGCAGAGCAATGATGGAGAAGAGAAGCAAATGTACCTCCAGACCCCACAAGCTGTGACCTGGGTCCCACATTTCTAAGTACAGTCCCTAAGCCCTACAACACAGCCCAGCCCAGCATTTCCAGCTCCCGGTTTGTGTAACTAACTGGCTATATAGAATTAGGCATCCTTGCCACTACATTTGCAAAAGTGCTAGCAGAAGTACAGTTACAGATCCTTACCTTCTTCAGCTTGCTCAAAGGACAAAAATGTCTCTTTTCATCTTACAGCTTTATTTTCATGCTCTGAACAGGCTTGCAAGGTTTGGAGCTGCTGAAATGGATTCTGTCCTAAATAATCACCAAATGTGCCCTTTGCAATTTAATAATCTTATACAATGGGAGTATTTGTGTACACCCACTGAAATAAAACGGGAGCACAATCATCCCCTGATATCATTATAAGGCTGATAGAAGTCATTCTTGAATTTAGAGGATATTTTATGCAGATAGCTCTGCTAAGTACATAAGGAATTTAGGCACACAATATCAACAGTTTTCTGAGAAGAGAGTTCATTCTGAAATGAAGCAGCTCATTTATCTCTCTCAGTAGTGCTCTTTGCACTATCCACTTTAATTTTCCAACAGAAAGGTGAATAATAGAATTATTCAGATAATCCTCCCCAACCCCTCCCTGGGTCCCAAAATCAATACAAACTTTGATTTGCCTTGAATTTTCCCTCTAATGTACAATGAACACATAATTCAAATACTCACAGGTACGCACACTTCATACAATATGCAACATTAGCACCTCGCATTGCCTTTGATTTGGCATTCTTTTAGTAATGCAGGAGCTGCCTGGATGCTCTCTCCAGTACAGGCTAGACAGGCGCTCTTACACTACCAACCTTCATTTACAGACTGGTATTAAGAAACACTGAAAAGACAATCATTATTCTTTGTCTGCTTTCTAATGTATTCTGTGGCTGAAAGCCTCATTCCAGCACCAAGTTCTCCATCCAGTACGAATGCAAAGAACAACTTACAGTTTATGCAAGAAGGAAATGCTTTAATCTATAGATTGCTTAGCATTTGAGTATTTGTGCTTTGAGAGATAATTGCTTTCTTTGATTAAAAAACAAAGGAGAAAATCATTTGCATTATGGCACTGTTTGGTTTATTAAAAAACAGGACCAGGCGAGGCAGTAAATTTCTCAGTGTCCCAAGTCCCAGAATCTTGTATCAGGATACAGAGCTATTCTCCTGGCTCGCACTGTCAGCAAGACCAGATGGGTCTGATTAGTTCCAACCCAGAAATACAAATGGTTGACAGTCTGTATGAGACAACAGGGAACAGAGAATTCAGTGAAGTGAAATGCTAGAAACCTCCAACTGCACACAGCTATTCACTGCTGCTCAGCTTACAATAAAGGAAACGCCAGGAAACGAGTACGTTTGGCCCTTATTCAATAAGCATGCTGAGCTAAAAGTAGAATGGCAATCCAGTTACTGCATGATTTCCTTTGTCTAATACCTCAGTTACTTAAATATAGTTTAAATTCTAAATCCTGATTCTATACAGGCTGTAGAGATGGGAGGAGTCCCTGATCAATGATATGGGTATAATTACATTCTCTGCTGTAGATGGAGCTGAAAGACCTTTTGGTATAAAACATTTTTTTTTGTTTACTGATCTTAGTGATGAACTAAATCTGTAAAAATGTGCACTTGCCATTTATGGTATCAAGTATTAGAGAAGTAAAAGATTAAATCTGCTAAAACTGACATTAAAAGTGTTGCAAGCTTCAAATTGCTGCAGTTCTGTAGGGCTGCTGAAATCCTTCACTACCATGGGGGAGGGGGAGAATTACAAAAAGTAGATGACAAACTCTTAATAATTGTGGAATACTTGTTTTGTTTCATAAGCTTAAATTACTTTTAGAGTGTTGCACAGGAGGGAAGGCCCATCTGCCTATGAATATAGCCCCATGAATATTATGAGACAGCGATGACTGCAGTAGGCTGGATACTCGCTTAGGATTCAGGATATCAGAGTAGGTCTCAATTCCCCACTCTTCCAATCAGTCATTTCCTCTCTGTGCCATCTATATTCCTGGAGATGTACTGAAGATCGGTACTCAGTATTGGAGATCACGTAAATCCCTTAGAGAGAGAAATATAATCATCTATTTCACACACACACACACAAAAAGAGAAAAAAGAAAAGAAAAAAGCTGCCTCAAGGACAGCCTGGTAAGCTCTGTCTAGTTAATTTGGAAAACACTTTAAAGACTCTGATAAGCTCATTAGTACCAATGACTGGGTATATGCATTCATAACCCTATAAATACAGGAGGGCGACATCATGGATAAGCATCTTTCTTTTTCTTTTTAATGAAGAGTTCCTATGCACCACAGATTACAGGATGTCTGGTCTCCCTTTGCGGGCACTCGCTTCCTGACAGTGGTGCATAAATGGGGCAGTTGTTTCATTTATTTTTTCCTGGTAGAAATGGAAATCCACTTAGAGGAATGCAAGGCTAACACGGCCAAATTCCCCGTCTTTTGCAAGGTATCTCAGTGTAATTTCTGCAATGCAATCATCCTTCCTTTAATAAGAGGCAACCTGGCACAGAGCATCCCAAGCTGAGCAGCCACGGCAAAGTTCAAGAGCTGCCACTCCAGCCTTTTCCAAACACCACATCACAGTCCATATTGCACATTTGTTAACCTAATTCCCACCCAACAGGCATGTCACTTCCAGTACGATTCATCCTCTCCACCTGAAAACAGTTCACTTTGACAGATTTGTCAGCTATGTGGAGACGAAGAACCTCTGGGGTTGTGGTTGCAGCCTCCTCGCTCAGCTCCCGCACACCCAGACTGTCACGACCGAAGAGCAGACAGAGAGCATGGGGCCAGCGGGAGGCATGCACATAGCACTGCAGCATGGAGAGAGATAATCACTTTTCTCTTACTTTTTCCCCAGAAATTTTCATCTTCAGTAATTACACATTGTATTAGTACGATTCTTCTATTAATCTCGGGGAAACCATGAAATCTGATATTTTTACCATGACCAGCCCATGAAATTTGTCAACTCTACCCAGGAGATATGGGTTTTACACAAATCCCTCTAAATTTGACGACAGTATCTCCACCAGCTTCATGGGCTCAGAATGTAGTCCCTGCCTGTAAGTCTTGTGAAATGCTGTTAACTTCTTGAGGGGCTCCAGCCCCAGGAAATGTGACATCATTTCATCGCTCATTACAAGCAGAGAATTTTTTTAGTATTCCTTGCTGTCAAGAAAACTTGAAAAAGTCATCTCTTTGATAGCTCAAAAACGAGGACACAAATATAAACAACATTAAATGTGTCAGGTCCCTTCATGTCACTCTTGGTTTTGGAGGTCTGATGTTTGTTTTTGAAAAGGCTGCATCTGGCAATACTGCAATATATTATCTCCCATGCAAAACTGTATCAAAGTAATAATTACAGTATTTACCTACTTCACAAGGGTGTTGTGAGAACAACTGCAAATGCTGCCAGCGTTTTGAATATGTAAAGTAATATATGTTTTAAATATTATTCTTATTTACATACCACAATGCAAACAAGCTGTACTCTGGATCTCAAATTAAAAAAAAAAAAAAAAAAAAAAAAAAAAAAAAAAGCAAAACACAAAGCCACAAACCTAACTACCAGAATCGTAAATTAAGGAAGTGCAACTGACAGCAGTAATGGTTATGTGAATGGTGCATAATGCTTGAAATGGTCAGCTAAGGTCTTCAGAAAGAACAGATATGACGAGCTGCATATTCTCTGTAATTATTTAAATGATCACATCTCTGTTTTCTTCAAGTGCAGGGAATCTGTCACTCCAGCAGCGCCGTACCCCACACCTGAATACATGTACTTACACAAAAACATAGCAGAACTGCCATTTATCTCTGAGAAGATAACAATGATTTCTAGATCACGGGCTTGCATCTAGCACATCATTCAGGGAAAAATATTGTAGAAAAATCTTTAAAAAATGCAGAAATGGTCCTTCTGGGTAACATTCTTCCTCCTTTAAATAATTAGGAGTGATTTTAAATGGGCTGTGCTTTATTGGCTGACACTTATTATTCCATTGAATGGTATCAGAAGATGTTTAATCCTGCTACCCCTCAGGAAGATGAGTTTAGTTCTGTTCTTAGCACAAATGAATGTCGATCACGCCATCACCTGCATCCCCCTGAGCATGGGAAACCTCTGAGTGCAAAGGAGCAGGGCAGGTGCAGAGGGATGGTGCTGATGTATGGGATGTACGGATAACAGCAGCACACAACGGTGCTGAGCAGCCAGGCTCAGCCTGCAGAAGGTGGTGCTGGGAAGGTGCATCTCCTCATCACTGATTCCTCATTCGTCTGTGTTAGTAGTTGTTAATTTGTGTCTCATTACTCTTCCTTCCCAAAGTGAGGGAGAGAAATCCTAGACCTGCATCCTCTCTCCTGTTGGCCTCTGCCCATGGGAAGACAAGACAGGAAAACAGAAGTAACTCCATTTTGTCCTGAAGTTGCAGAATCATCTGGGCTACCAGACAGAGAAGCAGTTGGGCGCTTGCCTTTGCAACAGTCTCAGAGTGATTAAGCTCATTCATCAAACATAGCTCCTCCCGGCTGCTGGGATTTCCCGAAACATGCTCAGCCCATGTTTCTGCCCCAGGCACGGCTTCCAACACCCTCTCCCTCAGCCGGTGCAATGTGGGCTGTGGATGCTACCTCCAGGCTGCACACGGATTTCTGCACACCAGACCCAACGGCATATTTTTCCTTGGTGCAGAGCAAGAGAAAAACAGAAGGGAGAAGGGAAACACATGTTCCAAGAAGCTACTTGTAAAATAACCATGGAACTGTGTGTTGGAGAGAGAAACTGCCACCTGCACCTAGCTCCTGAAGTTTTATCCTGCAGAAGGAGGACAGCAGGAAAAAAAAGAGGCACAAGCAGGCAGTTGAGGAAGAAGCATCCCCATGAGCAGCAAAATTGCTGGGCTATGCTCACGCTACCGCCTAGGTTCTCTCGCTCTTTGGGGAAAGAGCAATTCCCTGACAAACCTGCATCCATCAATAAATGCCGTTCTGCAGATCTCAGGTGGAAAGTCCCACACTGCAGCGAATATGCAAAGAAAGATGAATTGCTGGAGGTTGACTGCTAGCTTGGGTATCACTTCTCTCATTACTGTTTGACTGGGGAAGGAGCAGGGCAGGGAAATGTGGTATCTGTTACTTAGGCTAAGAATTTTCTGCACTAGGCAGCTTTTGCACATTTGCTTGACCGGACAACCCTTTCTTCCCCAACCCCAAGTGTAAACTTGATTACACAGGAAAAAGCAACAGCTTAAAAGTCATTTCTCATGACCTTTGGAAAGAACATATGTAATAGTCTCTATCTGGAAAAATCCAAGTATTGTGTCTGTAAGTGCAGAAATATACCATGTATAAAACAGGTTTATCTTTAACCCTGGAGTAGATACAAATTCAAATCCACACCTACAGATAAGCAAGAAGGACAAGTTTTTGTGGCTGACCTCAACACAGTCACCCACAATTTAATACTTCTACTATACCAGCCTAGCTGCACTTAGCCTACAAAAAAGAAAGATGGAATAATTAAATTTAATTCAGGAATCCAAAATGAGGAACAGAGGGATAAATCTTAATAGGAACATGGGATTAATATCTTAGTATAAATAATAGTCTCTGGAATCACATTTTGATGATTCAACAGTTCTGCTATAAATAATTCACATCAATAAAAGAGAGATAACATCAAATTCAGTTGGAACATTGGTTAATTTGAGCATAAAGTGAAGGACTTCACTCAAACTAAAGGACAGCTATAAGTAACTGTTCTACTTTACAGGAATCAGCATCACGTATTTGCTACACATTCACGTGCATTACAAATTGCTCTCCAAGGTTACAGAAGAATAGATAAGGGGCAAAGAAGCATAAAAAAGTTGACAGTGGATGGAGCTGAAATGCTGGCACTGCACAACAGGAAATCAAGGCAGAAGTCTTCTGGAGGATACCTTGCATGCAAGAGTGAGACAGAAACAATAGATATTTTTGTAAATTAAAAGCAATGTATGTCCACTTGCAAAGGATAGCGACAAAAAGGCAGTATATACTTGAACCCACACATCAGGACTTTCTGGCTGCCCACTCCAGCCCTACTTCACGGATTCCACCTCAATAGCACAAATAGAGAATGGGGCACTCATGCGAGCAAATACCCCTTGTTCTGAAAAGCATAAAGATAAATATTAAATAAACCACAGAATAAGGAAGTACAAGGGACAGGTGAGGCACCAAGGGACACATGCCTTGTCCAATCACAAAGAGAAGGTTGGGATAGAGCCTGAAATCACACCCAGGTTTCCTAGTCCCAAAGTATAACACTTGCTGCAAGATAAACCTTCTCCCTGTCACTGGTTTTGAATGTGATCAGCAATGGGATCAATATTAATAATGTATTTGTAAGACTTATTATTTTTCAATGGTGTTCTTCACCCCAGGGAGGTTTCTGAAGCACTTGAACAATTATTTATATATTGAAGTCATTTTTCCCAAAGAAATGCAGCCATCCCTGTGATACAACGTGGCAGCTGTGCTGCGCTGCAAACCAACAGTAAAAATAGTTGAGGCCACAAACTAAGGAGACTGCACTGAGTAGAAATTGTGGGAAGTATTTAGGTAACAGGCTGCGAGATTTAATTACGCAAGTTGGAATCTGGCCAGCAGGCATGAACAAATGTTTTCAGTGTGTTGTGTTTAAATATTTTATTTTTATTTTTTATATAAATGCTATTGCAAAAATAATGAAAAATGGAAGAAGATACTTCTGTTAGACAGTGCATTCACAGAAAATGAAATAAGTTCACATTTCAATCCTGAAAAAATGTTGTGAAATACATAAAAAGTTCATCTGCTATTGAGATTTCCTTGAAAAAAAAAGGCACGCATATTTTTCTGTAAGACACAGAGAACATGATCATCGGAAACCCAGACACCACTATCACTGTCCACAGCGACTAGTAATGACCTAATTTTCATTTCCTTAAGCATAATAAGAACCTCCAGATTCCTTTGACTTCAATAAAACATGGGTTAGACCCCACGCCCTTAGTTCATTCACTAACTTAACTTACAAATCCTTCTTTCTGCAAGTTCTTCCAATGCCATTTTGTGTTAACGAACTGATATTTAATATGTCAGAGTAGAACCTGTCTGTCCTGACCCCACCTGACAACATCCCTTTGCACAACGTGTACAAGCAGAGCAAAGGTGATTAAGACATGTCAGAGATCTTAATTAGCACTGCAGTGCCCTCCAAGCTAACCCACCAATGCTTCAGTGTTCATCACATGCCTGGTATCACCTGCTCATCTCTCAGGCTTATGAAGATCTGAAAGACTGAATCATGGACTGGTTTGAGCTAGAAGGGACCTTAAAGATAACCTAGCTCCAACCCCCTAGCCATGGCCATAGGGGTGTAGGAAGCCATGTGACAGATCACGCATCAAATGCACTCTACCATGCAAACCGATACCAACCAAGTATCGCAACGCATTACCTTGGAGAACCCTGCTCCAATGTAGATGTCTTTTTTGACTGAAAGTTATTGTGTCCTGAGAGTGCTAGAATGAGATTAGTTTGTAGAGAGATGTTCAGTTTTCTGGTGATTAGTACTGGAAAAATTAGAAGTTACAGTGGAGACCTGCATTAGTAATATCTGCACAGAGAATGAAAATACATCAAATTTAGTACATTAGGTCTTCGCGACAGATGAGGATGGGATCAAGTGATAAACATGCACAGAGCCCTTGTTAGTGAATATTCGGTCACTGCCACATACTTATGCACAAGTGACAGATGTTGTGGGGGGTTGATAACACTCCAGCCCACCTACGAAAGAGATGCATTCTTCATGGTTGAGCCAAATCAAACCCCATAAATGATTTAATCATTTGTTTGCTATTAATTTTTAATCTCACATTCAGCAAGTCTTGACGTCTTTCCACCACTTCAGTCTGAAAGACTTTCCCTAAAAAAAACTTTTGTGTGATGAAATTAATGTCATCAAGGGAATCATATCTGTTCACTGTTTTGAACACCATGGCTTGCAAAAATGGAGATGTCTGGATATACCATCAACCATACATGCCACAGGATAGCTTGATTTTGCCTGATATTGTACAGGTACTGTACTTTCTTTTGAAAATGCAAAGATTAAACTTCAAAAAACATGATACCAACTGAAAAAAGTAGCTTTTGAAGGCTAATATAATCCTTTGGCTTTTGCTTTTTATTTTATTTTTTCCACACAATTTACTTCATTATGGTCCTTTTCTCATGCTGATCAGTGCTAAGGCTATAATAGAACTGCGATAACATACAAATGTTATTTTAGAAATCAGAAATAACCTACTTGTGTAAGAAGCAACATGAAACATTTTATTGGTAGCTCCTCAGTAACAGTATGTCACATTTTCCATGGATATGATGCCCTACTAATATATGCCCAGACTATCTCATAGTCTCTTACAAAATATCCATTGTTTAAAAAATAGATGGAGAAAATTTCTTTCCAGGATCCCAATTTTCAGGATCTGTCACATCTGAACATCCTTATCTAACATTTCTCAGCTCTCCTGCCACATGTGTGTGAAAGACTTCTAAGCCAGAGGCATGCCTAGGCACTTCAATCAGCTTGGTTTCGTGCTTACTTTTTCACCTAAGCTTTAAGTCACATGGACAAGGCTGAATTTACGGGGTGTCAACAGCACATAGGAAAACATTTCAGTCAACAAGAGTTGCTGGATGCCTTTTTTTTTTTTTTTTTTTTTTAATTTGAGTAAAAAATGTGAAAAGCAAAGTAAAAGCATGGAAAGGCAATGGAGAAATAGAAAGCAGAAAGAGTAGAAGAGACAGTACAGACACTGTCTGAATTTAAGAAGAGATTGGACTGTGCACTTAGGCACATGGTCTGAACTTTTGGGTAGACCTGTGCGGTGTCAAGAGTTGGACTTGAAGATCCTTAAGGGTCCCTTCCAACTCAGGATATTCTATGATTCTATGATTCTATGATTCTATGACTAGAGGAACAGCCCTGCCACAACAACACATTGGGACTACCTCTCATTTTCTTTAAAATGGTTATTTATTTCTTGTAATTTAGACCTGAACCATGAAACATCAAGATATTAGTTAAAATACAGAAGTCTCTGAAAATAAACCAATTCTATAGCCACAGCTTTTACTGTTCTTCATACATTAATCAATAGTTCATATTTAATTAATTAGCACCAAGTTCACTTGCTGATGAAAGTAGAATTTCCATGAATAGGAAAATAAATTAATGTGAAAACCCAGCTACCAGACTGTTCTGAAGGCTCTCTCCCACTGACTTACATGTGATAATGGATGTCTCTTCTTTATATTATTAGGCTTTTTGAGCTTTTATATATATATATATATATATATATTTTTTTTTTTTTTCAGAAGGAAAGAGAACGCTTTTTTTTTTTATTTTTTTATTTTTTTTTATTATTTTTTTTTCTCCAGCTAGGCAAGAAATATCTTAAATTATTACTGCAGAAAAGCCACCTGGCCATGATGGCAACATCACAAGCTGATATAGTTTGATGAACCAATGACAACAGTGGTCTTTGTACCACCAAAGTACCCATGAGCACTGACTTAAGACACACTTAAGACACTTAGGATGTATATATCCTACCTTCACAAGACAGCACTTCAGTCTGAAAGTACAGAACATTTACCAATTAAAAAGCCAACCAAAAGCATTTATTTACAACCAGAAATTTAATAAACTGCTTATATGCTACAGAGTAAACACCTCTTCTGCTGCCGAGCAAAGTATGTTTAATATTCAGGATCTATCTGCAATGTTACCATGTCCTCTTCATTAGAGCATCAGTTTTGTTAATTAGCATTTACTCATGTGAGCAGTCCCCTTGACTTTAATTGATCCATTTTCATGAATAAATAGTACATAATTTTATAGTTAAAGAATTCAGTTCCTAGTGAATGCAACCAGCCGCTGTTCTCAAAGTTTAATTCTTTAGCATAATATGGAAATGAAAATGAGTATAACACTTTTCATCAGATAGAAGAGAAACACATGTAAGGCAACAGTGGGAACATGCATGAGTCCAGGACAAGATAACTGGCTACCAAATCCATTTTGTTTGCTCCCTTAGCACAGCAAAAAAATGATAATAAGAAATACAAAATACGTGTCTACATATAAAATAGTCTCTGTTATAATGGCAGCTCCTTCACTACCAGTGCCTGTGCTTTCTAGAGGGCCAAGAGCATCTGCCCTTCAAATGTGGGAAGTTAGCAGACCATAAGATCTGCTGAGAACTGAGGTTTTAGAAGAGGAGCAGTACAAGCTCCACCTGCTTCCCAGGAATTTGTTCTCAAGCTCTCACTTCTTGTATCAACTTTGTGCTTATAACTGAGCCTCCTTGTTTATACTCCTTTTTATTTTTCAAGGTAAAGGCTTCAAGATGGCTTATAGATTTTTTTTATAATGATCCTGCATCATAGAACAGTTTAATAAAAGACTATAGAAGCTGCAGTCTGGCTTTTTTTTTTTTTTTTTTTTTTTTCTTTCTTGTTTCAAAGGTCCTTATTTCAAGAGTATCAGATTATAGATTTAAATAAAGATACGAGTATGGATCACTATAAATTGTTCCAGGCTGACAGAGTGGTGGGGGCACTGGACTACCTCCGTTTGTAAAAACTTTGCAGACATAGCTGGCAGTTGTCCACATTTCATCATGGGTTTTGTGTCTTTAATTTTATCCTTAATTCAGAGTCTGAGGACACAGAGTATAATATCACCAATAAATCTTTAGCTTTATAAACTAAAAAGAAGTCCCTTTCAATAATTCAGAGAGAATTAATACATTTCAGGAAGCAAGACGATTTACTAAGCTAATTGCTGTGTGTATTTTTTAGAGGATATCTTTGGAAAGGTGGCTTTAATCACCAGGTACCTTTAGAGTTTTCTCATGTGACTGATGAGAGCTGCACATCTAATGGCCTGCAAAGACATGAATGAGAAATGCTGCTCTCTCAGATGCACTGCTCCCTCTGATTACATTGCGATCTTGCCACTGCCTAATTTTCATACGTAAGGTAATATTAACGAGCTTCAGCAAATGTCTAAAGGGACAGAACTGAATTTATGTGAAATTGAGAAAACGCAGACTTCTTTAGCCAGTGTTTCTACCAAGTGATCTGGTTAAAAAATAACTATTCCAAAACCCTACATAGAGATGGAGAAAGGAGAAAGCCATCTACTATCGCTTTGAAGACTCACTACAAAGTTATGTCTTTTATTTTGGTAAAGCAAAAAGGCAATAGAAAAACAGACCGGGAAAACAGTTCCTGTCATATGACACAGATGGATGACCTACCAGTTCTATTTCAGACCACAAAATTATGTGTTGATGTATTAACTGTAACATAATATTTATCAGCTAGTATTATAAATTGCTTTGAAGATTAAAAACAACAACAAAGAAGAAAAAGCAGTTTTGGGTACTTTTGAACACAATTAGAAAGATATCTTGAAAGAACTCATGCGAAGATATTGTGAGAACATGTTTTTCTAAGATAAAATCTATGGAAAAGCCTTGCAGCATGGCATTAAGGGGGCTTTGGGAGGCAGAGTTAGTGAACAACAATTAGCAAGAATAGCTCTGTACCATGGCAGGTTGGCAACAGACTGACAATTTGATGGCAATTAGCAGACATAGCCTGACGCACATGCTCCTTTAACTTGCAGAACCCCATTAACTACCTCCTGGAGAAAAACCCTATCGATGGGCACTTCTCCATCGCATTGTAGGCACTGCACTCCTTTTCCATGCAGGTATTTCACAGGTTCTTATCTTGCACTATAGATACAGTGGGAGGAAGACTATCAGAGTTTGCTCTGAGATTTCATTAACTACTTCATGCATAAGACACAAAAAAGATTATTATTTATTAGCAAATTTATCATGATATAAAGAAATGCTACACCCTTTCTCACCCTTCAAGACCTGAACACATCAAACACATTCTTCTTTTTCTACAGTACACTGCAAACCACAAGGCACAAAGTATTCACTAAGAGAGAAAGAGAGATAATAATAAAATACAGCATATTATATATACATCCAATGAAAAAAAATCCATTAATCAATGGGACAAAAGATGTTAAATTACCATGTGAGTTGATGTAGCCAATGGTTATTTAGCCTATTGCTGGAGTAGGATACCACAGAATGCACATTATGTAATTTAGACACTTTACAGTTTGGATCATAAATATATTGATTACATTAGCTATGGATCAGGTAGATAGATAATAAATCACTGTTGATCTAGCATATTTAATTCATTTCTTTTGATGAGCTCCATGAAATATTTTCCAAATCTTATAGTCTGCAATACTTTTACTTGGGTATGTGCTGCATGTACATATTTTTTTTCTGATAGCAATATCCATTCGTGCTTGGTTTCTTGGTTTCTTCTTTTTATTCTTCACTATCAGTGGAACCAGACTTGATGGTGTCACTGATGGGGAGAGGGAGGAAGGGGGGAGTGCAGATGTTGCAATCAACTTTAAGCTTATGATGATTTCTTTATCAGACAGGAGGAGAAACTGCTTTGGTAGGAAGTAAAGTGGATGACCAAAGACAGCATGAAATTTGGATTACAACTGAGCATACAAAAGGAAGTGGCAGCTGCAGTAGGGAAAGTAGCATTCCAGTGTGCTAAAGCATGGGAGAGGGAAAGTTGAGCTTGCAAAAGTAGTTCTCCTACTGGGATACTAAAGACAGATCTAGTGGCATGTGAAGACCTCCTGAAACATTCAGCCCTTAAAGAACTGATCTTCGAGCTGAATGTTTTTCCATATCTCAGGAGAGGATGTATTGTTTTAATGAAAAGTAGATGGCAAGTTCCCTATCTGTAATGCACAAGACTGAAAGCCATTGAGAAAAAGACATCACCTGTGGTACCTAGTGACCACCAGGCTGTGGTACTGGAAGGTCAGTAGACCGATTCCAAACCATTACTGAGCATCCAAAGCTCACCTGCAGCCCTCCAAAGCTCACAATTAGCACAATTATTTGGCATACTTCAGCCAATTTGGTCCATTGCAAATGCCGTTTTGTCTATCCACACATGCACACACAATCTCCCTTCCCCAACCCCAAAGGAAAGTATGCCTCTTCCTTTTCTAGAGTTTTACCAGTGATGGCATGACTTAAGGAAATACTTTGTTTCTTTGGCAACATTTTCAGTTCCACTCACATTCCATTTAGCTTCTCCAGGAACCATTTTATTAGTTGGAGAACTCACTGTTTGAAGTAGAGGATAATCAGTTTAAAATGAAGGGATGCAGACAGATGCCAAACTATGCATGGAGAATTCCAAATATCTGTTAGACCAGGTAACCAAAAAATGAAATGCAGAAACATCCTATTTATATTGGAGTCAAGCTATCATAAGAATAGGGAAAAAAGTAACAAAAGTGTCAATTAATGCAACTCCTGCTGTACTAGAGACTAAGATTAATCAGTTACAAGGAGAAACATTGGGGTTTGAAACATCCACTGCTGTCTCACAGAATGGTAGTTAATACAGGAAATATATAGCAGGGTGATTTGTTTCTACTTTTTTTCCTCCACCATTTTCTTTTCCATTACAAGAAACATTTGCAAGGAAAACATGGATTTTTTTTTTTCTTTTTTTTTTTTTTTGTCACTAGGTAAGATAGTTATACTAGAATTTTCTGGCATGATTCTAGGAAGAGCTTGATATTGATATTAATTGATTTTTTTCCCCCCTGAAAAATATTTTAATGGGCAGAACACATTATATGAATAAAAACAACTGAAGAGTCATTCAATACAGCTACTAATTGTAGCACAAGTAACAGAAGGTATCAAAGAAAGCCTGAAGTGACCTGACTAGTCATAAAAGCCAAACCAAAAAGCTACTCACAAAGCATGTGGTCAAGCCAGAAGCCCACATGCTCTACAGCTTCTTGCTCCTTGCAAAATGCTGCAATGTTGCAAGCAGCTATAATACCATCAACATTGGTGCCAGAGGAAAGTCACAGAGAGGGGCAAGACAGCATGTAGTGAAGAAGATGCAGATTCAACTGAGCAGGTAGAGAAGGCCCATACTGGCTGCTTTCATACAAAACATACAGAAAATAAAGATGAAGTTGATTGTGCTTGTTCATGTCCATGTGCAGAAGTAACTGCATGCAGTAGCGTAAAATCCGGTATCATACCAGCAACTGCTGTGGGAGGTTCAGAAGGTTGCAGAATATAGCAACCACAGACAGGCTCACAGATTAAATTGCAATATCCTATTCTGAATTATTTTCTTAGCTGTATGTTAGGCACTCTTCTGAGAATGACTAATGATAAAAAACAAACAAAAAACCTTTGGATTCCTGCCCTGAAAATATCAATGCATTTATTAGCTTCAGCATCAGTATTTTTTTCTCTAATTCCTGTCTATGACTTGCAGGGTTTTTTCATTTTTCTCCTTCACATTTTCCTCTTTTTTTTTTTTTTTTTTTCTTGAATGTTTCCCTTAAACACTGGTGAAGAAAAACAAAAACAAGCAAAAAAAGTGAAATAGAAATGAAATGTATGTGTGAGAGAGTATGGAAGAGTAGAGTTATTACTGGACTCTTCTGTTTTGTTTTTGCTGCTGTTCATGAAAGATAAATTGCTTTTAAACAGAACCTCTCTAGCAATTTCAAGAAGTCAACAATTTAAAGAGCTTGCAGAGCACAGGGCTTGGCTGTATCCACTGCTCTACCAGTAGATTACAGAATGACCTTGCACGCACCTTTCTGCCTCAGTTTCTCTGAGTGTAGAATAACTGTAATGATATTGACTTCCTGAAATGCCTCATTGCCTTGGTATCTACTCATGAAAAATACTATTAGAAGAGCTGAGCATAATTATTATTAGTTTCTGAGCTGTCTTCTGGTGAGGTGAATCAGCTGACTCAGTAATGAAAAGTCAGTTTTCCTCCTCAAGGCGTTACATGAAATTGTTATCTGAAAGGCTTAGGACTTGACCTTCAAAAGAATTCAGCTCCCTGGAGCTCCAATTTCTGGCACATTTTTAGACATTCAGAAACAACTGCATTTCCAAGTGAGTTTTGCCCACAGTGGATCCCACCGTTTGCAGAGCAGTTCTCCTAAAACTCCCGCAGCTCCACTGAGCTGCTGGGAGCAGGGACTTGGCTTCTCCTGAGAATCCATCCATCCCTTGCTATCACCATGGGGCTGATCTCAGCACCTGAACTCGTGTATTTCCACATGGAAAAAAGACAGCACACACCAAGTTTCTCTGCTCTTGCTCTACAAATAAACCTGGCCACACAATATATGAGCACAGAGCTTTCTTCTGGCCTCCACCTACACCTTAATCCCATGAGCAACTCCAGTTAGGGAAAGCAAAAAAGAGAACCACTCAAAAAGATTCAGTGAAGACCCTCAGGCAAAATAGCTTCCTTACCTACAGTGTCTGCAGGGTCTTATTTCAATATGAAATTGCTTTTATCCTGAAAGGGGAATATAGTCTGAGGAAGGAAACCAGCATTTAGTCACTGTCTGGGTGTACAGGATGTGCGCACCCATGCAAGTGTGTAAATCTGATGCTGTCAGCAAAACTTGCTGCCTTCTGACAGACACCCTGTGCAGCCTTCAAAACTCCTCCAGTCGATCCTCACACCTGTCAGCCTGAAAGATAACCTGGACTCATCTTCCCTTTTTTCTTTTTCATCATAAAAATAAAAGAAGAGGTACGGTGCTGTCATTTGGAAAATATGAAGATTCTGGGATTCTCTGGCACAGTCTCTCTCCAAGGGCTTATTTTAAACATTTTTGTCTTCCAGCTCACTTAAAACTGTAACAAATAAAACTAAATGATGGTGTTAATTTTGTCTACTGCTCCCTGTATTGCTGCAGTCTTCAGTCTTCGGCTGCTGTCCACCCTCCAGCTGCACGCACAGCAGAGCTGTAGCAGTAAGCTATAGCTGACTTTACATGATGCCTCAGCTAATAACAATCTGTCAATTTACTTTCCTCCACTGTTCACTACCGCTTTCCACAGGGGGTAACAAAAAATGTTCCCAAAGCCTTTTTTTCCTCTCTTTTTTTGGCTGCATATGTATGTCTATATAATTATCAAAGCATCACTTAACGTTCACTAAGACAGATCGCGTCGCTGAACAATTCATTTTCTAACACCACAGCCTGGTATGACTGGGCCTTTTGGCAGTAATTGAATCCAGTCTACTGCTGTCAAAACAGAGAATTTATGAATAATAAATTGATTGTAGCCAGCAAAGTCTGAGAGATAGCAGGTTATGTCAAGGAATAAGAAGAAATTTAAAAACACAATAAAGATTAATTTAGAATCAAACCCGCAATGCTTCCACAGTGGACAATAAAAGCAAATAAAACTGTCATTCTTATACGATATAATCTATAGTGCCACAAAGTGCATGAGCTCACAGACAGAAATAAGGGAAGCAAAACTTACGCATACCCAAAATGATAGTGCAGATATAAGATGCGACATATGAACACAACACGGTGTTGCACTGCCATAGCTCTAATGGATTTTAGGTTAGGTTATCAGGGTCTATAGGAGGATGTAATGTGTTTTATTAGACTAACTGATATGCAGAATGAAAGCTGGCAAGCTTGCTAGCATGTACTTGTGAGACCTCTGGACTTGCAACAGTCACATTTCAAGGTTTCTGTAAAACCAAAAGGCGAAAATACAGATACAAAGGAACTCCACCCAACAAAGAAATGACAAGAATTAATGGTCACAGACTGAAGGCAGAAAATAAGCTGTAGGGTACAACTTTCTTTACAGTGAAGGCACTTAAGAGGTGGAACAAAGGGTCAAAAGGAGGGGCACGCTCCATATCTCACTGCTTTCAAATCATGACTAGTTGCCTTTCTGGAAAGTGCATTTCAGCTGTATAGAAGTTAAAGAAGCAACAGAGTTACTGGGTAAAATCCTACAGCCTGTGATCTATAGAAAGTCACTCAGTGCCCTACTAGTCCTAACAGCATCAGACTGCATTAACCTCTGAATATCCTGCGTGCCACCCAGGGCTTTGTGAGTCCAGACTCATGTTGCAGTTCATTGAGTGAAAGGAGCTGATTAAGACAGCATGGTTGGTTAAAAGATGATGCTCTAGCAATATCTAATCTATCCTGTTATTCTTGTTGTCTAGGAAATGATTTAGTTTTAGGTTTTCTCTTGTTCCTGGCTATGATTATAGACTTAATCCCACTAAACTGGTTAAAATGGTTACTTTTTTTTTTTTTTTTTTTTTTTTAATTTACTTTTTGTTGTTTTGTTTTGGTTTTGCTATGTTTGGGGATTGCTTGCAAGTTCAGAACTGGTCTGACTTAATGACATTCAGCACTTCTTCAGTAGTGGTTGAGAGTTTACTAAAGCAAACACTACAAGCCCACACCTGCCCAAACCTCCAACTTTTGACACTGGCCAAACTCCCTGCACATCACCCACAGGTCAAACCACACAAATGGCATGCATGGACTAATAGCAGCAGATGGTCTTCTAGCTTAATGGCTCCCAGGGAGCGAATGGACTCGATAATCATTAGCAACACATTATGTTGGTTTCATGAGAAATTGTCCTCCAGGAATGTAAAGTTAACACAGGATCAAGACCTCTCTTTAAAAGTTGGCCATTAACAGCCAGTCAATTATTCTTCCTTTAAATAAAGTGAGCAATCACAACTGAACTCAATTTCTAAAAGTCATGTACAAAATTTCATAGCTGCCTTCAATTCATCCTTAATTCATCCCCCCCCCCTTTTTTTTTTAATGTTGAAATAATCCAAACAAGGAAAAAAATTGTATGATCTGGAATCACCTGCTCTCACGCTGTAACTTGGAAGTCATTATTTCCAACATAGAAGATTTATGAAGATAGGCACTAGAAAAAGGAGAAAACACCTCTAGGATGAGCTTGGAATGTCCTGATACCTAGCACAGAGACTTCCAGCATCCAGATTTCTAACCTGGCACTACAGGCACATCTGCAAAGCTCTGCAGAAACCCACCACAACTACAAAGCCCTCCTTTGTAGCTGTAGGTTTGGGGTGCATGTGTGTGCATGCAAATTGCTGGTAAATGAAGCTACAGGTTTTGTTAGTGAGATATTCAGGAAAGAAATGGCTCCCAGGAGAGGACCGAGTCCAGTGCTCAAAGACATGGGGCAAATGAGGATAAATTTTCAGAAGCATACTACACTGAATACCTGGTTGCAAACCTCTGCAGATACTAAGAAACTCAGGTCAATTCCAAGGGCAAAGCCCACAACTTCAGGACAACAAAAACAGTAGAGGCTTTCTGCAAACCTCTGTTGACTTTGTGAAGAACAAAGCTCTGAAAAAAAAAAAAAAAAAAAAAAAGAGAGAGAGAGAGAAAGAAACTTGTCTAGACATTTATATGGATGTTGGTATTCATGAAAGATTTCTCCATGCCCTGACCTCTTCTTCTCATAGCTGATCTTTTTATATTCTTTTTGGATGGTATCGAATGGTTCTATCATTATTAATAAGACATGTTTATATGACATTAATAAGACAAGCTACGTTCTCCACGGACTCACAGAATACCAACTACCTGATAGGCTTATACTTTTCCAAAATTTGTGGCCTTTTCTTTTTGATCAAATCTTCCCTGCTGACTGGTCTCCTTCATCATCTAAGAGGCCGGGAGATAAGCAGGACAGTGTGGGTGGAGGATGGAATCAAATCTTCCACAAATCTATGTTGAACCTTTCCCATCATCTCCCCTCCTTTCCTCAAACCTCCCAGTGTTAGGATGAGGTAGTGGCAAGGTGCTCCACATCCCATGGAAGACCTTTGAAACACCCTTCAGTAGAAGCTCTCTGACACATTTGTCTTCACTTCACAAGTTGCCAGTGAACTCAGGCATGTTGGAAAAGTAGATGTATTCAGAAGGAGAAACAACACTTTTTCAAGGAAGGACTGAAGTAGTATTAATGCTGAGTACACTTCAACCATCTTTTAGAAGATCTTAGAGTGCTTTGCAAATAAACAGCCTACAACATCTCTGTTAGTTTGATAAGCACGGTTAATTTGCAAAGTTGAACTTTGCACTACATCACAGAGATTATTTATCCTAGTTTACATGTCCCCCAAATGCACACACACTTTTAAGATAGGGTATAAAATTTATGAGATCTACTGTGCTCTAACATGCCGTGTGCTTACTAAAAATTCTCAAGTACCCACATGAGTACTGCATGAACCAATGCCTTGTACCAGCAGACAGAGATCTAATAGTTAAAACTCCTACCATGGTGTCATATAACACCAAGTCAAATAATCAGTACTTAATTTAGGACTTTCACCACTTTTCAGCCATAACTCAGTTTTCCAAGATGCTAAATTTTGCAACAGAAAACAGGCAAGCCCATAAAAAAGCACTTGTATACAAAGCTATCTTCCATACAGCAGTTACACAGCTCACACAGGTATGCGTGTTTTTACAGTTATCAGCAATAAAAACAGACATTTTCAAGGAAAGGTTTTAAGGAAGCTCCATTCTTCTTAGAGCTAGAGAAAAGGCACAGTCAAACTTATTTTAGGATGCTGTAATTTTCAACACATCTCATCCCTTTTAAGTTCTGCAGCTCTGAATGCTACTGGTCAAATTTTACCCTCTCATACTATAATAAAATCTAGACTAAATCCACTGATTTAGCCGGTATTATGTGAGTTTTGTGCTCGCTTCCTGGAGCATGAAAAATGTTATTTGTAGGAAAATGAAGTTATTGTATTTCTCTCTCCATTAACATTGATGTGTTTCATATAACAAATACTGGATGCAGTCACTGTATGCACTACCAATGATGAGAGAAATACAGTAGAAGATTGGAACCTAATTGTTAAATGATCTTTCTGATTGTCAGAAAATTAATGGCACACTGCGGGCCTTGTAGTGCATGCCTTGGAAATCTCAGTGCAAGTTCCCAACCCATTTAAATAATTTCAGTTTATACATTTAATTTGCTTTTAATGCAGACATTTAATTTGTTTTTGCCTTTTTTTTTTTTTTAATAAAAAAGAAAAGCACCATGGAATCTTTATGCTTGCACATGTACATACACAATTTCAAAGAAAGTACTATTTTCAAGCAAATTATATGAAATGTAAAATTAACAAAATGCAAATAATATAAACAATCTAAATTAAATATTAAAACAATGCTATATCTGAATGACTGAATTTTATTTTCATAAGAAGCTAAACTATAAACCATTCTTACCAATGCAACACCCAGCTGTTTGGTGTTTAGCATCGGAATAACATTATTCTAGTGCAGCTGCTGTTATTGTTTGCTGTATTTCTGCCAACTCGTGGAAGCCAGAGATGTTCATCTAGCA
The DNA here is from genome assembly GCF_964035555.1 of Netta rufina. NCBI lineage: Eukaryota > Metazoa > Chordata > Aves > Anseriformes > Anatidae > Netta > Netta rufina. Next base: position 12,780,616 of record NC_140140.1, on the reverse strand, counting down.
AAGAGGGACAGCTCTGATGAAAGCTCCAGTTTGACAGATGCTCCCATCAACAACTTTGTTACTCTGATTGACTACATGGTATTTTAGGCAAATTAACCTGTCCAAAAAAATTCTTTATTGCTATGCTTGTGGCACAGATGGAAATATGAACTTGACAATTCTGGGTACTAGCTTAGCAATTAACTGAGATGTTTCAATAGACTAATGAACTTTCATTCAAAGCATGCTCTCTGTCAGGAGGAGAGACAGCCTGTTGTTTGAGGAAGTGTTATAGAATGTCAAATAGATCTCGACAGCGATGTTACTGTGAAATTTGAAATATTAGAAAGGCACAGAAAGAAAGTCATTTAACACCTTTACAATCTCAGGAGATCTGAGATGAATCTTTATTATCAAAGTCTGAAATTCTAACTGCACTTTACAGTCATCTTGCAGTAATTCACGCTCTGTATAATATTTCTCCAGTCACTAAGGCTGTTCAGTTTTGAATGGTCACACTATTAGAAGGAAAAAAAAAAGAATCAAGCCATTGTTCTTCTAATTCATAAAGATATTAACATCCAACTAAAAAAAATATGAAACTAACTGAGCCTAAGAAACTACTATGGGGAAAATAAATTATCTGAAGTAGTAAGTCAAGAGAGACTGTAAACTGAAACTGTATAATTACTAAATATGGATAAATATTAAAAGGATCATTTTGTTTGGGGGAAAATGAACGCAAGGTTCTAGGGTAGCCTGAAATCATATAGAAATGACTTGAAAACATGCATTTGATAAACCGAATGGACATTTTTGGGAGCCAGCTTAAATTGCTCATCTAGCACCCTTAATGCAATAATAATGGACAAATCACATCTCTGTTGGCCTATTCTAACCTCTGTAAAAACAAACAAACAAAACCAAAAAAAAAAAAAAAAACAAAAAACATTCTACAGTCCAGTTACAGTCATTCTGGCACCCTCAAATGTCATGAAAGGGCCATAATATCAAAATCACCACTGGGCAGGACCTTCCAACCATCAAAACACTTCTTGCCAGGGCATGACTTCAGGCTGAGCAGCATACTTTGCTCCACTCCAGATCTATGCACACTAGCAGGAATGGAAACAAACAGAAAAGGGCAGAAATAACATTATCCTGCATCAGAACTGAAAATCTGCCTGTTTCTGTGGGAGCCCAACCTTACCACTCATGACATACACATTCATATATGCATATATTAGGTAAGCATGTACCAGGTGTTAATAGCTCAAAAGCCCTCCTTGTACCATCTTTGTCAGTAACATCTGAACTATTTTTACTCCCCTGCCTTCTAAAAGAAGATATGATTATGGTAAAGATATTTCAAGGCATATATTCAATATTTACAATATATTCTTTATTTTTTAATAGTCACTTTTTGTGTCTTCTCTTGGAGAGGAGCTAAATTTGTTCCATTATATAGGAGTCATGTACCTAGCCTTGAGTGAAAACCTGCACTGTGACAAAATATAATCCACTTTTCTTACATACCTCGTAAACAGCTTGACTCTCATCATAAAATATTAAAGCCTAATATTGCAGTCAGTTCCTTCTGAGTATCAAGACTTGGAGTAGCCCCAAGCATGTCAAACTTGCATTGGAAACACTACATTTTTAAAGCAAGGCAACGTGTTAACTGATATACTGTAGTATTTAGTCTAAAAACCTTTGAACAGTCCTTAAAATTCTTTAAACCATTAACTACGTGATGAGTTAATAGCTCTAAAATGACCACTAAGGTTCAAAGTGGGCTTTTTAAGAAGAAGTCAATAAATAAAAAAAAATATGGAAAGAGGGCACTGCTTCTATATTTAACCCTACAACAAGCAAATTGCTTCTCCTACTTAAACCAACTGCAGTATTCCCACTGGTTTCAAAGTAATTCCACACATTAGTTGTAACTTGGAAAAGTGCCATACCACAGTGGTTCTTTGAGCTGACAAATTAATAAACCAGGTAAGATGGGTAAGCAGCCTTGACCTCTGTCTACACTTCACTTTCCAGGTATACCGCAGGCAGGGTTTGACCTCCTGCTGCCATGCACTCACTGCTCTGGCCCTGAGAGGCCAGAGCAAAGTCTAATCCCTTGTCAATATAAACCACTGGATAAAATATTTATCTTGATTTCTCTCTCAAATTGTTATATGCTACTTATTTCTATTTCTCTTGAAATTATGCTCATAGCCATAGGTAGTATAATCACTTATGCAGACTGTTATTACACACAGCATACCTATTTCTTACATTTAATCATCAGAGCAAGTTGTTTAGCAACTACAAATGGGTATATGTTTCTAGTGTTCCACTTCTTGTTAAGGGCAGAATCACAAAACCCAGTGTATTTTTGCACAGCAGAATCTTACAGGAATATTTTCTATCCACAGAATCATGGCTCCCAACATTTCCACAATTTCCAGACACACGTTTCCTAACCTCTTGACACATCACCTAAATCTCAGAGCAGCCAGAAGACACCCATCTCTTTAAACCTTTTGAGACATGATGCTTATCAACATGATCTTCACCTAAAACACTTGCCCTAGTACAGCTGGATTGAATGATGAGTGCAATAGTTTGGCATAAGTGGGACAATTCAAGCAATTCATGTTTAGGAAAGACTGCGTGAGAAATTACTTGAACCAGAACAGTTAAGGCAGGTTGAGTCCCTTGAGAGACACAGCAGTCTTGTTAGCAGCATGTTGGAAGTCAACTGATAGCCTTGTAAGGAGACTCTTTTTGTTTAAAGGTGAAATTATAGCAAAAAGCTCCAACAAGTACTAAAACGGGACCTCTGGCGTACCAATGTACCATGCTGAGATCAGTACAGAACTTCTGTCTCAACATATTTGTTTTATATTCTCTGTCACACCGGCCTGAGAGCATGATGTTATGCTGAAGCTCACCAGAACCTCTTTGTCTGCGAAGGCTTGGTCGTTGAGCGGGGAGAAATGGGCAGACGACCTATTGACTACACAGATCAATCCCTTTTGTCATCCTAGCCCATGAAACTCTGCCAGATTTTAGTACCAGTAAAATTGTCTGAAATTCCCTTTTAACTTGAGGATGAGGTTTCCAGCTTTTTAAAGCAGACTGCTCTGATAGCAGGTAATGGACAGACACTGCTGAAAGAAACACCGTAGTGAAAGGCCAAGAAAAGTCCTGTTTGCAGGGAAGTGGAGTTAAAAGACTTGCTTCAGTAACTGTAATCAAACAGTTAGATTAAAGGCAGCACTGGATTTCCTGAAGTCCACAGAAATTCTCAGGAAGGCCCCACTCATGCCCTAAGAAGAAAATGAGTCAGTGGCTGCTTTTTCTGCTTGGAAAGCTTTCCTATTTCTCCCTATTTTATTCATATCACACGGGAGATGAAAGACTTGGTGACTACTGTCACACGCCTGGTATCTCCTGCAGTACTGGGTGCATCAGTGTGTAGAGAAAATGAGCTCCATAACATGCAAGGAAAAGCAAGTGGGGAGGACTGGTGTGGTACCACCAAAACAGCAGAGAACAGTAGAGAACTGCAGCCTCACTTCAAGTAATTATTGGGACTAACTTTGAGCGAGGACAAATCCTGCATGTACTTTATGATGCTTTGGAAGAAGAGAAGAATTCATTACTTGAACGAGGAATGTATCTACATATATATATATATATATACACACACACATATATATAAAAGCATACGTAAATCAAAATATTTTCTCTTAAAATAGCAGCTATAAGTTTTTTTTTTTTTTTTTTTTTTTTTTTTATAAATCACTGCACTGCCTTAATTGAGCCTGCAGAACATTTCTGGTGATTTCAACAACTAATTAACTGGTACTTTTTTCTTCATTCTCCAAGTTCTTTATTCACTATAAAAATGACAACGGGAACTCCTATGAAATGCTGGTTTGATTCAACCCACTTGGTAAATTTACCACCAGCATTTCAAAAGCAAGATTAAGGAACGCCCTACCAACCTGTTCATGGTTTATAAATAAGTTGTATTTCCTGACGCAGAAATTAGATGTGTTGTTTGGGTAAAGGGGTGAACTGCAGCCAGACTTACATTTTATGTAAATCTATGATAAACAGGCTAATAAGCATTCTTTTTTATTATGTTATGAAGATACCTCACCAATTTCACCTTTGCATTTGCTAATTCATTACATTTATCAAGTTCCATTTTTTCTGTATGGATAATATACTGTGTAGAAGATTACTTTGAGCCTTCCTTTCCAGATAAATCTGATATTCACAATCGTTAACTATTGACTAACCAGAAAGAAATAAGCTAGTAATTAAAACCAAGCCCTAAACAACCTTTCTATCTTTCACAGGGAAGGTTTGTTATTTATTTTTTATTTCCTTGGTATTTTAAATTAGCAACTACATTCCCATTTTGGTAGAAATAACAAAACTGTTTCAGTGTTTACGGCTGTCCATGAGCTCTTATTACAAGTGTGTTTGCTGTTGTTTCAGAACTAGGAGTTGGAGACTGCATCCTGCCCATCATGTTTAATCACCACCAAAAGGCCACATAGTCCTTCTGCCTATTAAAATGACAGACTGTACTTCATACTACGTTTGTAAATTTTTCATGTAGCCACCATTTTTTTATTATGTTTTGCGTTGTGCTTAGCACCATAGGACCACAGGACTCTATCCCTATGTGGTAGCATAAAGCCATAAGGATAAAATACTAGCAGTAATTATCAGAAGAAAATAATTAGACAAACAAGACTGTGACCTCCCAGCGACAAACCACAATAAAAGGCTGGTACATAAAGCATTCAGGATACTTAAAGCTTTAGTACCAGGAGAAACAGTGCTGGTGACTGAGACAAGGCAAGAGACCACAAACAGAAATACTCTTACACATTCTGGGAGCATTTTCAACCATTTTAGACATCTGTCTGTGCTCCTCTGTAAAGCAGAAAGATGGGCTCACTTGGAAGTTGGTGAATCATCCACAGAAGGAGCATCTCTCTGTGCACTAACTGCACAGGACACCTGGGGAGAACAGCCCTCTGACTTAGTCACCTCATTTAGAGACCTACATGAAGGTATTTAAGCACTCCCCTCTGATAAAAGGTAAATGGGGCATGGACCTCATGACAGAAGCTCCATTAAGGAAGATGTGTTTTGTGGCACTAAACCTGGAATGTTTGGCTCTGAACTTGCTTCTGTTAGATGATGAGTTAACTCAGTATTATTTGAGAGCCTTCTTAGTGAGTCACAAGATGACACATCAGGAAGCAGTGTGCACCTTACAGAGCACTTAATGCTAAAAATCAGAGACATTCAGAAACAGGCTTTTCTGAGAGTCAATGATAAGCCACAGCAGCCACCCCAAGACCTGCCCAGATTCACTGGCTGTGTCAATCAATACATCTCCATTGATTACAATCACAGTTAAATATTAGACTTGAGCTGAGAATTTGTCTCATGGTTTCTTTTGTTCAAAGGTCTCTATACACTTATTTCTCATTTTTCAGTCAGGCAACATGAAAACACTAATAGAAAAGAAGCATCCCCACGAAGGTGATAATGAGATGGTAAATCTAGTGATTCTCCTGGTGTTCCTGTAAGCAACAAAGAAGGAGCTGTTTGAAGTAGAGGTTTCCATCAGAAACACACAGGGTAATCTTTTAAATACTGCATTTATTCAATAAAAATATTTTTAGTGAAGTTGCACGGGCTGCATTCTTGCAAGGCTCCTCTCAAATCCTAATTTTAATGAGTCTGTGGTCATAGCTATAGCCACAAACACCAGGATCACGCTGCATCTGTTCAATGGCAGAAGGTCCAGGAGGTTTGACTCCAGCAGTTCATATCTCTGGGGCAGAAGACAGATGTGTCTGTGCCCCCGAAAAACAGCTACCTCCATCTCCACTGTCCTGGCTATATATTTACCACTCTCTTTTCCTTGTAATATCTAGAAATAACCTATTTATTTTATGTGCTGCTCAGTGCCTTAACAACTTTCCCTGCCATTATTAATGGTATTTCCATCCTTACTAATGCTTCTAATGGGGAATTATTAAAAATGCCATTAAAAAAAATTAATGACTCTGTCACTATATAGCACATTTTTAATGGCACCTTATGTATTAAACCAAGTATGCTGTGAGTCAAATGGATATTTATTGAAAAGTATGTTTAGTTTGGAAAGCTTGGGTTTTGTCCAGCATGACTGGATGTCTGCATCAAGCATGTCCTGTCCATAGATTACAACAGTTTTCCCTCATCAGTGTAAAGTGAGTGACATCTCGAATTTTTGTGGGAAGACATTTCAAGAAATAAGAGAAGCTGGTGTCTGGAAGCTAACTGCCGGGTCATTACCGCAACAGTGCTGTGCAATAATTCAACAGCAGCTATGAAAATTGACCTATGAGACCTTACAGGGGAACGGTTCCTTCTCACTAGTCACCACAACTTGAAAAATATGCTAGGTAACTTGGTAGCCAGTGAACGGAAACTGTTAAACTGACGTGCTCTCTCAAGGAGGTACTTGTCTATCCCACTGGAAACAGAGCAGGTAGTAATGAACCTCCCTCCAGAGGCAGAAAAATTATCTTCCCTTTCTTACCTCCTGAAGGCAGAGAAGAGATGGACTTGTATCAGTCTGAGGCTGCCTCAGTCTGCGGGCTCTGCTTTGGGTAGGAGCAGCTGGTTTGCTTGCTTCTGATACCTCGGAGGCATCATTCTCTTCATGAGCTGGAAGGGGAAGAAGCTTTCTCTCCTTACTCCCTCTTTGAGAGGCTCACAGATACAGCGGTACGTGGTAAGGATCGCTGGTACTCCATTGCTTCCCCAGAGCCCCTTAGCTGCTATAACTCAGCTGAGCACCATCTACTGAAACAATCGTTTGTTTATATTAAATCTTACTTCAAACATGATAATGGTATCATTTTATATTTATACAGTGCTATTCATCCCAGAGGATCCCAAAATGTTTCAGCTACTTATGGGCAGCAGCTGTTTAATAGTGGATAGTACGACTGCACAGCAGTGCAGTGCAGAAGCAAAGAAGAGCTCTGCATCCAACAGGAGCTACAGGGGAATTTACACAGGTGAAACAGAATTACCCAAATTGCAATTTAGCCAAGATGCCTGGGGCTAACATCTCTCTGCTCACAAAATGTTGCCCTTAACAATTCAGAGGGCATTCATCTGTTGACAAATAGAGAGAAATGTCTTTGGATATTCATGCAGCTTGCTGAACTCAAAAGCAAATTGAAAATTATAATAAAACCTGTTCCACATTCTTCATTCATTAAAACTATGTCTGTGCCACGTTATTTCTGGGCATATTAGCATCTGCTGGGAAGAGCTCATTAAATGACCATTAGCCTGGTCTCTTTTCCTTCCAGGACAGCACAGGTTGAAAGTCTGTGCTTTCTTCATGGCACCACATACGTAAGTGGAAATAAGACAGAATTTCATTTTGGCAAGAAAGAACACACGGGCACAGAAATTTTTGTTGGAAGCAACCATGAAATAGAAGGAAGGAAGTTCAGGAGAAAAGGCTGCTGAATAGCATGCTTAGGAAGAAGTACCACCATGGTCCCTCAGGAGTGACTGCTCTCACCCACAGAAAAAACGGGCCACCTTGGCCACTGATCTGTAGAGACTTGCCTCACATCCAAGGAGACCTGGCTTGTCAGTAAGTCAACACACAACATCTCGTGTTGGATGGTCCTTAGAGCAAGGGTGCTAGGAGAAATGTTGTGCAGCCCCAGAGATTCCCCAGACATTTCTGCAACCAAAAATGCATCCCCAGAAAACTGGAAAAGGCTGTGTAACAGGAGGGCAATGCCTGCACACCATGAAAGAAGAAGAGAAAGTTGTGGGAACAGTAAATTGAGGAAAGAATGAGAAAGAATCAGATGTGACATGGGAAGCACCAAAACTCAAAGCAGTTCTCAGGTTCTCATGGTTTCCGCACTACAGATCAGCCCTGAGACAACCTAGAGATTACACATTTACATTGCTTTTTTCTTTAAAAAATAAAAATTACTTCTTAGTCCTACCAGCAGATCATGAAACATGAGAGCTGGAGTTACTAGTCACAAAAACAACATTGCAGCTGGGGAAATGAGAAGAATGGAAGGAAAACACAAAATAAACAAATTGAAGGCTAAAAACTGTATTCGGGAATTTTTTATCTTTTGAAAGGTTCTCCCCAAGAAGAGACTGCATCAGGGCACTGCTTTTATGTCCTTGAGTAAACATCATTACCTCATCTCTTCTCCCTCTTCCTCTCTTACCCTTTTTACTTTTTGATTTACTAGCAGTATTTATTAATAAGGAGCAACAGAAATTGCCACATAGGATCAGGGCACTGTAGTCATCTCTCTTGTTATCTGGTCTGTGACATTCTTGCAAAACATCTAATTTGGATCAAAGTTCAAAATTGTCTGTTGTTGGCAGGCATGGAATAATCTAGCAACTGTCCTCATGACCATTAATTCAAATTTGCAGATTTACCAGGCTAGGAGATTATGTCTTTCCCTGGCAGTATGACTGTTTGGTGCTTCAGCCTAGTTTCTGGTGGAAAGAGCACTCAAGCATCCTCTCTGCCTGTTTTTCTTTGTGTATCTGTGACATCCTGACTCACTCCCCTCATCCCCTGGGTACCTTCAGAAGCTTTTAGCCCATTTCAGCTGAATTTGCCAGAAAGACAGAGATCTTGAGAACTTTGTATTCCACAACAAACAGGCAGCTGGGAAGGGATTCTGTTTGTAGCTCCACTGGGGAAAGCTGTGGCATGAGCTCGGCTCCTGCTGCATCCCCACCAGCCCTCCGGGACAGGGCCACCATGAGCACTCAGTCCCAAAAACACTGCCATCGGAGTACAGGCGCCAGAGGCAGCAGCTCCCAGAGACACCAGCAGGGATCCAGGCCTCAGCTATTCACCTGCTTATAGCTATTTGCTAATCTTCCCCGTCACAACTGCTGTAGCCAAATAGGTTTTGGAAACTTCCCAATGATATTGTGTGTCAGTGAGCTCCACAGACTAATTAGAGGCTGCAGAATAGCTTTTCCTTCGGGGTGCCTTCGGTTTCACTGACAATCCCCCCCTTCCTGGCGACCCAGAAGGAATTATATACTCTACATCTCAGACAGTAATTACTATCACCTTCTCCTCTTAATTGATCTGGCTCCAGTGAGCAATAAGAAATTAAAATAATTAGCAGATATGCCTAGTGTTTCTGAAGTCCCACCTACACTTTGTAGTCTATTTACTCTAGAATCAGCTGGGCCCATTGCTTTGGTGGCAGTGCTGCACTGCTCTGGCTCTCCAAGACATTTGACCAGCCAAGTCTGAGAACTCTTCCCAACCCGTACTCAAATCCCAGCTGTAGCTGTTACATGCAGTCATCAAATAATCGCTCACCAGCACAGGAGCTGTGGTAAAATAGCCCTTTCTCAAGCTCATTTTAAAAAAAAAATGAGGGTCATTGCTCTCCTGTCCCCTGGAGAGACAGAGGATTACAAGGATGTCTTCATGCTGCCAACATTCACACATTTGCTCCACTTGCACTGGAGATAGAGAAATACATACATGCAAGTTGGGAAGAGAGGCTAAGGTCTTGGAATAAAAATAGCATATTTAAGGGATTAATTTCATTTTTGTTCCTAGTGATTTCTGTATTGCATTAATTAATGTTCCATCTTGACTGCTGAGCATGGACAGATTTATTTTTTTTTCTAATAGGAAGAGAGAGCTTTGAGCACCATGTGGTTTTTCCCAAGCACTTGTTCCTCCAGTAGCTAAATGTGGAGATATCACTTAAAGCAAATTGTGCCCTCTCTCTGCCCTTAGCAAATAGACACTGACTTTTTTTTTTTTAAATATTTTTTCTTCTGTGCACAAATACTACACATCTATTGCCCTCCTTTCAAGAAACAGGGAAAATCCAGATCCCAGCAAAGTTCAATCTTTTCCCCCTGCACTCTGTAAATTTAGTCAACAATATTAATCCACATCGAACAATTCTGCAGAGTACAACAACAAGCTGGTTACACAGACAGGGATGCATTTGGAATTTAAATGAGTTCCTGTTATTCTTGTTCTCTTGAAGCCTGCACAGTGCTGAAGAAGCCTAACGTCTCTTAAACAGTGGAAAAAAAATCAATTTAAAATATATTTTAACTATTCTGCTAGTACTATTGTCTGTGTTCCTGAGGGAGAGAGTGTTTCTTGATTCCCCCCCTCCACAATTAAAGGCAGTCATCAAAGATACACATTACCCTGGTTGTCTTGACAATGCTTTATGATTAAAAGACTCAAATACCTTCAGCTTATCATGCATTTAGAAATATAACAAAAACAAAGAATAATTTACCATTCTGCAAATTTGTCATCTCTTCATTCCTTCTACTTCAAAATTCTTTTATTAACGTGGTTTATTATTTCTATTGCAATACTACTAACGAAGTCAATTCATATACTCATTGTGCGAGGAGCTGTACAAACACAACAAAAATAATGATAGAGTATGTTAGTTATTTAAGCTGCATTCACACAAACATATTCTCCCAATTCTGAACTTGAAATAGTGTCTAATGGTTGTGCTAATGCCTACCAGGGAAACGGTGGATATTTGTGCATATTTCTTTAAACTGAACAAAGTCATTTGTGGTTCTTCCTGCACAATATTCAGTGAATTAAAACACATTATTCCCTTACTTCCTTTTCCACAACACATCAAGGGATTATTCAAAAAGAGAAACAAAAACCACCTCGGCTACCTTTCAAGGTAGGCTCATTTATCCCTTTGTGGTCTCTTAAGCAGCACCAGGTTGTGTAAGTTAATGTGGACTGGACAACTCTAATTCTGGCTTCAAATCACACCTTCCAAAGTGCTTATTAGGGGAACTTTCCAATTCAGCTTCAATAATGCCTATTCCTCGCCCTCTTCCGTTGCTTAATATATCCTGAAGTGCTAGCCTGCTAGGAAAGCCTTTTTATTGACCCATATGAACTGGACACATGAACAAATTTGTCACTGGACAAACGAAGGTACCCACAGATCCCCTCCTTTCACTGGATCGATAACAAAAATGAAAGCAAAGACTGAAATGCTTTGAATATGGGTTATACAAAGTAATACAGCCATATCTCCACTTACAGATAAATCCCATCATTATAGTCCCTTGCCACAGACAAAACTCCAGTTAAACTCTAGCCCTACAACACTTTCCTCCAAAGCAAAAACCTAATCTAACTTACAGTGAACATTCTCACAGTAAAAGCTGGCTCCTATTTGTGCACTGAATTGACCATGACAAAAGAATGTCTCTGCTTTCCAAGGCCTAAATATTAAATTGTATTTTCTCTGAAATCTCAGCTTGGGAAAAAATCCCCTGCTCTCATTTAAGCTAAAAGTTTTCTTAGTCTTTTCTCCTGGGCTCTGATAGCTCCTTTACAAATTTTATTGTAAAGAAAGATGGAAGACTTATGGTAATTTAATGTTTATTCTTCTTTGTGAACCACTCTCAGCTCTTCTGTATAAATAACTAAACGCTCTTATTAGTCCTAACATACAGAGAAATGTTTTCTATTTGAGACTGTCTCAGTGTGAAATCTATGGAAAATCAACTTCTGTCTCTTACCCTTATTTTTCCCAAGAGTTTGATATTTGTCTCTAGTTTTCTCTTACCTTCTGTTTTGACAGCAGCACTCCTCCGGGTATCAAGAACAGAGAACCACGGTCTTACTGGGACAGCAGTCTTCTATCTTGTGACCAGCCTACCCAGCTCTTGGTTTATTTCAAGAGCACATTTCTATCAGCAGATGGGATCTGTTCTGCAGGCTCCACTGGGCTGGGGATGATGCCAAGAGAACAAAGAGCAGCGCCAAAAGCATTGATGCCACTATTCCCATGGACTAAAGAAGTTCACAGGACAAACATCACCAAGTGCAAGGACCTTGCCTCAGCACTGGGATGCTCACAGCTCTCAGATAAACATCACATGGCTGTACCTGTGCCAGTGGGTAGCCAGGGTGCTGAGTATTGTGCCAGTATTGCACACTACTCTTTTTTAGTCAAACTGAAAGTTTGTATTTTCTGGAGGACACTTCACATCTCCAGAGTATCTGCGAAAGTGAGTCAAACTGCACTTTCTCCCCCAAATCTGAAATTCCCATACACTTTCAAAGCTCTTTTAAAGAAGCTTAAAGACACATTGGTTCCTGATGAAGTCAAGAAAGAGCAAAGCGACAGCTTGAATTTTAAACAGATTGAACTGCCCAGTGGAAATACCTCTCACTAACAAGGTAGAGAGCAGAGAAGCAACTATGCTCCTCACTGAAGTGAGAGAGAACACAAAGTTAGCATCTGCTTTGGCATCAGCTCTAGAAAACAGGAGCAGAGATCGAGCCAAGCTGAATTTCAGCATCAGCTATGGATGCACCTTTTTGCCTTGGGGAAACTACTTCTCCTCTGCTGCCATTTTGCCATCTGTAAAATGATGATGGCAATATTAATTACCTACCTGAGATAGCTATGCTGAGGTTTTATCTCTGCAGTATAACACATTTTTGTAGAACTATACAAGTAGCAACATTTGAGCTGCTACAATCTTTTCCACAGCACAGCTGTACTTGTGAGCACACACAGCTCATATTGCAAGTATTCATTCTTTATTCTCCTATTGATTTCAATAGGACTTCTGAGCACAGAGTGTTTTCAGGAGCAGTTTACATGCACAGGTCTCGGAGTAGCGCATCATCAGTGAATAGAAATAAATACATGGTAAAAAATAACAGCTGCAGAATACATTGGGGATATTCTTCATGAGAAACGAAAATTTACAGTCTCAAAAGAAGAAAACAGGATTTTTTTTTTCTATGAAGTATGGAGATTAGCAGGCATTAAACATAAATACATAATATTATACATGTATCTCTATAAACACATAATTTTCTGCCTTTCTAAAACTGTTTAAAATGGTAAGGAAGACTACACAAGTGACTTGTTGATTGCACTGTGAATCTAAGAACTCTCTAATTATTGCTGCCATCTACTCATAATTTCAGAAGCTAAGTTATTTTGAAAAATAAAGTCAAAACCTGACACTAATAATTGGATCTTTCAAGTTATTTCCCCCCTCAATACAATAACAACCGCTTGTTGATATTGCATTAATACTTCCTTTCTATTCGCTTTTAAATAGTTTTATAAACTAATGTAAATATTGATCATACAAACTCTAAGAACAGACACTGTTTTTTTTCAGCAAAGGATGTGAATATTAGGAAAAGGAAACAAAAATAGTAGCACATGCCAAGACCTCACTACATTTAAAACAGCTTTCTGTGCAGTTGAGGTGATCGGGCTGGGGAAGGACCTCCTGTGCTGTGTCTGCTCCAGGGCCAGGTGAGCTTGGGTGCTGCTTGCTCTCACACTACCTGATATAAGCAGCAGAAGAAAGTAGGAGGCTCTACACACCTCAGCAATATCCTCTCTGCCAACACACCTATTTATGGGACATCCCACCTGGCTCAACTGTTGGTGCCAACAGACTATGGCATGCCTATTGTGGTCCGGGGTCTTTGAAAGGTAACGGAGAGAAACCTCCTCATATGGACGTCAGCCCTTTTGGGCCTTGGAGCATGCAGACATTTTTGGAGGTCTATTCAGTATTAGTGGAAATGCAGAAATAATGACAGTATTCACTGTTTGTCATGCAAAGAGTTATTTAGTATATGCCAGATGACAGCAGTAAGGAATACACAACTTACTTCATTAATCAATAAAATATGTTCCTTTTCTTCCTTGCAAATCACTTCCCAATGGAAACTTGCACAAAGAAATGTGGCAGCATTCTTCCTATCCAAGTTAAGGAAAATAAACTCTAAGCTCTCCTTTTTCATGGTATTTTCCTTTAGAGACACATGACTATGCAAAGCCATTTTTTTAAGGACATCATTCTGCCTATTACAGAGAGGTGAAATTGTATTGATGCTTACATGAAGTTGCTACAGAGACACTCCCACAACTGGGCTTCTGCCCAACAAAGTTAAATACTCGACTTTTTCAACAGAGGCAGTTCCTCAAGCATTTCACTGAGGCTGGATCACAACAAGGGCGAATGCCACAAACTCCTAGTCTTCACGCTGATCAAAATATAACTTGTGTAGAAAGGGTTGGACGAACCTCAAGTGCACAGCTGCTTGTTTTACAGTTTTATTTTTTACATTCTGAAAGTTTATGTGATCTAATTAGCCATTTTATTTCACAAAAATACATTTTGGCACTGTTGGACTTGGAACGGCTCTAATGCAAGGGGTTTGTCTACAAAGGAGGCAGACGAGTGCACGGAAAATAAGCATTATGCTTCTGATCAGAGACATTATGATGGGGAAGCACAGCTCTGCTACACTTGCATGGAGATCGCTTTGCTGATTTTAAGCTTTTAAATCCTGTTCATTTGTTTAAACCTAGCTAAGAAAAACCAGTGACAATGCCCAGCAGAAACGTCTAAATATTATTCACTCTTAATGAAAAGGCTGAGAACATCAGAGACTGGCCAAAACCCGAGTGCTTGCCTGGGGTTGTCTCCACCACTGACCCCAGCCCCACCAAAACCCAGTGGCGGCACAGGCGAGGCAGGGGAGATCCCGCAGAACTCCCCAAAGCCACCAGCTGCTCGTCACACGCCGCCTGCCCTTTACTACAGTAGCTCCTCTGCCTCTGATTTTATCTGGTTACTGGAGAATGTGGATTATGTGACTGCTCATTTCCAAGCCCCAGCACTGTTAAAGGGGTTATCTGACACGCGGGTGTTACCAGAGAAAACACAGCAATTAAGTTCCTGGATCCGTGGCTGTTCGGCAGCACAGGCACCCCAGGGAAGACATCCTGGCCATGAATATATCCAGGATATCTAGATAAACAAAAACATGTAGTCTCCAGAGCCAAATGTCAACCAGCTACTTTTAAAAAGCACCAAGATAAAATATCTACCTGTGCTCAGAGAGCTGACACAGCCTGCACACTACTTGACCCAACCGAACACTTAGGCAGGACCTCAAAGGCACGCTGCTCCTGCATAACTCTCGTTTGAGAAAAACTTTCTTTGTGGCCAGCGGATAAAAATATGCCCTTCCTTTCCTGCCTTATAGTTATGTCTTGAAGGAAAACCATCCAAATTAAAATGCTTGAACCGAGACATTGGCAAGAGATGTGCAAAACAAGACAGAGTCTCTTGTTAACATCTTATTTGCTGTTTTCACTCCACCATTTTTGATAAAAGCAAAGTACTATAGCATAACGTAGTTACCGAACAGCTACACACTTGAATCACACAGTCTACTTATATTTAACTCCCAGGGTCCTCCCCTATAATCTGAAGTCCTAGATTTATCAGGGTGGAAAATAAGGGAGCATGTTTAAAGTATTTGTGAATGCAAATGTGTCTCACCTACACACTCAGGAAGAAAACCACGACCTCTTTCTGTGTGTCCTTGCTTTCATGCAACTCACAGGAAATGTCATCTAGCTCTGATTGACAGTGACTGATAATAAGGATAAAATACCTTTTTACTTCAAATGCCTATCTATCACTGTTTAGAATACCCCTATCCCTTGATGATGCATGAAGATGCATTTGCCTCTCAAACAGCTGATGGATTCATTTCTTTTAATTAAAACTATAAATCTTACTACTTATCTTACTGTTAGCTGCAATATGACAGTATCCCAAGTTAGATCAAGCCCACTGTGTTCAACACTGTACCTCTATATGATGAAAGATAGCCCCTACAAAAAAATTGGCTGATCATGGGGATACAGGACCATTTTACAGAAACAAACAAAAAAGAGTGGCACAAACGATAAATGATGGAGCTGTCAGAAAAATAAAATCTATACAGCTGAACATGAAGATGGGGAAAGGGATCATTTCTTTTCCCATCATTTGACTAGTTTTCACAAGATGCTTGCCAAAGTCATATCGCTGTGCTGGCCCTTAAGCCTTGGCTTCCTTTGTGTACACATTAAACCCACATTTCTTAAATGCCTTCTGCTATGACCAAAACGTTAAATACATTTCTCATCACTAATTTACATATTAAACATTAAGGCAGAAGTACTTTAAAAAAGCATAATGGCACACAAACTCTGCTGTGTAGCAGTTTCTATGCAATATCTGTGGTGTATCTGCATTTATTATGAGACTCGGTGATGTGTTAAGATGCTTTTGACACTATTATTTGCTCTGCTGTTAAACTTCTCTAGGCCAAGGAGGTTGTACCTCTCCAGTACCACCAAACCCCACAGATTGTTTTGAGGTTAACTGTCAATTCACATTTCCTTGCCCTCTTTTCAAGCTAAATTTTTTGACAAAGCTTTCAGAAAGACAATGCAAACAAGCATTTTTAAGCAGTCAAGGATACTTAAAATATTGAAGAAACAAATATTTCGAATGAAATTTAGAACTAGTGAAATTTTTATTGAAATCCTCATGTTCTTCAGATGGGTACTGGAAGTGGTGATGGGTTACCTCATACTCTTTCAGTGGCTGACTGATGGGAAATAGTTGCACAACAGGGCCACTTTACTGGCAGAGATGGGACGTTAGACATACTGGAGGTTAAGTGCAGGAGGTGATGTGCCAGAATTTCAACCGTCAGTTCTGGCTGACCCCAATTCCAGCTACTAACTGGTCTCTTGCCCCTACCCAGTAAAGACAATTTTCCGTAGTGAATCCCATATGAACTCCTTATGCATCAGAACCCATTTAAATGGCAGGATGCAGTAACGCACGCCCAATCCCATACACACATTACCAGTGCCACTGCCTGAAGATCTGTTGTGTTATAATTTAGGATAGGTGCTTAATCAACTGCCTTGATTTAGTAAGCTTTACTGCTTTCTAAACGAGTAGCAATACATAACACAATTTTCAGTCCAGTTTTAGAAACCTTGATCATTTACCCCATTAAATCAGAAGGAGAAATGCAGGCTGCTAGCGGGAGCATGTTCTGTTTCTTATATGCAATTCTCTGACAGCAAAACACACCATAAAAATGCATTTGCTGTTTCAGCTGACATATAACACAATATTCCAAAAGAAAATATTAGCCTTGCCACTGCTACAGCTAGTGATATGTCCTCTCGAATTTAGTACATGCAATAGGCTAGAGGATAAAAACATCCCAAAGATAGCAGAAGAATTTATAAGTCAATGATCTGCTTATGAGGAATGGAGACTGCTGATGCAAGCTGCAGTCTTACTGATAAAAAAAATGGATTTCCCATAGCATTGCCGATAGCGCTGGGAACTAATTGGCCTGAGTTTACTCCTGCTGACTATTCTGTGTTCATTTTGGCTTGCTCTGGAGGACCCAATCAATCACAAGCCCAAGCTGCAGCTGACCCGTAGGCAGCCACAATTAAAACAGTTCCTACTTACTTAAAGGTAGAAAGTGAATTTAACCCGATATGAGTAAAGGAGAGAGGGCTTGAAACCACTTGCAGTCTCTAAGATGTTACATCACTTCAGACAACTCTTTTCCTTTCAAGAGAAGCTTTTATTGCCCACAACCCTTAGGAAAGCTTACAGACCATTTCAGCAGATGGCTCCTCTCCCAGATGTAGGGCAGATGAAGCAGGATGCTACCACAGCTCAGGACCCTGAGGTTCAAGGCCCATGGTTCTTAAGGAGCTTGCTGACTTGCTTTAATGAATGCTCTGTCTAAAACTAATTACGCGCTTGCACTCACAGCACATTTCTGGGCATTTGACAATTTATTTTGCCTACGTGCTACAGAAAGGCAATCCACAAGAAAAACACTCTTGGAATGAGCCATAGGCTGTGGTTTGTTCAGACACAGTCCCCGCTGATCTATTGAAATACAGGCACAAACACACTTGGACTGTGAATCTGGTCCTACCCAGGTGTTTCTTGGAGAGAGAAGTTCTACAGAGACTTATAAAGGTGAGGATGGGGAGGAGGCAATCCCAACAATATGGGTAGCACCTCATTCAGGACACAAGGGACATAAGCTTCCAGCCATTACAGTGTTTTCACATCTCTGTTTCCAAGAGGTTTTGCTGGGATGCAATGACTATGGTTATATATTGTGCCTTGCTCTGGGGTGAGCCTAACCTAGCCTTGTATCTCTTCGTCTTTCTGGCAAGAAGCCAGCATTTGTTTATCTCACTAAGGCACAATTTAAAACTCACCCTTCTCATATGGTGCAATTTCACTTTCTGGAATTTACTATGGGATTAAATTTGGCTCAGTGCTTTCTAAATGTACAGTACATACATGAGGCTGAAACCAAACCGCTCTAGTATCACTACTGACTCAAGACAAAAGCTGTACTTAAAACTGCAGGCTATAGGGAAGTCAAAAGCAGTTACATAGAAAAGGATGTCATTACCAAATAAAACAATTCTCATAATGGCTTATATTTGCTAGCTCTGTATTTTTGTTTTGCTTTAAATGAGTCTTCCAAAAATACAAATGACTTTAAACGGGTTCTGAATTTCAAAACTTTCACCACTATCTACTCAGTCAAGAACCCCCAAATCTCCTATACTCCAGCACAATTTTCAGACCGTGCAGTTTTATTCTTCAGAGAGCAGCACTGCTTTCTCAAAAGCAATGAGTTAAGGGACAAGCAATTTGTATTTCAAGTTGGTCACGTTTTTGGTCAACTTTAAATCTATTCGTACATTCTTGTCTGAACCCTCTGCTCCACATATAGCAAAGAAACACACATCTGGTCAGCATAAAGGAAACAGCCATGCAGTCAAGAACAAACTGAAAAGTTCCTCTCAGAAGCAGAACTAATTAGCTTTGGGTGCCTGTGCTTAATACAGTTCTGTTACTTAAACAACTCATCATGGAAAGCATTCAGACCAAATTTAGGAAAACAGAAAAAAAAAAAAAAAAAAAGAAGCTAAAATGCTGGATAAGCTAGCCTCTTCTCTAGCTAATGTTATGTATTTTCTCAGCACTGAAGTCCCTTCTCTTATGTAGCTGTCTAGAATAAGTTTGTTTCCTGTAAACTATAACAGCTGTGGGGTATTTTTTGGCATCCTCTGCACGTCCGATCTTTAGATCACTTTTAGAAGTATCCAGCACTTCCCACTTACAAGGTTACAAGAAGGAAGTAATTAGCATTTAGATAAAACAGAACAGGATGGCAGCAATTCAATTGTTGCCCAAATCGTAAGTTTTTCAATTCAATTAAGCATTTGTTCTCTGGTTTTGGTCACAGCTTCTGTTGGGGACAAAGCTGTGGTTAATTGGGAAATGACTACAAACCAAACACTCTTATTAAAAGCAGAATTCTTTTACAGCCAAGTTTCTGGGTTCTGTTACTTCTCTGCAGAGTTAACATCTCTGCAGAGCAAACTGGAAAAAAAAGCAAGACACCAAACACTGAAAAAGACA
Source organism: Netta rufina (assembly GCF_964035555.1). NCBI lineage: Eukaryota > Metazoa > Chordata > Aves > Anseriformes > Anatidae > Netta > Netta rufina. The sequence goes on along the minus strand of NC_140140.1, from coordinate 12,761,188 downwards.
AATCATTTCAATTTTTCACTGTTGTATTTCAATCATGTTCCAAACATAGATAGAACACAGGGAGTAAACTTCATTTAGAGGCTAGCTCCTTTGGGGAACAAAAAAGAGAAAATACTTTAAAGGCTACTGAATAAAAGTAAATTAAAAACAAACAAATAAAAAACTTGTCTGCTATATACATACCAACAGGCATACCTACGCAGAAGCTATACTTCAGCATGAATTCTGCATGACATAATATAATTCCAAGTACTTTTCCTCTTTTTCTATGAAATTTTGGATATTGAGTCCACCCACACTATTATTGTATAGTCAATTCTGTTCAACAGCTCATTCACCAGATATTTAACAGTAAGAAAATTCAGAAACATGATATAAAAAAAACAAAAACAAACAAACAAAAAACAAACAAACAAAAAAAGCACACACAAAAAAACCCACAAAGTAATCACCAGAACCTGCCTTGTACTAGATTCCTGCATAGCAGCAGAGCTGAGCCGAATTCCCACCATGTGGGCAGCTCAATGCTATAGCTAGATGAGTTACTGACCAGCACCACCTACATCTGCCAATTAATTCTGTAAGAAAAACACACAAAATATGTATTTTTAACCACTTTGCATTCATACAATTATAATACTTGTTTTGCAAAACCAGAGGCTTCTGAACAATTTTAATGTCTCTTCTCTTTCATGCACTCATGTAAATTATTTGTGACATCTAGATACTCTTTGACTGCAAAGTATTACCTGTATTTTTGACGAGTAACACCACAGAATGCTGGGGTTGGTTTTGCTTTTCCGTTAGCATCAAGGGTGCAAAGCTCAGCTCAAACCTCTGGAAACCTTTGGCCTTTCTCCAATGCTCCTGACCTGGGCAACATTAACAGCCTCTGATACAGACTTTTAGAAGTTTCTGTCAAAGATCAGCAGCTTCTTTGGTGTTGCCACTTCTTTTGCAAAGCTGTTTCAGTTCATAGTGTCTTTGGTAGGTCCAAGAGGCAGAGATTTTCCCTGAACTTCTGCACTACACATACAGATAGGATATTATTTTGAAAAATAGTATATTTTCTAGAGGAAGTTCTGTTACCACCAGTCATTGACTTTATCAAGGACTACTTAAATTTGCACATGAAAACTGAGCCCCACCTTTCTTTCTCTTCCATTGGTCAAGTGGAAAACAACACTACAAAAACAAACAAACAAACAAACAAACAAACAAAAAACCCTACACTTATACTGGGCTAGACCCCAGAAATGCCAGAGTCTGTACAAGGCTCAATACCACCAGGTTACATTTGCACATGTAATCCAGGCTCACTGATGTTAGCAGCATAGTCAGAAGTGTGTCAATGGACTGCGAGAAGTCCTTGCAATGAGCAGCAGAAAGGACAGAGCACCATGACCTGCACGAACAGAATTCTGCAAACATGCATGCTCCATCATAGCTACACTGCGTCCTAAAAATCAGTAACGGATGGTCAGTTGTTGCATTGAAAATATCTATCAGGAAAATACAGATATTATCATGATCAACTACATGGAAGAAATTTTGTTATATATTCTTATTATTAGCTGATCACAGCCTAAAAGTCTGCAAGAACTTCCTGTCTTTAGCCTTTATGCAGGACATGGCACCACCGCTGCAGGCAGTAGCAGTCCATTAATTATTACTCCAGTGCTGCCTGATAGCAAACGTCTCGCTCTTTCTTCTTGCTGCTTCTCCCCACATGGTGCAGATAGACTTGGTTTTATAATTGCTGGGCCCTCCAGGTCAGAGTCACCACCCTGCCATCAAGAGACGTGTGAGAGACCAGCACAAACCCAGTAGCTTATCAAAAACAATGCTCCATTTTTCCAGCCCTGTTGCCCTTTCCATTAATGGGATTCTGCTCTATTCTGCTGTTCTTTGTGCTTAAATCCCTTGGGCTTCTCAGGCCATGACTGCTAAATTATAAAATGATTTTGAGAGGTTTGGATAAATGTATCATATTGTTACATGATAGCTTTTTATAGGTATCATATGGGAAACGCCAGCCCCTGAAGGTGGCACTGTCCTGGTCGCTACCCTTGGCTCCATCAGACCACAGGATGTTAAGCAGTACTTGCCCAGAAAAAAAAAAAAAAAAAAAAAAAAGACAAAAAAAGAAAGATTTTTTTCTTCTTTTTCTCGTTTTAAGTTTATTAATACTGTCACATCAAATCTCAATGCAAAGTGATACAAAATGTCATACACTAAAAATAATGTGTTAGAAATGGGTCAGTACTGGAATATTTGCACTATCTACAAACTCTAGTTTATTATTTCCTCCACTTTCTAGCTCTTTTAGCACAATTCTTGAGAATGCCAACAAAACAGAGTTAAATTCTGGTGATTTTTAGGAGAAATCCAGACAGAAGTGGGCATTTAGGTCACTAAATTAGCGAGAAAATAATGTCAGTGAGGTTGTTTTGAGAGATTTTCATCATTTTTACGTAAAGTAATTAAAATGATTGCTTTTGTCTTGACCACTCCAGAGCTTATGGTTCCATACAAGCTGCAACCATGCCAACTGTGTGCTCCAAGTGAGAAAAGAGGAAGGAAGAACATGGGAAAAAGACCTCTATTGGATAATTTAGGTTGGATGGACCTCGGGAGGTCACCTGGACTAACTCTCAAGCCAAATCAGGGAAAAATAGGTGAAGAAAAAAGGAGGAAAATGGCTTGGAACTTTTAACAAACTAGAGAGATATATAGAAAAAGGGAGATGGTGACGATGGCTGGAGAGGCAGAGAGAACTGTTTTAAAGCTTTACCAGGTAAGGAATCATCGGAAAGGAAGTATGCATAAAGGATAAATGTAGTTCTCACCATGGAGAACTAGCATGGACAACGAACCGGCTGTGGGGGGATTATCACACAGACATACCGCAGGAAGTTTAGCATTTTAATGCAAACACGTACTGCTGCAATGGGCTAAGGCTCACTAATGGGAAAGTACCTCCTCTCTAAGAAATGTGTGCAATTTACTCAACAAATACAACCGGAGTTAACCACGTCCAAATAGCTGTCACCTTTTCAGTAAATAATTAACATGAGCTGGAATAGCACTCTGGGAAGTAGCTGGCTCATGGGCTACGCTTGGTAGTGAGCAATGACACCCAGAGTCCGCCACAGCAAGGACGCGCGCCCATTCCAAGTTATTTACTCTTCTACATGGCACATGCACATCCTTCGAGGAATGGCTCCCATCCACCTGGCACCCAGAAACGTAGGAAACAGTGTCATAACATTTTAGAGTTTAAAGTGCAGGCACAATGTGCCAAATTGAGGTAACAGATGGGGATCCAAACATTGCTAAGTGCTACCTAGCAATGCAACATATGCAGAGCCTGGAAATCGTGACATCATCTCATGGATGACAAGAACTTGCACCGATATTCAAATTGCACACTTAACCACAACAAAAACTGCACATCAGCAAGGAACAATAGTACCAGAGGTAAGAAAGAAAATGGTGCCTGGAAGAGAAGAGGGAGCCACCCTGGTGTCTCTGCGTGACAGAAGTGTGGGCTCTGTGCAGTCCTCATCTTTTCCCCTTTCTGCTTCAACAGTTTTTGGCAGGCAGATAGAGACAACCTGTGAGAGTGTTTTGTGTTGAGAGTTTTGGAAGGGTAGGCTTGTATCCAAGAATAGAAGATAAAAAGAAAGACTTGCAGAATACGTCCATCTCCCAAAAGCTAAATATGTACTGTACAATTTGAGGTTAATCAGTTGGATTTTTTAAATTATTAAACATGTACTAATTTTATGCAGTCTTTTATTTATACTATTTGGAGGGATTATTATGAAGAAGAGAAAAATCGCTGCAGAATGCTGAACACCCAGCTTGAAAATTCTGGCCTTCAGTAAGAAGATGAAAACACTTTTTACTGATTCAACTTTCATTCTAAACTCATGTAATTTAATCAGATATGTTCACAGCTAGAATTGCTGCATGCTGGAAATCCTTCCTGGCAATATAGAAGCTACCACTTTACCACTCCACAGATAATTTTCTCATTACATTATATACTACAGTTAGAAAAAAGCTCAGTTATATTTACAAGCGTACAGTACAACCAGTGATTGTAAAAGTATGCATAATGCATAGCTAGCTTGCCCAAGTAATTAATGTGATTATGCATGCAAAGCAGGTAACTGCAATAATTGGGTTGCTCTGCAAGCTGTGCAAATGCATGCACAATTCTGCACACCTAACGTTTTGGGAGCTTTGCCCACTTGGGGAGATTCTGAAGTTCTGTTTTGCAATCACAGTCTAGAAAATAAACATAATAAACATAAGATTATTTCCTGTGCTATAAACTGACCTAAGAACCAATGCTATTTTCCCAATATAATTAAATGTTAAAAGCCTTTAATTAAAGAGTATAAATCAGAGTGAATCATTTCAGACCAAAGCAGGCTTACAATACAGGATGCATTTGTTGCTGAAAGTCTGCACGAGAACAAAGCCATAAAAATGCCATTCACACCTTTTAATTGGTACATTGGAGTATTCCTTTTATTGCTCTGCCAAATGAGCAATGGTACCACTTTCCGTCTGAAAATATTTTCAGACCCTCCAAACTTCAATCCAAGTGCTGACAAACAACAAACGATGGCCTCTGCTTCCCCGCAGTCCCACCCAGAAGCGAGCCGTTCTTTGTCCTGAAATGCCTGAAGCGTACCTGAGGTTTGAATTTAATTATCTTACATATTGTGTTTCCTTTCATCTCAAGCTGTTATTTTTATTTGTTTATGCATTTATTTTGGAGGGATAGGAAATGTTATTGGTTCTGTTGACATGGCTGCGCTATTACATGGCAAAGGAGCCCTTGTGGACTGGAGCCATGAAAGAGCACCACGCTTGTGCCTGCTGCAGGGCACGGTGATCCTTCTCCCTCTTTTTCCTTCCCCGTCTGTGCTCTACCCTGTTGTCATGCCTCCCGTCAGCAGTGGTGGGTATCCGTAAATCGTTGGCATAAAAATATATTTACGGATTATGCACCCAGAAAACTACAGTAGGGTAAATGCAATCAGATTTACCGATAAACTCCATGGCTCTGTGTAAATCTGGACTATGATAGAATTTACAGCTAGACAGAGCAGGAAAAAAAAAAAAAAAGGTTTCTTGAGTTTGAAAGCCAAAATACAGATTCAGCTCAACCATGTTTACAAAGCTTTTGTTACCACTTTCTACAAACATTCAAGCATTCAGGTTTTGTAGCAAACATTGAGGAATAAGACAGCAACAGATTTTGAGCTTGTAAATAATTTCCAACTGCGTATTCAATTCTAAATTTTAGTTTATACTGTGCTAGGTAATTGTATAACAGTCAAATACAGAAAAAAGAAACTAAACCATGGAATAATACAGAAATCCAATATCATGCAAAATTGGCAATAACTGCAATCCAAAAAGAAAGCAAAAACACAGAATAATGCTTCAAAGACCTTTACAAATAATTCCAAATATGGAACCACTCTAGGAATGTCTTGGTCAAATCTTTAATAAAGAATTCCTCAAAGGAAAACACTTAAATTATTTATTCAGCCCTGATCAAGTGAAGTGAGAATGAAATAAGGAAAGCAAATAATCAGAAACACTCCTTTTAAACTTGCCTTCAAAGAGCAGAATATTGCAAAATAATAGTAATTAATATCCTCATAAACTGTTAAGTATGCATAAACAAGCATGCCAGCTCTCCCTCTGTCCCTGCAAGCACAATATGCGTTTACATCTGGTCTCAAGAAGGAATGGGCAGATCCCAAACACTTTGGCTGCTCAGTTCAGATAAGTGCCCAGCAGCGTGGGTACTTATCCAAAGCTTACTCAACCTACCTGAACCTTTTGGGCCAGCAAAATGGAGCTGGCAGCCTTGTCACAACAGGCGTTTGCCTAACATTTCTGGCACTTGCTGCTTCCAGTTGGGCTAGAGATACTGCAGGAATAATCCTTCTCTTTTGACATTTCATATAGTCAGAGTGGCAGGAAGCTGGAAGTGTGGGGATGCACAACATGTGGACTGAAAGAGAAAAACACTTAAACACTCTGAAGCAGAGTTTGGAGTGGAAGCCCGACAGCCAGGAGCTGCCTTCTGCAGTTTGTCATCCAGTCATGGCATTACAACCAAAAAAACAAATATATATATATATATATATATATATATACACATATATATATATATACACACATATACACACACACATATACACATACTCCTAAGAGTTAAAAGGACCAAATATATATAAATATAAATATATAAATATATATACATATTTGGTCCTTTTAACTCTTAGGAAATTATCACACAAACAAGTAGCTCCACACTGTGAAGTCTGAGGGCCAAACAGTGCCTGGCATTCCAGTGCTTGGGGTGCACACTACTGTGCTCAAACTGCACTGGCATGAACCAGGACTTTAACTGGTGAAAAATGCAACTGCCTGCAATGGGGAGAGGTGACCTTTTCAGCAAAGGATCTCTGAAAAATAGCAGCTTCTTGTATAAGACCAGTGTTTGTGTAAATATCACCCATGATGATACCGATGTACCACCTAGCATTTGCAAAGCACCTGTTTACTGACCATAAGGCATATAAAAAGAACTGCTCTTCAGCTAGCCTGTGATTTAACATTAATGGCATGATGCAGTGAAGGCTTTCAAATAGCATGTGAACAAGGAAAGCTATTCCACACCTATGGACTTTTTAGGTAGTGCATGAATGATAAAGTATCCTTTATGACCAGCTGGGTGATCCTGGGAGGACTAGGGGGATCAGCTGAGAAGCCAAAGTAACAGTTAAAACAAAACCAATATACCAAAAGGAAAAATTTTGATTGTGCAACAGATTTTCCCCTGGAGAAGGAAGACAAGATTTTCTGGCTGGGAGAACTCTAATGCAAGCAGCATGCATGACCAAACCCATCGGCTGGGCAGCACGGTCCAGCAGAGCGCAGGAGCCACGGTGAGCCAAGAACTCGCAAGCTCTAATCCGAGATCTGTCACCATCCACTGCACAGCCTTGGGCAAGTTACTTAACCTCCTTGTGTCTCAGTTTCACCATCTGTAGGACTGGGCTAGCACTCACTTGGCCAGCAGATCGGGGTATTCAGACGCTTAATTAAGGATAGCTGGAGTGATTAAGTGCCAGCTGCTCAGGCTGTGGCTGTGGAGACTCGCTGCCCGGCGTGAAGCCCCAGCACCACAGCACTCAGAGCCAGGCGCAGTGCCCATGGAGGAGGGCAGGGCAGGGAGGCTTTCTCTAACACAATATGTGGGTCAGCATCTTTCAGCTCCAGCTGCCGGAGTGCTGGCCTGGCATAGCCCTCCTGTGAGTCCTTGGCTAATGCGTGCTGGAGCAAGCCAGTCCCTCCCAGCCCACTGGAGCTGGGAGCAGAGCCAGGTCGTCCTCCAGACGCCGCCACAATGAGGAACGAGTGGACGCCCCTCTGTGCATGAGAAAGCGAGGCCAGGTACATCCTGCTCTTGCATGCTACAAGCAGCGATGGAAAGGGAAGGCCCGAGAGGTGAGCTCCATCTCCCCTTCTGAAGCAGCTCCTGACCGGCAGCCAGTGCCCCTGGCCATGAGCCCAGGTGAGATCTGACCGCAGCCTCTGCTCAGGCTGAGAAGCACAACGGGAGCTGCTTGGTCAATCCCACCATGGACCAGGGCCACCAGGAGCAGCATGAAAGACAACAAGGACGCTCCTGCACAAAAACCTTTGCCAGCTCCGGTTTTGTGGTGCTTATCCCACCAAAATCTCCTGTTAGTCCTAAGCCCAGAGCCTGAACTCTCACAGAAGTCTCCCCACTTCTGCTCACTGCATCTCTTGTCATCATTTTAATTGTCACCCTGTCTCTGCACCTCCTATTCTCATCCATTCCCTCTTATTCTGGGCAGTTTACTCTAAGTTTTTAGTTATCTTCAAAATATTCAGAATAGCACAGTCCACTTTTCAGATTTTCTTCTGAGACAGTCCATTGGGAAGAGGCGTTGAAACCCTTCGGTATTTATAGGACTATACAGGCTAAAGAGGAACCATATATATGAACAGATATTAAATGTACCTCAGAGTAAATGTCACAAAAGTACAAGTGGCTGCACAAGGGACAGCCACTGTTGCATCACCAAAGAATGAAACCAAGGAGACACAATAAAATGGCATAGTTATAATGCAACATAAGGTTCCCTATAAACCCATGGACCAACACCACTTCAAAGTGGCAGGAAAGAATTTCCTTTATCCATACATCTTTTATTTTTAAATTTTCTTGCCAGAGCTCCAACCCTCCCTGTGACCTATCCATCTTGAGAAATCCACTTGCTTTTTCCAAAAGTTGAACATGATCAGAAATGCACTCCTACCCAGGACTGCTCTTTACAAAACAGAGTTATTTGATTTAGGAAGACTCCAGAGCACTTGCCCACTTCTCCCAACACATCCAGCCTAGCAATATGCACCAGTGTTTGAATTTTTCATGTCACCATTATCAAAGTCACACAGGACAGCAGGGAGAAGGTCAGGAAGACCAGCCTCATAGGTACAGAAAACCAGCGTGTGCCAGTGCATGATCATTTTCCTGCTGGCTGGAATCATGATGATACTGGACCAGTGGTGTCAACACATTGTCATCAGCCCTTCCCACATGAGGGCAAATACTGTGTTGCTGACTCTGAACCACAGCAGGAGCAAGCCAGGGTTTTACCAGAGTAAACACCAGGAGAGGATTGCAGTATCTGGCTCCCAGTTTTTGCGAACAACTATATTTCTCTCTCTGTCCTGTGACCTAGGTAATGAAATAGCATTTAAACTCAATCAGGGCATCTAAAATACAGATCTCTGCCTTAACAAGCAGACATTTGTGGTATTGCAGATTTAATATGGTAATGACTGAACAGATGTTTAGAAAATTGTGTACACTAGCTGATGCTGCCTGGCAAAGGATTCATATTTTAGGTGTTTGGCTTCCATGGTTTTAGGCACGCCACAGCCAAAAGTCTGCTTTCTGCTTGAAGATGAGTAACTACAGAAGTCTTTGTGCTTTGCTTTTGTGGCAGAGGAGCTGGACACATCAAATGTAAATCTCTCCTCCATGTGTAATCATTTCCAGTGACCCAGCTTCTTTGCACCACAGCTGTGCTTCCACCATACCTGAAAGAGTAATTCAGGACTTGCAAAAACAGAACGCAGATCAGAGCCTGGCCCAAGTAACACAAGAAAACACACCAAATGGTTTTAAACCACCACATCACGTAATGGCACTTTCTTAGAGTGATGCATACCACTGGATTACAGGAGACTGTTCGCATTAGGAAGCATAATTCAATACAACAAAAGGTGGCAAAATTGAGCCTGGATTGATTAAGGAGATTTAACTTCAAATTGACAATATTGCTGAACAGCGAGGGCAGGCATAATTTGGTTTTCTGCAGCACCACACTAAATGATGGCGATCAGTATTCCAATCAGGGGCTGATAGCTTTATTTCCCCCATGAGTTTCCCCAGGTCATCCCTGACTGTTAGAGAAGTGCTTAGTTGTTCGGGCTGCATTGAGCAGATGGCTACTGATCAGAGATTAGTACTGGAGCCTGGGGTCAGCAGGCTGCCAAACAAACTCATCCAAGGCTGGCTGTTACCGTCACCCCTGGGACAACAGTTTGCTGACCACTACAGACAGGTGACTCGCTAGGCAGTGTTACTTGAATGCCTTTAGACCTGTCTGCAGTATAGCCAGAGCTTGCCTAATATATCATTTATATCCCTGTGATTTCACTGTCTGGTGCTACAATATCACTTTTGGCTTTGGGTCACTCAGGATAGACTTTTGAAGGAAATGGAGGGCACATGGAGGTGGCGGAAAAGAATGATTAAAACCCACACCATCCCAGCTCTGTGAGAGTAGAGTCCCCACAACTGTGGTTAAGCCAGCTCATATTTTTCAAACCTCAGATCAGTCAGCATGACAACAGCCATCTCTTTTCATAGGTTTATTATTGTTCCAACAACAACAAAAATAAAATAAAAGGAAAGAAAATAAGTGGCAAAATTAAAAATGTCAAAAAGCTTGTGGGCTGGGAGAACAGAAGCTGGTGTTTCAGGACCAGGGCATGTGGTTACTCCTGTGCATGGTGCTATCTATATTCTTTCTCCTGATGTTGTTCAAAGGTGAGTTTTTACACTGACTTAACGCAGAATTTACATGTACATAAACCAGAAATGAGCCCTACCTTTACAGGTCTGGACTTTCTGAATGCTGCTCGTTTTCACTAAAACACGAGAACTATGTCCTCCTAAGCAATGCTCTGATGTTGCTTTCAACCTGGGGTATTCCATCTTCATTTTGGTGGGGTTTTCTTACCAAAGGAGGAAGACAACAATGTTACACCATCATAAGGTCCTAGACCAAAACCAGTTTTCACTGGTAAAGGCAATGAGGACTGAAGCTGAGCTTTGCTTTAGCACAACAGGCATTTGGAACATCATTTCTCATTACTACTATGGTATAGGAAAAACTGTTCTATATACGAGAGCCAAGAGTAGAGTACATACCACATAAACATAACCCAGAAATGTGTGCCCTCCAAATCTGTGTCTATATAGAGCAGAGGAAAAGAAGAAAAAACAAGAAGATGGAAGCAAGTTGCTGAAGGTAACCAGTAAAGTCATTAGCAGAACCAGAACTACGGTCTCTTGACCCCCATCTTGGTATCTTCAAAACCATGTATACCATAACAGCACACACCTGTTTGGAGTCATCCATTTCAGGAAGTTGAAAAATAAAGGAAAACGTATCAGTTATTTTACACATTCTAAGAAGAGTATCTATTTCCTCCAATTATAATATCCTATAAAGAACGGGTACATGTTGCTTAGATACGGTACTACATATACAAAAATAGTATTCTAATGGGTTCCATTTAAGAATTACACAACACTATTAAGCTTGGGGACACTTTAAAGTTCTGTTTACTCAATTCCATTTTAGTCTACTTTCACATATGTGCCTTAATTTGTCTATGCATTTAATTATGCACTTCTGTGACACTGTATTGAGTCAGACCGAAATCCTGCAAACACTTACATGCATGGTTAACTTAATGCACATAGAGTCTCACTGCAAATTTATGCATGTTGAATTGGAAATGATCAGGGTTTCATTGTTCCCCATTTTCTAGTGGTTTGCTTCATTCATTCCTAGATTCTGATTTTTTTTTTTTTTTTTATTGATTTATTTTCACATTCATGCATTTATTTCCAAACCAATACATCATTTGAATTTAAAAGAGAAAAACTCTTTGGGAATAAAATGCAATGTAAAATGAAAGAGTCAGACTTTGAAAAGAGGAAAATCAGGAAGTTATTCTCATGTTAGAGACGTACATTAAAAAAAAAATCACATCTAACTTGCCTTAAGAACTATTTTATGAACACAGTTTGAAATCTGTTCAGAGTTACCATGATTGTAACATTGCTGCTCAGATATTCTTCCTCATCTCAGCTAAGCAAAAATATGCAGAAATATTGAAAGAAAAAAAGGTTATGTGATGTAGAATAACTATATTTTCATACTGTATCTCACATTATTACCACAGTAGTGCTTGCCTTGGATTCCAAGTCCATCATAAAACTCACTAGTTCTGAGTCCTGAACCAATGAAAGAAAGCATGAGCTGGTAAGGAGTTTTCCTGATGTCTAGCAACCTTTGCAAAATCCTTGTCCCCTGCAAACAAACATCCCTAACTACATTTAGTACTCCAAATGTTTTCTAGTATTTGGTACTGTGCCTTTGAGCAATTGTACAGCGCAATCTGCAGCAACTGGTCAGCAGGATTTCTTTGGAAAAATAGGGACTTTAATAGAAAACACGCTGCAATAGCAGGGGAAGGACGCAGCTGATTTGAAGTCCCGAGAACAAGAACAATAGTATATCATCAATTTAGGCTTCGCCTGTACAAGTTTCTTCTTCTTTGTAATCTCAGTGATATTGGAAACCTTCCACATTTACTTTGGGCTTTGACTTGACTTCGCATCAGTTATTAAATAACCGTCATCCTCCTCAACACATGGGCAATTCCGCCTGCCCACTGCTGGTACTGGCGACCCAGCAAAGATGGCTTGTTACACGGCACAAGCTAATGACATGTATTATCCCACTATTTACCCAGAACCTTCACTACCTCAGCAACAAATAACTAAAAATCCATCTTGCGACAGAGGACTACAGTGGAGTAAAGCTGCCACATTTCTGTGCAGATTTTCCCCCAAATAAACATGTGCATAAGAACTGCACGAGAAACAAGTCCTACTGCACACATGCAAATGAACTGTTTAACACACGAGCCCCTAAGTGTGGCTTGTTATCAGTAACAAACTGATAAAGCAGTGGCAAAAGCTGGAGGGATTTCAGCTGGCAGGTCTGCTCACACCTACAGCGCATGAACTCCTACCGAGTGCCAGACTTAGGGAAAATTTGGGTAAGACTGAAAAAGGTAATCAAAAACCTTCCTAGACAAATACACCCATGTAGAAAAAGAAGGTCTGTGTGTAAAACCTGCGAGAAATGAAAGCTCTGTTGTAGCACGCTAATTGGAGTAGAGCCGTGCTGCTTTCTTCAAGTTAGCAGAACATTAAAGGAATTCTCGTTGCTTCATCCAAGTGCCAGCCCTGAGCACTGATTTTAATTTGTACAAGAAACCCCAAACTGTGCCTTTCCACGCACCCAGGAAACGTCTTGAAATAACCAGCAGCACTAGCTACAGACTGGGTGGTCAAAAGCTGCTCTTACCAGACCCTGCAGCTTTCACAATATTGCTCGGTTGCCTCTTGCTGTGGTTTACTCAGCGCTGACACGGAAGCAGCACTGACAGTTCAGTTCCATCATTAGGCTCCTGAGTGAGAGCCCACAAATAGCAAGAAACAAATTATGGCTTTCCCAGAACTTCTACCTCTGGTTGGCTGCAGAAAGGAAAAATGAATCATTACGTATTTCTCTTTCACACTCTGAAGGTAAGATTTTCAAGCCAGAACATTGCATTATTTGCGTGTCGGGGGAGAGCGGTTTTAGTGCAGATAATAAAAATGTAGATTCTGAAGCACAAGTTACAGCAAATAGAAAAAATGCATATGTCCATGCGGTACTGAATAGCAGCCAGCTCTGCAACTATACGCTACTTGCCAAAACTACTAGGAGTATACATTGTTTATACCTTGAACTATATGTCAGTAACGTTTTGAAGTACTATTGGCTTTTATTTCCTAATCTCCAAGAAAGATTTCAAAGTGATCAAATTATACTGATGCAAATGCTTTTACATACAGTGTGTTTTGCTTGAGTATTTACAAATGTTTTCTTATTCATGAGCAAACTTGTTTGAACAAGTATTCCTGGAAAATGAAAAGTTACAAATATGATAGCTGATTAATCCATTTTCATATGCAATATTCAAGAGTTTGTCTTCTTGTTTTGAGAACTAATCCATTCCTGTCTGCATAGTGCTGCAAAGGTGTAAAGCACCATTTAAGCGTTCAGCATTATCAGTCTACCAGGGTCTGAGCATGCATGCGGCCCCTCTTCAAAACATTCGTGCTTGCATTTCTTAAAGGAGAAAGCAAGAGCAGTTGGAGAAAAGCCAGTCAAAAAATCTATATAGTGTACTTGTCCACCCCAACATTAATTTGGGTGAAATTTTAATGTATGATCAATCTTTATGGTCTGTTACTGCAGGGAAGGTGTAAATAGAATCAAGTTTTCATACAACTGCAAGTTGTATGGATCTTTTAAAAACATGATTATAGTGTTCTTCATTCCAAATCAATATTGATTATTCCTTAAGTTACATATAAATTGCTTTTAGACTGAGACACTTCATGTCATATGGATATACTTATTAATAGAAAATATCCCTCTACCATGCCACCCCAGTTGCTGGGCTCATTTAATAAAAAAAAAAAAAAAAAAAAAAAAAGGGTTCATCCCTTCCTTTCTCATATATTATTTTAAAGATATTTTAGCCAACTTGCCTGACCTATTTGATTCTTGTTACCATTGTTCTGTGCAGAACTTCACAAGGATAAAGAAAAACATTTGTGACATCTGTGACTGTGCCCTGACCAAAAGGCCATTGCTTTTGGTACTATTTCCCCACTTTAAGGCTTGAGCCCACTCTGAAGACACACAGCCCAAACTCCCTTAGCAAGAAGCAGAATTCAAATTTTTATACCGAGGAAAAAGTCACTCCTGAATGCACTGTCATGAATCATGCAGGAAACAAGTCAGAGGAGGCTGCCCAACACTCTAAGTGCCGCACAGGCGTTTGGCCGGCTGACTTCTGCCAACAGCCAGGGAAATTCACACACCCACTGGGCTGAAAGCATGAAGGTAAGTGAAACACCTCTTCTCTTTCATCTTTCTGCTGTTTGCTCTCAACTTCCAAAATACACTTAAAATAAATTTTAAAAAAATCCACAACAGTGAAATTTATGTTCTCAATAGATTGCAGATAAGAGCATAGGGCAAAGAGCATGAAAAGCAGCAAGTCACTTGGATGGAAATTAGGAATTCAGTAGTTTCTTCCTCAGTTGGCTACTCAGCCAGAGTGGTGCAGTTTGCTGCATCTCATCTGGCATTCTGCTGCTGTAGCTTCGAACGTGGCCAATGCAAGAATCTGTTTGATCATCAGTTATGAGAGTGGATTTCTGCAAAAAGGAAATACAAAGTTCCTTTCACAATAAAATGTTTTGTATTATCCTTCATGGTTTTATACCACAAAATACTCCTTACGTTTTCTCTCGGCATTTAATGTTTTTTAAGTTTACATTTGAGTTGCGATGATTAACTTTAAGAAACAAAGTAAACTGTATGTGCTTTTTTAGCCCCTAAGGACAATTATTGCTTGGAATATAACTGCAAAGATATTTTTACATTGTAAGAAACTGAGTATAATGTATATTACAGCTCATTTTCCAGCACTGGATTGCATCATAAATATGCTTTAAGCTGCCAGTATAAAATGATAGTGGAAAATTAACACAAGCATAACCCGCATTATTTAAACTGAATTTTATAGCCAAGTACAAACCAAAATGAAATAAAAATACTGTATTTGTCTAAGAAAATTTTATAGAAATAATACAAAAAAAATGGTTTTGTTTTTAAGGATAAAATCTACTTAGCAAAAAAAATAATAAAGTAGACAAAAACATTTGCCATCTGTTGAGAACATGGAACTGGTTTCCCTATTACAAGCAATAATCTTAAAGCTAGGGATTAATATCTGTAGCAGCATCACCTCCTGCAAGTCCAAGCACAACGGCTCAGAGTTCTGTTTATCTGCAGCTATCACAGCCCCTGGTGTGCTGCCTTGCTCCCAGGACCACCCATTCCTCAGGAATTTGGTCTGGCTGTAGTCATCTCCTCATGCTACCATGGGCCGGGGAGCAGTGTGTGCTCATCAGGAGGTGGAGACTCAGATGACAACAAGCATCTCTCACTCACCTGTGATTGCGAAAAGATTGAAACTGGCCAGAAATAACTGGGGGAAGGAGTTTGCTCTGGTTTGTTTTGACATTTTTTTTTTCCTTAAAAAAATAGGAACACTAATTCACCTGAAGATCAAATTGTGGCTAACACTACTGTCAGACAATACATTGGTCTTATGTTATACAGTGGTGGTAGTATCAAAGACCAGACAAGTAACGATGACTTTGAGTCCCAAGACACCGAGCTGAAGAACAGCTAGGACTATGTCCAGGAGTCTGATTTAACATTGGTAAACATCATTGTTGTAGCAACAAAATAGAAAAGTTACAATTTCTCTATGAATCTAGGTTAAAAGATGGATTTTTGTCTTCCTATCAAACTATTATTATTATTATTTAATAGCACATTATCAAGGCAAATATTTTTTTCCACGTTTTTCATCTTCATGTCCTTAACAACCCAGTAGACATTTTACTTTGTTTCCTTCAATTTTCTCCCTCCAAATCTCTTTAACAAACTACCAGAATTTTCACTATCAGATATAAACAGAATCAGATGCTGGATTTTACATCAGGGTGAAGCATTACAGAAGATCATCAACACAAAATATTTGACGAAAGTGTACAGGATCATTCATTGATCACTGGAAGCGTTTATCAGGGAAGAATCAAACTTCTAATATTCCCTAATCACGTGTGAGGGACTATCACTAAAGACAAGTTTTTGAGCTAGCACCTGAGATAGCAATTATATTCCTTTGAAAAGTTCATAATGAATAAAATTCTAATCTTTTTAAATCAGCAATTTTATTCACTACATAGTCTTGCCATGACACAAATACTATTTTTTACAATAGATGCTTTCAGAAAAAATTCTGCATGGATTTTGATTCCTATTTTTATGATCGTGAAGGTCTCTCTCTTGTTTCCAAAGAAAGATCAGTGCCTTTTATTCAGCTTTATTAACAATGATTAACATTGTAAGTTTCTTGGGTATGTCATAATATCAATAGCTAATTTATTAAATGATCCTATTTGTTGTTTCATGAAGCATGTATTTTCTATCCTTAGTCACTATGCTATGCTGCTCTATCAGTTAAAATTAATGCCATATCAGTCATAATTAAAATCCTCATATTTAAAGTTAGCTCATCGATGCTGAGCCTGATTTGGTATTCCTCAAGACTCAATCTGACAATGTTCTTGAATAAAAACATATCTTCAAGTCTGTACCTTGCTTGTTATTAATCCAGTACAGTCTGCACCTTCACCTTGCTTTAGAAAGCCAACCCGATTTGTAAACTGAACATAAATCTTAACCACTGTTGATCTCTGGAGCATCTCAACTTTATATTTATTCATTATTATAAATATCAGCTTGCTTGGTGAACATGATCCCCCAAATATTTTTATTTATACAGTAAAGAAAGAAGGTCTTTAAAGTATTTCCTAAGTTGATGTATATTTGAATGAATGCTCAATGTATTTTCCACTTTAAAGGCTCTCACAATCTAGGTCATTTTGAAGGAAGTCATTATAGCTGTTAAATACAAAGAAGTGAGAGAAGGCTTAACTCAAAGTCCCAAAGTAAAAAGTATGTAGGGAAAAAAGGGAGTAAAAAACAACTTTATATTATAATACAGAATATTTCAGTAGTATTTCACTGGTTAGGGTGAATAGAGTGGAGAGGAGGGAGAACCCAACTTGAATGAAGAAAACACTTTAAGGAAGGGGAGAAGGGTAAAGTAACCTGTTGCATACCTACTGCCACTATTTGGTATATGGAAAATGTAAGTACATTTCAGATTAAACCAGAAACATCTTGAGTATTTCTGATGCATAGAAATAATTTCTTGTCTCCATCCTTATCCACAGCCTACAACATGGAGGGTATGATCTCCAGATGCTATTAGTCAGGGTGTGTCCATTAAAGCTACCGCATGCCAACTTCCAGCTTTCTAAGTATTTTCTGGCCATTTTGTTTTCCTCTCCTTACCATCCACTGTGGATGCAGGTGAATCAGTTTTCCAAACAGCAGCATTCAAACCAGACACCGTGCACTACACCTGACGAGGAAGGGGTCCCCACCATTCCTCACCGCACTGACCGTTCAGATATCCCCCAGACCCGTGGTGAGCCCAGGAAAACACACAGCATCCTTGCGGTCTCACCACCATATGAAGTCCATCACCAGAAGCAGAACACTTGCTGGCATGCTCAACGGGGTATAAAGGGCCGTGGGCTTTGAATTACTGTTTCTTTCATAAACGATAATGTTAGATTCTATTTAAGCAGATCCTCAGCTAATAGTCGTTATGATCTCAGTGAAAGTACATGCGAAAGTGATGTGGATGATAATGGCATTTTCCTGCCAGAGGTGCAAATGACTTGAACAGAGACATTAAAATAAGCAGCATGACATTAATAATTAATTCAGAATTCACCATAACAATACTAATTATGGTGCATAATGTGGTATTATGGATTACATAATACAGGCTTCAACAGGAAATCAATTGTAATTCACCAATTAATGTGGTGTTGTGAAATGTGCTTCTACCACTACCAGTAGAATTTAAAAGCCTGATTTAAATCTTCACCTCAGAGACATTTTCTGAAAGCAGAAAGAGTTTAGGCAGATGCAAAGGCAATTTTATCTGCACAAGATGCAGGGCTGAGTTTTTCAGCTAAGTAGCCTACCGGGAGAGGGCCCAGAGTTTTGTTTGGTATTTCAGAGACCATGCACCATTCTTCCATAAAGCTTATCTCTCATCTCCTAGCTAGACTGAAGGATCTAAGAAATCCCTTGCATTCAAATCAAATATCAATCCAACTGCCATTGTTCCTTTCCTTATCGGAGATGCAATCCACTTGATAGAGAAGGATACACGGTGCTTCTTTAAGCACCTATCAATATGATATCCACAGTAGACAGCAGGCTTATTCAAGGCTATCCATCTCTGTGAGCAGCACAGTGACAGAGGCTAGAAAGCCTATGTTTATGAAAAAGGTGAAAAACAAAATATTACTCTAAAGCCATAGGTGATTTTTAGTCACACTTTCAGCCCACAAAGTGAAACTCAGAGGCTTATCTGAGCGGGGAGACACATCCCTGCCACGCAAACGTGTAAGAACAGCAAACATCCTCTAACAGGGCAGGAGATTTGATCAGATTGCAGGTGAGGAAGAAAAATCTCTCAGGAGGCAAGAGCCAAATGTTTCCACATTCATCTAAAAACCTCGATCCTGCTGAGGCTTGCCAAGGTGTTCTCATTCTCATGTCCCTTGCGGACGGCATCTTGAGGACACCACAGCTCTGAGCAATCCCCCGCTGTCACAGGGGCACAATTCCCATGCTCCAGGTAACTGCACAGGAATGATGGCACCTCAGGAGGTGCAGACTCACAATTTAATTATGCAATCACCCACAGCAACATTAATATAAAAGTACCGATACCCAGATGAGAGATGAAAGCAAAGCCCTCTGAGAAGGGGGCTGGTGACTGCCCCTCTCCTTCCAGGAGAAGAGAACTCCAGGGCACAAACCAATGGTCCAGCACACGAACCAAGACTGTCCTGTGTCATTGCATAGCAGAAACACCTCTACTCACACATACAATCCTTTAAAAAAACACACTTGATAGCTTAATAAATTTGTGCCTTTATTAAGCCTGCCCCTTCCTCCTAAAATCCCAACCCCATTTCTCTTTTCAGCTGCTTGTATGTCTGGATCAAAGAAAAGATGGATTTTAGTGTATTTAAAAAAATGCTGAGCTTGGAAACTGTTCATCAAAATTATTAATTGTGTCTAGTTAAACAGCTGAAGCACATTTTCATTTAAGTGGGCAAGCAGCACTCTTTCCTACCCCCGCAGGTAGTGGGGCAACATTCTCATTTCCAAACCTGAACCAGAGCGAAGCCTACATGGTGAACAATGAGGGGGGCACTTTGGTTAATCACTTCTTTGGGACCAGAGACAGATTTGCCAAAATGAAATCCCAGCACTTTACCACGGATAGCAAGCCTGCTTGAACTGTGCTGCTCTCCTCCCTGCCTTCCTTTGTAGGCTTTAAGCAAGGCACAAAGCTGACCCTGTCCCTCCCCTTGCCAAAATGCTCCAGCCCACCCCTGGTGACGTTTCTGCCTTTTATTTGGAGGACAAGGGACTGGTGTCCTGCTCTCACTTGACAGGAAGATGATGACCAAATCAAGGATGCCGACACTCAAGAAAGGATCCCCCCCAAAAACACTTTTTTTCCTCAGTAATGCTGAGGGGGGAAAAACAAAAACAAACAAAAACAAACAAAAACAAAACACGATCAAACAAAACAAAACAAAACCACCACCTCCAAAAAGGACATGAGTGTGAGGAAGCTTTTACAACAGGCCCATCACAGGGCATTTTCTTCCCCAGAAGCCAGCAGAGCACCCCGCTACAGCTGTGCCTGGCATCAAGACGCTGTGGCCAATGCTCCACGTACCACAAGATGCCCTACACTGGCCCCGGGTCAAAGAACTGTGACAAGTCAGCCCTATTTTAGGTCTTCGTTGTAGATCCCTTAGCAGGCCTCAGTTTCCTTAGTGTAAAGGACTGCAAAAGTGGTTTCTCACTGCACAGAGCCATTATAGGAATAAAGACATCACCTGCCCTACGGTCAGCAGCGAGGACATCAGTTCCGCTCATTGGTACCAGCAAGGGATATGTGTGGCCCCTGCGGCAGGGGCAGCTCCAACTGCTTCACCTCTATTTCAGGGAACAGATACGGAGATTACAAAATCAGCTGCTTCCCCAAATAGCCTGTAGGTACAATACACTGCCCTCGAGCCAGCCAGACTCTGCGTTCATTTTTATTACCTGGTTTTCTCAGCACCCTGCTAACAGAAAAGTTGCCTCACAACCTTTTTTGGGGGTAATTTTCCTTTTTAGCTCGATCTTCCAGACAGGCACACTTATCATACTCAAGGCTAGGCCTGCAAGCAGGATGTAAATCACTTTACCAGCTCAGCTGCCATGTATTTAATAACTTATTCACAGTTGCAGGAGGAAAAAAAGGTTAGATTATATGGGGGGAGACGAAGAGGGAATATAATTTCCTAGCGTTATATGGGACTTTCCATAAATACCTTGATTAAGCATCACAGTGGAGGGAAGCCCTTTCATCATAACACACAGGCTAAACTTGGATTTAAAACTATGTTGGTGGTGGCTGATACCCCACGTGCATGGTAGGGAATAGCTGCTCATAAGAGCAAGAGAAGGGAAAGACAGTTTGCTCAGGAGAAAAAAAAAAAAAAAAAAAAAAAGGTTTTGTTTGTCAGACAGAGCTGTTCCATTGTCTGCAAATGCCAAGAAGGGCAAAACTCTCTGAAGACATGTCAGGCCCCTGATCCAGCCGCCAATCGTTCTCGTCAGCAGAAAACCAAGGCTGACATGTGGAGGGAGCAGTGCAGTGGTGGCGTGGGGAAACCTCGTCCTCCCCAGCAGCAGCGAGGGGCAGCATGCCGCAGATCACGTTATTAGTGGGATTGACCTAATATTGGATGGCTCTGTACCCAAGTGCTCGTGCGAAATAATAAGCCCGGCTACTGAGCAATTATTAAATACAAGGAATTGTTAAATCCGTGCATTGTACATATTCTAAAGGAAATTAATCATTTTGAACTCTGGAGAATACAGTTTTATAAGAAGAGAGGAAATAGCAAATACACAATAGGGTATTTAAATGCTAATACAGTCAAACAGTTTAAAGCATGGCATACATTTTAATATTGGTTTACTGAATACTAATTATGCTCTGCTAAGTAGCAGTAAGTAGCATTTATTATGATTTGTTGAAAGTATTGATCCAGACAGTGACAAGTACAATTTCTCTTACTGTATATATCCTTAAAAACAAATATTATCAGATTACTGATAAGTCTTCTTAAAATGTGCCTTCTTGTGAATTTTCTGTTGCATCTACTAGTGGCAGCTAAATATGCTGTAGCTCAGTACTATTTTAGCTCAGTGGTGCGAGGCAAAGGCAGATTGTTATTTATGATCTCAAATTTATTCTCCTCTACTACTCGAGGCCGACGACTTTGCATGTGTTCGCATCTGGTCACACAGTAGACTACACAGGCTGGAGAGTCTAAAACAAATAGCCGTTTTGTCAGCAGAGCTAAGGCTTTAAAAACAAATGGCTCATCCCGCATCTGGACGGGTTGGAGCTGGTGTGCTCCCCAGTGGGCTGTGTTCAGTGCTGAGCAAAGCACAGCAATGACGACCCCCACATCGGATTAAATCACACGGGCAGGTATTCAGCCCAGCTTTCAATCACATAAGGACTCTTTGCACCTTGGTTTCCCCCATAAAGAATACAGAGGAGCACACACTTCCATAGCCTAAATGAACACCTCTTGCTATTCAGCTACACTGAATCAAAGGAAAGTGGTTAGGACAGAAACTAGCACAGGATTTGTCCCCTGGCCTCTACCACTTGGCCCATCTAGATCCATCAGGTAACGAGCGGCACATACACAGAGCAATCCATTACTAACAAACATTTTTATATTCGATTTACATACAATACCTGCTGCATCAAATGCAAATTAAATAAGCATATAGGAAATTCAATTTAAAGCTTTTCTGTTTTCTTTTATCTGTTACATCAAAGATAGCAAAAAGTGGTGGCTTTATTTTTTCATGTGTTTCGGAAACACGATGTGAATAGAACTGACTTAACGGGAACATGAATGCAAAAGTAGATTCAACTCTATTAACTTTTACAGTTTTGCTGCAGAAATTGTTTCTCTTGATATTTTAATTTCAACTTTGCTGATCGCAGAAAGAAGCAAGGTCAAAACCTCTGCTAATGTTCCTCAGCCTGCGCAGGATCACTTAGCATAATTCAAGTAGTTGTAAAAAAAATTAGCGCTGCGTGCCATGATAAATGGGTTTGTGTTTGTCTCTCTAATGTAACAGGATTAGGATAAAAGAAAGTACCATTTCAGTAGTTCAGCTGAAATAAACATTACAAAAGGCCAATTTACACTTCCAAGATTACTCGTAATCACACAATGTTTAAGAAATTATTTCAGAGTGTAGTGTTATTCTGCTCTAGCTGTAAGTAGGCCATTCACCAAAATATCTTTGCTGTTTTTCTTAGCAGAAACAAATCACAGATGTTTTACAATTTATTTTTATCACCAAAATTAAAGAGAATAAAGCTGTGTTTACACTGTCATAGGGTAATGTATTGCAGCTGTAAAATAACAAAAAGAATCTGACAGTGATGAAATTATCATCTTCTTCACCTGGTAAAATTTGCTGCTAGAAACTTAACAACTAGAAAAAACTAATCCACTTATCTCAGCCACCTTGATACTAAAGAAACAGACTAAGTAGCTCTCTAATAATTTACTAATACTGATCAGCAGTTGAAAATTCACCCTTTTACTTTTCTGTGATGGCTTTCAGTTTGAAGCCACACCTTTTAAACCATAAGGGTATTTGGGTATGGTACAATTAACAAGTTACTTGGTTAGATCCCCTTCCCACCCTCCCACTTTCATTTTGGAAAAGGCATTATCCATGGCAGGTGATGCACAGAGACAAAACAGCTTTCAAGAGACTGGCAAAAAGCTTTTGACTGAATATTCTGATTATGACTATATGCAACTGAAGGCGGTGCGATAATGCTGAAGCCATTCAGTAGCAGCACTGCTGGAACACGGCCAAAGCAATTAAAGGTTGCTGACTTGGCCATGACACTGAGGATATATAAAATAATTTTACACCCCTTCATATTTTGGTAATGGGTACATGCACCCGTAGATGAGGGAGCAACAACTGTACAGCATGGATTAAATTAACTGGTAGGACATTAACCGAGAGCAAATGGCTTTCAAATGAGAGGTAGAGCCCCTGGCACCAGCCTGCCCCCGAAGCCTGGATGCTCTTGGACTCACCACCAGCAGCACCCTGGAGACAGGAGTCTCCTTCTCCTGACCCCACGGCCATCCTACTTTCTGGGCACAGTTGCTGCAGCCAGAGACCAGCCCCTCCTTCTGGTCCAGAGAAGAACGGATGATTTTGGTTGCTTTGCTTTGTCTACATTCGATGCATTCAAATGACAAGTCCCTGCCAAGGAGCAGGCGCTGAGCTGCAATGCTGAGACATAGCCTCACACACCTGGTGGTGCTGGTGTAAAAATTTATATGTTTCCCCACAAATATCCCAGCCCAGCTCCAGCTTTTCAAGATTCCTGTTTGAACTTGGTGTTCCTCCACCAGCACTCAACCCCACCAAGCTGGGGAAGGTTTACCAGCCCAGAAAACAGAAGTATGCCTTCGGGAACACCCCCAAACATTTTTAGTCCTGAGAAAGCACCAAGAGGAACACGCAGGTGCCGCGGCAACCCTTTGGAAGGGCTTCACGAACCCAGCTGAAGACACGGCTCTTGTACAATTTAATATTGCTCTGGGCTATGTGACCCACCAGCCCATACTGCGATGAGGGCAGCACAGCATTATCTGCACACACACAGATGCATGTATCTGCAAAATGAAGGATGCAGAGTTTACTGCAGCTCTGGGACAGCAACACAGCTCTGCACCAGCAAGCAGCCTTTACATTCTGCTTAATATAATTATCAATATATGAAAGAAAAAAAAAAAAGGCAAGTAAATGAGGAGTTGCCATAGCAACCGCTACCTCCTAGGAATATGAAAGATACGGGACCACCCTCACGGAGGGAATATTTTATTTATTGTTTCACATTTTGAGTGTTCAGCAAAGTTCCGCTGCTGGACACTGCCGTGTGTGTGTTGGCGACCTTCACTTGGTACCACTTGGATTTTGTTGGCCAGTTCTGCCTCGAGAGAGGGTCCAGATTTCCAGCACTGAGAAGCAAGAGTGCAGGCAACTCTCTGATCAGCGTGGTAACATCTGCTCGTAATTCAAGCGCCTGCTGATGGTCAGCACTTCCCCTGCTAAATTACAACATGCTCCCAATTTATAAGCCATCTCAATAACAACAGAAAGTAGAAAGGCAGAGGAATTAATTTCAGTCTGAATTTCTGTGATGGGCATGAGCATATAAGGACCCGTGGGTTTCTCTATCTGTGTTTATTTTTTATTATTTAAAAAAAAACAAAAACAGAAAACATGCACTGCTTTAGACCCAAATCACTAGCAATTTCATTGCTAGCTGGACTTTCACATGTTCAAAGCATTTTCAAGCATATCCCTAAAACTCTTTGGTATTAACGGGACAAAATCACATGTCAAAATGTTTAGCCATATAGGAATGGAGCTAAGCACATGATTAAAGTTAAGCACAAGCTTAAGCTTTAAGAAATTGCAGCCTTACACTGTCGGATTTAGGCACGTGAGCATGTCATGTTGCTACAGAGCTGAAAAAATTTAGATGTGTGACAAGGGGGACATAATTATTATTTCATGATCACAAACAGTTTCCAGGGCACGGAAAGATACTCTACTGAGAGGAGTACTTGGCTCACATACCTGGCTCCATTAACACAAAATACAGGAGGCTTCCTTCGTTGGATGTGGTATTTTATAGATACACTATTTTCATGAATGGACACCACAAGAGAAGGAAGCAAAGCTGAGGGTAAAATACAAAATTTAGTAGCAGTAGTAGAAATAATAGTAAAATGCTAAATTCCATGTAGCTACCTCTCTAAACCTAAATGCCTTTCAGGAATATAGAAATGGTTTAATTTCTCACCATTTTTGAGGCTAACATTTGCCAGTGACATCAGAAGAACAGTGCCTTTCTTCTCTATTTTTGTCTGTATTTTTATCTCCTGCACAGCTTACATATTCCTCTTTTTACTCCTGCTAGTGTCCTTTAGAGATGCACTGCTAATTCAGCCAGCAGAAACAACAGGACATTTTTCCTACAGCCTATCATTTCCTTCAATAACAATCTAAATAATATTTCTAATCCACAGATTGATATTGCATCAGAGTAGTGCAAATACCTTTGCACGTAAAATGAAATATAAAATTCTAAAAAAATCAATATCGCCAGCTGGAAGTATAAGCAAGATGGTTATATTGAAAGAAAATAAAACAATAATTAAAAAACAATAACAAAAAAACATCTCCACTCTCTTATGCATTTTCTTTTCTTTTTTTTTTTTTTTTTTTAATTGGTGAAGCAGACTTGAATTAAATCTAAATTTATGCTAAGTTTAAAAATAATATAAAAAAAGGCAGAAGAATCAAGCTCATTCTGTCTTTTGGAAGCACAGAAACACAATTCAAATGACCCTTCTAAAAAAAATCTCCTTTCAAGAATGTCATGCATTGAGCCAAGGTAGCTGAACAGTTGACTGCGGCTGGGTAACATTCACTTGGCTGGGCTACACCACTCAAGAGGAAATTCACCCTATTTTCCTACCTTGAAAAATGGAGATGTTTTCCAGCCCTGTTAGATGCCTACTCACTAACCTAACAGAACAGAGACAAATTATGCGTGAGTGGAAGGGAGCTAACAACAGCACCAAGCCAGCAGCAGCTTTGCCACCGACGATGCTCTTCATAATGAAAGAGGGAGAGACAAGGAGCAGAAGTGTGAGGTGAGAGGGTGGGCGCAAGGGAGGCTTTCTGTGAGGAGGATGCATTACAGGACAGTCGTACAACACGCTCTTCCCTCTAGGCAAGAGACTGCCGGGGAGCAGCAATAACAGCTTTTACTGCGGCAGCAGCTGGAGCGGTAGGAGCTGCAGCCTTGAAAAGGCACATTCCTGCTTTCTCTTCTCCGAGTACTTCCTTCCCCAACTTTTTTAGCTTGCTTTTCTGCCAAGGCTAAAATAACATTGGTCTGTGCTTCATATCGTTTTAGAGAGAACTGTTAACTCTTGCACTCTCAGAAAGGAGAAGCAAGCCTGGATGTGTAGCAGAACACTGGAAATGCCCGAGCGAGCAGCCAGTTTGCCCCTCATATCTCAGCATGCCGCAGCTCTCTGAAGAGGTGCTCAGCCTCTGGGACATGCCTGGATGTAAGACACCTGGCCACTGTGCACCTGTAAGACACACAGCCATCTGCTCAGTACCCAGCTGATTTTTCAAAGCAGAAGAGTAGCAGCCAGGGAAGCTGCGAGCACCCTTTCCTCCTGCCCAGTGACATGGACATGGAAGAGGTGCACTCAGATCATATGGGAGAAGGGAAGGTGAGCTGGTGCCTTGCACACATCGAACTCCATATGTAAGGATCAACAGATTGTTCAAGCGCAGCATCCTTTCACTGCTCTGCTCCTCAAGTTTAGCTTCTCACCATTTCTACCACGAACTTTCACCTATCAGGTCCAATGGAAGTTTTTCTCCCACAGAAGTTTTTTGTTCACTTTTCTTCCTCCTCCTCCCTGCCTTTATTTCAAACGTGAAGACAAAGACAGGGAGCAGAAACTCTTCAAAAGCACATGAATCCAAACAGAGATCTCTTTGCTTTGGTTGCCAACTTAGAAAATCAGGTATTCATTTGTAAGCAGGAAGGGACCTTCAGCTGGATTTCTTGATGGGACACCACGAAGACCACGCAGGCCCGCCACCCCACTTGCAGACACTGCTGTGCCATGCATGGGTCCCCATCCTGGGCTCCAGCACCAGCAACTTTCAACAACAGGTAACTTTGCAACTCGGCCATCTGTACAGCTGGACACCAGAAAACGATGGATGCACACCTCAAAAAAGCTGCTGTACAACATGAGCAGCCGTGGAATAGCTGAAGAGAGGAATGAGGGCACATCCACTTCCCCCCACCTTTATTTCAGCAGGGGGCAGAGCTCCAAGTGACTGCAAGGCAAAACAACCTCTGTAGCAAGGCTTTTCAGTGCCTGCACAGCCATGAGGTCTTTTTGATGTCAAGCGCACACACTGACTGATGATGGCAAAAGCAGGTGTGGGGAGAGGTTGTCAGGATTTTATCGTACAAGTGAAAGACACTTCAAGGGAAAAGGAAATGTTCAAGTTATAAAAAAGCCTATTTCACTCATGTGCTTTAAAACTGCAATAATCCATTTGATGCCAAAGAGAAGAAAGAAAAAAAAAAGGAATCAAAGAACAATAAGAAGGATGCTACGCTTATAATTTTTATTCTTTTCTCTACAAATTCTTCAGAAGCCCTCCAGCTACAGACAGGTTGCAGCCCAGTAAGGCTGTCTGTGGCTTTTTGCAGCTGAAGATCCATGAAGAAGGACCGAAACATCCTAAGTTTGCACACTTGAACAACACTAGAGATAAGAACAAACTTTAAAATCCTGGATAATCCTCACTTTACTAATAAGCAATTTTATCTAAATCCTTCTTTAAAAAAATCATGCTTCCCTGAGTGATGCTAGGGGAAGTAAGTTACCACGTCCAATTTCCAGCTCTATTCAGCAGGCATTAACCTCAGCCCCTGCCAACTCATGGGGACTCTGGTCCTGCTCATCTCAGCAGCCAGGGGTTTCATCCTCATCCTCTCCCCTGAGAACAGGGGGTTTAGCTCTCTCCAGGCTCCCTTGTGCGTGCTGCTGGGTCCCCTGATGCCAGGGTCCACCCTACTGCTCACTCCTGTCTGTCAGCCACCAGCCTGCAAGACCACACTACAGCACAACACATTTATTCCCTCCACACCCTCAGGCGATAAAGAAGTGGAGTTACGCTTTTATGGTTGTGAAGCTGCAGCAAATGATGGCGAAGAGCCGGATTTGCAAAGAGACTTGTGTTTGGGATTTTCAGCAGTGACTAAGCAATTCCCAGCTTCAGGCACCCAGAGCAGAACCTGTGATATTCGCTGAAACCATGTATGTCCCTTGTAACTCCTTCACAGAAAAAGCCCCAAAACCCCATGTGAGAAGGAAACCTTCCGAGAGGTTTTCTTCAGCACAAGATCCCCAGGAACCTAGTGACGTTCACATTCACCAAATCTGTAACAAAACACAATCACACCCTCCATCCAGCTAAAGTGATGCACTTCTTGTAACAGGAGGAGCCGGGGCTTGCCTTGAAGATGGAGCCTATGTCCAGAGTGCTAATTCAAATAACACACGCACAAGTTATTAATCAAGGAATGAGCTCAAGAAGCACCTAGAGACATACATCTTATTGCTCTTAATTTGTACATGCAGTTATAATGACAGTGCAACGCAGCCACATTTACACCACTAACTTATTAATTCTTAATAGCACCATAGGGAACTACCCTTAGGCACATTAAAAAAGAAAGGCACCACAAAGGTTGTCCTTCAAAGGACAGCAAGCAAAGGCCTTCTGAAGTGAATTAGGAGAGCTATGAAATAATTATAGTGGTTGTATTTATGCTGTAGAGATGTGTATTGACCTGCAATATCCTTCATTGTGTAGCTGCAGTTGTAATGCACTTGTTCAAATATTAGCTGGAGTACAAGCACAGTTTGAAAACAGTTTCATTGGGGAAACTCTGCCTGGCTTCGGTTTTTATTTTGTGCCATGTTTAGAAGATTAACTGTGAACCACAATATTGTACTCCAGCTGGCTCTGCTTTAAGAAGCCAATCCAACAGCAGTGTAGGACTTCTGATCTGAGCAGCATCTCCTCGCAGCATGCTCTGCGTCCCCTTGGCTCACAGAGCCGTGCCCCTAGTTAAAGGACGTGCACACACAGGTCAAGTAATTGCATGTGCAAACGGGACTGGCAGGTGCACTGCAGCAAGAGTTGGGTATGCAGACTTTCACGTGAATCTCCCTGCTATCAGGGCTGGCCAATGGGAGAACCATAATTGTATAACACAGGATGAAAGAAAATAATCTATACCGAAAACAAATCAAGTACCACTGAACTCCATGCTGCAATCTTCAAGTAAAAAATTAAAAAAAAAAAAAAAAAAAAAAAAGAGTGAATAATTCCTTTCCTCCTTAGGGTATAAGGGAAACCAGATCTTCAGAATTGGGGATTATAAGCAAAAAGACAAGACCTACTCTTGAACAAATACATCCACAGAGAAAAACATTAAGTTTTTTCTATTAAAACACATTTCTCGGTTTGTGAACTAAATGGAGCAAATTGCACATACATTTGAAATTCTGCATTAAAAATGTGTACAAACATTTCTGATAATCAAGAAGACTGTGAAATGCGTGTGCCAAGTATTTCGATAGCTCTTCTTCACTTGAAGATGGTTTGTATCCATCACACGGTATTGGTTCCAGGCCCAGTGTTTCATCCCAAAGCACTCAAACATCGTGAGTCAGCTCCCCTCAAAATCATCCCAGTGACTTCAAATCAGACACAATACACACATAACTCTTGGGATCTTTTAAGACTGCCTGTTACCTTATATGTATCTCTCGCTTTCAGGCTGCTTTTTTCTAACACAAGGCAGCTAAGAAATTTACTGCTAAAAAATACATTAAATATGAAAATAGCAATTTTCTCACACTCAGATTGTACTAGGAACCGGAGGATTAAAACACAGTTTATCACAAGGGACCCCTGAAGGCCAGCTTGCTGCTCCCTGACCGTGAAGGGGAGCTGAAGCCTGTTCATACCCCAGGAGCACGCTCACCTCCTTTGATTGCACGGGGGGGGGAACACACAGCAGAGAGTGGCACCGCGGGACGGCACTGGCACTGCACAGGACACTCTTCACCTGAAGTAATCCGGCTGCCGCATAAATAAAGCCCTCAGCGGGGGACGAGATGATCTGTTAGAGAAGGAAGAAGCTGCTGCTCCTTCCCAGCACTGGGGCACTGCCACAGAGGACAGGAGGGAGAACTGTGATTATGGACAGGCCGCTGGCGTGCTTTACCACAGCACCCAGCATGCTGGCAGAAGGACCACACCAAGAGTGTTCGTGCAGAACTTTTCCATCTAGTTTGACATTATGATGACCGAGCTTTTATGCCTCTCTCCTCTCACAACCCTCGCGTATTCATGTCATCAATATCTGGCAATGCTAAAAATCCCAGTGGGAAGTGGCAGCCTCACGGTGCCACAAGACACTTCTGTTTTCAGGACTGCAGGAGCCTACAATTGCTTGCTCAAATCCTCAGCCTGGCCTGTTCCTCCTCAAAAAACTGCAGAATTCCCATGGACTGAGGAAGCTGAGCAGACCAGAGCAGAAACAACACAGACTGAAACAGAATAGAAAATAAATTCTCAGTGTCCTAACACTCAGAACATAGCTGCAGGATGCAGACAGTAGGAGCCTGCCCACATCTCTGATGGACTGCCAGGCTTCCTGGTCACCTACGCCTCACACCCAAAAGCTGACAGCCAGCGATGAGATAGGAGGAGACTATCCTGAAATGAGGCCAGGCATGCTTCTGCCTATAGCAATCGCTTCCTTCTGGCTGCCAACAGTTCTGCACACAGAACAGGCGTGGAAGCAGCTTCGGGAGGTTTGGCTCCAGGGAGATCCCTGCGGCACGTCAGGTACCTGGGAAAGCTGCTGCTCCTGCGTAATCTGGGGGGTATGCTTTTCTGCTGATTTCTCCTTTTAGATTCTAACTCACTTCTTTTTTGTGGCACTTTCCCAGCAGCGATCGCCACCCCATCTTGTGACCAGCCTTGCCCAGGCTGCAGCAACTCTGGACTGCCAAACAGCCATGCAGCCTAAACACAGCGAGATGAATTTTCGGCCTAGAAGGTTTCACAAGCTAGAAAAACAAAACACACCATTCCACCACAAGCAAAAATAAATAAATAAATAAATCATTCACACCACCAAAACATCAAATCTAATGAAAAAAGTGCCAAGAGCTCATAGTGCATACGAAGTAAGTGGATGCACAGCTCTGCAAGGATTTTATTTATTTTTAAAGTCAAATGCTCTTTATCTCTTTGATAGACAGAACTTGTGCCTCTATCCTTCCAAATATCAGCACAAACAATGTGAAAAGCTACCCAGATTTTTTTCTTAATCTGAGCCTTAAGACAGCCTCATGTCAGTTTGGTTAGTTTAAAGCCTCAGTATTGAAATATTCCAGCGAAGTAACCACTCCGCAGCCTGTTGGACAGCAATGTCAAAAAAAAAAAAAAAAAAAAGAAAAGGGAAGAAAAGAACCCACCCTTATATTCTCCAGTGTTCGTTGAGGAAAGCTGCACAGAATTGTCACAATAAGTTAATATGACAGCATAAAAGCCAATACTCACCCTGGGATTATACAATAAATAGACTCCATTAAACTACTCTGTAAACTCTCCTGTGAGAAATTTCTCTTTGATCCAGAACTTAATAGGAATTATTTAATCATAATGAGATGGTAATAAAACAGCATCACCTGAATAAGCTATTTTATTACCTGTTTTATAATTAGCTCTTCTTCATTATAATTCTTTCAGATATTTCAAGCTCATAATGTAAAGGGCACATATAGAAATATCTAGAACAGCTGTGAACTTATAGATGTACTAAGAAATCCTTCATACAGCAAGAGATGTATTTTGGTATTTATAAAGATTACGACTATTCTCAGGGGGGACCTTGCTAAAGCAACCTCATCACAAAGGCAACGGAGAAATAATGGTGTCCCTCTCCACGTTGACCTTGTAGGCAGACAGCAGGATGGGTCTTAGTTTGAGCTACCTTTCTTGTCAAAATTTTGGCTTTTACTGGAAGGGACATCCTCCCTCTCCTCTCTTTCCTTCCCCTTTGGTGGGCACCAAGGGACTGATTCAGCTCAACTTTTACACTGCCTTGTTTTGCAGCGTGGTGGTGCTGGGTTACCTGTTGCTGCACAGCTACACAAGCTTGTGATAGTGCCAAAGAAGTGACAGTGAGCACAAGCAAGGTGAGACTTGCCCTGTCTGGTGTGTCCAACTGAATCCAACTAACTCATCTCTACTGACCATTTTTATGCATTTTTTTTTTTTTTTCTGAAGTCTAAGAGAATTTGGTTGCAAATTCTTACAGAAGTTGTACATCCCTTGCCTTCTCCAACCTTGCACCAAACGTCAAGTTCCTCCACCAAGGTACGGGCATGCAAGACCCTAAGACCTGCAAATATGTGATGCAAGCTTGGAAAAATAGAATGCCTTTTCATCAAAGCCCACTGCAGACTATAATTGGACAACCATTACTGAAGCTTTCGAAAAATTAGCTGGTATAGGCAGAAACACACCTGGCAAAATATTGACTTAAGTGGCTTATTTCAATCGGGCAAAGTTGCAGACAACTAAAGAAAAGTCTTACAATGGAAAGCATCAAGAATCCTTAACTGAAAATAGGGGCATAGCATGTGCATACACCGAGCTATTTAAAAAGTAATGTGACATAATTAGATTCTACATTTCTGGAAAGGGTTTTTGATCACACAGATGTATAACCAGAAGCCCTTACAGAGCATCTTACAATTTTTAATGTTCATACACCCTGTACAGCTGCACGTTGCTTAAACAAGGCTGTGAAAGCGGTGTTTCACTGTCATTATCCTCCACTCCAAAACTTTAAAGATACCAAATCTTTCCAGTGCTTTGAATTTTCTGTCTCTGGCCACATCTCACAAGTATTTTCACACACATACCACAGAAGTTGAGGAGGGGAATAATTTTGTAAAACATGTTTTGGTATGGTTATTAGTTTCCTTTAACATAAAGTGAAGTCCACCAGACTCTGCTTGCTCTTATGGCTCTCCCTGAGACCTCAAAATGTATTAACAGATAACTTGATAAGCCTTTAAACGCTGCTGAGTTTATAACAAAATCACTCCAGAAACCAAAGCCCTACTTGTATACATGCAAAGTGTTCAGCAAGTTTCACTCTAGTAAGGATGCAATTGGATTAAAACACATCATTTGATAATTTTGCAGTTAGTCGCTGAAGTAAGCACTATGTAATTTCAGTTTCACACAAAACTAGTCATCTTAATACAGTCGTACAATTTGGTAGAAAATTATTTTTAGAAAATTATCTAAGACTGCACTATTTAAAATCACATCAAAAATCAAGGAAAAAAAGTGGTATAAAATTCTGTCAATATCTCAATTCATGAATTACTGAGCTCTTAGTATTCAACTCCACGAGAGTGATTATGGGCTAAGGCCAAGAAGGGGCATCTGTGATAAATATCTCTCTTTTATGCCTACATAAAATGCTCTTATAACATGAATAAAAAAAATAGATAAACAATCTGTGGTGACAAATTAGCATTTAAAATTTCTAGGCTATCTAACCTCCCCTGCACGTTCTCTGAACAAACACTAATAAAGTGTTCAGCACCACAATGTAGCTGTTTTGGTAGCTAAATACTAATGGAGCAGATGCTTAATATCAGCCTTTAAGCCTCAAAATGTACAAATACAATTAATTGCCAGCCCAATTTTGGAGGCTGGGTTCTTCAAGAAAACGTGTCTTTGAAATTTTGACTGTAGGCAGAATTTTTCTTTTGGGGGAGAGTTGTGTTATTTTTAACGTAATTAAAACCTCCTTTTTAGTGTAAGTATCACCTTCACTGATGTTCCTCCCACCCCTATCCATAGTTATTGAATTCTTACTTACATTCTTGTTGTTACATGAAGAAAGTCAAATCTCAGCAACTTCTGACAGTCTTTTTTAAATGGACAATTGCTCTATTCAGCTCGTAACAATGCAAGCAATTTGAGGTTATCAGTCTGTTTGCATGTGTTTTCACTGTGCTCAGCACAATGAAATCCTGATCTTAATTACTGGCTATCATCGCAAAAATACCACTATTGCTACTCCCAGCACTGAGTCAGAAGCATTGTTTTATATATGATTACTAGAAGGTGAACCTCACCAGTCTCGCTTCCCTGAGCAAGCTGAGTGAAGTAATGCTGAAAATAAAATAGCCTGTTAAAATAAAATCAGTTTTCATAGTCTAAAGTGCTGCTGGAAATAGGACAATATGAGCTATTCATTCCTGACAGTGTTTCTGCGAGTACAATCTATGGTTTATAATTAACAGATATACAATACTTTTCCCTTGTTACTTCTTTTCTGAGCTCTCCTACATTTATGACTGTGTTAATTCCCAGTGGAAGTGCCTACACTGCAATGCTGCTCAAACTCCCCTTGTAGCAGAGCCTTGCTAATACAAGGCATTGATCCAGCAGCAATTACTAGCAGGGTAGTCAGAAAGCTACGCTAATTCCCTGCCTTTATTTTCCCCGGTGCTGCAGGGTATCAATTGCTCAGGCTGAGCTGCGGGCAGTGCCCGCTGCTGCCGTGACCACACTGCCCAGGGGCAGCATCCTGGGAGGCAGGAGAATGGGAGCTCTGCTTCTTCCCTGCCCTGTTTCCTCCCTGTGACCCAGACCTAGGGAGAAGGCTGAGTCTGCAGCTGATGCCCTTCAGACAGACCAGTGAGCTTTGCTAACCGAGGAGCACTAGTGATGCACTTGGATCCCTACCAGCTTTTTTACTTCTATCCCCGTAGGAAGCCTGCTGAAGAGGTGATGGCACCCAAGCCATGGGTGGCAGCTGCTGAAGCAGGATTACCGCGCCTCCACCTCTGCAGACTCCACTAACAGCATCAGCCGGCCGCTGCCGGAGGACCTGCTCCCCGCGCCGCACTACTTGGCATTTGGCGCTTGAAAATCGATGGGTTTAGGGAGATGTTTCACATCCCTGCCCAGTCACACTTCTCCTGAGAGAAGGGAAAAAAAAAAAAAAAAGTAAGGGCTGAATTACCACGTCTCATGCATCACTCGGAAGTCTATCAATTTCTTCTCTTTCTTCTGTAAAACGGAGAGCAAAGTACACGCCTTAATTCTGCTGACACTACTCCTGCTCAGTAAATAAGCATTCTGTATAAATATTTACTTCCCTCTCCACCAGGCAATGGACCACTGTTAGAATTCAAATCTTCCTTGCTCCCTTTCAGAAGTCTCGGCTACCCTGAAAAATCAATCAGCTGGAGCAGGCACTGCTGAATGGCTTGTAATAGCTTAGCTCAGGCACTGGGCAAACGTGAAGATTATCATCCCAAAGCTAGTTACCTGTGAATGCATCCCAGTGCTACAAATTCTTCTTAAATTTATCACCTGCTATTTTGCACAGCTATCAGTTCATGTTCAGCGTGCTTAGCAAGGCCCGGGTGAACACCCAGACAAAGGCTCCTGCAGCCAAAGCGCTCAGAGCTGGCAGAGCTGTACTTGTGGTGCACAGCTGGAGCATCCTTCCATCTGGGGACCCATCAGGAGACACCTCAAAACATGCTCAGTGTTTGGAGAGGAGCAGCACGCAGCGGGTCAGGTGCTACCTGCATTACTATCTGGAGAGAAAAAGAGCGCTGGGGCAAGTTATGGAGCACCATGCAACTAAAACAGCTTCTGTAGGCTGTGGCAAGGGAAAAGGGGGAAGATGCAGAAAGCTCCTGGCTTTCAGGTATACCCTTGTTTTGGTGGGTTTTGTCATCATTTTTACCCCTCCTCCCTCCCCCCCAATGCTATCTCCAAGTGATGCTTTGCCCCTGATGGCAGATGGAAGGAGAGCAGTTCAATTAATAAATTAAGTTACCAAGTTAACTAAGAGCTAATACATACGACATAGCAACGCACATGGCAGATTTATGCTAACCACTTCACTCTGGGATAGAAACACCTGGTCATGATATTAAAAAAGATAAAATTAAACTTTAATGACCGCAACAGTAGGTGACAGAGCAGCACTTTCCCTTACAAACATCTTTTGACTATAAAGCATGTACTTAATTTCCACCTGAATCAACTTCTCAACAAGCCCTTCTTGAACACCAAATGCTCTTTTCTGCATTACATCAGGTATTTTGGGGAAGGAGGCTGACACCAAAAACTGTCTTTCAGAAGTACTGCTGACTGGATTCCAGACCTGCAGTTTCTACATAATGGAAATACTTCATTTTTGCAAAGTAACATGCTGCCACAGCTTAAAGTTGTGCTGTAATAATGTAATAAAGTATAATGGCAACACAAAGCCATGTTAGGAACCTATTGTTTAAACACTATGAACAGTATGACATCTTTCATCACTGCCAGCACAACGCAAAAATTCTTTTATTAGAAAAAAATCACAAAAGATGTAGAAAACAGTAAGATTCCTTATTATGTAAATGCCAACTGGGGACAAACAGCTTAATGTCTAACAACAGCAGGCACTGTAAATTTAGCTGCTTGGGGTGAAGGGTGTTTTGCTTATTATTTCTGCAATGTCATTATTACTTTAACCTTATTTACACACACACACACACACACACAAAGTACACAGATGAATGCATTGTATTCTTAGTGCTACACAGAAAATGCTCTTCTGTTCCCTGGAAATGGGATTTCCCACCCTAGACTGCAACAAGAGCACAGTCCCGAGGGACATCAAGGAGACAGCCAACCAAAAGCTGCTGCACACAGATTTTTTGAATTTTCAGCAACCCTGACTCCCATCATTGCCATCACATGTATTGTCATCAGCTTGTAAAATCACAACCCCCTGAGTTCAGCGTGTGCCTGCACAGGTGCCCATTGACTTCATTGCACATTTATTACAACAGTAGGACCTCAGCATCAATGAAAGAACACCTCCCCAAACTCGATTTTGCTAAACACCTAAAATTCAATTAGTTATACTTTATCTCTTCTTCTAAGGCCTCTGCAGTTGGTTTCACACTGTGACAAAATGCAGCTTGGTTTTGAATTCCAGCAGTAAAAGTTGACGGACCAAATGCTTGCAGAAAGCAATAACAAAGTGATGCAATCGTGGCCGAGGTGAATTCATTTAACTTT
The DNA here is from genome assembly GCF_964035555.1 of Netta rufina. Taxonomy (NCBI): domain Eukaryota; kingdom Metazoa; phylum Chordata; class Aves; order Anseriformes; family Anatidae; genus Netta; species Netta rufina. Next base: position 12,723,998 of record NC_140140.1, on the reverse strand, counting down.
CAGATGAAGACTTGTAAAGAAGTTTCGTAACGCTATTCATCTTGTTTTCCTGCCTCCAGAAAGAAGCACCATTTGAAGCACCAAAATAATCCTCAATTTCATATTTATAGGTGTATATACAACATATTCTATTTTAAATCATCACATCTTGGAGGCTGTTGGAGATTTGACTTTAAAAGTAAAATGAAAAGGAAAAAAACACAACACCCATAAGTGTATTAAGTACTTATCTTTAAGCATAGTAGTAGGTCTCTTTAATTCCAAGGTGAGAGGTTCAAGGTGATATCGATGTGCCATGGATGAACAGTCCCCATGGCACACTGGTACTTGAACATGCAGATGTTCAAATGACTTCGCAAATAGTACATGGAAAATTGTCACCATTGTGGCATCTCAATATATAATTACATTAAAAAATTGGGAGTTTTTTGTATCAAGAAATCTTTTATCTCACATCATGCTCCTGTGACACACATCTCATTCTCCAGACAATATTTTTCCACCTGTAATTCTTGTATGTTCTCCAGAACCCCATGATCTGCTCCCATGTTGGGATATAAGGCACGTTTCCATTCCAGTACACTTCACTTTCCTAAGTGCAAGCATAAGCTTCAAACCTTGCAATAGCATACATGTATATCCATGCATAACTGCTTATTAAGAAAAAAAAGAAAGGAAGAAGAAAAAAGCCCATTACTTGTCTTCCTTTGCATGAAAAAGAAGTCAAATGCAATTATGGTCCATTTATTTGTAATTGCAAACAATGATTTATTATTATTATTTTAAATTGGTGACAGAAAAAAGGAAATTCAATGACCTGCAGCAGCCAGGCAGTCTTACCTGACTCCACATCAGCTGAATCATTGTAGTTGTGTCCATGAAATTTCAGTGCCAGTGACATCTCTACCTAAAGCACACAGCTCAATTATATCTGCATGACAAATACCTAAAGCTCAAGAAAATACTATCAACAATTGGCATTTGCAGACAAATGGGCTAGGGAGACAGAAATTACAGCAATCACTATTCATTGATACATGGTACAGTGCTTTAGGTTCGGGGTTTCTGGCTGGCAGAAAGACAGCAACTTGAGTTAACTGATCAGGACTTCAATTTCAAAAAACACCTTGAAGCTGAGAAAGAACTGGAATATAAAGGTATTATTTACTGCATATTGAGATAATGATGTACTATTGTTATGAATCATCATGTAGTTACCACTGCTTCCAATGCTTTGCTTTGTTATTGCAATATAGATTCTGACGGCAAGACTTTGCCTTAAGATTTATCTGCAAAACCACACTGACTTCAATAGAAGTCTTTCATCTGTAAGAATTTTTTTTTTGTGTGTGTGTGTGAAATGATGTGTGTGGGTAGAGTGGAGGCAGTAAGAGAGTAGCAAACAGAGGGAATGACTGGTAGCATAAAAAAAGAAATTGGTGTCATCTCACTGCATTCTTCTCCACCATCACTGTATGTTGCAGTGAAACTGCTGCACAGAGTTCACGTATGACCACTACTGTAACTTGTGGCACGAATCAGAGACCAGAATTTTGCTTTTGACTTTATAGATTAATATTATAAAAGCACAGATTTATAAAATAAGGGGTGAAATATATTCATACTTTTTCATCAGGGACACAAGCTGTTTAGAGCAATTAATAAGGAACTAGGCAAAAAGGTACAGTCCCATCCTGAGTGCATGGAGAGTTAGGTCTGCATTTCACGAGATGCCTTCATACAGGCCCAAACATTAGCAACTTCAAGGGTAAAGTCCCTGGGACTTGTACCAGTGATGGTGATGCAGCAGGGCCTCGCAGCCTGTCTGAACTGAGGAACATCCTCCATGGATGCTCAGCTTCTTTGGTGCTCCCACCATAGCTTGGCTCTCCCGTGGCTCCAGAAGTAACAGGATTTCTGGAGAAATGAGCAGGATTTCTATAGCAGAAGTCTGTAGAAAAATAATTTTGGGTATACAAAAAAGGCCAAAAGCTCACAAATCCCCCCAACAGAGTAGCAAGATGCAGGAAGAAAGATACCTCTCAGGGAGACGAAGGACATCACAGAACCATCCAACACAATGTTCATGAGCATAACACATACAGTGCGTTTTGCAGAAACACTGCTAAACAAATGCTTGCCTTTGTCCTACAGTATCCTTTCCCTCTTTGTGATACACTTGTGCTTGTAATCAACACAGCGCTGCCAGAACACCAACCGAGCTTCTTAGGGGGGGTTCTTCAAGGGGTAAACAGCCACCCCTCTCACCTGGGTGAGATGGGGCATGGAGAAGTGGTGGTGTTTGGGGCCAAACCAGGAGCAAAGCCAAGAACACAGGTCTCAGTGCTGCCTTGATCTTTTGAAACAGTCCTGCTGCTTCAAGAACGCAAATATAAACAAAACACTTTGAGGCTACACCTGTAAAATAGGCTTCATGATATATTCCTCCATTTACCTTTTTATCTGAGACTTAGTATTAAAAAAGCACTTTTGAAAATTCCCTTTGTCTATTTAATTAATCTTCTGCCCATAGGAAAAAAAAAAAAAAAAACAAACTTAAATGATTATGAACACATTCAATTTTACTTCCATTGATTTATCCCCATCTGATGGCCTATTTTATCTTTTATAAGACTTAAAATAGTAGAACTGGGTCACCACGCAAGTAATACAGTAGTAAAACACATTTTAGTGAACCCTGTTATTAAAACCTCTCATTCCTTTCTGCTCTATTCAAAATGAAGCCTATTACAGCAATTGGAGTTGTACCACTTGGATAAAACATGGTCAATTGAACTGACTGAAATTCACTGTTACAACCTTAATCCTGCCATTCTGTGCACCAAAACCGATCCCACCAATGGGGTCCTAACACGGGTCTTTTTCCCTAAGTCAGACAGCACCACGATGGCCACAGCTGTGTGATGAGAGATTATCTAAGACACAGAAAAAACGAGAAGGGAAAAAAGGCTACCTGCAGTCTCTTTGGGGAATGCTCAGAATTAACATTGATGTAATTTTGGAGCAGAATGGAAAGGTATCCAGAACCACTGAAGTTTGGCCTTGCTTTCAGCTGAAGGTCCGAGGACTGCTTTGGCCACCCTAACAGTCCTCACCACCAGTTACAGACACCTTTGCAAAGCTCTGCAGCAGAAAAACAGTTTGGGATCATCCAACTTTGGACTGAAGCACAGCAAAGTCAGTGCCTGTGAAGGGCGTTATTTGGTTTACTGCTGAGTTTCAGTCCCAGAAGTCAAGTGTTGCAGACTGAAATCAAGATAAAATAAGCTGTATCTACTTTGCTGCAGGCTGCTTATCAGCAGCATGGAGACATCCCAGAGACTCATTATATACAGTATACACGAGAAATGTGAAAATAGTTCCTTCCAATTTATTGTAGTATCAATGTCCTTAGGTGATAGATTCTGTCTCTGTGAATACTATTAAGAAAATCAGCATATGACTTCTCTGAAGACTTTTTTTTTCCAGGTGAGATCCACCTCAATTAACCCAGTGAGTACAAGGGAGATGAAGCACATAGGCTGTTATTCAGAAGTTGCTTGCATTTCATTTCAAATGGAAATTCATCACCATGGGTGAATTCACCCACTTTAGAGGGCTAATAACAAGGCATTCACAGCACTTCGGCATCCTTGTACAATAAGACCTTCAAGGAAGGTAAGTTTTGCACCCAACTTAATATGCTTCACTAGGAAACTGTCATTCTACGGGATCTTTCAGTGCTTATTTTTGTGTGTCTAAATACTACTGAATGCTTCAGACAGTATTTAAAGGGCAGTATTTGAAAGTTAACTCTAGAATTAATATACTCTGACAGTTTACATGAATTAAACACTCAGCTGCTGCACCAGTACATTTGGTATTTAATTTTATGCAATGATGATAATGGATAATCAGGGCACTGAAAATAGGATCCCTTTTTTTCCCTCAGATTTTCTAGTTATATCCCACTTTGTAAGAAGGAAAGTGTTGTTTGTTTGCCCATTTTAAATAACCACCAGTCTGTCTCCTCTTGCTTTACAAACCCGAAAACCACAGAAGTCTTCTTGAACACACACATTCAGAAGTAGAGTTTTTTCACAGCCAACCCAGACTCCAGCACTGCATCTACCGTGATGGACCAGGCAGCCTGTACAAAAGATCAGTGTGGGTTTTTTGCACATATGAGCTTCCCAGACTCTCTCCTCTGCCTCTCCTGAAAGCAGCACCACGACAAGTCTCAAACCAGGCCACTCCATTCCCCTAATCCCTTGTTCTTAATCCTACAGTCACACCTCCTGAGCCCCCTCTGCACCCCCAACACAACCAGCCCTGCACAGGCTGTTCCCTGAACCCAAGAACAATGTCCTCCCCCCCTGCTTCTCGGGTCTATCACAGCACAGACAGAAAGGGACAAGCACTTTTCCCTGCTTGATTAAAATTAACGTTACCTCTGAACACGACACAGAGGTATTATTACTTAACCTAGTCTTCAAGGAAAGAGAAAATCCCATCAGCTTTATTTCGTCAATCTTTGAAAAAGTCTGTAATTCTTATTAATACCTTCTGCCTATGTTACTTCTGGAAGTAGTGTTAAAACTAGAACAGGTCCCCAAGTAGTATGGAATAGCCACAGTCACAGTAATAGTTTGAGCTCATGGAAATACTGCATGTCCTGATTTTCTCTCTCATTTATGAAACAGATTCAAGAGCCCCTCTCCAGAACTCAGTGAAGTGAGCAGGAAAAAAAAAAAAAACACAAAAACTTCCACTAAGCAGACAGATATGGCTCAGGACTTCAACCAAGCACAGAGACTAAGGGGGGCATTTATTTTTTTCCCTTACCCTAAGTGTTTATGTATCTATATACAGACAGACTCATATAAAAAAAAAATATATATATAGACTCATATATAACACACACGGTACATACACATATATATATATATATATATATATGAAATATGCTGCTATATGTAGTAAGTAGGCAAACAGAATTCCAGACCAGTGTTAGCAATCCACCTTATCTGTATCATCAGTGGATTGCTGGATAAAAATGTATTTCCTTTCTGTGACATGGCAAAGATACCTCTGTTCTCATCACAGAAACTACTGATTAGCAAAATTATGTTTTCACAATGGTTTGCTACCTCGTTTATCTTTCAAATCCTTCGTAGTGTTGTATTGTCAGGCATGTAAGAAAAATGAATGCTACAGGTGTTCCTTAAAAAGCAGTAATAATGCATCACACAGAATGCAGAAGTTCATGAAATAATGATGCCACAAGGGTTCACAGCAGAGTATGAATCGGGTACGATCAATTCTAATCTACTACAGGTGTGACTGTCTCACTTATTTAATAAAAGCAAGATAGGTGTGAGAAAGCAAACATGTTTTCCATTAGAGTGGGAAATAGAAACTGGCATTTTATGCTGGGCTACATTTCCAGGTAGAGAGACAGCTCTTCATCAGCCCACACCCTCATGAAAACCAACCAACATTGTTATTCTGACAGCAAACACTGTCTGTTTTTCAAAGACATGAGAAAGTAGAGACAACAATTATATTTAATTTTCATACAAACTAATGTGTACTGAACATCTGCTCTCACAGTTTACTGAAGTCAGGTTATCAGAATGCTTTTTTGTGCAATATAAATCATTAAAAGGAACGCACTTACAATCCAAAGCTTTCCTTCATGTCTCGTGTATGTGGTACCTTTCAGATACATTGCAACTTGACTACTATTAAGTTTCGTTCTTCTGTAATATTTCTGAGCCATTTTTCACCATAGTGCTAGATGCTTGGCCAGGATGAGTTTTTGACTACTGTCTGAAACAGGTCAGCTGGTTTCAAGGTCATGGAGAATAAAATATTTGCATGCATTAAAATAATCTGGCCATCTTGTATTTGAAAAGACATTACCTGCATAATTTTGATTAGTGACTGCAAATTGAACTGAGTGGGCTGTGATCATGGAATAAGCCTTTTTCTAGCCTGGTGAAGACTGGAATCCATGATCCCACACAATCAGCAAAAATGCTTATTAGAATGTAACTGTTCAATATTTCATACCTAACAGGTCATTGCTCCTGGTGAAAACAGGTGACTGCCATGAAAGACAAAATGATTCAGGACAAGGCAAGGAGTCAGGCAAAGAAAGGCAAAAAGGGGCCTGAGGTGGGGAGAAGAACATGGCTGCAATGGGGATGGGTGTTCACAGGTCCTGGAGGCAGGAAGGATTAAACATGCAGGAGCTGAGAGATTCCAGTGCCTGATCAAATGGGCTCAGGCACGTATTTAAGAAGCCCCTGCCAATGCAGTCCTTCCTCACCTCTATTGGTGCCAGCCTGTACAGAGGAATTCACTCTCTCCACTACTGTCTGTGATTTCATTATGTTAAGTGCAGGGGCTAAATATTCACAGCTGCAAATGGACTCAGTGGGAGCTGCAATTTTCTTGTGTGAAGTGCTGTACATTGCTAAGGAGCCTGAAAAAAATCCAACAAACCTACAGATCCGAGGCACTTCAGACTGGACACTTAAAATTAACAGGTAGTTTTGACCTTAATCTCTTGTTGGTCAGTTAAATTCCATGACATGGGGAAAAACTGGAACTTTCTCACCTCACAAGGAGTTTTAATTCAAGAAAAGAAATTCCCATGTGCTTATGAACCAGTCAAATACTAAAATGATAAGCACTGCAGAAGAGCTCAAAAGGAAATTAATAATTCTGTCTCCAGAACACAGTTTGAATTATGAGCAGAAATAAGGCATAGGGGACACATTGATTAATGAAAAGAAAACAACATATTGAATAGCCTTTCATTAACTGAGCATCCTACTTTCTGTGCACTGAATGAGACCAGGGTCCTGTGCAAAAATAGCATGAGACTGCATGAAGACATTATTGTAATGCAGATGCAAATAAAGGTTGCATAGACAATCTTAATTTGAGGATTTCTTAAGGCTTTGGTGCTCAGTTTAGCCCCTGATATTCCTTAATTCAGGTACTTTTGCATGTAACAATTTACTGAGAATCGTATTCTGTGAATGCTGAATTTTTCCACCAGACAAATCAATTGGCTAACCTCACGAATGCTGATGTGATTGAAAAGTGTATTTAACGCATAATTTACACATATGCAATTCTTTAAACACCCAAGTGTGCTTCCAGTGCTTTCTGATCAGCTAATTCAAATAGTTACCTATACAAGAGCTCCTTTGAATGGATACAAGCGTAAAGGCAATATTTTTATGTGATATGGAAAACAACAGGGTCTATCCAATTAAGGAGAGATGCCTGTTTAATGCACATTTTGCAAAATGTGCCAGTGTTGTATGTGCCATTAAAGATATTCAGCATTACTGACTTTTGAACTTGGTAATTTTCCTCTTACTATGGTCATAGTATTATACTTTTAAAATGGAAATACATTTCAAAGAAATAGCCCAAAGGTTATGGAATATATCACCAAGCTAATCACAGTGAAGTAATATAGCAGGCGATATTAAAACCCCAGTGATAATTGGCCCAGGTATTTAAAGCAACAGCAGTATTTTCCTGTACTGCAGTCAGAGCACAACAGCCAGTGCTGTATCTGAAACAGAAATCAGACTACGAAATCAGACTATACACTTCCCCTCAGGATTTAAGAACTTTATACTGAAAGACGCAGACCCCTCTTCGGCTAATGTTTTATAATAACCAAACCTACATAAACATGTATCTCTGCAAAATGAGGTCCTGTGTTTACTCATGCAACAGTGCTCTACCAACATGAACTTGCGCACCCCGAAAAGGTACTTCGCAACATGCGCTGGGCTCACTAGATGTCATTCTTCCTTCTGCCAAAGGGCCAAATGACTTTCACTACATGTATATTTATTTGCCTCTTCTGAAGTTCAGCCAGATGTAAGAAGTAGGTCTCAGCTGAAGGACAATGAAAGATTTCAGAGAGTATCTGTACCTGAAGAGCAAACAGTACTACTCCACAGTGGGACACCTCCAGAAGTCTAACAAACTTAGCCCAATGGTACCATCCAGCTTGCTAAAAACAAAGAGGTCCAACTTTCTAGAGAAGGGTCCTTGACAGTGTCACTTACTAATAACATCTGCCCCAAAACTTGCTAACATTTTCTAAAAGTAGCAGTTGACATTGAAAGAGGAGATTGGGTGGAATTTCTTTGTTGTGGTCAAATGCATAAGTCCCTTTCATCTGGCTTCTGCTAAGAACTGAAAATAAAGCAAATCTCCTTACAAAACAGAACTGCAAAGTGCTAATGTAATGCTGCATTATCTGAAAGATAGTTATTATAATCAAGACAGATCTGCTTTACTCTGCAATCTCCTAATGAGAGGCACCAGCAAACACTATTCCAGATTTTGTGGTGAAAAAAACAAAAACAAAACACCTTTCATTATTTTTTACTTTTTACGTGTATAAAAAGTGACACAAGAAACCTCACACAAACACCAACTTTATTGCTTCTGCTTCAGGAAAGTCAAATGGGCAGATCTAGTAAACGGGAGATTTTGAAAGTAATTTATTATTGCTGCCATTACCTGGTGTTTTCCCTGTTGTGACTGAAAACTGTCTTGACTTACTGCTTCTTTAAGAGCCATACACAAAGCTGTTCCATGTTTAAGCAGTCAGAGGCATTTGTCTCCTTAAACAAGGCATTCTAATCATTCCTTTTGTAGCCTCCTAAAATAAGATTCTAGAAAAACTCTTCTCTAAATAAGAATAAACAATACGGTGGCTTGATCACAGCATACTGCCAGAACAATCGTACTTATAATCTTAGCACTGACGGTATATTTAGCACTCACAGTTACAATTACTTTGGTCTTATTTCACAATATCCTCAGGATGATGATTCTGACAACGTTACAGAGAAATCAGGAACTCTTCCCAGAGAGTGGTTCCCAACCACAAATTGGCAATGTAGACTAAAGAATGAGAAAAGCCAGTGGAAGCATTTTTAAAGGAACAATATCCTTGAACAAAACCTATAGTTTTAAAACACTTATTTGTGAGTACTTTTTCTTGATATACAACAAAGAACACCATGCAGGAGTTGGAGGGTTTTCTGCAGGACCTCTTACCTAGGACATACTGCAGTGGTATAAAAGGCATTTGCACATTGCTTTTGATGAATGTAGACTCTGAGTACAGTTTCTTCCCATGTCCAATAGCAAATAGTACCAGAACAGACATGGGTACCAGAACAGAATGTTGCTTGCTAGCGTTTTGTAAATGTCTTGTTTTTCTTTTAGACTTCAGTGTAGGGTCAAACCAGTACTTATTTTCTAAGCAGATGGCTGTCAATTTTATTTTTCAATTGATTCCTATATGGCAATAAAACTAAATCACAAAAATCAAGTTTTATATCCAAGGGTACAATAATAAATGGCATTCTGTATTTAATAATATACTCAGTATTACAAGCAGATAAAGTAGTAATAAATAGCTAATACTAATCTATTTTTCTATTAGACTAATATTTCTGTGAGCTGACTGCTGTTTCACAGACTTCCGATTTTTGCTAGCAGTACAGTGTTTATATATGAAAGAAAAATTAGTCTCATGATTAAGGTGCTGCACAGAAACACCAAGGACCTGAGTTGAAGTCCTATTATAGAATAATGCTCAGAACAACTGTCCCTTACTTTTTTTTTTTTTTTTTTTGTGTATACTTGAAAGGAACCCAAATATACTTGTGCCCTGGTTTCCCCATCTTATAAAAATGTATTATTAAAAAAAGGTTTTAAGGTACCAAAGTCAGTCTTTTTAAATGCATTTTTGTTTTTCAGTGATACTTCAATCCTTTCACAGTGGATTTTTTTTCCTTCTGAAAACAGGAAACTCATGAGAGAGGAGAGACGAAAAGATTTTTCCATGATTCAAAAGCTTTTGCTGATTTATTTTACTTATTTCTTTTGAAAATGTCATCATCAAAAATCTCCCTTTTTATTAAAAAAAGATTGATTTTTGTACTAGCTCTTGAGGTGAATTTGCTTCCTCTCACATCCCGAATCCTGTATCTTCAGAGGAGAAACTCTGTTAAATGGGAAACATCACAGAACTCAAATGCACTGTGTAAGCAGGGTCTCAGCTTGGTTTCCGTGCGTCTAGGAGGCTCCTCCAGGACTCAGCACGATGACCATTTCCTACTGCCCTAACAGATACTCTACTACAAACAGACAGGAGCAGACAGACATGAGACAGAGAAGCAAGCAATAGCCCTGCAAGGTAGTTTTGAGGCAAAAATCTAAAGAAGCATTCACCACTAAATTTTTGCTTTTCCACTTCATAGTTAAAGACCAACCTGTAAAGCCCCATCTGGCCTATTACAAAGGATGTTCTTCAACGAGAGGAAGGTGAGCAGCGCTGCGTGCTTGCCCTGCTGGACAGCAAGCTCTGAGAGCCTCCTGGCCAGCACGCCCACTTGGCTTTACCAACTATTGCAAAGGTTACTGGAAATGCTAACACCTTGAGCCCAAAGACACCTACCAACCTTGCACTGCAGCACAATGAAGCTGTGAGGTTAAACTAGAAGCAATAATTGCAACAGGTTTTCTGCTAGTGCTCAGTTCTTATTTCTATGACATATTTTCCACTAGTAAAAACTGCAGTGTTGAAGGGATCCTGTGTCTAATTTTTGCCCTTTCAAATAAAAGCTCTTTCCAGTTGGGTAGCCTGATGAGAACTTTAGAGCATGATTTGTTAAATCAGATCAGTGCAATGATTCTTGCAGTAATACTCACTTTGAAACAAATGAAAGAAGAAATACATTTAAAATAATTTTAAAAGTGAAAATAGCCTGGCATCATATTTTTCTTAAGCAAAATAGTGAAGTTTAAACAACAAATTCTGAGAAACATAACCAAAAAGAAGCACCGTCTTTTACATTAGAAATGCTCTGAACTGCTGTCTGTGTTTCATCATTTTTTCCATTAAATCAGACACTTCTTCTAAATCAAGCCCTTGGGGAGTAAGAGACAAAAGTGATGAGAATGCAATGTGTGAATATAAAAGTGGAGCATGTGTTTTATAACTAACTCCATTCAGAGATCAAGGGAAATGTCACCATTTATAGCCATCAGTAAAGAATCAATGTAATTATGTTTGTAGTATCAATTCAGGTCATTATTCCAATATATACACCATAATGCTACAATTACAGTTTACATCTGCATAGAACAAATTCATGTATCTATTAACCTTATGTAAAAAGGAAACAAAAGCCTCTTTTTTCCCCTTCCCCCCCTACACGCCCTCATTATTTTGATCTTGAAGTGAGATGTAGTTCAGCATTTAACTATATCAGAAATTTTAAAAGTGCATCTGGATTTGTCTGAAACCTTTGAGACAACCTTTGATTCAGAGCACCAAATCTTTTTGTTTTTGAGATAATGGATACACTAAAAACCTCTGACCCAGGGGAAAGAGGAGTACTCCCAGACTTGGAGTAATTCCCACTCCAAAACGTTTAAAAGCACTGCACCAGGATGCTTTTTTCCTTGCTAAGTCAGCAACCACTGGCTCATGACTTTTTGGAAGGGTTGAATTTCATGGAAGTGATCCATCCTCTTTCAGTGCACTGTTCAAAAACCAGTTTATGCCACTCCTAACACCAAAACAAAATGCTTTGCAAAGCTGACTGCGTACAAGAAAACATTGAGACAACCCTCAATCCCCCTCCATGGCTAAAAGTATAGATATTCACGTTATAATATTTTTTGGGGCATCTTCAAGAATCCATCATAACGATGAAAGACTGAACGCATCTTTTAAAGCTGCTGTTCAACCACAGACACTCGCAAATACTCGCATACAATTTAACAATAAATGTGACTCTGTAGTCATCTTAGCAACTGTAAATGCTAGTGCCTCTACTTAAATAAATAAAAATCAAAAACAAAACAAACAGCAATCTGAGGTTCTATACCTAGTGGGAGCATCATCCACAGAAGACCATCCCACACAACTACTGCATGGATATACTGCTTTTAATAGTATTTCTCAATAGAAGGAAAAGAAGAATTGTCTGATTAATTCTTTAGCTTTCTGAGATGAGAGCATAGAGACCCTAGTTAATCACTTGTGGAACAACTATGCAGAGTGCATAGAATTTGGAAACCAACTTGAATTTAAATTAAAAATCCATTTTTCTTGTGAGCCCAGGTCCTCCTTCAGGAGCCCACCAACATCCATTAGGCTTGCAGAAAAATTACAAGCAGATAAGTGTTCTCACAAACTCAGAAAACATTGCCAATCTACGAAAGACTTTACCAAAACTGAAGGGCATAGGAGCTCTACTTGTTCAGTCATCCAACTTTTCAGTATTCAGAGAACTTTCCAGCTGTTTAAGAATGAAGACACTTACCTAGAGGAAAAAAAATAAAAATAAAAAAGAACACATTAGGCAGAGCTAAAACTTCCAGAAAGCTTTGCCTTCTAAATGATGACATTGCATTGGACAGACTCATTATAGATTGCAATTACACAGTATAAATACGTGATGATATTAAGATTTAATTGATAATTAGATAGCAAGTATTAACATACTATTAATAGATTGTTTTTAGAATGGCTAACCAATTTCAAAAATCACAACAAAACTAGAAATTGTTGATAACTATCACAACTTTCAGCAGTGATTTGTTAATACTCCCAAATTAAGGTTCATCAACCCCTTGTTCACCAAGTTCAGACTTGTACAAATCCATATATAGGATAAATGCTAGCTGATATCAAGATAAAACATTAAGGCATGAGGTTCCAATTCACAGGGACACCTAAGTCAGTTATTTGAAAATAACCATTCCATCTCTGGATGTCTTGTCCCAACAATGACATTCAGCATGCTCAGAAACAGTACCCAGTACAAAGACTTAGTGCAATGACTGACATGTAGAAGAAAACAGAAGGAAAAATGGGGAAGAATTCTGAAAACGTATAAAACAGCATGAATTATTTGTAAAATCTGTTTATTTTCACTATCACTTAGGAAGAGCTTCCTTGTAACATCAGTAAGTGTGCATTTTTCATATGCCCAAAGAATTGTGTTCTTTTAATCTTATGATTAGGGCTTGCAGAAATGTGGGAGATGGGCTCAGTATTTGTGGCTTCCATTCTTTAATCTTCCTATTCAGGACAGAATTTAAGCACAGACTTAAGTCCCAGTGACATCAACTGGACTTAAGTAGATATGTACAGTTGAACATCTGCATAAATGCTACCCGGAAGGGAAGTTGAATGGGTTATATTGCTCTCATGCATTTCTCCTCCAAACAAGCTAATATTTCTAAGTTAAAAAAAAAATAATAAAAATCCAATACTATTTTTATCCTTCTAAGCCTTCGGGACAAATGCTTTACAGACCTTCTAGTCTTACAGAGTGCAATTTATAAAGATTAAAGATTAACATTTAGAGAAAAATGCCTTTCCCTAATACTGTAGAGATGCCATAAAAAGTAATACTTTTCATTATAATACCACTTTATGGTACATGAGAGCTTTAGTACCCCACAGGTCTTTTCCTTCTCAGTATCTAGAGGGGAAAGAATACAGATTGCAAGAAGTAGATGCTTCTTTCTTTCTTTTTCCAGCTCAGCAAATATATATCATTACTTCAGTCCCTTCAAGGTGAGCTTTGTTGTGAAGAGAGATAAGGCCCAAAGCAGAGGCAAGGTTTGAAGAAAATTAGTCATTGTATATGCATTTTTATCTGTTTTGACAATGTAGAATTTTAATGAAGGAATGCTACAAGGATTCTGCACCGAAACAAGCAGTTTAATTCTTTCTGTAATTCAGAAAGCAAGTTTAAGTAATGACTTTATAATTTTTAATTATCATGGAAGAATCCTTTTTTCTGTTTTTTCTTTACTGCTTCAAAAATTTAATTTTCATTTTCAACTCAGGCAATAATATTTTTCATCATTTTGCAAATAAAAAAACACATTACAATGAACAAATTAGAAATGGGCACATGCACAGAATGGTATCATCTAGAAAATACTTGTTTAAGATTTGCACTCAAGCAACTTTTAAAATCTTGCAATGCTTGTTACAAGTATCTCAGCCTTTATTCTCTTAACAGCTTTCCATCCAGTATCAGTGACCCTGGCAGATCAATCTCCATGCTCACTCTTTTTCATGCTGCATTACAAGGGATTCATGACCACTGTATCCACTCAGTGAAAACACAAAAAAACTGGGAATTCAGATGGATGACCAGGCACAGGTAAAGCATCAAATGAATCACTCAGTGAGTTTAGGGCAGAATTAGTGGGATAAATATTTACAAAAGCCTGTTCTCATTTGGGATATAACAGTTGTTTGGTGCCCAGTACAATCTACTCTGATGCTGAAGTCAGCTGGAGTAGTTTGGATTTACTTTCAGGCACTGGCTTCAAAATTCTGTTCTACATCTACACTCGTAATAAATCCTGTTAATTTTGGCAATTTGTTTGTACCCATTTGAGTGGATCTCCAAGAGAAAATTTGCAATATACATCTCTTCATCTCTGCCCATGAAGAAGTAAGAGTTTAGTACAAACATTCAAAAATCTCAGACCTAATTATCTGCAATATGTACCCTTATTTTTATGTAATTTTGGCAATTGCCATCAAAATGCCACAGCCATAAAAAATAGATTTGCCTCCTATATGTATGATCTATTACCACCACAGCTCATGTTATTTCCTCAGAAGAAAATGAAAAGCTCCATTTGAAACTCACTTAGCAGCTGGTTATTCTACATTTCATACAGAAATCAACTCCTGTAAAGGTGAAAATGAATAATGACACATTTGTGAAGAAGCCACAAAAATTCAAATGCAAGATTTATCCAGAGCTTTGATACTCCAATCCTCTTAGAGAGTTTATAAAATAATGCTCTGTGCATACTGGAAAAAAAAAAAAAAAACATTCCACCCACTACCCTGTACAAAACCAAAGGAAATTTGACTTATAAAAGAGAAATATATTAAACAGAAACTAGCAGGCCTAGCAGGCCTGTAATTCATTAGGAACAGCCCTTAGGTCCCTAAGGAACAGTCTTACAAACTATACAGAGCTATGAAATGTGTAGATAACTATGAAATGTGTACATAAAGGAAGCGGGGACTGGAACCGGCTGAAAATTTTCAAAACCAGACAAGGACTCCCTCCTCTCCCATTTCATTTTGGTGCTTTTTGGTGCTGTGTTTGGCTCCTTCCCAGAAGTTTGCTCTCTGCCCGTCTCCCTGTCAGGCCAAGCCCCAGCCCTGCAGTGCCATAAGGCCATGGCCTCCTCCTGCCCAGTGTGGCCCACATGCACCCAGCTCACCCCATGCTGCAGGGAGGGCTGCAGCTGCCCTTCCTGTCTCCATAACCCCTCTAACCCAGCACCCGAGCACCCTTGTAGAGGAAGGACGTGCTCCAGTGCTGCTGTGCTGGTGCCAATACCACAGACAGCCATGAGGAGCCCTGTCTGAGTTCACACCAGGGTGGAAAGCAGACACCAGCGGACTTGGCCTTTTCTTCTCTCAGTGGACTTTTGATTGTTTACTGAAGGATGACCAACATGGTCTTCACTGATTTAGCTCCCTGCTAAAATAACTAAGGCTGTCAGAAGTGAGACAAGACACCAAAGTAACAGTGAAAGTACAACAGCGCCAAAAACAAGAGCAAGCTGTTCTGTTTTCTAGAAAATTCTGTTCTTGATGAGTATTTTGCTCATCTCTGCTGTTTATAGAAAGGACTTCTTGCATTTGCTCCTTCAACAGAGCTCAACCACAGACTCAAGTGGCAACAAATATCCTCGTCCGGCAGAGAAACTGCTACGCACAAAGTTGTATTGAGACAAACCCCAGCAGGAAAAGAAGCTGTGTGTAACACAGCAGGCTCGGTCTGAAACATGGGTGATAAATATCTGAGCGGAATTTACAGTCCAACAGCAATACAAATGGTGCTGAACACCTCTCTGAAATGCACCCAGCTTGATACAGGCTCGTCAGGCTGCAAACTTGCATAAGGATTGGTGTGCAGCATCCAAGATTACCCACGAGATGAGAGGAGCGCTCAGCTGCTTGGGGTGGATTGCTAAAGCATTAAGGCAAAGTTTAACAGGCAGGAATGGGGATGCTTTTGCAGTCAGAGCACACAGCAAATCAGCTGCATGCGAAAGACAAAATCCCCTAGCAAAGGCTTATATTACTCCTTTATGTATATACAATATGGAAAATACTAGTTGCATTTTAAATTTTTAATGCATTCCATGTTTACAGAATATCTTATTTTTGCTAAAAGGGAGTTTCTATGCAGTGCTGCTGTCTGCACACCTTAAAACATACAATCTTTTTTTAACAACTGCAATGAATTGGATAATAGATGTGAACAAAGTCAGACTGTTTCTAGCTGCTGGGATAAAATAGGTCAGGAGAGCAGAGTACTAGGAGAATAACTCCCACTGATTGGTGTAATGACTAAAACCACTGTTTGCACTTCATATTTTTCAAGCTGTCCCTTCTATTATATCACACAGCCCAGACAAGAAGTACAGAACAGCGTGCAATACAGCCACAAAGGTGTTCTAGCATCTGAAATAGGTGATAAAAGGATAGGGAAAAAGCAAAACTTTCATGCATCTCATTCTCAGCCAAAAAAAAAAAAAAAGGAATCACCTTCTAAAATGAAATGAATCGATGGGGACAAAGATGTGGTTGAGGTCAAGAGGAATGATCCATATTAACTGCTCCCCATGTCTGAAAGGCTGTGGAGCACAATTCAAATAATGAGGACATATAGAGATGTATGGATTATATTGAAAAATATGATCCTGCCAGGAAACAAAGTACAAACTAACCCATTCTGTGAAGCTGCAGTGACAAAGGGAAGACATCTTAAACCAGTTTTGTTCTAACTCCCTAAATTAATGTTTTGTCATTGTAAAGACTTAACAACCATCAAGAAATGAGTACTTGGGATTTGTGTGTGTCCTGGAAGATCTTCACTCCCCAAAGGACAGCTGTTTGCATGTACCAAGGCAGGACAAAATCTAAAACAGGGGCCCCTTTCATCTCCTGAGGTAGATAACAAATGAGCTCAGCTGCATTTCACTACTTCATGGAAATGGGTATTTTACACGCAATGCCTGCTTAATCTATCCCTGCATCAGCTAAAGACTTCTGGTCAGAAATGGGTCACACTGACTACAATTAGCAAGTAGGAAAATAAACGGGGGTAGGAGTGAAAAGCTGCAGTACCACTGGGTTACCAGTGCCATGCACCGTGCAACTATTTGACCTGTACAAGACCACGATTTGCTAGCTCAACTACACAAAATATTTCTTTTTTGCCTAAAGAAATATTAATTTTCAATGTCCCATTTAAAAAGAAAGCAACAAGGGGGCAAAAATCCATCTGTCATTCACAAAAAACACAGCAGATTTTAGCACTATGCTTTGGAAGACATCCTTGTGACAAACTCGCACACAGAGCAGATCCCTGTCTAATAGCAATAGTGGCTCCAATAGATACCCAAGAGATAAATGCTACAAAACTGAGCCAAATTATAATAGGACTTTGTATAACAGGGAAAAATAACAAACCATTGCTGTAACCTTGCCCTGAGGCATTTCACAGGGAGATGGAAAAAAAGTCTGGATTCAGGCATTTCAGTTTTTCCTTAAGAGAAAAGAGAAGCAGCTCATTTCCTTGGTCCTTCCAAAACCAGCAGCATCAGGCAGCATTAATCAGACTGCGGCAAACTAAATGACAAATCTCCTTCATGAAGGACAGGCTCATTGGGCAGCCTTCAGCCTCCATGCAGGACACCCCGCGCTTATGACAGGGACCATTCACTTTGCACAGAAAGTGCGAGCGGCATGTTGGCAACTCACAGTGAGGGGCAGGTGAAGACGAACCGAGCCATTCATTAGTTCGTTCACCACACATCGGCTTCTTGCTCGTGCTAGCTGAAAGAAGTAGTGTGCAGTATTGCAGGAGCCTCATTAGTAAATGAGAGAGGCAGATAAAGAGTGGAGAGAAAGCAGTCTCTCCCTTAGGCCAGCCAGTGACCAACACTTGGTTTTGGAGTAACTTAGAGCGGTCTGGCAGCTGCAGAAATTGGTTCCCTAAAGACCGTTGTGAGGACTTCGAATTATCCTTGACACCATCCCTGTGGTGTCTTGCCCTTAAATCACAGCCATACTTTGCAACGCATCCAGGAATGCCCTGTGCCTGAGGCATGACAAAATGGATGGCACTCAGCTATTTGTGTCAGCTTGCAGAGGCTATATAGCCAATTTCCTAATGTGAAAGGAAACTGTAGCCACCCAGGTGGCTGAAGAGACCAGGCAGAGTTTCCAGCACTGGGTCTGGAAAGAATTAGCTGCTGTTATGATAGAAAACCTTGTAGGACATAAACAATAACGCAGATGAATTTCTTAATAAAAAAGTAAAGTAGTTGTTTCTCCTAAAAGAAGAGTGAAAACCTGTTCCTACCCAAGTATGAAACACTCTGTTACTAAGCTCGGCTGGCTAATTCCCAGTTGGTATTTGGGCTTTGTTCAATATTACTCCCCAAATCACCTTGACAGTTGAGTAATCAACCATGAGAATAGTTTTACTCTTTGTGCTGCTTAAGCAAAGCACAGTGTTTATCTTTCTTTATTTTAATTGATAGAAGGGAACTTATCTCTATGGATAAAGATCATCCTGTCTAGACAACCATCATAAAGTCTCTGCTATACACCACTTTATTACATGCACAGATGCATAAAAGCCTGCGAGAATATTACACAGGTACAACACTACAATACTTGGTTCACATCTATCAGAGATTAATGCCAAGCAAGGTTCCACAGCACATGGACAAAAACATGCAGCTTTGTGCTCAAAGCAATAAATGTCTGTGTTGTCTGGGATTACAGCAACCTCATCTAGTTTTACAAGCACCCACTGGGACCTTTTGAACCTTGAGTCCTAGAGCACAAATACTTTTAATACGAGGCGTATACACAGTGATGTGATCAGGGTTCCTCTTGATCAAATGGGAATCAAATAGAAGCATGGCATCCAAGAACCAAGTTGAGCAATTAAATGTTTGCATTAACAATCAAGCCACAGGGCATACAACAGTGCTGGGAGTAGGCAGGACACTGGCTTTTGTCTCATTTGCCAAGACTTAAAAATGCAGATCAGATTGTGCATCCAAAACTTCAAGCCATTAACAGCTGTCAAGTAAAAAGGCTTGGAAAGGATATGCCAAACTCATTTTGAAAGTGTATCAGTATTCAGAGAAGTCGGAATTGTATTTGGTGACCACTGCATATAAATTCACCTGCAGGCATTTGTGATCATTATCAACACTACAATTCAAAAGTGTGCCCAAATGGACCCAAGTGCACACCAGTTAAACCAACAGCAAGAAAGAAAAGAGAAAATGGAAAGTGTGGAAGTTATTTGTCATGAAATTCCCCTCCTCAAAATATCCTTAGAATTAAACCAACCCATCCTATCCTGTTTTTTGGTGTGGAGGGGAAGGATAGAATTTTAAACTGTATTGCTGAGATCTGCATCCCCCTGAGTCCACAGGTGCTCACTTCACTGCTGAAGAATAAAACTCTCGCCAAAAGTTATCACATTAAAAATGAAGCATGCCAGTTTATCCTCTGTAGTTGAACTGCTCTTTGGAAGACAGCTATAACGGCAAAGAGCTAATCTGTGAAAAAACATTTGCAAACACAACAGTATTAGCATTGATATCTGCTATTATTTCTTAAAAATAGGGCTTCCTACTGCAGAGATTGCCCCAACAGAAGCTCAAAAAAACCTTCCTGTTTTGAAGATGAAGAACCCAAAATGCTGTAATACCTCATAATGCAGCACGATTCTCCTCAAGAGTTATTTTATGTATAAACAGGCTATGATGCAACAGGCATAAAAAAGGACAATATAAACCAGAAATATTATATACTAATCTATCTCATTGTCTCAAATAGCGCTGTTAGGGGCACTTAACACAATATCATAATTCAAGATTATTTTAATTGTGTTTCATGCTATTTCAGGGCACACTAATTAAGGAAAGGGATAAAGAAGAAGGTCAGTACTGCCCTACATCCCACAGCTGAGATGCAGACCCAAACTCGTCACTCTCTGTTTTAAATCTCCTGTGACACCTCTAACTCAAGGGCCGTCAACTCCCAGTATCTTGGCCAAATCCCAACTGGATAATTAGATTGTGCCTAAAGTGCTTATTTATTTCTGGAGCTTTAATTGGATAAACATATACGTTTTCTTTTCTGGGTAATCATGAATATTGCTGAGCACTTGTCAGTAACTTCAGCCAGTTTACTCCGCAGTTGACTCATGCTGCTCTGGGTCAAACCAATTCCATTATGTCGTAGCTCTACAATGGCTAACTGTAGACCGATTTCTATCAGCAGCAACAGCACAACTCAAAAGAATAAAGGATTCCATCCTACTTCAAAATGAGATCATAAAGCACTTACAAATCAAATTTTCTCCCTCAATGCTTATTAATGATTTTGAAACTGCTCTATCCTCGAGCCTAGAAGCAAATTAATTCGTAGTGTACCACTTGCAAATTTCCTGCAAAATCCCATTATAACATAGCCTTCAGTTTTACAAAAGAGAATGTAAATTATCAAATCTTTTTTTTCCCCAGATATAACTATCATACTCAAGAACAATGTTTATTTCATCTCCAACAATCAGCTAAAAGACTATTAATAACCATTCATATTTTCATATGGACAAAAAGTCAACTTACATAGGCAGAAGTGTATTCACACCATTTCACTGGGTGTGAAGTTTAGAGGCAGAGACACGAATCCAAGCTTCCACTCAGCTGATGCAGCCTCCAAAAGATGAGTCAGTTCTCTGGAAACTTTGTAGACTATCTAAAGAACTTAGGTTCCCAACAGACACCAAAATTAGATGCCTGTTTTGAGACAGTGTCAGTATTTCATGTTTTCTACTGGATTAATTGTAAAATGTGTCTAAAGCTACTAGATACTGTAGAAAAAAAAAATCATTCTCTACTGCTAAATTCTACAGGTTCAGATTTTTTAATATAATCAGACAACTAAAACACTAGTTTCTGCATAAATATTTTCATAACTTTGACAATTACTTGAAAGTAGGAAATAAAACGCTCATCTTGACTGTAGACTTATTTTCTTATTCATAACCCATTCTTTTATTAAATATCTTAGGAAATCAAAAATTGATCCTTTGTGCAGCCACAGTTTCATACTCACAATTAAACAGCAGATTCTGATGTACAGTAAGCACATCAGGCAGGCAATTAATTGCCTTTATAGCATAGAGTACTCAGTTATAAATGTCTGTACCAAGAAAACTGAAGATACCATTTCTACTGAGCATTACTAAACCTATTAGAAATACAACAGAGCAGAGCATTTTCACTGTCCCTCCTTACCCCCAAATATCCTGCTGAGAATATATTTAGCCTGCAGTGGATAAAAAACATAAATGTTGAATCATCATCACATTCTGGATGATCTTCTTTTAACCTAATCAGCCTAAACTGGGAAGAATGCTGCTGAGAAGTGTGTATTAATGTAGCAGAGGCATCATCATGCGTATCAGGTCCAGCAGATAAAAGGGCTCCAAGGCACATCATTCTACAGGAAATGAAGCATCAGTGATGAACATCGGTTTCTCATTTTAAATATTAAAACAGGCCATGGGACTTTGCCCTTTCAAACTGGTACTGAAGAGACAATTTGAAAGGTTAATTAAATGACTGACATGTAAGGGGGACGTTGCACCGTATCTGTAGAATGAGGTCTGCCTGCAGAAAGACTGTGCTTTAAGTTTGAAAGCAGTGTAGAGGGCAGGACCAAAGGCCACATCAACTTAAAGACATTCAGAAAAGTTGAGGCAAATCAACTAATAGCGTGAAGTCAAGGCACAGAAGTTGCAGTACATTAAACCCCAGTGTGAATGCTCCCACTCGAGAGCACAGCCTCCTGGGTTTTAGCTTTAAGGCTGCTTTTCTCCTGAGTGTCAATATCCACACGCTATTTTAGAGTTTATATTTTAACTTATGCTTCATACTCACCACAGAAATGCTTCAACTTTCTGGAACTTCCTAAAGCAAACAAGGCTAGTGGATTAACAGCAATGCATCTCACAACTGTTGCTTTTGTTTACTACAGATCTGATCTCCACATGTAAGAATATTTGGCTGCAAAGCTACTGCTTCATGTGTAGCTCTCAGCTGCTCACAGTCTTCAAAAGCACTAGTTTAAGAAATTAAATAAAAAATAGCAGGACTCATGTTTTACCTGCTTTGGATACAAGAGTGGTGGACAGCAGGATATTTGGAGTCATGAACTCTGAATGGCTTCCTTTGTATTTGCACCTTTGTCTCCATAAAATTCAAAAGTAGCCATGCCAGTGACTTAAAAGGTACCAGCATGTTACCCTTGTGGCACTTGACTTTAAACATTTCCCTCCAGCAGTATGAGAAAAAGCACATGCAGTGCAGATTTCCTGCTTCCGTGACAATTTGTAGAACTGTAGATTAATATAACAACAACAAATACAAATAACCAAACAAAAAAAATGCTCTTGATATTTAGAAATTAAATTTTGCACAGAATGTGAGTGCATGCGTATACAAAGCTTTTCTTAACCTCAATATATATATATATATATATATATATATATATATATATATATTATTGACTGAAATTTAAAAACCCAGATGAACTTTTCTTGGATTTCTGGCTCATGCTTTTATATCTCTTCTCAACAAAACTATCCAATTGTGTACGAGTCATTCTAGCATCTCTCAGAAGCTAATTTATCCCCCCCCTTCCTTTTTTTTTTTTTTTTTTTTTTTTTTTTTTCTTCTCTCTAATTCTACACCCTTCTTTTTAAAACAAACTGGTCAAGAAACTGAAATCCACAAGGAAAAGACTTGGCTTTATCTTACTCATTCAGGAGGGAGAAAGAAATCAAAGAAATCCACACATTTATTACAAGCTTGGGTTCCTACCACGACATCTCGAAGCGCTCAATAATTCCTCAAAAGCTTTATAGGTAAGATATATAATCTGCTGCAGAGTCACGAAGACTTTTCTCTATTGTAACACAGGCTGCAGGAGAAGTTCTTTGGAAGCAGTAAACAAAAAATGCTCAAGGCATTAAAAAATAATATTTTGGAAAAGAAAACTAAAAGAATTAAATGTTGGAAACAATCATAATTATGTTTTAAAGAGAGGTTTTGATTGCTTAACCTAAGTCACCTAGGGCATAATGATTACTAAATTCATAACTCTTCCATCAGAGGATAAATGGGAAAGTCTTAATAATCTAAAAAAGATTGCAGAATCTTTCTCTGTTAGGAGTGAATCAATGATATTTATAGCCCCGGAGGTATTGAATTTCTTTTGTATCAAAGAACACCAATAATAATGTACAATTCCATTATGGAAGTGCATCTCAAGAAAGTGAGCACTGTCTAAGATTACGAAAAAGGAGAAAAGTTAAAACTCAGTATCTGCGATCCCAAGAAAACATGCCAATCTTCTCCCACCAGATGGAATGATCTAATCATCTCAGGTGTTTGTAGGTCACCACACAAAAATGGGATGAAAAATGGGGACTACTAACTATTAAGACGTTTTATGTAGTTTGACAGGAAAACTTTACAGCCTAACTCCATCAAAAAAAGTATCCTGATCAAATTAAGCTTACCTAAAAAAGGAATAATAAAAGAAATGAACAGAAAACAGCAGAGAGTTTGCACTGATTCTGAAACCCAAAGTAATTCAGAGATACAAGCATTCCCTTGAAGCAGAACAAGAAGGCGTGATCGTCCAAAGAGAAAAAAGTATCTGGCCTTTCGGTAAAACTTTTTTTTTTTTTTTTTTTTTTTGGCCTGCAAGACAGTATTTCTTTCTCTGGTTGCTCCCTGGCTTTTTTCTCTTGCCTATGAAGAGTCTCCTCAGGCATCATCCAGCAGTTACAGAGGGGACCTATGGGAGGCATTAAAGTAATTAGAACTGCTTGAATGTCAGAAGCAGATGATGCCATAGAGGACAACACATCCCTACCCTTGTGTTAATATGAGATGTTAATTTTGTGAAACCTTTTCTTTTGTGTTCTGCTTTGTACATTAACTATATAAAGCTGAGCCCAAGAGAAAAGATCTACAAAGATCTCTTCTGCAAGCAGGGTATCACAACGGGCTTGGTTACCATGACATTGTCATCCGAGCATTTGTAACTTTAAACTACTGAGCACCTTATTTTGAGAGACTTCTAAATATTATTTGTAAGGCAGTCCACACCACCTACTCAAATAATGTTTTTTTTTTGTTTGTTTGTTTGTTTGTTTTTTTTTTCTTTCCTGCTCAGTTTCAACAAGTGAAGAGTTAGGCCAAAATTGCTCCTTTTGAAAAATCATCACTGTACTTGATTCCTATTCTTAAGGATGGAAATATTGCATCACCTGTAGACTACCACTGGTACAAATGCCAATTTCTGACATTCTGGAAATCAAGTTCAGTGCCTGAGCCTGAGAGCATCCCAGGACCAGGAGCTCCCCTCCCTGCAAGAGCAGCACATGCTGCCGAGACCACCAGGGCTGCTAGCAAGCTTGGAGATGACCAGGACAAGAATTCTCAAGAGCTTTAATATAAAAGAGGAAATTTCGTATATAGATGAACAATAGGTATTTTAGCACAGTTAAGCAAAAAGTGCTGCTTATAGTAGAAATAATTAAAAAAAAAACTGCAATCCAGATACAGACTGTGCTCTTGGCCCGGATTTTCTGGGTCAAAGGCTGAAGTGGGCATATGAATGGGAAAAACAGAACAGCTCAGTGCTTCATGAGTTATAAGGAATATTACTGGCCTTCTAGAATAATAACTCATTATTATGAAATTGTGAAAAGTCATTATATTCTAAAGGAAAAAAATCCTGGATATCAGAAAGAACTAACACTTAAAACCGTATGCAGTATGAATTCATTTTGTTTCTCTCTATTCTTAGACAAATAGCAGCTTCATGAGACCCGATTTATTGTCCATATGTATCAAAATAGGAATGTGCTCTTACGTTTCAAAGCATTAAATAAGATTTACTCCACAGTAACTTCATTCCGACTTACCGAAGCAGGATTTTCCATGCCCAGTACTTCTTTCACAATAGAAAATCTTTTCCAAGAAATGCAGAGTTTAGTGAAAAAGTTACTATTACTAGCATCTTCATACTTAATATTGACAGCATGGGCCATCAAGTGTAACTAGTCTGACTAGAACTGTCTGGAGAAAACAATGGATTACGTAAGTGGAATGAGTAAAATACAGCAGAAAAGATGCAAGTGCCATCCTCAGTAATCTTGAGGACTTTCAGGGTCCTGAGCTGTGCCACCATGGTCTCTGTGGCCATGGCTGCTCCCTGCCAGTGATGGGATGGAAGTCAATGGACATGAACTTAAATACATTAACGTAAGAATATCCCCCCCACCCCGGTGAGGGCAGCCAAACTTTGGAATGTGGAACCTCTCTCACCCAGAGAGGTTGTGGAGCCTTCATCCTCACATATATTCAAAACCCAGTTGGACACAGCCCTGAGCAACCTGCACCCAGTGACCATCTTCAAGTACAGGTGTTGGACTCATCACCTCCATGAGTTCCAGCCTCGACTGCTCCATGGTTCTGTGACCTTGGGCACGTGTCCTCTTCAGCTCTATGAGTATTATTAGCACAACATTTAATAACTATATCCTTAGCTATGTATAGATTTTGATTTCAGTTTAATAGAATGATAAAACATCCTAGATTTTAATAGATCATCACAGTGACAGTGTGATCAATACAATCTCTGATTCATTACTTCTATCACTTTCTTCTGTTCTCACAAAATAAATTACGTCAGGATAAGATGGAAGCATTTATTTTTTATAATCTTTTTAACTACTGTATTCAAAAAGTTATTTCACAACATCTATGTGAAAGAAAATGTATCTCATGTCACAAACAATATAGGGAAAACTCAAAAATAGCTTATAGAGTAATTTTCCTAAGGCTATATAAAGCTAGGATTAACTGACATCACATTCGTGAAAAAAACTAAAATAGTAACAATAGGAACCCAGGACACATTTCATGAAGAACTTCACTAGCTTTGGCCACTCCATTCAGCTGTCAGCAGGTTGTTCAAGAAAATTCAGGTCCTTACTTTTGAATGTATGTAGGTATTTTGTGTTCGCGCTGCATGTCAGGTGCTGCTCAGTACCTATTCACTACTTGTTTCACAGCTCCATAAAGTTCTACAAGATTAAATTCTACGCAAATGGCTGTAAAATTATGCAGCTGGAAGTAGAAACAAGCTGTGTCCATCACTTAAATATGTGCAGTCATAGAGCACTCTGTGCAAACAGCATTTGGAGTAAAAGCATGATACTGCCAATGACATCCAAACACCTTGATCTTGTACCAGTTCCATTCAAAGCTGCACCTCCTCCAAATCCCAGTTCTGATAGCTGCACGTTTTACCTATTACAGCAGGCTCCAAACAAGTTTGACTGCATCCAACTATTTTCTTACTAGCATTATTTTAAAGAGCTTATACAGTAATAAATGGACTACCCAATATGTGGTCGATCATGGCTCACATAGCCTCTGACAGTGGGGTTATCACATGCATTTGATAAGTTTTGCAGAAATATATAACTTCCACCTGAACTGTCACCAAAGAACAGCTTACAAGGGAATGAGGTCTTCCTGAGAAGCATATTATGAAGGCAGCCTTTATGATATACATTAATGGAGGTCAGAGGCAAGGCTAGTGTTCTCATTTATGAACGGAAAGCACTAGATCATTATGATGGCATGTGAATAGTGAAAATAAAGTCATTCCCCCTGGTTCAAAGAAGATTAGCACGTTTTGTCCTGCTAAGTTAAGTCCTCTTCACCATAAAATTACTGCCGAAGGGGGCAGTGAAGCAAAGGTCTGCAGGCAGTGTAGAACTAGATGCAGGTATCGCATCAGTTGCGGCAGGTGACTTTTTACCTAGGAGTCACTGGGAACAGATACCCCACTCAGAGCAGAAAATTGATTTAATGCGCATGGCCCTTCCTGATTGAGAAGACATGGTTCTTCAGATCAGAGAAAACAAACAACTCCAAAAGTAAACCAAAGCCTAAGTAACATGAAGCTTTACTTCCTGGCTTATATTTTATATGTCATTCACACATGCAGGGACTGCTCAAACTTCCTTTTGAACTTGTAGATACAAGCACTGACACCTGCCTTTGAGGTGGTGTTAACCACTGTTAAATGCATACTTGTTACTCAAATAATTCTTTTCTAAATTACTTTTATCTTAAAGTAGCAAGGAAATAGCCACACAGAATCAAACATGATTGCTTTCTATTGAGTGGCTGTCAGTTCCACCAGATCAGCACCAACCTTGGATCAAAGGCAGTCACACTTGGACACTTTTCCTTTAATAGCGGCATTCATGCCTGGGCAGAGCTGGAAATCTTTATCTTTGTTCTGATGCTATCTCAGTACTTGAATGAGTACTGCGTGTTGTACTTAATGTCTCTGGATTCCTACCTTCATTCATTTTTGAAAGAATAAGTTCACTGGCAGAAAAGTGCAAGCATCTCTGCAAGGAACAGCTACTCCCTTGCAATACAAGGCAAGTGCAATCTTGTTAGCATTAACGTTTGGGATGAAAAAACCCAAAGGTACACAACATTTACAAAGCATCTAGTAAAGTCACCACTCTCAATGAACTGACCACAGTGCTATTTCCAATCTCACCCTTGCTCAGAGATCAAATTTGAAATTGCTCAGCCATTAGAAGAATTGGGTTTTAAATTCCAAGCGAGTCTACCACCTACTGCAGTAGCTTAAAGTTGCATTATAGTGTGAGATTTAAGCATTATGGTGAAAGTAAACAGGTCAAAACCACTGCCTTAAGCTAAAGCAGTGCAGATAGCAGTGAGCAGCTGAGGGCTCATGCAGAAAAAGAAGAGAATTATTGCCTTAATTTAGAAGGGTCCCAAAACCAACAGAAGCACCTGCCAGTTCTCTGATCTCAGGCGTATCGGATGAGTGAATAGGAGAGTGTGCCAGTGTATTCCCTACAAACACATTATTAAATTTTATCTGCAGGTTTTAAAATTCAGAGGCTAGTAAGCTGGGTTTTCCTGGAAAAGAAAAACAAGAAAGGGAGGGAAAAAAAAGCCTGTCCCCTAGATGTTCT
Organism: Netta rufina; assembly: GCF_964035555.1. Taxonomy (NCBI): domain Eukaryota; kingdom Metazoa; phylum Chordata; class Aves; order Anseriformes; family Anatidae; genus Netta; species Netta rufina. Next base: position 12,695,721 of record NC_140140.1, on the reverse strand, counting down.
CCCTGGGCATTCAGTTTTGTGCTCCACGAGAGAACGCCCACTATTCTCCCTCAGCAACCATTCATGCCAACATTTAAGTGTCTATGATCAAAGTTTCTCTTGGCTTTCAGTGGGGATTTGGAAGCGCAACCTTTAAATCTAAAACTGTGTTAAAGAAAAAAAAAAAAAAAAAAAATCCCAAACTGTCGTATTTTTAAGACCTGCAGCAACTCCAAAGACTTGCCTAAAACGAACACCAAATTCTACATCTTCAGGCTTTAGCTTATTAAATAGGGAAAATGTAAAATGCATGACCTGGATGAAAGAATCATTCTTTTCTGCTGTGTTTCCAAGTTTTTGAAGTTGGGGACTTTGTTCTTAGCAGAACTACTTTGGTAACAACTCTGTCCCCAGTGGATGAAAAGCTGCGTAATGAAACTATCCGACCTAGTTTGGTTCCACCGTCCAGCTCTGTTCTAGATAGATTCCTGATTAAACTCACAGTTATTCCTTACTTCTTTTGATGGTTGAGACAGTCAAGTTAGCCATTAGATACTTAGCAAAATTGGTAGGAATATCTTTCAACTCTTGTGCTAACTCAGACTAGTAGATGTATCAAGGACTGTAGTTTCTAGCATTACCCAAACCAATTAACCTTTGACAGAATTATGCACTACAGAGAACCAAATATAATAAAACATTTTAAAAGTATTGTTTAATTCATACTAAGAGCCATTTCTCAGAGGTAATTATGAACTGATAGGCACTGAGTCACAGCACGTTACTGTGTTGTTCTGTGCTGCCTTCTATGCTTCACATTTGACTCCCCCAGCTACAAAAAGCTCTACTCATACCCTGGCACTTGTTTCTCCTAGGTTAGCTAATTCTTCTGCAGATAAAAAGCTGGGAAAGAAGCACACAGGCCATATAGAGATTCAACAACAAAAAGAAAACACCAAACTACTCTGTCTCTTATAGAATTGTTCATTTCTACACCAGATACGTACATGTTTTTATATGTATTTAAAACACTATGCATTTCTGAGTTAACAAAATATATGTATCTTTGCCCTTTCAGAAACTGGAAAAAAAGGAAGGAAGGTAGGTGGATAGGGAGGACACATTTAACACATACCATCCTCATTTTCTTAGTTTGGATATAAAGCCAAAGATAGCTAGACAACACAGCATTCACAGGATTTCTTACATAAGAAAGATACGTGTGGCAATGCCAGATAAAATGTCTTATATTAGCACTGGCATGACAATACTGCATTAATAAAAAGTGCATAACCTACTTAATAGTCAACTATTTAATAGTCAAAGGATGAAAAATATCACCCTTTAAAGTTTTCTCTTCCTAAAAACCTGAAGGCACATCCTTAGGAAATACCAAAATATATTAAGGCTGCTCAAGCAGGTTCAATAACTAGGTTAACAATTTACACATATCAGAAGGTACACATTTGGTATAGCTGATCACACACATCCTATAAAAGTTCATATACATGCAGAAGGCTCACTGGAGCCTGGTGAACAAAGTGAGTATTTGAGCCAAGATTTCATTAAACAATCTACAGCTTATATGCTCTCAAATATCACCAGTAATGTCTGCACACAGTCTAAAACAGATTTGCCAAAAACATTACCTGATTTCCTCCCGTTAGGAGGTATATTGACTAGATCGTGGTGATATTTTAGTGTCTTATTCAAGCTCTATTAACTATGCCATTATTCTTTAACAAAGAAGGTTTCTGTCATGCTACAGCTCTGAGTGAAAATCAAAAGCACTGTCCGTATGTGTGAATTCACTATTGAATTGCAGAAAGTTGATTTAAATTTTAAGATTTGTCTCAAAATATCTCTTACGTGCACACAGCTACACACGGCACTAACTGAATCAGATGGACACAATGTCACCTGACTACCCAGCAAATAGACAGCAGTTTAAGGTGTGTATTTTCTTTCCAAATCTTATCACCAACAGATTATCTAGTTATAACTGTGCTCTGTTTGTTTCCTTGATGAGTATGAGCTATGAACTCAAAACTTCATTAAGCAATAGTCTATTTACCCTCCTATTCCCACCCCCCACAAAAAAAAAAAAAAAAAAAAAAAAAAAGAAAAAAGGCTTCCAGCTGACCACCCAGCAGTATCTAATCTAATGGGAAAAGGTGAATCCTATATGACATGCATTTTTTGTTTGGGTAGATAGGAAGCCTGAGGGTGCCAGAAAGGCAGAACAAAATCCTTAACAAACCTATAAACTGAAAAAGCAACATCTGCCCATGGAAAGATAGGAAAAGCAGGGTCTAATACAGACTGACACATCATAACAAGTGTTTATGTATATTGCCAAAACCATTGCCCTCTGAAACTTCTAAGTAAATTTCAGATTTCTTCTCTTAATCACTTCAGCATTCTGTTCTTGTTGAAACGTCTTGTCAAACAGCATTACAGTGACTTAAAAACTTTAAGTTCAGAGGAATGGTAGAGAAACTTAAACAACATCTATGAAACATGGCATTTCTCATCTTAATTTTAAAATAGATTCCACTTTCATGATTTGAGGCACCATGTTCTGTGCCCTCAGAATTTACACCACCTCCCAGGGCCAGAATAAGAAAGCATGTTGAATAATTCCTCTTATCACTTACTGCTGAAGTGTAAAGTAAATCTGCTGCTGTTCAATAAAATTCTTCCTTGAAATCACAAGTCTCTCAGTTACTCTTTCTGTCTCAGTGGCATTGAGTATTCCAGGTCATTGCACAGGTTAAGTGAACAACCTCACAAATGCAGAAATAACACAAACTGAGATTGTTCCAATTTCCCCACAGTAGCACTTTAAAAAAGAAAATAATCAGATCTACCATCTTCTCCCAGATCCTCACCCCCTTCCTTTTATTTATTTAAGGTTTTGGTACTTATGGACTCCTTAATATTATTGGCTCTCCCTGAAGCGTTCATTTTATAGTCGACTTTTCATACTGAGCATCCCTACTCTTTGCTTTCATTCCTTTTGCAAAATGCCTTCTCTCAGAGCTAGTCTGATGTAACCAGTTTTTGGTTACAACACCTCTCTCTGATAATGGATTTGCTGAGTTCTGGCACTCAATATGAATTTGGGTTCGGTATCCTCAGTTTTTTTTTTTTTTTTTGAAATTTTTTTGGTTGTTATTTTCTTTTTGTAGTTCATTAACCCTGCATAACTGCCAATTAAGAGATTTTCTCCTCAAGAAGGAACATTCCCTCTATGAAACCCATTTAATTACAGAAAAATGCATAGCTTAAATATAACAGCCTCTTCTCCTGGTAATTCAGCTGTGGTGAATTTTGCATGCTGTATTTTAGACCCTAATTATGGCAAAGGAAGGCTGGAAAATACATTTTTCCTTTTTTTTTTTTTTTTTTTTTTTTTTTCCTATTATTTAGAAGTACCTGCAATTTGGCTGCATCCTGAAGGTTTCACTCATTTGGGGATTGTGCCTACATGGATCAGAAAATACAATTTTGGGAACCAACAATTTATTCTGAGAGCATCTGTGGGTCCTGTGACTGTACTAGCTGAATCCTTACAAACACGTCACATTTTTATCCTATAAACATTCATGTAGAAGGGAAGTTATCTTCCATTTACAGGAAGATCAGACTAGGCTAATTGTCCAGGATGACATGGGATGTATGTGAAGAGGTGCAGGACCTAAACTTAGCTCATCTGGTGGGAGGCAAACGCTGGTACCCTGTCTCCATACCCCCAAAGGGACACGATCCCATAGCGACTTTCCTTATTGACCTATTTCCCTTCCTTTTCCTTGAAGAAAATAAGCTGGAAAGAGGCAGGAAAAAAAAAAAAAAAGAATATTCAGTCTTAAAAAGGATGAAAAAATATTACTATGCTCTGGACAACTTTGCACCTTTGGCATAATTTGACCATATCTAAAGGCAGGAAGGTAGTTTTCTTAAAGCAGCTAGCTTGGCTCTACGAGAAGCTTAACAATACTAAAACCAAGCCACTGACTGTTCAGTTCCATTTTCTGAGTCTGATTCTGTGCTGATATAAATTGATAATGTTGCTCTGATGTAGTTCTTTCTACGTTTGCGTCTCTCTGTAGAGTGTTCTCAACAAAAGGCATGGCATTCATGATTTTCCCTACATGAAGAGTGAACATATAATTGATAACAGAAGATAAGCAGAGTAATTAAAACTCATATTTAGAGCTATGAACTCTGAAAAGAAATGTATGCACACCAGGAGTTATCAAAACACAACCTCTAATGAAAAAAAGATACAATTTGAATGGATTTATTCTTAGGCAGCAGTGTTCATTACTGTACCCTTTCACTATATGAAGAAATACAAGGGATAGAAAACAAACCATACAGTAGTTTAATAAAACAATATCAGATGTGATAACCTTCCTGCTAGGTAATACATAGAAAAATATACATCCCAGTATTGCAGTGGCTGTTCATTTCCATGATTTTCCAACTTCCAGGTACTCTGAGCTGTTTCTTGTGTCATCCTCACTGTTGTTACATCTGCCAGCAGGTAAGGAAAATTCAAAGTGCTGCTTGGTCAGCATGACCTCACTTGGAGATGAAGCAAATGAGCTGAACATACATGCCCTGTGTGTTCCGTGTCAGCCAGAGCCCTAAAGTAGTTCCTGAACTCAAGTTTCCTACAGAGTAATGCAACACACAAATCACCAGGTGGCCCTATTATGTAGCAGTCATTACTAAAGAAATCCCAGCCTTACATAAGCCCCGGCTTTCATGTAGTGTAACACTGCGTGATTATTTGAATAAAAATGCCCCGTTTCCCATGGAGACAGCTCCCTGTGGCTTACACCTTGTTGGGGACAAAAGATGCTGTTAACCTCTGGAAAGATGTGAGAAAGGCTCAGCTGAAGACAGAAAAGTGAGTGGTGGTGAAGGCTAATTGTTTAGTGCAGAATTCATTGTGGTTACCAGCACACAAATTCTGACTTTGGGAAAATCATCTAGGGCAGTTTCCTTAAGGAACATAGGAAACTGAGGTTCAGGGTAGGCTTCAGAGTTTGCAGTGGGATAACAGGGATTACAATTAATCCTTTATACAATTTGAAGAAGGGCATGCTGCATTAAGATAAAACAAAATACCCTTCATGGAATATCTTCCCAGTCATTTCATTGACCGTTGAAGCAATTTGTTTCAGATTTTGGGAATCAAATTTTGGCTCAATACAAGACAATTTTCACCGTACATACAACAATCCTGTGCTTGAAGCACAACTTCTACAAAATTTTAGATGCCTATGAAAAAAGTTCCTATTCTTATATCCCAATTAAGAAGGAACATATTTTTCAAGTACATTATCTCTCTCCTGTGGACACTAAAATTTACAGCAAAAGCAATTGGATTTACAGCCACAGACTTTTTCAGGAGGAATAGGGAAGTACAAATAAACGTAAGCACCAAATGACTTCAAAACTGGCACCAGCTCATAGCAGTTACACATCTTAGCTTTTTATTCTATTATTTTACCCATTGAAGTTAATATGATCACCGTCAGCGCATACTGCTAAACATCTGCATAAGTCCTCACTTGGTCAGGACTTAGTCTACGTCTGCAAGAGTAAGTGCCATAATTAATGTCAAGAAATTTTGAAAGGACAAGATTATGCATAGCTAAGTACTTTTTTCAAGCTGAAAAAGACCAACTTTGCTCATAAGAAAAAACACCCCTGGGTATTTTCAGATGTACTACATCCAAGTCACTTGGCACATGTTAATAAGGTAAGCCAATTTTCCAACAATCAGTAGGCACACTGATGTAACGCAAAAGCCACTCTACCTATGAAGGAAACCTCCAAGGGCCAGAGATTAAATTCTATTTGCTTTAGGTCAAAAGACCTACCTTAGTCCCTAGTGAGCGCTTGTGTACATCACAAAGCCATTGCACACTTCAGCAAAATTGGCAGTCAGAGGAGAAGTTGCGAACACTAGAACACCAGAGGGATTATAATTCAGAAGTGAGATGCTTTAGCTCAGCCACATCAAGGCAACTTCTTCCTCATTTGCATCTGCCTGTATCCAGATTGCGCAAACCTGACACATTTTCAGGTACCTAGCAATGACACCAATAGTTAACAAGAAAACACCAAAACAGGAGCTTGCCATTTCATCCTCTTTTATGTCAAAGTGTCCTTATCTGAAGGAAACACGAGATGTATTCTCCTAGAAGGCTAGGTACCCAAGTGAGCTCCTCAGATCACCACCCACTTCAAAATCCTGCACATCCTGCAGACCTCTAACAACACAGTCTTGCCCATGAGAGCAGGCTGGTATGCGTTGGCAAAGTTGGGGGTTAGAGCCAGCCAAAGAAATGGGGTGAACACCTCTGTAATGACACAAGTATGCCTCCTGCACATAGCATAGCAGAGTCTTAAGTGGCAACCTCTTATGATCAACGTAAGGATATCATACCCCCGGAGATATGGGGGCAAAAATCATTGATATGGGTTCCTAAATCTATGAACCTCACTTAAAGGGGAGGGAAGAAAGGCTTTTCATGTTAAAAAAAAAAAAAAAAAAAAAAAAAAAAAGGCAAGAAATCCTAACAGAATATTTGTTAAGATTTAACACGATTCAAAGTACCTAGTCTGGGAAAACAAAGCTCAGGCCAAGCGATTTGAGAGCAAACAATACGGGAGAAAATAGCCTTTATATAAAGAGCTGTTCATGCTCTGCACCTTGGTTAACGTAATGGGGGAAGAGAAAAGAAGAATAAAATGGTCCTTGTCAAAGAGCAGCTTGTCCTATATAATGAGGCTAAAGTGGAAACCGGTATAACAGGATATTTAAAGCTTTAATTATTTCCTTTTCTTCCAGTCTCATGGCATCTACCTGCAGCAAATCGAAAATGACCTTTGTTAAAGCCATCCTTTCCTCTTCTCAGCACACGTCTACTCCTGTGTTGAAGCTTCCTGAGGAGCTCGCTGCTCAGCAGCATCCACCGGCAGGGCTGACATTAAGGCAACTCGCTCTCAGCATTGTAAGCCATGAACATTAACACTGCAATAAAGTAATCAATCACACACAACTCCCTCCCCCAAACTTCACCAGTCCTCTTAAGCCATTAGTGGCAATGACAATGACACTGCCCCGTCACATTTGCAGAAAAACAACAACCAGGGAACGGAATATTTCTGTTTGAACTCAGGGGCTTCCAGGAAAAGTCATCATCTGATCTCCCCTGCACCTAAGTAAACTATTAGAGGTCTGAAAGCTGCTGTTTCCTTGTGTTCCCTAATAGTTCTATCCCACGTATCACCAGGCAAGAAAGCAGTTTTAGATGCTGCAGGTTTTTATACAGACTATTCCCATACAACAATATTTTCTTCTTATGACTTCTTTGTTGTTAGGTTTATTTTTTACTTTCTTCATTTCTGAGTTCTTTCTCAGAGCATGCATATTCTCTTTCAATAACAATGTAAAAAATATAACTTATCAGCAGAAATCATAGTACATTCCATTAAAAAAAAGCCTTTACCAATATCTGTGATTAAATCAATTTGTTTTGCCCTTTTTAAAATACTTCTGGAGCTCTCAAAAAAAACACATATTACATATATTTACTTCCAAACCTGCATAGCAAATACAAATCAAAATAAAATAGCATTATATATTTCCAGGAGGTTTCTCATGAAAAAAAGCATATGTAATTAACTGTATCTTGCTGAACAGTAAATGGCAAATAACTCCATCCTGCCTTTGTGCTCTGAACTCTTGATTTTCTCTTTTCTGTGTTCTCTCATAAGAAACTGAGAATATCTGTGAAAAACAAGGAACATTTCTACTGTGCCAGAGCCCAGGATTGCCTACTGCAACCTCTGCTAGGGAGAGGATTTAAAGAGCATCTATTTAATCCACCCAGGAAAGACAAAATACTTTGAACTGCAGTTAACTGTAGCAACAGGTGGGTTTTTAAGCCTTAAAAGCAAACTGTTTAGTTGTGGCTAAAAAGCCAGTGAATTCAGTGGACAAACAGCCAGAAATATTCTACATAAAATGGATTGCTTTGAGAAAATTTCAGGAACCATTATTTTAACTTGCGCCACAAAACGCCTTCATTTACCCATGGGACTAGGCCATGCTGGTATTGACAGAAGATTGCACAGCCACTTAAACAGCTTTGACTGCAAAAGCACAGCTTTCTTCTGTGCGCTCAAGGTTGCACAGAGCAGCTGCTACCGTGCGGTCATTACCCTGCAGAGTGGGGAAGGCAAAAAAAGGGAAATAAAAGGCAAAACAGGAGGCAAGTACACAACTCTATTAAGAAAACCAAAATAAAAAATAATAAAAAAAAAAACTTTAAAAACTTTATAAATACAATACATTTACCCACCCCCATATACACCCACTATTTTTTATTTTTCTCCCATAAAACTACAGTTTATGAAACTAGTCAAAGTTAGCATGGCGTGGACATGCCTTTCAGCTTTTTGGTGGGAATCTGTGATCGTGGAAGGGATGAAAGCAGCATCATTTTTCTCTCTTACAAAATGCAGTTACATAACTTCGCTCTTCTCGTATCCCTTTAATAATTATTCCTCAGTTATGAGCCCAATACTGGAAGTGCAAAGTGCTTCAACTGCTATAAACACACTGGTAATGAAGATTCCCCTTTGGAAATGTCATCAAAAAGGCCTGATACTGTCCCTACATTTTTAACAAAATTTGCACGTTTTTTTAGGATTCCTTTAATATTTCATATTTAATGTTGAGTTAGATAAGCAGTAACTAACAGCACAAAATCAAAATAGGAAGGTAAAGAGAGTAGAGATATTTGAGAATTCATGACTTAAGGTTATTACTCTTCTATTATATGTAGTACATTCATCTCGCTAACCAAAAAAAAAAAAAGAAAGGAGGAATGACTAACATCACCGACTACTCTGAATATTGTTCCTCAACCTGATGGAGTGGGATTAGACAGACAGGACTGTAGGCACCTCAATAAGACAGCTGAGAAATCCAGTCACCTCAACTGCCAAGAGACATTACAGCAGATCTTTGCTATAAATCAAATGAATGCGAGTCTTCAGATATTTTTATTTTAATAACTTTGCCAGCAGTGTCTTCTTTTGAAATTAATATATCTGCTCTAGTGGTTTTCAGTTTTCGTTGTAAAATAATGACAGCTAATAGGAAAGCACTGTCATGCATTCTGACTAAAGGTAATGTATATGTGACAGCTCTGTGATCATCAGTAAGAAAGTATTTCCGAAAGACAAAAGGAATAATTAAAATGAGCCTGCAGTCCTAGCTTTGGATTTAAATGTTTAAATGTTTTAATTTGAAAGAACAATGGCTCCTTGAAGCTCCTTCACAACCAGTACTGACAGCCTGTCATTTCTTAACCACTGTTAAATAACAGTTGTGCGAGTCTGAACACCAAACACTAGATTGTCTGATGATCCTTAAAACATCACTGATGCTTCCAGGAGAGCTTAAGAAACCAGAGCTTTACAACCTTTAAAAATACTGACTCCAGCAAAGAAGCATCTTTGGAAATTATGCTAACAAGAGAAATTCAGCAAGCCTGTGTGGTACTTATTTAACTCTTGTCTCAAGCATCATCCCCCATAGCCTGCAGGGCGACAAGGAGGTTGGGTGGCAGAATGTGCCTGCACATCCATGGCGGCTCCAATGCAGCTACTTACTCTCTTGCAGCACAGCAAGCAAGGCAAAACCTGACTGAGGTACATCAGCAAGAAGGGAAGGGCATCTTCATTACCTGAAATGCTGTCTCTAAAAGTCCATGTGCAATTATTTTGTGCTGCCACGCCGCAAAAAGCTCATTGTGCTGTGTGTTAGCCTCCTGCCCACCGATGCGGCATATGTGCACAAAGAAACAAAACCCCAAATATATAGCTTCTTCCACTACTGAAGACCTTGATTTTCAATTTTCTATCAGAAAGCCAAGTCCAAAATATGCAGAGACTGAGGCAACATGGGAAGCTCAGGGGGACAGTTTTATTCACCAGGTAGCAAGGTGCACATCAGCTGCAAAATATTTGCAACTAAAGCTAGACAAATGTTTTTCACTGAAATATAGAGCTTCATTCAAAAAGCAGAAATTGTTACAAATATAAGCTTTTAAAAGTTTGATTTTTCCATAAAAATATTAATTCTTTTTGTGGAGGATTCTGCCTGAAAACAATTTGATTGATCTAGGCTAACAAAATATATTAATGAAAACTTTTCCCCCAAACAGCTCCAGAACAAGGTGCAAAGGAAAAAGGGTCCTTTTCCTAATGAACTCCTTCAAAAATGATGCAGCATTCCTCTGCTGTCTCCTCTTTTCCCTCTGAAGAAAGAAGGAACAACCCCTCTCCCATTGAAAATAGCAGCTTCAGAGCCACAGAGGCACCAGCATGCTTCAGATGGAGGTTTGCTACCCCTGTCCTTTTTCTCCGTTTTCAGAGAAATTTAACTATTGTTTTAACTTCTATTATCTGCATTAAGGCAGAAGGCAAAGCCTCAGTCACAAAACAAAAAATTGCTCACGTCCGAAGGGTTTTCTACTATGCTAAAAGAAAAAACTCACACATAGGATCAGTACCCACATGCAGGCATATACTGATAGACAACACTACCCCATGAGAAAACACTGAATAAATAATGTGGAAGATAGATAGTTTGATTGCATTTCAGTGACATTAGTGTCACTGGAAGAGTTGTGACTCCAAATGTTTCTGGATCTTGCTTCCCCTTCTCCTCCCCTTGCATCCTTTTATGATAATGCAAAAGAAAAAAACACAGGTTTTTAATATAGCAGATGTTTATTAGAAAAAGGTCAAGCATTCAAATAGAGACTGAATTTTGAGACAGAAAAGCAATGCATCACCCAGCTGAAACGACATGAAGTGTTCTATTGTTGCTGAACTGTCTTTTAACCACATTGCTAAAAGGGATTTTTTTTTTCATTTTAGCTTATATGATTCCTAAAGATTCCTAAATGAAAACACTGCTGTAAATATTTCCTTTAAGACTTTTTTTTTTTTTTTTTTGATTTGACAGATTTACTGATGACTAAAATAAATCCATCACAGCAGAGTAAGAGGGGAAAATACCAATCAAAGTATTTTCCAGTGATTTGGGATTTTGGTTTCATTTAGCTGTTTTAATTTTTCTAGCATGCCTGAATTATTTATTTCCTTTCCCCTTTGGCATGCACATCATGCTTCAACACAAGTAAGAATTGGAAAAGCTTTTTTTGGGGTTGTTTTTATTTTTACTTCTTATTCAACTGAATGGGCTGGTCATGAGACTACTGGAACCAAGGGAAACTGTTTGTCTAATCCATTAAATTTATGGTATTTCTACTTTTCAAAAGGATGGAACCTTCGGTGTCATATCTAAAAGCAGTGAGAAAAAACCCACCCTGGAGCTCTGTGACATTGCCCCTCCTGACACGCAGGAGGGTTAGGAAAAGCTGATGACCATCAGAGCGTGCTGCCCTGCTGCAGCACAGAGAAGCTCCTGTTTGAAAAGGACCCTCCAAAATACGTAAGGCTTCAGCCCCAACCCCATCAGTCATACCACCTCCACACAGTACAACTCTGCAGCATACTCCTGCTCTGCCCAGGGTCTCCCATGCTCGCAGGGTCACGCTTGTCACCACCTTTCGAATGGGAAAGCCCTGCACAGACTGACTCCAGCACAGTCCCACACTGGTGCACTGGGATGCATGAACTTCAGGTTCTCATCCCAGATGCCAGGGATGAGATTTAAACCTACCACCCAGCCACTGGGTGACAATATCAGACTGCAACAGTCAGGCTTCACTTGAAATATCCTTTAAGCCATGCTGCTTTCACACTCATTGGCATGCAATCCTTGCATGTTTATCCTCGATAAAATCTTCAAGCCACAGACAGTATCCGCTTAGTTGTATTTTAATGTAAAACAGCAGCTTTGCTATGGATGCTAGCAGAAGGACAAGTTGGATCTAAAAATACCCTATGGCCAGAGAACCAAATCCAGACCTTGCATGGCCTCAGAAATTGTACTGAACTGATCTGGTAGGGGCTGTTAGCCACATGGAAAAGGAGGCACATCTATAAGCATGATCAGAAACACCTATAAGAGATTCATTTATCTGTGTGCGCCTTCCAAGCATGGTAAGCAGCACCACAGGGCACTCAGCATCACGTGTATGACTCCCACTCAGGCTGGCAGTTTTTCCTGAGAAGAATTCCTGGTGGAGTCACCACCAGCCATGGAGAGGATCCTTAAAACCAGCACCAAGGACAAACCTGCTGGTCCTCCACAATGCTAAAAGGTAGGTTTCAGAGCAGCCCCAAGGGAACAAGGAGGTGACAGGCAGCTGAGAACAGATCCAGTCCACAAAAATATAGGCACACATGATTATACATGGCTTCATCAACCTCTGAGCTTTTAAAATCATCAAGATTAAGTAACAGGAAGCATCTATGCACCCTTCTCCAAAGTCCTTATTTTTCTCTTATTTTCCACATGGGAAAAATAGACAATTCCAAGAACAATTCTCCCGCGTAATTTGCTGCAGCAAAGTTTCTTTCAAAAGGCCTCGCCTATCGTGCTGCAAAGTCTTGGAACGGGCCTTAGACTTATGCACTGCTGTTATACAAGCATCCAAGGACCCTGTCATGTTCATAAAGAACAGAAGTACCATCAGCTCATTAGAGCTCAACAGCAAAATTTCCCACTTCAGTGGGTTAAGATTTCACCCGGAATATTTTTGCAGTAATTGATTTTATTTCTCTGGTTTTCGACATGTATCGATCTGTTCCCAGGCAATATTTGCCCTAGCTCATGGCAGAGGATAACACATTCCAATAAATATTCTTGAGATGTTATTGAAATACAGATACTCAGACCTGCAATAAATTTTGCATAGGGGGTGATATACAGTAATCAGAAGACAGCATCAATGGAAAGCCAAGTTACTCTTGCACCAAGTGTGCCACTTTGCAACTTTTCAAGTGTTCAATAAAATATAGAAGTCTTCCAAGGAGTACTCTACATATAACATTTTCTTTTACAGCAAAATGCTTCTTATTGATTTATAATGTACTTTCAAGGGGAACAAAACAGTCTATAAAACTAAAATTTAGGAGAAAGCACGACTGCCTGTTAAAAAAGGAAAGTCCAGACCAATAGTGAGAGGGATACAGATTCTCATCATTTCTGATGGATGGATCATATTCTCTCATTGTTTACTTCACATAAATATGAAATAAAGGCAACAAAATGCAACTATAAGCTTAAAAAGTAAACAGTACTTCAGATGTAATGCATAATTTAAACAAAGTTTATTATTTAGGACATTGAAAGCTGCTAAAGTGCATTTTTCAAAGTATTAGAGAATAAGAACTGAGCCTTAAATAAGCATGAGGAAAAGTTGTTTGCTCTTCAGTTAAAACTGAAGTTCTCTAACAATATACCCTGTTTTGGTAAGACTAATCAAGACCTGAGCATATTCAGAACACTTTGTTTTCCTTTTATTGACATTAACTTATATTTCATTTTTAATCTTGATAACACACTGCAAGTGAAGTGCAAGGAGTCCCTCATAGCTGGATATGTGTGGAAAAATTAACCTTTCAGTGCTATCAGTGCAATGGTTAAATTTGTACAAAGTCACAGCCAGCTCCACCTTGGGAAGACCAGACCTGTGTTGGTGTTATTCAAGTCTACAGGGTAACCGCATTTGTTCTCACAATAACAGAAAAGTCTGCTGCTGTGCTTTGCAAAGCTGTATCCCAGAAAAGAGTTTGAGTAAAGCATCCTAGAACAGTGCTAAATACAATCAGTAGATAAAACAGCACTGTTATTCACTTGCTAGGCAAGTTTACTTAAGCTTACAATCATGGTAGAAAGAACTAGCACAATAATGACAAGTGAGAGACAGTCATACTTCATGGCTCAAAAACACTGAGTACATATCCATAAAATTCTTGTCCTGTTACTAGCATACATATGCATCTCACAATGAAGACTTCTTGTAGGAAGTTTTGAGCTGGTATAGTTTAGATGTAAATGTGCAACTCCTGGATTTGCTGAGATCTGTGAGCAGACCTGATTGGGAGTGCTTTTAATATTTATATGCTGTATATTACCAGTCCATTTGTTCCTGACATATTTATGATGCTATATATCCTGGAAGACACATCAGAATTTTGCAAAAGCTGTTGTTCAAGTTACCCCTGCTATCCTTCAGAAACTGCACAGTCTCTCCTATGCATGGCAATACATGCTTACATGGACCATTTTAGTCTTAAAGCATAACAAGTTGAGCACATCAATCCAGCACAACAAGCACATCAATCCAGCAGCACCACTCCATAGGTCAGATTAAGAATCTGCCATCTGAAACAACATTATCTCATATTATCTAGAGCAATTGTTTTCTTAAATTTAGTTGGAAAATATCACCAAAATTGGAAGCCTTTGAGTCTATGGGATAAAAGGAAAGCTGGGCCATTTGGATCCTCCAGACAGAAAAAAAAGTAACGTAATTGAATGCCCCATGGAAAGTAGGATACCTCTAACTGGGTTTCATGCAGTTTCTAGGGTTCATGACAGTTTTTTACCCCTCATGCCACTACATAAGATTCTCAGTTCACATCCACAGGATTTCTCTTCACTGAAAGTTGCAATTTTCTAATGGAGAATAGCCTTAGCAGGGACTAAAAAGGCACAGAAGACAAGAGATAAAGAAAACCTCTGAAATCCAGGATGTAATGTGGAAATAGATTAGGCCAGTCTCCAAGCAGAGTCCAACAGAAACGGGCACTGAAGGCACCTCTGTCCGTGCAGTGACCTTAGCAACTTTCCTTTGCAATAGAACGTTGAGGAAGGAGTTTGAATGAATTGCACTCGGTTCCTACAGATTTATTTTTTTTCCATTTAAAGCATATGTTTGTACAGTTAAATATCCTAAATTTCATGTTTGATAACACTTGCAATTAGACTTGGAAACTCACAGTGCCGCTAGTTGTCCTACATGGCACACATTTTGCCTCAAAAGAGCACTTAAGCTTAAGATTTCCTTTTTCTCTGACAAACTTGAAAGCCTAATAGGATGAAATATTCTTGAAGAAGAAAAACAAATTTGAAGGATTTTATTTGAAAGATCAAACTGTTAGAACAAGAGCGAAATAAATGTTTGGTTGCAACAAGTGACCTGCTGTATAAATCAAGCTCAGAAAGTATATAAACAAAGAACAGGCAAAAAAACAAACAGATGTTCTGCAGATTCAACTTAAGAAAATGAAGAGGAAAAAAGAATCCACACAATTAAAAGGAGAGTAGTTATGAATGAATGGAAAAACCACCAACTAAACCAGAGGCTCTCCTTGTCAAAATTCTGACCATGCACTACCACGAATGAGGGTTACCCCCACCGCTAACTTTACTTGTTAAACATAGTAACTCCAGTTTCACTAGGAGTATCATAGAATGAATTAAGTTGTAATTTGACCTAAATACATGCCAAGAGCCTTGATGAAATTTTGTTTTAGATGTTTTTTTTTTGAGGGCAGCATAAATCAACATAAGCTGCATCACCCCCAAGACAAGCTTAAAATCTGAATCTTCTACCCAAAAAGACATGACAACATTGGTGCTTTGGGTCCAAAAGGGATGCTGTGCTATCGTTTTTCACCTATGCTTTACCTTTGTGCCAGTCACAAGTTTTGCTACTTGTCTAGCACAGTTTGCTATCTACTTTTCTATTTCTAATGACTTCTTTTGCCCATTGGCCAGCTCTTTCATGGATCCTGATACTCAATTAACTTGCTGTTCACTGAGTAAACTTCCTAGTATCTTTTATAGCCCGTTGCATTGTGCTTTAAGGTGGAAGAGAAATAAACGAAGACCCTAACTTACAGCTATAAATATTTATTTTATGTTCCAAATGAATTTTCTCTGCCAGTTCTTCTGTACATCAGTAGCTTGTTGATATGGGGATGCCATGCTGCAGGTATTATGCATTGCAGAACACATGGATGTACCATGTGTGCTGGTCTAACAGCTGACTCCAACAGCAGGTACTACACACAAAACAATGCAAGCAGTAAATTATTTACAGTACATTTTCCCATATAGTGAAACGCTCAGTGGAGGAAGAACTCTATTTGAATAATTAAAGTATTTTTCCTCCCCTGCCTGCAAGGCTTGTTCCCAAGTTCTTACCCTGGGCCCGTTTCTGCTTCATATGGTATGTTCAATTTCCAGTTATTTTTTGAGTGCTAACAGTGGCCCGTAACTTTAAGTACTGCTATTCAGAGTTGGTGCATTTTCCCTGATTAATTACTAGGGAGAGATGATACCTCTGGGAATCAAATACATCGTGTACTTAACTCCAGAATAGACAGTTCTTGTCAATAACCTATCCAAGCAGCTTAAAACTTCAATAGCCTGGTTCTTATATACTGTAAGTGGTGCTGAATATTCAGTTTTATTTCTCTGTTTCCCTGCCAGTAGGAAATAAAGAACACACTTTTAGCTAAATGAGAACTGAAGTGCATTGGAAGAGTGCTATAAATTATATTCAGGCCACCAAATAAAATTCAATTTTCAGGTAATGTGAAGGTGTAATGCGTCTGGAGAAGCTGTTTTGCATATCACACAAGACAGCAGGCAATAAGGAGCAGGGAATGACTAAAACCTGATCTGTCACATGCAACTCTTTGATTGTTCCCCCTACTTTACCTACTCTAATCGCACTGTTGCAGTGTTGATTCAGAACACGGCGGCCCATGAAAAATGTCACCGTTCTGTCGATGTTGCGGATCCGCTGGCAATTTCAGCAAGCACTGGATGCACATAAAGGGTGATAAGGCACTACATCCTGCCATGCTCAGCAGGTTTTCCATTTCCTCCTGCAATTACACATCAAACTGTTTTAGCTTCACAAGCTTCGGCACTATAAATGGCCTCGAGGCAGAAGTCTGCTTCGCACACTGATGAGTCTATCTTCAAAGCAGAGTGCAAACTCAGGTTTTGGGGAGAGATTTTTTTTTTTTTAAATACCCTTTTTCCAGAGCTTTTAAGAGTTTACTTAGAGATTATTCCTATCATTATCTCCATGTACTCCAATTAACAAGCAGTTTTATATCAACATTAACTGGAGCTGCCTCTAAGAGGAGATGAAAGCCATGCATACACTAAGAGCAAGCCACCGTCTGCACGAGAAGACTGTTTATAGCATTACATCTCTGCACAGTGGGCTTTTTGTTTTGTTTCTTTGCTACAAGGCTACCTGGAATTCCAGACTGATAATGGACAGGAGAGGTTGGTTTTCAGATGCTCAAAGCCTTGCCATATACAATAACCATGCTGCCAAAGTTGTATCTTGCTCCTGTTACTCTGTTTTAAGCAGTCCAGCCACGTTGGTATAGCTATTTCAAACAGTTTAATTTCTCAGATGTAAGACCCCTTCTCCACCTTCAGCAAGGCTGTACTTCTTTTCTAAGCGAGGGGATGCAGCTCCTGACCTACCTGTGAGAAGCTGCACAGAGCCAGCATATCAGCACACGCAGGGTGCTGCAAACCTGGTAGCAGCTGCAAGGCAGCCACTTCTGTTCTCTCCTCAACAGTTCCTTCTCCTTCGCATACAGGCACGAAGAGATATGTAGGTAGTACCAACAAGATTGCTCTAACTGACACTGCCAGAACACTATCCTCTGATTTCATAACTTGCTCCCAAAGTGTGCTAACACTTAGAGACTATAAATGTAGCTCTCGCCTTTCTGATAGGCTGGGATCTTTACAACTGGCAAAACGCTTGTAGCATCTTAATTTCCAACATGCAAGCTGAAGGCTGCGACTAATATTAAGACAGAAACAAGGAAGTATCAAATACAATTACTGCTCTCCACGTTTGAGTATATTGACACCATGATTTGTTCCAGCTCAGGTATGTTTTTCACAATTTACATAAAAACAACAAACCCTAGAGTGAGCCAAGCATAACTGCAGTGACATCTCTGTGCCCAAGCATTACAGAGGCAAGAAGAATGGGAAGGAGTGATCTCTTCCTGGTTAACCTGTGAACAAATCCCATCCAGAAATTACAGCTTTGACCTGAATGCTTGAGCTTTTCACACCAGCCATAGGAGGTGAAATAAGGTAAGCAGAAGCCATGGTCCTCACCAACATCTGCACCTCTCCTGATGTACTACGAGTGAAGTTCTGGACTAACAGGGAAACACCCACCACTGCCACACTGCCCATGGTCCTCCTTCTCAGCCCATCCCTGACCAGAGTTACATGGCAGGGATCCGAGCCACCTGAATTATACCCTTCACCAAAGGATGTCAACAGCAACATAAAAGACAAGTCTTCAGACAGGTCTGAAATAATAAATGGTTTTCATCCCCTCCACCCCTGCAAGACAGCATGACAAAGGGACTGTCGAAGAAGAAGAGAGGAATGAAGCAGCAGCATTTAGCCACTGAAAATGAACAAGAACAAACAGTTCCTTGCATGCCGTAACTGACAGCTTGTTCCTCAGCCTCCCCAATGACCCTATCCATGAACAACAGGGACCTTTTAAAATATGCCCAAGGGTGTGTTAGCATTCATTTCCCACCTTCAGAAAGCTCAACTGTCATTGCCTAAAATGGGCTTTGGGTTCTTTAAAAACAATCAAAAATAAATAAATAAATAAATAAACCACAAAATATTCAGAACTAATGATATTTAGCACACACTTAATTTTCTGATTAAATCAATTACCAAAGCACATTCATGCATGCCAGCCCTCCCAACCAGGAGGGCACCTTATCTGTTTTAAAACATGTTTCCACTTCCTAAAAGTAGCAAAGACATTTCGAGAGGGAGCCGGCAGCTCACCGACAGCAGCCCAGCGATTATTCAGCTATCTGACTTGACTCCAAGCTGCCCGCAATTACACACACAAAGCTCTGCACACACAGCCCCCAAAAGTACCACTGCTGCCAACCCCACCAAGCCCACCAGCAGGTAGCAGTGAGATGCCAGCAAGGAAGGCAGGCTGGGGTAGTTGTTACCTTGATAAAATTCAATAAAGCTCTGAATATTTGCTTGTTGGTAAGTAACACAGGGCCAGCCTTAGTGAGACAAGTCAGAAAGGTGCTTGAGTGGTAATTGAACAGCTGGCATAGCAGGAAATTTAGGTAAACATAGGGAAAATGTCACATATTCATTACTATTTATTTACCTCCGATTGTGATCTATGCCAGGGCAAGTACCGCATGTGCCCTGGATGTCTGTCAATGCTACCTGCATCTTGGACTCTGCCTTCTCCATCCTGCAACAAGACATTTTTCAACCCTTGTATTTATTGTAAATTCAGACATACTTGGCTTTGTTCTCTGCTCTAACTTAACCACCTGCTGTTCGTAATAAAATAACTATTCCTCTCTTTCTTGGCATCTTCTCTTAGGTGGCATTGTTACAACACTTGCTGTAATTCTCAAGTGCTGCTCTAGATTGAAGTCTCACCACAGATAAGAAAACCCTCTTCAAAGTTCCAAAAATAAGTTACTATTACAGCATATTTGAGTGTTTTTGACTTTTTTTTTTTTTTTTTAACATAGATGCAGTTTTTTCTTAAAAAAAAAAAAAAAAAATAGAGATATTTGGTGGTTGTTCCATTTAGGAATAAAGAAAAAAAACAACAAGGAAAATGAATGAAATGACGTGAGAAAGCAGGTATGGATGATGGACACCAGTCTGAAATAAAGACCACACTGCTACAGACAAAAGGAGAAAGCCAACAAATTCAAAACACAGCGAACATTTCTACCTAAAACATGCTCTCAAAGAACAACTCTGGACTCATCACATGAAATGCTGTTTAAAAAAGCTTTAAGAAATCTTGCTATTATGGACTCCCCTAACCAATACTGAAGCCCAACCACACTACCCTGAATTTCTCTCTCAAACATCAGGTGGGTCCAGCCTTGCAAAGATTTCAGCAACAGCTCACAACCTATACTCTCACAGGTGAGGTTTGCTGAATAAGGAAAAAACATTAAGCCTTGAAAGTCTCCTTGTGAACAGAAGAATAAACAACCTGTGGTCAGAATGTAAGTGGCCTCTACTAAATTTACAATACATCATCTGTGAATAATCCTTTCCCCCCTCATGGTTAATAATGTGGTTGAGAGGCACATATCTCACCTCCTGTTGTAAGCTGTTTTAGTTGTGGATGCTGGTCAAGTTGGTATCAATCAGCACTAAAAGCAAGAGCATCCTTCCATCCGCAGTTTCTCAGAAAAGCCATATTTCAAAGAGTCTTTAATGGACTATTAAATACTACTGAGGAAAACCTAACCATGATCACTCACTTAACCAAGAAATGATGAGCATTTTCAAGCAAAACACTCACCACATCCACATCAGTAAGTGATTTTAGTGAGTATTTTGTTCACTTTATTCAAATGTAAGCTTTCAACCATCCATCTGCAGTGTATTTTGCCTGAACAACTATGTCAAACATATGGAAACAAAACTGGGAGAGGGAAGAAAGAGGTAGCCTGCCACACCAAGTGAACAGGACACAGAGTAGTAGAAATTGCACCTATGTGAAAACATAGGGACTAACTACCACAGGTTCTGCAGACAAAACTGATGTTTCTCCAATATATTAGAATTGTTTAAAATTCAAATATGTTTATATAAGTTCCTTCAAAGCATAAATTGCAAGAGACAATGTGCAAGCCATTTCAATTATCTTGACACTGTTGAAAAAGGCACCACCACTGAATGATTTTATCACTATATAAACTCATTATAACCATCAGCACACCACTAGTGGTATATGAGAAGCGCTCTATAAAATGTGCTGTGTGAAATTCAAAGTTTGATATACTTTCTATCTGACAACTACCGTGTATCAAGCCAACCTTTTAGCTACAACAAAAACCAGGTAACATCCAAGTAGCCTCGGCCACCTGCACTGACAACAACATCTGAGCAGATGGAGTTCAGAGAAGCTAAATAACAGTGTTAGCAGCACCTCAGTTCATAGTGTCATTCCTCCAAGTCCATGCGATGCTCAGGTGCAACATCCGCCATTTATGTGAATCCTGACAGGCAGTGAAGACTGGCGTGCAGTAACAGGTGAAAATGGAAATTAATGCAGGTAGTTTTCTTCTTTGAATGTATGTTTCACAGGAAAGTTCACAGCACTTAAGCGTTGTAGCAACACTAACAAAATTACGAGTATACAAACATCTTTATGTTTTGCCTACTTGGCAATCTATATTTTCCATACACAGATTTATTTGTAAATGATCCATATGCATACCATTCCCAGCCTTTGCATAAAGGCATACTTCAGTAGCAAACAACAAAAAAGAATTACTTGGGGTGTGGTGAAGGACAAAAATAAATAAATAAAAGGAGAGCTGGAAATAATGCATAAGACAAAGAGCTCACACTGACTCTAACCCTGAAGGAAATAGTGGAATTAGCTCCAGAAACAAACAAAACGCCGATACTCAAAAAGCGATTATGAGTTTTATTTAGGATTTCTTTCTAATGAAACAAAACAGTTAAAATCTTCAAGTTAAGGTTTTCTGTTTCCGTTCTCAAAACCCTTGGGTATTTTGTAATGCATATGAGAAGTCAAACCAATGGTGTGGGGAAAGTCTGGACGTCTACAGACTTGGCAATACTGGCTAGCTCCAGCTGCTCAATTCACACTTCTCCCCTCCAGGACTAAACTACCTTTGTGTGAAACAACTTCTTTGTACATAAAAACATCCAATCCACCTAAAGGCTATAAATGATGAAACAAGGAATCAAAATTCAGGTTTTGCTGGATGAGTCAGGCTGTAGATCGAATTTGCATCATGTGAGCAAACAAAACTTCAGCAAACTGAAGCCTGGAGAAACAATGATACTTTTAACGTGCACACTCCTTGCTGTTTAATCAAAATTGTTTTCTGTTGTATTTTTGTGTATGCTTGATGCAATTATTGGAAAAGTTTTTAGCTTGTTATGCAGGCTGTCAGAATAGATGATCTACCAGTGCCTTCTGGCTTTAAAATCTATGAACCTTTGATATATAACTCAGGAGCTGGTGGAATATCACCATTATTTTTAAAATGCCTAGGCATACACTTCTCTGGCAACCTGCAAGTTATTACTCTTACTTCATTTACTTAATGCTCTACCTTCCCAACAACATAAGTTAAACTTTCTACAGGAGAGGCATATCAGGGTATGCTCTCTTGTACTTCCCTGTAATTAAATTCTAATTGCAGTGTATTACCTGCATTGAAGAGAACGTTTCAAATTGGAACATTTAAAAAGTCTTGCAGAGAATAATCCACCTGAAATGTCACTGGACCCTGCCTCTGTCCATCTCAGCCTGGTTGTGGCAAGGGAATTTGCCATGACTGACAGGATGCCCCCTGCAGTCAAGCAGCTCTCTGACCCCCATCTCACAGCCAGGGCAAAGAGAAGAGGCTGCAGCACACCACATGCTTCACGTGGTACACCAACGTGCTTCCCTTCCACCGAGCTCCTGCACTGACACACAGAGAGGTTGGGACTGGCAGTTAAAAAAATAAAAAAATAATAAAATAAATAAATAAAAAAGGCGTACAGAAAAAACACAAGCTTGTTTTAAAGATGGTCTGAAGCATCAATCTATGGAAAAGTGAGCTGGTTTATTACGCAGGGTGCAGTTCCCTTCTCAGCTAGTAACACCACTAAACTTGGAAATTCACAAGTTAAAATACATTTCTATCACACTGAAAAACATATGCGAAGCCACATATTTAAACTACTTCCTTTCTTATTTCCTCTCTAAAAGCCAGCTTACAGCAGCACTTATAATATTTAATGAGCTTATTAATATTGCAGCTGCACAACAACAATTACTATAACCAGTGCCCGAACTGAAGCTACATGTAAGAGGGTCGGTTTGTCAAAATACCAACAAACATTTGTAACAGCAGAATTAGAGATGTCCTGAATACTTTCCTGCCGGCAGCGAGTCTCTGCCTTTTTAACTATTGACTTTGTTGCAGAATTGTCCAGTAAAATTGTGTGTTTATACCTAATCTGCAGCAACTGGAGCTATACGCAAACAGAAGGATTTTGTGAATATAGCATTAGAAGTCAAGGAAACATTTCTATAACGAGAATTACACTTCTCTCTTGAAGCTAAGCCACTTTCTGTGATCAGTATGTTGTGTGGTACTAACCATGATGTTTCTATACTACACAAAATGAAAATATACTGCTTCTACATATTTTATTTTAATGACAATATACAGTAAATATTAATCTGTGGAAACACTGAAGTCCAAGTCTGAGATTCATTTCAAACATATCCAATGGCCAAACAGAAGTTTAAGAGAAGATTCTAGCATACCATTAGGACTTCCAAATAAATACACGGTTATCATCTTTCCCATATTTGTCCCATATGCATGTTCCATGAAGAGCACCAGTCAATGTCAAAAGCAGGATGAAGCCACTGCAAAATACCTCTAACAGCACTGCCATGTCCCTACCAAAGTGAACCAGACTACAGAGCTTTTCTTCCTCACAGGACCATACAGTCTTTCTTCCACTTGGAGTTTACCAATTGGTAAACAACTTAATTTTATCATTATTATATTTTGCATGGAACAGTTCCCAAACTGACTTTTCCCTTCTGTGTTTTCAGTTTTAGGAGATGAACTTTCAGGTTGAATGACTGCAGTCAAAATACATTACAAAGTAGCTTGGAAAAAATCTTCTGTGGGTAAAACAAAAAATAAATAAATAATGAAAGGATGGAGAGAAACAAAAAGATGGAAAGAACCTTGCTTTACAATGGCATGAGAAGAAAAGATCTGCCACAGCCATGGGTGCAAACCAGGGACAAAAATGAGATTCTCCCTTAGCAATGTGGATGTCCACACAGCAACATTGGTTTTAATGCAAAGGCCCAGACCAAGTGAGGTAAATTCAACACTTCACACTACTGTTCGTTCCCCATAAAAGAATCTCCTTCCTAAACAGATGATCCAGATTGTAGGAAAAGCTACACAAATTTTCAATAGATCTTGCTCTTTTCATCATAAAAGCAAGCACCAGCAGCTCTTCCATGGAATTCACTATGAAATAAAATTTGCAACCTGGCACCAGAGTCTGATGAGCATATACAATCCTTCCTGAAAGGCCCAGGAGGAATCTATTGTTTTGAGGCTTAATTTTCAATTTGCATCTTTAAAAAGGTATGATTTCATCCAAATTCACTGGTCTACTCATTTATATTTATCTGTAAGAGACCACATTTTAGTTCCTTTGAAAAGGAACAGTAAAAAAATTTATGTTCAAAATTATTCTAAGAGCACTTCTCATATTTCTTGTTTTATTGCAATCTGCTTGGACAGAGATGTGACTAATTTGTTTTGGAGGGCCTGATTCTGCAGGCTCTTGATAGTCAGTAATCCCTCTGTATCCTGTATGTAAAGAAGACGAGGTCAAGTGGCATAAATCAGCAGTTTCATTGCAGTCAATAGCTTTAGGCTGATTTACACCAACAGAGGATAAAGTCCTATATGTCAGAATGAAAAACACTGAGATATTTTGCCCCATACTAAACAAGCCTCTCCTTAATGACGAGCTGAAAACTAACTGCAACTGGAATCAATTAAAATTCATTGCAAAGCACTTAGTACCTTGCTTCAAACCAAACAAAATGTTGTGCCTCGCAGCTTACAATATCTTGGGAATGTTCAAGCCAGCTCCCTTCAGACAAGACTCTTGACTGTGTTTCTATAATGAACAACTTAAGAACTGTAAATGCACTGTTAGCTAGTGGTAAAACCTTCAGGATACACAATGATTTTGAAAGAGAGCGATTAAACGGCTAGTTATTTTGAACCCATGTCCCCATTTAAACTATTTTCCTTGTAGTCCATCTGCCATAGAGCCTGTAAGGCAGACGAGAAGATGCAATACCAATCACAGAAAGCTTCTATTACACTAACATTTTCAAAAGACCTGCACTGTTGACTATCATGAGTCTCATTAAGAAAACACAAGTTGCTCCACTATCCTTAAATATATTAGTTTCATGGGCATTGTGTACATAAATGAAACTGAACACTTCCAACAAATGCAACGAAGAACAGCATCACGTTATCCCACTCCTGCTGTTCTCTTCACATATCTTGAAATAAACTCAAGGTCTTGCTAATGGAAGCCCAGTCCCATCATGGAAATTTGATACTTTTTTTCCCCCACTTAAACTACTGGATTTAAAGAAAACACAGTGTGAATGGTAGGGGGAGCCTTCGCATTTCTCTCAGGGAATAAAGTTTCCCTCTAACTCCAGACTACCAGATGGCAAAACTAATTCCTTGAAGAAGATGAATTTCAGGGTTGATATTTTTATTACACAAGTTTAATACATTAAATAAAGAATGCTGAGATATTCGCACAACTCAAAGCAGATCCTCAGCACACAAAATTGTACGAACGTATGAATTTAATCTACTGTACACGTAGTAATTTATTCTACTGTACATGAAGAAAGAGGAGGTGCTACTAAGGAAAATTCATTAACCCAAAAAACATCCATTTTAATTAGCATAACAATAACTTTAGGCTGTATCAGCTATTTGCATCAAAGCTCAAAATACTCTAGCAGAGCTCCGGAATGAAATACCTATTGGAAGCATTGGGAATTTGATAACTTGGGTCTAGGCAGGATTACAACATATGGATTTAATGTTCTTAGAAAGATTCATGAATGTGATTTTAGACTGATTTCCATTTGGAAGCCTTCCCACCTCACCTTTCATTTCCTCTGCAACACTTTCCAATACATTGGCAATTCCTCTCCAAAGGCAAAGAAAATCAAAAGGTCAGAGCCTTAATGTGTACAAATCATAACGTGCATGACTAAAAATTTACTGTTAACCTTGAGACTCCAATAATTGATTCCCCTACCTCACTTTGAAAGCAGTAAAAACAAACAACCAAAAGAAAACCACGGAGAATTCACTTAGTGGTTATGAGAATCACTCTTACCAGTGACAGTATAAGCACTGGAACATTTTTCTTTCTTTTTTTTTTTTTTTTTTTTCTTGTAAATCATGGAAATGAGATTACCTGAAAAGTTTTCCTTCAAAACAAATAAACGGAAGCCTTTGCGAAGCGCAACACAAAAAGCTAGGAAACATAAAGTGACTATATCTCTGAAGTTCTTGAAAACAAGGAGCAAATAAAGAACTCTAAAACACAACTGAGAACTCCTTCAGCCAATCTCACAAACACCTGGAGACTGACTCATGAGTTTTTATATTTTCTTCTCCTTTCATTTTGAGGTTGGCACAACACTAATCTAGTATGTTATGATTTGGCCAAATTAATCCTTTGGATTAGAAGATATTGAAGAGAACAAAACAGATAAATACTATTTTTTCATATATTTCACTGACTTTTTCAGTCAATGTTATCTTTGTGAGACATTCCATACTGCGACCTTCAAGTACATCTCTAATGTAATAGCATTAAGTAAGTGAGAATTGAACTAACAGAGCTGAAGTGTTCAGCAAAACCTATCACTGAGGCTGCTCCATCTGCTTTTACTTATTTAGGAAACAGCAGGTTTCACATATTTGAGATGAAACAAATGAGAAAACATTACAGCAACATAACTTCCTTCAACTGAAAATATCCACTTAACAGATTTTAAAACAGATTTCTAATACATGTAGGAAGGGTTCCCTGATTTTTTTTTTTTTTAATTGGCTCAGTAAAGTACAAAGATGTTTTATTTCTCACAGGTTTACTTCTGTAACACTTATTTGTTTAACAGTTTTGCAGTGGAATTGGTGCTGCCAGCTCACACTGCTTCTTCCTACGTAACGTTGCTAGAACCCGTCCTTTCCAAAAAATAGTGTAAAACATTTGTACAGATGCTAAATCCTATCCATACGCAATGCCACTGAGCAATTCCTCAAACTCATACTCTTACCTGCCTACGGCAGCCCTCTGATCTGTTGCTTCTCATCTATCTACATGCTGCTTGCCCACATTTCTGACTATGTGAGCTTCACTTTTATCAAATTTTGGATTTTCCAGCCTCACACTCCATGTGCTGATCCCCATCGTGCCTACAGGATTGTCTTCACCTCCCACCTCTCTCCCACTCACCTCCTGCACGTGGCAGATTTGGCACATACTGGTCCCCCAAAGCCTTCTGCAAGCCACCAGCCCCAAAGCAGTCGGCTTTCTGGGGAAAACCATTCTGGATTCTGGGTGCTCTGAAAGCTTATTTCTGCACTCCTTCCAAAATCTCTCACAAATGTCCCTTCTTTCAATCAGTTTTCCAAAGATAACGACTTCAGTAGTGCTCCGTTCAGTCTCTGCCAGTGCTGGTTAATTAGCCAAACCCCTTGAACTGTCTATTTGGGGCTTCAAAGGCTTCTCTCCAATAGGACAATTTTACAAAAAACAAGGCATTGTCAGTCCTGTGATTCTGTAAAATAATCATTCTCCTAGTACCACTTGTCTCCTCAAATTCTCACCTCCCAATATTCTTACAAGCATCCTCCTTCCATTTTTGTTGCCAGTTCTTCAAGCTATTCAAAGTAACTGATTACTACATATTTCCTTTATTTTATTTTTAAGGAGAAAAAAAAAAAAAAAAAAAGAAAAGAAAACACTGACATTCATGCCAGTAGAGAACAACATACATTTTGAAGTTAATTATGGTAGCACTCAAAGCTCTAGTACAGGACCTGACTGTGCTAGGTGCTGCACATACTGTGAAGAAGAGCCCAAAGAGCTGCTCGTCAGTGCAGAACTACACATGCACTCAAGCTCTT
Source organism: Netta rufina (assembly GCF_964035555.1). Lineage (NCBI taxonomy): Eukaryota > Metazoa > Chordata > Aves > Anseriformes > Anatidae > Netta > Netta rufina. Next base: position 12,667,878 of record NC_140140.1, on the reverse strand, counting down.
TGCTGAATTGGGTCTTTTCACTTAAACTCAGCATAAACCAAATACATAAGATATCCCACTCAAAGAAATTTCATGTATCTGTGATATATTGCACACTGTGGACTTTCTGAAGGATTGCAATCTCTGACTACACCTGCAGTTTTCTCTCTTAAATGTACTATATATATTTTTAAAGTACTAGAGATATAATAAATTCACAGTGACACTAAAAAACTGGAGGAAAAACATAAAGCAGCAAATTCTTCTTGAAGCTATTCCACACCTGACAGCATTACCATTTCCCTGTGCAATCATCATCAAGAATCATCATGTAGCTTTTTTGCAACCATCATAATTACAATTAAGTTTCAAAGAATTACCTCCAAGCCAGGTGCAATATACAGTTTTAATGTCACTGGTCATTTCTGAAATGCTAAGAAGCATAAAATTTCTCTGATGTTCAATGTGACAGCAACTCACCATTGTGACAGTGTGCTAACCGTGAAAATTAAATAAATTAGCTCAATCTTCGAAAGATGGAATTGTTAAGGATTTTCAGCGATTGCAGTGTTTTTGCTTATAAAAGGGGTGAGGGAGGGGAGAAGGAAACCTCAGCTCTGAAAGCACACCGGAACTCTCTTGTTCTTAACTTTTACATAGAAAAGAGTAAGAATAATTGAATCAGATGGAAGTAAAGCCAAAAACATTTCTCATTTTCAGTCTGCCAATCTAAAGCAGCCTGGTATTTGTCACAACTCCATAAGCATTATGGTCAATAATAAATGATAGGGATATAATAATTTCACTTAAGTTTACTATGGCTGCCAGTCATTTAAATATTACAATAAAACAATTAAATGCATGAAGATCTTTACAGTATGTAGACTTCAGAAAGTGTGATTTCCAGATTTTACATACTTAAAGAGCAAACCACAAGCTGAAATCATGCAATTATTACTTAAATGAACAGAAGCACAGTACTTGGGGAGGTAAACAATCCCAAACGTTTATCTATATACTTAAATGTAATATGTAATAAAAATGTATATTTTTATTTTTATATAAATGTAAAATGTAATAAAATGTATACTTTTCCTGGTAAGGTAAGTTGTTTAGTACATTAATAAGAGTGAATTAAATCATGTTTGTCCATGTTATCATACTTGCAGAAAAAAAATTTGCAGGAAATCAAAATTAGAACCTGAAAAACTGAAGTGATAGACATGTGAATTTGTAGTCTCGCATCAAGTTTAAACCAGTCTTTCTGCTTCAGGTACCAGGGCTCTGTCTATCTGAACCTAAAAATGCCAGGAGTGTAACCATAGCTCCTTAATGCTACAGTTGACGTGAACTAGATTAATTAAAAAAGCAAGCAGAAATAATTTGCTCGTTGAACACAAAACAAATTGAAAAGTTGAATATTTAACCCATAAGTAGAACATTCTTTCAGAACTAATCCTACATGAGGAGTTATTTCTGAAAATAAATTAACAAAAAATATTTTTTACAGTTTAATTTTACTTTAAGTTGAAGAACAACAGGCACAGAACACTTTTCCCAATAGGGTCCACATCTTGTTTTATGATCAAGCTGAAACACCTCAGTATTTTGCTATAAGGGTGCAGTCGAGCCATAACTGTCATTAAACACTTTGTTTAAATTCAGCAGTGAAATTTTAATGTGGTAGAATCAATCTTTGGGCCATTTCGATAAAGTTATCTGTTTGTAATACAAACTCATAACAAAGACAAAAACCACACAACTCTTTCCCCTTGGAAAAGATTCGGTTCCCTAAACTCTTAGCAAATTAAGAGAGAATCAAAACCAAATGAAGCAGTGCAACAAGACTGATGAAGGAGGCACCGCCTCGGCAGGAGCAGGACCATGACCACCACCCTACAGAAACTCCCCCATGCTTCATGACTAAATTCTTCCTAAAAGATTTTTGAGAAAAAAATGCTGCCACTAGGTAAAACTGAATCACACACCAGAAATGACCAAATAAGACTGACCTTGATTCTGTGAAAGCATACTCAGATGCATAAAATACCAATTATTGACATCATATCCAGGGGCTATGAGATGCACACGGTCGTGGTCAACTTAGCAGTGTCAACAGGAGCATCAGCACTCCTCCAGCACCAGCTGTCCCATGGCATCGCGCTACCACTATGGGGCAGCAGCCTCAGAGGGGGAACTGTCCGGACATACCAGTGAGATGAGTCTCTAAATATGCCTGGACTGTGGATAAAGCTTCAGCAATAACAGCAGATGTCTGTAGAACGCTTCATTTTCAACAAATTATCATCTACTTGCATGTCTCCTAGATTTTCTGTGAGCTATTTAAGGTCTTTGAGGTGCACGGGAGTTCAGAAATCAAATGGTCAAACATCAGCTTTTATTAGCTGGCCGTGGAAGAGCTACATCTCTCATCTTCCCTGCATACATAAAGGCAATACAACATCATCCAATTTTGTTTTGTCATTTTTCTGCATAACTTAGTAAGTTAAACATATATTTATCTCCCTCTTGAAATATCTTGCTAAAGGCTAAAGCTCATGTTTACTTGTACAGACAGAAGATACATCTCCCTACAACTGACAAACAATTTTGAGACTCAGAAAACACATTAGTAAAAAGAAAAGGGCAATTGGTTGATAAATTAAATATTCTGCATAACTCAGTTAATTGCTAAAAACATTTTGCTCAGAGAACAAGGCATTAAATGGACAGAGAGGCAAAAGATGAACTGTACATTATTTTTTCTGTCCTGCACAATGGCAAAGTTCACAATTCTAAAGAATCTCGATCACTGTTTTGGCAAACAAAGAGGCCTGTAAATCAAATTCCATGTGACTTCTTAGATGGTATGGATCATTACACTGAGTGAAAAGAGACTAAGTTAAATCAGCAGTCCTCATTACATGCTAAACAAGGTTCTCATCAAATTTACTTTAAGAATCACAATGTTTGCAAAACAGCACATGGATGAAGGTCCAGCCCAGTCTGTTGCTTAGTGATTTAGAAAGATATAAAGAGAAACACAGGAAAGCAAAATTTCCCCCTCCTCACCCTCTCTTACATCCACTGTCCCATCCAACACAGCCATCAATGACCATATTCCAACAAAATCATCTGAGAAGCAGCTTCATCATCCTACAGGCATAGAACTAGGAAACAACAGGAAGAGTGACCAAAAATGGCCTTTCAACCTCAGAAACATGCAAAATATTTTACAGGACTTTTGCAGCAGTTTTGTAAGAGAGTGAGCCACAAAATCCATATAACTCATGAAAAAACAGCCCCACAGGTTTGGCCAGTGTCTGCTAACAGCCCTGCATACAAATCCCACACTCAAGGACCCAAATACCTACCATGGAACTGCCTGAGAAACAGCAGAGAAGTTAACATGTGGGCACTGAAGGTCTCACCATGTCAGGTGCCAGAACTTGGCTCCACACACAACAAAATCAGACGTGCAGCCTTCCTCTGCCACCCCTGAGAAGCTCAGCACCCAAGTTTGACTGCACCACTATGAACATAACACAAGGAACCAGCCTCTCAAAACCACACGGCCATTTACAACTGCCCTGGACTCTTTCCTGTCAAACTTAGGCATGCATGACAGAACAGCCATGCTGAAAAATATCAGCAAAACTAGAATCAAACCTAGCATTTGATTTAGAGATGAGGTATCTCAGGGAGATTTGCATTCAAATGTATAAAACGATTTTTACTTCTAGCAAAGATCTCCGGTTCAGTGAAACAAAAACAAGGCATATACAAAGCATTATTGCAAATACACAGAAGAAAACCTCTGGTGAAAACATGTCATGGTATTTCCAAAACTTTTTTTTTTCCCCCCACATGGTTTTATAGTTCTTACTTCCCCACTCAAATATGGTTACTGAAGTCTATCAGCCCATGACAGTCACTTATTGAGAAGAGGAATCCTCACTGATTAAAACAATAATATTGAAGACATGCACCAGCTCTGACCCACAGGCTTGGCTCTACACCTCTAACAGCAACTGTTCATTCTTCCTACTCGGAAGAATCTCTGAAAGGGTGGAAAACTACCTAACACATCACATTTCTCTGAACTGTGAACTGTATAATGCATTTTTCATTCCAGACTTTATCTGATGCAACCAGGTTGCTCAAAGATACGTGTGTTAATAGAAAGATCAGTAATAGCTTAAATTCCATAATGAAGCCTGGAGTAAACAGACTTTCACAGATCTAATAGCAGCAGCTGCCACTGATGCTAATGAAAAAATAATAAACTTTACTTGATTTGGTAAAAAGGAAAATATAGGAAAAGAAAGGCCACCTTCAAACAGTCCAAAGACAACTATTTTTATAAGACAAATGATAGTTTAATTTACTGGCCATGGTAAGTTTTGTAGTGAAACAAACTGCAATCTAATTACTTGCTGCAAAACAAGAGCTTGATTTGATTTTAGGAGAAGTTCTCTCTAATTCCCTGTTATTGTTTTGTCACTGTAAACTTAGATTTTGCTACAGGGCCAGTGAGTTTAATTTTCAAATCAATCCTTGATTTACACACGCACCCTGACTGGTATGCATGTGTAATGTGTAAACAGTACGTCCCCAGGCATGGCTGTTATACAAACAAACATAATTGGAAAACTATCTATCTACCTCAATTCTATGCACATGGATCTTGGGGTTTAAAAGTAATAATTAAAGAAAGCTCTCAACCACCTGCATAAGGAGAAATTAGTACTGAAAACTCAAGAAAATACAAAGCAGCTGGCACAGGAAGTGTTTGCCAGTAAATAAGCAAGTCTTAGATGCAAGCTAAGTTTCTAGAATATCTATAAAAGCAGGTATCCAAAGGTATATTGCAAGGAAGAACCATTCAGTATAAGATATGGAAAGATTTCTGCTAACAGCAATCTCTTGCAAGTGATGTTAAATCATTTAGAACTGATTCAGTTTATGACTACTCTGATATTTATTCGAAAGTCATCAAAGAGGAACACATCAATTTTACCAGAAGATGATGCTCTTACAAGACTTTTTGAGAATAGCCTACAAAAATCACGTGCAACATCAGCTATGCTATTGCAAACTACTTTACGCACTTTACATTACACTCTCAGATTGAGAATCTGAAACAATGCAGTTTGGAACTTCTTGGAGGAAAACTGTGAAGGCAGCAGTAAAAAGTCTTTGGGCAGGCACTTCTGATAAATTATTTCAGAAGTGCCCAAATGAAAGCCACACTTACTTCTCTGCCAGGAAGGAAATCTCCTGTCTGCTGCGTAGCTCAGGCAGTTGGTATGCATCAGGTGAGTGCGGCAGGGGAAGCACTGTACCTTGCTTGCTAACATTGCAGGCTTGGTATCTGCCACAACTGATTGCAGCTAGAGCAAATGAAGGGAGCTCTGTAAATGGGAACTGCAGCAGAGATCTTGGAACTGGTTTTCTTCGATATAGCAATGGCATAGGACAAACAGAGCATTTTTAAATGGCAATGAAAAAGTTCATGCATACGTCATCACCTTCAGCTTATCAAAGGCCTCGAAACATGATTTATCTAACCATTTACATAGTTTCAAATAATGTTCCACATGAATTTTTAATCATCGATGACAACCTCCACGAGACAGAGAACTTTTGCCTCTATCCAACACCAAACGTCAGCCATCAGTTCACCATGTGCCATGCTTACTGAGATACACAGTTACAAACCAGAGGAGCCATGAATTGGAGATGCGAATTCCTCTCTGGGTTTAAAGTACCTTGTTATTTCTAGGACTCTTCTCTCATCCCCAAACTCCAGCAATGATAAGGCATAAAAGGAAGAACTGCTATAGACACGTAAAGCCCAAAGTGAGCAGGTACACAATAGCAAAGAAATCAAAAAGCCCATAAGCTCACAAGCAAGATGCAGCAAAAAGCTGTTAAGAAAAATCACAATAGCACAACAAAACTTCATTTAAGTTGACTTGAAAGACTGAGAACACAGTTCAAAAATGCGCAGTTCAGGTTTTGTGCTGGGTAACCAATGCAAGCTTGATGTTTCCTATTGGAAAGGCTCCTCTCTCCCATTCCCCCCACCCGGTAATACTTTGTTAGAAGATAAGACGTCTGTTATAATTATGTTTAAAAACATCTAGCACTGTTGCTGAGGCCATAAATAATGTTAAATATGAATACACCCCATCTTCCCATCTTACTGAATAAACTGATAAAAAGAATTTTCCTATGGAGATTCAGTGGGAAACTACTGTGCAGGAAATTACAAGAAAAACAAACAGTAGACATCACCTAACGATGTTAGCAAGTGTTGTGGATTTTTTTTTTTTTTTAATAACTGTTTTTATTAGCACTTTCAGTAGAATGAAAACAGCAGCTATAGTTTGGGACAAAGAAAGCTCAAATTTTGATAGAAGCGACAGCATTAACTTCTAAGGTTATTCTTTGCACCTAAAAGCCTGGAAATGTACTTCCATTGAACAATTAGATCACAGTAAACAAAGAGACATAGTAAAACAAGAGTTGGATAAAGGGATGAGAGCGGCACACTTGACATTTCAGAAGGACAGTCTGTTGAAGTTATTCACTTCCTTTTGCCTTTCTGAAATGAATGGGAAATATGGAGTTTCTGGTGAATGCTGAGACAGTCCGAGATTCTTTGAAAATGTCAAATTTAACAGCATTGGGAAATGTCTTTTGAATCAGAAGATGAGAACTCAGGGGAGTTAAATTAACAACATAGCACAACATTTTACCAAGTAATAGCACTATATTTTTTCTTTTATGGAGCACTGCTCGGGGCAATATTTAATCTCTTGAGTTTAATGAACTTTTAAAACTACTCAATAAATAATCAAGGCCATGACAAGTACAATCATAAGATAAATTTAGCCCTACTCCAGCAGACTATATCACTTTTTGTTATTAAAAAATGTTAATTTTAATATACTAGGGGACTCCGTTTCTATAAAATAAGGTGTCAAGGTTTCTAAATTCATATCACAATGGTTAGTTTTCATTAAAGATGTTAAGTACAGGGTCATTTTTAATAAAAATACATGTTGAGACCTTCTTTCTGGGCTAATAATAGGACTTTGGATAAATAGTGCTATCTACAAAATGTTCCAACTCTCAGCAAGGCTTCCTTTAGTCACCGTGGAGGGTAAGACTTCAGAAAATTACTTAATGAATTGAATTCACATAACTAAAGAATTTTTGATGATCCTTGAAGACTTAACTAATTATTCAATATTAATATATCATGCATATATAATAACATAGCTAGAATACTAGAAAAAGCAAATAGATGCTACATCTCTGAGAACACATATATATTTAAAAATACATAGAACTCACATCAACAGTGAGGAACAAATAAAACCAATGAACTGGATCAATATTACTGCAAGATCAGAACACACGGATACTTAGGGCACTAAATTATTTCACAGTTTTGGAGAGACTGAGAACCCCAACGGGCAAACGGGCAAAATCATAGTAGTGGTTGTCATTACATATTTGCCACCGCCTTCGGTGGGACGAAGAGTTCATACAATTTCCCTTTTCTGTCAACTTTTACGCAAACAGAGCCACTCTCAGAGCAAGATCACTCACAAATAGCACCTGTTAATTATTCCTGCTGACATACAGCCAGAAGATATATATTAAAAGAATTAAAAAAAAAAAAAAAAAAAAGCAGTGTTAAGCAGTGAAGAGGTAGAAGGCACAAAAACTGAGGTTACGAATGTAGGCTGTCAATTATCTCTAACTTCAAAATATTTCTAGTTGCCATGATAGAGAATGTCTGCAATTGTTCAATGACAGGTTACAACTCTGTCTACACCAACACTTGATACCAAGGTGAGGTATCTGAGAAAACAAAAGGTATCTGAGAGAACAGCAGTCAATACATCAGGAGTTTTTGCTTGGTGGCATGAGAATCTCTGAGAAAGAATTCAATGTCTGTGGGTCATTACACTGAAACACACACCATTTAAAACATACCTCCAAGGACACCTTCCACGTTGTCTTCATACATAAATACATAGTTCCTTAAATGCATTCAAAATTGACTACAGTTTTGTATGTATGCTCTGAGTTATCAGACATGAAGTACTAAGTAGTCTTCCCATTTATTTTTCATTACCTCCCTGAAAAATGGAAGGAAATCAACGGCTGCAATTCTTTTTGAAATATATTTCTGAAAATCTGTATATTGATTTAACTTCTTTCATGCTACTTTGTGTTTTTTTTTTTTTTTTTTTTTCAAGTCCCAGAAGCACGCCTTAGGAAAACATGACTATTAGCTTCAAATAGCAGGCAGATGTACTGTTTGAGTTATGCAAGAATTCTTCTCATGAGAAGTCTACCTCTGTGGACAGCAAATAAAGTTCTGCCTGCATTAGTGCTTTTAGTGCTTTTTTTTTTTTTTTTATATGCACAAAGCTATCTCCCTAAATCAAACTTAAGGCTCTCCAGAAAATAAAGTTTAAATCCAGCACACATTTTTTAATCTAAAATATCTGCATGAGAATCTAACTACATTAACACATTTCCTTGCATTCAGAAAGGAAAAGGAGCTGTGCCTCAGTTATGTACACTGCCTCTCCTGCCATACAGATAATTTGTGCTGAAGACATCTATGAAAAGCATTCAGGGTTACAGAGAACTCATTTCACTACTTCCTAAATTTTTTCTGAGACCAATAAAAAGGTTTAACTGTTTTTATGGGACACAGGAGGCTGTCATTCTGGTCCACTACAGGGAGTGACAGAAGCGTCGCATGTAATCAGTCACCACCGAAAACTGTTGTTATTCCCAGCAGTGCTCCGTCAACAAGCCAGTGGGGCCACGTGCCTGCACCTGGGCCTTCTTCATCAGTTGCCGTTGTCAGATTTAATGTGTTCTGCAGGTACCAAAGCAAAGCACTTATAGTTTCCATTTTCCCTTTAATAAGCCTTCTCTGCACCTTCTCCCATTTCAAATGATGTAGGTTCTTGTCTATTTGTACGAACTGCTCCGCCAGCAGCATTTTCCTTGCAGACTGCTGAGATTGGCCAAGATACTCGCATCTCTACATCTCCTTTGGGATGCTTTATCTTTGTTAGATAACACGCAGCCACAACTACATTTTAAAATATAAAACTGCATAGCTTTAAAATGACAATACACTGTCATGAACCTAGCTGAATATTCAACCAACATCCTGGATGATCTCTTAAATCAGGAGAGCTCCATTTATTTAGCAGTACCCCCAGTTCATACCTACTTCAAGAGGAGGTAGATCATACACAACATCACCAGTGCGAAAGCTTCAGCAGGAGCACTCCTCAAGGACTTCAAAACAGGTTTTTGCCAACAGCTTTCTAAATGATACTGATTAAAGCTACAGGTAAGGATGAGGGGTTGCAAGGTGCCTTTTGCTCCTGAGCTTCCTGATCTACACTATGGGCACCCCAACAGCATCTCTTCCAACAACCCAACTGGAAGAGGGCTCCACAACTTTGCCCTTGTCCATGAGGGTCCACAGAGGTCCTCACGCCCTTCAGCTCCCCCTTCACCACCCTGTTTGCATGGGTAGGTGCATACAGAAGCATTCAAACTGGAGCCCTCATGCTCCACCATCTCCTGAGCTGACTGTGCAGGCTGGGCTTGCCCTGCTCAGGGAAGGAAAGGCACAACAAATTACACAATTTAGTTAGTTCAGCATAATAATTGTGCCAGCTTAGTCTTGTCTTTCTTCTGCACTCACACTTTTCAATTAAATCACTGGTGTCAAGGAAATCTGGATCAGTCCTTAGGCAAAAATAGCTGGACACAAGAAGATAATTCAAAACTTAGGTTTTTCTCTCAATAAGGAAAGTGGAGTTCTCAAAGGCTGCAATCTCATGCACACATGCAGTTAGCAATAAGTTCTTAGGAAAAAAATCAAGAATCATTTTTTTTTTTTCCATCTATCCATGATCCCTGGCTCTTGGGATTTATTGCAAGATCCGTTCTAATTAACCTCTCTGCTTTTAGTTGTTTCCAATGGACAGACAATTCCAATATTTATATGTCATCTTTCAAGAAAAGTGGCAATCTATTTATGTAGTGTTCATTTTAATGAATTGTTCTCTTATTAGTATATTAAAAGAATGAGTTGGCCATTAGCTGAGCTACTCCAGGCAGCCCCAGTATGCATTATGAGCACCAGACAGCTAGATAAGCCTCATGTTCAGTATTATTAGATCCAAGTTCTGCCGCTCGTGCTGCTCTGAGCACTAGGTGACAAGAATAAATGAAGTAAAAAACAGTTCTTATATATAACTGCTTAATTCACATACTTTGTGATGCCTGGAATTGCCTTCCCAGCTTTATGGATGAGGACGTTTTAGGACTGGAAAAGAGAAATTGAGGGGTTTCTCCAAAGCCATAAGACCAACTGTCTGACAATGTCTATTCCCTCTTCTCGGCTGATCCCATTACTCAGTGGACAGAGCTGTTAATACAACGGCTTATAAATTAAATACATTTACTGTATTAGACATACTGCACTAGACATTCCACGTATCTGAAAAGATGTACTTTCAAACTTGCCAATTACCTTTGCTGAACATAATACCACCCAAAATAATTGTGTACATTCAGTGCAGTTTTTCTAAGGATTTTCTCCTCTTAATTACACAAGGAAAGCTGATTGTAGGTGATGATACAGCTTTGTAAAAATGGAGCCAGTGCCATCAAATGTAGAGCACAAAAGGCGAGATGACCTTTTTGCTGGATATGTAGCAACACTCTGAAGTGAAATAAATTGATAGAAAATGAGAGCTAAAGGAACCCACTATGATTACAGCCATGCAACTATGTAGAAAATTTACACAAGAAAACCATGCTCGTGATTTCTTTTCAAACACATGACTCAATCCAAGAAAAAAGTTCTACATTTTGTATCTCAGTTGAATGAAACAAATTCCTTTATTTGGGGCTGCAATGTTGACTCTTCAACAGATTAATCACTGAGAAAAAATCTTGAACCCTCATTGCTTGCATTCACGTTGCTTTACACAATGTGCTGAGCTAATTTAGATTGCATCAGTCAGTACCCCACATACTGGTTTACACTTGAACTACCTTAAAGAATGCTTGTGAACAAAAATCTGTGTTTTCACCACATTAAATCCACCTCTTCCAGTTTTAAACAAAGGTTTCCAGTCTCATAGGAATAACGGGACACAAACACTGGCATTATAAATCAATAAAGGGAAAAGAAATCATATCTGTCAGTCCATCTTTAGATCACAGGGCTTCTTTCTCGTTCCTCTTAGTTGACCTCTGCAACAAAGCTGTCAGCCCAGAAGAGCTTAATATCTTGAGAAGATAACCCCTTTAAATTTCTTTCCTGGCTCAGTGACATCCTGTCAACTACAACAAAACGGTCCAGATTTGGGATTGCTGGGAATTCTTTCAGCTTGCACAGCAGCATGCCAATGCTGTATGCATCTGTCCAGGGTAAACTCCCAAAGAGCCTGGTCCCGTAAACTGTCAGGAGCCCAAGAACTTTACTAATGCTTCTTAGTACCAGGCTGCTTCTAAAATAGGAGATATTTCTGGGCAGGAGTTTAAACTGCATTTGGTCTTTTAAATGCACAGGTGACATCATTCCAGAAAATGCAGACCTCAGCCCTTCCACAGCTCTCAGTCCAAGTTTATTAACTTAATATGGACAGAAGTTTCACCGTCCTTTCCTCGTGGGAAGGACTCATAGTCCCTGCTTGACCAACATGGGAGGCTCCACCACAGAGATGGACCTCATTTCATCCTGTGTGCTTAGAACTCAGCAGGGCCCCCAAATCCCACTTCTCATTCCCCTTTACTATAACATAAAGGTGGGCAATGTAACATTCATTGGCACATACTGTTAAAAAAAAGCTATAAAAAAACAGATAAAATATTTTTACACGAGGGTGGCAGTAACCATGGAAGAACAAAGAGGATAACTGAAGATCAATAAACAGAAGCATTTACTTCTTGGAAAGCTATCAAATACGATGTCAAACATTCAATGCCTGAATTTCAGCTTTTGTTGTGCTTTCTCATGATGTGAAACTACTTTTGATTGAAAGACATCCCTTAGTCTCAAATTGTTTCAGTACACAGATATTATCTGAAGTTATTAAATAATTCAAAGGCTAAAATCAGAAATACCATGAGAGAAATTATGGTTTTAGGTAATTGACATTTGGTCAGTCTACTTAGCGACCTCCAATGCTGATGTTTTGTTTTAGTTTCCTGATTTTGCTGTACCTTTTTTTTTTTCCCCAAAAAGAAACAAGTCTTTGCCAACAAAAGCATTCCCAGCCTTAGAACTCGAATCAGTCTTTCCTTAACGGATGCTCATTTAACAAACTTTTTCCCAACCATTCTTCACTAAAATACAGCTTCCACCTCTCCCCTTCCCCTCAGCTGTGCTGCTTCCAGTCCCGTTTTACATGGTTGCAATTTCCAACACTGAGTGGGTGAAAAAGAGAGCCAGGAGTGAAAAAACTCCAGGGAAGAATGCGACAATCAATTGAATAGACATTTATTAAACTATATTAAGTGAACATATATAATTTGCCTGTTCAGTCACAAGAGCTGACATCTGCCCTTTGCTTTGTTACAGGGAAGTACGAAACCCTTAACTGCCGCCCTAATATTGGCATTTGGCAATTTGTATGTTTTTAAAAAGGCACCTAATGCACAAACCTGATCAGATCTCTCGAAAGAGTGGCAGAAGTTGATTTGAATTGCCTGCCATTGTGCACTGGAGTATTGTTGCTTGTCTTTGCTGAGCACAGAAAACAATACAAAGGATTTTGGAGGGGAAGTTAGCGGGGGCTGGAGGGTGTGTACATTTTTTACTTCAAAATTCAGTGCATTTCTGACAAAGCACAGGGAAATGCCACACGTTTTGTGGATCTAAGGACACCTGAATAATGTGACTGCTAGCCTCTGACATTAGGCTTTGCATACAAAGATGGCCAGATTACTCTAACTTTATCAAGGAATATGGCAATATAAATTTAAGCACAGGAGTGGGATTAAGAAGAGATAACAATGATTAATGTATGAACATTGTCCACTCAACCACTGAGGCAGTAATAAAGGTATTAATTTGGCTGCAAACATTAAAATACGTACAGTAAGGTGGATTTTTGAATGGTGCAGTGTGGCATAACCTTAATACAGTACATTAAAATCATTCATTACAATGAATAAATAGCTTAATGAGATTTGAAACATCTAGCACTCTCTGTGTAAGCGGGTGATGAAGTGAAGCCTGATATCAGCACCACAGAACATAAATTATGCAGAAGTAATACTTTTAATGTCATCTGCTCACTGGCATTGTTGCTTTTGTTAAATATTCAAGTGTACATCTTTCAAGGACAATACAAAATTAGTCTATAATAAAGTCTAAAACAGTCATCTACCATTGCTTGATTTGCATAAAAGTAAACAAAATATAAGAATGTATATATAATGTGACTTCACTTAATCGATTTAATTTTGTGAGAAGGAGAAATGTATCAATGTATCTTACCAGGGGTTCAATATCTTTTTTTTTTTTTTTTTTTAAAGATATTTTTTTTAAAAAAAAAAAAAAAAGCAGACTGGTATTTTACTTCCAAAAGTTCAGCTGTCACATTAAAAGTGGTATTCTGTGTTAAACAGCAGGAGAACGTAACATACCATGTTAAACTGCAGGGGTATAAGAAGAACTGCTGGAGCAATTTTTCCCCCCTTCCTATTAATTTAAACAACTTATTAACAAATCAAGCCATTTTATTTAACTAATTATATGGTTAGGCACATAATTTAAGTAAAACTACTTAAAGCACATTTTTCTTCCCATTTTAAACTGTGATGTTAGAGCCGCTATATGATAGAGCAGAAAGAAAACCAATTATTCTAACAATGATTCTTAAAAAGCTCATACACAAGTTCTGTGCAGCATAGACAAGGGAGCGGATTTTATTTAATGATCACTTACTTCTTTGCTGTGTACAGACATCTCTGAATTTTGGATTAATTTCAATAAATATAAAAATCTTTATTCTAACTGTTCCAAAGCACTTGTTATTTATATTTGGAAGTGCAGGATTACTCATGCGTGGCTGCCTGTCAATTAATCCAATATCACCCTGTGGATTTCCCCATTTGTAATTGGAAAATAGAGCTTTTCTGTTTCTCTGCAGAAACAGCAGCCATTTAACTACAGGTGGTAGTTGCAGTGGCAATGCACACATTTATCCAATGTTTATATATAAAATAAAAACCCTATTTCCTCCAGAGATAGCAAAAGCATTTTGGAGGTTATTTTCCTGTCTCTAGTATTAAACTGAACTTTTATAGATGACAGAACAGCACAAGTTAGAGTAGCAGCAACGGGGAGAAAAATTAACAGTCTTAACGGAGTGAGTGTAATTTCTTGAAATAGGACAAAACACACTGGAGAATATTAAAAGAGGATTTCAGGATTACTTCACAGGTTTATCAAGGATGCAATATTTTGTCATTTACATACCCTGTATTTATTCTCCTAAAAGCAACCAATTCATTCTTCTAGCTTGGAAAAAATTATTTGGGAGGGCGCTTAAGAGACTGATAGCCGTCAGCCGCTTGCTGCTGACAGCCTGCTGCTCCAGCAAGGAATTTATCATGGGGCTCTCATTACCGGCAGGTCACTGACCTTGCAGGGCCCCGAGCCACGGCTGCTGGCAACACAGCCACAAGTCCAGCCAGGCTCTCCAGTTTCCACCTTGACCTTTACGTGAGGGCAATGCCTCCTTGCCCAGGACCCAAGCACAACCTCCCTGCAGGAGCTGCATGAAGAGCGGCTGCTCTGTGCAGTGGGGCCAGCCCAGCATGTAACACCGAGCACTGCTCTTAAACATGAGCCTAGCTTCATATCAGTGTACAGGGATAGCAATTTATTCCTTCCACCACCACCCCCCCCCTCGCCCCCAAAAACAAATCCTTCTTCCAGACAACGACTGAGAAAA
This sequence comes from Netta rufina, assembly GCF_964035555.1. Lineage (NCBI taxonomy): Eukaryota > Metazoa > Chordata > Aves > Anseriformes > Anatidae > Netta > Netta rufina. The sequence goes on along the minus strand of NC_140140.1, from coordinate 12,652,864 downwards.
CATTATGTTTTTGGCCAAAACCAAGAGAAAGCCACATTTTTGCCTTCCCAGCCCCGCTATTTGTACTTAGTTTCCTACTAAGCTACTGTTAGTAGTGCACGCAAATTGCCAATACCTCCTCCTCCACAAGTACCAGAAGTGGAGGGAAAGTGACCCAAAAGAATGCTCTGCCAGGAGGGAGCTGGTGGCAGTGGGCACAGCAAGCACTCATACAGCCAGGCTGCAAAAACATCATACAGAAAAGCTGATGGATTACTTCAAATAAGGAGGAGTTCTGGGAGCCAGTGTTCAATATAAATATAAATATATATATAAGCATATATTCCCTACAGAATCCCAGAAAACCTTGTATTTTAACAAGTTCAGAATCCAGCTAGTTTTGTCATGTCACCTATTCATCAGCTATGAAGGGACAAGGGAAAAAAAATCAATATACCTTTCTAGTAGCCCATGTTTAATGTTTCAAGTCTCCTGAATTTGTAAAGGTATTTATAAATACAATTATTTACATTTCTTCTTAAAGTATTGCCTAGGAAGGATTCATATGATCATTTAACCATTGGATATTTCTCTGAGGACTCAGGAGTGAGTTATACTGACTGCTCACATTGCTACAATGGCCATGGTAAAGCCATTGTCCCATTCCATAGGGTTTGTATCCAAGAGGATGTTGTAGGGCAGTACTTGAACTCACAGGATGACAAAAGGTCCATGAAGGTCCACAAAAGGTCCAGGATGATGAAAGAACCAGAAAGGTTCTCATTCTGTGAAACAGAACTGAGCGTTCGATATCTCAGCAACCCACGTGTTTTCTGCTCATTATGGGAGGTCAGAAAGTGAGAAAAGTGAGTCCACATTTGTAAGCTACCAGGAACCCTATCAAAGTATCATTTCCAAACTTCATGGAAAACACAGCATCCCCCTTACAGCTGCTAGCACTGACAGTGGGACTCAGATGGAGAAGAGTCACCAACCAACAGAGCTGGGGGTGCGCTGTTCAAGCACGCAGCAGGGCACACTGCATGCTCCGATAAGCCAAATAGAGTTTAATGTACTTCTTAAAACAAAGAAAAAAGTCTCAAAAAAACATGACTCACCACTAGAAATTTAATCTCAAAAATTAATTTTGGGGTGATAAAAAAAAACACAAAGTACTGGTACTATATACAGATCACTGCAGCATAAATAGCAAACACCTCCATTCAAAGCAGAACTCTGAGTTGAAGACTTGTCTCAACTAACACAATAGCATTAGCACCATGTAATTATTCACCAAATGCAGAAATGAAGCTTGCTGACCCAGTCAAACATCTTCCTTTTCTTTTCCTCGATGCTCATTCTGTGCCTATCTCTGCAACGCACACAGAGACAAAGGTGGTACAACAGCTGCTGCAATAGGAGCTACCGACCCTTGTTTGCAGAACGCTTCCCAACCTGACTACATGCTTCAACAGCTATCTCTTTTTAAAATTCGGTAGGAATTAATTCCTTAATAATAAGGGCAATTAAAAGGTCTGTGTAGTATAAAGAAAGAATAACTGCTGACACAGCATCATGGTTTTCCAGCAATGTCAACAGAGCTGTAAACAAAGCTGAAATTAAATGATATATTAAATAAATACTTTCATACTCTGATTGTGGAAAAGTTAATCTGGTTAATGAAACAATTCCTAGGTTAACAGAGTATTAACTCCAGCCCAACTTGTTGTACAATAAGTTACCTTGAGTAACTAAATTTTGTCCTCTAGTTGAAGGAATTAATGTGAAGTCAAAGAGAAAGCTTTCATTGAATTTGTGGTAAAACATCACTGTTAAAATGTAGCACTGAATTATGTTCAAAACAATCAATACAATCAGCATTTCTGGAGCTTATTTGTCATCACATCTTCACCACTCAATACCCGTTCTTTCAATCTCCAGCCATTCTAAAACTCTGAGCAAAAAAAATAATGGTACTCAAAGAGGCATGCAGATGACTCAGTGCACCAATTTCGCTACATGCAAAGCAACAATTTTACTGAGAACAAAGTTGGGTAAATAGGGGTTTTTCAGAATACTGCAATGAACCATGCTGGATTACTACTCTTCATGCCCTGTAACTGGAAGAATCACATCCAGCTTTGCCCTCTATGCCAAAAACACTGATACACATCACCAATACCTACAGGAGACGGGGGAGGATTTATTGGCTTTCTGAACTAAAACTAGAGAAAGCTAAAAGGAGAGGCAGGGGAAAAAATCGACATGGCCTGTGCAAATCCAGGAAGCAAATCCCTGTGGATAGCCATGGAAAATGCTTTTTCCACAGCTGAAGCAGGGCAGGAGCCACGAGGATGAGCATGCAGCGCCTCCTGTACTGAGGCTCCTTGGGGAAACAGGACATCCCAATCCATTAAACCTGACTGTAGTCCCTGAAGATGTCCTCTCTTCACCCTCCAAATATATAGGATGGAAGAACATCTTATAGGAATAACAACAATGTGAAAAGGCTCCCCTTCAGCTTTGTGAATAATATAAAGTTACCTTTTTAGACCTAAACAGCACAGTTAACAGTGAGTCAAACCATTTCTTTAGACCTGGGTTGTTTTATCTGGTTATGTAGCACAGCTACTTGGTGACAGCCTGAATGGACTTGTAACACTGACCAAAGCAAGGCCCTATTGTGTGGCTTTTTTTTGATGACAGAAACCTGATCACATACTTAATCAGAAGCCTTACAGCAGATGAGCAGTGCTTCTCCTAATATAACAATTCCAGCCAATGTACAGGGAATCAAGATACCTGTAGTCAAACACAGAGCATACAGGTATCTCCACAAAGGCAATACATTTTCCCCTCAAACTCTGAATGTTCAAGCTGAACATATTTGGGTTTTGACTCATCTTCTCAAGCCGCTGCCTTAGACCCCTGAAGAAAGCTCCTACATAACACATCAAAAATAAGAGACGTATGACGAAGTGCCTTTCCATATCCCAACATCTGGCTTTAACTAATTTTCAGTTATTGAACAAGGTAGTGCAGGTGTACAACATTTGTGGGAAACTTGGTGGTGTGCGGATAAATGAAAGCACCAGCTTCCTGCAGCTAACAATCACGCAGAACAGTGTCTGCGCTGGCTGCCACAACTACCGTCAAAACAGACACTGCAGGATGTAATCAGAATGCAGGTGGAGTACACGTGGTGGCTTTTCTTTCCATAATCATTTTATTAAGCAGCTTTCAAGATACCTCAGCTGCTGCCTTAACGACTTGCATAGTGCATGTCTTTGGCCACACCTTCTAGAATTCAATTTGAAGAGCTAGTATTTCACACGCTGTTTGGGGGGAAAAATCTTATTTAAGTGTTTCTTCAAGAATAGAATAAGCAAGGCACATTCCCTTTTCTGAGCTTAGGCAGTTTAATGGTGTGGCTTGCAACATTTGACTTTGTCTCAATGCCACCACTGCTCAAATCTTTTCTCAAATCTTTTATTGTATCAAAATCACAAGTCAATAATAATAATATTACAGCACTAGAATATAAGTCAGAAGTGAAATTCCCAGAGCCAAAGATTACTCAGAGAAGCTTCATGAAGCACAGGCGAAATAGGGCTTAAAATCAATTTTCTAAATTAACTTCTAAATTTTCATTTCTCTAAATAATCTTCAAAGTTCTTATGAAATTAGACCTCTAACATTGATAACTGCAACATTCTTGTTGCGAAGTGTCAAACTGATCACAGAGACATAAATCACAATCGAGCTAGGAAAAAACATTGGTCACAATGCAAAACAGAGTCTAGCAATTTGAGTGAAATTTGGAAAAACACAGTACAATAGACCTCAAAACTCTTGGATTTCATTTCATTTTCACATTCAAAAGTGAAGAGATCTGTCTGAAACTAGGCTAAACAGGCAAATGCAGATTTTGCTTGCCAAAAATGGGTACAATTAAAGAGGCAATCTTTTCTCAGAAGCCAACTTTAAATTTACACTCTTTAATTTGGTTAAGTTCAAAATTAAAGCAGATTTTTTCACTCACTAGCACCAACATGTGCTTCAAAATGTCTAATCAGGAAAAGTTCTGTATCAAGGACAGATGCTAGTGGTACATGCCAACTGGCCTGTGTTTGCTAGCAATCCGGCCCCAAGATCTGCTAAATCTTCTCTCCCCAGCATCACCATAAAGGTACTCCCTGAGATACATGATCCTTTCTTCACTGGGTCTCGTTCTACAAACACATGCGGAACAAATAATTAAGCTTGCAAGTCCTTATGCTCAAACTTGTGGCTTTTCTCAGTTTGAATAAATGAGTTGTTTTAAAACTACTTTTGGGCTTAACTCCAGTATTTCAGGGAATACTCGAGACCTTAGTAAACTGGTCTTTCACCTAAAAATTTGTATGGAAACTGAGGAAACCTTATTCCAGAGTAGATGATGCAGTACTCTTTAAAGTGGGCTTTAAATAATTTTTACGGTCAGTATTTACAGATCCCATCTGTGCCTCTTCCCAACACACACCTTTCCTTCACTAAGACAATTTAGTCCTAGGCAACATGACAGGAGAGGGGGAAAGCTCAATCCATTTGACCTCTTATTTTTAATTAAATTTCACTTATTTCTACCACTTTATTCTCCACGGGATATAGATGAACTCATTTTCCTCTGCTCATTATTTTCTAAATCTGAATGGATGTCTAATAAAAAAACATAAAAGCTGTTTTGGTTCTTGAGGCAGGGGTAGGACAGCAGCGAGTTGTTTACTTGGCACTCCTAATGCAAAAAAAAAAAAAAAAAAAAAAAAGACATTAAAAACAACCTGCAGAAAAGATGTGCCCACTTCATTTACAAGCACAAATGCTTAAATTGCACGTACAGCCTCACCATACATACCCGGACATTTTTCACAAACTCAATTAAATGCTCCAGTGCTTTTCAGTATTTTTCTCCTTGTCAATATAACGAGATGCATGTATACCAAAAGCTTTGCCTTTAAATCAGCCTTTTTATCTAGTCCCATTACTCCAGTGATAGCGCTGTGTTTTGTGACATAATAACACAGTACTACAGAAATGACCATGATGAGCTTCATTGTGTGTTTCAATCTTCCAAGGTATTAAGCTTCATTTCAGACTAGAAACTTAGACATTTTCCCCCAGCACCTAATGCTTTGTCGGCTTTTCAATCTTAAGACTCTTTGAAGAAGCAAATAATGTATACAAATTATAAAATCTCAAATAAAAAAATTAGACTGAGAAACACGCCAGCATTTTTTTCTTCCTCAACAGAGCTACTTCACAAATTTCAAGTAAAATCACACATCAGGTCTTGGACATTCCGCTCTCAATTTCAGCTCATGAAAAACAGTAATAATAATCCTGAAAGATCTCCTATCATAGGACTTCCCCCCTTAAAGTTTCTGAATTACTAAGTTTCTCCTACGGGCCCCATTTTATGCTCCATCCAAATTCCAGCTACCAGTGCACTGCACAAAAGCTCTTTTTATTTTTTTTTAGAAATAGGAAATCTAAAATGGAAAGGAACTAGGTCTATACTGTGAGATTATTAAGGAAACATTTGTCTTTAAACCACCTCAATTCCCAGTTCGCTGCTGTACTGCAACACTAGGCTCATTGCTTTCTCTCTGCCTACAGCGCAATAGGTTGTGAGAGTACCAAGGGGACTAAAGTAAATTCTTTGTTATGTCTACACAAAGTAGTAAATGAAGCATGCAGCTCAAACCTCTCCTGCAGTGGCCAGATCCTTAGTGCCTTTCCCTTCAGAGTGGGGGATTTAATGCTATTTTCTTTCCCATATGCTTCATCTTTCAGCTTTAGCATAAAAGTAAAAAAAAAAACTAAAAGCTTCGTTTTGCACTAACTGCTCCCCTCAGATTCCGAGGCATGTCTTGATGAAAGCTAGGTTGTGATGGAGTGAAATCAAAAGCGGAAGATATTTCACCCCGTGAGATGATACTTAAAAGAGGGGGAAAAAGGCCTCGGAAAAGAAAGTTCTTTATTGAGTAATTAGCCATAATCTTAGATAAGACAACAGATCAAACAAGCACTCTTAAAAGACTTGCTGTGGGAAAGAAAGACTTTCTGCAAGGATTTACAAATAATGCTTATAAAAATTAAAAAGCAGAAACATAGTAAACTGTTCCATTGAAATTAAAAGAAAATTTATATAGTTGGCTCTCTGCTTCACTTCAGGATTCAAAATGGATCTAAGAGAACTCCAGAGAAAAAAGCTCTTCCCCTCCCTCCCCAAAGGCAGAGCTCAGGAGAGATTTCTGTTCAGCTAGGGATTTCCAGCTCCTGTTCTGGGGCCCCTTGTCCAGGTTGCCCATCAGGAGCCATGAGCCAGCTGGGGAGCCAAGGGGCCAGGACGGGCCCCAGGGTGCTGCTTTTCACCTTTAGGTCCGCAGCTGGTTTCTCTGTTCTCCTGACAACGCATTGAACCACATGATACTTCAAATCATAAATAATGATGAATTCTACATTTTTCCCTTCACCACAGCACAGACATGGGTCTCTATTAGCTGCAAACAAGCTCCAGAAAAGCAGCTGCATAAGCTGGTGTCTAAACCCATTGGCTTGACTAAAGCCCTAAGAAAAACAACAGCCTAAATTTGCCATCCCCTAAACTTGCCATCCTGCAAACTCCCGCTCTAGCTATTCCCTTTCTGGGATACATCTACTACATCTGAGTAACTCCCCAGTCCCAAAATAGTCCCACTTGATTCATGAGCTAACACTTACCAACTCGCCAGATGCTTTACCTCAGATGACAAATTTTGTTTTATGTATGTGAAGACTCGAATCAAAAACCAACTATAAATATTTTAATGAGCTACTTTTTGTCACATTGTGAAAACTTAATTAAAGGGCTCGTTACATGTGTGAGTAAGCACTGTCTAAATAAAGCTGGTATCTTCTTGCCCCATGCTTGTTACAAACCCAAGCTAGAGAATCCACCCCCTACTCCAAACCCACACATGGCTCGCTCTCCTCTCACAAAGCCTGGGCTGCAAGTGTGTCTAACGGATCTGCAATGGCTATCAGCCCACAATAAGTTTATTTAGGCTGCTGGATTTGGGACGTACATGCTGAGACAAAGTCATTGTGGCAGGGTGCCTTTGAGCTGGCTGCATCCCTTGTACAGAACAGAGCTCTCTGTAGTCAGTGGCAAACCGAAGCAGGCTCCAGACACAACAGAAGGGCTGGCACTGCTGTGATGAATCAGGCAGCACCAGCTCCATGCTGCCTTTTCCCCCCGACCACGCTATCTGTGCTTTTTTAGCCAGATTAATTGCAAGTAATTCAGACCGTCTTTTGCACCATTATTTGGTGTTACTCTCACATCTAAAAAAAAAAAAAAAAAAAAAAAAAAAGCCTTAAAAGACATAAATATACACTCACTTAGAGGGCAATTTGTTTCTTAAAATATTTCTAAAAAGGTGTTTTGTTTTTATCAGTGAAAATAAATGTACAATGTTCATTTGCTTTTTGATATATTTTTAACTTCTGACTTCAAAAAGACTACAAGCAAAACTATTACATTGGAGTTTAATTACATGCCTGACCTCCTTTCTAAATGTTTCGCCCCTTTCACGCAGGGTACTATTAAGTTTCCAGAGGTGATTCAGAGTTCAAGGCCAGCAGTCACAGCCTGACCTTCCACGTATCAGTTCAGAGTCACTGACTAGCCCTTGCTTCTTGGCATGCCCTCCTCTATCATACAAAAGAGTGGTGATACAGCGGCGGGAGCCATGAATCAAACCATGATCTCAAGAGTCAAACGAAGAGGTCAAATTCTGGAATATTTTTCCTTCAGATATGTCTTAACACATTATGTATTTTCTGAGTTTCTTACATGACCGGTTTTAGCTGTTCCCTCAAACGCTTCTACATCTAGAACTTTTTCATGTTTGCCCCTCACACAAATCATCAAAAAGTTAAAAAAAAAAAAGTTAAAAGTTAAAGGTAGGGAATACAAGTTACTATCTTTAAACAAGTACTCTTCCATTGATATGATTAAATGGAATTAGGTATCCTGAGACCCCTCCCTTACTCAAAGTAACTTCCAAGTACTTCAGGACTATCTCAACAATGGAGTGATAGGACCAAATCAGCCTGTGTGTTGTTCAGTAGTGATGAAGCACATCTTAGTAGATACAAGAAAGTATTGTGCCAGTGACTGAACATATTCATATATGTGAACAGAAATGCATCTGCATGCAGAATTTGGAATAAAATAGACTTCGCACTCTGGAAATGTCTTTATATTTTTACAAGGCTTATCTTGCACATGGTTATACTGAACAAAGAGATGCTAGCTAGCATACTGGCATTATCACTAAGCATCTTTTTGTTTATTTTCAAATATGGACTATGCCAAACTTGGGTTTTAGATTTTCCAAGCTACAAAGATTCCCAGCTAAGAGGATTTAACTATTTGGAGATGTAAGATATTCTGTGGCATCAAAGGTACTTACAATAAATTAACAGGCACAGAACATTTCTGTTCATAGTTTGAGTTACATACCTGGGAGATATTAGTGTTTTTTTACAACTGTATTTTACATTAATTACAATCAATACAGATTAATTTAAATGTAAAGTCACAGTGCATTTCTGTTTGTCATCTCTCCTTAGTTTACAAATACTTAAGACAAAATGCTTTTTGAAGAAACTGACATGGTGTGTTCCTAACAAATACACACAGAAATCAATGCGGGGGAAAAAAAAGCAAATGATCCAAATTCAGCCCCTGACAGAGAACAGGTAGGAAGAGATCTACCACACAAAATAAATTAGTAGATACTTCCCCCCCAGTCATGGAAATAAGATCAGAATGATTTTTTTCTCCCCATGGTTTTGGATTTGGTACCATTAAGCTCAGTATGGTTGGATTTTTTTTTTTTTAAATCTCCTCCAAAGTACACTGTTCACAAATCAAAATATTTTACACAAATACATTTCAGCTAGCACTTTAATAATAAAAATGTAGAAAAGCATTATATTTGTCTATTTGCCTTTAATTTCAGTAACATGTTCATTTTAATTTATTTTCAGTCATATTTCTTTTCTGCAGAGAAAGGAGAAGGTTAAGAAAAAAGAATTGTTCCACTCAAACATTCATAGAAATACAGCTGAATATTTCAATCTGTGATAGACACAGGCATTATTGTAACACATTTATACATTAGTTAAATACAGTTATTAGACCTTATACAGGAATGAATTAGAATGACATTCCTTCATTCCTTGACGTGCTACAAAGGAAATTAAAAAAAATTCTAGTTGGCTCTTTTGACCCTAATATCTGTGAAATAAAGTTGATGGATTCACATTCACTTGACTTGCTAGCTCCATCCATGTTTCTGGTTTAAGAAGTAAACTATGTGCATCAAGGTCTTCATTGATTTAATGCTGTCTAACCTTGAAGCAATCAGTGTACCTTCAACTGGTTACGGTTCAGCCAGAATAGCTGACGCCAGTGCATGTCATGCTCTGTATCAGCAATAGAAATTAAGAACTTACTCAAAACTCACTTTCCTATGAGTTAAGCTTAAAGCTCTAATGTAAATGATGATTAGTTGACCCAGGACCTCATAAATTCTCACCTCAGCACCAAATTGGTCTTAATGTACATGGAGACAGTTCTGGTCACAAGATCCAGAACAGGTTTCGTGAACAGACCAGACCACATCAGTGTTGAATAGGGCTCCCACCATAACAGAACCACAAATGTTTTAAAGATAGTCCTAAAATTAATCAGCTTGGAAATATAAAGCACAAAAGCTGTACTTACATTCTTTTCTACTCTAATTATGCAACATTGAAATATCAAAGTGCCATACAAGATTAGGTAATTGCTATTCGTTAGGAATCAGCAGAGAGCTCAATTGCACCAGCCAATCGTGCATGTCCTACACTAAACACTGCAGTATGTTTGGGACTTTTGTTGTTTTGTACACTTGGCATCCAAGCTGTGCATTTCCAAGTGATGCGCTAATAACATTATTGCTCTTTAATGGCATTTTTGATTATATAATTACGCCAGAAGCCTCACAGACATGGAAATATATGTGCACTGGCATTTAATTGCTTTATCATCATGACTATAATCACAAATGAGGACCTTCCAGAACTGAGAGCCAACTGAGGCTTTTAACTCAGTTGGTTCTACCTGTCACCATAATAAACACTGAAACCTCTGGAACTCCTTGGAAATTTCCTGTGCTCTGTTGTGTTTTGAAGTATTACATATCAAAGAGTCTCATTTGTGTGTTTTGAGTGGGTGGTTCCTTTTGTACAAAACTCTTTCCATTTCTCAGGATGATGTCCACTGTTCAAGAGGATGAACAAAAGCAAATGTACATATTCACACATAGCTACTGACACACTTAAAGGCAAGTTGGCCATCCCATAACTCAGGGTGCCAGCTGGCCTATATCACCTGTGCTCTAACATGGACTTCTGCACCCTCAAAATTGCTGATGAGCTTGATGAAATAAGCCTTGTATGGAGGCTGTCTGGAGCAAGCCTGGTCTCATCCAAGTACTCATATCCACCTTGGCTGCCGGTTCTCCTTCTCCTGCCGATGGTGCTTGAGTGCTGTCCCCATCCCACTGTGAGCATCTATGTGAGGAGCAAGTTCATGACACAGAGTCGGATGATATTACTAGTTCTGTAGAAGTCTTCCAGGCAGAGCCCCCAAGAGACCAGAGGTGATATCAAAAATAAAAAAGATATTCTGTAGAAGGAAAAAGGAAAAAAAAGAATCCCCCCCCAACTTCCACTATAACACACTGAAACAGATAGGATTATTTTTAAATTAAATAAGGCTTAAATAGTAGAAAACACATTTACATTTAAAATCCAGAATTTTAATAAGCTCAGACCTTGGAGTTAGATCCCATTTTATGAAGCTGTAATCGAATAACAACTTCTACTCAATGAGAAGACCGGGCAAACTCTTTTCAAGGCCATTTGAAGGTAAGAATTATTTTGCATGAAAGCAACAATTAATTAGCACTCAGCAAGGTTCCCTCCACTTTATGCTGTGAAGTAAGAGCAGGTCACTTCTGCAGCCCCTCACACCTGTTACAGGTCACAGACCCGTATCTGAGCACAGTATCTTCTTTGCTGTTTCAGCACCTCAAGGTTAAAGCCTATTTTCCTTCCAAAAAGGAGAGGAAGTAGATTTCGCTTGTAGAATATGGCTGCAACAGGGAATGGGATTGGAAACTTTTCTGTCTGAGATATATAAAATCCAAATCACTGCTATTATATCTGAACACTTTATAAACTAACGATTTTCTCTAAGTTACACAACTAGATCTCAGACCCCACAGCTGGTCAGCCTAACTTTCTTCAGGCTACAGACAAAGCCTGCTTGCTCCTTTCTACATCATTTTTCCCTGTTAGGGCACCCTTAACAGACATTTGTTTCTGATTCAGAGTTTGGGCTTGATCTGGTACTTTTGGTTTATACATAAAACATTGTGACTTACTATTCCTTGTACAGGATGTTTCAAAAATTAAACCTTTACTGTACGTTCCCTGAGTAACAACAGCACACTCTACCAGGGGAGGAGTGGGAAAACATTGTGCATTGAGCAAGAGTGAAAAAAAATTAGTTCTCTGATGCTCAAAATAGCCCTTTGACAAACACAATCCTACGCGAGGCTGGGGTAACCATCTAGCCAGCCAATATTGTTGTCACATCGCTGTCACCGGCTTCAAGGGCCATCACACTCACAGTGCTTGTTGCTCCTGCTTAAAGAAGATGAGTTCTTCTCTGTCTTCACTGGAAGAGACAGGGGGCAATCTCCATTTGATTAGTTAAGACTGCTGGCTGGCAGACTTGAATTATTTGTATATCAGTATTGACACTGCTCCACATTTAGTGTAAATGTAATTATCGTTAGGGCACTGAGAGCTATCAAATGAGAGTACTTTGAGGAGTGTCAGCTCTTAAGTAGAAATAAATGCGCATGCACACACAGGTGGACTCTGTATAAATTCTTGGGCTCCTTTTCCCCTCTTCCTCATCAGGTTTCCCCTCTATGCATTGTGGCTCTCATTTTTTCTACACTTTTACAGCAAAAATCTAACTGGGAAACCATTCAAATACACAAGAGACAAGCTTACAATTTCCCCCACCATCCCCTCTGGAGCTGCGGTGGCTCCCATAAGAAGAGCAGCGTGCTCCAACGCACCAGGAATGGCTCTGGTCCCGTTCCTGCCACCAGCTGAGCTGGCAGGCTGTACACCTGAACAAGGTGTACACCCCTAAAGGAAGATGTAGTGCCAGGGCTGTCCAGCAGCCATATCCCTGGCTGGGTCATACAGGGAAAGGAAGATCCATTGGCTAGGACATCAGACCACGATACACAAAAGACAAAGCGTAGGACTCAGGTTGACCAGACTTATCCTATGCGACTGTGCAACGCTTCAGTGAGGCTCATCTCACCCTAAGCTTTGGATGGAGAGTCGCAATCAGCCTCAATGACCAGAGCAAGACACCTTCAACAAAGCAATCAGATGAGCCCACCAGGAGAAGACATGCACCATGCAGGACAACACACAAAACTAGTGCTGCTTACATACCCAACTTCTCCTGCCTAGCACCATAGGACATAGAGGAGGTAAGTCCCACAGCCAGGAAACCAGGGGCAAGAGCAGCACGCTGCCCAGCAGTGATGCAGGATGGATGGTCTGCAGAGCCTGCAAAGGGTGGGAGTTGACTAACAGATTACTAAAAGGGGTTAGTGGGGCAGGTTTCCCTGGAGCACAAAGGTATCGCCAAGCTGTCTTCTGAAGAACTGATTTCTTCTAAAGTAAATAGACCAGCAAATATTGGAAGGAATCAGAGATCCCATGGGCCAGGTACACCCATGTTAGTCAGGCACTGGGAGGAAAAAAACACAACACACAAACACAAAGAAACCAAAGCATAAAGACCCTAACCTTCCCCACCAACGCTTTACTCAGGGAAATAACTGCAAGCTGCAAACAGAAGATGATTTCCAGCTACAAAGAGAAAAGAAATTACCCTGAAAAGCAAGAATTTAATAAAGCCACTAGAGCTTTTTTCATTGCACTATTAGTTAAGATTTTTGAATACATAAATGAGAATTATTTGACTGACAGCCTCTTTATCAATAGTATAATCAGCTTTCTATTGTTGGAATAAGTCATTTATTTCAACAGTAGAAACATTTATTTTAGCTGCAGAAATATAACCCTATTTATTTCCAATCTGTAAGAGTAACCCCTGGTAGTATAAACGAATTTAAAGAGAAAGGCAATTTCTTATCTGCAGAAAGCAGCGACAACACCAGCAAAGGACAATGGTCTGCATTTTTAGTAATGCAAACACTAGCCTTTTATTTCCACATTCGAGTTTCTAGCCTCAGAACAATATTAATGTCTGTAATGAAACTAAGTTTCCGCTAATCTAATTTTACCATATATTATTTAAGTATCAGGACATTTAACTATTAATCCATCCTTTTACCTCCTTAGTTTTAATATTCTCAGCCCGCTTACAACTTTCAATTGCAAGGCTGCTTCATCACCAGCTGTCATCACTTAAATTTTTCTTCTATTTATAAAGAAAGCATAAAGTAGTAAGCTGTATCACTAAAGCTAGACAGAACATACTTCAGCATGTAGTCATGTGCCGATTCCTACTTGACTGAACATGATCATATTTTTAGGTACTATAATTAATAGCTAACAGCTTTAAAAGTCTCACTAAATATTCATTATTAGAGAGAAAACTGAAAAGGTCTAATCCATTTTAAACGTCTCTGACAACTGCCATTAAAGCATCCTTGTGTGATTTGCCATAGATATTTATATTTAGGCAGCACAGAGAATGATCGTGGGAGTCCACACCCAGCATTGTTCTTCCTCTTTGTTAATGTGAGTGGAAGAAGTGTCAAATACATTACAAAAACAAACACCTTATTCTTAACCTGTCTCCAAATACAGGTAGGTGTGTATTTGTATAGAGTGACAGGGCTGTGCCTTCTGCAAGTGAAGCACACTGGTGCTAGCTGTTAAGGTCATAGCTTTTTATTTTAATTTTTTCCAGGACATGAGGACAAACAGAGCAGCAACACAGGAGCCCACCCAGAGCCCCACTCTCACCGCTACTGCCCCTGGTTTGCTGCATGCAGCTGCCCCCCCCAGCATGGCACATTCTCCTGAAGGGCTAAGATGCTGCTGCAAGTGTCAGTCCTGTCCCTAATAGCAAAGACTCTGCCTGAGTTTTCATTAACTTCATTAATACTTTTTCCCAGTTGCTTAATATAGGTTTCAAAAGCCAGGGGTATAAAAGTTCACTTTGGAATTGATTCAGATTCTGTTTGGCTCTAGTAAATACACTTTCCCTTGGCCTTGCAATTGCCCACTTTCAAGTCTGAGGGAACAAACAGGAAATCCACTGTACATAAGCAACATATACGGTCTTTTTCGATATATATTTTTCAAGTATTACAGTCCCATTTTTATTCCTTTTCTCACAAAATCACTTCAAAGTTACGCTGCAAACCTCAAGTGAAGCATATAGCTACTGTGAATTCAGGAGGCCCAGGGTGCCTAGTTTAAGTAGTTTAAGTGGCATGGACTGCTCTTACAATCAATGTGTTCTCAGAAAGCTAAAACTCACAATTTTTCAGACTGAAATGCACGACTGGCAGTAATCCATAATCCTGACACAGTGTCATGGGTGCCAAAGGGCCTCCAGTGAGTTCTGCCTTTGCATTTTTAGAAGTGTTTTATGAGCTCGAGACCCTAGAATCAAGTATCTTTACTTGCAAGCAACCTGCCATCCACTAATGCTATGGGAAAACCAAGCCAAAAAAAAAAAAAAAGCCAAGCGCAGAACAAAATCTAACCTATAAGTAAAGTCTCCTTATCCCCAAATCCTCCACTCCAAGGGCTCAAATGTTAAAAGCTCTCAGCTTCAAACACATTACTGTACCATTTGCGCTTTCTAATCTGTCACCAACTTGTTTTTGTTGAGAATAAACATTTAAAAGAAGATAGCAAGACAAACAGATGAGCCTACTGCATGGTCTGCTGATTTCTTACAAGTGTCCAGGGTTCCGATTCATGCTGTTGTAGAATTGAGCAATAAAGAGATATTTACAGTCATGGCAAAAGATGGACTATGCTATAGTGAACTAGGTCCCCAATCAATTCCCTAATTGCTAGACTGCAGCATTTACTAACCCGATTCCAAAATTACTTCTTTCCCTGCTCTAAATAAAAAACATAAAACAGCCCATTGGTTATTTAACTAAGAAAGCTGCCCATGCAGTTTCATTTATTGCGAGGGCAGGATATTTTGTTTATTTCCAAAGAATGTGGAGACACAGAGCTGCTTCTGTGCAACTATCATCCCTGCTGCCTTCCGCTCAGTAAAGCGAAGAGGAAAACAAAAGGGCAAGTCTGGAGCAGCCTAATCAGAATTCCTCCCCCCCCCAACGTTGTCATAAAAATCAAACATTAGTTTTTAAGGAGAGTTACTGCTGTGTTCCTGAATGGAGAAATACAGAGCTGGTCACAGCCAGAATTTCATTAACATTTCACAAGGAACTGTGTTCTGGAAGTATTTCTCCAGGTAAATTCTTTAGGTACTTTTTCTTAAATAAGGTTACGGATTTAAAAGGAGAATACAGTTGCAATATACCAAGTATTCTCCCAGATGGGAGCATTTCAAAGTGGTACACTGACACTTTACACATGTTTTTCAAGCTTTGTGACTTCAATATTAAAAAAGCAACAAAAAAAGTCTCATCACACAAATTAAGCAACTAAGCAAGAAAAAATGTGTGTCTCCCAAAGCCACCTCAAGCATCTTTACCAAAGAGCAAGCAACTTCACGACTTGTATCATGCAGGTGGGTTGAGCACAGGCAGTGCACTTGCACAAGCTGCCTGACCTCAGCTGTGCTGGACCAATATGAGGCTCCTGCCACGCACACACTGGTGCCCCTCCATCAGGCAGCCCATATTCTGCACTGGCCGAAGTGGCATCCTTCTGTCAATTGGGTTTTAGTCTCTCAAACAAGACAGATGTCCTGCTCTCTGCACATGTGCAGAGTTTCAGGAGCTTTTCACAACTGCACAGATGTTCATCATTGTCATCCTGTTCATTCTTAGGAAATTGTAACACGTGTTACATGCACCATCTATATCTGCAATCCACGTTCTTATTGTGTGAGTTAACAACGGACTAGAACCTAAGAGAGAACCTAGAAGCAATGCAGGAATGGTGCACAAGAACGGACAGGGGAGCAGAAGCCGCTTGTTTTATCCCACCAGAAAGCTCTGTGATGCAGCCACATCAAACCCATGAAACAGCTTTAATTTAGCCAGCCCGTACTATTGAGCAGAACTGATACCTGTTGATCAGCCAAGGTTCCATCCAACTTAAACTACCCTACAATCCTGAGCAGGATTGCAATCCTCATAAATGGAGTGCAGCTGCTCAGTGCACCTCTGCAATATTCCCCCCCCCCCCCCCCTCTACCTTGTTTTTCCAGGTAAGGCACATCAGGAAAGAAACTAGCACACAAGAAACCTGGAATCCAAAATAATTCCTTTAATTTAAGTATTCTCATATGACTCTAGGTATCAAGACCTTGAAGAAAGACTTGATGAATCTATAGCTTCTCAGATAACACCAAAAAATGACCATTAAATCCTCCTGAAAAATGACTGTATCAATTACCCACGACCATTTGAAAATGAAAGCCTAACAACACAAGATCATTCATTCCAATTTTGGTGTCTATGCACAACAACGAGGCTCTAAGGCACTATTTCAACATAACATTACATGAATTTTTGTTACTTAAGATGGTATCAACATACCAAACCTAGAGAAAACTTATTAAAATTCCACAAGCGTTACTGTTATTAAAGCACCATCTATCCCTCCCATTGAGGTTACACATCTGTCCTTCTCTACCTCCGGATTCTTCCAATATCCCTTAACAACACAGACTAGAAAATCACACAGCATGTTAATGTGGAAAAGAAGAAATAAGAAACCTTTAAAACCAAGAATAACTAAGAATAAAAAATGAATAAAATGTAAGAAAGAAAGTATTGGTCCCAGAGTAGAACTTATGAGTCGTCTAGCAGCTGGCACGTAAAGTTACTGCCCATTATAATTTTTAATGTTCTAGTTATGATAAAACTGGAGAAATTAGAGGTAGGCTAGAACAATTAGTCCAAATAATCCATCCTCTTGCCAACAGGCGATAGATATAAATTGTCTAAGAAAAAGCATCTCAGCACACAATTTTAGCCTGACCTGCAAGTCCAGTTTCATGAAGATGTACCTTACAATACTGGGAAGGTAAAATCAATATCACATAAGAAATGTTTACAGGAAGTCATGCAATGAGGAACTTCAACTGTTGTCTCTGTTCAGGGATACATATTCAGAGGAACTTTAAAGATGAGGAAAGCTCAAGGCTTTATGAAATAACTGGTAGTTCTGTCAGACATAAAAAGCTTGACTCGAATATAGAAACCCATATATTGCTGCTTGCAATAGGACATTTAAGATGTCAGAAAGAGGCATCGAGGTACACAGCCATTCTGCCTGTGTTGATGACTGGCTAAAACCTCATGCTGGTGAGAAAAATAAAAGCTTGGAAAAAAAAACAACAAACATTTTTAATATCCAACTCTTAACCATTATCACCTGTTAGAAGAAAAAAGTTTCAGGTGCAAATTACATTGTTAAGTCCAACAGCTGGCTTTGAAAAGTTCAGTAGCACCTCTAGCTGCAGAGATAATGGAACACCCTCCTGGATGACTCCCAGAAAGTAAGATTTTAACAATTAAAGCTCAAACACCTTTTTTTCTCCTAGGTGCCCCTTAGATCCAGACCAGAGCCAGCATTGCAAGTGGCACTAGAATTCTGGGAGAAAGTGATGCCAATGTCCAGAAAAATTAGCATGTTGTTAAAGCTGACAGACAAACATACAACACAGCCATCTACCTCTAGCAGGTATCCGAATCCATGACAACCCTCTCTAAAACACTTGTGGAATCAGCAGCGTGCAATGTGACATTAAAGCTTTCGAGTCAACAGGGAGCAGGATGTCTGACTGAAAACAGTAATTTTTGTTTCACTGCACTGTCTCGCCACACTAGGAGCTCGATATTCTGCAATTAGCAGCAAGAGCAGTGCTCCCTCAACATAAGCAGTGCAGTACTGCACAGCCGGGAGCAGGCAGAGGATACCGCTTGGGGCACTGGGCTCTGCACTGCCTCCATCACGCTAAACTGTTGCGGATCACTGGTGTGCTAGAGGCAGTCCAGGTATTTCACCTTCCTAGTAAGTAAAATACGAGAAGAATGGTTGAGAAAAGGGTTTAAGATTGGTCTAACTTTGCTTTTTGAAAACACAGTTCATGCTTCCTAAGTTCAGTGAGTTTGCTTGGAGGAAACCCTGTAAGGAAGCCGCGCCGACCGCAGCCTTGGAAACACCAATGCACAGCAGTAATGAGGAGGCACAACCACCAGGCAGACAAACATTTCTCAAGAGGCTTACTCTTTGAAACAGAAAAATACAGTCACTCCATCTTCACTGAAGTTGCCCTTCTTTTTTTTCTAAGCTTATCTAATTAAATCAATGCAAATACCCACAAAGCCAGACTCACTTCAGTTAAAGATGCAGTTACATTTCTTTTAAATTAACTTGGAAAAAAACTACTGTCAAATAGATTACATACATGTATTCCTCCAGTTAAATTAAACTTCAGTTAAACTGATGGAACAATTAATCTTAAATGTCAAAATAAAAAAAAAAGGAAATCTCATATTTACACACAAAACCGAGTTCTGCCAAGCACTAACCCAAGAACAATTTCTGCTGAACATCTGGCTTCACACACGGTTAAATTTCACGGTTACCAGCAATTCTGAAGTCAAAATTTTCAAAGAATTTATTGTTTTGCATAATTAAAAAAAAAAAAAAAAAGCATCTTACAGCACCGTAGGGTAGACATGGTGATCCACAGACAATGAGACTTTGAGGAGATTATGGGTTCCAGCTGTCTGCCTTGCCTAGCGATCTCCCTAAGGTGCTGTTTTCTCATGATACCAGTAAGCACTTTTCATGGGTTTACATAAAAGGTGCCATATATCATCAAATCAAAAGAAGGTTATTGCTACCTTATTATGCTGAATATGTGGCTTAATCCTAAAAACAGAAAGCCAAAATAAAATGTGCATTTCCATGTTACCTATTATTTTTTATTCCATATATAAAGCCAATTTGTCAATGGGTAACTCCAACAATTGACTTCAACATTACATATCAAATCATGTAAATATATTCACATTTTCAGAGGTCAGACTTGTCCAGTATTGCTGACTTTTCAGGTTATTACTCCAGACGAATATGAAGCTCTGGCTTGTTAACATACTTTACCTTATTAGTTTCACTCAGCAATAGTATCAGTCATCACGTTTATTAAAACAGATCGTTCTTGCATCCTGCTAAAACCTATGGGAGATTTGCCATTGCAGAATTTTCTACTTCCTTGCGAGATCTTCTGAAGTTTAAGTGAAAACTCAAGCACTTCCTATCTCTTTTTTGCATCTGACAGAAATAAACCTTGCATCACTCTTCTGAGGCACCAAAAATACTCCACAGTTAAGCCCAGATAGCCATGAAAATAACAGAAAACAAGACATTAGATGGCTCACTCCCCCGCTCTGCTGCCGGCAGCTTCTTTGGCTGGAGAAGCTGAGCAGCCGCCAGTTCACAAGAACTTTGTGACCTTCCCAGAATGCAGACCAAGGGATTCCCAGAACCTCTGTAAGCCAAAGATCAACCACCTCCCACTTGTTCCAGTTGGAAAGCCGAATTTTGATGATGTTACGCTGACTTACAGTAGAAAGTGATTTGAATACCAGGAAGCATCAACATCTACCATCAGGGTGACTCCCATGGAATGGAAATTGTTCTGGGCACCAAGAGCTACACTACAAATACTAATGTCTTAATAGACTCCCAGCAAAGGCAAAATCCACAGCAAAGCACATCTTGCTCCAACAGGAAAGTTGCACAGACAGCACTGGTGCATCAGGCTTGATTAAAGGGCTGCTGCAGCATCTTAAAGCTGAGACCTGCACACTCAAGCGCTGTGGCTCAGCAGAAAAGTCTGGCATTTGTGCAAATGGGCTGCTGAGCTCATCTACAGCCCTCTGATACTAGGTCAGTTTTACATTAGTTTATCCCAGTGAGTGCATGTAACAGACACAGCAAGAAGAGGGTGCCTGTGTTGGGCAACCGCAGACTGACATGGGGAATAGGACAGCTGAAGCTCTTAGCTACCACACGTGAAGATAAGAGTTGGCACCCACCAACAGGAACTCCGGTCTCAGCCCCTAAACTGCCAAAATGCAAAAGGGAGTCAGTACCACACACATCCCTCCACCCCCCTCTCCACTTTACAGTAGCATAAATAAGGATATTTCAGTATTATGCACCCTACTTTCACACCATATTTCCCTCAATAGCCTACAGCAGTAATTTCAGTCATGTTCATAAGGGTCTATAAACTTTTTATTTTTACACACTTCCCTGAAATACCGAGCTGGGACCCATGCAGAGACACGCATGGCACCTGGCTGCTGCAGTACATTGATGCGCTACCAAGCGCAGCACACAGCAGCTGCTTCCCTTCTTCTTGCTCCACAACTCAGCCCCGTTACCTCACAGTGCTACACCAACCAGCACATGCTGCTGGGATTAACTACTCACAGGTACTCCCCACATAAAATTATTTTTTCAACAATTAATCCATAGTAGCATTTATTACCTCAGTTTAGCCAACCTGTACCGCACTTCGACACAGCATGAGTGTTCTTTCATAGAATAATCTGCTGCTACTGCTCAATTAATCTATGGTTTATGGAAAGCAATTTATTGCTTATACTCTTAGAACCTTTATTTCGTCATTCAGGACATGTTATGACTGCAGTTTTGCTTATTGCAAGATCTATATTTCGATTTTTTTTTTTTTAATAATACAAGAGTCTGGTACTAAAGAAATGTTTAGAATAGAAAACCTGCACTGAGACTGTCATGAGTGAGAAGGATAGAGAGCTTGGATACAAAACTTGCCAATTTCGGTGGTCTAGATTCTCATTTATAAGATTAACACCAAAAATATGGTTAGATAGTGTGAAGAATGTTATGTTTCACAAAACGTGGACAGTTCATGAAAAAAACGTTATTTATGAGAAAGATCTATTAGTGTCTACAGCTTAATAATTCCAAAAACAGCTATTACTTTCCAATAGATAGATACTTAAAGCAATCCTTGTAAAGACACCCTAACAGTAGTTATATACATCTTACGGCCTATCAGAACAATCTTCTATTAAGTCTATGATTGGGATAAAGATCATCATTAACACCTCTAAGCATTTATAATACTGGTGCAGATCCTGGAAGCACCAATTATTTGGTATGCATGAGCTAGGTGCTAAGAGCAAACTCTCCAGCTGCAGTTCTTCAGATGGGAGTTCATCTGGACATCTTAATAAAGATGTACATCCCATGGGGGAAATGCCAGAAAAGCCAGTTACAGTAAGCTATTACCTGATACACAAGAGGCAGTTTACCTGACGCAGACAAGCAGAATGGGGAGAACTCCATATGGAGTAGATGCTCTGGGCAAAGGAAATTTGCTGAGCATTTTGAACAAAATAAAAAGATCAAGTAACATGGATTTTATAATTTCAGGTTTTCTAATGATCCAGTCACAATCAATAAGGAGTTCTGTTGCCGACTTCAGTGGAGCCAGGGCTTTATTCATGATGTATACGCACTGTGGACTAAAATGCAGATTTTAATTGTTCCAGGGTTTTCCCCAGTCACAAATATTTATTAAGAATGGGCTATAATTTTTTTTTTTTTTTTTTTTGACAGAGATCACACGTAATTCTTGCATTGAAAGTTCATATAATAAAACTAGCTGCCTTAAATTGATGGGTTACAGTGATTTTGTCATAGGAAAGTCTTCTGTGACAGTCACACAGGTCACATCCATCAGTGGCTCCCAAAAGGATAGTGGAGTGTACAAAATGCTCCAATCTCTGTCTAGACAGCTATGGGGAACTCCAGAGGATAGGACTGACACTGTGTCTACTGCTAAATCTTAGACAACTCCAACTCCTAAAATCCTTCCATCCCTCCCTTCCCCTGCTAAAACAAGGGCAAGAAGTTTTGTGACCATCAGGCGTATTACTGTGTCTTTTTTAAGATACTTGAAAGCAGCAGGGGAAAAATAACACAAATAAAACCACTCACCATATTTAGTGTCAGTCTTTACTGTCAGCGCAGATAAAACTCCTCAAAATAACGAAAGCTCCACAAATGTTATTAGCAAAAAATTCACACTTTTTAATGGATATTTACAGTTTGAAGCAGTCTTTTAATTACATTTGCTATTCGCATCTGATGGCTTCAGGAAATGTTGAATTCAGATATTAGACTACCAAGGATGACTGGATGTAGTCCAATGAGAAACTGAGATCAGACAAGTTAAATTAGCCATCTGTCCTAAACAAACACAAATCAGGACTACTTTTTAACATCCTTTTCAACCCAATCTGAAAGAAGAACTTTACCAAAGGCAGCAGTTGTGACAAGGTAGACTCAGGAAGTTTACAACCATACCTTTCCACAATGTCTTATTCTCAACAGTAAGATGCTGCACTCTAACTAGTCTAACTGTCCTAGATATGGCACAAGAAGGCCACATGATAACAGCCAGATTTCAATCTTTAAGTTGTCATAAGAGCAAATTACATTTGTACCAGCCACTGTTCTAGTTAAAATTATCACCAGGAGAGTGGATTCATAATGTGCTGGTTCCTGTTCTCATTATAAGTTCTCGTGAGAGGGGATTGTAATCAGAATTTTAATACCTCATCCACTGTGAAAGATAGCTGTAAAAAATATATTAATTTGACCTTTTCAAAATTTTGTTATTTGATTTGGTGCCTATTCTTATTTGCTCCTATATTTGCTCATACCTATAAGTTACTAGAAAATAGAAGTATGTTAGTAAGTCAGAAGACTTTTCTATTAATTTTTTCCTCCTAGGGTAAGGAGTACAATTTTATGACACTCTTTCAATACTACGTGCAGGCCAAACAGTCACAGCCTTAAGCAATCATTACAATTTGAGAAGGGTTTCACCCGTATTAAAGAAACAGGGATATTCTAAAAGTAAGTATCTTCAGAGAAATAAAACCAAATACATCCGCACAGGACAGAGCACATAGCAAATGAGTCCTTCCAGTAAACATTCCCAGGGGATGACCTAAATCAGAGACAATCTTAAAATAAAATTAATGTCTCTGGAGACACCTTCCTGTCTCTATAGACTACACCAAGAGCCTCAAAACCAACTTAAATTACAATGTAAAGGTGGTTCTTGTCCTCCTAATTGTCTTCATTTATGAAAATATGCAAAGAAGCTGAGCTGTACAAAACTCCAAGGGAGCCGGTATTAACCTGATATGCTCCTATGCATAAAGAGATCTAAGAACCTGCCCCTAAGCAGCTGGTGGGAAGCAAGAAGCAATCGCAGCATACTCCTAGAGCTGTAGTGCCTTTCTATTGCTAGCCAGCAGCCCTGGGGACTGCTCCCTCCCTCCCATGAGCAACACGGCAGGTTAGGAATTATTGCACCAACCCTCCACTCACCAAAATATTCTTTGATGACTTCATCTGAATTAATTTTAATTTTGTCACATACAAAGAGGTTGACAGAAAGCAGATTTATCGGATGGCAGAACACGACCTTCGTTTCATAACCCATACCATACGGTCAGTCTCACCGTTCTGTCTGTAAATCTGATGCTACACAGATTTGTTTTTACTAGTGACAGGCACAAGGACCACTGGTCCAGAAAGACAACATTCAGACATTCTTTTAGGCAAGCTGTTGATCTGCATTAACAAATTTTGGGTGCTTTATGTGACACCAGATCCCAGAAATCATTTTCTCATTGGGGTCACAACACTGAACCAAACACTGAACAAAATGCTAAGTCACCTTTCAATCACTCATTTTGTTAAATACTCCCTAGAGTTCCACTTAGCCGGTCTACGATTAGAAGTACACATGGTTCATTATGTGTGTGCTATCCAGTAAACTCACTATAAAATTCAATTGCTGCTCCATAGCATATGCTGCAAACTAACAAGATGATATTTTTTTCCAGTACCGTGTCAGACTGGACAACCAATCCATTAAGGAATCTCTGTTAAATAAATTGTCATATAATATCAGTACCCTTCTCCTCCATGGGGAGGCGGGGGGAGGAATTAGGTCCAACAGAGTTTTCAGGATTGGATTTTGGTTCCCATGTTGCTCAGGTACTTCTGAAAATTGCACCCCTAACACCTACTTCATTGCAATGTGACTAGAATTTGTTTGCAGCAAACCTGGCTGCATTACTGACCATATCCATCACACAGCTGACATCAAAGGAACATCCAACCCCAAACAAAGATGGCATGCAAGACATAGCTCCCCATCTCCAGTGATCTGCTGTGTCTGGTTTATGCACCATCAGGCATTCCTTACATATATATAAGGCTCTTCAGCAGCACAGCTCCTCTGGATACAAGACATTTGAGTACATACACACATTGGATAAGTGAACTTGTGATCCTCCTACTCTGTGGCAGTACCACAGCTAAAAATAAATATTTTTTGCCCATGTCCCAGTGACCTACACAAAGCTTAGACCGAAGTTTAACTTTCTCATTTCAGATGAAATTTCTGAGTCCTGCTTCTAAGGATACATCAACAAGGTTTGGTGTCTTTCATGCAGGTAATGAAAAAATCTGAAAGTTGTTTGATGTTCTATAGCAAAGCAATTATGCTAGTGTTATTATAATACTGATCCAATGAAGATAATAGCACACAGTGTTGTTACAGTGAAGCCGTGGTGACCTTGGACTGTTAATTTCCAGAGCCATTAGGGATTTGGGATGTTGAGGTGGCAATGTTTTGGTTTCCACAGGGAAGACGCGTGTTTGCAGCTCTGCTCTTACAGCAACCCCTACAGTTAGTGCATGGAGTGGAACTGATGTCTGTCTCCATAGAGACCTCGTGTCCTGCTTTCAAAAACTGAAAGAAAATGGGAGCTATGACAACAGACAAACCTGTGGGATGAGAAGGCGTAAACAAGTCAGCAGGAAGCCCACAGTAGTACACTGGGGCCAAGCCTCATGTTTTCGTTGTTATCCGCTATTAACATAAACAGATAACTAAAGTACTCGAACTGTGCTGTTTGTGTAACCAGTACAGGCAACACCAGAATTTGCACCATCACGTGGCTGAGTCACAAGACAGACTCACAGACGTCTGGGCTCTGTGTGTCCTTCAGACTGATCAGGAAATCTCTCAATTTCCCTTCTGTAAAGCCAGTCCTGGTCTGACAGCATTATTGCTGTCATCCTGCCAACATGCAGACACAAACACTTACACACTACTAGACTGAACTTCACCCAAGATCATTTTAGATGAAAGAATGAAGGCAATATCATTAGTTGATGAAGACAAGAACCTGGATTTACTAAACCTGTCTTCTCTAAGACAACTTAAACCAATCTGATAGCCCTGCTCTTCTTGATAGATCTGGACAGAAATATAGATCTGGCTTTGCTCCTGCCTTCCCTGTATGAGCTGTTCCTACACAGCTTGCTAAACTGGGAGAACTTTTCCACCTAAGGGCAGAAAAACATTCAAACCTATTTAATAGGAGACATTCCTAACTAAAGAGCACCCTTGGTATTTGTAAAACATTTTTCAGAAGTAATTTGCTTTAAGGATGATAAAGTCGGCTCTTCACTGTTTTATTAGAAAGCATCCAGAAGGTCGTTACCTCCAGCACATTGGGATACATCTCCCAGACAGCAAGAGATGTGGCAACAGGCAGCTGTTCTGCAAGTCCTGGAAGAACTAGAGCTTGTAATCAACTTCTGGTTCTTTTTTTTTTTTTCCCCCCTTCAGGTACTGTCAGGATGCACAGGCTCTGAAATACGGTGCTGTATGAGTCTCAACCTGATAGTTCCTAAGTAGAATTATTACAGAATGGTTTTATATGTACAATGTTTCTTCAGTGACTCCTGCCTTTACACACCTATGCCCTTTTCCTACAGAGGAAGGACCACAGCACCGTTATTTAGGTATGCTCTTGTGGTAAGGTAACCACCTTAAATAAAGCTCTCTGTACACAAAATGCTTTCCTGGAAATACAGGTGAACAGTGTTCCCATTCTCAATACTATTTCTACCTAAATATCAGGGTTTGATATTTGCTCTTTAGATGTTTCGCTATTTCATTGGCTTCACTCAAAAAAATGCATTAGCATTTCACTAGCCTTTCAGTAACACACATCCTCAGTTTAGCGGATTACCATCCAGTAACTCTTCCCTGTGTAATGTTGTGCAGATGAAGTTGCATGGTTTTTGAAGCAGTGCATTGTCCAGAACACTGCATGCAGAAACATTTTGTACTCACTCCATTGTCAGTAATTTAATTTGCTGTTCCTATGCAGGACACAATTTCCCCTAATTTTGCAACACAATCTTTGTCTGATTGCACAGATTGAGATGTTATCCTCCCCATTACATCCTGGGGACGACAACAAAAATAGAAAGACCACTGCTAATGAGGTCAAGCTTACATATAATGAACAATAAATTGCCTAAATATAAATTTAGGTAACTAGATCCTAGGATGCCCTCTTGCAGGTACACATTATGTTCTAAGTATTATTGTGCTGAATTTAGGGATGGGAAGTCTATCATTTGATAAAATAAATACTGTAATTAATCAACTTTACCATTTTATCAGGAAGAGGAACAAGGCTGGATATTTTAATGAAGGCATGCTATAGTTCCTATTTTTCTTTTTAATTATTTTATATTTTTTAAACCTATTAAAAATAGGCAAATATGTACAATAACTGCCTCCCGAATGCTTTCATCAAACAGGAAACATGCCTTCACACATGAAAACATGGGACAGAGTTGAACCCGTACATGAGCATTACCAGACTAGTTTACTGACAGCAGCAGCACCACCACCAGCTTTGCATTTACCCCATACAAATTTATCCAGAAAATGCCATAATGAGATAAGGAAGTTCTTTGTGCAATTCCTCCATGCGTGACAGAGATGATAAAGAACTTCCTGAGGTCATACATGTAATTTATAGACCTACGAAAAGGGGGTGCTCAGGGCAAGCGTAAGACTCACACAAAAAGCCTGTGAGGTAATAGCGTGTAGCCAGGGACAGACACCACAATAAAGGAGGAACCCATTATATCAGATCTAAGCCATATTCCAGAATGCAAATCAAAATGCAAATGGTAGATGATCCATGACACAGACTCATTTTTCATGGGTTCACAGATAAGAAGCTGTTGAGGCAGACAAAGTGCAGCAAGAAAATTTATATTTTTGAGAGAAGTGCTTCTGCTCTTGCAAGTACTGCCAATAGAGGCAGGGCATTTCAGACCAAGCAGCTCCCTCCCTTCCCACGCTTTGTTTGTTATTAAAGGCTATGTTTAAAGGCATTATCCGCAGTCAGCTATCCAAAGGACTTAAAAACCATACAATTAACTATAAGCACCCTGTATTGTAAATAAGCAAAACCAAAAAACTGTAAATAGTTACAAGCCTGTTCCAAAGCCCATCAAAATTGGCAGAAAGACTCCCATTGACTGGGATGGGCATTCTACTGAACCCTTTTCATACTGGAGAACAAACCAGGGAAAATATATAAGTTACAGTCTTATCTTTAATTTTACTTGTTGACAAGTTCATTTAATATCAAATATTGGAATCATTGACATGGCTTCACCTAGTAAATCATCACAGCCAGACAGTTCACTCTAACTTCAGCAAGCAGTGACATTTTTTTCCAAAGATGCAGAATTTTTCAATGAGAATGAACAAAAATAAATAAATAACAGCTGAGAAGCTGAATTTATCTTTCTTTTTTCTGCTCATTTACGTAACAGTCCAAAATTTGTTTTGTTCCCAGAGACTTGATTTAGGAGAATAAACTACCTCTCCTTGTAGCACATGACAATCATGTTGAGCCTTAAAATTTGTTAATTATCATCTCCCATAATTAAGCTTACCTGCCCCCTCAATAAATAAGATTCCTTCCATACTTCCTTTAAACAGATTTTTCGGGAACCAAAACAGAAGCAGTAATAAATTCCAAGGATTTCTTTCTATACAGTTAAGAACACCATCTATATATATGTTCTTAGGCTAGAACACTCAGGTGCTGCCAAATAGCTTGGGATGTATTCTGTAAATACAATTTTACTCAAATGAGCAATCCAGTCTGGATACAGACTTCAGATGTGTACCCAGCCTGTTGTAAAGGCTCTGACATCTCTTGTTTCTAGGTGGACTATTTCTATTTCTGACCTCTCCCATGGTCTGCTGAGCAGCCCGTCTAACAGCCCAGAACACCACAAGCATACTGCAGCCGCAGGAACAGTCCCTGCTTCCTGCTGCATCGACCGTGCTAAAAGCATCCTGCGTACCTCATTGATAGCCTCTGTGGTAAATCTACCCAGCAGACACTAGTACAACTTATCAGATTTCCTCCAAAATCATCCCAAATATTACAAGAATCACAAAAGCAACACTGATTCAGAAACCTGAAGCAATCCACATGAAATTTTTGCTAAGGCCGAGCTCAGGCCACTTCAAGAGTAAGATACTATCACTGTGAAAAAAACTCTCGATTTATGATTCTCATCTCACAAGCTTTAAATATACTTACATTCATAATATCTCAAAAGACAGCTCAGGTATCTCTCTCTAGTTTTGTAGCTTGGGAAGTCTGGCACATGAGAAGTCTCTCAGAGAGATTTAGAAGGAGGCTGCACCTGAAGTTGCTTCCAAGGCACCATGGACTCCAACCTCCAGGAGGCACATATTCACTTGCCATCCCTGTTCTCTTCTCTGGTCAAACTTTTTTTATTTATTTTTTTAAACGCACCAGAGCAAGCAGATTTCTTTGGTAGTAGTGAACAACTCTGAACATGCAAAGATCAACAAGATGGCAAAGAACATGAGAGACATGAGGGAACATCTAACAGCATGGAGGGCAGAAGGACAGCCATTACTGCTCTCACCAAAACAAGAAGAAAGACTAAGTGAGGTAGGATTCATTTCCTTCATTCCTGTCAGCATAACACACTTACTGACCCCCACTCAAAACAGGTGTATGCCTGAACAATTTGGGATATGGTTTTTAAGAAAAATTTTTGGGCAAATCACTGAGAAACTTCAAACAGTTTCTGCCATTCTGTGTAATCAAGGTAATTTTCACTCCACAGCAAGTCAAATGATACTGAAAGGTATTACAGGCCAGTGCAAGCACCCGGAATATCTTAAGAGAAATGAGACTTAAGTATGCCACAGAGGAGCCCAGAATAATGCAATTTCTTAAGTTAATGAATGGCTCACCTCTTAATAGCAAGGACTTGCCTCACACGATTTATGCCTGTTGATCTGCGATTAACTGCCACCACAACAGCAAGATTTACTGCATTTCATATTATAACTGGAAGTCAATTGACTGCTTATAATAAGAAAAAAACACTAAAAATCAGGAAACCATCTGTAATAAGAGAGTATGGCCTACACAGCATTTCATCAGAGCTTCTGTGAATATGCATTTGTCTTACCAAACCTATAACTGCATTTTCATGTCAATCAATCACCACATTAATGGGCTATTTTCTATTGCAAACACGTTCACTTATGAAAGACACCTATAGAAGGGAAGAGTCAGCAATTACCTCTCAAAGGCTTCCTCTGCCTTGAAGAGTTGAGAAGGCCAACATTTATCTCACCAAAGAGAATGTTTGCCTCAGAGTTCTCACCCCTCACAAGGCAGACAGTACAACAGCTCTCGGGTTTGATGGCTTAACTCACTCTGCCACATCCCTTGAGCACAAAGGACTACAGTTCAGGAGCACCACTACATGAATATTGTGTTTCCACAAGCTGGTGCACATCAAAAATTATCTCCACCTACACAAGATGGGAGAATTTTGTGTTCTTATTCTTTGCATTCAATTATCTTTATCGACTTTGCTTCAGGTTATAGGTTCATGCCATATGGCCTCTCAGTACATCTCCCTACTCTTCTACGTCCAAAATATGCCTAATACCTAATATATCAAAGTACAGAACAGGCTTATGTGAGCAAATGGTGGAAAGCCTATCTGCCTGAAACAGCCAAGAATATGATTTATAATTACCAGTACATACATACACGGACATACAGTTGGAAGTAGTTTATCTAGCAGAAATTCAAGTAAGATGTCAACAGTTGACTATCTAGACTAAGTATATTTTATGAGGCTCATACAGAATAACTTCAGGACAATTTCTATTTAAACACTCATTTTTTTGTTGTTGTTGTCGTCTTTAAATTATTTTACATTCTTCACTCTGCTGACCAGAAAAAGCAGAAACCGAGAGGGGTGAAGACCTCAGACAAGATAGCTGCAAGTATACAAATGTAGCAAATCCCTACACAACATAAGAATAACAGATAGGAAATCAACAATAGTAGCACATGTGTGAAGGCAGCCCTAGGGCAGCTTTAGTTAATGCTTCAATAAGTTACACAAGTTTTACATGACTACTTCCTTTACAGTTCAATAAAGCTTGAATAGCAACAGCTCTTACATCACGTGGAAGCTAGGCTTTACCCCTGAAGTAGAGACCACTTTCTCTGGTGAAGTAGTATTTTACACGCTTCATAACAGTGGAAAAGGTAGCAGTATGTTCACATTTACAATATCATCTGCTTGGTATAAGTGGTTTGTTTTCTCTTGAAGAAGCAATCATAACATTCTCCACACAGATAAAAGTACACTGTTTTCACCAAAAAAACCAGCATGGGCCTTTGCAAATTACTTCAAAAATTTTAGACTACGCAGCTTTAATGTCCCACGCAGGTGACTAGGAACAGGCAAAGCTAAGTTTCTAGGCTCTGTGTCCTTGAAAGGGAAAGCAAAGCCACATGCAGGCACCTAAGTGCTTCCTCACAAAAACAGATCTAAAAATAAGACACAGAAGAACCAGTATGCTGAGCAGTTTGCCATTAAGAAATATAAAGGAACTAGGTAAAACCAGAATTCTGCTTATCTTATGGGTGTACTCACCTGCTTTGGAATCGCAGCTCCTACAAGACATACAGACCACATCCTCAGCTTATCCCAGCAAACACCAGATCCCACCCCTCCCTGACCTTCTTGAAGAAAAACAGGTCCCTGTACATGGGACCAATCCCTTTTGCACACCTGGAGTACATTCTGCCAACCTGAAATCAATGTAGGAGTAGCTACCAACAGCTGCCACTAATTTTTAAGACTGTAGTAGTCTCAGGTGCATATCAACACAGAACCTTGCAACAGTGATTCAGTACTCCTATTTACCTGCTCAAAGCTTGTCTGGGGTCAAATTTGCCCCTTCTTCTCAGCTAATACGTTCCTCCAGAGGTCCCCATGCTCTGCTGACTAGAGGGGAAGCTGTGATGAATTAGGGTCTAGACATCTAAGGAATTTTAGGGTAAACTAAAAATTCACTTGAGGAGGGGGAGGAGTCTCCCACAGTTTTGGAATTTGCATAGCTCTACCCCCGTCTTGTTTATGGAGCCACCAAACCACTATATACTAGGAGGACAGCGTTGCTTCAAACGTTTAAAGAAACAGTACATTTTTTACTTAAATAATGTGTTCTGTTCTTAGAGGAATATGAAACGTGGCTTAATTTGGGGGAAGAGAAAGCTCATTCACGTGGGAAAAATCAGTGCTTTGCTATAATGGCCTTTTAATTAACCATATATTGCACTGTAGTTGGCATGATAAAGTAAATGCTGTTGATGTTTCCCCAACTATTGCCCCTATCCTATGAAATAAAATGCAATCACAGAATCAGCTGAGAAAATAACTTTATTGAATTTTCAGATTTATGAACAATAACAGACCCCAAAGCTATTACATGCCAGTAGATGGCAATCTTTAGATATAGTAAAAAAATGTTATTAACAAATATAAAATATAAAATTTGAAATTGAAACTGAATTACATTAAAAAAATACTCTATTCAAGGACAGAAATTGTTTGCATGTTGTTCACATTTACTCAAGTTTCATTTTTACAAAAACAAAAACCAGGAGAGTTTTATAAGTTTATTTTTATTTTTCATTCCAAAAATGTATTTTTATTTTATTTGTTTATTAACAAGTTGGAAAACAGGATGGAGACAGACATTAACCTGAAAATTGCATCTTTTTTTCTGGACAAGTGGAGTATTTCAGTTTTTCATTAAAATTCACAGTTTTGATCCTCCTGCAAGTCTCCAACATGGCCATAAGCACAGTCAGGTCAAACCCAAGCTGCAGCAGCTCCCATCACACGAATTTGTGCAACAGGAATGTGAATGTGCATCTACTTGTATCTTGTACTGGAGGGTGTCTACGGGTTGTTCAAATGCTTTTGGCTACACAATGAGAGAAGTGCCGCAAAGCCCTTGGGAAAGAGGACAAAAATGTAGCAGTTAAGGGGTAAAAGAATTTTTTGTTTGAGCAGACAAGGCCTACACCTGGGTACCCCATCTTAGGGAAGAAGAGATGGAGAATCACACTAATGTAAATGAGTTAAGTTTCACTGTTTCATTGCTGCTAGGAAAGCAAAGAAAACTTAGTACTGAAATTTACTGGTTTAAGATCTAACAGCATCTCCATCTCAAAACGTGGTCAACACATCAACAGATATGCAGAGGAGTACACTGCTCTATATTTAATTTCCGATCTTCAAAAAAGCAGCACTTGAAATTTTGCTTACTGTCAGTTCATGATTACTTCAGACCTCAGGACACCGTGAAATGTGATCACACTTCTAACAGTAGAGGAAACCCAATAACACTTCCAATATCGATGCCAATCCCAGCTCAACATGCAGCCACAGGAGTGCTGGTAGCACATATACCATGCTACTCAGTCCGTTGATAAAAGAACATTTTGTAACACATTCAACAAGAGTATTTCCTATTTGACAAAAAATTTTGACATAAAAATATTTCTAAAATGTAAATTAAAAAAATAAATGTTGTTTATATTACCAAATTTAGACATCAACACTTTGCATGAGATTTATTCCAAGTCGCCTCCCACATCCACTCAGAAGTACTTACTCAACTTGCTTGAGCACCGTTTTTTTTCCTACTTTTCTACTTGAACAAGCACATTTTTTCACATAGCATTCCACAGGTAAACTTGTAATCCTCTTAAAACAAAACAAAACAAAATAAAACAAAAATACCACCGCCACAGACAAAAACAAAACAAACAAAGCAGAAAAACAAAAACAACAAGAACAGACTTCTTTGTTAACTGCAATTGCTGCTACCACATTACTGCTGGTAGAACCATCGGCACAAATGAGATGCAGCCCTCAGCAACCAGCAGGTGCTGGTATGCATGAGCAGAGGTCTGCCTCCAGCCCTTCAAAACCAAGTGACTCCTAACAAAGGGCTGATCCTTCACCTTCAGGGTAGTATTGATGATTCCTTGCTTGTCGTATTGCAGACGACTGGAGTTCCACAGATAAAACTCTTTACATGATTTCAGTGATTGCAGCAAAAGCTGTGCAAGCTTCAAAATCTTGTGGAGTTTCCACTGCAGGATAATACTGGAAGGTGGAATTACATCCAAAATAGTATTTGTAAAAGAAGTTGCAAATTCACAGCCTTTAGTCCCCTTAAAACAAAGAAATGAACAAACAACAAAGCCACCATTTAGGTATAACTCAGAAACCGAAACCTTCCAAGCTGCTGTCAGAACTCTCCAAAGGAAACTCTTAGCCTCAAGAGGAAAGAAGTGGGACAGTTTATCAGGTTCTGAGAGAATGACAGAAATGCTCAAATGGAAGCTGAAACGAAATCCATAACAGCTGGAGCAATTTTCTTGAAATTAAAATTAAAAAGCTTGACAGTGTCATAAAAAGGAAAGATCTCAGAAAAAAGTGATGCAAAGGATGTTATTAAAATAAGGTTTATGAAGTTTGAGAATAATTACAGATAATATGTATTTATTACTCCTGTAGGATCAATCTGTGGCACTGATTTTCATATCTGAAGCCAAATGTACAGATCTGTAGTTATCTTTGCTCTCAACTCCCACTCGTCTCCCTAGCGACACATTTACTGTTCGCATTTCTGATATATCAATATTCTTCATTTTATTTATTTCAGTTTTCTCATTATACAAAAGAAAAAGGGAAGGATTTTTTTTTGCCCTTTTTATTACTATTTTTAATCTTTGATAAAAACCCTTAAATTTTGAAAACACCGAAGCTGAGGGATCTTATGTCCAGATTGTCGTACTATGTCAGCTACTTAATGGCTGATCCATTTGAAATCAGAAAATAAACTCTACAATTAAAGAAACGCCCCTATATACTAAATGCATTCAGTAGTCAGAGGAGAGAACAGATTTTCTGCTCTTTTGAGGGCACATATCCCAGCACATAGCAGAACAAATTAAGAACTATAAAGCCGAAGTACTACATACCTCACTGGGCTCCATATACGAGGAACGCTGTAGCTGGATGATGAATTCATTCAAGTCACAGGATCAACTCCAGACAAAAATGACTCAGCCCTGCTTCTCTGCCAGCTCGAAGACCCATTTCCAGCTATGCCCATGTAGCACTCACCTTGCAGGGATGCTCAAGACTGCAGTGGTTTTTGGCAGAAGGCCAAGAGGGGCCAATAAGGCTCTCTGGACCCCTCTGAACAGAGGTGAAAGATCTGCTCAAGGTGTGCTCATCATACTGCTAACCTATGCCACCCTGTGCAAATGCAGATGGGAAACAGTGTAACTGGCAGAGCTTGGGATCGCTGTGGTTTGCCATGCAGGAGCTGTACACTGGAAGCACACCATGATTCCTCCAGCAGTACGGACAGCCATAAAGAAAGTTTTCCATCACTATGGTGAATACACATAACGTCATGATAACTGCTTGCATAAAATATAACCTTCTTTCAGAGGGTAGCTTCACTCTTTTTACCTAGCATATAAAAAACCATCCAGGCACAAATGTTAAACAGGGCAGCAGAACACATTTGCTATTCTCTTTGGCCAAAGCATACTCAAGTGAAAATTCTTATACTTCCCTTTCTTGTACTCTTCACTTTTATGGAGGATCCCTGCCACACTTGCTTCCATTAAAAAGCATGGAGGGGAAAAAAATGGCATATAGCTTTTGGAAATTATATATGGTAGCAATCCTACACACTGGTCTTGCTTTGTAAGTACAACTTAAGGAGAAAAAAAATAGATCAAGGAGCCAGGTAGGCAAAACCTCACTTGTTTTCTTCTGCTAAGAATAGTCTTTGACTTCTAAAGACAAAAGTCAACAAAATTTCCCCAAACGTGTTAAGTAATTTCACTTCTGAGTAATTTCTTTTTTTATCATTTTAGCATTTTAAAAGTTAACTTGATCAAAATACACCATTTAAACACGTCCAGGCTGTCTCTACATCTTGTACCAATTATCCTGAAGTACCTACACCACCTTAAATACCCTCATTTGTTCTGAAATATTCTCATCTCCACATCCTATAGTGGCACCCAAGATCATTAGATCTAAATAATTAAAGAGAAAGAAATCCAATCCAGTATGAAACTTAGAAAAATTTAGACCAGCTAAGAATTTGACCCGGAGCTTAGACAGCACATCCCACGGTGCTGTCCCTGACCCGGGGAAACCCTGCCCAGCTTCACTCCCGTCAGCAGGCATCACCCTGCCAGCATCCTGCTCTCCTTGGAAATACTGCCAGCATGAATCCTGCCCCATTACATGGAGAAGAAAGATCAGTCAGTGTTCTGGTATCAAAGAATACCATCAAATAACTAAATCTTCATCTTTTTAAGGACTGCTTCCAAATATTTACGATTTACTAAACTCCAACATGTATTTAATTCCACTTATTTAAACCAGCAGGCATTCCAGAGATGGCAAACATGCTCACAGAAAATAGAAAGAAGAAAAACAATAAGGAGGGAAAAAAATGAAGTCTCTTTCTACTTCTGAAAAAAAAAAAATAATCTTTTAGAAGAATTATTCTTGAAGAATTAATGGAAAGAAACTATTTTTTATACACAGTATTAAGTGATTAAAAGCTTGTTCATCACTTTGCTTAGTTTAATTTTAGGCCTACTTGCAGATTCTTTGAAATGCATAATTAATTGATAGCAGCGTGGTTACATCAGTACAGAAGTGAACGATAGATGTGAAGTATTTTCTTCCCTACACAAAACACAATCAGTACAGACCACAATTACAATATCCAGTTCACTCCGCCCTCCAGTGAAGCTATTTGATCTGCACATCTGATTGCACAATCAGCTACAAATATCACTTGCATTAAAATTCTTACTGGTCTGTAACTCATTTTGACTTGTGCAAGATTTTTTTTTTGTCAATTGGATCTGACAGAAAAATTAAAATAATC
The DNA here is from genome assembly GCF_964035555.1 of Netta rufina. Classification (NCBI taxonomy): domain Eukaryota; kingdom Metazoa; phylum Chordata; class Aves; order Anseriformes; family Anatidae; genus Netta; species Netta rufina. The sequence continues at coordinate 12,616,233 of NC_140140.1, read as the reverse complement.
CTCTTTTACCTCTGCATTATCCTTTAAGTACTTAAGTTTTAATTATATCTCAGTCTACCTGAAGACATTCCAGGCAACTTCCAATAATGTGAATAAGCAGTTGAATACAGTGTAAAAGTGCATGTAATTTCCAAGTCCCCAGTTGTTAATGAAATCCCAAACATTCAGATTTTAATTGAACTAGATAAAGATTAAGAAGCTTAGCAGCAGCTGGCATTGCGAATTAGTTCTCAGCAGATTTTTATGTTGTACTCTAAATCATTGCTTTTGTAATCTTCCTAAATTGTCCTTTATCTTGCTAATGCAGATATGATTCTCAGAAAGCATTAGGCTTCCACTGTTCCCACTGCCTGTAAAATCTTGAACTGTAAAATCTTAATAGTCTTTTTTAATAAGTATTATGATCTATATGTATAATGTGCATTCAATAAAATCTTACTGTAATTAGAAGAAAAGTTTTTAGTTTTTTTACGTGACCTGTTTTACAGATTAGATTTATTAAATAGCATAAACTGTTGGAGCTGCATTAAGACCTCTTTAGAACCGTCTGGCATCAGATGAAAAACACAGCGCTAGACCTAATGCTTGGGGCTTGACTCTCTAGGAGGTCATTAGGAAGTTTCCCTCTCCTTCTGGTTCAGAGAGCTCGGCATAAACACAGTTATGTACTTAAACGCCTGACAATATATAATCAGCAGTGATCAAATAATACTTTGCTTGCAAAGATTTTCCAGGACTCAGAGAAAGTATTCCGATTAATGCCGCAGTTAATCAGTTGTTCCCACTCTGTCTTCTCACCCCCCGCCTCCTCTGAAGCCTGGTGCTGCAAAGGGCACACACGGGTTCTTCCTGCAGCACCCAGACCATCAATGCTGGAGCCTCTCAGGACTTGTTCATGCACCTTAACAGCTCTTAATAGAGCTACAGGTGCAGCTATTACTTGCAGAGTAAAAGCGGTTATATTTATACATCACAGTTAAGGCTGCACTTTTCTGATTCACAGTATTGTAAGTTAAACCAGAGTTCCTGTCCTTCTAAGAAACAGGTGGGGGGAGAGAGGAAAAAAGATACAATCATCCAAAAAGAAAGAACAACTTAACTCAATTTTTCTCCATTATATATATTAAAAATCTAGTTATTTTCCTAGCTAAATTGTATTCATCTTTCAAGTTTGTTGGTAAATGACCAATTAATGCAGTTTCATGTACACTGAAGAAGAAAAGTATTAAGGGCTAATACAGCCAACTGGCACTCCAGTTTTAGAGCAGAATGGAATCCTAACAGTTCCACTAGGGTATTTTAATATCAAGAACCTTGTCTGCCCCATTTTTTTCCTAATAAAGGACAAGTTTGGCAGAATAACAAATGCTAGTATCAGAAGAGAAGAAGTATTTTCACTTTTAGCCTTTTTCTTTCCTTTAAATTAAGCTTTGTGATGTACAGACATAACTGATGTCATTTCAGTGCATTCTGCTGTTCTAGCCTCTTCTCAGCTGCATTTTTGCTCTTTACCTTCTGTACTGAACTTCGAGGTAGCATTGATGGCTGCTGCCAAATAGTCAGTATGCTCCAGTACAGACGGCTGCATTTCAATGATGAGTAAAGTGATCATTAGTCTATACCTCTCTTCAAAGAATTATGTTTGGTTCAGCAAGCTTTGAGATCTTTGAATGAAAGATGCTATAAGTAGTGCTAAGCAATTTTCTCTCCCCTCAAAGTAAAATGAAGCTGCTAGCTTTTCATGTCTCTTTAGGCCCCTTATTACTTGCCATTTCCCCTTAGCAATCTTCTCATTCCAAATACTGACATTCTGGCAGCCCAGCTATTTTCAGAAACTATTATCTAAGTCTGAGGTAGTGAATTTTTTGCTAGGTATTTTTTCAAGCAACCATTTTGCTACCTAAACTTCAGCAAACTTACAACTAGATTCAGAGAAACAACTCTACTTACCTTTTTTGGCCACAAAACAAAGAGTTAATTTCATAACGCTGACTTCTCACTTAAGCCATTTTCTGAAGTACAGCTCCAGTTCTAGCAGTGACTTTGGTGGTTTAGCTTCAATTTTCTGATCTTTTTATAAAAACTTGACAATTTTTTCCTAAGATTAAATGACCCATTCTCTGGGTGTTCAAGTTCATGCAGGTTTATAGATGCTTGCTGCTGATTTCAAGAGGCCCTAACTTGAGTATTCATAGAAAAGCCTGTTAAGAATTTTGTCCTTCATGTTACTCCCATGAGAGTTGTGGAACTTGTCTCCCAAATTGCTTTCAAGGCTGGAACTGGCTGGAAGGTTTATTCTTGCTTCAAGACAACCAATAACTAAGAGCATGAAGGAACTTCCATCCATTTTTTTAATGCAAAATGCATTATACAAAAGTAGTTGGCAGGAAAAGGAATTTTGTTATGAACTTTACTAGGAACACATTCAGTTACAGTTCTGAGAGTCAATTATCCCTCCTGTGGCCTTATCCTCAAGTTTCTTCAGTTTACTAACATGCTGTCAGAACACTAGCAACAAAATTGGAAATATTTTTCTTAGTACAAAACTGAAACATTGAATTTTCATAAACACACAAAAAGGCATGCAGAAGATCAATCATTCAGCAAAATATTTGTCTTAGTGCATGAAAATACATAGGGTGGGAGCTGCAAACAAATTATAATTATTTGGACTCCTGTTAAACAGACTAGTGAGCCTTATAATTAGCAACATAATCACTTTAAGACAAATATACTCCATAAAATAAAGGATCTTCAGCAATGCACAGCATATTAAAGCTAACAATACTGTTTATGCTTTATTAATTAGCTTACTGCTTTATCAAAGTTTGTATTTCTGAACCTCAGTAATTTGCAGTCTCCGTTGACTGGAGTATTTCACTCTCGATTCAAGAGACACGCAAGAGCAGAAAAGAACTTCCATCTAGTTCTCACATAGCTTTAAGACCTGCTTGTAGCAATGTTGATTGTACAGGACAATTGATCAATAAAATTCATGTTTTTCAATCCTTTCCTTCTAACATACCCCCAGTAGCCCTAATTGATCTCTCTGCTGGCTAATAACCAACCCAGATGCTCACTGACTTGAAAATGACTGACCAGCACTGAAAGATGTTGTGGCCATGTCCGCTGGGGAAAAATGATTCAAAACAGCTAGGTAAGTTATTTTTTATGATATAGAGCCACAAATATTAACCCATACTACTTTTATTACTCAAACCGTTAGGCAAAGACTGTTTCACTGACTATCAAAGTTGCTGGAATTACCCACTCAAATGCCACTTGCAAGTGTTAAAAATTCTTCACAAAATTTCATGTTTAGGTGTGTTATGTGCTGTCTCACCCAGAAAAAAAAAAAAAAAAAAAAAAGTAAAAAAAAAAGGTAAAAGAAGCAAAGACCAGACAGTAAGAGGTAGCCAAGGAATGCTCGCCTCATCTATGAAGGGAAGGCAGAAGTGGGGCGGATCCACACCAACCCAGGCTGTTCACTGAGGAGCTCCAGAAGCCCAGAAGCCAAAACAGGCTGAAGCAGAGAAGCTGCCATGCTAACTACCAACACACAAAGCAGTAAAAGCAGTAATGATGCCTCAGGATCAAAATTCTCCGTGTACTAGGGTCACTTCAGAGAACAGAAAAATGGCCCAGTGACTGTCTCACAGTAAAGGTCCGTCCACGTTCCATCAGAGGAATTTACTAATGGAAGTGATTTTTTTCAAAGAGCTCTCATAAGCATAAGTAGAAATCACAGGTTTCAGTGAACCTCCACAGAGGCTCAATTTACATTTTAAAATGCTGCATAAATTTAAAGGATTTATAAGCAATACTAGACCCCCTAATGTGGGGTCTCATATGCACGGAAGCCATAGGACATGGCAGTGGGGACTTGCAGAACTGTACTCTGGAAGAGAACCTCTCAATAAAGAGGGGATTGTTGTAGCCATTGATTCAAATTACAGTTCTTAAAAGTGTATACACCTTTTTACTGACTGGTCACTAAATTCATCTGTGACTTCAACACAGTTAAAAATACAAGCTCTGACTCAAAGTTACAGTTTTTGCTACTAGAATGATTTCAAGAATAAACATAATTTATTTTCTTAGAGACTAATTGTTTGTTGACTATTAGGATGACTATTATTAAAGTAACTTCCTTCAAAAGATATTCAGAAAAGGCTCATCACCAGCAGACATTATTGTCCAATATATCCAACTGGAGACAAATTCTTTATCCACCAACCTGTCTACAAAATCCAGGTGCTCACTGTAGGCACCCAAAGGCTTGCATATTTTAAACCTTAAACCAAAAACACCAAAAAAAAAAAAAACAAAAAACAACACATATGTTTTTTACTTCTGTTTTGCTCTCATTTCTAATATATGAAAACAATTTATCTGCTTTCAGACTCTGGCTGTGATGACTTTGTTTTCACTTCATCTAAATGCAGTGAATAATCTTGGTCACGGCTCCTGAGATAAACGCTAAGAGAATTCATTTGTTGTTCCACGCAGCTGTAAGATGTTGGTGACACCTGTAATGCTAGGAACGCAACTGCATGCTGAAAATACAATCTGCTTCATTTGTGGACCCTAACAACAGCCTCGCAAATCCTCTTTATTCATTTTTCTAATAATCAGAACAGTTTTCTGGACAAATATATAATGTCGCAAGAACAGATCTATACTGACAAGCAAGGCCAACTGCATAATGCTTGTCTAAGTGGCAATAAGATTCATTAATTAGGTTGCTGCTTCAGAGTGTTGTTCCCCTGCAGCTATATTCTGCTCAAGGGTATTTTCAATAGTATTGAATAGATGAAGCAATTACTAAGCAAAATCCACTAACTGATGGCCAGTGTCAGATTCCTCAGGCCATTCTTTCAAAGGGTATATATATTTACTTGAATGAGTGATTGAATTTAGAGGAAAAAAAGCAAAGCAAACAAAAATCCCCAGTGAGACAGCTTATGTGTTCTTCATTTTTAGGGGTGTGATCTTTAAAATAAAGCTTCCAACTCTGCAGACACAATACTGCAGATACAATTAAGATGTAGAACGGCTAGCTACAGGATACCTAGCTGCCTGATTGCACATGCAAATCAGGCTGTTTGTGATCTAAAGGCACATACTTACTCTCACAATTAATGGCACACAAAGAGCTTTATCTACAGTTATTTGCCCTCTTTATTGACAGCAGTATATGCAACTTGTAAAAATAATAAAATCTTGAGTCAGTCTAAGTATTTCCTGTTCTGGCATTTGACTTACACGCTACTTATTGGTTTAGCCCAGTAATGTCATTTTTATAAGATGACATATCCCTGAGCATTTAAGTTAAATAAACACAGCCCAATTATTTTGGCTTTACTGTAAACATGTGGATCTTGTGGATTGTTGGGTTGGCTTTTTTTCCTTTTCACTGCTTCAGTTAGTATGATGTTTATACCGTGCCTCATTAAAGCTGCGAATACAAGTAAAAGAGTTTTCAGGCAGGAACATTGTTTTGAAAGTTGGGGATATCTGTAATTCTATCTGATCTTACACCTGGCTTTAAAACCTGAAAGAATGTCAAGAAATATCTTAAAAACTGGAGATACTTGACTATACAGATGAGGAACAGATGTACCTCTGTCATTTACCCATAAACAAGGAAAAACAAACCTATCAGCTATTCGGAGACACTTCTATGCCTTTTTTATTATTATTATAATTAAAAAAAAATCTTCTGAACCGGACAAAGTGCTGTTAAAAAGTTTTAAACACATTTTTTATTAGGATTATTTTTATTTTTAGAAACTCACCATGAGGAAGTGCCATCCCACAACTCTCATCCTTAAACTAAACCTTTAGCCACTGCCCCTTGCGTCCAAATTCAGTGGGAACCATATATGGTAGAAAAGCATGCATGCACAAAATACACAATTTCTTCTCCCAGAAATAGAGAAAGCTCAGTCTGCAAGAGTTTCCTTTAAGGTCGCAGCAACTGAACTGCTGAAAAGAACTTAACATCATAATGTAAACTATCACTGAAACCCAGTGGACACTTAACTGAATTCTCCTAGATTATTTTTCTTTCTTTTGGTCTCTTGTTTTAGGCATGCCTTTCAGTAGAAATGCACACACTTCCCTACTAAGTATTCATCTAACTGAGCAAAAAAGGGAAGAAGGAAAAAAAACAAAAAAAAAATCAACAACTAAATTTGAAAGATATTTAACTAAATCCTTTAATGAAGACAATGATTTCAAAAGTCAGTTCTACAAATCAAGTTTTGGGAAGTCCAATACCAAAAAAAAGTTGGAAGGCCAACTTTTAGATGTTCTCTTTATTCTTCACAGATTAATAAATATATATAATATATTTAAGGATAGTAGACCCACTTCCTCCTCTTCTACCTTCATCTACTTACCTAAAAACTAAAAGTGACCACGGACACAGCAGTAGAGAGGTATAAGTGGACTCAAGGACATAAATTAAAAGCTACTTCAAAGTAATCCTCACAGAAACAGCACACCCAACTTGGGAACTGTAATTCAGAACAAATCGGCTACAGACAAACACACCTGAGGAATTCACATAGTAGCGAATCCTCCAGGCTAATGGGGTTTCTGAGTTTGCTAAGAGTATGGCTAGGTAGGTGATCAGACAGGGTATCATTCTGATGCTTTGCTTTTTTAAGGAGGCTGTGCTGCTTTCTGTAATGAGCCAGAACATCGACATTTGAATTACGTCTCTATGAAGTAATCCTTTCATTCCCTTATCTAGAAGGAGCAGAATGAAAAGAAACAAAGAAATCAGCTGGTTTCTGACTAAAGATTTTCACTGCAAATTATGAAGCTGCGAATGGAGTAAGATGTACATCAGTGGCTGACAGCACATGAGCTCTTGCACTGTACTCTATTATTTCCCAGTTATCTTGTGTCATGATTATGGCAGGCTTCTTTCTGTTTCCTTGGCATTTTCTATCCTCCTTCAAGACAGCAAAACGAGACCACTGGAAACTTTCGCTGCTATGGCACCAGCCAGGCTGGCTTCCCACAGCATCACACAGTCAGCTCCGGCTGTCCCTCCGAGCCTGGCAGCCGCGGGCACCACCACCACCTCCCACCTGCCTCCAAATGCACACACTGCCGTAGCTCTTTTATTATTTTCTCCCATTTACATCCATTCATCCTTGAAGAACCCTCATAATTAGTCAAAGCTAGCAGCTGTCTTCCTTCTCCTGCCTCATAGTCCTTTCAAAACAAACAAACACCAGACCTATAAAAGTAAATAAATAAATACTGGACAGATTTTCTTATCAACCTGCTCTGACACAATATCTGAGCAGGAAATTGAACAGTTACCCAAATACATCTCCAATTTGTTTTTATTAATCATTCATTTCAAGAAATAAACTGGGAGACTCCACACATGGCCAGGATCCCACTATGCTGATGCTTTATAAACACAGGTCAGGAAAACTAGAATCTCCACTTCAAAGATTATTTGCAGCTTAATTAAAGATAAAGAGCTAGATACAGAGGAAGACAAGGACACAGTGAGACTATTAGTCAATATGTGTAGGCACATAAACATTAACAATAGGTTTTAATCGCTTGTTTGAAGATACTTCTTTCTGTATGACCTCAATGTCATCACAATGTACATCTGAAAGTGATCAGGATGACTAATATCTGAACAACATTCATCAACACTTCACCATCAACTAGATTTTACAAAAAAGTCCTCATGCTACAATAGAAAACATATCTCAAATCTGCATTTGAGGAAGTAGTTATGAGCAGTATTCATAACTATTCTTCCTCCTTCTGTAAACTTTGATCATGGAGACTTAAGAAATACATTCTACCACTCAGTTTTTTTTTTTGCTTAAATTAGTGAATAAAGATGACAGGAAACTAGTCTAATTAACACAAGCATTTGTTTTTTGAAACTTCTAACAAATTTTAGAAGTCTTTTGCTCAGTATTATGATGATACTCTCCGTTACCAGCCCCAAACAAATATGCACCTTTCTTCTGCCACAGTGACAGTTTTCTCTCCCATTTGTAAAAGGAAGTGAGCTTTCAGCCTCCACAACATCCTTGGCCTCCCATGTGGAAAGCACAGGGCACTCATGAAGTTGAAGGGCAGCAGCACCCCTTCATCCTCTCACTGGCCTCTCAGGTCCCACAGGGTCAGTAGTTTATATTTGGGTAACACACATCTGCTGGCAGTCACTCAAACCAGATTTGCAAAGCTCAAGGGTCAAAGTGTATTTGATTTCACTTGGTAGCTTCCTCCCATGGTAAGTCCTCCACCTGTCCAAAAACAACATCAGGGCTCTTACTCAAATAAATTTGAGTATTTTGGTTTTCTGTCAAACTCCTGTTACTTCCTTCTCCAGTAAGGACTGAAGGGACAATAATTACCAAGATGGACTGCAAAGAAACCCAGTGGATCATGGGACTTTATGACAAAAAGTTTCATACGTGTGGCTAAGCACGTCAAAATGAATCATGACAAACTTTATTAGTGTGCAAAAGACGTGAGCACTGGCATGCCATCAGCCCGAAGCATAAGGCGACAGAGCCCTCACAGCATTGAGCACTTGTGGTAACTGAAGTCTGAAAACATTTCACAGACAGCTGAAATACCAATTTGTATTTAAGCAATATTGAATTACCACAGATCACACAAAACGGGTGATTAGAGCAACACTTCTGTGTTTTGTTGTTGGACTTTTAGTTTCTGCTTTTGATTAAAGGCCATATAATTTTAGTTTTGTATTTGATTAAAAGCCATACAATTTTAACCTACAGAAGCTAGGGAGATTATTCATCTAATGTCATCTTTGGAAGACTGTTTCCCAGTGCTAATAAGGCAATTTAATTAGATGGACAAGCCTTGACAGCAATCCTTTTCCAATACATTTAGTATTGAAATAGGTCTGCATCTTCCAAGATTTACAGAAGAAATCCACTATTCAAGTTAATGGGGAAAAACATCTGAAAGCATTGACTATCCAAAATGTAAGTTCTCGCTTTTCCGATATCATTTGTGCCACACATCACAGCTACAGACAATTACACCAACTGCTGTGGTGAACCCCCCATCACACGTGCGTATGCAGAAAACCTTTGCAGAACTGATTTCACCCTCGGTGTCAGGAAGTCTTGCAGGTCAGCCCAGGAGGACCGGGCACCAGGAGAGTCTCCTGGCAGCACCCTGCAGCAGCACCCAAAACCCCAGGATGGGGCAGAGCTGCTGTGCACGAGGGTGCAGCACAAATTCGGAGCAGCTCAGCCTCTTTCAGAGCATGCACAGTGGAAAAGGACATTCACACGCAGGAAATGTGCAGTAAAGAAATGCACAAAGGTTTGTACTTTCTAAAATTGTGTGGGGAACAAGCCTGCCAGCAGGCTGATGAAACACTTGAGATAAAGTGTAATCAATAGTAGTGCTGTACCTTTAAAAAACAGCAAGTATAATGCGATCAATTCATATCACACTGAACTACCCTAACAGAAATCTGCAACTACAATACGCTAATTTAATGATAATTTATCAAGCGCTCACATTTTCAACTACTGTTGTTCACGGCAGAATGAAGCCTGTGTAAAAATATGTCATGAGTCAATATGGCATTCGACTGAAGAGAAAAGACCCACATCATTAAAATTTTAAGTAAGCCTTCATTAAATAAAATACATGAAATTAGCTCTTTCAAAAGAATTTAATTAGTTAACACATGCAGGTTAAATTTACAATCTGCCATTGTGGTTTCTTAAGCCATTCATTTTCTTAAAGCTTTGTCATAAGAAGGATTTTTTTTTGTTGTTATTATTATTTTTATAATACTGCTGGAAACCATGGTTCCTTTGTGAAAACGACAAAGTATCCCTTGCAAACAGCAAGAAACATTTTCATTGCTACTGTATATGAAGTGCTGCCTTATTAAGGCAATTTCAATCATTTACGCATCTTCATTAAGTCCAAGCTACGGTTCAGCTTTCCACAGGGAGAAGCCTCAATAGCTGCAGAGAAAAGGCAGGACAGCAGATCCTTAAACAGAAGAGAGGAATTGCCAGCTATCTAGCTGGAAATGAAACCTCTGGAAGACCCATCTGCAGTCTCAGTCATTACATATCTCAATATTTATGAGAGCTCTCAGTCCATATATGAAATTTCAATACCTATGAAGAGCTGCAATATTGCAATGTCCACGAAACAAAAACATCGCCAGGTCATTTTGCAAAGCTTCAGGCTATATGTAACACCGAGAGAAGATGAATCAATAAAATGCTATCAGTAAAACAGTTTGATTCCTGCACAGTTAAGCGTATGGCTACTTCTGTATTTCAATCCCCTCAGGTCAATATAATTTTACACAGTTACCCAATTCTCAGCAGTGAAATGATACTGGTGGATGTTTCAGATATTCTGGAGCACTTATTTCTACATGGGGATTAAAAAAAAAAAGTAAAATAAAAATCACTGTTTTCTATCTGGTTCAAAAACTTGTATCTTTAGCACAGTTTTAAACGTGAGAGGTTTTTTACCCTAGCTCCAGTAAATTCATTTACTCTTAACAGTTGACCAGGCCAAATCCTCTCTGTCCAATTCACCCAGCACTAAAATAGGAGTTTGAAAAGAAAAGTAAGTCTAACCTGGCTTTGGGCTTTCATCTAAAGTAAATCTGAAGCGTAAAATAAAATGTAATATTTACCTACTTAAGAAAATTAGCCCATTTAAGCAAATTGAACTATTCAGGAATAAATTCTGCTGTGTTACTCACCATGAGGGCTGAAGAAACTGTAAATGCTACCAACAAAAACCAACTGTATCATGAATACAACATTAACACATACCAAGTAGTTCTTCAATCACACTCTTAACATCTAGCTTCCCATCTGGGTATGCCACAAGACAGCAGCTCAGTTTAATCGGACACCTCCAAAGAGCTCAATTTTTTGCATAAAGAGCAGCAGACAAGTACACTTTCAAAGCTGAAGAAGTAATAATTGTCATTTCTAACAAACTCCTGTACTCCAGAGCAGGGAACGTTTCCAAAGAAGCTCTTTCAGACACAAGTCCCCTTTCCTTGATTTAATTTGACAACATCCCAATGAAACAGGATAATCCTATTATGAGACCAGACAACCAACTTCAGCAAGACAGGACTGTATCCCCAAAACACAAAAATGCCTAATTTTGCTACCAATTACATCTCATCCATTTCTTTTACACCATCTACTCTCCTGTTATTGCTCCTGTAAAACATTTGGTTTCCTTAAGTACTTAAGGAATGTCAGATGTAATATATACTCTGTATATACAGTGCAATTTCCTTACCACAACTCTCTTATTAGGAAATTACATTAAGGCATTTCTAGCATGAATTTTAATTGTTTAAAAGTTAGCAGAAAAGGTCTAATTATTAAGAAACAAGACAAAAATTTATGAAAAGCTGCACTTTTTTTTTTTTTATTTTAATAATTTGTTACATCACCAAAGATTGAAACTTTCCTCCAAAAATGTTTCATAATTGGAAATTCTCATACAGTAAAACTTCAGTGATCTCTGTACTATGCTTTGCTCCTAAATAATGAACTAAACTGTCAAGGACACGTGCAGGAGGCAGGAGCCTTTATATTTTACTAGACGACTAAGCTCATGAAAATCCAACTGCATCAATCCTTCTTTTATTATTATTCTTTCAAACTTCCAAAATCAAATAACTTTCTTGAACTTGGCTAGAGTCTTCTGAATAGAAATTCCACTGGGGAAAGAAGTTTTAGATTAACAGCACAATACACTCAGAAATCAATAGATAAACCCTTTGCTCAGCTACACTACCTGATATTGTGAGACTGGAACTAGGTCTCAGAAAATAGAAATAACTGAAACAACTTTCCTGATCTGTCCATTTTTGTTTTGGAATTGAAACCGGCAACATGAACCTTATTTCTGTACCATACTTAGGGAATTATTGTAATGAAAAATATTCTGACTGTATAATATTTTTTAATCGCAAAAAGACATCCATCTTTGTGTTCAAACCAGGAGAATTGTGTGTGTTTAAGCAACATAGATAACACTGAAAAGCAGTAAGGCAAGTCAAAGATAACCACATGTATGGTGTCCCTGTCTTTTGGATATACTGCAAGTTCGTGAAGTCAGCCAACAATGTGATTAGATACTCAGGCTTGGGAGAAGAGATGGAGTGAAATTTCTAAACCTATTGTGAAAATTCTTTAAGCCTGGTCTCAGCTTCATTTGAACATCTGGATTAGACAGCATCGACTTAAACTGTTCTTTACATTGGAAGCAGGCTGGCTTTTACTTTTTGATCTGTTTGACCTTTTATGCCCTCATTAACAGTGTTGCTTTCTCCATTCACCAGAAAAGAATCCTTTTTGGATTGATCGTGAACACTGGAGGAGCAAGGGTAAATCAAAGCAACATCCATGCTCCACTAAAGAAAGCCTTTTTGCTATGAGCTGCAATCATGAAGCTCAACTGGAGAGCACAGCAGAATATGCACACTTTTTGAATACACGAAGCCAGCACTCATCACTGAGCAGAAAACACTCTTTATTTCTCTATCCATGTGCTGCAGTCACAGACGTACCACATCTCGGCCCTCAAGGATGTGAAAAAGATGCATCCCACAAAGTGCATCCCACTGCCTCACCCCCTTGGTTCAATTCCAACCCCATTCAGAATAGACAAGAAATGTCCCTATACAGAGACACACACACACACACAAAAAGGATTTCCAGGTCCCAAAATTTTGGTGAACCACTCAAACAGCTCTCATGGCACAATCCCCCAAACTCAGGATAACTCAGACAGGATAACTCACTGTGTTACATTCATTAAAAAACTACAGTCTTTATTTATTTTCCTGTAGTTCTGTAAGGCAAATCTAAAGAAACGTTGCCATGACAAACAAATACAGTGGAGTTTTTATACTAACCTGATCCTCATGATATCCCTTCATTCAATTAATGGAACCTTATTTTATTTTGCATCAACCAGAAAATCAAAATATTTTCAACACTGCTGGCATTAGCCTTGTAAAGACACAGATGAATCGAAAAATGCTTTGCAGTGAAGCAGAAGAGCTTTGCACACAGCCAGACCACTCAGATGCCATGGGCTGGGATACCATGTTATAAGACTGTAAAACCATGGCCTGTGGCTCCAGTCCAGCCTGCAGAGTAATTTAATCTAGCTCACAAAGAAATGAGGAAAATGGCCTCTGCTGTGCTGAATCAGCAGTGCTGGAAGCCATGCCACCCTCTATCACTTAGTAAGAGAAAGCTTTGTTTGTAGTGCCAACTCGGTGTAGAGCAACTATTGGGTAAAAGAAAAGACCAGCAGGAATATTATGTGCCAGATTTTCAGTAGATGTAAGTCAGAAGAGTTCCAATGACTTCAGGAGTTGCACTGATTTACATCATTTCAGGATTATAAGGATTTACATCCACTGGAAGTTTCACTTTTTTTTTTTTTTTTTTGTCTTTTAATTAAAAGAACAATGTAGACTTGGCAGTATTATGAGTCTTCAGCGGACCGAGATTCAGGAAGGAAAAAGTTTTGTAAAGCTCAGGGAGAGACAATAAGCCTTTTTTTTTTTTTTTTTTTTTTTTTTTTTTTTTTAGCGTAAAAAGAACTGTGGCTAAATTAAAATTCACAAGACATACTGATGTATAGATCTGAATTTATGTAATATACATGAACACATTCTTCCTCTTTGGACCTACATAAATATAACAATGGCAAAACAAACAAACAAACAAACAAAAAAGCAGAAGAATGAAAACTTTGTTCATTTGATCTGATTATATGCCATGAAAAGTACCAGTACAGATATTGTCCCTATTTATGAGTCACAACTAAGGCCAAAATAAATGCCATGTATTACCTCATTTTATTTTTTTTTCTCCCTACTTTAAGTGCCAAAGAAGTGATTGCCATTGGGATTAGGAAAAAACACATGACTGGAAAAACCAGGGGGTATTGCTTGTCAGGAAACAAGCCAACTGGGTCAAAGTTTGGTTTGCTCCGATTTCTAAATAAACTCATAACTACTACATAATGTCTCAGTGAACTCAGAGCAGTTTCTGTTGCTTATCTACTCAGCTATCAAGGAGAGCTCCATAATAAAACCAAAAAAGCTCTTTATCCAAGACTGAGAGAGCCTCAGAAATGCACACATATCAAATTTATTTCCTCAGCAGAATCACAGGTGACCATGATGAGAAAAGAACAGCAGGCAAGTGAGAATCGTTCTGGTACATGAGATCCTTCGATGGGTAACAGATGTACGTTTTAAGACTGAAAGTGAACAGATCCTTCAGGCACGGCCATGTTAAAAATGACATGCAGTTGCTCTTCACACTATTTCTGTAGCACAATGACCCACTCCAAAGCCAGCTGAGATTTAGAAACACTTCAGATTAGGCTTGTAAAAAAACAACAACAACAACAAAAAACAAACACAGAAGACTGCTTACTAGTGCAGCTTGGCTGATGTGTTACCCAAGAACTTAAAAAAAAATGTTTCAAGAGCTAATTGTTTAAACTCAGGAGCTTAAACTAAAATGTGTCTATATTCAAGAAATGTAGCTTCAATCTGTCATATGTTTTTCAGTACTCATCTCCGAACAGGTGAGTATTAACTCTCCTCCTTCCAATGTCCTAAGTAAAAGTATTCTTCAAAGGTTTAGAATACTATCAGAATATTAGAATTATTCTATTTTATACTTCCTAAGCTATTTACTAGCTAGGGATATATTTAAGTGACATTGATCACATACTAATGGTTTTTGAGCGTGAATTACTGATTTGGGTATATAACCTTTAGTTTTATTTAATGCATTTATTTTTTAGGACAGCTTGCCCTACAACAAACAGTAGGTTCTTGGTGTGTGGATTCCCTGCACATTTTGAGGTGTAGATACATATTGCCATCAGAAACTGGTCACAAGAGACACTTGTGCAGCTGAAAAGTTGAAAAATCAACTTGGTGATAGTTAATAAACTGTGGCAGCAATCTTGTCTTCTCTTTACATCTTTGTAACACCCTCTCTTTCTTGAGTTGTCCAGGCACAACAGGAACCATGGCCCAGCAGGTTTGTGGAGCACCCAGGACTCCTGGCACTCTGCATTGCACACCTCTTCTCTCCATGTCATACCCCACCACCTTCTTTATTTATTTTTTAATATATATATTTTTAATTAAGATCCTACCCCACTCCACAGATGTTTAATTCCCCTCTTACAATTGCTTCGCCAAAAAGATGCTACTGCTGAATTAACAGAACTTTGCTTTGTCATCATGTCTCCCAAGGCAATGAAACTTGCTATGTTCTTATAAAGGTAAAACCAGCTGTGCCACTACTGCTCAATTCTGCTGCTTTTTAACAGGATACAACCAACATTATGTCTCATTACACAGTAGAAAGGGAAAATAAAACTTTGTTTTATTGAAAATGCAAAGAAAAAATATTCTAGTAAAATGCATTGCCTGCATCAAGCTTTAATAAAACACTGCAGTTAATTTCCCACTCACAGAAACTCCTGCACAGACTCAGGCAATGGGTATTCAGTGATCTGTTCAGGATTAAACCCCTCTTTTATGTCTGCAACAAAACCCAACATGTCTAACTGCCCCATACAATCCTTCTTCATGGTTTCTAATCAGCATGGTAAAAACCACACTGTATGACTGGAACAGCTTGCTTATTATCAGGTACAGCAACCAGTCCTTTAATTTTCAATTTCTGTTATGTTTCAGACTCCAAGCAAACAACAAAAATCTCTCTCAGTAAACTTTACACAGAGATAATCAATCTACTATCAAGTTATTTGAACAAGTGTGTAGAGTTTTCGTGATCTGGAGATCACTAAACTTCTCCTCATGATGGTTTCATGTTGTAGTTTGAACACAGTAACAGGAAATCCTTGGGCACAATCCAAATATTTTCAGCAGTTGTCATCCTTGAAGAAGATTGCATCACATGAAGTCTTACCATGACCTATAGTTCTTCCTTTTTCCAAAGAACTGTACACATAGCTTTCTTCATCCCCAACCTGTTCTTCTCTCCACAGAAAAGAAAAATAAATCCAACATCAAAAAGACATTTTTTAATGTCACTTACCCACATTTTTTTATCTTCTACAGAAAATCGAAAAGGAAAAAAAAAAAAAAAAAAGCATAGAATCAAGTGAAAAAGTCTTCATAAAAAGAAAAAGAAATGAAAGAATAATGCACCTCAATAATTCAGGCGCACACACACACACAAAAAAGCTGCTGGAGCTGAGCAAAACAGTTGCCTTTCATGTGTAATTTTGTAAACCTTCTGTTTTCAAGTAAGCTATGCAACCAGCCACTGATAATTAGCCTCCTGAAAGACAAGTAGCAAGGCATGCAGGACCTGAAATGATGACTTTTTCTGATTCCCCAAGGAAGCACTTTCACTGGGGCGAAATACTAGATAAATAATTTTCCATCTTGAAATTCACTAGCCCTATTCTGTTTCCTTCCCCCTGAAGTGAGATGCTTCAGACACAGATCTTATCAGCAGAGGGAGTTTGTGCAGATCTGCATGCATCCAGCTCTTTCCAGTTACCAAAAAAAAAAAAAAGAAAAAAAAAGTACCACACAAAAGCAGAAGTATGAGCAAAAAAACAGGCAAAATTGAAGACACTAAACTGTATAATATTTAAGTGTGGGCTGGGCCTTCTAACAAGCTTAATGAATAATGCAGTTACGATAGAAACAGTGCTGTATCTAACTAGTTCTGCGTAGAGCAAACGCCTTGCCCTCATCTCATCACAAGATCAGACATAAATCACAGGAGTGGAAATGGGACGCTGCAAATCCCCAACCCTTGGTACAGTAAGAACACAGATGATACCCTAAAAATCCACACTCTTTGTATAGGAATAATACTTCCATTTACTCCTCTGGACTTAATTTAATCCTGTTCTTTCAACTCACATTTGGATTAGTAACATATCCTTCAACCAAAATGTCCTTTTCTGAGCAGACCTCACAGGAGCCCGGGGGAAGGCCTGCCTGGGGGACATGTCCTGTAGCCACAGCCAGACCTCTGGTGCTGTCCATCAGCTCCATCAGCTGGGTTGGGGCATTTAAGCAAACAAACTGTAAATGGAGTGTGCCCAATACTGGAATGAGAACTGAAGCACTCCTTCCCCTCCCACAGCAACAGCATGGTATTTAACTTGCATGAATCTATCCCAGGCTTTTAATCTGGGATGTTTTAGATGTAGGAAATTTGAAGATCCCAGTTTTTGTAACTCATGTTACAAACACTAGGAGAATTACTTACAAACTGAGTCGTTTAGATTTAGCTGTGTTCCTACAGATTGCAAACAAATGATTTAAAGACATAAAAGGCTCAGATTACAAATCACTATTGTAATTTTAGTTAGTTCAATAACTATACCCAGAACATAAGTTTCAATGGTTCATGGCCGAAGCAGAAGGCTATATCACATGGGCTCAGCAACAGTCTGTTTGGAACTGGTTTTGCTCACTGCTTTTATTAACAGAACAGATAAAGGAATGCAGCATATGTTTGTTGCATCCATGAGTGATATGAAAACAGGGTGTAACTGCAGCTCTGTTGGAGGTCAAGAATAGAATTGAAAACAATCCTAAAGACAGAGATCAGACTGATTAAAAAAAAATAAAATAAAATGATGCAATTCAATGGAAGAGCAGCAAGGTAACCCAATTCAGGAGGATTAATCAACTGTGCACATAGAAAATAACTGGGTAGGCAGCAGTTCTTCAAAAATGATGTGGGAGGTTATACTGGATCACAAGCTGAACATGAGTCAACAGTGCCATACTGTTAAAAAAAATCCTCATATAAGATAAATCAACTGGAATATTGCCTGCAAAACAGGTGAAGTAATCATCCTTGTCTGGTCAGCACTGCAAGGCTTGGCTGGCACAGTCAGGTCAACTCGGGTCATCGTGCTAGCAGCAAAGATGAGGGCTCAGAGGAGGGAGCCCAGGCACAACACATGAAATGGAACAAGTAAATGGGCCAGCCTACAGAAGCTGAGAAGAAAACATTTTTAAGTGTGTTGAAAAAAGAAACGAACAAAAAAACAACAACAAAAACCAACAACTCTTCTACATGTATGATGAATATGACAAATCACTATGGGTTTAAATCGTATTAAGAGACTTTCAGTCTAAATGTGAAGGAAAGAGAAGGAAGCAATACAGTGTAATGGCTGGGGTCACCTTTGAGGCCATGCTGAGGACCACCTGATTACAAAGCAGCGTGCTTAACAAGACTTCCTCATGAACTCTTCTGAGCCCATGAAACACCCCAGAACAGACAGCAACTAGCACGAGCAGGCTCAGGTAGCATCACAGACAGTTCTCAGTGAAATCAGTGAGACTTTGTGAGGATGCTCTGTGGTCACACAAAACTGCATGGCAGCTAGTTCTCAACCACTCAGGGCTAATTTATACAGGGTCATCTATTAACAATTGCTTTGATCATACTGGGAACAAAGAGGTTATTAAATTTTATGCTTTAAATTAGTCCTAATTTGCACTTATTGAAGTGCATCCATTTCTTTATTTTCTAAGAACCTCGTAAGCTCATTTGTTGATGTTTTAACTTCATATACCAAGAATCCCAACATATTTTTCCTGCTAAATGGTGAGTAAAAAAATGTTTATTTCACTGACCTGCCTTTTATGATTCTCTAGACATGAACTGACAGAAGGAGCTGATACACAGCTTTCTCTAGAACAATTTTTGTAATCTCGACAATTTATCTTCGGATAATTGCTATATTCATTATTATTTTAAAGACAATTTTGTTTAATAAGGATTGAAATTGCTACTAGAAAAACTCAGTATAACAAAATATTAGACTAAAAGTAATTTTTATGACTAATCTATGAACTGCTACGAAATTGTGATTTATAATAGGCATAGTAATAGCCTTAATGATTGCAGTGCTTCCGGGTATCAATGAAACGCACAGATTGGCTCATTTCAAAGCAGAAAGGGCATTTTTTTTCTGCTTCATGGGTGGCCCATACATATCTTCAGGGTCCTTGGAGGAGCTTCCAACATTCCCACTGTGCGTTCCACATACTGGCTGCTATTACTATGCTAATGTTAATAGGCTGTAGTATATATGACCCTCTGAGCAGCAGCGTAACTAGCAGAGTGCTGAATTACTGCCACTGGCTCTCTATTACAAAATGCTGGCAACTGGTGAGGAACAGTGGCAGGAAAGTAGTGAGGGCAAAGCAAAAATAATTAAATTTTTGTATTGGAAGGGAGCAGAAAGCAGGAATCTAAACAGGCAGGCAAAAAGAGAATCTGGAGCCTGGGGTCATAAGGCACAGGGCAGCAAGAGCGGCTGGAAGTCTCCATTTCCAATGACAGTGCAGCCCATATGCCAGAACATTTGCTCCTTCTCTCTCCCTCTGTGCAATTACAATTCAAAATTAATAAATAAATTAGGGACAATGAATATAAGCAAGATAAATCACAAAGCCTGTGGCAAAAAAGAAATCTTGTTCAACCCAACTATTTTTTATGTTGCAGGAAAACTCACTTGGGAAAGATTCTGCTGAAAGAAGAGAAGCAGCCAGTACTAATGACAAATATTTTGGGAAAACAGAAACTCCATATGTTCTCCTTTTATTCTACTAAAAATAAAGAGGAAATCAAGAGCTTTTTGAATTTAAGTGTAACATTTCCTTATGCCGGGAGACAAACTATGCCTGAGTTAAGTCTGGACATTAATGGAAGCAAATCGCAGAATAGTGGTCCCTGGTGTTTCAATTATTCTCTCTTTAGAAGTTAGGCTTCCAAGAAGCTACAGAAACACCATTTCCCTGTAAGAATCATTTTTTTGCAGACTGTTGCAATGTTTTTCTTTAAAGCTATTTGATCTATATTTGTGGAAAAGCTCAGTTTACCACTCTAACTTTTCATATACTCACCTGTGAAGTGTTTCATGGAACCAAGGCATGTTGAGGCTGGAAGCACCTCTGGAGAGCACCTGGTCCCACATCCTGCTCAGCAGAGGGTCAGCTAGAGCAGGTTGCAGGACTCTATCCAGCTGGATTCTGCACATCTCCAAGCACGGAGATTCCACAACCTCTCCAATTAACCTGTTCCAGTATTTAATGACCCTTGAACCAAAAGTTTTTTCTTCTGTTTAAATGGAAATTCCTGATTTTCAGTTTGCCCCTTTTTTCTTCTGCCCTTTCTCTGTGTATCACTGAGAAGAACCCAGCTCTGTCGACCTTACACTGTGCCAGGAGGTATTCATATGAAATTATATGAAATATGAGATTATATGAAATCTTCTAAAGACTTATCTTCTCCACACTAAACAATCCCAGCTTGCTCAGCCTCTCCTTGCAGAAATACTAATAAATAAATAGTTAAACAAAATATCAAAACCAAATCTCACTGTAATCTCAGCCATAAGAGAAACATCTGTTGGCACAGCTGGCCCATGACACTTCTGATCTTTACCTGAAAAAACAAAGTCTGGAGGGTCACTTAATCACAAAAAGGAAAATTGAATGTGAAGCAGAATGGTCTTCATCTAGTGCATACAAGTCTTACATACACTAAATCCAGGTACAGTTTGAGTCCATCCAGCCAGCATAAATTCCTATTTCAGGCCCGCGGGGACAGTCTCTGGTCCCTGGTAAAGGCTCTTAATTTCCTTGTCAAACCATTCCAAACTACAGTTCCAAATCGCAAATACTAGTCTTTTTCAATTATTGCTTTCTGGCCTTTGCTCTTACTCTTACCATTTATGTAAAAAAATATTTAAAAAAAAAGAAAAAAGGAGTTGCACTATTCCGCATATACCTGTAGCCTCAAATTGAAGAGAAATATCTCTCTTTCCCTTTATTATTCAAATTCATTTTATGAGATGAAAAAATATTAAAGAGTAAATTTCTAATGAAATCCTATCCTCTGTACTTTAAATCTATTCCTACTCGTTAAATGAGACACTTTAGTACTATCTAAATTACTACAATATTCTGTGGGCTATGCACATGGCCCAGGCTACTGTAGAACTAAGTAGTTCACAATCTTTAGTTTGCAATGAAATAAGCTACCTCTAGAAAAATATTATGTTCATTTTCAGAGAGAAAATTAAGGCAGAAAGAGGCTTGCACGTAAATATCAATGAAATTAGGCTATAAGAACTGGCATTAGGTCAACGAAAATTAAGAAAGAAAATATTTCATTGCTAGAATAAATAATCTGCATTTACCACATGCAGAAACAGAGTTTCCAGAATGCTTTCAGCATCTGCCCAGTAAGATCAGAGCTCGCAAGCTCTGTCAGCAGCAGTCAGCTTCTGAACACAGAAGTGACTTTGAAATTAACATTTTCTAACCTTAAGAGACCTCATCTTATTGGTCTGGACTTCAAAACAATAGGTATTTCACAATAAACAACAAATTTATACCATTCCAGGCATGGCTTATTTCCTAACAGCCTAAGCATAAAAAAATAAATTATTCATTAGAAATTGTTGTTTCATTTTCTTCCTTAATATCTGTTTGTTCAGAGTGCCTAATTTGAAGCAGCTCAATCCTTCAGACAAACTTCCCCCCACCCACCAAAAAAAAAAAAAAAGGAAAAAAAGAAAGGAAAGAAAGAAAAAAGAAGCTCTGAGTCTGTTTTTGGAGAAGCAGATTTATTCAGATAAAAATCAGTTGCCTTTCCAGAATGCAGAAAAAAGTAATTTTACTTGGGTTTGAGGAATTTGGTTCAAAGCTCTGAACTAGAAAGCAATATATACAGTTATTAAACAGCGTAAGGGGATTAACTCTACAGAGTGTTATTGACTACTCTGGTCTCATTAACTGGCATTTTATTTAGATAAAAATGTCAAGTTAAACATCATATTTTTGCGTCAGAAGTTAGATCTGAAGAATAACGTTACAAATGAATATGCATCAGCAGCTCCCCAGTCTACAGCAGCTCTTTCTGGGGTCTCCCCTGAAATTCATGATTGAAGTTGTGATTTTCATTTGCTACACGCCCATCAAGAGAAACTGCTTTAAAAAGAAGTTGTCCTGTGGAATGGGAGAAGGGTTTCTGAGAAGCAGCTTCACTCAAGCATGTACGAGCTTAGCGCAGAAAGCTGGTGTCTCTCTGCCTTTTTCCTCCAAGAAGGGAATGAAGAAAGGTTAGGGAAAGAGGCCCAGGTTCCCGGTGGACTTATGCCTGCTTACAGATTTTATTATGAAACTGTGAAGCTAATTATGTGTATGATAACTTCAGTAACTACTTTTCATGCAGAATCACAGACCAGAAAATAAAGAAAACATGAATGGAAAAGCCTCCCTTTTAAACTTGGAGCAGCTCACAGAAGGCACTGGATGCGGCAGCAGGCTGAAGCCAAACCTCCTAGCATGGACCAAGTGACCCCTCAGGGTGTTCCAAGCCCTCCTGAACACTGACACAAGCCCTAGCAGTCCTCACAGCCCGTGCTCCCTAAAAATGTCCACACAACACCAAAAGGCACTCTGAAAACGGAGGCATAACAGAGCACCTGCTTACCAGCGGGGCACTGTGGCCACCAGCATGGGGCATCCTCCCAGCCATGCTCCAAAGGCCTTTAGGAGCCAAGCTCCCACCACAGTTAACCACAGTCAGGTACCTCTCTATTTTTTGGATTCTACATCCAAGAAGTGGGAAACCATGCATATAAAAATGGGCAAAC
Source organism: Netta rufina (assembly GCF_964035555.1). Classification (NCBI taxonomy): domain Eukaryota; kingdom Metazoa; phylum Chordata; class Aves; order Anseriformes; family Anatidae; genus Netta; species Netta rufina. The sequence goes on along the minus strand of NC_140140.1, from coordinate 12,593,472 downwards.
ATCCTCATTAGCCAATTCACGTGTCGGAGCCATGCAGTACTGCAGCTGCATGCTCCCAGTTGATACCCCCAGTCAATCTTTGGCACTTGCTAGGTTTGCATTTGTTACGACAAGGGCATGCTCCTTCCTTCAGGGCATTTTGCTGACGTATCAGCATTCCTCCTAAGATACCTACCTACCCATAACACTCTTTCTCAGGGCCCAGACTTCATGTATGCAGTAGTATTTTGTGGCTGTGTGATTATCTTCAAGTAGATCTGTTGGTCTGTTTCACTGGTACTCCACAGGACACACTGTTTCCAGTATCATCTTTGCCACAACAATGCAGCACATTTACCTCCAGAAGGAGGTACAGCACATATCCCTGCAGCTACTGCTAAATGAATCACTAGCAACCAGCCTCAAACACAGCTTGCAAAGGTTTTTTCAGGTTCCACCACTATTCCCACACACCCCTTCTTTTAATTGAAGGTTTGCTTTTAGACGATCAAATGAAGACTGGGGTGTTGGGTCTAGCTGCTCTATACTTCCTAAACAGCATTCACAGCCTTCTTAAGTTTTACGGCTGGAGGTGATAAGGGTTGAACAAAGTGGAGGTTTTGAAGCCTCTGTGGGGAAAATAAAAGGCTTCCATGCTGAATTCATATGAAAAAACACACGTATTTCAGTAAAATGTATATATTTATTTGTTTTTAACCAAGTGGTATGTCACTGAAAACCCTTGTGTCGAAACAATTATGTTTTTATACATTTGCCTGAAGTTTGGCTACCTTTGGTTTCACACACTCGCTTAAAGCAGCACATGCTGGCACAGTTTATTCATCTTCCTGTATGAAAATAAACTGTGCTTCCACACGCTTTTACCCAAACGTAGCTGCCTACACAAGCAAAGTTGTTCTGTATAGGCACTATTTCGGATGGGCAACAGAAACATGAATCACTGCAGATGAAGAGATGCAAAGAAAAACAAAAAAGGGGCCGTATGTCTCAACTGCTTACGTTGTCTTCTTGGCTGTAGGGAAAGCTATGACATGCATGTTAGTAATGTTGTTTAGCTGTATTTCTGGAAGGTGATCGGGGATAACTGTGACGGTACTAGGCTATAAAAATAATGCAGTTAACTGTGTGATGTCATTACACCTACTGTTAGTAGTACTGTTAGTGACCAATGTCAAGAAATTTTGAAATTCTAGTTTTGAAAATGTTATTTTTTGAATTATAATATTTAAAAATCTTCGAAAATGGCATTAATCCTGTACCAACAGTATAATTCCCCTTAGATCATGCTGCATACCAGTTCCAGAATCCTACTTCTTATTTTTCTTTCCCTATGAGACCACCTGGTCACCGTTCCCACTCACCTGAGCATCAGCTCAGGGACCAGATCCCCTGAGTCAGTCTTGAACTGTCTTCAGTGCAGTACTGCATGTCTTTGCTCCTCCCCTTCCCCCCGGGACCAATGTTCTCACCACTTTAAGTTAACATTAATAATTAACAAAGAGAAAAAGATACCCACACTGTAATTGTCCTCTGTCATACAGCAGCTTTGAGATTTTTCCTAAGGCTAAGGAAGAAAATAATCAACCAACCTTTTAAACATTATCATGCATCAGTGATTACTCCAAGTTTATTATTCTTCAAACAAAAACAATGACAAAAATCAACTGATTATATTTCACTAACTTTTATTAGGAGATGGCATTTCAGAGGAAGGTACAGACTTCACAAATTGTCTTAGCTAATATCCCATCATCAGGCTACAATGTTTGGCAGTGATGTGTAGTATGTGGCATTTGTGGCCCTATTGGGGAAAACTATTTTAAGTCTAATTAACATGAAATTTTTAGAATGCAAATGCTTTTCATTTATACATAAAACAAAATGCCATGACATTTCTTCCATCCATTTATCATAAACAAGTTAATTACTGTGTAACAAATAGCTCCTGCTAGAATCTGTATGTTTTGAGGATGTTAGAGAGCTGACTCAGGCAAATAAGATGAACCACAAAGTAGTAGTTAATAGCTTATGGCATACTTATAATAAAACAATGACTCTGTAAAAGCTCTTGTTGTCAAATTAAGGCTAAGCTATTTCCATTGGAATAAGTCAATTATAAGCAGCCATTATCTGTTTAAACTTGATTCAAACCTAGAATACTTTACACACTTTTATTTTGATACATTCATAACACTGCATACATTTAAGAGCTGGATATTATAAAGCTTAAAAGGGAAATGCTTGCTTTATTGCCACACAGTTTATCCCCGAGCAATGTAGCATCTAAACTTCTTGACACTGGCTGAGGTTGATCGCTGTGCTGAGGGCTACATCCTACATAATTTCTGATGAACAAATCCTTGGGCAGTATAAACTGTCCCAGGACTCCTCATACCTCTTTCTGAAGGACAAAGTGAGGCTTACACAGAATACAGATTTTGTGTTTGCTGGAATCCCCTGAAAACAATTTGAACTATGCACACACTTTTTCCCCAAACCCGTAAAATCATTGACAGGTGAATCCCTACCTACTTTTTTTTTCCTCCAGGCAAACAGTCCCATTTGGCCTGAAGATGAATTACTGAATGCTGATGAATAAGATGGTGGTAGCTGGCAGCAGAGCTTTGCGTGGTAAGATGGTGTGAAACAGTACATATGTCAATCTATCAAACATGTTAATGTAAGCAATCTGAACCCATTTTTGGTCTGATCTATTGTACAATACTTCACCCAGATGGAAGAAAGAGATAAACATTTTATGCTTCAGACATATCAAGTGTTAGGAAGTAAAATTAAACCTAAACTGGAAAACTACCAATTTTACATGCTAGAGTATATATAAAGAACAACACAAGCACGAAGAATTTTTATGCAGCAGATTTTCTCCCCCATTATTGTACAAGTTAATTAGATATATTTGTTTCCTATGATAAATAGCAGCATGTATTTGACTGCTGATTAGAAGGTGTAAAGATGATAGCTTACTTATTAGCAAACACAGCATTTGCACTTTTTTCTTTCTCCTTCAGTTGACAAAATTCTTATAAATCATGTAACTAGTGAGAATGTTATCAGGACATGAGTCCTCCAAGTGGCGCATGCGTACATAATATTTGGAGGGCCAGTTCAGCCCTAAATGAATGGCAGTTTTGCCATGACTAATATAAAACTACAACTGGACCCCAAGGATAAAATTAGCATTCATTAAATATATACTTTCATTCAAATCAACTTGACAGCCTATCTAAACATAATTTCATATTTAAAGATAATCAGTTGCAGCTGAAATGAAATGACAGCCACTATGCTGTCATTGCTAGCTAACTCCTCTAAACAGACCTTCTGCTCCATACCTATTGCCCAGCTACATAAACATGCAGCACAATATATTGAGCGCTAAACCGCAAAAAAACTACTTCTTCAGGCACATATTAATGACATGATTTCCTAGTCTTTGAAGTACTCTGTATATCAAATGATTTTCAAAGCTAAAATGTGTGAAATATACTCAGTTTACAAACTGACCTGGAAGGCCATACTATTTATAAGTTTGGGAAAAATTGCTACTAAATATGTAAATAATTGGTACTAGGTCTCTAATATTTTACTATTTTGTTATATTCTTAGGTTTGTCTATGTCCAGTCCATAGCTTCTCAACTAAAAATAAACTCACAAACATCTCCTAGCTTATGCCAGGCCAGTCAAGAGAATTCCTAAACAGCAAAACAAAGACAGTCAAGCTTAGAAACATAACTGATTGCCAACTCATGTAGAGAAAAAGCATCCAGTCCTGGATTCCGCTGAAGCCAGAAAGAATACAACTCCCCCTCTCCCTAGAAAATCAAAGTAACAGAGCAGGTGTTTGCTCTGGAGGAAGACAGAAATCCCAGCTTTCTGGCAGAGGAATATGCATGTGAGTAAATGTTCTCAGGAGAAAGTAGCAAAGGGTTTATAACCCCTTGTGTAGAGTACCAAAACCTGTTGTGCTCCTCAATTCCTGCAGTGTACTATGTTTTCAGAACTGCTGCAGCATCCACTAGTGGTTAGTGATTTAACTTAAAGGGGGCCAAGGAGGGGGGTGGGGATTTTGCTCTTCAAAAATCCGCTTCAGAGTAAAACCATGATTTTCTGCATCATGCAAATACAAAGTTTAATTATTTTTAACTTGAAAGAGAGACAGATCAATACACCGGATAATCTATTGTTATTTAGATTACGAAGACGTCTCAGAGTTTACAATCACAAAAGTGGTTATAATCCTGCAATTACTATAAAGCTAATTGGTAGTTTCTTTTTGCCTGTGTTTTCATGTTGTCAGTGGGGCAGTAATGAAAATGAATGCCACATTTGTGGACAGAATGTCTGTAGGCTTGTTTACCACATTTCCAACAACAACGTCTGCTTTATCATGCATTTCAAAGCAGAGATAATTTAAGGATCTCTGAATTTCATACATAAAAATACTTTCTAAAATATCAAATGTAGAGTCCCTTCAGACAGGGTGGGAGTGCGAGACTTAAAAGTGAAGTGATGACCTCGCATACTATAGGCAAACATCCACCTGAAGCAGACAGCACGTGGACTTCGAATGATTCATCTGTATTCAAAACTGTGCTCAGGTAAACCACTTAGTGTTTCATCCTCCTACAAACATAATTCTGCAGACAATTTCACCATCAAACCCAGCATCTTTAAGTCTCCTTTCACCTCCCCAAAACACAGTTATTGCAGCACCCATTAAGCATTTTATTCCACTTACCTTTCAGTAGCTTCTGCCCTTCCATGATACTTTGGGAGACGAATGCTGTGTAGTCTTCTTCTGAAAAGCCAGGCTTGCATGTGGCTCTAACTGTAAGATCCCCATCGCGTGCCTGCAAAATCAAAGCAAGAAAAGCACACACCATGACTTCTGTGGTTTGGTACAACGCCTTGTGCCCAATGACTATGTGTTTAGGCACGGGCAAATGTGAACAGTAAAGCAGTGTGCAAGTAGAAAACATTTATGTTAAAGTGCCTATCTGTTGGACAGGATCCATACTGTAGCTGCAAAAATAAAATGGGCCAGAAAATAGTTGCCTGAGTACAATAGAAATCATTGTTTGTAGGAAGGCTGGGATACTGGGCACTGTCAGAAGAGGGGAGGAAACAAAGAGCAGCAATTCATCAACGCGAGCAGCGCTTACACTGGAGCCACGCAAAGGCCTTATGTTGCAACACCCAAATCACCCGAGTTTTGCTATTGAGAAACTGGGCAAGGCCCCGGCCTGGAGGAGGAGAAGCACCCCCAGCTCGCAGCAGCCTCTGCAGCTCACAGCCTCCTAAAGCCCCCTCGCTTCCCCTGCAGCAGCCCCTGAGCTTCTGCCGGCTGCTGCCCTGTGACCCCCCAGGCTCTACACTTGCCCAGGCTGCAGGGAGGGATGGAGGGGAGCCCAATTAAAACCTAGCAATTAGCGCAGCCCCTTGCACATCCTGCAGGGGTCCAGGGGCAGCGCTCAGCTGCTCCGTTCTGACTTTGTACCATGCAGCCAGGGACAGCCCCTGCCACAGGGACAGGCTTGCCTGGCCGCAGCGGTCGGGGCTCCTTGGGATGGGGACACCCACCCCAAGCAAGGAGGGTCCAGACTTCCAGCTTCCAGCTCCCTGGAAGCACACCAGCCTGCGATCCACACCAGGTGATTTATGCACAAGCAAGTGCTGGTGGCGAGGGATTTCTAGCGGTGCTGGGCTGTCAGCTGGGCTAGCCAAAGCATCGCTTTGCGATGCCGGCTGCGCTCCAGACTCCTCCGGTCCCAGCAGGGCAGGATGAAGCCCGAGGTCCAGGAGAGCCACTTCCCAGAGAAAGTGCAACTCCGGGCGCCCACCCGCATCCCCCAGGCTGCCGACACGCTCTTGGGCACAGACATCGCAGCGTTACGGAGCCAGGAGGGAGGAGAAGCGGAGGGTCCTTTCGGACGAGCTTAGTAAGCAGAACGCAAGCCAACGGACTCTGCTAAAAAATCACGCCCGGGAGACGGATGCCAGCTACTGCATGGGAAGTGCAAGAAAGCAGCGGCTCTGGGGACTCTGACCGTCGCTGGCAAGACGTTGCAATTAGGAAACATTTCAAAGGGGCTGGCTGAAGATAACAAGCTCCGGATCGGAGATCAGCCCGTTGCCGTAACAGCGCTCGCTAGCCGGGAGCGCATCGGGGCCGCTCCTGCGCACCCAGCCCCTCCCCGGGGCTCAGGCTCGGGACATCGCCGACCCAACTCGGCGCTGGGGGATTTAAACATGAAAATAAGCGGCTCCTGTCCCTGCCGCCAGCCCATGCACGGCGCGGAGCAGCGGCCCCGCTCGCACCGTGACACCGCGGGCAGGCACCCGGTGATGCTCCGCAGCCAGCCCCTCACCAGGGGGAGGGAATAGAAAAATAAATAAATAATAACAATAATTAAAAAAAAAAAAAAAAACACGGAAAAAAAAATAAAAATAAAGAATAACCAACAAACTTTTCAGCCCGTCACACGCTTCAGGCCCCCTGGGGGCGTCGAGGGGCGCAGGAAAATAAAAGTTGGCGGCGGAGCGGGGCGGGCAGCGCGGATGCTCGCTCCCCGCAAGTTCAGGCGGCGCCGCGCAGCGCGGAGGGCAAGTTTCGCCGGCACCGCGGAGGTAACGGGCTTCGGGCGAGCGATGGCGCTGAAAATAATCACTGCAAAGAACATATATATATATAAAATTAAATAAATGAACGCATGGGTAAAAGGGAAGGGAGAGCCCGGGCAAGCTGCCGAGACGCCGCTCCCCTCCCGGCGACCCCGAGCCCGAAGTTGCTGCGGATGCTGAGGGCTGGGGGCGGCAGCCCGGGGGGGAGACGCGGGGAGCGCCGGTCACCCCAAAACCTCCCCGGGGCGCCCCACTTACCGCCGCCGAGCCCCAGACGAGCAGCACCAGCAGCAGCCGCGAGCCGGTCCTCATCGCCCCGGCGGCGCCCGCCCGCCGGGCTGTGGCGGTGCGGCTGGCCGCCCCGTGCCGCGCGGTGCCGGGGACAGCGGCTTGGCTCGGCTCGGCTCGGCTCGGCTCGGCTCCGCTCGGCTCGCCGCGATCGCGCCCCGCTCCTGCCGCCGCCGCCGCCGCCGCCGCTGAGCGCCCGCTCCGGGCTGCAGGTGAAGCGCTCGCTGCGCGCCGCCGCTGCCGCCGCCGCCAGGCCCCGCCCCCCGGCCCCGCGGGCACGCGCCGCCTTAAAGCGGCAGGCACCGCCCCGCCGCCTGGCGGGGTGAGGAGGCGGGTGTGGTAGTGGGGGTTCTGGTTCTGGTTCTGGTTCTGGTTCTGGTTCTGGTTCTGGTTCTGGTTCTGGTTCTGGTTCTGGTTCTGGTCCTGGTTCTGGACCTGGTCCAGGTCCAGGTCCTGGTCCTGAACTTGCCCATGCTTTGTGGAGCTCTGCAAGCACACAGGGACAGCCAGCAAGAAAGCTCAGGGAAAAAAAACTGACAGAAAAGCTAGAGTATGTAGGCAAAATAACAGCATATCTGAGGGAAAGCTATGTCCAGTGAGGGATAAACTAGTGTAACAGCAGGAAAAAATGTATCCGCTGAGGAAAAAGTAGGGTCTTCAGGGGAAAAAAAGTAAAGTACTCAGGGGAAAGGCAACCAGTGGGGAAAAATCTAATGCATCCAGGTGAAAAACTCATATATCTGTATGGACAGATCACACAGGAAAGATGAGTGGATTCTGTGAGGAAAGCCCAGCCTACGCCATGAGGAGAAGGCTGTGTGCGGGGGGAGAAGCACATCCACAGGAGAAACCGGTGTGTCAGTGAGGAAAGCTAATACACGAAGAGAAGAAAAGCGTACTCAGGGAGAAAAAAGCACAAATATCTGAGGAAAAGTGGCCTGCCCTGAGGAAACGCAGCCGCTTCGCTGCAAAGGCCTGTGGCAAATTTCAGCTGCGGGCAGCCCCTCACAGCGGGTCCCCCGCCTTCGGGCACTGCCCTCGCCTCAGTCCAGCTTTGGGCAGGAAAAGGGGAAAGGGAGGAAAAGGAACCGGCTCCTCGGTGGTTTAAATGACCCCGTCCTTCACCTCAAGGGAAACAGGCGTGTCAGGCCCGGTCCATGTTCACATCAGTAGGGTGTAAAGCTAACTCCACTAAACGAGAGGGTTCCTGCTGTAAAAATACAGGCAGATCAAAGCAGGCCTGGAAAGCAACACTCCAGTCAGTTTGGGTTTGCGCAGTACTCTGGAAAGGGAAAGCAGCGATTTCAAGTGCTAAGTACGGCTCCTATTATTCCCATCCAGCCTGAACCTGGCATCCAAATATGATCTTTTCCCTTTCCGAATGCAGCTCAACTCTGCAAATAAGCGTTCTCAGGCATGTATATTTTGTGCATATAAATCCAACATCGATTTGCATAAATAGATGCATACTATCTGATGTACGTGCAAAATCAGACATCGCAGCTGAAAAATCTAGCCATTAAACTATTCTGTTAGATTCACACATTTTCTAAGGAATGAGACACATAAATCCACTGACTGCATCTTTTGCTATTGAGTAGATTTAATAGCATTGTGTTAACACCTAGAGATGTTAGCGACAAACTGTAGTAAGCTCTGTAGGCACGTATAATGAAAAGACTGTTCCTATCCCACCAATTTACAGTCTTGGTGGATTATAGGGTTTGTTTAGTTTTTAAACAAGAATTTCTGAGTACATTATATAACATCAAATAAATTCCATCATTGTACTGAATTTAGTGTATACCCTTTTTTATGAAACTAACAAAAATAGTCAGTTGACACTATGATAGCAAAAATAAATCCTTATATATACATACAATAATCTAAATTTGTTCCTTTTATTTTTATCCTAAATTCCAAAGTTTGGAGGAGGTTGTACTAGGCTGAAGGGCAGCTGCTCATGCTATGTAAATAGAACTACAAGTACTCTGGAGACTTCTGGGGATATTTTGGATTTGTGCAACTAAAGCGTGAATATTTCCTTCTGCATACCTATGGTCAGTTATTTTGACTCTTGCTGGACTACAGCTGTTGCTATGCATGTGCTCACTCTCTTTGATAACTTTGTTAATATGACAAGTTCTACAAGTATTGTCAAAATAAGTCTGACACCACAACAGATTGTGAAGAAAAGGCAGAGCAGTAGTGAAAAAAAAATAGAATTCTTCAACATGTTTACAGTTGATTCCTAATCTGATGGCAAATTGATTTTTTTCCCAAACTAGTTTGCCATCCCTCTTTCCTAAGCTGTAGTTACTAATTCTGTTCGTGGGGAATGACTGCAAATGGAGTGAGTTATTCTTTCTGGGTATGTTTTCCAATTGCATCTTCATTAACACTGACCTGTGTGAGACCAAAGGTAATTTCACAAAGTGAGGTGTTTCCAGGAGGATCAGATAATCCGAAAAGGAGAATACAAGCCCAGTGTTCAGCCAGTGGAAATCACTGGTTTATAGGTGTGGTGGTTTTCACTCTACCTTCTGCCATCAACCCTCAACACTGACGAAGTTCTGGAAGGAATTAAAGTTTTGCTAACTGATTAGCTAACTTCTAAACCATCTCCTTGTTTGGAAGCTATTAACGTAAAGTGTTCAAAAAATGCCCTCCTGCATGTCATTAAGGAAAATTAAAATATGCCATTTACGTTTTTGTAGCTACTGAACTTTCACAAGTTACTGCATTTAAGAGTACAGGACTGAGCTGGGGCTGAACATGTGTTATTTGAGAGGGTTAGCTTCAGACTCTTATTTCACTTTGAGTCTGCTGGGAGACTGGTTATCAATTGCTATTCTTGCATAAAAAAGGAAACAGGAAGCTCTCCCGTCTAACATACGAATGCTACAATATGTGGATTTAGCTGGATGAAGACATTTAAGAGTGTATATGTGCACATTAAATCAACTTGCTAAACACCTCAAGAGCAAAACTGCTGATCCTAAGAGCCAACTTGCTATACTACACAACGCTCAAGAGAATAAAAGGCTCATAGATGAGACATCTACAGAACTGACTGTGCCAAGATAATGAGGAGAACAGAGTACACAAGGGATTTTTCTCTCCTTGATGCACATACGTAATTCCTATTGACAGCAGTGGGAGTTGCACATACATATCAAGGGGACAATAGAATTGTTAGTAGAGGAGATGAGTATCAGATGTGAGCTGTGTTTCCATGGGTAGAGAAAGAGAGAGGAAGGTGTGATCACTGAGGGACAGTACAACACACAATAAAATTGTCAAGCAGCTATCAAATACATGAAAGCATGGGAATAACAAATTAAATGGACAGGAAGTGAGAAAACAAAGTCTCAAGAGACTTTTCCCTTCCTAGCTTAGGGCTGATATCTGAATTTCTTATTTGGGAAATATTCCTGCTGGCTTAACCTGTTCAGTTCTCTGTTAAGTAAATGTTACACTGAACTCAACTACATACTTATGGCCTAGATGCTAAGGATAATAAGTGTTTTTATTAAAAAATCTGACAAACAAGGAGAAATGAAACATACATTGCGTACACCACACTTCAGGTATCTTCTATGTGATCTGATGATTCTTGCTTCTTAAATAGGAGATAGCTACTTAACTGGTGAATCAGAGAGTCATTATTACAAATTTTGGTTTGTGTCAAAAGCAATAACAAAGGAGTACATATATGTGCAACCTGCTTCTGGATTGATAATAGCAAACTATGAATTTGTGCCAGCAGTTCAAAACCAAAGTGAATGAGAAATGCCTTCAGATTTACTCCACATGTGGGATCTTTTTAGAATGTACAGGGCAGGTGGGACAGGATGAAACTGACGAGTAAAGTTAAAGATAAGACAAAGCTGTGGAGAAATTACTTATCGGGAAGAGATGTAAGTACCTACCAGATCTAGACAGAAGCCAACACAGGAAACAAAGAAGCTCCTGAATAGGAAGAGAATAGCCACAGAGGGAAAATAACTAACAGTAAAAACCAGACTTTAGTACCTTTATGTAATTCTTAAAAGCAACAGCAAATTGGAGGAACTACGCGAATGGTTGGGCACAGCTCAAGATCCTGTCTCTCTCTTATGATCTGGCTCCAGTACAAATCTAAAGACAAAATGATGAGTCACAGAGGAGAAAATGAATTGAAGAAAGAATACATAGTAAAAAGGAGTGCAGAACAAGGACAGAATATTCATTAACTAAGCTGGTTCTGTACTCCCCTGCATGTGCTACCTGTGTGCAGGGATGGCAAGAACGATGCAGCTATCTTTCTGGTTAAACAGATCTTTTGAAGTCACATTTTTAGTCCTGCCAGATGTGCTGTGATGCCAAGGAATTTGAATTTTCTCTCTTTTACACTACCTTCTCATCAGTATGTTGTGGCTCCTATTGATTCTCCTTCTGAGTTAGTAATGTGAATGGCAATGAGGAAAATATAACTTCAGAGGCCCTATAGAAAACCTTCCTGCTCGGTTAATTACAGTGACCAAGGGAGGCCAACGTTAGTGCAGTCTGACCTCCAATTATGAGGCACACTGTGGTCTCCTCACTGAACTGTGCAGGCATTGATGGCAGCTTGCCAGCAATGGCTATATTAAAATCAATTTAGAGATCCCAATTCTATATGTTTCACCATAGGTGAGCTAACACACCTTAAACTAATGTCATTCTTACTTTAGTATTGTAAAACCCAATTGACCTATGCAGAACTACTTTTTTTTTTTTTTTTTTTTTTTTTTTATTCATTTATTGTATTCTTGCAAAAATTAAGGAATAAGGCAACAGTAGTCTGAGCAGTTTAAGATTTCTATCAATGCACTGAACTGCACTTTAATGCAGTGTTATTAAAAACCAGGAACAAAACAAACTAACAAACAAAAAATACACAGAATTTGTGTTATTCTCAGGAGATACAATGGGTGCTTATTTGTGTCAAGATGCCCTTGCTAACAACTTCAGAGACAACCTGTGTGCCTCAGACAAAGAAAATCACAAGGGATGCCTAACACAGCACAAGACTCAGTTAACTTCCCAGGCTGCTCTGTGATGCAATGCCTCTTATTCACAGAGACAATGAAACCCTACCAGATTTAATGAAAAAAAAAAAAGATTAATATCCATTGTGCCACTTCACAAGTGGGTGGAAGACCATAGTTTCCCAATTTCCCAAGCAGCCTCAAAAAACTTACTGATTTTAAGGTGCTCTTCATACAAGCATGTGTTTAAGCATGATTGCGCTATCACCTCAGAAACAAAGAGTTACATAAAGTAGTCATCATCTAAAATGGTTGCATTCACAGTAGCCTTTACATTATAACAGCAATCTGAGAAGAACATCATTGAAATAATATAAAACAAGTTATTTCCTTCTCATCCTCTCCATGCACCCTCCTCAGCGGCTGAGGAGGGGACACTTTATCTAACAATTCCTGCCTCTGGCCATGTTCCCACTTACAAATTCAACAAGATACCAGAGGAAGTGGCAGGATTTAACCTCTGAAGATCTACAGTTCTCTAATTTCTACTCTTAGACAAACAAACATTTCCAAATGAATATGAATTTAATTTAACTTTATGTCCCTGGGTTCTTATAGGGACTGCTGAAGGAGAATGAGGGTTTTCTAGACTCGCGATTTTCTGGTTTTGTTGTTTATAGCAGCAAATCTCATCACTTCACCATTTCCTTCCCTTCCCTCCTTCCCCCCACTTTTGGAGGACATGGCTCTATTGACATTGAAGTGCTCATATTAATACAATTTATTCCAGTCCAGTGCAAGCAACAATATTGGTAAAGAAACATGCTTTCATTTAGCAAAAGCACAGGGTACAGATCAGGCTTTCTTATATTATTGACAATGTGTGTTTTTCTTCTTTATCAGAAAAAAAAAAAAAAAAAAAAGAAAAAAGTTTTCTTCTGCACAGATTGGTAAAGCTTAAATAGAAGTTACATTCTGAGCACTCTCTACCTTTTGTGGCTCCCAGCTTGTTTGTATGCCTCCCAAATATTTTATCCTCCTGAATATATCCAACAGTTTTAGCACCTCAGTAGATACTCTAAATAGTGTGTGTGTGTGCATGCTAAATGCTGAGGCAGAGCTCCTCGGAGAAAGCCAGTTACCTTTTAAAAAAGAAGTCATTTTCTGGAGCTGTCAGCATTTTTGGTCAAAAAACACCTGGAAGACAAAGCACTTCACAGGAGATAGCTTTGACAGCAAATGGACATGGATAGTAGAACTGTAAAAATGAGGAAATTTGAAAAGAGGAGAAAGAGAGGAAGAGATGTGTAAAAGATTACTTTATGACAAAATATCACACACACAGAGAGATTCAGCATATTCCCAATTATAAAGGTAGTGAGAAATGTATTGAGTTTGTCGTTGTATAACTTCAGTCAAGTTCAAGATGTGCATGAAATTTCTGTGAACCTCTGAATCCCTGGTTTATCTATAAATGAGGGTAATAATATGGAGTGGAGGAGTTCTACTAATAACATAACATGCCTACGTTAAATAAAGCTGAGAGATGCAAGGAAGGGAACTATTTAGGAATTCTGTATGCATTGTCAAATGAATGATATGGACTGACTGTGAGCCAAGAATAATAAAAACAAAAAGTCCTCCACCCACACATACAGAAAGGAAGTGTAGACTCACGCGGGTTAAAATTTTGCTAACTACCACTGGCAGCATCACCTAACTCTCCTGTTCAACTGATACTTTCTATTTCTGGACATTGGTGAGGTTCTTGCATGAGCCCAAAGAGTTCTGTCTACAGGATAACTGCCTCGTTTGCCAATGTCTAGAAATATCTGAACTCTAAAGATGATTTTATCAAGCTTGTGCATTCATCTAATGCTATAATCTGTGATTTTCCTGTTAGCACTCATGAGTGGATCCTGAGGTCTCACATCACCAGCTACACACATGCTTTCAAGCCAGGCTCTAACTTTGTCTAGGACATGTGTAGGCACTAAAAATATCAGTACATCCAAGACAGGGATCCCCTGCCAACGAGTAACTGAGAGGCAGTGGATGAGGGTGTGCTCTTGGTCTCTGTGAGGGAGAAGTGCTGGGCAGGTGCCTGAACCATCTTCCATTGTGAGCTACAGGTGGCAGGCTTGTGGCACAGCAAAGCTTATTGTAAATGACATTTCTTCAGTTTTTGTGGTTGTGCTAATCCATCGTTAGGGGATGGCAAAATCATGTAACAGCCTGGGAAGAAGCACGGGATTTAGATGGGACATTTTTATTACAACGTTTTAACAACAAACACAAATTATGCCTGGTATGAGTTACAGGCTGAATCAGGAACCTGTACTTTAGCTACCTGAATATTTTGACAGAATGGTCATTTACACAGCTGATCCTTAAGTCTTTTATGAGAGATAAACCCAATAACCTTGCTATGAAAACTCAGCAGGATGCAGATGCTATGATAATCCATATGAAAGCTACCACATTGTGTTGTACACTGTCAGACAAGTCAATTATTTTATTCCAGATCTAACATAAGCTTCTGTTTAGTAAACATGATGAGAGTCAAACTTTTACATATATATATATAAAGTGCTTAATTTGCATGCAAAATTGCTGTAAGTATGTATGCAAATAGGAAAACTCATGCACAGATGACTAATTAAGTGCATTTATGTGAGAAATTACCCAATGCACGCATGGATTCTCCGTAATTGTACACACAACTCAGATGTGCGATTGCATATGTATTTTGGACACATAACTGATTGAAAAAATTGTTTCTCGATACTGTATTGGAATAACTGATGCACATGATCAGAAATACGACATCTGATAGGACTTTTGAAAGAAACAGCAGAAACTTGTGATGAATTTTACAAAATGAATGGAATCTGCCATCTCTAGCACTACCATTTTCCAATTTCCTTATAACCATAACACGTGAACTTATGGTTTGAAAAGAGCCATTTCTACAAGTACTGTAAGGAAACACTCAGCAAAACAAAATTAGTGTTACAGAACAAGAGACAGTGAACTTAAGCACAAGGTTTGAACCTTACTATTACCTGTCCTGTATGTGTTTTGGAAATAAACAGTAAATTTTACTTCATGTGTCTTGATTATGTTCCAGTTCTTCTCACCAGAGCAGGGTTTGCAATATGACAGGACAATATCCCTTGGAAAAGTTCGGTGCATTTTGTTGAAAATATTGGCATCAGTCTGTTTTAATGTTCCAGGCATTATCAGTTATTATAGGTTCCTTTACCTCTAAATACTGATTGATTTTCTTTGTATCCGAAAAGTTAGAAAGTTCATGCTAACACTATTAACATGCAGTACAGTAAACAAATTGTTGCAAGTGTCACATGATAAATATCCCTGACCCCAATCTCCTGTGAAGAAAACTACCTGTCTGTATTGTTTTGATATGCTCTGGCTGCTGAATGCAGGCATATATCTTCTTTGTGATATTTTCCTATTTTCCGTTCTGTGCATTGTATTCAGAACTGAGTATAATAGCAGTAAGGGTAGCACCTATTTGTTTACACAAGACGTACAACATAAGGTTTACTGTTTCTGTCAGCCACTAACATAGGCAAAGGATACCTGTCTGCCTTCTTGGGCACAGCCGAATCAGGCACACACACACACAGGGGACAGAAGAAAAGGGAGTGTGGTGTGCTGACTGCTTGCTCAGAGTCAAAGTGCAGTTGTGCTGGAGACAGACTCCCAGCAGCATTTTGAAATCTGAGGCTCTGAATGTAAAAAGTCAGAGAGAAGGAAAAAGGGACACGCTGTTTTGTTTTGTTTTGTTTTGACTTGGAACAAATTTTTTCGGATTAGATTTCGAGAGCTTTTCAAGTAGACTTTCTGCCACTAAGTGGTGCTATATACAGTACAGCATCTTTATGATACTGCATTTACAGGGAGGAATAAACCAGAGCACTGTCAAGCTGATTAGACTGATGTAGACACTTAACAAGTGTCCATTATGCTGGTTTAATCCTTCTGTGGCACTGGATAAATCAGGAGGAAGAACAGGCCAATCCAGATGATTAAAGAAATCCAAAGACTGAGCCCAGGCATGCAACATCTAAAATGGAGGATTACAGAAAACAATTCTAATTTTTTAAAGTCTTTATCTGGCTTATTTTGTCCCTTTTAAAATTATTAGTATTGTCTTCTCCAAGCTTATGGGTGTTTAAACCTGAAATACACACCCAGTAATACCAGAGAAACAAACTGGTTTTAATTAATACTTGCTATTATTCTCAAACAACTAATATTATTTTTAAAACATGCCCTACTTTATATCAATTTACACACACACACAAAAAGAGTATGTTCCTTCTGGAGTACATATCTACATGTGTATTTACCCCCTCTCACCCTCCAGAAAATGTGCACTGTAAAAATAGGATGTAAATTCGGAAGGAGAATGCAAGCTTGCAACTTTGTCTACCTCAGTCCCAGGAGAAGTGTAAATACAGCAGAGAAAAGAACTATTCTGACATTTTGATACCCATACACTCTTTTGCCCCAAGCAATTATACACGTTGCCTCTCAGTCGTGGCTGGTGCAATACATCCTGGGTATGGATCAGCTGAAAAAACTGTGCTATCCCAAGAATGGGATATCCAAGAATTCAGGAATCACAAGACTTGCCTCCTATTCTAAAGAAGAAGCAGTTTATTCAGCCTCAGTGGGTGAAGCAGCTTTCTCCTTTTCTCTTCTCTACTACTGGTATGTCCTAGAAAAAGGAAAGATGAGGAGAAAGGACGGAGCAGTGAACCATCACTCATGTTCCATTACCCCCTCCTGGTCCCAGACACAATCCGACATCTGGGACTGGGCATATTTGATCAGACCAAAGGACCCTAAAACATTTCCTCACTCTGAAGCCTGATCTATATGCCTATAGAGTTGTTCTGCTGAGCTAACTGCCTTTGGAAAAGAGGTGGAACTTCTGCGGAGAGGATTTGCACCTTCTGTGGGCTGTGTTTGTGTGCAGGGTGCCAGCTTATACACCGTCTTCCCAGAGAAGTGATTTAAATCAAGAGTCAAAAGCTGAAAGGGTATCAAAGCTGTACAGGAACCGATTACTGCTATAAATTTTCCTGAAACAAACCAATGCTTTGCTGATTCTTTGGTTGTTTTCAGGTGGAACTATTCAGAAGATGCTAGTGTTAACTCACAACATTGACTCCTCAATATTTTTCATTTTTGCTCCATGAGATTATTTTTAGCTGCTGTGCATCAGCTCTGCTTTTGAAAATATTGATAGGTAGAGGTTTCAGGTTCTCCTCGAAAATAACAAATGATTTATTGATGGAAATACACTGAAACAAATATATCCATAAAATTAATGTTCCTCCCCCACTGTTTTTAAATGAAGTTAGAGACAGATGCTAGAGACAGATGTGAATTTCTCAGGAGAGAAAGAAATATCACAGGTAAATCAGTTTTATACCAGAAAATCTGATAACAATGAATAGAAGAGATGAAAAATAAGTAAACTTTTAACAGAAGAATGAACCCTTTTCAATTTTAGAGGAAATGACAACACCCAATTAACTTTATATGAGTTATTTATATTATTAAATCATTTCTAAATCCCTCAAAGTAGCTAGATGTAAACACATAACAAGAAGCAGAAGCTAATTTAAAATATCCTAAGGAGAGAGCAGGAGAAATGCAAAATTAGAGTGTCACAGACAAGGTCAGCTGCAGATTCAGAAGCAACATGATTCTTCTGACAGTTACTTCTTTCCCATGCACCTCTAAAAATATTAAAAAAGAAATCAAGAATTTGCATAAAACAATGATCTAACAGATAACTGTTAGGTGGTCCTAGAAATTATTCTCCATCCATATTAAACTTTTCACATATTAAAGTAATAAGCTGTCCCAAGCCAGTAAAAACTTGAAATCTCAGTAAATAAATAAACCCTAGATCAAATATATGAATTAGTTAACATATTGTTTCACAAATTTTGAAATATTTCATTTACATATTTTAAACATCCATTTACACGTTTTCAGTTGAAAATATATTTACATTGGTCCAAAATTTCTCTGGCAAGCGTTTGACTATCAGTGGGTTCATCATCACAGAGCAGATCCTTAGCACCTCTGCATTCCAAAATTGTGGTCCCACCTATCTAGCTGCCTTGCACTGGAAAATTAACCTAAAATCCTTTCCCACATGTATCATCCACCTCGTTCCTCATTGGACCTGCAAGGACTTTCAAGTTATTTTTTGAATCTCTTCATTTAGGAGACACAAGTTGTACAAGAGTGCATTAGACAGTGAACACAGTCCTATAGTGATTTACTGTCTGGCTTTGGGAATTCACAGCTGTGTTTGCCCACAGCTGTTAATCCCAAGTTCAGTTCTGAAGCCCCTTCATCATTAAAGAGATGCTATATTTATGAGCAGTTTGATGCTGTTGGGGCATCAGTACTTATATTTGAAATCATTGCTGGTGCCAACACGAACATGCTGTGTATGTGTGCTATACCCTGTGTAATTGCCTTTTTCGTATACGCTCTCTGAAATGGCTTCAAAACAATGGTTCAGGAACTACAAGAATGTATTCTTCTTTGAAAGTCTAACTCAATGCTACTCTGGCTGAAGGCTGGCCATCTTGCCTACCTAAATCTACTACAGTTTAATCGAGTTTTCGGCTCCTGCCAATTCACACTAATAAATTTTGAGAATGCTTGGTATACATCAGCCCATTGCTTTTATAAACTGTACAGCTTTTGGCATTACAATTATTGTTCTAATATTCTAAAAACTTGCTTTCATGGACTGTTTTATCTTTAGTAATTACTTGGAAAATGAATACAACTACTTACGTTGAAAGAACAATCAAGGGAAAAATCTGAAAATATGGCTTTATACTACTAAGAGACTAAGATATTACTTCTCAGTGTTAGTCTCACTAAAAACTTTTTAAAATATTAGACATAATTCCTGGAGCGGTAGAAATGGATAAGAAACTTGAAAGCTCCAGTTTGAATTTGCAAGAAGCTTTCTGCTAAGAAAAATAGAGATAATAGATTTGGAATATAAATGAAGCACCAGGTAGATTTTCCCACTATAGAAGGAGTACATTTTATATGTCTACTAATCTGCACACTACAGACCACAGAATAGTACAAATACTGCTTAAAATCAGAGAGAAAATATAAAATGCCATTTATGCCAAATATCATAAACTACTCTTTCAATCCTTTCATCTATCAGATTTTATGGGGAGTGGAGACAATAGCACTCCCTCACAGAAACTATAAAGAAGTTTAAAAGTGAAATCAATATCATAAGAGGAACATCTAGCTGAAAATATTTAGTTGAATCCCAAGCAATATAAAAGGGAAATGTTTCTGTTGGACTTAGGGTTTTAAATTGCTGTATGCTATCATGCAGTATGGACTGTATTAATTATCTAATTTAGACATTTATGTGGTCATCAGACAAGTGGGAACCTGGAGAGAAATCCCTAATTAAGACTTGGGAATTTCATAAGGAGCTGTTACTGCATGGTGATAAAATATTATTTTTGTCTTTATCTTATGAATGTGTCAGGGCAGATTATGTTAAACGCTACCTACATGCATAATCAGATGACATATCTCTGGCAAGGCCCACAGATAACAGTCTACAAATGCATATTTTTTATTTTACAGTTCAGTGATAAAAGAGGAACAAAACTTTCAGATTCAAAATGACAGCAAATCCATCTCAGCTGTGTCTTGGGTGTCATACCACCCGCATTTTCCTTAGGACAGGGGGACGGGGTATTTAGTCTGCACTGACGGTTGCAACAGCTGGAAGCCTGTTCCTCTTCACAGCATCTGGAACCATTCTGTTGGCATTGCTGAACCCTCCAGACATTCCCTTTCTGGTCCCTGACGTGCTTCTTATGCAATAAACCACTGGTAGGTGGATTAAAAACATCAGAAATTCAATTTTACACAAGAAATCCCTATCGGATTGCCGAGTTTAACCTTTACAAAGAGAGGAGAACAGGGCAGAGACTGGCCATTTAAAGCTCCACATTTCATTCCATTCAGATTATAACCACATCTCTCGGCATTATGAGTTTGTTGTGAATGCAAAAACACCAGCTTTGAAGGTCTTTTTGTCTTGATGAGCTTCCTGGATAAAGTCAGAGCTGCTGTATTTTGTGCATGCAGCCTTCCAATCCTTATTCTCAACTGCAGGATTGACTTGGACAACAGCATTCATTTATGGATCTCCTTCCTCATTAGGTATTTTGACTTCACAAAGACCATGGCTAGCTCTACTGCTGAAGTAAATGGAAGTAAATACAGGGAAAAAAGCTTATGGGACAGTTTTATTTTTTATTTTATCCTCTTGGCATGCTGGTAACAACACTGTTGATATCAATGGCAAAACTCCTGCTGTATCTTCCTGGACCAGTGCTTAGCTATTACTGGAAAAGTAAATGCTTATAAAGTTATATTTTTATTTATTTATATATATAGGTATATATGCACTTTACATATATAATTATATATATAATAAAAAATAAAAATACAACTATATATTTGCATAACAAATATATATATATACACATTTAACACTACAATTCTATTTTGAGATGATTCAAAGCGCACATTGCTAAAACTCCATCACCTTCCACATAGATAATATCTTTTTTTCATTTTCTGTTATTTACAAGTATGCATAATACAAACTGACAAGTGCTATAGCTGAGGAAAAGAGGCGAGAAACAAGGATCAAAGGTCTTTGCTAAGTTGCAGGATGAAAGGTGGCTTTGTATAATTTTGCAGGAAGGATTCAATTTCACAGATCTCCACACGAGAAATGGGGATATTAATGGGGGTTGGCAACCAGCAAACTCAATAAAACTCCTATTTAATTAAAAGTGCATAAGGCATTAATGCATTGTACCCCAGTTTATTTTTATTGGGCTGTATAGACTGAAGTGTCTATTACTCAAAAAAAGCACCTACAGTTGCTCCTGTGCTCAAACCCCACATTTGTTGGTGTACATCCGTTACCATCAGCACTTCATGGACATGCAGAATGATTCTACTTATTTCCCAAAACACAGACTTAGGTTCAAGCAAGTGATTTAGGAGAGTTGAGGTCAAGCATGCCCTCTTCTCAGGAAGCCCTTAGAAATCTCAGACCTGTCCTCTCAGCTCAGTGCGTGCTTCTCCTCATGCGAAGGATCACAGTGCTGTGAGGTAGCGTCAGGAGAAATCTGTCAGATTCTGAAGGACCAGATATACCCAAAATATCAATGAGGTTTGGAGCCACCAGTATTTACTCGGTACATAGCTCTGTGCCTTGAGAGCTCCATAAAGTGAATAGTTAATGAATATTAACTATTCAAAAGGTACAGACACCTAGTTGAGGAATAAGTCACAGTGTGATGGCCTGAGTATAAGGATGACCTCACCACCACCAACTGATTAAAAGTAGAGCAGTATTTATTTTATATCTAATTCCCAGGTTTTAGGGAAAAGACGAAAAAAAAAAAAAAAAGCAAAACCCACAAAAAACAACCAACCATACCAAAAAAAAAAAAAAAACAAACACAAACAACCAAACAAACAAAAGCACCACCAACAAAAACTAAACCAACCATACAAAGAAGTCCCACGTTGTTTCATCTGATCATTACATGCCTGCATAAATAGGTGATGGAAGGAGCATGACCTAACAAAACTTATGTGGGTTTCATTAATGGAGTGCTCCAAAATAATAATAATAAAAGACCTACTGAAAATCTGAAGAGAAATACAAACTTGTAATAGCATTTTTAAATTATTTAATCATAAAATCACTCCTGAACTTGTTCGATATGAAACTTCATTACAGCGTGAAATGTTAATATAGAGTTCCAACTGCATCATAAATTACTGATTCCTTCAATGATGCATGGGCCTGTCCTACTGTGTCCAACTGCAATTTTAATATTTTCTTAAGAAATGAAAAATTGAAAAATTTGCAAATAATGGCATGATCCTGAAATTACTGCTTTAGGTATCACAGGTTATTAATCAGCTAAAAAGAATAAAAACATTACTTGCTTCACACAGAAAATGATGCAGCTTTTTTTTTTCTTTTTCTTTTTTTTTTTTTTTTTGTGTGTGTGTGTGTGTGTGTAAAAAATCTAAATGCTTATTTTTGAATAGATCCATTAATAACCAATTCAAGTGACCTACCTTTCTGCAACATGACAGGTCTGACAGTCAACGAAGGAATTACTACATGTAACTGGCAATTTTACCATCAGAAACATTATTTTGTATACTACCAGCACCTTGTAACGACTTTAAAATGGCATTCACTGTTTGAAAGTGTAAAGTACAAACACTTGCAATATTTACTGACAAAAATTCTTATTTAACAACAATAGAAGCAAAACTAGTGGACTATCTATATGACTAGAGAAATCAAGGAAACTGTGAGGGCACTGTACTTTTTTTTTTTTTTTTTTTTTTTTTTTTTTAAACAATAAATGTTGTAAATACTACCCATGCACTGTTTGGATTTTTTTTGGTACTAGCCATGCACTGTTTGGACAGAGTACTGCTAGAAGTTTGGTGGTCTTCAGAAATAGTCCAGTCCAATCATCCACTTCAGTCGTCCAGTTTAATGGCTCCTGTAGATTTCAATATGAATGGGCTGAAATATAATTTTCTTTGCTTCATCGCTAATCAAAGCATCATAAAAAAACTGCAGAGCAGCTCTGCCATGGATGAATCAACACTTGCCTAGGAAATGTTTCACTTCACATATTAACACTTCTGTCTCGCTGAAAACTGAAGGTCCATGTTGTACATTATGTACCAAAGATTAACTGTTTGCTATCAGCACTGAGTAATAACGGGACAATCCTGGACATGAGCTAATAAACATTCTGCAAAAAAATAAAATTTATTTTGCATTCTCTTGAAATTTGGATACTTCTCTGCTCCAAAAGAAACCTGATTGTTGGCATCTAAGTCAGTAATGTTTATGTAGGTATGTATGCATGTATTTGGAAAAAGAAAGAAATAACTTTTATTCTAAAAGACATTTTTGTCACACAGTGAAAAGTTGACAGTCTGGAGATTCGATCACTTTGAAGGCACAACTAATAAACATTTCCAAATAAATTTATTATTTTGACCAGCACAAAGAACCTCACTCTCGCCCTTTTTTCCCTATATTTCCATGTTTGTAAACTATTCAGCATTCTTTTAAATCTGTATCTAAAAACACTTAATGTCAATAAACACACACGAAATAGTTCTGCTTTTTTCTAGGCTAGCCATCCAAATATTTGCTTGCCAAGAGGCAACGATGCTGAGCAATATCGTGCAAAAGTCTGTAATTTGCTCTATAATAACCTCAGTTTGCTTTATTTTCGATTTCTTCTGGCCATGAGACATGTCAGGAGTTTTCAAAGGCAACCCGTTGCCCAGAACTAATTGGCTGAAAATCACAGTAAGGGAAGAATTTCATTGTTTTCAACCATAATATTACACAACTATTTAGCAAAGGGAAAGAATAATGCGGAATAATTATTAATTGAAGAAAACACTCAGAACACATGAAACATGGAGAAACAAACTATTAGGTCCAATTATGCCACTAATGTGAACACTATTATGCAGTCTTTAATGAACGCACACTTGAAAGCTCAATTTTGTATTGGGCCATGGTTCAAAAACCAGAGACATCAGTCCCAAGCATGAACAGTGCCAGACTTCAGCGTACTGACAGCACTTCCACCAGCAGTCTGGATTTACCTTAAATAGCTTCTGTATAGCTCTGACTCAAATCCAACTTCATTTAACTATGGAAATGCAGCAAGGTCACAATGCAAGACAGTCTGCCTGCAGATAGCAGGCTTCCATTAGTCCATTATACAATCACACATGCAGGAGTTTAAGAGCAAAAGTACCGGATATCTTCTGTAGCAGCAGCCATATCAGCCAAAATTGCCATAAAATCCAAAATGTTGAATTTGCAACTAAGTATTAAACCATAACATAGTCTGCTTGTGAATACTACTGCTTGGATCTGTAACTATGAACTTGCACTTCATACTGCAAAAATATAACTAGGAGAACTAATATAACCCAAAGTGTAGCCGGACAGTGCCCTGTGTCAATTACAGAGACCAGAATTAGAGCTACAGAGAGAAAAAATAATGTGTGTTTTGCTGAGAAAGACTTCTCTAGAGTTACAATTAAGATGAAATTTATTGCTTCTGCTTAACATCTGTTTTATTTTTATTCATTCTGGCAAAAATTATATCCTGGATCCAAAGCTTCAGCTTCTAATGTTGCGGAATAAATGTTAATTAAATATTTGATATATACTCTTTTAAAAACCCACTAAAATTATGCAGTTTACTTAAAATAAGACTCTGCATAACACAAAGGGTGGTATCAGATTCCATAATGAAGTCTTTTAGTTCCCTTGAACTCTTTGCATTTAATGTGAAATATAAAGGAGTAACTTTAATATTTGTTTCTCTCTGGTATAAACAGAATGTGTAATGAGCTGCTGTGTGATATGAACTCAATGTCACTCAGAAGGCAACGCATTCACAGTTCACTTGTGGCTTTACCCCTCTTAATCTTCACCTTATATCTGAGATGTTCTTTCCCTTTTTCATGGATGCTCATTATGTATCTGTTACTCATTCACTTTGCTGGGTTCGAATGAGGATGGACTTCTAGATACGACATAATCTACCAAACGCTACTAGAGTAGCGAATGTTATTTGCTGAAAAGCCTCATCCTCATGAACAGCTTGTCAGTCTGCTGGCTCCTCAGAGATCTGTTTCCCCATTAGTGCTTATTTCCCCGGTTGAAGATTTAAGGATTTTTTTCCACTGTCACAATAAAAAAAGAGGAAAAGGAAGCAGGTGGTGTCATTTCTAAAGTCCAAGTGTTTTTAATGATCGTGCTGTATTTCTTCAAGTGCAGAAATTTCAATTCTGATTAAAATGAAAAAATGACAAGCCATTTACAGACAGGCCTCCATTCTCCAAATACCCTGCTCTGAATACACAATATGTTTTCCTATATAATGCATGCACCATATTTCAATATTAATTATATGCAGGTCTCTCGTGGGTCACATGCTAATTATATCTATTTAGAATTTATCATGCTACTTCCAATAATGTGCTGTCATTGTGTCCTGTTGTTTTTTCTTGCCTGAGGCATAAGGAAGCTACAATAAACCTGAAAATATTGGCAAGAAGCATTAATTTTAAAACATATGGGGAAAAGCAGCACTAAGGGCCCAGTCCAATGCTCATTGATATCAACAGGAATCATTTTATTAACCTCCAGGGAAAATGGTTTGAACCTGTTAAATATCAGCACTTCTATATGATGAGCTATGTGCATCTCTCACAATATAATGAAATGGTTATGTTTTAACCACCAGTAAATAATCAAGGAAGCCTTCAGCCTTACACCAGTAAGGATATGCAATGAGAAATTTAAACATTGCTGATTCTGAGAAGGTTAGACTAGTACTAAATAACCACAAGATAAAGGAGAATCAAACATTCCATTTCCAGCCATCTCAAATGTAGCTTTCTCATACATTAATGCATAGCATTTTGTGATTACTGGATCTGTGCATCAGACAATAACAGTTATGACTGAATACTGTACAGTATTGGATTCAGATATGTCACCAAAAAAAAAAAAAAACAACACACAACAACAACAAAAACTCTATTACAAGCACTAAACATATCAACTTGTTTGCCAAACTTACAGACTGTGTTTTCCATTTCCTTGTACAATGACTGGTATAAATCAGTCTGCATTCACCAAGACATGGCATCCTCTTTATTCAAGGAATCCTTAAAGTTTCCTGCATGAGCCAGAACCAAAGTTAAGTGGTGCTCCCTTCACGCCAGCTGATGATCACAGAGGCAACTCAGCAGAGTACCTCACTGCATATGTACAATTATTAATGCTGAAGATTTGCATCTGCTTTCAAAAAACAGGTGCCTGCGGGACTAAGCGCAGATAATGTGCAGAGAAGATGCAAAAACTGAAGATCAGCAACTTGGACAAAAAACACACCTCATAACCTTTTTAGAATGCTTCTTCAAGCCTTCTAAATGGTTACTGCTACATTACTAATCAACAGTGACACAAATTAGACAGCCAGTGACTAAGTCCAATATGTAGGACACTACCTCATCCAAATTTCCGTGCATCCTTTTAACTCATCTACTGCTACTATCAGTCCTTTAACTCTCTGTGCCTTTTTGGCTCATGGACCCATCACATCACTCCTCTCATTACTTCGGTGGTGTCTGTAAGCAGCCTGACTCCTGAAAATAAATCTCACAAGGTACAAATATGAGCTAGCATTTACATGTCTGTATATCACAATGGTGGTGTTTTGTTTTTGTAGGTTTTTTTTTTTTGTTTTGTTTTTTTTTTTTTTAAATCTATAATGAGATGATTTCAGAATGAGAAAAATGTTACCATTTAGCCCACCAACTGTATTTTTTGCTTATAGGTCTCAGCAGAGAGTAAACTGATATTCAGGTACAGAAAATGAATTATCTGAAGCTAAAAGTAATTTTATTCAGGTGGGCCAAGAATCAATAGAGTGAAAGCATAGTCATTACAGTAACTGCCCCAGCTTATGACAAATCCTCACTTGAAACTCGTGGCTAGATGGTCTCTTTCAGCAGCTCATATTGCAAAGCTTCTCTGGATGAAAAAGCAGTATGTATCTTCACTGTATGTTAGCTCAACTGTTCAGAGATGTATTCAAATGAAGCAAGCATGGATGCAATTTAGTTTTAACATCTAAGGTCATGTTCAGATTGTCCCACTTTGTGTAGAAATCTAACTGGAAAAAGAAGCTCAAGTCTGAGACTTTCACTTTGCTTACCTACATAGGAGTTAGCAGGGACAATTAAATTGGTAAATAAACACACATGAGAACCCAAAGACTCTATTTCCAACATCTAAAGGCACAAGACCACCTACTCTTATAAAGTTTATTGCCTCCATTTCTGCAAGACAGCATCGTTGTAGGATCCCTATTAGAATTAGCTCTGCCACATGAAACTGCAGTAGCACCATTAAATTCTGCTTTGGTAACTTTTGAGCAAAGCGGGGCTCCCCTCTGGGGTCTGTCTGCTTCTTTTCTGCCTTCTGGTCTCTTGCTTAACCCAGAAGATTTTGTTCAGTGCACTGGGAGAGCAGATGTGGCATTCCCAGCTGTAAACAAAGGAAGGGATCTTGTTGTTGCAGTAATCAGACTGCCAAATACCTCCATCTATAACTGATCTTACAAAGATTACAAGGCTTGGGTTGTATTCTGTGGGAGCAGCTCTGAGTGATCAAAGGTGTTGTGTGTAGATTTCCATATTCTGATGAGGTGAGGAAGAATTCAGACTCAGGAATGAGAAAGGAGAAGCAAAATGCCAGCAAGATGCTTCACAACGTTGAAGACTAAAAGCTGCATCCGTGCTATGAAAAATGTGGCTGTTTCAATATGAATGAGTGTGAGTTTTAACTGTGGTCACCAGAAAAGCAGAAAGGTTTATAGGGCAAAGAAACACGCCAAGTGCAATATAACCAAAAGCTGATCCCTATCTGTGTATGGTGTCAAGGAAATGAACTAGCGATACAGCCTCAAGAAGAATCTCACAAGATAAGATTTTAATTAGGTTAAAATTAGCTCAGTGGTAAGACATTTTTTTCCTTAGTGCAAGAGTTCCTCCACTAAGGTGGTGGTTTGGACCCTTTGGGAATCTGGCTACTGTGGAAATTTATGGCATCTTTATGGCCTTGTGAAGATCATGTAAGACCTGATATTAGTCTGTTTTCAAAATACCTTTTAGGAAAAACAGACCAGTGCAATATCAGTTTGGAGGTGGATTACAGATGAAAAGAATTAAAAGCACATTTTTCAAATGTATGACAGAGGATTGCTATTCTAATTTGCCAGAACAGATGAAATACTGTTCCACTTAGATACTTCTGTATTTTTTACCAATGCCCATTTTTCTCAGAGCTTTCAGTGATGCAGATCAGACACACAGGAAAAAGAGAACATGTTAATTTCTGTTTTTTCTTCCTGAAACAAGAAATATTCTTTATGCAGGGGAAACTCCAAAGTCTGAGAGAAATTTCAGATATAATTTTTCCTTTGAAGGAAGGGTATTTTATATAAAGGAAAAAAAAAAAAAAAAAAAGAGTGTTCAAGTAAAACAAACTTAGAGTTGAGTGATGTTGGGAGAATAGAGATCTCTGTAACTAGAAATCTTTCCTAAAGGTAATGCCATCTCTAGGCATCCTTTTTCAAATGTAACAGAAAGAAAAGAGGAAGGCCATTAATTATAGCATAGTTTTAAATGCTTGCAAGAAAAAAGAATAAAGAATTTTACAGTGTAGGATATAGAAAGAAGAAAATCACTTCTGGTTGGGAAAAAAAAAAAAAGTAGCCCAGTCATAATTCATAATTGTACATTAAAGAAATATTATCCTGCACCTGTCAATACAGGAACAACATGCCTCCAGATGGTCAGACCCAAAGAAAGACACAAAGTTTGTAAATTTGAAATGAGAGGGAGAAAAAGATACCTTCAAACAGTGAGCTGTGAATAGACAGGACTGCTGTCAGCCTTTGGAAATTGTTTTCAAACCTCCCACTGTGAAAATATAAATTCAGAGTTACAGATGATTCCTAACATCAAAATCTGGAGTATTGTTAGTTTAGTTCAAAGTGTCAAGGTTTAAATGCAGCCTGGATGCCTTCTTTTTTTTTTTTTTTTTTTTTTTTTTTTTTTTTTTTTTTTTCCCCCTTGCTCACAATTGTGTCAATCTGAAGCAAAGTTACTTTAGTTGGCAGAGACAAAACGTTGATGGAAAAACCTTACTTTAGACCATTCCTGCAGCCTGATATCTTCAATAAACTATTCTCTTCTGCATGCAGGCTATGGTGCACTCAGCAACAAGGGAGAAATCCTGGAATTTTTCCATGTCCCTGCCTAGATGCAAACTAATGCTGTACTTCAGCATGAACATCGCAGTATCATCTGTGCCACCCTTTTTACACCTGCCTGATCTTTCTCCTCCTAAGGCTGCTGAATCTTCAACACTACAGGCATGGGAAGGAAAGCTGACAAGTTGGCTAGACTGGGTCCATGCTTGTCAAAGTTTTCTGTCCATTTGAGATAATCCCTAAGGACCTGAGGACAGTTTATGCCTCTTCTGTCATATCTGTACACAGAAGAAACAGAATATTTATCCCATTAACCAATGACCAGGTTCAAAATAAAATCTGAGGCTTCCTCAGTCCCATACATGTTCCTTTCCTCACACATTCTTCTTCTCATTAATAAATGAGAAGAATAATTGAAATATACATTGCAAATATAATAATTTGACCATTCCTTCCTGAAACGGTTGTTCTGTGTATCAAGGAATTTTATATCCAAAAAAAAAGAATCCAATCCAGTTCTGCTAAGAAAAAATAATGACTGATTTGCACTTTGTTTTTCCTAAGTATATGTGATCTTCCTTTTTTTCTGCTAATGAATAGCCCCCATGCTATTAAGTATGAACTACTTCCCCACAAGTCTGCACATAGTTAACTATCAGTAAACATTTTCAGAATACATCTCCCACCCTGAGGATCCACACTTGATTTGGGTATAAAATGTTATTAACTTTGGCTCCTAGTACGAAAGGTCTTGATCAATAATTGTTTCTACCTGCCAATCTTATTTCTGTGTGTCTTCTAAGACACTTTTGGTGTGCTGCCAACATATTTGTTGTTTGTAAGCAAATAACACTGTATCATATACCTTAGATCTGTGTGGGTTTATCTTATCTTTTCATTAGGTAGAAGACTTTTTTTTTTTTTTTTTTATCTCCATAGATTAGATTAGTTTAAGGTCACCCTGGAAAAAGAAAAGAAAAAAAAAAAAAAAGGAAAGGGAGGAAAGGGAGAGGTGGAGGGGAAGTTAGGGGAAGGAGACGGGAGGGGAGGGGAGGGAAGGGAAAAAGAGAGGAAGGAAAAAAGAGAGAAAGGAAAAAAGAAGAAAGAAGAGAGAATGTGAAAAATGAAAGGTAAAACAATGAGAAAGGCAAAGAAAGGAAAAAGATTAAAATAAATCTGGAAAATTGAACCAGATATGTTCTTACATAAGACATAACTGAACACTGCAACTCACTACCTCATCAAATCTTTCTTACTCATTTTAGATGTCTAGGAATAGAAAAAATAAAAGTACACAACCTCAGATGGGATCCTTTGGACACCTACCCGTATACTATCTCTTGGCAGTTCTTCACAAATACATTAACATGACATGACAAATACATGACCATGTTATTCAAAAGATCAAATAGGATGGTCAGAGGATCCTAATTACCTCACTTCAGAGTTTATTTGGAGTTATTTAAGAAGCAAAATCATTGCATTTTTTTCCTTTTATTGATCACAATGGAAATACCATCAGATGTTAAAACAACACAGAGATACAGAAGCTAGTAGTTTCTGATCTTTTATTTTGGAATAGGCTATTCATAAGATTTTGTAAGCTTGTTAATAAGGATGCCAAAATAAAGGGTAAAAACTTCAAAAAAAAAAAAAATCACTTCAAAAATCACATCAAACTCGTTTCTTGTTAAACCTAAAGGCAAGCAGCATCACCTTGAGGATGACAACAAGTAACCCTTTGAATTCTCCAATAACAGCATGCTATTGATGAGAATATTTACCATTTCTATAAAAGTCTTGAAAGAATTCATAGGGCTCTGAATCAGAAATAGAATCAGATTGTATTATGAGGGAAGTGTCTACCAACAAGTGGAAATCAGGAAGGTAGTACTGGCTGATAGTCCCTGAGGAATGTAAAATCAAAATTTAGCTTCAGAAATGAATAAGCATTCTGGTCTCTTGGCAGATCGTCATCAGCTCTGTATTTCATTCATTCATTTGTAAGTCAAACTTTCAAATAAAACTTTCTTGCTGAACTCCTTTACTTGCTAAGAGCTCTGAACTAAACGTATTTTCATAATCCATGGTGTCAATGCACCTTAGTGTCAATGCACCGCAGGCTGTATATTTGCTGACATCTATGATTAAACAAATATATATATATATGTATAAAATTTTCAGTGAGTTGTGAATATATTTTAAAACAACTATCCTATGGTGTTGTCAGCAAGGAAGTGATGTCAGCAAGCTGTCCACGGGCAAAGAGGGCATGAGCCACTCTGCCACCTGCATACCTTTAAAGTTATATCTTGAAAGGACTGAGCAGAAACTATAAAACAGCATGAATTACACACAACAGATCAAACATTTTTTAGCTCATACCATACGTGATATTTTTGCCATCACTACATTTTAGCTAATTTCTGGGTGAATTATATCCTGCTAGTGGTCTGCATTCAGAACATTAGTAAAACATTAAAAATTCTTCAGGGTGAAACAAAAATCAAAGGAGTTTTTGAACATTTTGAAAATTGTGCAGCAAAAAAGAGGCAATAGTGAAGAAGAAAAAGAAGCATGCCTGAAGGTAGTGGGAGAAGTAACTCTTCTCTCTGTTCTGGTTGATAAGAGAACACTTTCAATTGCAGCATTCATTCTAGTTATTTAATGTTTGAGGCAACTTTCTGAGACAAAACATAACATGAGTCTTTGAACTCTTCATTGTTGAGAGTCAGCCTCTGCTACACCAGAAAGGGCAAAGAGGTTCCTCATAAAAATGTTGCTACCAAGACACAAATATCATCAGCTGGCTAATTGGGTGGGAGAGGTTAAGGGAGCAGGGCTCACACAGAAATCCTGCTGCAGAGCAGGAATGGGTGTTTCTTGTGTGGTGCCTTAACCAAAGAGTAGACCACATTTATTCAAAGAGATGAAATCGACTTCTGTAGAAAGTGTCATACAAGTTCTGTATCAGTCTTCAACCTATTACCTCTACCTCAAGCTACAATGGGTTTAATTGGCACACAGCCCTAAAAATCATCTAGCATTGATATGTTTTTAAGAGCATATATTTAAGACCATTATGTTTAACACATTACATTTAAAAGAAGTTCTACAAAGTACATGATTTATATTAGATTCTCTTTCTCATCATCTACGTTGTTTCTCAAGATCTGTGCTAAAGATGGATTTTTGGAGGCAGAGAGAGTAGGAGGCTGTGAATAGTTTATTCAAAAAAAGTTAATTAGAACTGAAATTTTCTAGTCTTTTGAGTCAAATTTGGTGAATATCCTTGGCTAAGTTAAAAAACAAAAGTGGGACTTAAGTGACCAGTCACAAAACTTGCAAGGCAGAGAAGACTGCGTGCCCACCATGTCTCAGTGATGAAGACTTTCAGTTCTAATGAAGGGACATGTAGATTCAAGTCTTCCTTCTGCTTAGCCCACAGAAGGATTTTGGGAAGTGCCATATCCCATGTTTCAGATGAATGCTCGACCACTGGTCTATCAGATACATGATTGAGATCAGCAGCATCAAAGGATCAGAGCTTTTATGAAAAGAAAGAAAAAGAAATAGTGATATTTTGAGTTGAAATATTCAACAGGTCTGAAACAAACAAGATTCCACATTCTGGGTTTGCTTGTTTCTGGTCAAGTGAGGTATTTTCACTGCCTCCTTTCCCTTAAAATTATACCTTATAAGGTATAAGCTTTCTTTCCAGGGTAAGCCTACTGATTTCAACAGACTTCTCATTTATGGGGAGTCATCTCACATAACTTCAGATGCCTGTAACGGAGACAATCTCTTTAAATTTAATTCTCCTGAGATCACTTTTATGGAGTCATTCATCTAAGCTTTTCTGTATATCTGCTGTCCAAAAAGATGAATCACACGTAGGTGGCCTACTTTCCTCCACAGACTATCAAGGGTGATGACCAGGGAGTGTATTTACATGGTAGTTATCAATATTTGGTGACATGAATCCCATCCTTGATGTGATACTTTTTCTCCACCTAAGACTGATATTAAAAGCAAATACAAAACTCTTTCATAATCCTGTAGCTTTTCTTTGATATTGAGATACTTTAGAAAACAGACAAATTGGTAACTAGTTATTCTAGCCAACCTTTTGATTTCATAAATGCAAATTAAAAATACTTATCTGCTGTATAAAGACTTGGCATGTTTAAATAACTATTATCCTTTAAATATATTCCAGTGATGTAGGAATCATTATTCTAACAGATAGAATAGGCATTAAATCCACAGGGGAGTCATTAAAAGATGGCTATTTCTCTCTGTTTGACCAAAGCAGCAGTTGTAATGTATTTATTCAGGATTTAGCAAATGGAATTCAATTAGAACTGAAATGGTGTTAAATTGAGTAATTCCTATTGTATTTGTCTGACAGACAGGAGTGGCATGACCTGAAAAGTTAAAAGGAACAGTATTTAGCCAGGATCTCTGCGTTCAATAGCACTTGTTGACAGAATGTCACTAAACAGGTATATATCCTTCTTAACTTCTTAATCACCTACTTAACACCCATAGTAAAAATAAAGACCAAACAACATATACTGGCATTATGTGATAAAGTCACACCTTAATAATCTCTTTTATTAATAATAATCTCTTTTTCATAGTGGATGAAATAAGGTTTAAAATTCATTGTATTATGGTCAGGTTTGTATCAAGAGTTCTGATATAGTTGTTCCATTCTATGCAAGAAGGAAGAATTAAGTATTAAACAATTTTTTGCTTCTCTGGAATATTTTTTATTCAACAATGAGATTTTTATTTATGCAGCAAAATATTTTTTTTTTCTTTCTTTTAATGTGGTACGGAAGGCATATGTACTTAACATCTTCTATACAAGTGTGTGCATCTACGTAACTGAAGTGTAGAAAGTTACAGTGACACGCAATGCAATTGGCATGAAGACAGTCAAATGCTGAATATGTTGTTCATAAAGCAAGACATTACACATGATGTGGTATAAGTAAGTGTCATAAAACAAGGCAGTTATGTGACTTCTCCATTTTTGTAAAACCTCCTCAATGTGAACAGATGGGGCTGGGGTGGCATTTCCTGTGATTATCCATGGGGAATGCAGCCTGATGCCATTGAACACCAGACGCTGCTGCTCATCAGTATAGTTGCATCCGTTAATGCATTTGCTTGGCTGTCCCTCATGTTGTGCATCTTTCACACACGCACAAAATCAGTCTGGAAATGACATCTGGCACATCTTGAACATACAGGAAAACAAAGAAAAATTATGTGCGAATAGCCTACTAAATTTACGAGCGTTGTTAAGGAATGAGCCATGATAACAATCCGCTCAGATACTTTAGCCACTGCTTCAGATTTTCTACAGGAAAATACTGCATTAAATTAGTAATCATCATAAACTTCACTTGTTCTTTGTTCACAAAGTTGGTTATATATATATGCACACACAGAGATATATAGTTTTAGAGTGGCAAGTACCACAGTTCTCATATTTTGTTTCAGAATCACAGAATATAGGGGGGACCTCAGATTGGGGATGTAATTATATTTTACCTTTCTCTTGTTTCTATGTCTCAGATCATTCTAGCTTTAAGCACCTATATTATTTAACTCAGATTAGCACCCTTGGCAGTTGCCAAGTCTCTAATTCAACAAAATACTAAAGCACATACTTAATGTCAGCATTTTCAGCATGGCTGAAAAGGACCAGGATCTTAGTTGGACTTAAGGGAAATAAAATTCCAGCAGAATCCTCACCCATAAGCGGTTGTGATCCTGACAAAAGGTTTTTATTCTAATTAGCATGCAAATAATGATTTTTTTTCACAGGAGCAGAAGTTGCTCAATCAGGTCAATAGAATTTACAGTTGAATAAAGCTAGATTTCGTTTGTTCTTTTAAAAATGTAGATGTGAATGGATACTAAAAAGCATTTCTGAGAGCATTTTTGTAAGCAATTGTAGGGGACCAATTCCAAAGCTCCCATTTTAGGAAATGTGTCCATTGTTTGTCAATTTAATATATTTGCAATGACTCTGTACTGAGAATTGCTTTTCATGAATATACACTAAATGCCCATTATTAAATTTTAAAGTATAAGAAGCATTTTATAACTGTAGCCTCAATTTGTTGAAAATATTTCCATGTGATTTTAATATATAAAGAAATATAGAGTTTAGGAAGAATTATGCCTTTAGCTGCTCTCTAAAATATTCAGATGTTCAGAAAAGGAGGCAAGCATATGATAAAAATCCCGCTGGACACCACAGTCCCCTTTGGAGCACTGGAAAGCAGATGGTGTCTTTAAAAAACAAGACAAGATCAGTCTTACCAAAAAACAGATGCTATCCATTTTCCAGGAAAGATCACTGGCAACTAATAAATAAGTTCACACAATAAACTTCTGCTGACTCAAGAAATATATTAAAGAGTTTAGAATAAAGAAAATCATCTAGAAATATTTATAGGGAGAAATAACCTTAGTTTAAATAAAAACATTTTTTCGTAACAATTATCATCTTCACATCAATAGAGAGCTATTTCCAAGACACAGGATGAAACAATAAAAGATCCAGGAGGTGAAATCATCATCTAGAAATTTAAGAAAAGAAAACAATACTGTTTCAAAATTCTTAAACTAAAAATAAATCTGGGAGTATAAACAACAACAAAAATAAATAATGCAAAGCATTAAGAATTACAATCTTGGGTACATAAAAGAAACAGTTATTCTTAAGTCCATGAAGTTAAGAGCACAGAGCAGTTTCCAGGATAGTTGCTGAATATTATGCATGACAATCATGTACCTTGTTTGTTAAATCACTCCACGTTGAGAGCAAGAGAACTACTATTATATTGCATGTATAGAGTCAGCATGGTATTTCTGTTGTTTTCAATATACAATGAAAAACGATAACCACATTTTCTTATTTTTATTAGGAATATATGAGTATGTGGACTTCACTAAAGCACAAAAAAGCTCATGAAGTAAAGTTTTATAATTGGATTTTATAAGGGAGAGTAAAGTAAGAGAGACTATATAATGTACATTTTAAAGACATTAAAGACATTTCTGCTTACACATTCAGAAGGAAAAAAAACATAACTACTTCCCTGTGAAAGTCATCTGGTCACAGCAGGAATTTTCATTTGTTCTTTCCATATGCAGCACTGGATAATTGGCCAGTTGCGTTATTGCAGGGGATGAATATTCCTCCAAAATGTGAGATACGGATGTAATACAGAAAATCTCCTGAGTAAAACACTCCACTGACATACCCTGGTGCAGTTCTATTAATTCTGATACAACTTTTCACAGTTTATGTAACTTTTTTTTTTTTTAAAAGAATCCCAATTCTTACTTCAAAACAACAAAATTTATTCACATCACAAACTGAGTTTTTCATCTCTGTATCAGTCACTGAGATGTAGCCAAAGCTTGGAAACAATGTACCAAGTCTTAAAACAAGATGCAACACCCTTAAAAATTACTTAAGTGTCGAAAGGAAAGAGAACTGTATACTGCTGAATATTTAAGACCACATTCAAGAAGAAAAAATGTACTGATAGAGATGAAACACTGTATAGGGTGACATGGATGTTTTCTTGCACAAAAGTCCTATTTTAAGTCATGATCTGAATACTCAGACTTGTACCTAGACAATGCCTTTGAGTCCACTTCATCTTCATGGAGTTTCAGAGCTAAAAGTCATAAACCTCTTTCCTTTGTTCGAGTGAATGGGCTCTTCTGTCTTAGGTCCAATTCTTCTGTTGGTTGCATTGCAGTATGCTACCAGTGGAATGACCTTTAAACCAATGTACCCCTTTTTTCCTTTTTTTTTTTTTTTTTTTTTTTTTTTGAGTACTGTAGGTAACGTTACAAATAAATATACATCATAAGTGTACAGAGAAGAAAGTGGCTTATGACAAAAGTCTGATCCACAGTTCTTTTAGTATGACCTTGAGGAACTTAGATCTGTGAATATAAGGATAGCAATAACAATATAATGTTTACAGATGTTAGAAAAGAGAAAATATTAATAATACTCCAGGACAAGATACATGGGAATGAACATTTAAAATAGGTATTTTTTAGCCTGAACCACAGGCAATTCATACAAACACAAACCAACAAAGGTGGAAAAAAAAAAAAAAAAAGAATGGACTTTTCACTGAAGCTTCCTGACTGCCACATTCCAGTCCTGCAGAAGTAATTTAAACTGAAAATCATTTCCATTCTGAACCTTTCACAGGCCTTTCGCAGGGCTCCTTTTAGCTTCTTTCATAACAATTCTGCATTTGGCTCATCTTCCCCTCCCTTCTTTCTTTTAAATCACAGTCAAACTTAGATAATAAAAGTTGAAAATAGAGAGATAAAGACTTTCTGCTACATTTTTCTTATTCAGGTTAGAAGATAATTCTGTTTACTTGGTTCAGGTAATATTCCAGTTGTATTGCAAGCTGCCGCAGAGGAATGAAAAATTGATTTTCTTCTTGTAAAGTATAGCGTACATGAACACCTATAATCTTTATACATTTACAGTGATTCCAAAAAAAAAAAAAAGTCCACATAGTACATAAGTATGTTAAAACCATAAAATATTCTACAGGCCACACTGTCTTTAGTCTCCTTTAAGTAGAGGTTGCAGTATCTGCAGATGCAAAAAACAAAAGACACTCCTACGTGTACAGGTTGGGTGTTACTCTGCCTAACTGCATTCACTGGAACAGAACATAGAGAAGCTCTTAGGAAGTGTAACTATTGCCATTTTTTGTTGGCATAGTCTGTATTAGTGCTTTTTTTTCAAATGCTTGGGAGCAGGCAGGCAGATACGAGGCTAGCTGTTCCTCTTAACCCATCTTTGCACACTGAATGTGCTCAAACCCTCAGACAGGAGATGAATATTGCCTTTCTCAGACAGCAAGTGATTTTCAGATCTGTTAATTTTGTCTTTTTTTTTTTTTTTTTTTTAAGCATTAGATCTGAATTTTCCTATTGAAAGAGTTATTCTGTGTACATGAGAATGTTTTAGAGATTCATAGCCAAGGACGTGAGGTGCCAATGAAAGAAATGCTACATTTTATTTATTTATTTATTTATTTAAATCACTGCTCCCCAGTTAATTGGGTTTCAGATTCATCTTATCAAAACTTGAGTCATGACAATTACTGACTCTTTGGAAACACATAGCTCAGACTTCATTGTAGACTTTTCATTCAAATGCCATCAAGATAATATTTATCAACTTAATTATGGTGCAGCAAACAACAGACTCTTATTTTTCTTTCTAGCCAAGCAGGTTAGAGAATGTTAAAAAAAACTATAATATTACAATTGGAAAATATGCTATAGTAAAATATGGCAACAGGGGAGTTGTTTTGTGTATTGTAAAACCGAATGCATTTACCATGAAGGTCTGCCACTTTACACCATGATTGGTTTTGCATCCTCACATAGCACTGACCCTACTCCAGTCTTTAGTTTTACCAGGCAGAGATGAGTTGGGAATGCCATCTAGCCTCACCCTGCTTAGATGCACTCAAAAAAAGCCACAGGCTGTGCAAAGGTAGCTGGGACAGCAGCTCATCACAGAACCATAGGGGCATCCACAACTTCCCTGGGCAACCTGTTCTGGTGCCTCACCACCCTCTGAGAGAAGAATTTTCTCCTAATATCTAGCCTAAATCTCCCCTCTTTTAGTTTAAAACCATTCCCCCTTTTCCTGTCATTGTCTGTCCAAGCAAAAAGTTGTTCACAATTGTTTTTATAAGACCCCTTATAAAAATATTCAAAGCTTATGTTGCTTTGAAAGGTATAATTATACCAATATAGTTACATTGATGAATTCCTCCCTGTGGACACGTTCCTATGTAATGCCAAGCTTGTTTATTTCCCAATCAAATATTACAGCTTGAAAAGCTATCATTGTTTCATTTATTTGTTTGTCATTTACCTTCCTTTTCATGTTGATATTGCCTGACATATTGTTCAATTAATTGTTAGATACAACAATTATTCCCCTTAACTGCTATTAGAAATGCCATCTATTTTCTTTTGTTAATTTCTCTGCGTCAAAGTTATTAACTATCCAATCAACTGATGTTGTAACTACTGCACATTTCACTGCTGAATGATATATACTTGAACCAAACATAAAAGACAAACCCTGAATTGCTTTCCCAGAGACAAATCCTTCTTCCCACTGGTTTGTACTCTGCAACTCTTCTTCTATGCCCACAACTGAATGTATTTAAATCATTGGCTGAAGGTAAAGATATTATATTATCATTGGATTCCATCTTATTTTCATATGCTATCAAGGATGGATCCAAATATATGATAGGAACAAACAAACAAACAAACAAACAAAAAAAAAAAAAGAGAGAAACCAACTCAAAATAGATAGAAACAATTTTGAAGAATTTGCTTATGAACTGTTTGTGAAGATGCACATTGCAACTGGTGACACAGATTGCCTGTGGCAATAGCTTCCCTTTCTTCCTATTTGTTTCAGCAAATAAAGATGGTAATATAAAATCTGAGTTTGAATCAATGCTTTCCAAAGTTTTGTAAGCCATTTTATCTTTAGGTCACTACAGTATTTTGAATGCTGTAAAAGGCTGATTGTTGCAAAAGGTATGAAGGGGATTGAGCAGTCTGTTAAAGGTCTGCAAATTCTAAGTGCAAGGTGAAAACACTGCAAACTAAGACAAAAATGAAACAAAAAGTTCAAGTTTATGAAATAAATCAAAATAAATGAATGCAATCTGACACAGAATACACTCTAGGTCTTTTTCCTCCACTTAACCAAAGTATTTTGACATGGATGTGTGCTAAACAGAAATTAGTCCATGTATACTAAATTGATTTTACTAACCTGAATTTTCCTTAGCAAAGCCCCATATCTGTCTTAAGCTAATGCTAAATATCTGAGCTCCCACAAAAGCAAGTAATACTAAAATGCTTCCTTAATGGTATTCCTGCCCAATATTAGGGCAGATAGGTCAAGTAAGCAAAATAAAATCAGCAACACCTTCTCCAGCAGGTGTTGTTTTCTGTTTGAAACATGTTTTACAGTTGTGGGTCAAATATCTGTATCCTCCTTTTAAAGGTGGTTAAAGTAAGGTGCAAAGTGCAATTACTCTGCCACCAGCATTCACAAAAAAGGCAACCTAAGACCAAGGTCTCCTAAATCTTCTAGCTGCTTTTCTATTATTAAATGTCCAAAATAAATATGGGAGAATAGCAGACAAGTGGAAAAGAGAGGGGTAACATGACAAAGACAGAAAAATCCAGATGAAGGAAGTCAGTAAAAATAAAGGAAGGAAAGGATATAGAACCATTTTGTTTCTTTAAAAACCTCTTTCATCTCTCATTCTGATCTATGATTTATTGGTCAAACACAAATTAAGCAACAAAAGTAAAAATGTAAGACTTTGGCTGGAGAGATGGTCAGCCCTGTCCAGGAACCCATCTCTGAACAAAAACCAGTCCATCACTTCTTTTTCAGGTGCGGCAGTTTCTTCAGCTACTGCAAGCATGTTTGTCCCTAACATTTTGTCCCACTCTCCTCTGTACACTTAATTGGCCTTTACACTTAAGCCCACCCCAGTATCTCCAAATGTAATAAATTCAGCTTTGCTATTTACCAGTTCTCAGGACTTCAGGGAGAGCTGAGTTCCCCAGGAGCAAACCATTTTCATTTAGAGGCAACAGACAGCAAAGTCTGCTCTTTTCTATGTTGGCAGGCAAAAAGGACAAGACACACCGTGCTAGTGTTCCCTTTTATGGTGATGGAAATGTGTTGGCCAGCCTTGTTGAAAGTAACTGTGGCCTAAGATTAGCCTGTCATATTTACAGCTAGATAAGGCAGTGGAGAGGAGCAAAGGAAAGGAAAAAATATACATCCCCAAACCCTGAAGTATTCCCCAAGTATAATTTCATGGGGTTTCTCATGGACTGTCTAACCAGTTGTGCACTGTGGGTGTGACCTGCAAGAAGAGCAGTACAAGAACGTGTTAACAGCAATAGCAATGCAATCTCTTGTTTATAATCAGATGTCAAGAGGAAACTTCATTATGACAATGCTAGGAGACAGTGATGGACAGCCAAGTATTTATTGATTTTGACTGTCAAAACTGTTCTCTGTGTCTTCAAAAGGTGCATCAGTTACCCTGAAGGGGTAATGCTAGTTTTTGGGAAGCCCATTTCTGTGTGACCTGCCCTTCCACAACCCTAACTGGATATTTCAATAGAAAAAAATGTTATATCCATATTACAACTTCGGCAAGGTGAGAAGTAACATCTTATGATTTACTGTCTTCCATAGCAGTGTAGCATAACACAAGTGCCATCCATCTCTGGCATATACACTATTATATTCACCCCAGAGTGGATATGAATTCATGACCTTCTCTATACGTCAGGTATTAGGAGTTCTGGAGTGTTACTGCACTCTGTCAAAATAAAATCATCTCCCCATAGAAAAGGGACATTGTAAATTAATATGAAAATAAAATTGCTCAGCAGCTTTTGCAAGCTAGGATGTGATGACCAAAAGACTGTTTCTAGAGGAGACAGCAAGTCAAAATAATAGCCCCTTTGCATTCACAGCATTAAAGTAATCAAACAATAACTGCTGCTATTAATGTGACTTGTCAGGTGTTCTTCCAAAGCTTCTCAGAAAACCTGCAACAGGCTTTGTTGTGACTTTATTTAACACCCTAGTCAGTCTGTCATGATTTGCTTCTTACTTGTTATTGTAGATGTTCCAACCTCAAGCAGTTTGATGTTTCACAAACTTTGCAAGAAATATATTGGATTTGCCAAACAATTCTAAACTTGCCAAGTTTCTGACCATAACTTAAACCTACTTTTCTTCCCTCAAAGCCAAAAAATAACAAACAAGGAAGCAAACAAATCCAAGCACAAACCCTGTCCCATCTCTGAAATCCTACCAGTGAATTCTGGGCAGCATATCTAAGTTAGCTGCACTTTATCTAAGCATGCATACTCTGGGATGGATTCACTGCATTCTCAGCACTTCCCACCAACTCTCAGTTTGGACATTCTTGGACAAAGCCTGAAAGAGGAAATTTTCACACTGCACAGAAGGTACAGAGCCAGTGTAAACAGTTAGCTTGCACTAAGTTCACACTTTGAGACTTGAAACCAGGGAGGTTAGGACAAAAGAAGGAACAGGGAGAATTTAGTGTTACGTAAGTATCTATCTATTTGTCTTGTTTCTCCCCCTTGAATACTACATTCAATTAGAAATGAGTTTTGCTTTTTCCCTACCAGACCACTGATTGCCCATATCTGACTGGGAAATGCAAATGTTCCTTCAAAACCTTGAAGTGCAACTCTCACCAGAACAAACAGCAAACAAAGCCATTGCTCTGCTTTGCAGTGATTGCTCCAAGCTTCCCGACCGACCAGCAACCCAAGCTAGGTGCAACCTCCCTCCTGCTAAGCTGCTTCATACTCAAACGATCAGATTTCAGATGAAGCCCTCTACCCTCCATATTTTCAATCTACTATATATATTTTTAATTTGAATATACAGCTTGCTAATCAGTTACATAACTTGGATTAATTGTATTCCTGAAACTGGTGAAAGACTAGATGTGGTGGTAATGAAATCACATTGGACTGATGGTGGATTTGAGCATGTCTTCCTTCCAACCTTGTGTTTGATGGAAAATATGGCAATTGCCAAAAGACATGTCTAAAGATCACAGAGATATATGGGAAAACACTGACCAATCTTAACAAATACTGGATCCAGCAGTAGATCCTTTTCTTCATAGGGCAGCACACCACTGAATCACTGCTATTCTGGTGCAGATTTTTTCTGTTTACACTGCTTTAACTTGTACTTGCTCTACAAAATCCGCACTGAGTGCTGGATTTCAGAACAAACTGTTTTCACAGCTGACTGAGTAGTGGAATGATTACACAGCTTCCTATGGCAATACACAATGATGGTATTTGTAGCCAGCCAGGGCCAACAAAGACGTGAGCACGTAACTGGACTTAACAACCTTGATTAATGGCACATATCAGTAAAGAAGGCCAGACGGTGGCATTAGTAATCAGTTAACAATGACACTAACTACTTTTAGGAAAAAGGTGAGGTTAAGTATCGTTTGAAAGAGAGCTGTCTTTATTTCTATCTGCATCATTTTGCAAAATTGATGCATATTCCACGCATCATTTTGCAAATACCGGTCAGTGGGACAGTCTAAATTTCAGTCAGTTGTACACAGCTACAGACTACTTCAGAGTTATATAAACATGTTAGCTTAGGGATTTGGGACAGCTTAGGGGTGGCAGTGTGTAGCTCAGTGTGGGTGAATTTACCAGGTAAGAGAGATACACTGCGACTGCAGGGTATGCAGGTGCTATGGTGAGCTACAACACACTTGCAGACATGGGTAGAAAAAAGCTAGACTTTCCAGTTTTCAGACAAAATTCTCTCTTCCAATGACTGATAATTTTATTTATTTATTTATTTATTTTGGGAAAGAATTCATCTTCCAGTCAGATACCTGCAAAAGGGTCATGTCTCTGAAAAGACTTGCTTATCCAAATATAGTGCAGTTGTCAACAATTTAGAAGGTGTTCAACCCTCCTGAAAATTTAAACCCTCCTCTGGTGCCTAAGCAGAAATGTTAAAGCCATCTTTGATAAATGTATCTCCTCTATCTTCTCTTATAATTTATTTGAAAGCATTTGAAAAAATAATCTCCCATAGTAGCCCTTAGCCATCAAGAATGCACAATACGTGGTAATAATCAGGTTTAATCTGAAAGGTACAAATGTCCTAGAATACACTAAACTTATGTTAGACTAGGCACTTTTTAAGTATTGTGAATTGGCCC
This sequence comes from Netta rufina, assembly GCF_964035555.1. Classification (NCBI taxonomy): domain Eukaryota; kingdom Metazoa; phylum Chordata; class Aves; order Anseriformes; family Anatidae; genus Netta; species Netta rufina. The sequence goes on along the minus strand of NC_140140.1, from coordinate 12,549,638 downwards.
ATATTGTGGGGAGATCAAGGTAGACTAGAACTGTTCAAGAAGACCAAGTCTTGCATTTCAAGTATAATGAAGAAAGAATAAAGTAGAAAAGCTCATTTGCCATCTATTCTTGTGTGGAGGGCACTTGGTCCGGGACTCAGCATGAATCTAAATTCCACAGCATTTAGATTATAGAGTTACACTTTTCTTTCCAAATACTATATCACAAATGTGCTTGTGTTATACACAGTAATTAATGCACTGAGAACACCAACACAGGCACGTACTGTACTGCAGGACAAATACCTTTATTAATGTATCATATCTGCTAAAATTCAGTAGCATCTGAATTAGCCAACAGTTCTAGTGAATGGTGCCAACAGATCTAGTTAGAAACCTTTCTTTTGGGGACCCTTTTCCATTCCTTCCTTCCTGTTCAATGAAGATATTACTTTTTTGTTACTAATTGTACATTAATGTACAAATTCTTTTCTTTTTCAGTAAATGACACAGAAATCTGGACCTTACACCCCACAATCTTGTGGGCTAATTTGCAGACAATATTGCACATTTTCTATACAGCTTTTTTTTTTCAGGTGCTTCAGTACTGAAGTGCTGCAATGCTGTGTAAATTATAGTTTACAAATTAACAGGGATTTGCACAGTGATTTATAAAACAAAGGCTGTCTCTTGTCCCATGGAGAGAGGGAAGACAGAACAGAGAAGGGAGCTTAAAGGCCATATGAGGATGTAGTAATTACAGAGACTAAATCTTCTGCTGACGTTATCCATTTTGTATACTAATCACATGTACATTAACTATTACTGAAGTAAGGTTGTATAAAAACTGCCCAATAAATGAAGCTCCGAGAAAAAAAAAAAAAAAAGAAAAAGAAAAAAGTGTCCTATTTTTGTCATGTTGTTTGGTGTGTTATAAATAAAAGGGAGTATGTCAAGAATTTATGCCTCTGTATGGCATGAAAAACTTGACACAAACCAAAACCCAAAGACACATGGAATGAAAGACAATGACTCTTGTTTATGAAGATTTATGTGACAGAAGAACCAAAGAGAGAAAGCACCACATACAGCTTAGAAGAACTGGTAGACTAAAAAAAACTTAATGATCAATTTGGGACCAATTAATGACTGGAAACAGCCAGGAAGCCAGGAGTGATAAGCAAAAGAACTTTCCAGTGGTGATTATGAATTCTGCATGTTCTTTAAGGAAAAAAAAAAAACAACAAACAAACAAAACAAAATCAAAACAAAAACCAACAAACCAAAAAAAAAAAAATCTCTATCATCATAACCTGCATTAATCTATTTCTCTTGCCAAGAGAAATGATCTGCAGGATTATGAATCTTGATTTACCATTTAGGTCAAGCAAAGACCAGAGTCTATATAGCACATCACTACTTTTACTTATGGTCTCTGTGCCACACCAAACTAGATATTTATGACATGAATTATGTATAAATATACATACATACATATGCATACATACATATATACGGGACCATGATCTATTCATTATTATTAAACAATCTGGATGAAACAAGTGGAAACTAGTACTGGAGGATATACACTTACACTGTCAGGGTAGAAGCTGATGCACATTATTTATGCAGCCTGTTCTGTCAAAGAATGTTGGTTTTGATGATCCTGTTTGAGTGAATGCCACCCTTATCTGTCAAGTAAGACACACCAACCTACTACTTCTCTGAGGGAGCAAAAAGTGCTCATGAAAAACACACAAATTCTTATTATAAATGCATATCATGGCAGGGTCAGATAAAAAATAAGCCTTAATACATGCATAATTCTAATTGGTATCATATAAAAATGTACCTAGCACATATATGCACAATCGTATAGCCACAGAAAAGTATTTGCAGTTTTTAAATCAAGAAGATTTATATTTTCATTTCTGTTGGGCTGAAGAAGGCAAAGAAATAACTGTCAGAAAACTGGAAAGCAGAAAAGGCACAAGTAAAGATACTCCTCTTATTTGTCAGAAAATAAGAAGTTCAGAATCATCTTGTCATTGAAACAGTTTTGTTCTTAGTGCTTCAATTTTCCTCCTCATAGTCGAAGACTATTATAGTAACTAATAGAGGTGGGCAGCAATCTGATTTTCTGTTGTATGTGTCATTCTGAGATTTTGACAGGCTTTAGGTTTTTATAATGAAACAAAACAAAACTAGAAACGAAATTTATTGGGAAAGAAAATCTGATTTGTGGGTAGTTGAAATGTGTCATTCAGGTTTCAGGGATTTACATTTTATAAAAAGATAATCCATTTTCAGTTTTTCATAAACAGAATGATCAGAGCTTGTTTTTCTCTGAAATGTGTTATTTTGATTAATGAGAAAAAAATCAAAAAACATTTCACTGAAATATTTTTGCTGTCTAGAATTTAAATTTCATGTTATGTGGGGACTCTGGCTCAAAGCACTGATATAAAGCACTACAGAAATGAAGGAAGCTCCATGACAGCATAAAGTTAATTCTGGATTTGCTCCAAAACAGCCAAGAGCAACATTTACCCCTAGATTTTTTAATACAGAAAAATGTGCACAAGGTACAAAATATCCTCAGAATCACTAATAATAAGAAGAACAAACAGCAAAAGAGTACTGAAAAATACTGCAGAAAGGAAAGGACCTATATGTGAACCAAGCTTTAAGATTTTGCATGCAGTTTAATGAAGCAACCAGTGGAGATTTTTAAGAGATGACAGCAAACATTATTTCTCTTTATTTGTATCATTACAGTTTCTAAAGAATCTAACTGGAGATCAGAGCCTTCTTGACCAAGAAAATGTGTGAATAATTCAGCAGGAAAGATATTATTTTTCCCTTCAAATTCTGAGGTATTCCTTAAAAAATAGTAAAATAAAAATAAAAATAAAATGAAATAAAATAAAATAAATAAAATAAAATAAAAAGAAGTTCTTGATTTATTTATTTATTTTTATGACAATCTTTCCCAATGACAATAGCATCCCAATAAAGAGTTCTTGTGTGGGTGGGTGTGAAAATCCAAATATTGCCTGTGTTCAGTCAAAATTTTTGCAACAACAAAATTTGAGTGGGCTATATAGATCCATGATAAGAATACACAACATTAATCAAAACCATAAAGTCTGAAAGAATTACAGACTCCAAGTTCTCACTCCATTATTCCCACCAGTCGGAGATAAAGAATAATTTGTAGGTCACCCAGACTTTATGCAGCAAACTGTGAAAGCTCTACAGCAATCATGATACAAAAGTTCACTAATGATGAGATGACATTTCTGAGCTAGGGTTGCAAGTAAGTGCTACGTGGGTGGTGGAAACAACACACTCAGATATGACTTCCTTAATTACGTATTGTATTGAAAGGCATTTGTGAACAAACATACATGCATAAATTATATCTCTTTGGTTTTTAATGTCTTGTTTTAAGCTCATTCAGTAATAGAAAAAAAGCAGTTTTTCAAGTGATTCATGTTGCAGATGTGTTGTAAATGAAGCCAAATCTTACTAGCACAACTGTGTTTTTTTTTTCATGTAGACTTTGAGCTTAGTAGGTCAGTTTGTGATGCAACTAATATTTGTTCTGCATAAATTGTACTCAGTGTAATAAGTGTAATAAATATGATTCTGCAAATATGAAGAAATTGAAAATTCATTTTGAAATAAACTGAAAGTAAAGATTGGTGAATGTGGAAACATTCAAGGTTTTTTTGTATGTTTGTTTGTTTGCTTGCTTTTTTTTTTCCATTATTGATTGTCCAGAGATGTTCAAAAATAAATAAAAATACAAAGCACAAAAATGTCATCTAATTTTGTTTTCATAGATGTTCATCACCTCCTGACACAAAGATTCCTGCAGTGGAGAGCTTCAGTGGCTTGCTGATTGGATTGCTCTCCTGCTCCCATTGATCGCGTATTCTGACATTTGATTTACTTGTTCTTTCATTACTGAATGAATGGGAGAAATACCTAACTCTCAAAATACCCTGTTCCTCCCAGAGAAAATATTAATCAGTGGGTTTCAATTACAAAAGTACTTAATTTGCATACTCAGACAAAATGTATCCTTCATTTTAGAGATACAAAAATCAGCTCAGACCACATCTGATGAAACAAGAAACTAAGCAAGTACATCAGTAGTCTATGTGCTTAACTAAAAGAAAGCTTATCATCTAGAGCCAGCTGTGAATAAAATAATAATAAAAAAGGCAATTATCACCTCTGTATTGAATGTGCAGGTAGAGAAAAATAAATAAATTATAATAATAAAAAATAAAATATAAAAAAATAGAAACCAAACAAAACACATTGTAGGCCCATTCTTTCAGCCATTTTGTGAACAGCAACAAAATTCCCTAATGTAGTTGCCATATAATTAGGAAACACTTCCAACCTTCACTGTAATATTTGCAATAATATTTTTTATTTTAAGCATAAGAAATATGTTAGATTTCACAAACAGTAAATATTGTAAATATTACTTTTCAATGCCATCCCATCTATTTTTAGTATTTTCCAGAGTATGTAGACTCATACAGGAAGCCAGCAATATTTAAAAAATTTCACCATGTGAGAAAAAAAAATAAATGTTAGGGAGAAAGTGTAAAGCATTTAAAAGATGGATTTGAATTTCTTAAAAAAAAAAAAAAAAAAGTATACCAAAATTGTTTATCTTAGTATTGCCATGAGTATACACTACTGACTACAAGTAAGAGCTTCCAAAAAAAAAAAAAAAAATTTTTAGGAACAAATTTGAGGCTGGTGTCTCTTAGATAGCTTACACTAATGAAACAACTGCCAATCACCTTTGTTTGCAAGAAAATGTCTTGTAGTGGCTACAGAAGAGCTAGAATGTTGAAAGGCAATTCAGCAATAGGTGCTGCAGTTTATGAGGCTATGCTGCATACATCAAGCAAAGACGATAAAATGTGCCTGAACCAACATCACTTATGCTTAACAAAATGCGATCAAATTGCACCAAAGCCAATACTGTCACCTCACATCCGCGATAACATGGCACAGACCAGAATCTGTTCCCATATTCTAACGTTTCAGTCAATAACATATACATTTTTATTTCACATTCCTAGTTTTAGATCATACATGTTGCAAAACAAGTGGATGTAGCAACATTATTGACTATGAACTATATATTATATATTACTGTAAATGCTGTTATCATGTGATGGTACTGAAAGTGCCATTACAGTGAACAGCTGGGGAAATAAAAATAGCCAATAGGTGGAAAAATTGAATGGTACCATGAAAGATTTGCTGAAAAGTTCTCCTTTTTAATTTTGTAAGAATATAGGTGAAAGGTGAAAAGTCTTTTTTCTTTCTCTTTCTTTTTTGTAAATGGATTACTTAAAGATGCCATCATGTTGTCAGTACACTCAGTGGTATCTTGTTTTATTGGAAAGCAGGTGAGTCTGCTTGGGTAGTCCTGAGTGTGTTTGATTTATTGTAAATAAGAATCTTGATCAAATATTTTATTTCTCCCAACCACTCCATCCCCATCCAGGCTTTCTGCACTCAGTAGTACTCTAAGCATTCAGTAATAGTGATAATAATAATAAAAACTACATTAGAACTAGCAACCCTTCATACACTTTCAAATAATCAGATTGGACTATTTTTACAGGTGTCCTGGCAGAACCCCAAGGTGTGTATGCAGATAAAATTCTCATAAAAGTTATAAAAGTTTACAGATCAGAATACCATCTTCCCCCCTTCCACCACCCTCCCCTCACCCCCCAACCCCACCTTCCATCCCTGAAACTGGGATTAAATGGGGGAATCCATAGTGCTTTCACCACAGGCTGACAGCAAAAGTTGTTCTGCATGGAGAATTCAGAATTTGTGCCCCTATTTTGTACACACCTCAGTGCCTTGGAAAGCAATACTTTTGCCTTAACTTTGTCCTTCTCTATTTGGAGAATATTGATCTTTACCCGCTCTCCATTTTTCACGGAATTCAGCAAACACCATAACATTTTATTTATCTCTTTGCTTCTAAGTTCTGTTTTTCTCCCAGAGTGGTCAATAAAGGACTTGGCTGTCTTTCTGTGAACCTCATCCAAACCTCTAATTGACCTCACCGGGTTACCCAGTCCCATATCATTGTGGACTATCTTCATCCTTAATAGTTGTTGTTTCAACACTGTATTCTCTAATCACATGAGGTGACTGTGGTGCCTGTACGATGAAAACACTATGCTTCTTCCCAATCCCATTAGAACAAATGAAAAAAAAATCTTGTTCAAAAAATTGGTCTCTGAATCAAGGCCATAGTAGATACTTCCAAGTGAAGAAAGCTTCACCTCACAAAAGGAATAAATATAAGGATGTGTGGAGGGAAGCAAAGAATTTCCTCACTTTTGGATTGTATGTGATGCTGAAAAAAGCACACTGCATGAAGCATGATGCTCCCTTTGAATGTGAAGAAGTTGATGGAGCCGACGAGTTTCCTGATAATGTCACTACTGAGCCTGCAGACAGGGGTGACTCCACATACACTACTGGCAATCCTAAAGACAGGTTATGGCAATGGCAGTGCAGATTCCTACTAAATTAAAAACAAAACAATACAAACAAACAAACAAAAAACCCATAGATTTATTTAAAAAGATGTGATGGAAAAAAGATAAATTCTAGCAACCCCTTAGAATGAAGATTTAAACAAACACGTATGTCCAGAACCAGCAGCCTCCATATGTGCACTGCAGAGTGGTGTTGAGTTGGCAGCTGTTTTGAGTAAAGGTCAGTATGAATAAGTTCATAGTTTCTAACATGCCCTTCTGTGGCTTGATACTACACTTGTTTTATACCAGATAAGCAAAAATGTCAAGTTCTGATCAATGAAGAATTAGGCCCCATAGCCAGGACTGGGACAACCTACTTGTCTGAGCCTAACCGATATGCTCTAGCAGGTACCGAATTCTGAATAAAAGCACGATGTAAAGCTGAATTTCATTCTATAGTAGCATATTTTTATACTGCATATCATTTTATCAATTCTACTCACCTTTCCACTACAGAAAGTTTTTTCCTCTCTCTTTCTTCTCTTTCTTTCTTGATGCCAGTGGTAACTGCATTTGGCTTTTTTTTTTTTTTTTTTTTTTTTTTTTTTTTAATCCTAGCATGATAATTTCGCAGTAATCTTTCATAAATCTCAGCATGTTCTCAGAAAGTAAATGATGGCATAATTTATCACTATTGAAAATGCATTTTGTGCCATGACAGTATAATTAGACATTCTTTTCTGGAGACATATTAAGTATATACCAATGTATTAAAGCTACTGTGCTGCAGATCCATTTAGTTGATTTATTCCTTGTCTCTGGCTACCTTGCCTTATCATGATACCCGCACAATCATGCATTCTCACTGCAAGGAAAAAAAAAAAAAAAAAAGAAAAGAAAAGAACGGGAAAGGAAGCAACACACTGTAAGAAGCAGTATCTCTAGGTTAACTAATTCAAGTGGGAACAGGATGCAATTTGGCTGCACTTTTGTACCAATTCAGAACACATTAATTATGCAGTGATCAAAATAATTTCACATGCATAATGCTGACCTCATTCACTAGAGGGCAACAAAACCCCAGCTTAAAAAGCCTCCACCTTCTCCTTTCAGTGACAGAGCACTTTTAATAAGATGCTGCATGGATTTCATAATGAATACCCTATTAATTTTACATAAGTGCAAAGTTACTTCTGAAAAGCCAGTTAGGCTGCTGAATATACATGATGTAGCCTCTCAACAGGTGCCAGGAAGACATTATTCAAGTCATAGCCTCCCTCCTTCTCTCTCTCTCTACCCCCCTTCCTGCCCCCCCGTACATATCAGTGGGTGTGTTCATTTGTTTGAGTATCATTGTTTGACTCTGGTTACCCTACTGAGCTCTGTTTAATAAAGTCCTCTTGAACGTTATACAGTTTTTGTAGATCAAAGCATGTGGGCTTATCTAGAGATCATAAAGCTACCATTCAGTGTTCAGGCTACTTAAACTGTAGTAACGAAAAGCTGTTATACAACTGACTGAGCTTTGCTTTTTTTTTTTTTTTTTTTATCAGTGTGTTTTGGGGTGTTATTTTCTCTTCTCCTTAGCTGCTTCTTATATGACATTATCTTCTTATTTTGACTAAAGAGGATGCATGCTTTCATATGGGTGTCTGCTTACCCAAAATATAATATAAAAGCTTTACTTGCAATTTTAAGGATATTTGTTAGGAAGCCTGAAAGAGTTGATACTACCTCTGCCAACAGTCTAACAACTAATTAGTTTACTATGGGCCACCACGTTAGCTCTGCTAATTTAATTTTGAAAAGTTCACTCTGCATAATAAAATCCGGTTGCTGGAACTTCTCCTCAAGTTGTAAATAAGAAATAGCTATTACTGTTATGGTCTATTGAGAAAAGGTTTCATACACTGTGAAAAAAATGATTACACAGACACAGACCCAACCAATTGAAAAATAATTATGTGAATTTGTCTTTTGTCCTTAGATACAAATAATGGCTAATGCAAATAAACCGCTAGCAAAGGATTTTTATAGGCTTTTTATAGCATGAATAAGAATATATTTTACCCACTTTTGAGGAATATCTGAATAATTTTTTTCACTGGTTTTGATATAGATAATGATTATTAGGACCAGATGCAAACCCCCATGTTCTAAAGTTGTTGCTCCCAGAAAAACACCCTTGGCCTCTCCTTTAAACGGGTTAGTTCCAAGAGGTGACCAGATATGCATTCTTGTGTTTCAGAAGCACTGCAAAGATTAGGAAGGAGGAGGGGGCCTCAGAAGGGGAAAGATGTACAAATACATTTTTCTATTACACAGTTGACAGCCCCTTGGGAAAACAAGTCTAAGAAATGTGCAACCTTGAAATGTGTGCATGCTGCAAGGGATATTTTCAATGTGAACCCTGTGTTCTTATTTTCAAAGTCCTTAATCATTTGGCTATGCTGTAGAAAAGGGGTATAACTGAAGCTCCTAAAACAAACTGAAAGGTTTGATTTTGTTTCCCTCTCCGTGCAGAAAGGCTGCAAGAATCCCTGCTATACCACTTTGGCAGTGCACTACAGCCTACACATTGCATGCCTAGTTAGCAATATTCTCCTCTCCAAACAGTACAGCACGACATGTCCCCCTTCCCACCAAAGTATTTAACAATTTCCTTTGAAATGCAACTCATTATACAAATGCAGAACTAAATAAAAAAAATACTCCAGAGAGAGAACAGATTGCTAGATATAGATTAGATGTGCAGTCTAATCCTTCACAAGCATTAAATATTTAACATAATCATGCCACAGGTGACAGGAAGATGTCTGCATTGTTTAATTAGACTTAATTAAACATAAGGAAAATCTAATACTAATTCAGATCTAGCTTTTAAATTGATTACAAAATTCCTTTTTTAAAGTACTTTTGTATCCAGAGAAATGTATTCACTCGTTAGCTGGGGAATCCTTGCCATGCAATGCTCAAAACCCATGAAGAGACGATCTGTTGTGTTCAAAAGCCCATGGATGATACTAACTTTACTCTACGGGGTTAAGGACGAAGCCAAAGGACTTGGCACTCCTAGCAGGCTATAATGCTGTGATCTTTTGGCAATATTTTGTATAAACCATTACACTCGGGACATCATTTTTTTCTATTACCTCTTTTATAGTCTTATTGTTTACAAGAAAATAGATAGAGCATTTAATTATGAGATGGACTTAATGTTCTATAGCAACTCCTGTATGCAATATATTGCCTCTGGAACTCTGCTCACAACTCACATTAATGCGACAAAAAAAAAAAAAAGTGTAACAGAGAAGATGCGTTGCAACAGGATGGGAGTATCTAATACTATGAATCATTCCCTGATAACGTTACAACACATCTCCCAGTTAAAGTTATGGTTCAGAACTGCATTTAAGGACAGACAAATACAGTATGTGTTGTCAAAGAAGCAGAGATGATTAGTGACAAATTACTTTGTTTCCCAATTGTCTTATTTAATGACATTAAGTAGAATAGCCTGATAAGTGTCCACTGTAAAAGGAGTATACACATGGGCTAGATTAGAGACTAAACTATAATTTCCTCTACAAAGTAAAAATTCAGAAATATTAAAGAAATAAAGCTGTAATCTTCCTAGAAAGGAAGTGGACAATTCAGTGACCCCCAGCTTTTCAGAGCAGGCAGTCACGTCATCATTAGGTGACTTTCATCACCTTAGATGAAATCATGTATTGACGCAATGTTATAGCAGCTACTGCTCTGAACATTTAAAAAGTTTTTTGGATATCTGATGCCATGTCTCCTTCTCCTTTCTGATTTCTGGATCACCACAACATTTATTTATTTATTTTTGGGTGGAGGGCAGTGAATGCAGTTTTCAGAAATTGGATATGCAAAACTTCAGTTTCTAACTGTGTGTTCTCTGAATGAGAGCAAGAGCTACGCAGTCATTCAATTTCACTGTGCATCTCCTTATTATGTACACATTCATGAAAGAGTTTCTTGTACTATTAATATGTGCTTGCTTAGCTCCTGTATCTGGATCTGTAGAGCAGAACGTCAAGCCTCTTCTTTAAAAACATAAAAATAAATCATAATTAAAGTAAAAAAAGTTCCATACTGAAGTATAAGTTTGGCAGACAGAGGACAACTCCCTTACAAGCATTACTACAGTAAATACCTATAATGAAAGTATCAAATTCTTGCTCCGGTTGCACACAGACAATGACTACTTTTTGCTGATCTCTGGCAGGTGGAGGTTAAGACTTTTTGCTAGGGTAACCTTTGTCATCTAGTGGCACTGAATCACATTCAAGTTATCTCTTTTGAGTCCTTAGTACACATAGTTGTCTGACATGTTTCTTTCAGCTTTGTTAGATAACACAGCTGATGAAAGCAATAACCATATTCATGGTGTGATATCTTATTCACTATTGTCCCAGTCAAATTAGGATTTATCTACACAGAATAATTGGATAGGCTTTGGAAATTGCCACAGTTATAACAGAGAACAGATAGTAAGCTTACATGAAACAAAGAAATTTTAAATGATGGGCAGAAATCCAGGACAGTTTCTATTTTATCTTTTCCTTTTATTTCCTAAGAACAGGAAAAAAATATTATACAAACAGAAATAAAAGAACAAAGAGCATCAGTTGGTGGAAAATAATAAGAGGAGAGAAGAGTAATAGGAGTACACTAACAGAAAGACTGAAAATGAATGACCAGCATGGTCCTTCCATATAGAAAGCATAAGCTAATTTATCCTAGACACAGGAGATTCAGTTTTGTGAGCTAAGAACTTTTTACACAGGGTGAACTGGGTAGAAGTTGGGAACACTGACATCTAACAGAAGGTATTCAGCACCTCAGCACCTGAAGGGAGTGGATTACACCATGGAAGTGATTAATTCCCAATTACACAAACTTGGCTCAAGGTTGATATAGTACATATATTTTAGGGCTCTCCTCACCAGAAGGTACGTTGATAAACTAGAGACGCTACTGAGGAGAGCAATAAAAATGAAGTTTACACCTTGCTTGTTCTAGGAAGGCAGATTGCATGAAATGACTATATGCCATATGCAGAAGCAGAGACAAGAAGGGGAGAGGTTACTAGCATATAAATTACTGAAGGTTAGTAGCTGATACTCCAGCTAGATGTTAGTGCATTTTAAGGAGTCAAAATTCAAATCCCAGAAGACTGTGATTCAGCAACAGCCATCTCTAAGGGTGCTCAGACCATCCCACAGAAATCCAAACAGGAAGATAATTCTTAAATATATGATTAAGTTCTTCCACTGCATCGCCATGGAGAGGAAGGGGAGGAAATAATCCTTCCCAAGAGAAAATTCTGATGAATCCTCTCCTCCCCCAGGCCTTACCATACAGGCATACTCATATGACCCTGCAGTAGGGAGCAATCTGCCCATCCCACCCAGTCACACAGAAATAGTCACTGGGCAGCTCCAGTCCTACTGCCACATGCCAAAAATGCCAGGTGACATCCACAAGTAAATAAGGGCCATAATGTTCCATTCAGGTAATCCATCAACTATGGGCATAGTTCGGGTTTATTTTTAAGACAGAAAAGAGAAAACGTAACTACAATAACAGGAAAACAAATTTATGTGAATTTCCTTATTATTGGTGCAGCAACAGACGTGTACAGTTTTTCTCCAAGCAAAAGTCCTGTACAATTAAAGTGAGTGGGCCATCACCAGGACACAGCATGAGCTGTCTGAATATCTCCTGACAGTGCACATTCTTGCTGAATTGTGCCCGTGCAAAGTCTCACCAGCATGTAAACAAATTAATATTTAAAAGAAAACCCCATATTTTTGATTAACCCCACATCCTTTCAGATTTTGAGTTGTAAATAAGGACATTTTAAGGTAAAAACCTCAATGCACTAGCATTTATCAGAGAAAATCTAATTATAAAACATGAGAAGATATTTTATCTGTTGACGAACTTTGAACTGCTGTACTTCCTGTCGGCAGCAAAACCAGATATAGATCCCTGTTCTATTAACTAAATCACAGACATCTAAACACTTGAAAAAGACCATTTAGCTTTGGCTGCAGTTCTGAGACAGCTGTGATGCTCTGACGCCTTCCAGCAGAAGGCAGCAATGTGCAAATGCACCAGACAGTCTAGTGCACAGAAGCTGTTTCTTGCTGGCATACCATGCCAACTTTAGCAGCTGTTTATTTAACTACTCCTATGTGATAACACACTTCTGAGTAGTAGAACAGGAGAAAGTGAACAACATTGCACTTCCTTCAGGTGCAATCCAGCTACTTAATGGGTATATAATTTCCAAATGAATGATGGAATTTATCAACATCATTGCCGCAAATAAAATCCAATCTAAAATCTTCCAAGGCATAACACTCTTCAGTAGGTCTTAAACTACCTCCAGTTATTCTGAAGCTCCTAAACTTTCAGCACTTCCCAACACAAGGCTTCTGGATCCCTGAGAGAAAAAATTGCACATATTACACAGCACTGTAACAGAATATGACAGTTTTAGCAACAATAGGGCTAGAGAAAAAACCTGCCCTCCTCCCCAGAAGATGAAATATATAAACAGCAATGCAAAATAAAATTAAACATGGTTTATCTCCTGTATGAAATATCTATTATATATACTGAACTGGAAGAAGTTTACAGTAATGACTTTCCCCTCTGTAAAATGATACTTATTTCAAGCACTTGAAAACAGAAAGTAGCTAAGAATGTTTTTGCACCCAATCCAATTTCTCAGTTCTCTTTAAATTTCAGTCTTAATCATAATTCTCATCCTGGTTTGTTCAAGAGCAAGGACTCCATCTCCCACAGAAATTCTGGTGGCTTTCCAAGAAACAGATGTCATCTGAATTTGACACTAATTTGACTAAACCAGGGGTTCAGTGTAAGGTTTCTGATACCGTGACTTAGTTTAAGAATTAAATTGCAGAGCAATAGGCTAAAGTTACAAAATACAGCCATCTTTGAAGCATTCCGTTTAAACACTGCTCAGATAAATTTAACCAAATGGGTATTATTATTTTTTTTTTACCTTTTTTTTTTTTTTTTTTCTTTCTCCTTAAGGGAATAGATTTTTCCAGTTATGCCATTGCATAAATTGGGACAGAAATTACAGAGAGCCTAGTTCTACTTTAAGACAGACCAGTTCTCAAACCTACTAAACACATCACCTGTATATTTTTTACCAAGATTTGCAAGAAAAATCAGAAAACTTTGTGTCAAGCAATTCTGACCCTCAGCCACCCAGTGAGTAAATGGACATTGTTATAGATGCATCATTATTATTGAACGCAATACAGCTTAGTTGCTCAATACATCTTTTAACAAGCACCACTGTATATTAGTGATATGTTAACACTGCATACTGTCAAATTAATTCTGTTAAACACCAGGTCTTTGTTTACAGTACAAAAATAATCTGTTGAACAAATGAATAGGTAAACAATCACAAAGCGGGAGAAAGGACTGCATTTCTGAAGTTGGGGTGAAGGTGATGCATTCCTTTGCTCTTTAAGAAAAACTAGCACAAAAAATATTCTGATGCAGTCACTTCAAGTAGAGTGACTTTTCATGGTTAGTTTTCTTCATGGAACTAAGTGAATTTGAGTAAAGTGCCAGAAGGAGCACTGTGTTATGAAAATATTTAACTTGAAAGCAAAGATGCTTTCTGTATAGATAATGGGCTCATTGAGCAGACATCCAGATAACACATTTCCATGAAGACTGGGCTGAATATAGCACAGCAAAAGGAGAACCCTTAGAAGGAAGGTCTGGCTCCTTAAAATGTCTGCACTTCTGCATATCAAATCTGCAACAATGATTCTGTCATCTCACATCTCCAACAGGTATCAAAACCCTCCAAAGCCACCAGATGCAAAGGGGTTGTAAGGCTGAGCATGCTGGCTCCATCAGAGACAGGAGAGAGTGAATTGGTGAGAAGCTTTGTGTAGTCCCATTTTCCAGCACTTTTTTCTGCCTAGCCTGGGTCTTTCTCAAAGCCGTAGTTTTTATCAGGGTCTTACTCAAAGCAATTTTCTATTGTGACCTCATTTAAGTCAATGGGGCATAAAGGAGCAAAGTAAAGCAAATATATAGGACCTGTATTTTTAGCAGGCTGAGCTCAAAACTCCTTTAACCAACAGAATTCTGGAATTCAAGTTCAGCCCCATGAGATACTATCCACGTGAGGACATTATTTCAAGGAAAGAAAAGAAATCTGTACCACTTGCCACGTCCTGAGCTTACTGATCTGACAAAAAGGTATCATAATGCATCTATAATCATGACTATGAAACAGATGAAAACACAGAAATATACATAATTAATAAAAGCTTCATGGACAATTTGCAAAACATGCCATTCATCCCTGTCATACACAAAAAACTGGATTAAATTCAGTGCCCATCTTATTGCTGACCTGGAGTTCCTTCTACCATTGACTGACTTTCACAAACATCCTATCACATTTTTGAAAAGCAAAGGCTGGTGTAGCTGTACTGTGCTTACTGCCACATGCAATACTTTAGCGTAATGCACTATTTGTCATGGAGCAGCATTGAAGGCCCACATACATGAAGATATTTTGCTCTGCATACATCAAAATAAAAAAAACCTGATCATCAAGCTATTTGCATTGATTAAATCTATCAGCTCAACTAAACCAGAGCAGAGCATTTTTCTCTGCCATCAGAGAAATGAATGTGGCAATGTCAGAAACCAAGGGTCCTGTTTCTGCAGAGAAAGCAAGCTACTGATGCACAGCAAAATGCAGAGGCTAATTCAAAGTCATAGAATGTAATAATCCACATTTATATCAGGCTTTATTGACAAGAAAGAAACATTGAGATGGCTCCTTCCACTTCAGGCCTTTGACCTGCTCAAGGATAATGTCCCAATGAGTTTGTTCCCACAAACCCTTAAGACAATTGTGTTTCTTAGGTCTTCCAGCTTTTCCATGTCAAGTTATTTAGGGATTCCTCGTAAACATAAAAAAGGGGAAATTAGAGAAAACATTCATCTTCAGAAAATGAACTTTCACAGACTCTTCATTTACTTTCATTATCTTGATACCTCCATTTTGTTCTATGAACTCTCTCAAAGGCCAGACTGCTTTCTGTCAACTGATCTGTCTGTTGAGGCTGTGTTTTCTGCTCAGGTATCCTAAAACAGATCATTGCTGTCAGTCCTGAATTCATTGGGTGTATATAAACCAACATGCTCAGACCAATTGGTGCCTACAGAACCACAGTGGCACATTTAGGGAGAACTGTAGTTATCCAAACTCTATATATTTACAGTGGCATGCACATACAGTAAAAGGGTTTTCATGCAGTCAGCATATATATATGTATATGTATATGGAAATCTAGAGAGGATAATTGAGAAAAGTATCTGGAATAAAATTTTGGTATCTGAAAATAAATTTCTGGAATCAAAAAATTTGGACTATGACATCCAACTTATTTATAGACACTAACCTACTGATATTTGTGTGTATGGAATATCATTAATATAAATCAGCTCATAATATTTTGGTAGTGATATTAGTCTAATTTGAATTTTATATTGCACAGTAGTATTGAATGCTAGACCTGATTTTTTTAAAGTAATTAATGAGCCAAGTTACCTGAGAGAAAAACAAAATGATTATTATAATTAGAAGTGTTCCATGACTGCTACCGACTGTTTAGATGTACTTACAGGTAGGATTTCTAATTAAAACCCTCTTGATGCTTAGACATCTCTCTGTTCGTTCCTCATTAAAAAAGTGGGATTTTTTGCATTAAGGAATTCCTTAATAGAAAAATAATAGAAAAAGTTACAAGTAATTACATTCTCTGTGCTATTTGTGGTGAGCTGTTCCTAAGAGAAAATGAGCTGCAGGTGTGTAACTGTGAGATACGCTGGCATTGATTTCACTTGTTTGGAGAATTCCACCTGAAAAAACTGTGAATTTAGGCTGTGATTTTCAAAGAACCCTCATGGAGTTGGGGGAATTTCAGGGAGACTTGGGCATCTAGCTCCCTGAGGGCTTGATAAAAATTGCATTACTTAGGGGAGAGGAGGGAAACTAACTCACCCCAAGCTATTCTATACAGAACTATGTAAATACACAATAAGTTACAAGCACAGTCCAGGATTTCCCAAAATGAGCCTAGGTCACAAAAATGTCTGACAAAGATATTAGATAAAATAGAGGACTGCAATGAATGAGACCGATCAATGTTTTCTCTGTCAAACTGTATTTCAAGCCTCTGTCTTCAAACAAAAATTCAGTCCTTTGTGAAAATGAAAACTGTAATTCTGCAGCAGTGTTCAGTTGTCTTAGTTATCCGCCAAAAGACTCCACTATTCTAATTTCCAATAACAGCTGAAATATTCTGCATACAGAAAAAAAATCTGCAAATATATTTGCCAAATTTCTGAGCTGGCAGCAAAAGTTTCAGTTATACCAAGGAGATTTCTTTCTGGTAATGTCCTAACAAGACTGATTTTTTTTTTCTCCCATACTGTCTGCCTTACTTAGATATGGATGGCTGTCACTGATGTTCACATTACCGGTGCAGTTATATTTATGATCCTGAAATTCATTAACTTGCAATCATAAAATGGACTAATGGAGTAGCTCTTCTGCAGATGCAAACTGTCATACCTTTACTGACTTCACTAAACTGATGCTGGTTTATATCACATGAGAGTCTCCTCACATAATTTGCATTATTATCCTTTCTGAGCAAGAGCAGTAATGTTAATAAGCTCTAGCAGTAGTAAATTCAACCTCCCACTTTACATCAATGCCAAAAGGTGAAGAGGAAGCTGAAATAAGTTATAATTCCGTCCAGAACTGTATGGTTGAAAGAGGAACAGCTTCAGATGATTTGAGGAGCTGGGAGATAATCCATTTCCCCACCAAAATCCCTTTCCTGAACCAGAATTTGGCTCTAAATACAAAGGATATAAAACCAACCTTCCATCTTTCTCCAGACTGCTATTTTATAAGACAGAATTTGTACACATTTGCTATGTTCAATCACTTCATGATCATTAGGTATGAACTTTTATTTTTATTTTTATTTTATTTTGAGGAAAAAGTCTTAAAAGGCTCTTGGAACAACAGGCGTGACTTTGAAGATGAGTCACCAAGTGCAAGATGCATGCTCCCATCTCCCAAACTGCTCAGAACTTTGTAGCCAGAAAAAACAGTATCACAGTGTGAAGTGAGGGAACCCGTTTGCTTTGATAGTAGATGCCTTGTTGTCCACAGCTCACACACTGGAGAGCGCTGGGACAGGACCACATGTACCTGAGTGCCAGAAGAGTCAGTTCAAGAGAAGGATAGGAAAAAGAAAAAAGAAATGAGGGAGCGGAAGAAACGATATTGCTCACTTTGAAGGGACAGACTTTTGGAAGAGAGCAATGACTGAATAAAGCCACCCTCCTAAGTTTAAAGTGCTCTTTTGATATTAAGTATGCTACTTTCTCCTGTGCAAAGAATGAGGAAAGACATAGCTCTGATGATTTACTTTTTTTTTTTTTTTTTCTTTTTTCTACTGATTTAGAGGGGTGGGCTTTGCAGCTTAATTATCATTACTTTCATTTTTCTTCATGAATTACATGTCAAAACTGTTCTCAGCTATGATCAGTAATTCTGGAGTTTGAATGCTTCGATCCAGGTCATCATAACCCAGAAAAACTATCTAGACTAGAATTTTTCTTAATTCCTCTAAAATGTTATGCTTGCTGCTACAATAGATGTCAAATGCTGTGGGCAGGTGCTTAGATTTATGTTCTTATTGACCATGTTTGACCTTGATTTGGCTAGTGAAAATGTAATATTCATATTGTGAAGTCCTTGGCCTTATTTCTGATTTTCTCTCTCTTTTCAGTCACTTGCAATATGCTTCCTTATTAATGTGTATCACAATGACACTCAGTTTGCAAACAAAGCAGAAAGTTGCTGGCCTTCCAAGCGGTGCTTGGACACACATAGCAGAGTATTCACCCTCTCCTAGGCACATGAAGCCCATGAAATATGACTCTCTTCTTTGAAAAAAAAGGTTGGAGTTAAAAACCAACACTAGTAAGGAAACATTTATCATGCATATTTTAAATCAAAATTAAGCACATCTGATGTGAAAAAAAATGCAAGATGTTTCATTCAAAATATACTGTTGTGCAAAATGCGATAAGTTCTCCTGTCATTGATACGCTGTGCAATACATGCCCTTTAAAGAAATTAATTAGCCATGTATGACATTTATCTACTGATGTGCATATTATAACATCACGATGCAGGTAAGATAACTGCACCAAACAAAACTAAACTCTCATGCACAGCTGGTGAGTCACGGAAACGTACCCGTGATGTACTGCTAGTTGACACCCATCAGTTTCCTGCTATGAATTAGCTATGCAGTATCTTTCAGCAGCCTATACAGTCTTATTAAAGTGTTGCGCTATGTGTAACAACAGAACTGATCTTTAATCTTTACATGCTTCTTCAACAGTTCCTCCATATCAAGTTGATGGCTTATAAAACAGGAGTGCTACAGGCAAATTAACATGTTAGAAAAAGAGAGAAACATCTTTAGGCTCTAACAGTGTAATTAAATCTTTTGCAAATCCTAAGATTATGTTATATACCCATCAGACAGTGACTACAGGTTCAGTATTAGATGGAAGAACTAAAAAAGGGTAATGCCTATTTCTGGATTTGATTAGGAGAGAGAGGCTTTTCCTTGTTTCACTTATGCCAATGAAAGCTTCACAGACACCCACATGTAACAGAGATATGTGGCGTAATCATCTATTACATCTTTTAATGTTCTGTTCCTTCCCTGCTTCCCTGCTTGCTGTTGAAATTGGGAGGGAAAATAAAAAAAAAGACGGAAGGACATCTGAGCCACAAAGTGAGAGTTCAGATCCAAAGCTTCTTCAAGCACAAGGATTCGTCCTGACTTATTACACAGGCTAAAAGTCATGAAATTTGAATGGACTTTCCAAGGTCAAAAGATGTTAGGTTTCAGGCCAATCTTTAGTAAAAAAAAGTTTCAAAGACATGGAGGGAGGTTATGGAATAGTGGGCAGTGGGTGAAGGAGAAGCTATTGTATTATCTGCTATTCTGTTGCCATTCCCTCTCTATCTAACTCTACTTTTTCTCTTGAAGCCCCTTAATATCCAAGGCTGTGTGTGAGCAATGGCAAAGTGCACAATGGCAGCTGCAACTGTGAGTGCCAATGAACTACCAGAATTTCACTCATCACTTCACAGAGTGCACTGGACTACTCATGCATAGAAGTCTCTGTGAAATTGAATTCACTTCTAAAATTCACTACATAAAAGGAGATTTGTTCCTCAATCCTCCACACCGCAGTCTTATCTCTGTTGTGCATGAAAACCAGGGAAGCACACTGCTTTATTCAGACTAAAATGTCAGCAAATCATGCCTGTGTTATCATTGGGATATTCATACAGATTCTAAGAAAAATAGTCCTAGATTCCACATCATCTTTTTACCATCATCTAGGTTTAAATCCAGGTCTGTAACATGAAAGCAGCACCAAATATAAAATACGTTCTGCTTCCCATGAATGTTTTGGCATTACAGGAAATGTATGTACCTTGTCCTGAATTTCAGGTCTATGTTTGTGAATACTTTTGAGTTTAGAGAACAAAAAGCCACAAAAAATGACTTATATCTAGAATTATTAAAAATGTCACAGAAATATAATGCTCTATGGTATGCCATTCAGTTTAACAACGAAAAATTTAAATTCTGGATAAATGACACCCATAATAAAAACTAGTAAATCAAGCTTTTTATTCTGACAACCTGGGTGCAAGGCCAAGGTAAAAGCCAATTCATTAATTTTGTCTTCTGAGAAAGCTGAAATTCAGAGTCTTGATTTTTACAAGCAGACCCAAAGAAGTCAGCAATAGAAATTTCCCTTTGAAAATATTTTTCATTTGAGCCAGCCCTGAATTATATCTTCCATGACACTACACAGCTGTGCTAATAACAATTCCATGTAAGCTCCCTACACTGCTCATTTCCTGGAGAGCTGCTTTTAGTGTGCATCAAGGTCCAAGTGGCAACAAAAAAGGAGCATAATCTTCTTTTGTATTGCAGCTAATGAAACCTAGAAACTATGCTCCATGATTTTAAGTGGATTTCTAAGATACAGTGAAAAATTCCTGGAGAATAAATGAAGCACATACCAGTCCACGATGATGGCAATGCACACCACCAGAACAGATAACCCAGCCAGCCATTAGACAGTTATAGAGACAGAACTTGAAAGACAAAGTGTTTGTATGACATTTTTGTGGGGAAGGCAGAGTGGGACATAAAGTAGTCAAATATTCGGTAACGAAGCAAACCATTTGTTTGTCATCCACTGCATGACGGCTGATGTCAAAGGCATCGGTGAGCTTTTCCAGAATTTCCTAGAGTCATTACTTTTATTATAGGAAAAGTTTGCAGTGTGAGAAAGTTTGATTTGATAATGTTTACATGATATTGTCCACAAAATAAACAACAGGCAAATAAAAACTTTGTGTATATGTAATATCTGATTTGCACACTCAGTCAAGCACTTAAAGGCTCCAGGGCTTTCCTATGCAGTAATAAAACTGTGAAAAACTTCTATAAAGAAGAACATAACAGCTAGTACTGTAGGCAGACAAGGCTTATTGTCAGAAGTAACACTCTTTTATTAAACTAAATGTGACAAACAGGGAGTGGAAGGGGAGATGTTTCTGGTAGACAAAAGTCCTTTTTTGTGTTAGAACTCTTAGGCCATAACGCCAGCCTATTTTTGTTTCTGACACTGGTTGAACTAATAAAAGATACTACCACTTCCCACAAGAAATATGTTATCCAAATCTGTTCATATTCTGCCATTTAGGGTCATCCCCTGAAATCTCAGCACATATATGACCAATAAAAACTTGTTAGAGTTTGGCACCTAAAATCTTTGATAATTCTTTCTGCACTGGCTTTGCTCAATGCAGAAAGATGTTGAGGACTTTTCCTCTTTCCTTCTCCTTGCTGCCAGGGACTACAGCAGTATGAAACGTCAGATCTGAGAGGAAAAAAAAAAAAAAAAAAAGCCCTCTGGCAGAGTCCAAGCAGCACAGACAGAAGGAGGAAACAGCCGCAGTGAAATGCTCGGGGATAGGGAATAGAGAGAGATTAGGACCCCAGGGGAAATGGATAGGCTGTGATGTTGATTCCACTGAATACTAGTTCAGCAGGCCTCTGCAAGCCACTTGGAAACGGGAGCTAAATATGAAATAATACATCAGTCTGGAACCAAAGAATATGGTTTCAAATAGCATTTGTAACCATGCTAGAGTAGATATTTTGCATAATAGAATGCAGCATGGAACTGCTATATATGGGTGCTCTGGGTGAGATGAGTAACATTTCCAGAGGATCCAGTAAGACTTTCATGAATGCCATTTTATCACTATCATCATCTGTATTAGTTCCCAAAAGCTGTAGCCATAGATCACAATCCTAAAGTGCAAAGCATTGCACAAAATGCACATGTCAAACCCGTGTCTATGCTTCACACAGCTTATAACCTCAGCTTCAGATAAACTCCTTTTCTCAGCTCTAATCTGTTTTGCAGACATTTTTACAGGACCATGACAAAGAGATACAAGGAACTTTCTGCAACAATAGCAGGAGTTACACTAGCACGGTCCGGGGACACCATGAAAGGGTTCAGATTACAACCTGATTCTACAATACAGCATACATAAAAATCACAGAAGCTATAGAGGGGGCAGGTTATACCTAGCACATCCATCAGCAACAGAGACCAGAACAAGCAGATTACCAGCAACAGCAGGATATATTGTAACATATCTCTCCTTTTTGTCACTAAGCCATATGAAGCATTTGCTGTAGAATTATTCTTACATCTCTTCTGTTGATAAGCTACTTAGCAAGGTAGAGTTGAAGCTAATCTGAGTACTGTATGAGAAATGTGATGTGCTATTTCACTGTGCCACTGTTTGATATTCGGTCCTCTCTTTCCAGGCACTTTTTGTAAATTGCAGCTGCTATCTCAAACAGAAATCCCTTGGCCCATACAAAGGTCATTAAAAGGCCCTGAATATAGAAGAATCTCCTGAAAAGGAGGAAGATGGCACATTTTCTCTTAGTTTGCATCTGAGAGCCAGGGAAGGAATTTTGATATATTTAAACAAATTCCTTCTAAACTGCACAATAAAGCAATAAGATTCTGCTGTGCTCAAGTTTGATAAATGACTTATTAATACAATTGAATCCCCTATATTAGATCTATTTCTGAAGAAGAAAGTTCATGTAAATATATCAGGCACTATTCCGATGCCCATATGACAGATACTCTACAGTGCAGCCAGTATCTTGCAATTATTTTCTACTGTAAATCTTTTGACAGTCTAAAATAACTCAATCAGAGTTTATAATTTCAAGGTCCCCCCTGCCTCCCTCAATCAGCAGTTTTATAACCTACCGATCTTCCTTCAAAAAGAGCTGGTGATGATCAGTGTTTATTCCAAACCATTTAAGAAGGCAGCTGTTTATTAAAGTGCCAACAGCAATGATTGATTTCTGATGCTCATGAGTGCATCTGTTTTCTATTTAATGACATCATTGTAAGCAAACAGATATTGCAAGCTGGGACTCTAATAGAGAAGTAAAGCAGACATGCCTTCTCTATTAAAAAAAAAAATCTATTTTGCTCAGAAAAAAAAAAAATCTATTAATATGTCAAATGTTCAAGTTATATTCATGCCAATTGGCATTCTTCTATGGAACTGGCATTTCTTCAAAAAGAATCTGTGGGTTAACGGTGTTTATATTAAAATCTCTAAAGAGGACATCTGTTAGCTGAATTTCCAAAAGTAGTGACTGATTTATGATCTAGTAAATCACATCTGTACAGGGAAAAAAAAAAGAAGAACTGAATGGCAGTGAAACTAACATCTGTCATCAGGCAAATACAGACCACAATAGTGAATGAAAAATGGAAGTATTTCAGGTTGGGAGGGTTGTCCTTAATTCTCTCCTTTTTTAAGGTGTTTGAGATAAGGAATAAAATTGAACATGCTCCAAGCTCCACTGAAACATGCAAAAGCAATGGCCGTTTAAACCTCATTTCTTAGGACTAAATTTCCATCAGGTGTAAACCATCTTGGTCTTACCAGCTTTATATTCTCCTGCCTTCTAAAGACTGCACTGCAGTTCAGAGAAGCATCCAGAAAGCACTTGTTATATCCATTTAAAAGTCTCTTTATAATATAAATGGTGTTAAAAATATATATAAAACGTACATAACCATTTCCCTGGCAATTCCCTGTATGCATCAAACAAGGATATGGAGCTGAGAACAGTGCAGCCAACTCTTGGAAATCCCTAAGAAATGTTTTATATTTTACAACAAACATTGTTTGATGTGCTCAGAGAGCAAGGCCATGACTCAGAAATCCAAGACTGTGAAGAGCCTATCCTGACCAGAGCTGTATCTTTGTGAGGATGCATCAGGAGTCAGAGTACTGGCTTTGCCCTTGCAAGGAGTTCTGCCTCCCGCTACCACATGCCTCTGTGTCTGCTCATCTCAGTGTTTTGGTATTTCCTCCACAAGTCCCTTAAGTGTCTGACTCTTAAGTATATGTTTCATTTGGTATTCATATTGTTTGCCTTACTCTGTAATGCTGCATACTATCAAGAGAGAATTGAATGAGAGACACGTGATCTTAAAAAATAGCCATTTAAAATTCTGCACATTGGAAAAAGAAAGAAAGAAAAAAAAAAAAAAAGAAACCAGAAAAAATGCAGTCACAGTTTGAGGTCTGAAATAAAGCCTGCAAATTTCTTGGCTTTTCTCCTCTTCCTTGGCTTTTGAACCGAGTAACAGAAGACTGAAAGCTGGAAACATTATTCTATAGCAATACCTGCTTTCTCCCTATTATTTCATTGTCTATGCTTTTCTTTCCACCCGCATTCTGCTACAGGAGCACCAGGGAACATCACTGTTCTCTTTACAGAAAGCAGGAGATGACCTATTCAGAGCCTAATGAGCCCCTCATTCAAGTTTGAATCCTTAGCTTTAAGACTAACCTTAACCCTACCCAGCCATTTTCGTCCTTTTTATTTTTTAACTTTTCTCTCATATAATAACTCTGCATCTCATATCCTTTCCCTGTTTCACTCATAAGTTCAATTCAACTACAAATAGAGTGTGTTGCTCCCTTACTTCCCCTCATCTCGTTGCATCTGAAATAATTAGCAAAACATGTTGGAAACAGTAGAAGGCACTAGAGAGTCACTCTGGCTGCAATAATCTTTCCCCTGCAAGGTGTGTCAGTGTTAGCTCTTTTGGTTCAGTCTGTGAACCTCTACATCTTAACCTACAGAGGCATGCCATAGCACAGTTTGATCCAAAACTGGCAGAAGCACCAGATGCTTACGGGCACCAGTGAGCTTGGAATCAGCTCCCACTATTGCTCTAAGTAATCACTTGAAATCTGTGGCTACCTTAACTCATCTCATTAATGACTCCACAATATCATTCACAATCAATAGTAGGATAATAAAACTTCATTTGTTTCAGTGCAAGATTGTGTGTAGTATTATCAATATTAAATGTAACCTGCTAATGTGCATAAATCATCACAGCTCTCAGAATGAAATGCTTCCACATTGACGACACCTGACATTTGAAAGTCTGACTACTTATTTTAGCTTTCAGACAGGTAACTAAGCCAAGGGAATTGCTTGAGAAATCTAGCCCTGTCTCTTCAGGGAATTTCAATATATAAAATATCCCTTCCTATGATTACAGTGGAAATATTTAAAATGTAGATGAAATAATTATTTTACAGTAGGTTTTGATAATTCATACTCATTATCAAATCAGTATTCTCATTTAGCAATGTTTGAGACTGTTTCATTATATTAATTAGAAAAAGTTAAATAAAGAAAATAAGCCTCTTAGAGTTTTGGAATACACAAAAATTAGGGTTGCTTTCTCATGACTTTTTTTAGTTATTGTTAATTTGCCCTTCATAAAAGTCACGGGATAAATTCTAAGCCTTGACCTTTTCTGCAAAAGCTTAAATAATTATGCTGCCCTTACTCCATAGGTAAGTGCTTTTCTAGGCATCCCTGATGCTGAATTTGATATCCTAAATATTTTCATTAAAATCGTTCTTTTGGGCATGCATTATCACTTCAGGTAGCCAAGCAGCAAGTGAACTTCCCGCTGTGGTTATATGCAGCAAGCCATCCAACATATTTAGGATACACGTGGCAATTATGCAAAACAAGCTGCATTGAGACACACCCTTAAGGATGGTTTGTGGGAACATACTTAGTGACTTGGGATGGGAACTATCTACTAGCAGAAACAAGACTACCACTAAAGCTGATTAGATCATTTGAGAAATTATATTGACAGTTTTTAAGTCTTGCAAATTCTTTTCCATAATTTACCATCAAAGCTAGATCATATATCTCAGGATTATAGGCAATGTATGCACATACAGGTCGCTGTAGAGTAAGAAGTAACTGTAGGTGAGTGCATCTGTACAGGAAGCTTCTGCAGAGCAGTTGACAGACACTGCACTTTGGCTTTGCCCAATAGTATTCAACAGACTTAAAATACCGGAGGGACAGAAACGACTTCAGGGGACTGTAGGCAATAAACCAAAGGGATTCATGTCCTGTTAATTCTGCTGCTTAGAGAACAATTTAGGGTTTTCATTTATTTTTTGTCTCATTCTCAGATGACATATGGCTATGCTTTCTAAATATAGCCTGCATTTAAATATTGACTGTATAAAGAGAAAACACTTTCATTATTTCAAAGCTTTAGGGAGCGTAGTTTTGCTGCCCAGTTTCCTCTGATTTTGAGGTGGGGAATTGCCAACTGTCCTCAAGCAGCTGACCAGGGTAACCAAACAGATGCATTCAGCATTAGCACATTACATTCTTTCAAGACTGTGACTTGAATAAGAGAATAAGAATGAATATGTTATTTCTGCAGCTGTCAAGTTATTAGGAGGTTGTTGTAGATTTTTTTTTTTTTTTAATTCCTAGTAAGGAGAACATACAAGTTCAAGATGAGAAGAAAAATGTACAACAAGGTAAATGTATTAGTTTGATCCCTAAAGCGCCTAGCACCATATGCACATGTTTGTGAGGGATTCTGCTTCAGTGAACAACTTGAACAGCACATAATTTCTCTGATCCTGTTTGATCCCGGGAGAAACACTTGCAGGTCGCTGTTTAAATGAGGAGAAAATTGGTTATAAATCAACTTAATTTTCAAATGTATTAATCCAAACAGAACCCATTTTTGTGTGAAATGGTAGCATTTAGAAAGGAGTAAAAGAAAATCTCAGAAACAAAACCCCTTAACTTTAATTTTAGCTAGCACTGAAATTTAAGTCTAGATGATGCTGTCTCTCATTTTTCAAGTCTCCAAATTTCAGCAGTAATACAGAACATGAAGGCATAATTAGTCATAAACAAATTACATATGCATTTATGTTTCTGTAAAGGTAAGTGTAATGTAATATTTTATCCCCTTTTCCTGTCTAACTTTGGGATAAAGTACAGCCTATCAAGAATAATTGCTACTTGTAATTTCTGAGGCCTTGTATTTCTTTTGAAAAGAAATGGTTTTAAGTCAGAGCAAAGTGACTTGGTTACATTAACACCACAATTTTTAACCAGCAGGAATAAAGATTTGAATTTAATGCCACATTTTTCTCTCTGCTCTTCCGTGTACCCATTGAATGAAATCAAATTTGCAATTGTGTCCTGCACTGGCACACAGGAAGGAATACTCTGTACCTCTCCAACTTCTCTCTCTCCCCAAGGAACTTGATAACAGTTATACCTCTAAATGGCTTTTGCTTACATCACAAAACTGCTACACAATTCATCACAATCCAGCTGTGTTCAAAAGAAAATTGGCTGCTGTGATACAACTTCAGAGCTTCTCCTTTCCCTTTCTTTCTATGGCTTAAGTGGTGAATAAGTAGAAAAAGTCTTCCAACTACGATCCGACATTTGTGCATTCGGTTATTGATAGAATTTTTCACAAGAAAGTGCAAAAGGGGGGCTAATCCTGCAAAGTACTAGCTCCATTCAAGTAAAGGGAGCTTGCCAGAGATGCTCAGCATCTCACAGACTGTACTCCAACTGACAGCACAGGAACAAAATGACTTCAAGGTCAGAGAAATGCAAAGAGCTTAAATCTCTGCATGCTCCGGACATCAGCTGTGCAGAGTGCCTATATTTCACATTAGAAGTTGCCACATCATTTTAATAACAATTTTTGTAAAATATAGAAAAAAAAATATCAGCAAAAAAGAGCAAAAAATAAGCCTTCAAAGGCATTCCAGTAAATACATACTAAAACATAGACAATTTGGACTATATGGCTTTCTCATTAGCTGGAGGACAAATTCTCCTCTCTTATGCTGATACAGATGTTACCAAGTTAATGAGTAAGGTCTGGTCCAACTGGCTTCCTGAAGCCAGCATTTTTTTAATACCAATATGTGGCATGCTGGTACTTAGCAATGGGCTTTTATCTCTAAACATAGCAGCACCCTCAAAATATTCAAAAAAACAACAAACAAATCAATGAACCAATATGAAAAATCCAAATGGTGTTTTATTGATGCCCACCTGAGGCCTTCAGTAGTCTTGTCTTTCTAGGTCCAGTAATTATATTATATAAATAGGTGTCAAAATCTCATCCCTGCTCACTACTGATTTACTCTATGAAAATAACCCCCTGGTCCTGCGCTCATGCACACCCACCCCTCTTTTCAATCAAATAATGTAGCTCCTGACATTTTTTATTTTTATTTTTTTTCTAACCACATGGTCAGGAAAATAGTATTCCCATGTTTCCCTATCTCATACAAATTGTGAGAAACAATTACTGTTTGTGAGATGCTTTGAATACATATTATCTGAGCACAACTAAGGAAAAGAATGGTAATTATTCATAGCTTTCATTTTCTGGCACATTTAAAACAATTTTCTGTGCCTCAACTAAAGCGATCACACCCAAACCTGATCTCCCTTAAAACCCCCGCTCTCAACATGCAAATATTACGATGCAAATGTGTAAAACAGATGAGACAAGTCTGAGAGTCTTTAGTAAATATGTTGCCTGTTAGATAAGATGAATTACAAAGTTATTTTCTTGAACATTTGCATTTACAACACTTTCATCTAATTCAAACCATTCAAATTCAGATTGTCAAGCATTCTGGATAATGCTGTCTACCAAAGTATGCTAAATACTTAAAAAGGCAAGAAGACCTTTATTCTTGAAGGAAAGAGAGATGTACCTACATATACATTTTCAAACACACACATACAATATAAAAACCACACAGATATATGTGGGTATATAAAAACAAGAGTGTTGCAGAGAAATCAGGTATCTATAGTAACAACTTGCTGATATTCTAATGTCACTGTACATTCTCATAATGGGACCACTAATGAAACAGTTGTTTGATGTTCCATTGCATATAATGATAGCTTTTTGCACCATAAGTAGACAGCTATACAGAAGTGTGCAGATATATTGTTACTGACAAAAAGAAAAAAAAAAAAAAAACTAAACCAGGCCATTAGAAAAAAAAAAATAAAAAAATCCATCATTCTATCCTTCCTTTCTTTGATTTATAGTTAAAATATTTCCAGGGCACATTCAATTATGGTTTCCTTTATACTGCAATATAAAAAATAATAAAAAAAAAAAGAGATAGCAAAAATACAGTAGAATAAGAATTTTCAGATGAGGATAGCAATATGCTATCACATTCTATGACTTACTGATCCTGGAATTCTCTCTCATTCCCTGGGAAGCCTAATCCTCACTGGCAAAAAATAATATTTACATATATTTTTATCTGACAAGGAGATAGAGCATAGTTTTGGGTAATTCACTTTGGGATTATTCACTACATTCTTTTTTTCCATTTGTTATTTTTTTTCTTGCTACTTCTTCCTATGCTATTTCTCCTTTATTCTTCAGCAGATAAAGCAAAATTGACTCACAATAGGACAAACACTCTTGTCTGACCAGACTGTCAAGTCCTTCACTGACAGAAATTTATATGTTGCAATACAGAGATCTTCCCCTTTTTCTTTTGGTAGTATAGTGGAAAATACGGTTTAAAAAAGTTCTAAGGCTCCAGATGTGAAGGTGGAATAAGACTCTCTGTGGTTCATTTGTACCAACACACATTAACAGAGTGTTTAATGCTGCACTCATTTTCACTTCTCTATACTCCAAGGGCTAATGCTGTAATTTTTCACAGGGAAGGAGCTTCCTGCTGTTCTCAAGCCCTATGCTGAGGAACAGATCAGCTCATTAGGCATTACAACAACTATTCTGACATGCAAAGCATGTCAGCATCCTATCCTCTTCTGTAGACTTAGAACTTCTGTGGCAGGCAGAGTCTTGTTTGGAAATATTAATACAACTATTTCCAACGGTTTATGTTGTAAAGAAATGAAAGTTTGGAAATGTTTACTGCAGATGGTGAAATACAAAGGGTCATGCACATGATATAATGAACTGTCTTTAACAAATTACTGATTTGTGTCCTATTTTCCACTGAACATGTTTAAAAGCAAGGTTTCACTCTGGCTCTGAAATTTC
This sequence comes from Netta rufina, assembly GCF_964035555.1. Lineage (NCBI taxonomy): Eukaryota > Metazoa > Chordata > Aves > Anseriformes > Anatidae > Netta > Netta rufina. The sequence goes on along the minus strand of NC_140140.1, from coordinate 12,519,384 downwards.
ACTGTGACTTCTAAAGTAATAATTCTCTGCAAGACTAAAACTTCCAAAAACATAACAGCACCTTGAAAACAAAAGCCAATGTATTCAGACATCTGTGCAAAGATGTAAACAAACACCTTCAAGTCTTAACAAAATCAGACTAAGTACATACAATTCATACAAATGTGTTCCAAAGAAAATGATGTTTTGGAAATGAAGTACCATGTATGTGCTGTCCCTTTCAGTCTCAAACTAGTACATCCTTGGAAATGTCACATTTTTGTCTATAATTCCTACATACTGCTCTTCCTAACCCACACTATAACTGCAAGCAGATTTTTTTCAGTATTATGGCTGTTAAATTTAGTGCAGTGAATACACTGATCAGCTCTTCTAGCAATAAAGAGCGCTAAACATTCTCTAGTTTACACATGACATAAAAACAAAGGAGATTCAGAACATGTGTGAACAGATGCTGCACCCTAGCCCACAATAACAGCACAAGAAGTCAGGAGAGTTTCACTGTGTCACAGCTGGCAGGAGTTGGCAATCGAAGGGGATACACAACCTCAGAACCTGAATCCGCAGCCTTTCACCGATAGTGCCCATGGATTGACATCTGCAGTGCTTTCTGGATATTTTTTAGGTGGCATTCTTCTGTTACTGGTATGAAATATGTTCCCCTCTATTTCATACTTACATTTTCAAGGTTGGACTAAGAGCCATACCACACAATACAGAAGTGTACATCATACCAACCAGTGCTAACCAAGGGACTAGCCCCATGGCTATCCTTATAAAGCCTTCTTATTGTGTATATCTTGCACAGGAGTTATTCTATTGCATGTTTACTGACTAGAAAATTAACTAGGAAATAGTGTTAAATCAATGCTTTTTAATTTTTCAGGAGGAAATGCTTCTTTTTAAAAATGATATAGTGTACATACATATAAATAATTCTGCAGAAAAAAAGGAAGTGATTGTGTCACCAAAGCAAAAATATATGCAGAGCTTTTATAACAAAACAAAAGGTGGATGCCTTACTATGTAAACTACATCCTTACTAAGGACATTTTCACCTTGAATCCCATCAGCCATCACTTTCAGATGAATTCTGTTATTGTTTGTGTGCACTCAAACAGCAAAGGATGTTTTACACAGCTACAGTTTTATAACAGTTTGCCCTTGGCCTAGGCCCATTGGAATAAGCAGAACTAGTAAACAACCTACACAAACACTGCATTTCTTTTGTTATCTGAATTTAAGATGTAATGAGTTATTTTTCTCTGAGTAATTACAAAGCATTCTAAGTTTTCAAACCTTTATGACATATAGCAAAATATGACTTAGAGCATAGAAATAATAATAAAAAGCTCTCTCAAAATTTATAGCCTCCTGTATGTTGTAAAAATGCCTTGCACATTCATTACGTCTCCCACTAGAAAATTATTTCCACAGTATGCTTTAATGAATCTGGAGATGGTTTCAACACCTAGCTTGTTGTGAAGCAAAACTACTATTTTCCCTGTTGAGAGATTGAGGCAACTTTGAAGCTTTCATCCATTTAGTAACTGAAACACTTTCAGACACAAAAATAATACTCCACTTTCCTTATAAAAACTGAAAATTAAAGACATTTTTGTACATGGTGTTAAATTTAAATTTCTCAAATATGGCTTATTAAAAAAAAAAGGGCAAGGGGTGGGGATAAGGGAGTGATGAAAATCCACAAACTATCCAGAGTGCTGAGTTTCAGATGCAGTCTTAATTTCAAAGAGAGAACAAATCGTGACTGATTTTATCCCAACTTAAAACATCTTTATAACAAATGGGATAGATATCATTAAATAACATTTTGCCCATAACCCGAAAACCATAGCATAGACCCAGTCTAGTCAATAACAACTGAAATTCAATTCTCTGAAAAATATCTAATACAGGCACAGATATTTTTCCCATCTGTATGTATGAGGGGAGGTACCTCTGTCAAAAGCAGTCTTTGGGCGTCCTTGCAGAGTGAAGAATGATACAGCACAGAAGTGGGTCATGTGTAGGTTGCGCTGGTCTCAGTACACTTGTGAGTGTTTGAGTAAGCTGCCAGACTTGCTGAGCTGAAGTGGAAGAAAAAGAAAGTCAGAAGTCAGAGTGACTTTTCACAGTACAAGTCTAATTCTGGTCACAGGTGACCATAAAGTTCCCTGAGCAGCAGCCCAGGCTATCAGATTTTGTCTTTCATGCTCTCATCATCGTGAGTGTGCACTTAAGTGAGGCTTCAGCAGGGTCCATGCTATTCTATACAGATTACTGGCATTATGGTTACTATCAATATCACGCCTAAAGGACACAAGCAGTTCTACAGCCTGGAAAAATATTAAAGGTAGATATACAGTGACAAAATGACATTGAAATATTTTGTTGATTTTCAGTTACATTTGCAAAAGTTTTCAATAATTTTATGTGTTATGATGAAAAAAATTAAGATGCCTGAAGGGTCACTCTTATGCTACATTTTTGCTGCATAATGAAGGATTCCAGATTAATAACCTTCCATTAGAACTCAGCTCAATTTACATCCTTATACATTTTCCTAAAAGTCTAAACACAGAAAATAGGTACTGTAAGTATCTCTATGGAGATTAATCATTATTATGGCTTTACTCAGCCCTGTCATGAAATACAAAGATTTTCTTTGAGCTGTAACAAAAATACATCACAAGCATTCCATCTGATGTAATTTCAGCCAGGATTTTGTGACACCTCTAAATTGCATGGGGGATATGAAAGTGAGATGTTGTCTGAGAGTAGTTGATTGCTGTAAAGATTCTTTTTGCATCTTTGTTTTGTGCTTCCAAACATTTATTACACACACAGAGAGTTAAATAATGTGGTATCGAGACCACTGTTGGTATCTGGGCTCCTCGTGGGCCCATGCAGAGTCTTCTGGAAGGCTCGTTTCAAATAGGCAACACTTCTTGCCCTTTTTCCAAACATACTTGCATAACTCAGATCCCATGTACAGATCAAACTTTTTTGCAGATCCAAGCCAAACGTGTTGTAGTGCAGGCAAGCCTACTCTAAGTATACCCAGATCACAGAAAACAACAAAGAACTGAACTCCTGACAAGGCAACTAGGAGTAGCCTGTTCTCCTAAGGCTATCATCTCAAACAAATGATATTTCTCCCCATCAACATTATTAAAGCCTTTGTGTCTTGTGATCTATTTATCATTGTCTTTCTCCCTTTCCTCATATCACACATCTTGGTCTAACCAAATTCAAACATTAAGGATCTCTCATGAGGCAGTGGTTACAGCCTTCCTGTCTTTTCCAGCAATACACACATAATTAATAATAATAATAATAAAGAATAACTGTGTGCAGCTGGATGAATTATTCATAAGTGAATATACCAAACTGCTTGACATTATCTTCATCTTCATATATATCCAAGAAGGATGACTATGTCTCTTTCAAAGTAATTTTTCTAGTAGATAGAAGAGTTAGGTTTTTGATGTGTGCACAGTTAGGTACAGTTAAATGTGCATAATGCAAAGCAAAACTTACCCCAAACCCACAAACTTTTTGCGAGGCTTTCTGTACATACACAAGCTTTTGTGCATACTGCTAAAGGACTTATGCATGTGTGTTGCTCATATATATAGATTAATTGGTGTGGATATGACCACTTTTGTTTATTTTTATTTTTTTGCATATGCTGCTTTGCTTGACAATTTATGAATGCTTTTATATATAAACAACTCACTTTCCTCCTTTTTGCAGAGCTGCAATTTTGGAAACTGCCTAATTTTTTATTTTTATTTTTATTTTTATTTTTTTTTTCTGTTGCCATACTGGGATCCTTTTAAGGGAGTAGAAGAAAATAATGCATCCTTCCTTATTCCATCTTACACTTTAAAATACAGAGTCAAAAAGTTAATCAAAAAATGAACTGATGGTACCAAAGTCTCAGACACTGTAAACTGGTACAAATTCATTTACTTTGGCAGAGCTAGAGCTCACAGCTAATAATTTGGCATAGAAGCTTTATGTCAATGAATTCATTTAAAACTGTAATGATTTTCACAGAAAAAAAGTTTTCCTTTGTACCATCCTGATAAACAAACTTGTAAATTTAATATCAATGTCTCTGATATTGTGTAAGCAGCTATAAATGATTCTGTAATCAAAACACTGTTAACAATTCTATTACTGATGTATAAGCCAGACTCAGAGTAGACTACCCCTCTCAAACCTGCCCCCCATATTCGCAGGTCCCTGTTTTGTGCTGTAAACCCAGCAAAAGCAATGCTGAATTCAGACAGCAATATCTACTGGTACACCAGAAAAATTATTTTATTGCTAATGTTTTAGACTTGACTCCAGAGCATAACTGTACTTCTTGAGCTTTCATCCCTGAGTTCTCTGGACTTAAAGACACATTTATTTTTGTCCTGAAAACCTCCTACAAAATTTATGGTTGTCTTCCAGGAAAGACAGTAAGGAAAACATAGCTCTTCTGAAGTAGTAGTACTAAAGCTGGTGGTAGAGGAAACAAAAGATGGAGAATACATTGTTGGATACAGACTTTTAAAAAGTTATTTAAGTCCTTGTTTAGATCTGTGGACAAGTGAATAAAGCAGGCCAGGAACTACCATGAGTAACCCCATGGAGAATAAAAGACGGCTCAAGATTTTTGAGGCACTTGTGGGTCTGACGACACCTTTGAACAAACCTCTCTATTTATGCAAGATGTATGCCAACACCTGATGACTTACAGAGTCACCTGCTTTCATGAAATGTTTCTGACTTCCACAGTTAAGTAGCAAGTTTCTGCCTCCTCAGTAAAAAGGGATATGGAGAACAATTCATGTTAAATAAAGCAATCTCTGAACAAAGTCATGTGCACGTGATCATTTTTGTATATTTCTCATTTCCACAAAACGAGATTTACCTAGAGCTCTAATATCTCTAGACACCTAATAGTAGACTTCTAATACCAATGCACAGTACAAGCAGGCATAAGTATCTAGGTCATATTAGTTTCCAGTGTATTTAAAACATGCTAGTTATACCCCTAAGTGATGTAAACCAGTGTAGCTCCACTGATAGCAGAAGTTTCAAATGAAGATGAGGACTGTATAACTGTCTGCTAACAGCCTGGAGGATGCATTGCCATTTTGAAATGTAACTGGATAACCTCCTTGGAAGCTACTTTTAGAATTCATTCTAATTTCAGAGGCTTTCCTAACATGACTTGCCAGAAGAGAGTGTTCTGTTTATTAATAATTACTATTGTTACTATAGAAACAAGCAAAATAAACAGAAATTACCTATAATTTTCTTTTGCTGAAGTTCACATTCATGGTTGTGTTACTGAAGTAAATCCCCAGGAATATTTGTAAAATTATGTAATTATCTCCAAAACGTGCTAATAACCCTAAAGCAAATGGCTTTCTATTGCATTTGTTGCTTGTGACCTCTTGGCTTAGTAATTCAGGAGAAGGTGACTGCAAACACTTTCATACTAATGGAAGGGGTAAACGCTGTTTGATTTGTGGTTATTTCTGGCAATCTCCAATAATTAATTCTCTAAAACAGAGAAAGTGATACTAGATGGAAAGATGCATAGCTGAAGTATTGTGTAGCCACAGAAAAACATGGCTATTCCTTTGCTACAGAGAGTCAGTAGCAAAGAGTAACAGCTAACTGTGGAACAGAACTTTGCCTACTCTTCAGAAAGAAAAAGGACTGCACCAAAGCAGTAGTTGACTCATTAGTAATTGATAATCAATGATAAACATCAATTGATAATAAATGATAAACAATGTCTGATAGTGAATTGATTTTTTTCTAAGGAAAACAATTCAGAGATAGCCTAATCCTCTCCTTTCCAACCATCCACACCAATAGGCAACACCACAGAAACGTGGCATTCTAAGTCCAGCTCAACCCACAGAACATTCTGTACTCCTGCTCAGTGAACACATCTACTGGATTGTAGTCTTCACTCACAAAAGACATAGTCTAAATGAGATTGTGACACAGCAGTTGGACCTTCTTCCTCTTATGTGTTATTGTTGTCACCATTTTGGCATCACAGACTTAACCCATTATCCCTATTTAGTTTTACTGACCATCAACAAACCCAAGCACAACATTTTGCACGGCTCTTTAAACAGAGGCAAACCAGTATCATTGCCAGAGACTCAGATCTCTTCTTTCTGAAACACGTAATTATAGGAAACAAAAATTCCACAAATAGGAAACACAGACTGTGCTGCAAAAGTGAAACTCACTAGTAATGGGAATATGTGCTCAAGCAGTATGAATTTTTATATATATAACCATATGCTGTTGTATAAAGTGGTAACAGACAGACTAGTAGATATCTCCCTTTGCAATGTGCTTTTTCTGTCCTCAGGTGTTTTCTCTAAACAATCCATTGTAAGGTGGGGGTGTGAGGGGATAGGACAGGGAAGAAATTGATCTTAGAATTCATCATTAAATGCTCTTGCTTTCTACCTTTTTTTTTTTTTTTTTTCTCCTCGGATTTTCTAATGAGAGTATAGCAATGTCTGAAGACAGTATCAGCAAAGAACTTCAGAGAAGCCTGATCACTGCAGCTTTGCCTACATGCATCTATCTGTATGTTTTAATTCTTGAAACTTTATTATATAAGGTATTTGCTGGGAACTCTTCATGGAAACTGATTTTTCACAGCACAAAAATATCCCCACAGTCATGCACATTAAAAATAAAAAATTTTTAGTTAAATGTTCTTGAAGAACATGGACTGCGATGACCTTTTCATCTTTACTGGTTAGCTGGTCAAATGCTTTACTGCAGCTCTACCGTGGACTCCTAAAAGCCTTTTCAGCTTTATGAACATACTGATATAAAATATGTTAAGTCTGACCCTGTAATTATGTTGCATTGAGCAGGATCAGCACAGTTATTGCCTCTTGCAATCTTCCTTTGTTGGTTCAAGTGCAAATAGCACTGATAAACACTAATGGCAACCAAGTCATAGTTCAACCTCACCATTCATTTGTAACCTTACTGTTTTAGTAAATAAGTCCAGGGACCACCATTTAAAGATAACGAGACAGCTGTCAATGTCGTGGATGAGTTATAGTCACACAAAGCTACATGGAGGATGGAGGAATCAGCAGATCCCAGTGCTCTTGATTATGTTTTAAAAGTCTTATAGGAAGAACTTTTTTTTTTTTTTTTTTTTTTTTTTTTTCCCTGATGCTGTATAAAAAAAGAAATATAAAATGGAGGTGCTTCCCATCACAATGACTACCTTGGATTTGAAATTTCACATAAACATTAGCAAGTGTTTATGTTTACTTTATTTCACAAACATGCTTGTGAGATGAAGTTTTCCTTCACAGCAAAACATTTACCTGGAGAACCACACCAGACACTCTGAGAAGCAGCCTTCCTGTGCTGCAGAAAAAAAAAAAGAGCCTGACCTGGCCCAGTCTGGATCACCTCTGCTCTCACTGAAGCTAATGGAAACAGTCAGTAGTTGGTGGTGTCACTCCAAGCCAGTTCTCAGCAGCTGAGCAGCAATTTCATAATGACACCTAAAATGCCCCTTACCAACATAAGTAATGTCCCAGCTTCAGTGGCACCAAAGCTGGTATTTATTCTGCAGAGAATATGTAGCAATTAGTGGGAACTTGTCAAACTATGCACAGCAAATTACATGCATCATGAATTTTGGGTTACTTTACTTCTGTTTTCTAAATCATTAAGAAGTAGTTCCAATCTCCAAGAATGTATTTTTAAATTGAAACACTGGCATGTAATTTTTGGTTTGTTTATGAGCCAATCACTTCAGATATCTTAGCTATAAATTTTATGATTAATATTACAATAGTAACTGAAATTATCTCTTCGAGAATAGCAAAAGGTACTGTATGTCATCTGAGTCCTCCCCTCAAAGCACAGTATTTCTCAGAATGTCACTTCTTATTTTGTATCATATCCTTCAGTTTCTATGTCTATGGACTAAGCCACAGGTCTGCAGAGAACAAAAATGTGGAGAGTACAGTGTGAAGTAATCACTTAGTATTTCCTCAAATTTACCTACTTTTCATAAGCTTTTTGTCCATTCTCATTCCTTTATGCTCTCCTGGCATTTACTCTTGATATCACAAAATACAATGTTTTTAAACTGAAAGCATATGCTTTGGACAATTGCTTTTTAAAGCATTACACACTCCATCTCCCACATCCCATTTTAAAGGTACAACTTTTCTCAGCTACAGGTCTGAATCACATCCATGTAACATTACCTGCCTTCATACCTATCAAGATCATTGTGTTTGCAAGTTTAAAGTAATAATTTCACTTATACTTAGGGTGGTTATGACACAGTTTAAAGACTTCATTAAAGCAAATTTCAAAAGGTCATTAAACACCACTTTGCACTTGTGATGAATAGAAAATCTAAGAGATATAGAAACTAACAAAAACCCTAAAGCTGGTTATAAAATTAGGCAAATCTCCTGTGGCTTCTGATATGTAGTGATCATTCTTCTAATTTTAAAATCAGTTATTATTGTAGGCTTGTGTATCAGGAAGTGTGACTTTTGGCACCACACATGCAGTTACTGAAGTGAGTCCTGTTTTTTCTTTCCTGAGTTTTTTATTTAAGGTAAATACTGTGCAAAACCCTACCAGAAACGAAGGGGCAGATAAAATCCAGGACAGGAGGCTTTCATTCACAAAATTCTAGAGATGCATGACAGAAGTAGAAATGACTAAGGTGTGGTTTTAGAAGAGTCAGATCCTAATCAGTTCTTCAGCTACTTCCAGAACCTCTCTCTTTTTTTAAAAACAGTTTATAGTTTGGAGGTGAACTGGATTGCAGTTGACACAAACTTAGGATCTCAGTTGTCACCTTACGACTCATCTGGTACCACGGGCAGCCTGCTGACACCTTAACGAGATGATAACTGCAAAAGCAGGCCCGTTTGGTTTCTGAAGTAAAAGCTGCAGTCTGCCTCCCCAGTAACTGCTGCTAGGATGAAGCGGTCCTCTTTTCGGAGCACTTTCCAGTGCGGCTGTGGAAAGCTGTAACCAAGCAACGAGCCAGCTCTGGCCCCCAGTGCTGGCCGATGAGGGCCCTGCCGGCTTTTCAACAGGAACATGCTGCTGCCTCTGCTGCCTCAACAGACACATTGTCTCCATGAGGATATGAGGACTGTGGAGGAGCAGCAGTAGTGAAGAAGTAGGGGGCAAATAAGGTACCCCAGATAGATTTGCCACTCAAGCCACCACTTCTCCAGTACAATCAGACCACTGCCTGGCAGGTACATCACTTATTACGCAATTGGTCATCTTGATGGATCAGAATGTCTTGATCCATTTCCCACTAATAAGCAGTGCCTGTATTCCCCACGTATGGCTTACAACTCTGGTATCCCTTAGCCCTGATGGATCACGTTTTCCTTCTGTTGTGTCTTCAAGCTTGAATGGATACACAAAGTCTTAAGGTTTACTTTACACAGACCCCACCCAGTCAGGCTGTTTCTAAGAGCACATTTCAAGCTAAAAAAGGTATAAAAAGAATTAAATCATGCCTATGGCATAACTTGAAAGCTGTGAGTTGTAATATTCTTTATCTTATTCACTGTGTCTGTTTTTATCTGTGTCAATGAAAACACACAGGGAGCCAAGAACTTCAGCTATAATTGGTGGGAGCTGTAGGTACACATACAAACCAGTTTTACTCTTCAGTATATACAACATATGGAATAGTGCTGTAGGTCAGGAGAATTATTTCTCAGTGTTCTGTGAGTAGGTTTCTGATAGCTGTTTTATTTTTCAGGGTTGCAAGCTTTAAAAGAGTTATGACATTATTGTTTCTTTGTAGATTGCCTTGATTGAGATCAAAGTTCAGGGGTTGTATTATGTTACCCAAAGATTGCTTTGCTCCTGTTATTTTCAAAGAATTGCATGGATCTGTACTGAACAGCTTAAGAAATGGTAAGCTCCGACTTCATTCTTGCTAGTATTAATGAAAATCAGGAATAGAACAGTGAAACACAATTAAGCTCGTGTAAAAGGGAACAGACTCCAGCCCACGCCACTTTTTCATTGTTTCTCTGCTTTGTTATTTTCCAAGGGTCTAAAAAGAAGTTACTGAAAAGATGCAACTTGTTTCACACTGTTTTCATTGTTATATCATCTTTCATTACTCTTGCTTTTCAGGCCAAAGACTTTCAGAGTATTTCTGACTTCAATGCCCTTTATACTTATCATACAACTTCACAAGGGAGTTATTATATGCAGTGGATAATTAAGCATCTTTGCTGATGGTAGTCTGACTATGGCAAGATTCTTACAGTTCTAGTCTTATTTTCTGAACAATTTTGTCATTCTCTAATTAGCATCTGGCCTTAAGGTCTTTTAGAAACATTCTCCTGAACGAAACTTATTATGCAAAACTTTTATGTGTGTTTTCCTAGCCATCATACAGCAGCTAACTGCTAATGTATATATACTCTTATCAACAGGAACTTTCTTCTAAGTGAGCAGTCCTCTTTTCCTGTAATGAAAAGTTGAAACCTGTAACTCTGAGAAGGACGGAGAACTGATTTGTTCAGTTTCAGGAACAAAATAATATTCTGTTGCTATTTCATAGGAAATAAACTTAATTCTGAGAATTCTGTATGTGAGTTTCCGGAAATTGTTCAGTCGGAGCCATCAGAAAATGAGACTTCTGCAGTCAAGCTGACGTGTGCTATGAAATGCAAGATCACTTCAAGGTGGAATCACCACTTGGAAGACATGGAACAAAAGTCAGGAGCAAGTTTTTAGAGCTTGATTGCATGAAGACTGTATTCAAATTTATTTCACATATACATTCACATTTCCTTGTAAAGCTAAACCACTACTTGAATATTTAAAATTAAGCACACGATTGAAGGCTTTTCTAGATTCCAGCCAGATTGCTCAGCAACTTGCTGTATTATTCTTCTGGAGAGCAGTTAGTTTTTCTTTTGAAAGCCAACTTTTCCACCCTGAGTGAATTACTTCTTGCCTCTGTCATGTTTTCTTTCATTAGTTTTTTCACCTACTTTCATGAGATAAAATGGCCATCCTGCCACCCTTCAAACACTTCTGACAATCCAAATATTCAGTCCAGGGAAGTGTTGAATCCAAATTCATGACAGAGTCAAGATCCATAACATTACCTCAGAAGCGCTAAGTGTGAAGTGCATAATCAAACTATCCTTGCCAAGCTAGAACAAAAAATGAAAACACAAAATTACCACTCAGGAGGATGAAAAGAGAAATGAGTCAGTCACCATCCCAACTTTATCACAATACAATGTTTCTCTTCTGCTCTACAAAAATACAAAACACGAGAGAATATGAAGAAAAATAATCACTAACAGGCTTATATACTTCATAAACAGATACCTAAGAGAACTAGAGCTCTGCAAACAATCTGCCTGTGATTGACAAAACATTTATTAAATCAAACAAGATGCTCTTGGCACTTCCAAAACAATTGGAATGAGAGGAGAACGGATGAAGTGCAGTACTTGGACCTAGTGAAACTATATGAAGCAAAAGTATCAAAAATGAAAAAAACACAGGGCCCTCTAAATGCTATTTTCCCTCTTTGTCTAGCAATTCATTTTGCTTTAAGACAGGCATAAAAATTTATGACAGCCCAGCTCTGTTACCCACTAATTATTTCTCAGGATAAAATACACACTGTACAGTTCTTGTTTCACCCCTTCCCACCCTCACTACAGCAAAACTAAAATGTCTGACAGTTACAAGAGGTATCAATGCATTCCCAAGAGGAAAAATAAAAGTTTAGACAAACTACAAAGACTTTGCAACTAGTAAATACCTGTAAACTCAACCTATCAAGAGCTCTCAGGCTAGACCCTCAAATGCAAGAGAACAGTAGAAGAGTGTTCAAAAATCCTGTGCCAGTAAAACAGAAAAATTTAGCTCTTCCCTTCCATGTCATTAGTTACATCCTCTACTGCAGAGATTGTATTTGAGAAACCATCAGGACTGTGTCCTCTCTGACCAGAGCACTGGCAGAGACCTAAGCAGACCAAAAGGCACTGTGGAAATTACAGGAAGGATAAAGAGAATGATGTGGGTGAGATATTTTAACAGCAAAAATAGTCCCTCTATCTGATTTAAAGTAAGGCTTGTAATACACAGAGTTGTTTGGTTTTACACCTCCAGTTCCCCTATCTGATTGTATCAGAACGATAAAGCTGATGAGAAGTGCTCATCTAGCATTTATCCTGAGATTAATAGCAGTGTAGCTCAGGCAATCTGGTAAATGAATGACGACACAGTTCCATATCTTTAAGCTTGTTAAAAATGCCTCTTGGCTTCCTAAGGAGTAATTCTACCACATGATATATTTTTCAGGAGAGGCATGTTAAAACTGTGGTAGCAATACACACACTGTCAAAACAAGAAAACATTTTGTTTGCATTACAGCAACTAAACTTGCTGAAACACCATCTGAAGCAGAAGGTTCCAGCTCATCAAATCTACTGTATATTCATTATATGCATGAGCACTCCTTGTATCAAAAATTAGTTCATGACTATGAGGAAAGTCTAAAACAGCAAGGCAGATTTTATACTTTAACACACTGCCTGCCTTGTGATGGAAAGACAAAGCAGCTGTTGTAAGGACCATCTAAGATCATATGCTATGCATACAGTCTAGAAAAACTGAAGACACAGATGCAGATGGACTGAAATTTCTTTTCTACCTGAAAGTAAGAATTGAATAAATTTGGTCACCTGCAAGAGTTTTATTTCTGACAGCCTTTGGAATTAGCAGTGCTAGGAAATCTGCTGTAGGAAGTGTTAGGAATGTCCATAGCTGAAATGGATACTGTAATACTGAATGACATTTTATATTTTTGGCACAAAACTGGCACTCAGTTATTTTAAGCTGTCAAAGTGCACCATGCAATGGCAGGGGGAGCCAAGATGATAAAATACCACCTACAGAGTTTAAGACCTATCCTCTCCATCTATTTATAGGTATTCAACTTGCTATCAGCTCTTATACCATTACTAGGAGAAACAGCGTGACAGACCAACAATTCATTGGAGGGACTCAGAGCAGCCTGTCAAGCTCCAGCTGTCACAAAGACCCAGTTTGTTGGTATTCAAATTACTGGCAGGTTAGATGACCTGAATGTAGCTCAGAAGGCAAAAAAGCAATCTCCAACCCCAATAACCAAAGAAAAGCCATCACAAGAGAGGTATGCAGCAAGACAAATTCTGTTGAACTTATCATCTACTCCCTATTATCTTCAGTTACCAAAACAAAATCAAAGTAATAACCAGATTATTGAATACCAACAAGATATATCTCTGTACAGACTTCCCACAGATGGAAACTAAATAGGTGAAATGTGACTGAAATTTACTTCAAAAGTTTCTTAAATTAGACAATTTCATAATTGGATCTCTGATATTTATGACCAGCTACAACGCTTGCGGCTATTTCTAAAGACACAACTGTTTTTGGGCACACAGTAAGAAAACCTTTTCAGAAGTTTGCAGCAAAATGAAGGAAGGAAATGTCTCTCAACATACCTAAAAATTCCATCTATTTAAAAGTTCTGGTTATACCTCAGAATGAGTACACATAACCTTTAATACCTTCACTGTTAAGATTTTTCAGTTAGTAAAGTGCTATTATCTACTTTTTATAGATAGGGAAGAGTATACAGGGAGCCTGACTAACTTGTTCAGTGTCATAAAAGGATCACACAGCAGAGCTGAAGAAGAATTAAGAATTAAAGAATTAAACTTTGTTCTTGTAGGTCTCAAATAAATGTCATAGGTTGTGAGTTCTTTAAATAAGAATCATTTAACACGGAAAAATAGGAGGGAAGAGGAGTATTTTGTCACTTGAGATAAAGAATTGGAAGGGTTAGATGAAACAAAACTTAATGCAATTTAATGTAGGGAATAGACTTATAATAAAGAAATTAATCTGACCACAAAAAAAAAAATAAGAGGGAAGAATATTTTCAATTCTATATTTAAATAAGAAATCAAATTACATTTTTAATGTGAAACAGCAAATGTTATTCATTCCTAACTAAAGTTAGAAGTGATATACATGTAGGAATGTATCAGAAGGCCTTCAGAGCATTTAAAGAACATTTGAATTCTTGAAAGAATTCTTTTGATTCAGACTGTCCATTCTACAATGTTCAAAAAGATCAGCAAATTTCAACCTACCTGCATACATTTATCTTGTTATAATTTATAAAATGGTAAAACATATCAGTTAGGAGCTGCTCTGTGGCAATGTAAATTTTAGGAGGGAGTTTTTCAACTTGAAATAATCGATAATTTAGTTTTAATCAATTCTAATTTCCATGCAAATCAATTCTGTAATCTGGTTCATCTATTGACTGAAACCCACACTGCATAAATCTGATCACAAAAAATATCACTCTAACTTGATATTAAAGTGAAAAAATCCTAGTGAAAAGCTGATACATGGACTCAGTCACTTAGATACCATGGGTCTGGCCTACTAAAAGCATTAGAAATAGAGAGATTTTAAGTGTGCCCTGATATCCAAGAGGAAACTAAGAAGCATAGTGGGTGATGTGCTCTTGATATCCTGAACATTTTTTAAAAGATATTCTCCACAACATGGTGATTTCCATGAGAATCCTGTAACACTGTATTTATTTATTTATGCATATCACATATTCTTGCCTGTCAGGAGATGTCTACATTAAGATTTCCTTTAGCAGATATACTATAATATGCTTCCAAATGATACCTCTTTTACTAGTGGTGAAACACGGACAGCATGCATCCTGATGGTTTAAAATTTTCCCCATTAACATGACCTTCTTAAACAGTTAATTACCGCTCTTGGATGTGTTTGTAGCATGGCTGGTGTAAGGCTTAAGAAAAAGGTACTGCAGAAATCTGTAATTTGGCCTGTTTCCAGTTTTGACCTCCAACAAATATTTTCTGTTTGCTTTCTTATTATTTTTCAGTTATATTCTCTGCTGCAACATAATTCACATACAATGGTTTATATTCGTCATTGTCTTGGATGACTGCAATCAAAAACTTTTGCAGCTACTAAATGTTGCCATCGTCGTGTGTTCAATAAACAAGCATTGTCAATGAACAATGAGGAAGGAAGCACACACACGTGCAACAGAAAAAAAAATAATACGCTAGAAATCCTATGCACTTCCCTGCCTCAATCAGAGGAAAGATCAGAAAACCCCCACCAAAACAAGGGAATAATTCCTGAATTGCTAGGAGCTTGCACTGACAAACTTGATGAAATTTTCCTTCTGGTGCTCCATTTTAGTTGTAAACCAGCTTGGAATACATTCTGGAGTCTCCAGATACACATTTAATGAGTATGACATAGGGAAAAAAATCTGCTTAGAAATAATCTGAATGTAAGACTGCATTGTTCAAAGAAGATTTTTTTCCAAGCCATATTCTGACTACACGTCCCCATGAGAGAGACTCTGTTCATCATCTAAATGACTGTAATTAATTGGGAAAAAAATAACTGAAGGCGATTACTGGGAAACACATGGGAGGTGAGATAGACTATTAAATTTATTTCCAAGAGGAGATGGGGAAAGTATTACATTTCCCTGTCCAAATAACCATAGTTAATATACATTGATCAACTACTGCATCAAATATATGCACGGCTTATCACTTTATCAACATCTCAAGCTTTTGTGCCAATTGTTCTGACATGTTCTCAATAAATATAATAATAACAAAAGGACAAAAAATAAACGGGGAGATCCATCTTTTCACTGACTACTACCACCTCAGTAGATCAATACATGTCATAATGCTCTTATAATTTGGGAAACAGAAATCTTTTTATGACAATAAAGCTTTAGCATTTTAGTTATTAATTTAGATCAACTATGACAAACCCATGAAATTTCACGTTGGTACAGGAAAAAACATAAAATTTGTCCAAAATAATTGTGAAAAACATTTGTGATATCAAGTGAAAACTTCTATCTCTTACATGGGTTTGAGATTTATATCTACATTTCCAACTGTTTAAGGAGGCAGATTCTGATTTTACTGCATGATGGGATTCTGTAAAGTAAGTAAAATAAAGCTGCTATTGTGCTTCTTTATATTAACATCACTGAGAGAATAATCAAAATTTCTGTAACTGGAACAAGAGAATTGTCATAACCAAATAATAGAATACAGCTAAATGTAGGCTAGAAGATAGTGGCTGTAAGCAGTGGGCAGTAGTATCAGCTACAAAAAAAAAAAAGGGGGGGATGGAAGTGCAGTTTTCCCATCTGGAATTTTTGGGATTTTATTTGGGATTCTCAAACCCTCCCTTCTCAAAGGCAAATAATATTATATGTTTTAAGTAGGAAGGTTGCTATTCCTTGTAGTTTTAAGTAGATTTAATGTAATTGGATATTATTATTATGCACATAGATATCTTTTTAATATCATTTTTATTTTCTTGAGAACTGCTGATTGCAGTTATAATTATATCTGTATGGTACTTTTGATCTAGCACTTTTTATCTGAAAATCTCCCAGCAGTTACCAATTGTTAATTTTTACAACTTGAGTGAGAAAGAGGTTATTAAACTTCTGGTATATGTGCAAACTAAGAAACAAAAGGGTTAAATAAGTTTCCCAAAATATGTCAGTACCAAATAAAATCCAGGTCATCTTGACTTGTAATATTGTAGCTCACTCAGCATTTTTATGGAGTGATAAATGAAACGTTTTTTCCCACAAAGATAAATTTAACTCATTTTCATGATTAGAGTAAACATTGTTAGCTACTGTCTGGTTGTGCTAAATATTGATGCAGACATTCCTGATATCAGTTATCAATTAACACAGAATACCAACCAGGATTTAAAAGCTAAATATTTGCATTTCACTTTAGCCTTATGAGCTACTGCTTAGACTGTGCAGGTTTAAAGGCAGCTCATATATAAAAAGTATATATAGATTGTGTATGTTCACATTAAAAAAAAAAAAATACCAACAAATACCCAAAATACCAAATATCAAATTTTTGCTCAGCCAAAGACTGGAATTTGTATAGGAATATAAAGACTGGAATATATTTCAGGAAAAGACTATGGCTGTATTTTAAATTTGGCTGTGCTACCACAGTGGCAATACTAATCTTTGGCACAGGGGAAAGCTGTCATGTCATACAAACTCCAGCTGTCCACTTTGCCTGTCACTTCCTTCATCTTCAAGTTTGTAGCAAAGGAGTGGAAGGAATGTCTGTGAGCACGTTAGCGAGGACTCAGCAGAGAGTACCCGAGGGAAAGGAGAAGGGCAGAAGTTAGCTGAGTGGGGAGGAGGGAATGGAGAAAAGGGGACAAGCAAATTAGAAACAAGGCAAGTGTTACAAAGAGGTAGGATGGGAAGAAAATAGGAAGCTGGACAATAAATGGAAAGGAAAGAAGGATTAGGAATTAAAGAGCCATTGGGCACCCGTAGGTTTATTTGTTTATTTGCTTTTTTTGGAAACACACAATTTTCAATGCCCTCAGTGTGCAGGATATTTTAAGGTAAATCTAGATGTCTCTTGGCTGGCTTCCACGTCACTCTGAAAAGATTCCACCCCCCCAGAGTAATGACATCAAGGCATGCATGATGGACTCCACCTGATGTCATCATATGAATCTCTCAGCCATGTGATTCTCAAGAACAAAGCTAAAAATTTTGGAAGGTTATTTAGAGAGAAGAACAGAGAGAATTTCAACAAGAGCCATTTACCTCTTGAACCAGAGACATAATCTCCTTTGACCCTTAAGTACACAAATCTCATGCTGAATAAAACCTTAAAAACACACATGGGTTGATTTATGAAAAACCTGGATTCTGGTTGTTTCTGTAGCCAGATATCATTGCCATGACCAGAAAGAAAATGGTCTGACCACAAAGATGAAAGTGCAGGTAAAAAACAGAATCCTCACACTACAATACTATCATAACCTCCTTCTCGCTTGTCATCTCACTGGAAGGGAATCAAGGACAGCAAATCAATGTTGACATCCATAATGCATTGAACATGGCAAGGGTTAGTGTAACAGACAACACTACCTAATGGACAAGGTGTCTTACACCAGAAAACATGTTGCTTACATGCAAGGTAGTCTGACACCCTTGGGTGGTGGCATAGTCATTATGAACAGCAAATAGAGAAGACGTAATATCCATTGTGAGTCTGTGGAGAATGTCTTGCATGGTTTTCATACTCTATACAGCTATAAGTGGGAAATCCAGAAGCGATTTTTGAGACAGGTGCTCCTACTTTTCATTACAGACTTAATGTCAGTCCTCCCTCAAGGACATTACTTCTGTATTATGAGAGGGAGGGAAAAAGAGTCCTTGAAATCGCATGTTCACTATTATTCAGTGTAAAGTATTTTTGAAAAATATTTTCCCTATCTTCAGATAGAGATGGATATAAAATCCATCCACAGTCGAGGGTATCTTCACCCATAGATAATGGAACAAGTAGCCTAAAGGCTGTCTTTCCCCTGAACTTCTTATCGGTGATCCTACAGCTGGTCTTGAGGCAAGAAAGAAAAAAATAACAAAAAAAACCCCACAGCTTTACTCAGCATTGAGTATTAAAATACTGAACATTTTTGCAGATTTGTACTTAGTCTAGTACTTTCTATTTGTCTGAGTTTGATAAAATTTTGGTCTATAAATAAAAGCACCCTACAACATCATCCCAGTTTTCAGAGGTTTGGAATATGCTGGCATATGCCCTTTTGTGAAATTTTAAATTGCCTTCCAATCTTTTGTCATAAGTAGTATGTCCTATGCTGCTGAACAGATTTTCTTTTCAGTATAAAAGATTATTTCTTAGAACATAATAGCATCTATAGTGTCATTTAATTTTCTTTCAAGAAGGGTCCTCCCCTTCAGTTTAGCTTTTATTTAGCTTCTGAAAACTGCACTTTAGGCTTTTCAGATGTGCAGACATACAATTTTGAAAGGCTGGTTCATTAATTTTTTGCAATTATTTCATCAACAGATCATACAATGATATGTGATGATATTGAAATTCCAAGGAACAAATGATATAAACCTATGAAAATATGAAAATGACAATCAAGAGCCAAATAAATCTTAAACACACTTCTGAGTTAAAAAGAAAGCAGAATTTTGTGCTTTTATAATATTTCTGTACTCTCTGCCAACAGACATAAGACTAATCTTTAAAGGAGCTAATGACCAGCCCCAATAGGCTGTTCTATGAAGTGGCACAATAGACTGAATAATACTTGGAAAAAGAGCCACAAATGCAATACAGAACTGAATCTGCCTCATTCAAAATAGCTAAGGCAGGCTAGAGGAATGTGTTACAATCACACATTTTTACAAAGATAATGATGAACAACTCTCAGAATACTTTTTTTTTTTTTTTTTAAATTCCTCTAAGAATCTTTTTCTGCAGTTAATTTTTAATAATTCCATAAAATTCAAAACTAACTGACTCCTTTCACTGGTGTTTTAATTAAACTATCAGGATCACATACGGAATAGTTTACCTAATTTTAGGACAAGTTCACAGTGTTTTTACAAAATTTCATTAAAACTCTCTGCAGGTGCATTAAAATTTGTAATTTTGTTTTTGACTATTTGTCTTCTGTGAGTGATGTTTCAAGGGCGTATCAGAAGCATCCTAAATCATGAAAGACTCTATTCAGTGAAATTAAGCTTTTTCAGTGCAGAGCAATTAAAGCTCTGCAGGCTTCCATGGCTCTGTACAGAGCTTAATCCTCATTGAAATTTAAAAGAAATAAAAAAAAAAATAATAATAATGTTTACCACTGTTACTGAAAATATTCATTATCTTTGTATTCTTGACCTTTTCCCAACAAGTCATTAGAAATCTGCATACTGCCACACAATGGGGGAAGAGGGTCTTGTAACCACAGTGCTGCACCAGCAGTCAGGTGATAATGTTCTCATTTCAAGGGGCTGCCATATACATTGTGGATGACCTTTCCTCTCTGTATATCCTAGTTCCTAATTGTCTGAATGAGAATGATAACATATTGCTAAAGCACAGGACTTACAAGATGCCAAAATAACACCACCCCATTGAAAAACAAAACAACATAACAACATAAAAATAATAATAATATTAAAAAAGCTTCAATATATAGAAAAATAGCTTCATATTTACAAAAAGGATTTAGCACCTCCAGGATCTGAGTTCTAGTCCATCCAAATAAAGAAATGTTGAAGATTATGAATTGTTAATCACTCTCCTGGGAAGCTGGATGTGGTGTGGTGACTGTATTTGTTATAAAGCACCATTGATGTCTTTCTATAGCTATTTCCTAGGTTGCTTCAGTATTACCAGTTTCACAAAATGAATCTGTAGGCTGAGCAACAGTCATTGCATAAAGCTAATATAGTTTAGTGTCTTTCAATAGATGAAAAAAAAACAAGTTTTCCTTCACAGTTTTTCATTTCTCTGAGTCTAAATTAAACTTCAAACATCCTAGAGTGCATAGAGCCTGAAGCTTCCACTAATATACCTGTTTCCACAGGAAGAAGCAATTTTTTGTCAAGAAACAATGGTGAAGACAACAGAGAAAGAGTGGTGATGAATTTGGTAAAGATAGCAAATGAAGAACTCTGCCATTTTTTTGCATGTTGCATCCTGCTTTGCATTCTTGCATCATATACTATGTTCACAATCCACAGATGTTGCTACAAATATACAACTATGCCAAAAGGAAAAAAATAAATAAATCCCTTCCTTCTCGCATGTTCATTTTACTTCTCACAAAACTCAAAGCAGGTGATGAATAAACCTTAATGCAATTCTGCCTCAGGATATTTTGTTTCTTGCAGTCATTTCTACCATAGAAGTCAAAACTATTCATTTTCTGAACATTGGCAAACCAAACTACAGCTGCTTTGCTGGTAGAGTCCAATGTTCTGGTAGCTGGTAACTACCATGTTCTACTAGAGGACATATTAACAGCATACATCATTGTCTCTAATTGCATGCAAGGAAGGTTCAGGTAGCTGTTCTGGACCCACCTATGAGGACTGGCTGCAGACTGACATTAGCAAATTCAGAAGCAGGACCACTGACAGTATTGAAGATGAGAACCCAAATGATACAGGCTAGAATTGATGATGTGCAAGTGGGTTGGTAAAGTAGAAATGAAACGTGGTTATGACAGACAGTGGTACCCAACCATTTTGCCTGCACTCGTATGAGGAGGGAGAAGAAGAATCATTGAAAACCAAAACCTTCTCCTCTTTTTGAGCACTTGCAGCCACTGCTGTTTGAATAACACACCAAACGTGAGCATAACTGATGAATGAGACTCTGCGTCATGCATGAAGTAGGCATGCATTCACATTCATGCAAGAAATTTCACCCAGCGCATGGATGGGAGTACAAGCACGCGACAGTAGAAATAAATGTTATTAAACTTGACACATTTCGGTATGCCACTGACATCTTGCTAATTCAGTGGTGATAAACATGGGATGTAGAAGAGACGGGTAAACAAAATGTTAAAAGATGTTTACATTTAATCCAACAGAGAAGGAAAGAAAGTGCCCGAACAATAAAGGAATATATGGATTAGTCGCATGCTTTGTTCATGTGATGCCTCTGTTCAGTTAAACTTGCCCTTCCTGCTTCAAGATGTGTTATCATATTTTCTCTGAGCATTATTTTGGAAAAAAAAAAAAAAAAAAAAAAAAAACAAGACAAGCAATTCTTTTTTATTGATTTCTTCTGTCAGGTTTCTTGATGTAGAAGTACATTTTATGATCAAACTTCAGTCTTTACTTTTATCGTGGTAAACAATATACGGTGTATCTTTTTTTTTTATTTTTGTTAGAAGAGTATGTGCACATGTGATGAAGGAGGTAGAAGAAATGGGTTGTTTGAAATCATTCAAAGTTAATTCTTTCTATATTTCCTGTTCTTCTGCTTCAGCCTACTTTAAAATAACCTTCACTAGGAGTTAACAATCTAACGTTGCCCAGAAGGCTGAAAAAAAAAAAAAAAAAAAAAAAAGTGGAAATGAACTTCTTAAAACTTTCTTTTTCCAATTGCCAATTAAATATGAATTAAGTCTTATTTAATCTGTATATCTGCAATGCAGCTAAGTACTACCAGAACATGAGTCACAGCTCTCTTTGATGACTGACTAATGAAGTCATGACTAGGTAGGCATGCATGCACATTCATGCAAGAATTTACTCCTATTGAATTTAATTCTGGGTGTATTTATCCCCCTTAACAAATTGCAAGATTCCTATCCTGCCCTTTAAGACATCTGTGCATGTTATTGTATCCCTAATACAAAACCGGTGTTATGTCTCTGTGTGAAGGTTTTTGAGAAGCCCATGAGGTTTCTTGCACAACTTTGAAAGAAAAGGACAAAACAAAAAGATGTAGCAGGTATGTACACTGCCACCTCTAACTAGAGAGAGAGTTTTGATGTCTCCCAAAAGAACGTTCAAGAAAGTTATTTAAAGAAAGAACACAAAAAAAAAAGTCATCTGTTCATCCTTTAAGAGAAGATCACATGTATTTTAAAGGAGTTAACAATAGTTAATATCTACTAGACATATTTATAAACTAAAGCTAAAAGAGAGTGGTTATACTGAAACTTAATATTGTATTTTGTCAGAGAATAGGCAAAGACAGAAGAAAGGATCATATGCAGCACCTGACTGCTGCAGAATGTGGAATCACAGCATTCATCTATAATTTACAAGTTACTGCAACTGTTCACATATAGTTGTATCATATAGTTTTCACCCCAGTAGCCAGGCTAACTCTGACAGAAGGTTTCCTGATTTTCACAAAACGATGAGGATCATTTGTAATACTTCCAGAAGTTCTTAATCGGAATAAAGAAATATGCAACCCTACAGATCTTTGTAAGCAAAACTGTTTGACAGAATTACTTCAAGACCACTGAATTCTTGTACAATTGTATGCCGTGGTCATAATGGGAGCAAAGAAACTGAATTGAAAGGGGAGAAGTAACAAAGCAAACAATAAAAGCAGATTTATTTTTTTTTTCACACAAACCTAACATAAATGCATTAAATGATTATTTTATCTAAGTTGAAATTACTTTTTAAAGATAATTCTGGATGTCATTTTAGGAAAAACGTGAATGAACGTTTGAACGAATGAACAGTTATTCAGATGCTGGATTCTTTTCTTGACAGCAACTGAGTGCAGTTACTCAGTGCTGGTTGCATCTCTTACCATTAGGAAGCCATACAAACAGTGAGGAGTGTGTTAACTCTTTTCATTGTAAATGGAAAGGCATAAATTGTCTGTAACAAATATCTCAGGAAAAGAAGCTTCTTGTTGTCAAGTATTGAGTTACTTAATCAATACACAACAGTAAACAAAATAGAAGCACTCTAAAATACCGTTCCTCAGCAGGTATGAAAAGCAAGAGTTCAACCATACAGGTTTTGCAGTGAGAGTTCAGGTTTGTTTTGTTTTTGTTTGTTTGTTTATAGATGGTCACAATAATAACTGGCCTCAGTAAAAGTCCTAGCGTACATAGCATTTAGAAAATCATCAAATGATTTAGATATCTAAAAGTAGATTTCAAAACTCTTCCCTGGCCCTTTCCTCACTTAAAGAACAAACAGCCCCGTATTCCTATAGAGAAAACAACATGCCTCAATATTTTCATGGTTTAGGAATGTTTTGATCATTTATAAATATGCTGCAAATACTGAAGAGGAAAAAAAAAAAAAAAAAATTGGATACTTCACTAGCTTGAAATTTGAATTTACTGTCATTTAAAGCAGAAGGCATAGAGTAGATGTCAGTTTCATGTTTTCTGTTTTTAAATACACGCAGAATAACATAAACCATCATATTTTCTCTGTTTTCTCTACCACAAATGCAGTATATTCCCATTCTTAGACCAAAACACAAATATTTCCTTGACAGGTACTTTGCTGACTTTTCTGTTCAATTCTACTTTTAGAATGTTTTTATCTCAAATGTGTATACATATATATACACACTTCTTTGAGATCAAGGATCTTTTTCTCAGTAACTGAGCCCTTGCCAAGAAGCAGCAATCCTACAAATACTGTGTCGAAATCTGTTCCTACTGCCAAAACTCTCATTTTTCAGAAAGCTCAGAGTAGATAAGGGAGGTACAGGGAAGACTCAGATCATTCACATTTATTATTCCCAGTTATCAGAGGTGTATTCACTGGAGCATGGGGACTCTAAGAAAAAAACATTCCCAATTGCTGCGAGATTTCCAGTGAAATTCAGAGAGTTCAGAACAGTATTTTCCTTGGTTAGCTCTCTTTTTGTGATAGTCCTAAATTCTTGGCTCTTCTGTTATTATGTTAGCAGATCTGCAAGTTACTACTTTGTTAGAAGCAAATGAGCTCCTTTTCCTGCTCCTCTGAGCAAGCCTTGGTTCTGTTGTTAAAAGGCATGACATAACTTCATTTTGCTTTGGATTTTGCTGCTTCTCCACACAGCCACATAGGAAGAGGACTCCCCAGAGTACCTGTTTTGTACTTTTCCTGGCCGAACAACAAGGTCAAGCACAGATATATGGTTTTTGCCTGTATTAAGGTGTAAGCGCTATTCCTTCCTGCTGTTTCAGTGTGCAAGCAGTAAGATAGAATTCAGCACACACCAATCACAGATGTTTATCCACAGGGCACTGTCTTTAAGGAGGATTAATAACAAAAACCTGAAGAATCAGCAAATTGTTCAACAACTGCAGTGACTACAGAGACAAGACAGTGATGTCTCCTGATGTCTTGCATGATCAGCCACGTCCCGAACAATGGCTGATGCACCTACTAGTAAAGAAGTGCAACATCTCTGACAACAACAATGCAGTTGTGAGATCTGTACACATCTCTAAGACAACTTTTTTTTTGCTCCACAGTGTCATAAAACATGGCAGGATGCGGTATATGGTGTTATGTCTCAAGCTAACCTGGAAGATAATTTTTATCAACTGCCACGGGTGCCATCCTGATACCTGCCTGACTTTCCCTGCTGCTTACTGATGGACCCTTTTGTCAACAGATGCATGTGGTACATTTTCAAAACCAATTTTAAGTTAGCCTGGAGGCCAATTGACCTACCCTCCAACCAAATTATTTGTTGGTGAAAATTAAGATCCAAATCACTAGAGACTGCCAATTGGAAGGTACGACTCCCCACACATCATTTTTTAAAGGTAGAAAACAAGCCAAATGCAAACTGAGGTTAATGCAATATATACAAGAAAGAGAAATAAGATTAGATGTGATGTGTGTGCCAAGAGGCCTTCTGCAGGCAAGGGAAAAAAGAGAATAAGGTTAACATCTTTGATTTTTCCCTTCCCCCTTCACTAAAGCTGAGAGGAGTCCTCATAGCAGCAAGGTCAATTCTAACCTTATTTCCTTGTTTCTCAAAGTTATTTCATTACCTCCATTCCCATTTTTTAAACTTCAAAGCAAAAATATTTTTTTCCAGAAACCTCTGCAATTCAAGATCAGTTAAATATCACAGCAGCTCATTTTAAATAATTAACATGAGACATAAAAAGAAAAAAACTCTCCTTTTTAACAATAGCCACCTGCAACAAATATTATAAGGAAAGGCACCCTTTTCTTCTGAATGTTTGCTGCCTCTCTCATGAAAACAGTAACATTTTGCACAGAAAAAATAATGTAATTAGAAAGAACTTTCTCTATTTCTGTTCCCATTATTGCTGATTACCAGAAATTATCAGGCAAATACTGTCTGTTTTCTCTTTTTATGATCAATTTATTCACCCTCCATCTGATTTCCTTGGTGATGAATTGAAATTTAGGCTCTTGTGTCTATGGCACTGAGAGAAAGAGAGAGATTAGGGACAGGGAGAGAAATTAGATAGTGAGTATGTGTAAAGTGTCAGAAAGCATTTAAATTATCCTTGCCAACTCATAATTTTTCTTCAAGCCCTGCAATACATTTTTACATTTTTGTTAAAATCATAGCTTCTAGAATCACCTGATTAGTTCAGACTTCATTTATTAATTATAATAATAAAAAACAGCTTCTTGAAAATGAAAAGATTGAAAGCATGTTTTGAAAATAAGCTTGAAATGAACAAAAACCTGTGAAGCTTCAGAAAAGTGAACCCCCAGCCCCCCTCAAAATAAATAAATAAATTAATTAATTAATTAAAAGGAGACCCCAAATCTCATCTCATTTCAAAGCCACTTCTAATTTTGGGGTGATAACTCTGATTTTCCAATAGCAGGGCAAGACACTGTTTCCATGGCAGCTGGCAAGAGGTGGGGATTGTGGGGATTGCTTCCACTTCTATGCCAAAGCACAGTCAAGTTTTAGCAGTTGTAGCAAAAGCTATCTGGGAACACTGCTCAGAACACTACCAAAAAATAAATAAATAAAAATAAAAATAAAAAATACCCTCAAACTTGTGATGAGTTCTACATTGCCAGAGCTATACTTCCATTCCTATCCAACCACCTAATTTAAATCTGTTTCGCATACATTTTTGCGAACTGCATTCAATCTTTAGATTATTACACAGATGCCCTCCAGACCCCCCGTTTTTTTTTCTGTGAGGACTAGGAAGGATTTCTCTTGCTTGAACCATTTGATGCCCCACTGTTTAGGGAACACTTGAGCAGGCTCATTTGCCTGGGAAGACACCCCCCTTGCCATCCCAGTGCCCTCCAGGGAGCTCTTCCCTGAGGGCACAACTGCAGCTCCCATATTTAAGACCAGGCAAAATGATTTGCTTTTCGAAATGGAGAAAAAAAAAAAAAAAAAAAAAAAAAAAAAAAAAGCAAAAAAGCACGCTATTCTCAGCCTGAGACTTTTTGCATTTTAAGCTTTAGCCTGAAGCAAATTATTAAGGCAGAGTTACTGTCTAAATCCCTGGAAATGGGGGTTTATAGTGAAAATACTGACAGATCCATAACTATAGCCATGCAAATAGAGCAGATAAAAATATGTATAAATGATAATGTAATTTAATGGCTTAAAGAATTTTTACTGGGGAGGAGGGTAACGTCTGTTTTATTTTGACAGTGTAAAATGTCAGAGCAGAATTCAAGGATGTAGCAGAGTCATACTCTATACTTCTTGGAGATTATTTGACAAGAACAATTTCAGTGTTCTATTTAATGCACTTACGACAAATTTAAGTGATGAATTGATGCCTGAGAGACAGTGTGGCTAGAATTAGGAGAACAAATTCTCTTGTTATGGGAGCAGCTACAGGCCAGTTCAGTGCTGATAGGCATACTAAAAGTTAGCTAAAGGAAATCTGAAAAGAGTATTCTGTCAGTGGCAGCAAAAGTGGAAAGCTATATATTTATTAAGTCATAATGTCACCAGGTTGTACTTTCAAGTACCTCAGAAGCAGTGTCTCCTCAAAGTCTGAGAGTACAAGAAAGAGATCAGAGTCTTTTGGAAAAGTCAGTTTGCTGAGAAAACCAAACATTACTATGCAGCTCCAGATGTCACTTTCCATCAAATATCATATTTTTTCATTGATATCCTCTAATATGGAGAAAAACAGAGAACAAGCCGTTAAGTAAAAATGAACCTTTACTTAATAACAGTGGAATGAAGTCAGACATCATTCTATAAATCTGATTTTTATATCCTTTTCCATGCGAAGTAAATAGCTACAGCCGTGCTGAAATCTGCTATCACCGGAGGTCTAATCCTGCCAATGTTCAAGTCACAGTTTTTCATGGGAAGATATACATACACAATGAATATTGTACTGGACATTTTTAAATTATAATGGCACAGAAAAGCCACATGCAGGAAGAGTCTCACAGAACTTAAAAATGAATCATTCCACTTTGGAAAGATTTTCTGGCCAGAAATCTCTGGCTCAGGCTTCCTGTTCATCAGCATTATGAAAAGCATGCTCACTGGTTTTCAGCACAGGTGAGCTGGTGACCTACTGTTGGAGACTCACAAGAAGAGAAAATATATTTTTTTTTAAAGGATAGAAAAAACCTTAGGGGTCTCAGTAAGCCAGCCAGCAGGGAAAGACCTGCATCCGGGTTTATAGAGCTTCCAGAATAATCAGAATTTGTAAGACAATGAATGAACAATTCAATAAATTGTTTTAAATTATTTTCTACTGAAAATGAAACATTCTTACTCATAGCACTGCAGCAGGGATGTAAAACAAAATGATTAGTTCAACATGCTACATCTTAGAGACTCACCACAGAACTGGCATCAGCAGAGATTTAAACTAGAATACAGTCCAATGTGGAAAGAAGACAGAGATGCATGTTGTTCTATTCTAGGCCTTTCAAAGATTGAAGAAAGAAGTAACACAGTGTATCTTGGTAATAACCACAAAGGAGTACACCAAAACCGCTACTCTTCTGTACCAGATTTCATCATTAATAGCTTGGAATTCAGATGAAAAATTTAAGATACTTCACTAAAATTTTTTAAAGAACAGAAAAGGGCTGGATTGCCAAGTTTCCACCAAAGTTATTTTTGGGGACTGAAGATGTGGGACTGAAATATGGGAAACATAGTACTCTTGCCTCTCATATGAGATTTGATAAATGGGATCCATGAAATCTAGACAGAAAACTCAATCCTGTTAATTCTGAAGACTGATCCTCATGCAACAGATAGGAAGCATCAGAACTTTATTACACACTGATTACAGCTATTGCCTGTTGCCCTGATACATCATGGTATCATAATTTGTGCAATTACTGCCTCAGGCAGATCATATAGCACACCCTTGGGAATGATGATTTAGGGAGATGAGATACATGGCTGATAAATACTAAAGGTAGAGCAATCTAAAATGCAGGAGTTGTAAAGTTCTGCCTGATATATATGCTCAAAATAGTTCATGTAATATATTGAACTTTTTTGTCCATTTGTAAAACAGAAATTATTTTTCCTTCCTTCCCTATGCAGAAATATGCAAATGTAAGAGAACATTTACTCTTCATAGCCATACCTAAGTTCAAGACCTGCAGACGTAAGTATCTAAATGGTGACATCCCTAAGAATATTGGATGTGTAAATTAGGGATGAAGCTTTGAGTGCATATTCAGACTGAGAATCAGACTGTACGAAGTTCAAGGTGAATACAGCAGAACCTGCTGTGATTACTGCTCCTCCTAATTTTTATGTATTAATGAAGTTAGAAGGAAGGATGGAAAAGATTGTATATGCTCATAAATGCAGATACACATTTTTTTCCTAATTTTTCATATTTAGGTTTCATTGTTGAAGACTTATTCCAGAAATAGACTTTTAAAATGTAAATTTAAAAATAAACCATCAGAAATAAACCATAGATATATGCGATTTCAGGTAGTTCTACCAACCACAAATGTATAATTGTATATACAGAGTTTTAAAGTTGACTTTCTTTGTTTTCAGCTAGAAGCAATTGCTTGTTGAACTCTTACGTGTTGACTCCTGTCCCCAAGTCTAGCACAATAACTAAAACTGAGGGTCATTTTGGGTTCCAACTTAAGCTAATATTATTGCTCCATCAGCAAAGCATTCTATGAGATTTGTATTAAAGTGGAAAGATACACCCATTCATTACCAATTTAGAGCATAATGAAGTTATCCTGGACCAAATCTTTCTCCCTTTGATTGTCTAATAACTTTATGGTCACTTACCCAGCTTTGATGAATTTAAGAGGAAAAATTACTACATTCCTTAATTCTCTTATTTATCTGTTTTATCAAAATTCGCTCTGGAATCCTCTCTTAAGTGATCAAATTAATCTGAGGCATTTAGAGCAGGGACCATGTGGTAGCTTGCAAAGCATTGGCTGTTCACGATAATTTGGGCATGGCAAGTAGCCAAAGGACTGCTCACAAACATATGGTTATTTATTTCCACTAGCCAGTCACTAATATAGGCTGTTTGCTACATCGCTTTACTAATAGACCACGCTTCAACAAGAAAAAGGACCACAAGTGCAAAAAAAAAAAAAAAAAAAAAGGCAAAAAAAAAAAAAAACAACATGTAGAATCATTAGCATACTGAATCCCAAAGTGATTTAGTGAATTCTTTTTCACTCAACAGATCCCCAAAGACTGCCTTAATCTTTATCTACTGTTGCATGTTTGGATCCTTTGTTTAATCACACCTGAAATATTGTCTTCTAGTGTGACACATCAGCTGAAAAAGTTTAACTGTTGTTCTGAATACAGCATTGATCTACGTTTTATTATAAATGCCATAAGAAGTGTCTTTCTGAGAAAAGAAGGATAGAAGTCTATCTTCATGCCTAAGTGGCATGAAGAGCTGTGTTAATTTATTTTGGTAAGTAAGACATTCACTTCAATATGGATTTTATTTTTATTTTCAACTTTTTCCATTTACTTAGATTTTTTTTTTGACAAGTGCCCCAAAAGCTATATTCAGTGAGACATGGGATTTTGGAAGCCAAAGAAAATAATAATAATTTTTGAATGAAAATTTTATCATTAGGGAAAAAAAAAAAAAAAGAAAAAAAAAAGAAAGTATGACTCTTTCTTGTAATCCAAATCACAAAAGCTTTTGTGTTACCTCCTTCTTCCAAAATGCCCTATATGAACAAGACATTGCTCTCCCAAAGCAAACAGAAGAGATGCTGTCACATATTCCAAGAACTTTTGAGGGATAGACCAAGAAATTGAACACATTTTATTGCACAGTTTTTGTAAAACAACTGTGTAATCAAAGATGGAATGGCAGGAACCTGACCCTCTGCTGGGAAACATCATGCTTCTGGACTTTTCACTTTTTGAGCAGACAAATCGTAGGGTGAAAGGAATAAGTGCTGAATTATGGTCTTAAATAAGAGTAATTCCCTCTGATGGGATCTCACTAGGGATCCTCAATAGCTCATTTGAAACTGCTGCTGCAGAAATCATAGTCATCGCAAGATCTGCTGTATGCTAATGAAGAACGCTGACTTCACTGCTCAGTTACTCCAGATTAAATGACGTGATTTACAATCAGTAAATGTAGCTGGAGATCACAGCTTCTGAGGCTGCCACGATGAAGGAAAAGCAACAGAGTAATGTTTGGATTTGGTACTCAGTGAGGATAAATATTTAAGGAAAAACTCTTGGAATAAATGACAGAATATTTTCTGTGTATATACAGTGACTTTATGACCTGTGCTATCACAGTCATTTATTTCTTCATTTCTTTGCAATATATGTTTATTTGTTTAAAAATATATTCGCCAAAAGCTTTATTTTATTTTATTTTTTTTAATAAGGACATTTTTTTTGTTGTTACAGAAAATAAATGATCGTGATATTAAGCATGATCATAAACAAAATATTCTTTTACCATCTTCTAATGAAAAATAACTGAATGCTTTTTGAACCAAATTTTATGAAGTATGCAGTCCTTGCTTGCTAGAGACAGATCTTCTACATAAATTGATCTGTTTCCCAGGGTTTAAGCTCCTAAAAAAAACACGTAATAATAATAATAATAAAATACTGGATAAGGGGAGAGCTGACACAACCTTATCTATAGTAGTGCAAATGGTATTAATTATACTAGAGGATAGGCTGTCATTTTGGAATTTGCATATACAGTAGGCTTATTAATAGTGATTGCTAATTTTCATTTATCAGACACTCCCTTCACAAATTCCATGGAAATAAGGAAATGAAGGCAAAGCAAGAAAGGAGAGAGAGGATATCAAATTTCCAATCCTGAGCAGGGAACAATACAACTTTCACAAAAGTAACTACATCTTCAAAACATGCAGGTTATCACATTGAGGGATTTTACTAGCCAGCAATGGAAACGCTGTGATTTTTGGACAGTGGGTATGTGTGAAACCTTCAAAAAAACACAAGCGAGTCTGGGAAGGCAGAAAGAGGAAATAAAGAACTATATACTGACAAAGCATCAATAATGTTTGTAAACTCAAGCTGCACTAGAAGACATTAGTACTGCAGAAGAAATTCAGGGCAACAATCAGAACAGTCAGTGGCCTTCCTAAATTATTCAAAAAATGTCATTTGTTTGCATTCAGAATTTTTTCTTGAAATTCACAATGAAGATTTGAATCTAGCTTATAATTTTGGATAGATAAAAATTATTTCTCCAGGACCCATTAAGCCTAACTTTAATACTGCTATGGAACTTTCCTAATGACTCCATTGGATATTTTCTTCCACCAACTTTCAATCACTATTGACATGTGTTTTAGGGCATCCACACATGGGAGGTCAATCAGACTCTTCTTTACTCATACAGAACCCCAGATTTAAGCAACAGTAAGACAACCAAATAAATCTGATAAATTTGATATCGGCAAAAGTTGTTTTTTTTTTTCTTCTCCATGTAAGTGAGTTTTCCTGTGAGTAAGCTTTTTGGACTTTTTCAAAAGAACAAATTATTTCAATATATCAAAAAATATGTAGAATCAATGTTGCTTATGGTAAACTTAAAGCAGAATGTTTTCCTCTTTTCTGAAGACTGTTTGCCTTTTTGATGATCCTGAAGTCCTTTCAGGCAGAACTTCTGCTGATAACAATGAGACCTTGCCTAAGAAAAGCCTTAGTATCTGATTTTGATGGCAAACTATCCTTACTTTGACATACACTATTTCCAGTAAATTAGTACATTGTGTTATACTGTACATAGTGCTTTCCTCTACGGTGATGAGCTTGAACTATTCCCCCACATTAGAATAGCCCCATACCTTTATCTATTCAAAAATAATGATTTTTTTTTCTCATCACCCTGTATCTGCACTTTTCCTTCAGTATTACTTGACTGTGCAACTAGAGAATATCGTAAAAAACTTTGACATCAGAGATTTGTCAATTTACACTTTTTAAAACTAATTATCAACTACTAGCATCTTCTTAAATACATTTTACAGAATTACTCATCTAACATGCAAAACATGAATGCTACATCAAATATCTACAGCATTTTATCAGATGTCAAGTTATAAGATGATTTGTTACCATTTCTTTCTTTTATACTACCTCCTAAATTCAATCCAAGATTTCTCTGCCTTTAAAAGCATGATTAGTTTAAATTTCTGGAAGTGGGCTTTTTCCATTATTCATATTTAAATTAAGTTCCCTTGAGATGAAAGAAAAGCAAGGAATTTTCATCAAGAGACTAATAATACAACCACTGAAAAATCCGAGCATTTTTATATTGAATTTATAAATCATGCTAGCAGTAACCAAACTGTTTAAATAATATATAGAGTTTAACTATAACATACTTATTGACATAAGTAATTTTAGTGCTTTTTAATGTAACAAATCACTCAGAAAATATTCTCAGTTAATCATTAGCATACTCAAATCTAGAAAGAGGTATATGCTTTGTTCACTTTACAATTTGGTAGCAATCGTTGAGTCATAAAATTTCATATTGTGTGCCAATTTATTTATGATTTCCTAAAGATGTTTGGGTACCCTGACAAATTATCAATTTATCTCTTCGTTGTAACCCACTATCTGCAGATACAAAGGCATGAAATTAAACACAGGAGCAGGAATTAATTAAAATATATGTATGTGTGAGCATACACGTGTATTTCTGTATAGGCACATATTTTTATTTGTTATAGAAGCATTAAATATTACCCAGTAGCATAGATACAGGTGAAATTAGCCTTTTCCGTATCATTGTTATTTGCTGCTGTATTTATCACAAAGCCTGAAAATAAAGGCTTCATAACAGTGACTACATAAACATCCTGGGGGCAGGAGGGTATAATGTGGGGCTGTGACTGAGTCAAGCAGCAACGTTGAATATATTTCATGGTCTCAACAAGTACGCAACAGTTCATTCCAAACATCAAGGTACCACCTGTTCCCACCTACTCCAAAGTGCAAAATCTGTCGGTCCTTATGAAGCTGTTGTTTTGCAATGTTTAGAGCTTGGAACCTGTCTTTGTAGCTTCCCTAGCTCCCCCCTACAAAGGAGACAGAAGAGGGGTTACACAGTGTATAGCTCGGAGACCTTTTCTGAACAATTAGATGGAATCCACTTAGAGCATTCAGTGTGAGAAGAGACCAGAGCTCAGAGAGTTCAAACCAGACATACTCCATTGTCAGCCTCAGTTACGTGACACGACACTTTAATTAGAAAGGGTCAAAACTGAAAAATTTGTGTCAAGACCCAGATCTGAACTTTCCCAGATTACTATAGTAGTAAAAGGTTGAATTGGGTGTTGTTTCTCAGTTCTGTCTCTCATTTTCATGTTGGAAATACTTCTCTATTTGGATTATTACCAATACTCAGCCTGTTTAAAAAAAAAAATAAATTAAACTTTAAGGAGTTTAAAAAAAAAAAATCAAGGAGTTTTGCTTAAACGTTCAGGTATCATCCTTATTCTTTTGGTTCTTCCAGTGATATATTCCTGCTCAACTGATGCAGTTATTGTGCTAGAAAAGCACTGGTATTTCTGAAAATCACTATTAGAAGTACAAGAGTGGTTTTTTTTTTTGTTTTGTTTTGTTTTGTTTTGTTTTTGTAAATTTGCTTCTTGAGTACCAAGTGATTTGCTTACAGTTTTAAGATAGACAAAGTACTTCAGAATAGACTAGAAATACTTGAGGCCTCAGGTTTAGAAAGTCAAGGTTTCATTCATGTACAAGGTTTTAGCGGTGACAAATGTTCTAATTTAGCATTTTGTTCAATTTTTATACTACTGTATAAAATGAATGGACTTGCTTTATTAAGGGTATTCTATTATGAGATCTTCTGTAGCAAAGAGATTTGGGATGAAACAGTACTTACGAGAAGCCTGAAAACTGTCCACAAGCTTCAGTTTAAAACCAAAATTTTAATTATCAAATAGCTTGAAAAGGCTAGTTCTTCATCAGACATCTAAATAGTAAAAAGGGCAAAGTCTGCAAAAAAGATTAAAGCCAAAATAAGTGTATTCCATATAAATATGAAAGATTAGCACAGCCATTACAAAAACAGCATAACAATTCACTTGTTATAATTGTTTGAGACTATTTAATCATTGTATGATAGTCTTTGAATGTTAACCACAAGAAAGAAATTCAATAGAAAAGTATAAGCAGTTTCATCAAGATTTTTGTTCTTAGAGCAATGTTTCCAAAGCTACTCTCTCATCCAGAAGCAGATATCTACAGATAGAAGATTCTATCCAGAATCAGGCCAGAATTGTAAGGCATACTTGGAGAGTGGAATGATTGGTTCTCATATAGGAGAATGCTTACATAGCGCCCCCTATTCATAGGCTGCGAAATTAGTTCAAGAAGCACTATTTCTCCAATAGTTTAATATTTCTAGTATATAACTTTTCAAATAAAGTGATGGCTCCTTATGACGTTCCTTTGCAATTTGCTCAAAGGGAACTCTGTTGCTCTTCAAAAAACTCCACCTTTAAGAAGAAACAAATATACAAATGTTTCATATGAAATATCATCTGATTGATTTCAGACTGATAAGAGCATGAAATTGTTCGGTCTTTGCTCCCTAACATCTAACACATCTTCCCAAACATCAAACAACCATTTCTCTATACTGTGCTAACCTTTCCACTACAATTCCCTTCATCTGTTTGTGAAATATATGAGTAATTTGCATCTAAGTTCTAGTGGACAGGGATGCTTGCCTTGATTTTATTTTAAAGCATCAGGGACACGTATGGTGACTTACAGATAAAAAATATAACCTTAAGTTCACAGGGTCAATAGCACTATGGTAACTGGAGGCAAAAGAAGGAGGTTAGTTGAATAATTCTGATCCCTTTCATCTTATCCAACCAAGAGACTAACATTTTTATTGAAATGATATGTCACTCTTATAAAGACAAATCTTTCAACTGTCATCTTTTCTCCTTGGTTGGAAAAGCTTATTCATACCAACTGTGAATTTCCCCATCCTTCAAGTCACATCTAGGGCTAGAGTAAGCCCAGTCACTTTGTCCAAGTTGTTTAAGTCATCTATTAATTTCAGTGTGATTAGAGGGTACACTCAAAGTATCTCAAGGGACTCGCATGACCTTGTTATATTAGCCTTTAAAATGGATATAAATTTTATTCCACGGTCCAGCAGACATGGTTTCTATTCTTGGTTCTGTGATGTAAACTTAGGAAACAACAACAACAAAAACCTCTAAAGGCCAAAATATTCCAAAATAAAAGCCATAAGGAATGCTTGAAATGTCTTTGTATGATCCTGAAAAATCAGCCAGCAAACAGTCCTCATATCATATTACTGTCAGTCAGAACTAAAAGAGAGCAGGGTTCAGGAGGCACATTTTATTCAACAATCTGCACTGCTGTGCAAAACGCACACAGAACAGTCCCCAGGCAAAAATGGCCATGCTGATGCTTCCCTTGTTTGTTGAAGTGCTCTGAGTTGCATGTGGGACAGCCTCTGTTGTAACATGGAGTAGGCAATCTTGCAGATTAGTGGCTCTAGCTCTTCTAGCGTTTAGCTGTCTCACCTAGCTCTGTAGGAACAGCAGCTGCAGAAGAGGAAAAATTCTCAAATATTTATTTTTACAGATAACTACACTGGTACTTTTAATTTTAATTTTAATTTTTATTTTATTTTTTTGCTTCTCTTTAGAATATAAGTAATTTGAACCACGCATTCTGTAGAGCCCAGTCCTCCACAACACAACTATCTGAGGTCAACAGTCCAGTTAAATTCAAATCATGAAGTGATATTCTAGATTTTCAAAGACTTGGTTTCAGTTTAACTCAATATCCACTGAATTCAACAATAAAAATCCTAGCCTTAGAGGGAGCAGTTTTAGGTCAATACCATGTGGTTTCTTTCTGCATACTTTTCAAAAACAAGTATGTATATCTTCCTCCCAGCACATTTATAGATTTTATCTCCAGGGCTGCATCTTAATATTGGGGAAAATTTCAGTTTAAACATGGATGGAAAGGATAGTATAGATATTCTGCAGTCTTTACTCTGCTACTTCCTTGTCTGCAAATACATGCATCCTGGGGAAAAACAATTTATTACAAGCTAAAGAGGAACATTTTTGTGGGTGCCCTTTGACAAAGTTACCAGCAGAACACTGCACAGGGACAAAATAATACAATTTAGCCGATTGTATTCTTGCAAAGGAAAAGGTTAAAGTGGAGATTGAGTTTTTATGGCTCAGCTCAGAGGAAGGATTAGCCAGGAAAGGTTGTTGATACCCATTGAACAAAAACTACAGTTGCCTTTTTTGCTGTATTAATTTTCAGCAACAGAACAGCAACCAGCAGAGTTTTAAAAAGAACCGCTGGACCCCCAAATGGCTGACATCTCTGTAAAATCCAGGTGACTGCCTACCAGGGATCACAGATGTGCATTAAAACATGTTATAATATAAAATAACATTGTCCTGCATCTGACCAGTTGGAGTGCCATTTTGCCCTGTCTAGCACTGTCAGACAATCCCAGATAGCTAGATAGCTACCTTAGGACGAAACTGTTTAAGAGCTCCTGCTGATGTGTTCTGAGACACTTCTCTGGGGCTTCTGCCAGCATTTTAAAGCCCTGAAAGGCACATATGCTTCAAGCTTTGTAAGAACCAGGGTCTCAATAGAGTGCTAAAGATGGAAATCACTAATTTTTCCTTAACCCCTTCCCTCCCAGCTAATCAAGGATTTTCAAGTTTACTGAATTTAGTAATGCAGATGGAACACAAGGTTGGAACACAAGCCTGAAAAGGATTATAGCAAAGTAGACAGCTCACACCTGGTAATTCAGGGCATTAAGAAGAGCAAGAATAAACCAAAGGGAAACTAACCAATATATATACATATTTAATCTGTGAGGAAATATCCATGCTGAATACCCTCTTTGACCAATTTTCAAACTACACGTAAGAAAAGCAAGAAGTCTTGCATTGGACTTCATGTACTCAGGAATGAATTTGTCTTTCTGTCTGTT
The DNA here is from genome assembly GCF_964035555.1 of Netta rufina. Classification (NCBI taxonomy): domain Eukaryota; kingdom Metazoa; phylum Chordata; class Aves; order Anseriformes; family Anatidae; genus Netta; species Netta rufina. The sequence goes on along the minus strand of NC_140140.1, from coordinate 12,481,413 downwards.
ATCTTGGGCCTGTAAATTCCACAATAATTTACAGTTCTAAAGACCTTGTTTGGGACATTTCAGAAGAGTTTGAGGGTTGTTTGTTGTTGTTGTTTTTAGAGAATCTGAGATGGAAAACCCAGTAAAAAGAAGAGGGATGAAGATGGTGAGAAGGGGTCGATGAAAGTGTTCCCCCAGGCATGATCAAGCAATAAGCTTCTTAAGAGATCTGGTGTCTGACTCAGGAACATGTTTTGAGCAGGTCCTGTATAAAGATAAGTAGAAAAAGAGAAAAGTAGCTGAAGAAAAAGCCATCACAGTGGATCCAATTCTTATTTTTTTTTAATCAGTTTCTTAAGGTATCTCAGCTTGAAAACACAAGCAGAGGGCAGAGACCAAATAACTAATGATTCTCAAAAATCATAGCCCAGGAAAAACAAAAATGAAATGTAGTAAGATGCTTAATAAGCCTAAGAAACATACTTGCTTATGCATGGATATTGTTTCAAGAAATTAGATTTTTAAAATATCTGCTATTGGCCATATAATAATTTGCCTGCTCTGTTTCAGAAATCTCATTTAGTCCCATTCTCAAATGTTTAGTATGCATAATGATTTATTTCTTAATCTACCACAAAAGAATCTCAGAGAATGTTTATATTTATCTTTTTTTCTTTTCTTTTCTTTTTTCTTTTTTTTTTTTGTACAGAAGGGAAGAGAGTGGAGGTAATCACAGCATTGTCTCTAACGTAGTTTCATGCTTTCCTTATAGGCATTATTAGATTCAACTGATAGCTCTCAAACAAATTTTGCCAGCAGTGATAATACAAAGACATTTTCAATTATAACTTTTCAATATTATGCATATCATGATTATGACCTAGTAGATGGAAGAACCATGCAGTAAAAGCCTCCTTGAGGAAGGTCTTATGTCAATATTGAATACATTTTCACAAAGATTGATTCTAAACAGAAACCTATCAACTCGCATCCTTATTCTTTGGCTATTGGCACTAAGTTTTGAGCTTTTTTGCTATTTTTTTTTCCCTGTCAAAAAAAAACATTTAATGCTTCTGAAGTACATTGATAATATCAAGTAGATTTTCATATTAGCCTATTTTTTTTTTTTTAGCAAGACCAAGATTTAACCTTATGCCTTTGTCTCAGCAAAACAACAACTCTTGAAATGTTCTGTGGTTGTTTTTCTTGCTGCTGCAAATTCTTTGCAGTGTTAAATTAATGGAATGTGTTTTGTGAACAAAATCAGTATAACAAGTTGTACTTTTCCTGCCAGCATGTTGTCCTTTTTACTTATGGGGTCTAAGAAAGATTGTAAGATTGTGTGTGTTCAGACTTTTTCTTTCTCTCTCTCTTTTTTTTTTTTTTTTTTTTTTTTTTTTTTTTTTTATCTTCTACACAGACACAGGCTGATACCATAGTTGTTACTCAGTCTATTCCCACCTTTCTCCATGAAAGGCTTCAGCTGTATGTTAGTAAGCAGCTCTGCCTGATGGATTCTCATTAAGCTGCAGCTTTTGTGAAGGTTTCAGTGCAACTGCCATTTATCTCACACCTGAAAGGATATGCTTCCTGTAAGACAGGTGGATTTTAAGCATCCTTTTTCTGTCTCTAGTGCTTTCACTCACTTGCTAAAAACTTGTAGCAGATACTGTAAGTTATTAGGAGCCGTCATAAAACAGAGGGATATATTGGGGTCTGCAAAGAGTCTTAAAAATCCAAGGTTGGATACAGGAAGGTGTTCAGAGATCTAAACTCTCTTTGGTGTCAATAGAACTTGAGGGCACTTGGTGCATCACAGAACCTTGTTCCTAATGCAGCTCAAACTGAAAACACATTACTGTTGATCCTGGAACAGGTGGGAACAAATCCTCTGCCTGGCTAGTATGGTTTCAGTCCATATTTTATGCAAAAAGCAGCAACTAATAATTTTCTTCAGAATAGTAAGACCATAGAAAAAAGTAAGGCAAGCCAGTGTTCCTTGTCTGGAGCCCAATAACATCCTGAAAGAAATTAAAGTTGATCTACAAAGACTTTTTATTTTTTCCTTATAAATCCTACAAAAAAGGAAACACAATGGAAGAAAAATGAAGCAATACACAAATATTTAACTTTGAGCCTTTTGTGGGGGTTATAGATGCCAGCATTTTCAACATCATCTGCAGCTCTTTGACTTTTCTTGCAATATATTTTAAAAAGTGTAGCTGGTTCTCTGACTTACAATGGTTGAGAAACACAGGCTTAAACAGGTATTTGCAGAAATATAATGGTCCCAGACAACTCAAACAGCCTTCATTTATTTGTCAGCTGTAACTATAATCACACTGCTCTCTCACAGTGTGTTGAGGGCACACTTGTTTGAAAGCTGTTAGTGGTATCTTCAGGTGTCCATGTTTTGAATATAGGTAGCTTTCAAAATCTTAGCAAAATCTTTCTCTGAGAAAAACAACAGTTAAACACAGCCACTGCTGCATAAACCTAAACAACCAACCATCCTTTCTTTATCAAGTAACTTAACACAGAATATATCTGTGAAGCTTTGCACAAACTAAAGAAGCTTGAAGGCACAGAGAAGTATGTATGTATTTGTGTGACCACGCATAAGATTAGCAGTCTGTACATCTGATATCAAACACAGATGCTGAAGCTCTCCACAGGTACACTACATCTGCAAAGATGCAGTTGCGGAACTGAGTGCAATTCAACAGCCATTATGTGTGGCAGGGTTAAGATGACAATGCAAAACCCCTGACAATCTGTCAACTCTCTGATGTGATAGCACATGATTCCCTGATGTTTACAAGGAGCCTTGAAATAACTACTATTTTGTTTCAATTGTGCTGATACAGACCAGCCTGGGCATTAATTTGTAATAAATAACAAATCTAATATGGTCATGGCAAATGTTTTGGGAAATATGCAAAACAAATATTGGACTGAGATCAGTGATCCAGCTGAAGCTAGAAATCAGCTCAGGGATCAAGACCACAGGCTTGCAGAGTTTTATGTATGTGCCTTATTTTATAAAAACCTTGTATTTCCCTTTGGCTTCAGTGGAAATATTCACTGTACAAAATTACACAGATGCCTAAATCTGCGCTGGGTGTATTCCCAAAAGCTGAACAAAGAGAAGCCAAGAAGATGGACTAATTCCATAGTACAGAATAGACCATTCTAAAAGCCAGAATATGTGTTTATTTATTTATTTATTTATTTATTTATTTGTAAGAAAAGACTCAAAATTTCATCCATGATTTCAGATTGAACAGCACCTAACCACATTAATACTCTACAGAATTACAGGTCCGTACTCTTGTTCACCCAACTTTGACTACAGTGTTTTGAACTAATTTAAAAAATTGCAGTCTCCTTCCCCTTTTTTCTTCTTTTTCTCTGTGTATGACCAATGATAGATGGGACGTGGTAAAGAATAATTGCTTGCATTTAAAATGCACATTTTCAAAAGCAAGGCTTTATTTTGGGGGTACAATTTATACCTCCATCTGCACATGAATTGCTGGTGCAAATATTAACATTTGAATGGAAAATGACCTGATTTATGAGTATATGCCAGGTTGCTAGCTATGCAAGTGCTAAATCCATATTCCCAGTTCCAAGGGCAGACTGTAAAAAGCAAAGCTGTATCTCAGCCAGGACAGAGACATGTTTCTTAAATATCTCTAGCCACTGATGGTGAGAGGTGACTAGAAAAGACCAGAGATAGCTTATTCTAAAGTACAAATGACAGAAGTTTGGTGCATAGATGTCATGAACATAGTACTCTTTGTTTGCACTGGTTTAGGAAGAAAGGTAATTAGATAAAGAAGGCAAATTCAGAAGTGTAGGCATTCTCCCATCCAGTAAAAGCATATAGACTGCCTTCTTACTACAGTGTAGTTCAACTGCAAGTAACTTGTATTCATTTTTATTCTGACATTTACAATTCCACCCTCTACACCTCAAACTGGGTTTACACTGAGCACTTCATCTCAAAAATTCTGGGCATTTCACCAGTAAAGAATCAAACTCTCTCTCCAGTACTGACAATCTACATACAAATTTAAGTGGTAGGTGAGCTGGGGCACAATGAAGGTAACTATATTCTCTACAGGGTTTCTAACTGGTAGGTTTCTGGATTTCTATTTTCACTTCCTAGTCTGTTCCCTTAATTAATACGTATGCAAAATATTTGCTTCTATAATTAAAAAAAAAAAAAACAACACATTTATCAGGAAGCACAAACATTGGTCAGAGACCAAGAAGGCCGAGGAAAGTCATCTATGTTCCATTCATTTATAAAGGAAAACCTTCACTGAAGATCCAGATCCAGAAGCCAATGCAGAATTATCTCTATGCTATTATAATATGAACATAATATTAATATAATAATTATAATATTAATATGAATAGCCTGGCAACCAACAAAGCAAAGCTATATATCCCAACAAAACCAGCAGTCCTCAGGACAGACTAGCAGCCTTCCTCAAAAGAGCAGGCAAAGGGAAAGAAATCTTTTACTGGGATACCACAGCATTGTTGTGGACATTCACAATTACAGAACTCTTACGTAGACTCTTACTATCACAGTCAGTATAATCTGTTCTGTAAAATCCTTTCTAATTAAACTTCCTAACAAACAAAATAAAGTAATTACCATGCTCATTTATCTGAACTTATTAAGATTATGTATATATGTTCATTTTGATTATTACATTAACAATCTGTTGACAGTCTTCCAATTAAGAAATTAGAAGTCTGCCAATAAAAGCAAGCAAAGGGAAACAAAATACAAGATTAAGAGAAATAGTTTCCATAGCTCCTGAACAACTTTAAGATGAGAATAAAGACTGTTACTGAACAGTCAATCTGTCCTAATTTAGAGCTACAAAACAGGGATGCACGTCTCTTTTCTACAGGTTCAATATTCCCAGTGTAATTTGGAGTTTATTTTGTTTTTGACAAACCTTGGCATCTCACACCATGAGTACAAAGGCTGAGGGATGGCAGTATTCTACTGCACATAAGTTTAGCAGGGAGTGATGATTGTTTCAGATTTTCAACACTTCGATTTTTAAAAACCATCTGATGCATATTATTATTAGTCCTTAGGAGGAATATGTTCCCCCAAGCCAGCGTAACCCCAGAAATGAAATATAACCATCCTGCTTATACACAGCCGGATCTAAACCTCAAAGCTCCATTAATGAAGATAATGATAAAACATGCCCATTGCATCACTGAGGGAAATGAAGGGGAAGCTGCCCTCCTGTTGAAGCAGCTTAACCAGTCAAATACAAGAGATAACACTGTGATCTAACAAAATGTCATAGGCCCCCAAATACATAAGAAAATGGTTTTCTTCAGTAGGGGAGGGGTGAGTTATCTCCAGAACACACTGGAAAGAGGGGGGTATTAAATCAGACTGGACCTTCAATAGTTTTCTGAAAACGGTGACAAAAGCTCTGTCAGAAAAAGGATTGCTCTGATGAATGCAACCCATTGCTTACAGGGATGCAGGAGTACAGAATCTGTAACAAGGTGTATGTCAGCAGCTGGATACAGGGAAAGACACCCTTCAGATTTAATCTAGGTAACAGCAGATAAAGTATATTCTCTTCCTTTCCTCATCTCTATCTTTTAGTTGTACTGTCTTTTAAGAATGTTGCATGTAGTTCATTTGCATTTTATGCAGAGTTCTATTTGTTATCAGTGAACATTTCAGGAAAAAAAAAAAAAAAAGTATTATTTATATGTTCATAAGATTCTAAATGTAGTTTTCTGTGCCTGAAGAGGTCTGACACTTGATCAGGCAGAATCAGACGATACTGTCAGACAGACTTCATTCAAAGTACTGTGACTGTGCCCCAGTTGAAAGTTTTATGATCTCGGCAGTGTTGCATTTCTGAAATGAGTTGTGATGTTAATGAAAGGTTAATAGCATATACTCTAGTAATAGTTCAAAGCATGTGTTCTCCATAAAGCACCCATGAACATGGGAGTGTTCATTCACAAATAAAACCTTAGAGACATATTAGTTAAATGTGCAAGGAGAAGGTATATACTACATTTATCCAATCTGACACTATCGCAAAATTCTGAGCTGAACCAACTTTTGGAAAATACATACTAATTCTATTTCAGATATTTTGCATCACTTAATGTATAGATTGACTCAAGCCAGTAAATAATTATATATTTGTTTATATCTCTTATCTAAAAAAGCACAGTAAGATACAGTGGATTCAAATCTTAATAAATTCATATACTCATCAGATTTATATGAAACTCTCCACACTTACACTGACAGCAAACAGTTATAAAGTTAAAAGAATAACAACCTTATGTTAAACAAGCTACAGTGCTACTGAAAAAAAATACTACCTAGAGAATTCACCGATCACACAGAATGGGCACAGTTCTGACAAGGCCAAGGTCAGTTTTCCTTCCTCAGACTGCTGATTCAGTTCCCCGTTGACCTTAGTGAACACTGGCATAGAATGGCAGACCATTTGGTCACTCTGAATTAACTACTGAAAACATCTTTTTCTGACAGTTTGGTTCTTGGTTTCTCTGCCAAGGAGATTTGCCCTCAGTGAGCAAATATTCTGAATTATTCCACCGTGATTTTTTGATGCATCATTTCCCAAACTCATGCCTAGCAAGCCATATCACTGCAGGTCACCAAAAGCTGTGACGATGATCTACTAGAAAGGAAGTAGATAATATTTAAACTGATCCATATCACCCAATCCAAATATTAAAAAGACACATGAAAATATAGTTAAAAGATGGAAATATTTCCATGTGCGACTTCATTTTCTTGACCTGTATCTTATTAAATATGTTAGGATACAGCCATTTAATAACTGGAATAATGTATACTATTGTATCCCCAGGAACTAATGAGGTCATGAACATACTAACAAACGGCACAGGTCAGTGTATCAAATCAACTCAGATATAGCCACAGATAGATCTCTAGAACCATCCTGATAGTCAACAACTTATTCATGGGGATTTTGGCAGCCTCACCTAGTTACATCAACAAATCTGACTGAATAGCTGCTTGATTTGTTATTGATTTCCCAAAAGTTATTTCTGAAGAGGCAATTTTAGTGATAGATCTTCAGAGTGGAAATGCAGGGTGAAGAAAAAGCTTTGCTTATAAAGAGGGATTCAAATGGTTACTCTGTAATACAGTTAGAAGATTCACTATTAATAATAAACATCAGTTAGAGGCTTTTTCCAACTGAGACAATAAAATCTTAGCAGAAAATCTGAAGTTTTGGGGAAAATGCAAAAATGTTCCAAAGACATCATTATCTACTTTACTAGAAATGGAACTGGTCAAAATTCCAAAGCCTGACTGTTACCAGATCTGACAACAGGTAACTTATCTTCTCATTGATTTCAGTGTACTTATTCTCGGTATATAGATGTATGGATTGAGTTGAAGTTAAGTTTCTCAAAAAGTACTCTCAGACTAAGAAAAGTAATGGAATAACAGCTTTTTTTTCTCCCTTAGCAGTACTGACTTTTAATGCATGCAATTCATTCAAAGCTGCTTCCCTCTTCATGGAAAGCCTGAGTTTCAGCCTGGATTATACTGTGGCATGTGATGTCAGGTTGCACTCTTGCTTTATTCTGTGACACAATTCACCATGAGTGACACAACTTGATGTGATTTAGCACAATAGAATGTCTCAATCAAAAAAAAAAAAAAAAAAAAAAAAAAGAAACTAATTAGAAACTAATTATTTCTTTACCAACCCTATAGCTTAGACAAATGCAAATTTAAGAACAAAATTTCATTGACTTGAAAAAAAAAATACAAAAGGATATGCCTAAAAAAAACATACAACAGCATATATGCTCTAGATGCTACTACAGATTTTATTACATCTCTGTGTGACATACACATACATTCTAGTGCAATGCTCATGTCTGTCACCTCCTAACCGCCTTTGTACACATGAAGCCAAAGGAAATCTAATTCAGGAGGAGCAGAACTGACATACACACATACTTCTGCTTTCTTAAATTGATCAGAAGTTATTTCTCTGGATAGGACTGAGTTATCACCTCAGATGATTCTTCTATTAATTCCTACAAACCCCGTACACAAAGGCTGTTTGGAATTTCCCCAAAGTAGTTTGCTAGGAGTTCTCTTGCTAAATTAGGCTTCTTCTTCACTGATTTTTGAAATAGGAAGCTTACTTTTCACTTATCTCTTTGTGCTACTGACTGTACTTTTATAAATGTAACAGGCATAATGCAGAGACAGGAATAAGGTTCACAGGAGGGCTATTCGGACAAAACAGCAAGTCATGCATGCCCGGTTTAAAAGTTAATTGATGTATTATAACACTATCCAAATATTTCTGTCCTTTCTTTTTTCCTCATGCAAAGAGTCAGTACTAAAAGTTCCTTTGTGTCCTCTCTCCGCCTTAACCCACAATTTCCCCAATTATAAAACTCAACAGAGGCAAAATTCAAAGCTTGTATATTAGCGCAGGCTGTGATTCCATTGCAGGTACATGTAATGGGCATCAGGTCAAATGTTGAGATGAATTGTACTTGACATCTTTCAGGGACATTCTTGCACATCTGAATTGCAGAATGTGCTCTGTGCCAACTTAATTCAATTGATAACAGAGGCTTCATACTGACCATGACACATTTCACATGTACAATCATTTAAGCACAATGGGATTTTCTTTATAGAATAGATTTCTGGAAACATAATGATTTGCAGATTATATTAAGAGTATAGTACAATACAAGGTTGAAATCTAAAGTGTTATCTTTAAATTTCCTGGGGAAAATAAATAAATAAATAAATAAAATGCAAATATGCAATTTAACAGGACTTTCAGAATCATTATTAAAACAATAAAATTACCTCTACATTGCTGAGACACAAAATACACATTCTGTAAGAGGTAGGATTTGTTAGATATTTGCAGGTATGTACTCTATGTATGGACATAAATGAAACAATTGTATTTTCTTAATCTATTTGGTCTCAGTCAAAAACATCCTATGTAGTATCTAGAAATACTACTTGTTATCACCACTTCAAATGCCAGTCATAATCTACACATCTGTAATTAGCCAATCAATACTCTCCTTTCATGAGAAAATAAGAAATCATTTTCCATATATCATCTAAAAAAGAAGGCATTTAATTCTACAGAATCATATGCCTTTTAAATTGCTATCCCTAACTTTACTCCCACCTATAAATCAAAAACCAGAAAATGTACCAATATTTTATGCATTGCACCGTAAAAATTTAAAATCAGATTAGAAAACATGGTTGCCATGGCACCTGAGAACTACGCTTTCATGCAAAGCAATTTAATAGACGTGAAAGAATTGAACCTTACAGCAGGCATGGTATAATTTTTAGATAAACTTAAGAAGAACCTGTAACGATATTTCCAGCTCAGTCTGATGGCTGGATAGCTTCTTGTTCTGTATTTCAGGAAGCCGCATCTCTATGTCTGTAACAGCTTCGATCTCTCTTGAAGGGCTGAAATGTTCCCAGGGTGAAATCTTGACATTATTCAAGTCAATGGGGGTTTTGCTACTGAATTCAAACAAGACAAGGTTTCCCCTTGGCTCTTTGAAGGTGGATGGCACAAGGAAACATTTAGGGAGAACAGCAGTCTCAAGCCAAGAAGGTCAGGCTGAACTGCAGTATGGCATTGCATCTTGGCTGATAGAAAATGTTCATGAAGCCTGTTTTTTTTTTTTTTTTTTTTTTTTTTTTTTTTTTTTTTTAACAAAAGCTGCTTGCCTGGATCCCCTGAATCAAATTTAAGGGGAAAAGGTTCACTGATAAATGAGGTTAATTTCAATTTCACAGTATGATTTTAGGTGTTGTATACCATGTATTCTTTGCCCAGGGGTATCACTAAGGCAAGCAAAGAACAAAGGAAGAAACACCAAGAATACTCTGGCAAACTGGGGCCAGAAGTAATAGGGACTGAAAAATAATAGCTTTCCCTGCAATTTTGTGCCAAAAAATGCCAACTTCTTGTACTGTCCAGGAAGCTGTCCAAGAAAAATCTGCTCCTTTCACAATTAAGAACCACCAAGACTGTTAACTTAGTCTTCACAAGCCTGGGCTAGGCTTGAAAATTGTTTAGCACTTACTATTTTCCATTCTGGCAGCTGAATTTGTAGTCTGAAGAACAAGCTAGATTTTCAGATATATCTTTTTAACCCAGTCAAAAGACCATGGTTTCAATGTTTTTTAAAACTTGGTCATTTCAGCATCACTAAATATTAGAAAGGTTGTTTAAAACAAACAAAGCTCTTCCCAGCAGTTTGTTCTGTGCAATTTACATATCTTGGTCTGTGAGCACATTACAAGCAAGAACTGAACCTGAACATGAAAAGCAGCCTCTATATTGCCATGCTACCAAGACGCAGTGCTCTGCCCCCCACTGCACTTCATTACATGATTTTTGTGCTCACCCAGGAAGAGCAGATGTGGCCAACATGCAGCTAGATAAAAGGGAAGGCAACAGCTTCTTTCAATGCCTCAATGAGATTATTTACTCTGAAACACTCCTAAACAGACTTCTGCTCATGTCAGTACCACAGAGGGTTTGATACACTAAAAGAATTTCAGAAGAAAGCAAGCTAACAAACAGGGACTCTGCCCCAGTCAGGTGACTTGATTGCTGTTATTCTGCAGCCCAACGGGATTGCTGAGCAAGAGAAAAGATAAAGGAGCCCTTTGTAGATATTGCAGTGACAAAGCACACGTGCATGTGCATCATGTAATACCTTTCACTTCTTATCCTTTGCTGCTGGGGTTTAGTTTTGAAGGAATTATCTCACTTTATAACACAGAGGATTGCCAGTGGTTTTAGCAAGGCTTTTATATAACTATAACTCTTAAAAATAGCATTGGAACAGGCAGGGAAAAAAAAACAACACTAGAAAGTCCTACTCCCCGAGTGAATCACTTAATTTTGCCAAGAAGAAATTAGCTACTGAATAGCATTACTGTACAGTAGCATAATATGTTGCTTCAAGTCTATCCACATGTGAACTGCTGAGACAACATCCTGACATTGAATTTGAAGGGCCGCATTCTTCACTGCTCAGATGTTTCACTGGCTCCATGTACAGCCAGATCCCAGCAAGCCACCTTATGCTCATCATTTCCTTTTCTATCAGGGAGGCAGAAGGTGAGAAATAGGGATAACCACCCACAGCAACCAACAGCTGGAGGACATTGGGGTTCATTGGAACATGCTTGCACAGAAAACCACCTTCATTTTAAATAGACTGCTACAACTAGAATGTATGTTCCAGAGAACTGAACACACAAAGATGACACTGCCATGCATGCCATCTATCAGACAGAGGGAGGGAAGATAGACTACTGATTAGACACACAGAAATTTGAGGGAGCAAAGATACATTCCTGATTAAGAAGACACACAGAAACTTTGGATTTTCAGTATGTTTCCAGATTGCATGGAAAGAAGAGAGGCCATCGCCATCTGGCGTTTATCACTGCAAATTCAGGGAGAAGATGTGGGAGAGGTGCTCTTATGGAGCCTTTCCCTTTCTGTCTCTTTTCTTCCACTTTTCCCCTGCAACCCTTCCAACATGTTTGCTGTGTCTACAGTTGATCGACCCCCACAGCTTCTGCCTGCCAAGAACAGAGGTCTTGGGCCAGCTTCTTCTTGGCAGTGCAATGTTGCAGGGCTGCTCCAATTTCTGTGCAGAATCAGCACTGATGGGACATGGGAGAGGAGATAGGGTTGTGACAGGTATCTGCTGAAGTGTCTTATTTGCAGACAGAACAGGAGGTTACCTGAGGTTTTTAAGGCACCATGAGAATATTCAGTCTCCCACAGGAGCTAAAAAGTCAACCATTATTAAATGCTTACTTAAGAATTAAACTGTAGATGAAACAAAGAGCTTTTTGAATTCCTCAGAACAGCTGAGATGCTATTTAGAGTACATTTGAAGGGATCACCTATTTTGACATTTTATCCATTATTTTTAGAAATTGTCAATAACCGCTCTTTCTAGAAAAATACGTAGGTTTTTTTTGTTTGTTTGTTTGTTTTTAGAAAATTAAGCAGTTGAGGACAATGGAACAGCAATAATATCAAAGATTTTTCTTTACTAACCTTTAATGTGCTTATTTCGGTAGTTCACACCTTCTATTTGTACTAGACAAGAGAGTAAATCTGATAAATTACCAACAACTAAATGATGCCTTTCTGCACTCCATGCAGAAAGATATATCAGGAAAGATATATAAGATATTATCTTTATACTAAAACACCTATTTCATCCAAGTCTCTGCTGCTTGTATAGATGAGAACAAGGTTCAGACTTACATATCTGATTCTAATTAGTAAAGCCACAACAATGGAAAAACTTGATTTTTAGGGGAAGCAACAAACATTTCAATTTCTACTCTTCTTTTCTTTTCCTTGTTACCACTCAGCCTACTGAGAAAAATTACATAAGGTTCAAACCGTTTAATTCCATTTTGAAGAATGCATTCAATAACACTTAAAAAGTGATACCATTACCTATTCATTTTATCCAATACATTTCTTATTAACAATAATCTATCATAGTGCATAATGATTATTAAAATCTAAGCAATAAGAGCTTTAGAATAAATGAACTGGCACACTTGACTAACCTTGAAACCTGCTTTATAGATTAAAAATTCTTTTTCACCATGAACACTTCAACCACTTCACTTTCCTTATATCCTTCATATCTGAATTGTATTTTCTATTTTCCTCTCATACACTTGATTCTATTCAGACAAGCCAAATCATTTTAAAAACATTGAATGCACACCTGAACACTGAGTTTTCCTGCTTTTAGGTCACTAACTGTGGGTTTATACTTGCACTGAGGTTCTCAAAGCTTCACCAGTGGATGTATAAAATCTACATCGATGTGGACATTTTGAAATCTGTAATATATTTATGTAGGTGGTATATTTAAAATTTATCTCTAGGGAAATTTACTACCAATTCACCTAATTTTAATATTGACCTCTAAGTTTAAAACCGAATAATTTAGAGTGCTTAAATTAAGGTATCATAGATACAGACTATTGCTGTTAGTAACTATATACCATGAATTGTGACATGAGCATATCAGAATGAAAAACTTCTTCCATCCCAACAAAAGCTGTTTTTCTATTAGGAAAAAATAAATAAATAATCCAGGAAACAACTTGCGACAAGATATCTCACGACAAGATATTACCAAACATTTATAATTTACAGGGCATAGGAGATGTATTCTAAAATGAGGATAAAATTGATAAGATATAACAACACACAAAACAGTAATAATGGAATCAGAGGGAAGAAATAGAATGGAAAATACACACTCATATAATTTAAGCAGAAAAATGAAAGGTAAGCAACCAAAATTACACAGAAATCAACAGAGAAAAAGGTTACTTGAAATAAGACAATATGCAAAATCAATGTAAAGATGCTAAGTCCAAACAAAAATGAAAAATAAATAAAATGAAATTCAATAACTTTTTAAGGATTAAAAATAATGGGGTAATTATATAACTTTTTTTTTTTTTTTTTTAATTGTCAATTGACTAACACACAGAGCAAACAATACAGGTCAGGGTGTTACAGGTGGCTGCACAGCTTTTTTTTTTCTGTAAGGAAGGCTTTCAAATTTGTTAATTTATCTCATTAGAAAAACAAACAGTTTTATCAGAGATGAGCACAAAAACCTTTGACACTCTGAACCTGAGTAGAAAGCGCTGGTGTGCAGTAGCCTGTACACAGATTTGTAGCTCAGAAGCAGGGTTGGGGTTTTTTACTGAGGTCCTTGTATTACCTGCAGACAGACAAAGGACCAAAATTCCTTCCTCTATTAAGCTGAAACAGCCATATTTTGTAGAGGAAAAGAGGTCTTGGAAATCTTTTCTACTACACCACCCATACACAAGTGTATTTCTGCAAATGCAATCATCTTTCCTCACAAAGGCCGGGGAAGGGGGGGGGGGGGGGGGGGGGAGGGGAGGAGGGAATAGCTAAAAGCAATAGATCCAGGCAGCCAACGATCTGTCACTTTTCCTCATTGTTGCTCTTCCAGCTACTCTAGCTACTACTTCCACGCTCTGATGGACAGTAGTATGTAAGAGAAATGCATTAAGCATGAAGGGCACAAGACACAAACCCTGTTCTGACCCCTCTCTTCCAAGTAGCAGAAGCACATGCAGGTCTACTACAAGTGGGGGCCTTTGGCCATTACAACAAGTTATAGGATGAAGTTCTGAGAATGGTTTCTTTGACATAAAAGGGACTGTAGCTCGTGTTTAAAAGCTTCAGTTCTGCTGTATCTATTCTTATTTTAGAGAATAAAATTACTCCCTCATGTTCAGAGATCTACATGCTGTCCTGGAAAATATATAAATAAATAAATTCTCCCTTTTATTTTGCACTAAGCCCCAGCTTATTTGCTGCTCCATGTAGACAGCTGATTCCTGGCACTATCTGGCCAAACAATGACTAATTGTTACTGACTTCCCAGATGGTCATTCTAATAACTGGAGAAGGGCAACCAACCTAGCAATCAGGTTTCATTTAGTTGAAGACAGCACAACAGCTGTCTTTTTCTTTCCTACACACTCATGCAGAGCTTTCTGTTGTTCCAGTACTCTCTTGAGCATGCAGCAAATAGAGCTCCAATGAGCTGGAAAGTCCTGCTTTAGATGACATTTTATGGAGTTCCCATTCCCTTCTCTGTCCACTTTGCTCTGCATTTTTGTCCATTACAGTTGCACAGTAACTTTCAGCTTAAACAAGTGTCGTCTCCAGTTTATGCAAAGCATTGAGTTCAAAGGTAAACATCTTATAAGAGAGCATCCCAAAAAGTCAGTTTGTTCATATCCAACTCAGGATACACTGGTTAGTTCCCCAAACAGTGTACAGAATACAGCATCCAGAACAGAAAGCTAGCACAGGGCCTTGGTAAAAGAGTCAAAAAGTATCTCAAGTGTGTAATGAGTAATAAAGTCAAGATTCATATTTCATCAGCCTCACAGAAATAATGATTACAGGAACTTTAAAACTACGTGCTAAAATGAACCTTATTTCTTTCTATCCTCTGTCCTCTTACAAAACATCCTTTCAAAATCTGCTCCCAGGTTGTTATTTATCTTAAAGAAGATATAAAAAATTCCACTGTGAATCACTGTAAGTATTTCAGTTCTATCACAGTCCAAATCCACATGGAAAGGTAAGGTCTTTTCTCCATACCAGCGTTTCCTGATCATCAAACACATCTTCTGCCACCTCCAGCTGTTAACTTATGCACTAGCCCCCTTAACATGCAGATATTATAAACGATTCACTACATTGCTTACTTACCTTGGGATACCAAGTATGGACATAAGAGAAATTCTAACTAAGCATGAAATTCAGTTGATTCTTCTAAACAATATCCATCAGGCCAGAAAAAATCAACAAACAATCCAATTAACTGGCCTCTATCACAATATATTTACAGGAACCAAAAGGGTATTAAGTTTGTCTGCTGCTGCAGTTCTTGTGACTACCCTCTGTCACCACATCGTAACGTGACAGGATATGTGCGGCAGCACACTCACCATACTAGTCTAATTTTCATGTTAGTGCACATTCAAGCCTTAACTTTATTGCATTTCATGCTGCCTTAAAAACCTCATGAAAACAAAAGTCCCTGCACATGGGGGTGGACTTTGCCTTTATCTTTTTATAACATATAAATAAATATAATATAAAAGTATTTATTTGCTTAATTTATTTATAAGTTTGAGAAGTATTTCTTTGCTTATTTTTTAAGTCACGACCCATAAAAACAAATAAGTTTTGTTAACAACAACAAAAAGACTAACAAGGCAATAGTGCAAGGAACATTATTCCTGTGTTGAGAAGAAGAAATGTAATCTTGTTTCCCTTGAAACAGGTCCAGCAGAGACTGTACCAAAAAGAGGACAACTGATAACCAGGGGCTGGTTCAAAGAGGAGGCAGATGAAAGACTAAGTGTGGAGAAATGTAAATGCTTACAAGAAGGGCAAGCTCCTCTGTTCTTTGACATAACTCTGCCAGAAAGGCATGGATATCTCAAATGGATAGGTTTTCTTGAAGAATGTTACAGCAATGGAAAAAAATAAAGAGCTTAAACCTTTGCTAGGTACAAACTGTTCTGCCTCAAATGCCAAATAAATCAGAGAACCTTCTGGAAAACACTCGGTTCCAGAAAACTAAACTAAAAACAAAGCAATTCCCCTGAACTGAATTAAAACACTTCATTGTGTGATTGTGTGTTTACACTTAAGCAGATAATCACTTGTATCCTAAGCATATCATTCGAGATGTTATGGTCCCTGACTTCTAGTTGGAATACAGTTCAGTAAAGTGCTGATCTCAAAAAGTGATCAGCTTGGATCCTAACATGATCACCAATGAGAAATTTACTCTTCACCATGGAGTTTGAGTTTGTCATATTTCTCTCCTTAGCCTTTTAGACAATGTATTTTGGTCCCATATTAGCCAAGAAGCAGCAGACTTGCTAGGCCACATGCACATCAAGAGACACAAGATGCACGTTTCAGAGAACTGAGGGAAGAGGAGCTTGCTCACAGGTACAACTCAGGCTTGCCTGAGACCCCAGCCATCATAGCCTTGCTGGGAGCTGGAGAGTCAGGTCCCAGGATGACCAGCTGTGCTGACAACAAAAGGCACTGGCTGGCTTCCTCCTTGGATTACCCTGCAAGTCCTGGAACAGGAGAGTTCCTCAACTAATCACATAATGCAGCTCTACCACTGCAAAGCATCCCTTCTAAAAAGTCTCATGTGATTTACCCTACATTAGCCATTTGCAAAACAATTACAATGGTAAATGCTACAAATAGGTAATTCCAGTAGTTTTTTCTTTGTTTCTTTTCCTCCTGAAAAACCTCTGACCAGTGAGGTCAAGATGCACAATACAAGAAAATTCCAAATTACTTCCTGCCTTATAGTTTTTAATTGCAAATATGCTGCAAATAAAAAACTAGAAAGTGGCATTATGAGTTATTTCTGGAATCCTTTCACTGTGAAATACTCTTACCTAAATACCAAGAGATTTAATTTACAAATAACAAGAAAAGCTGCTTGTATATCTGAAAGGGAATTGATTACTCTAAATTTTCAGAGCAAGTCACAACCATTTTTTGGGTTAATAAATCACTTTCAAGATAGATACATATTTATATAAATAAAGTTAGTGCTAAACTTTCTGATTTGGGGACCAAAGAATGTTTCAGCTAGACTTGCATTGCCTTGCATACCCCCAAGTGGGGAGGAGAACACGACCCACAGATACATGGAGTTTGCTCCTGACAAGAACTGAATGTGAAATCTACTGATAGGGCTAGTTGTTTAAACAATTACCACAGGAATGCAAAGATTCAGCACCTCTATAGACTAGGCATCAAAAGGGCACTTAACAGTGTAGTAAATAGCTGTGCTTAGGGAGATGGTTAATACCCAATAAATATTTATTTCTTTAAAAACATCTCCAAGTAGAAGCCTAAATCAAGCCAAAACATTTCTGGATCTGAATATGAACATAACCTAATAAAGTGTTTTTATTTTTAAATTATACATTGCATTCAGGATTTTAGAATACATCAAAAATTCTCTTTGCTAGCTTGGATTAATATTTTAAAGCTGGAAAGTATGACAAGGAGACAAAAGGACTATTGTAGCAGATTAAACTAAAAACACCCTTGTCACATTAAAATAGCTTTTAGAAATAAAGGGACAGCTGTTCACAGGATGAAAAGAAGTCGGAATAAATCAAACAACTACATGAAGTCTTGATAGCCTGATGTATACACTCCAATGCCACAGATTTCTCTTTGTACAATATTTATATTTGTTTCTCTAACATTAACTGTGTTCTTATTATTCATTTGCATTTATGAGTCAGTTTCAAAACAGCTCTCAAACCCCCTCCACATCTGAAGTTTGCCTCTAAGCATGATAGGGAAAGAAAAACAACACCTGTGCCCTGCAAAAGAACAGAGTGTTCTTTCAGAATATACACTAATGAGAGGTCAGGCCACTTTAATTTTATTTTTTTATTATTGGTAGTATTTTTTGAGAGAGAGTCTGAACACTGGTATATTTTCTAATTTTATCTCCGCAATAAAAGAAAAGTTAAGATTTTCTGCAGTCTCTTTTGGATAAGTAAAATGGTAAGTATTGTGAGTGTATTTGGTAGCCCAAAGGAATCCTATAAATACTGGCACTCAAGCCAAGGATAGCTCACAACACAGAAGCTACATCTCCATTAAAAGGTAGCGCACAGGCAATGTGACTGCAAGCTATGGGGGAAAATTAACATATTTTCTGAAACATTGTTAAGTGAAACACAAATCACATTTTTTTCCAAGCTCACTATATAACAAGTATGATTTTAAGCCTGACATTTGATCCATGCAGCTTCCCCAGAACAGGTACCATTGTTTGCTCTATATCCTATACACATCATATGTAAGCCCACTCTGTAAGCCAGTTGTATCCTCTCCCTGCATTCAGGTGCCTGGGAAGGTGTCTGCACTGCCCCTCTGCACGCTCTTCACCAAAGCAGAGATTGAGAACATTTTGAATAGAAGTATGACATTACATTAATGACTTTAGCATTTCAAAACAGTTAAAGACCTCGCTTCCATGTCTAGCTGTACATTAAGACAAGACATTGTTTAAAATACTTCAGAAATTTTTATCTATCCCCAGTGATCTGTATTTTACTCAAGCAGCTATGGGTGTATTGGCCGGTATCTTTTAACTCACAGTAAATGGGATTCTATTCTGTCTCTGCAAACTAAAATTTCATCAGTTTACCCTTCAGAAACATAGCATTTTTTCTGCTTGCAAAATTACTGCTTAGGATATTGATCCATGCAGGCGGTGTTTTTCTCTGAACTTACTCATTAGGAAAAGATTAAAGTGGGCAACAGAAAATAAAAAGGCAAAACAAACAAACAAAACCCCCCAGAATACTTTGGAGTATATAAGCAGTGTGTTAGAAATTAAGCACCACAAAAGTGAGTCATAGGGTTGAGCAGATCGATAGTAAAATTCAAATGAATGCTCTTGCAGCTAACAAGTGATCCAGAGATGCTGATTCTCACTGCAGGGCAAGTACTATGCTGTAAAGAAAACAAAACAAAAATGAATTTATCATACTGTTCTTCACTTCAAGCAAACTGTGAATACTTGATAAGAAAAATGTATAAAGTTGAAAAGTAAGAATATAAAACAATTTTCCTTTGCTTCTTGTCCTCCTGCTCACAGTGAAGCAATGCTTTACAAATTATTAGGCCAATATAAAACATGAAAACTTTCAAGAGAAATCTCTAGAGGAGTCTTGGAGGCAGAATGGAAAAGAAAAAAAAAATACAAAAGAAACCCCTGCAACCACACCTGATTTCTTGCCTTGTACACCTCACTGGTCCTGCCTGCCTATACCCTGCTTCAGACAATAGCTAGTAGGACCTACATAGAACCTTCATTATTATCTCCATGAGTAAGAAAAATGCCTCTTATTATGCGTCTAAAATGCCTCTTATTATGAGATCCTTATGTCATCATGACCTGAAGCTCCTTAAAACAAAGGATGAATTTGAATGTGCATTCATGCAGAGACAGAGGCTACTCCCAGTGTTTTGCAGGATCTTGCACCTGGCATTGTTGAACTTCATGAGGTTTGCATAGGCCCACTTCTCGAGCCTTTAAATGTCCCCCTGTATGACAACCCTTCCCTCCACCACACAGCTTGGTGTCATCTGCAAATTTGCTTTGGGTACACTCAACCCTGCTGTCCATATTGCTGACAAAAATGTTAAATAATTGTGGTCCCAACACAGACCCCTGAGGAACACCACTATTCACTAGTCTCCACTTGGACAGCTGTTGACCACAAATCTTTGAATGTGACCTTCCAGACACCCAGCAAGTTGTCCATCCATCCGTGTTCTCCAATTTGAAGACAACAATGTTATACAGAACAGTACCAAAGGCTTTTCATTTAAAAACAACCCAAAACCTCAGTTAATAGTGGGCAGAAGAACGGGTAATGATTACACAGAATCACACCCCCAATGGCTGAGGCTGGCAGGCACCTCTGGAGATCCTCTAGTTCAACCCCTTGATCAAGAAGAGGCACCCAGCAGAGGTTGTCTGGAACCATATCCAGTCAACATATGGGTATCTCCAAGCATGGAGACTCTACCACCTCTCTGAACATCTGATCTGATGTTTGATCAGGAAATCTGAGCAGGTGACAGTCAGCCATATCAGCTCTGTGCCAGACCTCTCTTGGTCTACAGATTGGAAGGACTTTTCAGGGAATCCTCTGCCACCCTGCTGTGCTCCAATCACCCCTGATTTAGCTGGTACAGATGACAGTTACCATAAGGCTGTTCTAATTTGTACTGTGAGCTACACAAGCTACCAGATTTCCCAAGGCATGGGAGTCATAAAGGCTGTTTAAAGTCAGGTTTTCCTTTTTATATATATTTTTAATGCCTCCACTAGAGATGACAACTGTCTCCATTACTGGATACTCTGTACAATTCTTTGTACAAGTCTTTGTGAACACTGAAGATTGTCTTTTTGGTCACTGATATTAATGTTTGGAATTATTTTTGTTCAACTCTTCACAAAAAATGAACTATTAAACAGCTGGCTAAAACATCCAGTTTGCATGAGAAATTACTTCATGGTGGACACAAACTCAAAAAGATGGTCATTCTTCTGAAAACGTAGGCAAGAGTTACTTGGGCCCATGTGATCAGACGATACTGCATACATTAATACAGCAAGATATGTGAATAGGTTTTTCCCCACCATATCAGTCACAGTCCTGCGACGGTCTGGGGACTAGATCTTTACTGGTTGACAGCCTACAATATGTGTGGCATTCACATTATACCATGTCTGGCACATGAATCTCACTGATTCAGTGCCTGTATGAGTAAGGAACACATGATAAACACTTGAGATTTTTGGACATATTTACTAAACAGGACTGACAGAGGTGTTTTTTGTTGTTGTTATTTTCAGATTAAGCTCTTTTTCTTCAACTATGTTAGAAAAAAAACAGCTGAGATGAAATGAATCGCAGACTTTTCTGATTGTATCTGCTCTCTTGCATTGAATAATGATAATGCATTGATTCTTTTAGGGTCTTATTCTAACTTGATGGTTTCCACAGTTATACCTTTCATACTGTTTTGAGACTTGTCTGATTTTTTTTTCAAAAGGATTTTCATAAAACTCAAGAAGGTGAGCAATTCCTAAGTGTAACTTGTTGAAAACATAACAAAAATGAAATTTGACTTGACTCTCCTGTGGGGAGTTACACAAAGCAACTCTAATATGTAAATACTGCTACATAAATTATTTGCAAATTATGAACCATAGATATGAAGCAAAAAGAAATACTGTTACAAAATACTAAATGTAGGTTTAAAGCCAAAAGGGACCATTTTGAGTGTACATGCTTTATGTCCTCAAAGTCAAGAATTATTTCTGCATTACATCCATACCTTAATTTGCAAGCGCTTAGTGAATCGATATCATGAAGAACCTGTGGCATATCTAGATACTTTGGAATCTGCATCATCAAGTCATCTGCTAATTCTGGTTCATCACATCTAATCCCAGCCAGTAATCAGTTACGTCATCCATTTCAAAAACAAACAAACACACAAAAACAAATTAGCAAACCAACAAACCCACAAACCCACACATCTCTTGGTTTCATTTCAGCAGAATATCTTAATTTTAGCCATTGAGCAAAAGTCACTTACGAAAGAAGAGGAATAAACTAAATGAGGGGGCTTGATTAGTGCATGCACTACAACATTAAGAAACAACAATTTAAATAAAGTTGAAAAGAAACCCTAACAACACTGTTACATGCTGCTCATATCCCCTAATTTTCTGCGTGTCAGGGATTGTCATGGAATACTCTACCCTGGTTAGCCCCCCGTCTTCAGTGGTTACTGTAATTATGAAGGGGCACAAACAAACACAGTGTAAATCAACAGTTTACAAATAAGACTGCAGTTTGTCCAGATAAACAATCTGCATGCCCACATGCATTTTTAAAGCTGAAAAAAATAGAGTAAAAACATTAAAGAAAATCTCACTGAAGTTCAAATTTCCTCCAGGCATCATGATGTAAACACACTTGTTCTGCATCACAAATAATACATTCGATCAATGTTCAGTCTTTGAAAAATCTTGAACAAAGTTTCCTTCAGAATGATCAGAGGCAGTCACACTGTGGGTTGCTGCTTAAAAGCTTTTACAAGCATGTTCATGCTAAGTTTCATGTGGCTCGGATACCTCTTATGATTACTTTAGAAATTTAGCCATGTTTTCAAATACATCCCATGGATGTTTTGATAGCTCTGAAGCTGCTATCCACAGAGAACTGGTCAGCTTACTGGACTGATGCTAGAATATCACTTAGCAGGAAAAAATTTGTAGGAATTAAACAGCAGCACTGGGATAAACAATTATAAAAGAAAAGCCAACATCCAGTAGAAAAAGGGTAGATTTCTAGATTCCAAAATGACACAACTTAGTATTTTGCTGACAGTACAATAAAATCTGCAAGTGATCAATTCCCTGATTATAGCAATGTCAGATATATACACACACACAGACTTATATTCTTATAAACCATACACACTCTATAGAAACACTGGGCCCCCAGAAAGGAAGATCTGAGCTATTCTGACAAATGTGCTTGATTTCTTTTGACACACACTCTATCTGATGCCCTGGTTCTTTCTACATTGCATAGTGGTTATAAACACAGATACAAATACCAATGTAGCTCTTCTACTACTAGCCTTGAATCTAACCCTGCAGTATCTTCTGGTTCATCTAGGGTTACAGGATAGCAGAACAACTCTCCAGAGACCAAACGTGCTGTCTTTTGAAGAATTTGAGTTTAAGCCTACCTTTATTAGAAAATCTGACCACTTATCTTGCTGTCTGCCACTAACCTTCAGCAAACTAAGTTGACTTCAAATAAGCACAATCAGCACTCACTCACTTAATGCTGATATAAAAGCAGAATTTAGCCCTGTGATACTGCTGCAGTCGGCTCTTATGACAGTGCATAAAAATTATTGATCAAAGTTCAGAACACTTGGAGAGACTGAGGAATTGACTATGAAATACCCACAGAAAACATGACAATTCCACAAATATTTTAAAAGTATACAGAATGATAAATAATAGCTGTGCAATATTAAGGAATGTCTTAAATAATATATACCAATAATAAAGATAGGACTGTGATACAGAGAAGCTTCTTCATAAATAGAGAAAGTGTGGATCTGGAAAAATTTGTCCTTAAAATTGTTAATAACTCAGCTATAAAAATCTTTTCACGTTTAAGGACATTAGCTAGAGCAACACCAATTCCCCTGCGTACTTGAACTAATAAAAAAAAAAAAAAGGAATATTTATAAACTTACAACGTCAAAATGAAAATCTTGACTGTAAATGGTAGCAACACTAAATCTCCAGAAGTTAGCTCGGCCTTCTATCTTTTGTTCATAACCAGACACTGTAGGGACAATTAAGAAGTCTGTAATTCAGAGATCGAGAGTGCTACAGAAAGGTGATGTATTCCGTTCATTCTGTCTAAAAATTACTTTATTGAGCATCAGTTATCCTAAGAACTCACCCATCAAAGTACTGTCAGTCACCTCCACAGAAAATCAAATGTTCCACATTATGAAACAATTAATAACTTTTCTATGGAGGGAAACTTTTGCTGAATGTAATTGACCCAAGCTGGAAGTTTGCCAGCACACTGGATTGATAACTGCTTCTCTAACAAAAATAAGCTTTCATGAGAATTTTAATGATCAGAGGTGGCCAGAGCTTTAGTGTTATATTTTGCATCTTAAAGCTGACACTGCCAGCCACCACGTGCCTTCTGTGATGAAGTTGTAACTCAGAAGCACTGGTAGGAGACTGAACTCTGTGACCTACTCACAGACATATGACAAAGGTTATAGTTATAAAGGCTTATGACCTTGTTAGAACATGGAACCACTAACGCCCATAGGTATTTTTACACCCCCGAGTTCCATATGTTGGCATTCATTTCAGATATAACTCAGAAGGGCACAGTTCCTCTTGAAGTATCAGAACTGTGTTTAGATACCACAGAGACAAATGATAAGAAAGAGTACTTAAAATCAGTTTCTTTGACAAGTTTTCAGTCAGCACAGAAAACAGTTTCTCTGACCTTTGCATTACTGCATTGCCCAACACATAGAAAAGGCTACTACAGCTACCCATGAATTGTTTCTCCCAGTCTGACTACATTTATTGGAGTAATTCATAGTAATATAATAAATGCTTCAATGGTGTGCCACTGTATGCATGTAACATCTCTGTTACAGTATAAATCACAACATAAAACTTGCTTATATACCAAATTCTGTAACAAGAAACAAAAAATGTTCAGTGCTTGCTTAAATAAAACTCCTTGGGTATTTTATCATGCAGACCCTAAAACCCCTTAATTTTCACTAAGTTACATTTATTGGTTAAATCATCAATAATCCATCAGTTCTTATTTCAGTTAATTCAATACTTGACTATAATCTCTTCTTTTACATCTGTCTGCAATGCCTTCGCTGTTTTTTGAACGCCACCTCTTCTGAAAGAGAGGTATAGCCTATGGAATATCTTTAGTATTATGATATAATTGCTAATTATTAAGTAATTTTCCATGGCTAGAAAATTAGAAAGCTCACAGACTGTTGTACAGACTTACTGTTCTTCCAGTTACTACTAAGCAAGGTCCGAATACACTAGTCATTTGCCTATAAGTTTCAGAGATACGTTTAGAAAATTAAGAAAGAAAATGAAGATGACAGGCCCCTTTCCCCTGTACTTACACCCCCACAATCTAGATTTCCTCTTCCAGCCCCCCATGACTGCTTTTGGCTGTGCCTGTCAGTCTTGAGCACATCTACAACATCAGGCATCTTGCTCACTTCCTCACTGTCACCCTTGTAAGGCTTCCTTGTACCAAGGGGCATCAGGTAGGGTAAAGTGCCTCTGTCCCCCATTTGTTTTCAGCAGTTCGATGAAGAACACTGTGTGAAGGAGAATGATGTCAAATGAGGTGTAAGTACTCCATTCTCTCCTTTTATGTACTAGCTATGCTCAGAATAACGGAGAAGAGAAAGGAAAGACTTCCTTCCCATTTTAATAGAATATAAAATGAGCAAGTGATAAAATAGCAGTACGAAGTGAAGTTTTACAGCAGAAACTGTAACTCATGCATCATCGCTTTGTGGTTGCTCTCAGTGTGCCCACGATGCATTCTGTGCCATAAGTGATAAACGGCCTAACGCTCATCTCCCCTAGGAGCTGCCTACAACAGCACCTCCAAATGCCACTATAAGAAAATGCTGTCTGCTTAATTTTTCCTGCCAACTGCTGCATGTCATCATTGAAATAAGACTACTACTCTTCTTTATGAGAGTCACCTCAAGTGCTAAGCAACTTTACTATAAACCAGGTAAAAGCAGATGAAAAGAAGTATTTCAAGCCATAGCACCCCAAAGGAGGTAAACACCTTACTTCATAACTTTAGAAAACACCAAAGCTATATAATTTCATCAGCAGGATCTAGATGTTCCTATTTCAGCGGTCCCCAATGTATTTTGGATGTGTGTCTCACTCACAACCTTCCCCTCCTTGCTTCTGCCATTTAGATCACAGTTTTCTCGATATTCCCCTGCTTCAGTGTTTAGAATCCTGTTACCTTCTTCTCTGGCCTACTGTAACATATCCTGGTGCTGTTACAGCTCCTTTGTACCATTCCTCTGCATCTGTCACCTTAACCGTCTCAGCTCTGCCTCTTGCTTCTTGAGCTTCAGAGAGCTTGTTATCTTGGTCTCATTTCTTACGTGGGCTCACCTCGTGATGACCAGACATGCCAATCTCTCTTTTGAAGCTTTCTCACAAAAGTTTTCCTTACTGAGTAAGTTCTGCAGCAATTTCACAACTCAAAGTGGATATTTGCCAATTCTGTGATAGACTAGGCAGGATTTGGATCTCTGGACTGCTAAGTGTAAGAGTTTCAGCTAGTTCCTGTACCCAGAAAACAAGCCTGTCACTTTTTGCAGGTAATGGTAAAGTATTAAAAGTTAAAAAATAAAACCAACAACAATAACAAAAACAGGCTGGATTTTCAGAAAGTGCTTAGCCCTTTGCAATCTCCACAACACATTACATTGCAATTTCTTCTGTGAAAGGTTCTGTAAGCTGTCCTTACGTTAGGGTGAGAAGCAAGTGCTGTACCTGACTATGTGACTTTTATTCAATGAACGAGATTGTGAAACCTCATGATTCTCAATCCTAATTCATATGGATGTCAGGCAAAACTGCTGCAGAAGCAAGGCACAAGGCTTTGATACTACGAGCAGGTCACATCCCAGGAACACTCTACACATGAATGTCTAAAGAACAGAGTAAAAGTTTATAGATACTCATTTTCTTAGAAGAGAGTTTATCAGAATAGTCAGTATTCAATATTTAACATCTTCCCCCGCCTCCAAGTTTACACTTAGGTTGAAGGACTGCCTGAAATAAAATATTTATGTGCATAATGTCAGAACCACCTGCTCAGTGCAAAGGAATAAAAAATATTGAGATGTTGAGCCTTAAACACATCATTATTTCTTGTTGGCTTCTTTTATGTCTCAAGTTCTGTTCTCTAGAATACCCATAGGCTCTACCCTCTTTGTATAATACACCACTTCTTTCTTCTGCTTTCAGATTATTATTATTTTTTTTAATTTATTTGGGAGAAAAGCAAGTTTTAATGACTTTTCTTGCCCTAAAGACAATAATTTTTTTTTCTATATTCAATTAGCCATTTTCAAGATCCAAACTCTGTCCTTAACGTGCTTGTTTTCTGTATATTTATGTCCTTGTTCATATGATATGAAAATTAACATCAGTTAAATCATTCCTAATTTCTTTTTCATCCATCAACACAGAAATCCATCAACCAGAAATGTTTAAAAGATTACAGAATTTTGTTCTTACTCTCTATAGAACAGGCTTTAGAAACACATTTCTTTATGTCTGAAGAAAAAATGGTTGGCAGTACCCACTGATAAAAACTTGCTGTTAATGATTACCATCTAAACATCAGAAAAACCTCACTTACCATACACAATATGAAATAAACATCAACATTCTGCAAGTATGCTGAAAAAACATGAAAGACAGAGTCAGCTTGAGGCAGCAATTAAACCCACCATACATTACTCGCGCCAGATCTATTTCTTTTTGGTGAACAGGAAAAAAATAGAAAGTGAGACTGAGAAGGAACAAGACAGCCCGGCATATAAAACCATACTCTTTTGGGCACAGATCTAAGAATTTCATCAACATCAGACCAGATGCATACTTCTGTTTCTTCTTCTTTTTTTTTTTTTTTTTTTTTTTTTTTGTATTTTTTGGCTTGCTCTGTTTCTCAACATTCATTCCCACTAATACTTTCTACAGTTAACCCTTCCAGTTGTGAGACAAAAGCTCATATTTATCATAAAGTCATGGCACGTTCACATCATAGAGAGCACCTGACAGAGAAAAGAAATATCGCTGGTATTATTTTTTTTTTTTGTTCAAAGCTACCATATTCAATTTTTAAATGCGTAAGTAAATTAGATTAGTGTATTTCAGCTGAGAGTTAGGCAGCTATAACACTTATACCTAAAGTTTTGAAGCTAAGGCAAAGTAACCTCCGAAGCTATAAGTGCTTAATACCAAACATGAGAGGCCAGTGCAAGCATTGAGGAGATGAGAATCTAGTGTTCTCAGTTGATTGTATAAGCAGAATGCAGTGATATCAGAATTATTGTCACCTATTAGGGATGAACTTCTATAAACTAATGAACCAATGGTTTTGCTTTAGCAGTTATACATGCTAAAGTTATTTCTATTCTGCTTAAAATGAAATGTTAACAAAGATCTTAAAATGCTTGAATTCCCATAATTTTCTAGATAGAACCTATAGCATTATAAAATAATTAAATGTGCAGGCTGAATAAATAAAAGAAAAATAAAATAAATTGGTCTAGCAACGCTTAAATGATGGCAAATGTAAGTTTAATATAAAGCCATATTAGAACAATTGAGAATCATGAGGCCGATTTATTATTTATATAGCACACTAAAAGTTATCTGTAAAGGAAATTGTGTAATATGCAGTAAATTAGACAAAGCTGCACTATAAATTGGGATTAAATCTTAAACTGGTTTTAATATTTAATATGCTATCATGACTCACATTTTCAATAACGGTTGTTCAAAGTTCAGGAAGAGGCTTGAAAGCAGCCAGAGGAGGATGAGTTGCAAAACCTTGCCTCCTGATGATACAAATTAAATCAGATCTTCTCTTAATTGCTAAAACCAGACAAAACTAGCACATCCTCTACTGAGGACCTGGTCCAAAACTCGCCTGAGAGAGCAGAAAAAATTCCTAAGCTGAGATCACAGTTACTATAAGTTACATAACTGCAAGGACTAGATAAAGTATATTATACAGGAATAAAATAATTACACGTTAATTCAGTTTATTTTTAATGACTGTCCCAGTGGACCACTGGCAAAATCCATCCTTTGATGGGAGCAAAATCTGCATGTTAAAAAATAATAAATATCCCAGGACAGTATTTGGAATTATGCTGCTTAGCTCTGACTTTGTTTGAGTCAAAGTTCAAGTGCACATTTGGACTTCAATCTACACACTTAAGCAAGTAGTCATGAAGTGAAATATATATATTATTTTTTTTGGTGACAAGAAGATGCATTTCTGTATATATTAGAATACATTTCCCAAGTTAAACCTATTTTATTTGCTAAGTTTTACTTATCTGGAAAAGGTGTGATCTGCATGGCATAGTCCAGTCTCAGACATTTATTACTTGCACTACTGTGAAAAAAAAAAATTGCCTCACTTATGGTCTATGGCCTTAACACACTGTGCAAATAAAATAAATCAGTCCTTGACCGGAAAGGTTTATAGCAGAAGATGTCAAACAACACACAAACAAAACAGGGACAGTTCAAGGAAGCTATGACATAGCTTTGGTCAGCAATTTAGACAGTGGTCTCAGCACATCAGCAGCCTAAATCCCATCAGGAGACCTTTAAAGAAAACATTTTTGTCAATGGTAAATATTGTCAAAATTGTCAATAAACTACAGACAGTTTAAGAAGAGATTGTCAGGCTAGGGATAGAAGTCAATTAATACTTCCTAGAAGATGACAGGAAAAGTGGGATATGGCTTTACAAAGGGAAAATGATTAATAGTTCACTGGGTGGTGGAGGAGGAGACAATCACACAATCTAGGGCATGATTTCAACAGCAATAGCCTGAATGGAAATGAGACGATGAAGTTAGTATTGGTCAATACAAGAGAAAAGAATGCTGTACTAATAACAAGGACATGAAGTGATAAGTTATTTGAACAATACTTGCAGATGACAATGAAAAATATCATAGGAATGTTTTACAGAAAGAAGTTGCAAAATATAAATACAATCCTATCTGTGTGGAAGAATAAAGAAAAGTCAAGGCAAAAATACCTTGTGTCAACTCTTCTCTAACATATCAAATTGTCACATGTCTAAATATATTTATGGATCGCCATGTAGAATCACAGTTTGACCAATATGGCTGTTGGTAATATAGTTAGATGGTTCCACATTAAGCTGGCTGAATGTCCCTTGTTGCCCAGACAATTCCTCCAAAATTTTGTTGAAGGGCCTAGTCCCCAGTTTAACTCCTCTGTACTGCTCTGCTTAATGCAACATTACCCACCCTAGAAAACATAGGAACTATGAGTAGGGTAGGTAACACAGAAGTGTTTTTAACTTGCAACTTAGACTTCAATAATCTTTTTAAGTTTTAGGTGTTCTGCACAGGAAATCATATTGAGTTGTCTGGAATGCTTTGAGCTGCTTAAAATTCTTAATTGTCATTTTGATGAATGTAAAATAGGCATTCAGCAGACAAATTTGGTCCACAGTGAATTTGCATTACGAACGACAGCACTTTCTAGCACTACCACCATAAGAAATGTCAATTTTAATTAACATTTTATTTTAAAAGACATTGTTTTGCACATGACATCCTAGAAAAGGTCTCCTTATCTGTGTGAACTTTAGACTGCTGTGCTAAGCAGTGTGGCTGGAGTTTCTTCTGTGTGCTTAAAAGAAGCCTCTGTTAACAACTCTCACGGGGACATTGCCATTTTTTCCAGAGTCACCTGTTTCTAGGACAGAGTAGCTATATTAAAAGATGTTTCTATCACACAAGACAGCTGCCTTCTTGAGTCACCTCAGCTCTTGCAGCTTATTTCTTCATTACCTCTAAAATGAAGGTTTGTTCATAGCTACTTAGGATTCTAGACCAAAATGTGAAACAAATGAGAAATTATAGTGTATCAATGGAATATATTGTTACTTATCTGTCTTCTGGTAAGACTGGCCAATTTAATATCTAAAATCATATAGATATCTAGATATCTAACAATAACTAGGCCTAAATAATTAGTAAGATATTATTATCACATATAGATAAGAATATGTAGAAGAAAAAAAAAAGTATTCACATATTTTGGAACCCAGTAAGATTTTTTTCCCCAGGCCGTCATCCATAAATCCCTCTTGCTACAGATCAAGGATGATAGGAGAGACAAATAGTCCATTAAAATATTTTCACGTGTGTATATCTACATATTATTATTGCTTTATCAACAAAATTTATTTCAGATAAATGCAAGCCAGCCTCCTTATGGCAGAAAACACTGAAATACATTTTTGGTGCTGATTATAAATAGCAAAGATGACATATATATAAAAAAAATCTCACCAAAAGCATACCCAGCCTATATCTTGATATGAAAAAACATTATTACGGTTCCATTCTTTCATAACAGATACTTGAATAAAAACTGGCCTGGCCAGACCTCGCTATTTTTTCTCTTTTTATTGTAACCATTAAATTAGCTTTCATTTCATTACTCTAATTATGCCTGGGAGCAGCAACTGCCACCTTAAGGCACATAACCTAATTTAAAATGCTCACAGCTCATTCCACCTTAAAATATATTGCAGTACTTAGAATCAGCACAGCAGGTCAAGCTATACAACAGCACTGTTGCGATCAGAGGAGTTTTTTGACAGTTAAATCAGGAGAAAGACTGAGGCAATGTGAAAAAGTAACATTTCTCTTGCTTAAAAGATACACAGCAGTTGACATAACCATTTTTTATTTGTACCTTAAGTGTCTCTAGAGCATTCTTATTTAGGTAGAGATTTCTCACATAAGGAGAATTTCTCAGCACAGCACACAAATGTCTAATTCACTAGGATGATTTTTACCATGGGAATTATACATGTAAAGAGCCACCTTGCTGGGCCATGAGGGAAAAATCCATAATGATGATATATACGTCTGTCTCTGCTGCTTGTGTGGGTCCTTTCTCCTGGTGTTTCTGTCTTGCAATCTTTATCTGTTCTAAGCCTCTCTGTAAATTGCATATTACCTCCATTTTACTGGTGTGGAATTGAGAGAAAGAAAAAATAAACAACTACCTAATGTTACATAGGGGTGAAAAGACAGAGCTAGGATTTAAATTTAGTTCTCCTAATTCCTGGGTGAGTGCTCCGTATGAAAGGTGCTGTTGTATCTATTATTTCTTTCCTTTTTCATTATATATTAACAGACTTATCTACATGTCTACATTCCCTACAACATTGTTTCTGGAAGACTTTTCACTTCCTAAATGAATTGAGCTCTTGTAAATAAGATCATAAGCCATATGCTAAATATTCTACTTGGACAGATTAGCCCAAAAGTCTAATTATAAATCTAAGACTTCTTTTAACCTTTGATAAAGGGGCAAACCCAGCAATTACAGTCTTTAATATCTATGGAAAGGCTGGATGCACATCCTACCTAACCTGATGTTTGCTAGTGTGAAATCTCTGCCTATACTGCTCTGCAACCTGGAGCACAGTCCTGTTCAGACCAAAGGTAAGGTAAGGTAAGGAAGCCATGGGTACCAGGAGGGAGACAAATCTAGGAATGAAACCAGGATTTGTGTGATCTACAAGGTCTAAGGGAGTTCAGTACAAACAACTGATAAATATCTGTTAATCTGGTAAAAATCAAGGACTGCTTTGGAGAGCACACCTTGAAAGTAAGAGTGAGATACTTTCCTTTGTCTTGCAGTGAAGAAGAAAGGCAATAACTCACCATCATTCTGTGGATGTTACCAGCCAAGTAGCTGCTCATTTCACCAGGTAAACAAATGCAAATTGTATCAGAAAGTCAAGGACAACGATAGCAGACTGAGCAGTCACTGATCTGGACCTATGTAATGACTGGATCCATGCTACTTATGATGCTGTTTCAGACATGAGAGCAAGAGATGCATCGGTGTATCTTGACTAAAAATATTCCAACTTTGAACATGTGCTGCAGTGTAACATCTGTAGAAGTACTTACATAAACATATATGTCCTTAAATACACCCAATCACTATCCATATATAAAGGATAGAGATTCTCAAGACAAGTACTTAAACTTCTGTTCAAATTTGTGTTCAAAAAAGGCAAAAAAAAAAAATCAAAATCTCCTCAGAACTTTCTTTCACAGATATTTTTAAACATTTTTTCCTTCAAACAAATCCGCACATTTTTTAAATTCTTCAGTTTGAAGTGTCATTGATGAAACACTCCAGGCTTGGGAACTTCGTTATGTGACTAGAATGACTTAACTGTTAGTTTAGACATTCCAAAATGACAGTTTTCAGAAAACCCCGATGTTGTTTTCATAATGTAAATCAAATGATTGAGTGGCATATGGTTATCTTGTTGTCATGACATAGCATGTGTATCTTTCTTTTCTTTGCATCAATAAAATTAGAACTTGAAAGAGGCACTCATTTAAATTGGAACTTGGAAAAAAAGCACTAAATTAAATACATAATAAATACAATGTGGGGGTGTTTATGAATAAACATAAGCCTGATACATATTACATCTGACATAACTTTAGCATGTTTTAGAGGTTTTCAGAGGTAAAGAGGCAAAATTTCAGTGGGCATCCAAGATTATTCCACCAACCAAACTGCTAAATGCTTCCAGCATCAGATCATGGGCTTCTCATTGTATTCAGTGCAGTAAGGGGCTGCCTTGCAGAATACATCATGTATTTATTTGAGTTCCTGATTATTAGGTGCCTGATTCTCACTGTAATGTTTTTAGACTTTGAATGATTATCCACAACAGTGAGAAACATGGTGAAAATACTTTGTCTATACTTTCAGCACCTTCCCTCAAACATTATTGATCTGACCTTCTCATCCCTTGATGAATATTTAATTAATTTTATTGAGTGCAACAGCTCAAGCAGTGGAGACAATAACCAGTTGAATGAAGTTTGAACAGTTCATAGGTTTTCAAGAAGCAGAGGTTCAAAATGCAGCTACAACTCTTCTATCCACAACTGCTGAGATCCTGCTATCCAGCAGTAGTACATGTGTGGTCGCTACATACAATTTAAACAGGGAATCCACACCAATAAAAACAGCAGATCATTAATTCTGCATATATTTTCTCTGGATTTTCCTCTGGGCAGCTCTGTAGCAGAACAGAGACATATAATTCATGACTCATTTTTATCATATAGATTCCACACAATAAAATGTGTAATGTAAAAATCTTACATGTTTGGTGATACCCAGGATGCATCACAGTGTGGGGAGGAGTGGTCATTCTGAGTGATTTCGGAACCTAATTTAAAATATACTTTACCTGAAAAGGCAAATAAACCTGTTAGCATCAAGGCTTTTAGTCCACATTCAGACAGAACTAGCAATCATCTCAGGAACTGGCTTACAGTTTGTTTCTGTGATGTGGTAACTTTTCTGTACATATTGGCAGCTTGCTTCTAAACTAAACTTTGTAAACCAAGTCTCTAGCATGTTTAGAATTGCAGATGTGTGTTCTGAGAATTTGCAGTGTTTGCCAAAAAGACACTATATGATATTAGCACAGTTGGTTCTGAATTTTAAACCCAAATCTGATGTGCTATGACTCACAGCCTTAGGAAAGAATTAGATGAATAGCTCATAAGGGGAGAGATACTACCAGAATATCTTTATAGAGGAGATATTCTGAATAATAACCATTATCTCCATACCACCAGCTACCATTCTATTTAGGATATGGTGTGCTGCAATACAAGCAGAGTGCCATACAGATAGACATATCTGAATTATCTTTAATATACCTAGAATACCAGAAAGCATAAAACTGCAACAGCACAAACCTAACTCACAGCTTGTTCTTTCAGTTCATGTCCAGGACACCTCCTGACATCTTTAGATAGTCCATTCTGAAATCCATGCTGTCACAACAACTCCAGAGCTGCTAGATTCAAGCTAGCCCAGATGTGTTACATGCTCATGATGTATGTAATCACACCTCTCACTGAAGTACGGACATAATCCCAAATTAGCTATGATACAATAAACCAGTAATTGCAATATAGATGAGATTTGCAACACTGTCACAAGCTAAAAGGCCTTTAATTTAGTAAAGTCTTAATTTACATGTACGTCTTTCTTGTAGTGAACCTCCCTCACCTTATCTAAGAATTATATGTACAAAGCGAATCCAGCCCCATGTAGGTCTGTGTGGAATTTTTGTAAACAAAAAAACTTAATATGTATGGTTCTGAAGAGTCTGGGTCATCTGTTTTGAAAGAAACAATAAGTGTTTACATAAGCTGATTATTAATCACAAGCCTTTAATGACTTACAAGGAGAAACTGTATGGGCAGGAAAAGCATTTTCATTTGGGTAACTTTACTAGTTAACTAGCCTCACATTTAGAACACCATGATTTATGGCACATTCATAGCTATAGTCCTGTGAATGTTTTAAGCAAATAACATGGAAATACTTCCATTCATTTTGCATTTTTAGAGAATACCCATACAAGACACTTAAACAGTAGCTAGCAGTGAGAGATTTCATGACATTGTTCTCAAATGTCCTAAAATTTGGCAGTAAGATATAAAAGAGAATAACAATATTCAAATAACAAATTATTTACTATATTTGATATTGTAACCAGAATTAAAGTCACCATAGTACCTTGGTGCTACAAAAACATGCAGTATGCTGGTGGGTTTTTTTGTTTTGTTTTGTTTTGTTTTTTTTAATATACGAGGCAACCTTGTGTACTAAGTAGCCTAAAAGGACACACAGAACTTGGAAGAAAGGTGGTGGTTTAATTTTTTGTTTTGCAGCCCTTTAGGGGTAGGATGGTACTTCAGGGAAATGTTATCAGCTTACCATTTTATTTCTCACTCATGTTTTTTTACCCTATTGTCTTTATCGTATCCAATACTGAAACTTGCACTCATTTACCTTCCAATTTCTCATGACAATTATTATGAGAAGTCAGGGAGCTGTAGTAGAAATAGGTACATTTTAAACAAATATTTGGCACTCTTTCTGTCCCTGTTCTTTTACATCCCTGTTGATGTTTCTAGACTATACCCAGGATGGGTTTGTGTGCTAATGCTTGCAGATTTGGCTTGTGAAAATGGGTCCATAAATAGACTGTATCCTTTAAACATCAGTCTCTCTCCTTCCCTGCTGTGTTGCATGTTTCATTTTTCACAAGGTGAAAAGAGAACCTACTGATGATAATGGCCTTTTGCTCCTCCAGAAAAAGAAACTCTTAAGTCCCTCCAGCAAAATATGTCCCTGTTTAACAAGCAACTGAATAAGCGCAAATTCCATGGGGCTTTGCTTAATGGGGCAAGCAAGTACTTCTGTTCTACCACAGCTGAAGAAATCATGGATGCTAACTTAGGAATATTCCTTTATCCTGAAGAACAACTCTATGCATATTCAAGGAAATGAACTCAGCTGAAAAAATATAGTTATGCAGGAAAAAAAAATCACTGAATTTCAGATTTTTTTTCTCAATTATGTTCTTATGCTTTTGTAAAAACATAATGTACATACACTAAAGAGAGATAAATACCCAGATTTATTTTTGATTTTCTTTTTTTTTTTTTCTTCCATCTTTTTTTTATGATGGAATTTTCAGCCATTTTTCGATTCTTGCAAACGTACAGAATGGACAATGGAAAAACAAAAGCATGGAAGCTAGAAGCATCCAGAAAGAAATTCCAGCATCCAAATAGCAAGGGGTGGATAAAACATGAAGGCCTTGGTAACAAACTAGGTATACTGAAAATACTTTGGTACATATGCATAAAAATATATACATTATTTTTCACCAGGACAAAAAAAAAAAAAAGAAAAAAAAAAAAAAAAAGAACAAATGAAAACAGATGACATTTCATCAGAAAGTACACTGGAGTGAAGAGACATGACTGAGCCCATGAGAACAGCCCTGGTTAAGAAAGCACACCTTGCAGGCTTTGCCAGACCCATACAAACTCCAGCAAAGCCTTCATGACCCAAATATCAAGTGTGAAAAACTTTTTTCTTCGTGCTGCTCCCCTGAACAGAATGATTAGTAACATCTGCAAAGGCACTTGTTGTTTCCCTTTACAACCCTCTTTAAAATCTCCAGTGCTGTAATGGACCTACAAAAACAATGACAGCTTGAATTGGACAGCTGAATATTGACATTGCTGTATTGCATTTTAAGAAACATCGTCTCCAGGGCTATTCAAGATCCTTCATAAGCATCTGTGGTCTTTTTCTTCTCCTGAGACTTTGGGAGAAGAAACTAGATTTTGACTACAGTTCCTATGTATGATGATGACAAAAATACAAAGCAGCAGCAATGCCTCAAAACTCTCATCTCTTACTACACTTCAGAACTCTGAAGAAGTTACATTTAGTTTCTCTCCTGCATATGGATGACAACTCTGAGAGTATATACAACGTCCACGGTCTACAGCGGGTGCCAAATGGCACTGTTAGAAAAGATTTCCTTTCAGCATAATCTGCTGTTGTTATGGATCTCCTGGATGTCATTTTAAGGCTCATGCCAGAAGTTGCAGGGTCCAGAGAGCGATGTGTGGCAATATAACAGAGAGCTCTCCCGAGAAGTGTGGCTTCAGGAGCAAGGGGAAAACATTAACCTAAACATTTCTAAGGGAAAAAATTAATGGTGATAAAGTGGTAACAGGATTAAGTTGGATAGAACAAATTAT
The DNA here is from genome assembly GCF_964035555.1 of Netta rufina. Lineage (NCBI taxonomy): Eukaryota > Metazoa > Chordata > Aves > Anseriformes > Anatidae > Netta > Netta rufina. The sequence goes on along the minus strand of NC_140140.1, from coordinate 12,444,058 downwards.
TCATATTAGGGGATGTGAACAAGGGCTTGCTTTGGCAGTAAGCACACTTACTGAAATCAAGGACGAGTAATAAGCCCAAATATGTGCTTGCTTAGGGGAAAGATTTTCAATATTCAATGTATGGAAGTAATTGGGCTACAGATAAAATTGGAATGGGAAAAACAGCACCAAGTCACTCTGAGTCACAGCATAAAAAAATGCAGATTCTACTTCATCTATGACATACATCATGGATTAAGCCTCCTATCTTCTGATCAATTTTGCTTTATCACAAAGACACATTTTCTAGTCGTAAATGACTAGATTCATTTGAAGTACATGTTCAACTGTCAATAAAATTCAAATAGAAGATTTCTCCACATTCAAAAATAAACAGTAAAGATGATCAATTACTATCAGAGGCTGCTATATGTAAAACTATTCATACACAAGAATAGAATTGATTCTGCTACCGTGATTAATGTAAAATGTGCAGTCTCTATTACTCTGCTGGGGGTTAATTTAAAGAAAGAGAAAAATGATAGCCCTCTCAAAGGTCTAAGGATTTTGTTTTGCTTTCAGCGACAAGATTACAACAGCAGCACAATGCATATATGCAGAGGTATCATCATTTATAGGGTGACTTAACAGGTAATAGGATTTCGCACCTACACCCAAAAGTTATAAAGTATTTAGTGAGTTTATTCGCTTAAACTGCCACTTCATTAAGTGTGGTGAAGCTCTGTTGACATCTCTAATTAATTTACTTAAATCAAACTGCTACATTTAAATATATGTATTATTAGTTTTAGGCTACCTTCTAGCTTATTCCATCTGTTGATATATGCACTATCAGTAAAATATTTCCTTATGAATTTGATCTTGAAGTTGTACTGAAACATATTTTTAATTTGCTTGGGAAGGAATATTGGTTAACATTTTATGTCTTACATTTCCTGAGATCCACAAAAAATACTACATCTATAGTACAGACTTACAGGGATATTCACCATTATAGAGGTTATGTACTGCAGCTTCAATCAATATGTACCTTTCAGTCACCTGTTCTATCCTTCAGCTGGTAAGGACCTATGCCCATGATGTATTGGTGCCTTTTTTGCGTGTGTGTGTGTGTGTGTGTGTGGCATGATCTATTTATTTTATTTCTTCAATGAACAAGAAATGTTCTTACTGACTCTGATATCTGGAAAGACTTCCCTTTAACGGCAGTAGGGATAGTAGGGGACATACCAATGGATATTGGCTTCTCATAGAAAACTTTATTCCTCAAACAGCATGAGGTTATTGGAACTTTATTAGGATTTCTCAACTGTCAGGAAGCATAGTTGCAATTCCCTTGTTAATAATAAATGCTAACAGGTACACAATAACCTTGGAAGGCAGTGTGATTCTAAACAGCTTGGAGTTTGTTATTGCTAGACTTTCTATTTATTTATATGTATTTTGGCCTATTCCCCTAGCCCCCATTCCCACCCCCTAAAAAAAAAAAAAAAAAAAAAAAAGCAAACAACCAAAAGGATCGCTTCACATTCCTCTCTTTTTCTTCAGTTATGTATTTAGTAGGATTGTTCTTTATTATCTTCCCTCTTCTATTGATCTGGGGGGAGGGAAGGCACAGAGGAAAAATGACAAATAGGCTGCATTTGTCCCATCCCTTCTGTCATTTGTTTCACGGGTAACTGAGTAGAAATGAAGACAGCATGTTCCATTCTGAATACTGAGAGCATAGAATATGGCCTCTAGCTAAAGCACAAATTTCTATGCATGATGAATCCTTTCAATAAGAAGAGCCCTGCTAATGTGGGATCAAATCACAGTCATTAGCTCTTGGCACTGTTCTTAAAAAGATATAGAAATCCAAATAACATCCAGCTATAGTCAACTATCACACAAACTAGCCAGTATTTAAGTTGGTAATTTACTTTTCTCATCAATATACTGGTATAATTAGAAAAGAAAAAAAAAAAAAAGAAAAAAAACAAAAACAAAAAAATCGCATCCAACAGGATAAAATCTTCTAAAAGCAATAGCCTGCTTAAGAAAATGATGGATCATTCTAAATAAGGGACTGCGGGATAATTCTGTTGATGAGTACAATATCACTATATAAAGACCTGTAGCCATGCGTTTTCTGTGGCAGATAACACACATTTGAAACAAAACATGTTTTTCCTTCTTTTCCTTTTTTTTTTCTTAATTGAATCCTAATTCTGTAATAAACAGTATGTAGTGTACACATTACCAAAAGGGATCAGCTTTCACAGTTGAACACACAGATTCATAAAACTGAATCTCTTCTTGCAAACTCTTCTTGTCTTGATAAGCTATTTCCTTGCTTCTGAAGTAGTAAAGCTGTGCCTACATGGGCAAAGTCCTTTACATTATTTGAACTACATGTCTTCTATTATAATTCTCATTAAATAACAGAATCAAAAACAGAAAAAATCAGTTTTTAATGAAGGAGACCGAGAACTTTTTATCTACTTTCTCGTCTAATTTTGTCTTCATAGTATGTCTTACACAATATTGAATGTTGCAGGCAACTACAGGACAGTGTATTATTTAGAAGCCCATCAGAAGTAGACTGGGTAACCTCAAAGTAAGAGGAATGGACACTTTCTACAAGAGACCCTGCTGTGAACCAAGTTCCAAATGTACAAAACTGTCTCATCACCAAAGCTTCTTTGAAGCCTCTGCAGAACTGACACTATGTGCCAGCTATTCTAGTGCTTCTTATTTTGAGTCAACAGTGCCTTTTGAAACTATGGTAGTCATAGAAGAAGTCACACTTACTACAGCAAAAAAACACTTTCAAACCAAGTTTAGGCTCTTTGACCATGATCCAGAAGCTTTACATACTCATTTAGACAGACTTCTCTTGACTTCTCTTTGCCTCAAGCTATCTTGTCTTAATTTTTACTTTTTATTTTTAATAAAGCTAGTACTTATTTTCCTACTTCAATTTATAATTACTGTTCAATATTTTATCTATTGACAACTTTTGTTGTTAATAACCTGCAGTGTGCAAATGATATAGCTGATATATTCTTCTGTCAATTAGTTTTCTTCAGTTTAAACGTGCATATTTTATTTTTCATCAGCACTTTTTTCCTGGATTTTTCTTTTTTTTTTTTTTTAATTTTTCTTCCACTTTCTTGCAGTAACTCTGTATCTGTAGAGTATTTTATATTTTATTCTTAATGTGATTTTTCACAAAAAGAAAACTAGCACTTAGTAAATAGATCTACTTAGAGGTTGCTTCTGAGGTTCCACAGAAAATTAAATTTCAGCTTGTGTTTCACATTCTCTTAGTTCAGGTAAGGGATACTTCCGATATATGTGTCTACATGAATGTTAGTGCTAGTAAATGCCCTGGAGTGACTACTGCTTTCATAAATTGACACACTGATACTGAATTTGCTAGTTTCATATGCTACAGACATCCTAGGTCTGTTCAGAGTTTGTCAGATAGAAATAACTCCAATCATTACCCAGTTAGGCTGTGGAAAAAATGCTCATTAATGGTTCTCTTTAAGTGCCAGCTGAACAGTAATCATGTGGCCATGCTGCCCACTGGTGTATGTAGCAAACCTACTGATATCACATGGCAAGTTTGTTGCCTTCCTGATATTCCGGAACATTTGATTCTCATTCTGTTTAAATAAACGACAACTTAATAATAAAGACCGACCTTCCAGTCTGTAACAAAAAACCTGCTGACCAAATAATTCCAAAAATCCTTAATGCTTAGCTAACTCCAAAAGAGTCAATAACATGAAAAATTAAATACTTGAACAAAGAAGGAAAGACTACAACTGATCCACTGTGATTTAGTGTTTCATTTCAACGCAAAACATGCTTGCACTGCTTTTTAGATCTAGAAGACAATCTAAGATGCTCAGATTCAACTAGCCTAGACTATGACACAGATTACACCCTCCCCAACCCTTATTCAATAATGTAATAAAAGAGATAAAAGGTTATCAGCTAACCATTATGCCATCGTGCACTGTTATTCTCTGAATTACGTATAATACTATCCTGAAGAAGATAGTAGAAAACTGGGGGGAGGGGGGGGGGGGGGGAAGGGAAGAGGATTAAATATGATAACATTTTAAAGTTGAATCAACTTGTTTATTTTGAAAACAAGTTTTTATGAAGGTGCTATATGATCTTTTGAATAAGAGAAATTTTTGAATTTTGTTCCCACTTTTTTTTTTTTTTTTTAATTATTATTTTGTTGGCTTTCTATGCAAACTTAGGTTAAATAAAAAAAAAAAAATCTTGGAAGACATTTATGACCAATGTTTACACGAAAGACAGTCTTTTCCTTTTCTTTTCTTTCCTTTTTTTTTTTTTTTTTTTTTTTTAATGCCTTGACTTTTACCTCAAAAATAAATAGAAGACAGACTTTTCACCCCTCCTAAAAGCTTAAATACTTTAAGCCTTTGGTAAACATTAAGTGAAATACAGTAGATATGGAGACAAACATCTAGGACATAAGACCCTTGCTTGGGTCTCTTTATACAGATCAGATCCCATTCACAACTGAGCAAGTCAATTTGAGATATTTTTTAACTGTGACACTAATTTTGATCTGTGTTACAAAGACCTGAACTAATGTTTCTGTTACATCCCAGCACCTCTCCTCAATGGTCTTCCTTGTCCATTATGTTCTTTCCAGCCACTATTTCCTACACATATATCCAGGTCCTCTTATAAGGCCACAACACCAGCAGCAATCATTACAGCTGGCAGGACTTGAGAACCTTTACATTAGATATTTTCATCTCATTCCATACTTGATATAAAGTCTAAACAGGAAATGGATTTTGTTCCATTTGCATTAGCAGAATAATTTAAAGAAATCTATTCTTTCTATTCATCTTGCTGTTAAAATTATAAGACAACTGAACATCATCTGTGACAATCACTGAATAATTTTTCTTTTGTAGTTCCACTACAGGAAGTGCATCAATAGGAGAGAATTCTAACCAATAGATGGAAAATACAGTGATTTCAGACAGCTGATTGTGTGTTTGTCTAATGATAGCAGTAAAGAAGCAGTTGTATTTTTCTATTTATGAACACGGGATACTGTTCTGGAAATCATCTTGGTGATCAATGGATCTAGCTCTCTTCTCTTGCAAGTTATCATACTGCACATATCCCCTCATATAAGCTAGAATTAGCATGCTATAATACCATATGAAGATGAAAATTAGAATAGTTCCCTCTTCTAGTTCATTCAGTTCCTTGTCTAAAAGGAAAATTACAGCTTGAACTGTGTCATCTCAGCAAAAGGAAAATCTCAGTTTATTATGTACCACAACTTCCTAGTAAGCCATTTGGCTGAATTAAGCTCATCTTTTCTTTTTTTTTTTTTTTTTGACAACTCATGTCATGACATTAAAGGTCATGTTCCCTCATTTCTGTCACTTTAAATTATGCCATCAATATCATGAAGTGATTCAACAGAGAATTTAATAAATGTTACAGAATTATTAAAATTGTACTAGGTGACTGCCTTTCATGTATTCATGCAGTTCCATTTATGATTTCAACTAACATTTTATGTTCCTAACAGGAAAAACAGGTGGCTTGAATATAATAGGAAATAAGTTGAGGATGCAAGTCTGGGGAGGAGGAGTAACTTAAATTCTAGTCACGCCATGCCTATAATCATAGCAATAGCACCACACATGCATTCATTAAGGAAACATTCAGTTACCCTCTTTGCAATCAGATTTAAAATGATTTAGCTCAACACTCTATCCCCAAAAGCATACATCTGTACTAAAGAAAGAAATAAATAATTTAAAGGTATAAATGTTTATTGAAAATATTTGCATCTGACTCATTCAGCTGCTTACTTGTATACTTTTCAGTATGACTATTTTACTTCCATGTTGTTCTTTAGTTTTTAAATGAGAAACTTAGATTTCATTTTTCAAACAAAGCACCTTTCTGCTTCCCCCACCTTCTGGCAGATAGTCCCAAGCTAGTTGCTAGAAGATAACTTGAAGTTTCCCCACTGGAAACACAAATTGAAGGTGTAATGCAACTGCAAACACACCATTTATGTTAATAGTTGTGAAAAAAACTGGAGAATTAGCTGCCACACAGTATCGTAACGCATGCTTCCCTTGTTTGAGAAAGCAGCAAGTACTCCAGGAGAAGGAAAAAAAAAAAATGTGGTTGCAGATTAAGATATGGCTCTTTCACACAGGTGTAATTACTATAGTGTCAGAGATTCCTATTTCATAATTTCTTTTCCTTAATTGATTCATAATTCTATTTAAGTTAAAATTCTGCATACAACTAAATGTGTTACATGTTCCTGGCAGCAGAAAAAGTCATTCAAAATGACCAGCTGGATGTTTACTATAACTGAGTAGCAGCGAAGCATGTATAAGGTTGTATAGAACTTTCATTAAAATCCTAAAATCAAAGGGTGTGAATACACTTCACATGACATTGGAAACATCTGTGTGAAACAGCCTTTTCAAAGCATGTCCAACTCATCCTGCAGAGATGGTGCCTACTTCAAACAGACCTGCTTGGTATTTGCATTTAGTCTTGGTGATCAAATGGCTTCCTAAGCCTAGACAGTTTGTTAAACTAATGTAATTAATAGGCACCAGTTTTTTAGATAGGTGAAAAAAAAAAAAAAAAAAAAAAAAAAAAAAAAAAAAAGGATGCTGGTTACTTATTATCATCATGATTGGTTACTTATGATTTATCTGCTCAAAAGACTAATAGCTACCTTCAAGCTGAAACTATAAGGAGAGTTCGTTTTCCCATTAAGTCTAGACCAAAGATCCAAATCCGACCTCCTGGTTCATATTCTGACAATCCTTCTTCAGGCTCAAGATTCAATGACAGCAACAGAGATTTCTTGATTAAAAGTATCGCAGATACCAGAAGACAGAATTCAGATTTCTACAGTGTCATTGTTTGCATCCTTGATTGCACCTGCACAATGCTATCCTGGAATTGCCTTTCTTATAAGAGTTCCTCTTCCTAAAAGATTCTTACGATTGACAGACTAGAAAAGCTCTACAGAGGGGACTATGTGACTGAGGACTGGAACACGCTGTCCAGAGAGGTCATGGAATCTACATCCTTGAAGATATTCAAAAGCTTCTTGGATGTCATCTAAGCAGATAGACTGGACAACATAACCTCCAGAGATCCCTTCCAAGCTCAACCATTCTGTGATTCTGTCACATACCATAAGTAACTGACCACAGTTTGTTTTGATCAGTACTAAAAAGCTGCCTATGGCCAGCACAGCCACCTAACATTCATCAGATTATAACAGATTTCAGCAACAATGAGGTCAAAGTATGGTCATTTTGTATGTGAGATCTCAAAACTAATACCATCCAATGTTTCTCTATATAAGAAAAAGATACAAGCATCCCTAGTCTCTGCTTGTTTCCTCTTCCATATCACACCGTGCCTTACCCATCTCAGACCTCTACACAGGTGTGCACTGTTATCACAAAATACAGATGCTCCATCACAATACAACACCAGTTCCTATTCAGTTGTGATTAATACATTTCATCTAAGTCCAGAGCAATACAAAGCAAATAGAAATACCCTATTATTCCTCCGATTTACATGTTAATAGCACATAACTTGCAATACCTGTCAGAGGAGGTGCAAAACCATTTTTCTTGGCATTGTTACTCAAGACTTAGAGGTGTAATAATTTTCCAAATATTTCTGAGTAGCAGAAAATGAGTTGCCACTTCAAGCTGCTTAGAAATCTCATATTAAGATACTGAGTAGCCTTAACTCCTCTAAGATTCCATAAAACTACCACTCAAGTAGCTAGATAACTTGTTCCAAAGACAGCTAAGCTGTTCCTACTGCATTATTTGGCAAGTGAGCGTCATGAAAAGCAGTGAACACCATAGCAAATTTTCCATGGAGGAAAGGGTTCAGCAACAGAATCAACAAATCCCATCAACATTAAGTTCCAGGAAGTGCTGTTTCTACTTTGACCTTTTTCTAAACATTTAAGTGATATATGGAGTATGCAATCTGTGTAATTCGTATTTCCTTAGTGGAAATATTCAATATTTAGCTTGTCAATATTTAGCTTGGAAGTCTTCAAAAGACGTTTAGATGTAGAGCTTAGGGATATGGTTTAGTGGGGACTGCTAGCGTTAGGTCAGAGGTTGGACTCGATGATCTTGAGGTCTCTTCCAACCTAGAAATTCTGTGATTCTGTGATTCAACCTGATCTTCTGTTTGCTTTTTTTTTTGCTGTTGTTCTTGTTGTTTCTTTCCTTGCAGGCTTAGACCCCATCTAAGGTGAGACAGTTAAACGCACCAAGTTTCCATGCTGAAACAGATCATGCATACTATGACACCTTCAGCATTAGTTTTAATGATTATACAAGTGCTAAAACAAAAACAAACAAACAAACAAACAAACAAAAAAACCCCTGTTCTCTCCTATGGCATATTTTCTTTCAATGTATCATACACATTTCTAATCACTGCAGTTTACCTTAGAGATCCCTGTCACCAATTCAGTTATCAACTATCACTGTTATTAGTTTCAGTGGCTGTTATGAATATGGTATCTCAGGATAAAAAACAATTTTTCTAAACAGCGTTCAAGTACATAGTATAATTTGGACTATATGCTAAAGTGTGTAATAGAATTATGGGATCATAAAAATGTTTTATTTGGATGGAACTGTAAAATATCATCTAGTTCCAGCCCTGCTGCCATGGGCAGGTACACCTTCTACCTTTCCACTAAGATCAGGTTACTCAAACCCCTATCCAGCCTGGCAGTACAAGTAATTCTGCTTCAGGAATATAGAAAAATGTAGAGATTAAATGACTTAGTTCAAGGGCACACACAAAATAAGTGGCAAGGCTGTGAAGTGAACTTAATTTCCTGAGTTTTACTCCAGCAACTTAACTACAAAACCATTCTTTCAGTCTACCTGATTTTATTTAGACTAATTTGTTGAACATCCAATCAAAGAAAAGCCATAAGCATGCTTAACAAAAGCTATTGAGTAAGGAAAGAGGAAGAAAAAGGACCTCCCAAACAAGTTAGAATTAACTGTTTGTAAAATTGTTTAAAATCTTTTAGCTGTTTAAATAATATTAAATATATATACAGGGTTGTGGGGAATAGGACTATCAAGGGAGAAGTAGTACTCGAGTTGGAAAAGAAAGAAAAAAAGACCTGGATATAGAGCATGGCAGTGAAAAGAGGGATGCAAGAAGGGGAAAAGGAAGGTTGTGGCAGTGGAACAATGAAGGAAAGGCTGGCTGGGTTTGAGGGAAAAAAAAAAACAAACAACAAACACAAAACAAAACAAACAAACAAACAAAAAAGATGTCTATTATGTGCTGAAATACTTTTTTTTACTATCACTTTTTCACACCTCACACTTTCTCTCTTAAAATCATGTTGAGGGTGGATGCAGTACTGCTAACTGCAGGTTTATTTTATCTGAATATGTGTGAGGAAAGGAACAGCACAAGAAACTTTTTGGCTACTTAAAACCTAACGCTAATATTTCCCTTTGCAGATAAGTCCAGTTTCTATGGGGAAAATTAGTTTGACTCAGACACATTTATACGTAAGCTATTTGAAGACAAGCAAGTCAGACAACTTCAGAAAATGAAAATGTAACTTCAGCACAAAATAAGCAGGCAATCCAACTCAGTAACCCTTTGGGCTGAAGTTGCAAAGTCAATTGTTAATTAAAATATTAGTGACAGCTGTTGCAAAAATTATGCTCAATGGTCACAATAATATTTAAATTCAATTTTTGCTTTCCTGATTACTCACACTCCATGTTTCATTATTAAATTTATTAGCTGTTGAAAAACTTGATGCTACCACAGAGGGAGAACGTACCACTGTACATACATCTGATTTTCAGAATCACTGTCAGTTTTCATTTTGTTCTGTTCTTTCTTGTTAAAACTGTTACATATGACAAAACTGCTTGCTCTGAGATCATGCCTATAGCTTGACATACAGACATTTGTTTTATGAGTAAAAAATACCACAAAGGAAATTCACAGCTATTACGGAAAACTTTGCTGCATTCATTTTAAATTGCATTCTTGACTACCTCTGAGCATTCAACTTTAATTTTCTGAAAGACAGACTGGAAGAGCTATATAGGATTAATATTTCATTAATCTTTTGTGCCTGAATTATTATTATAGAAGGGATGCTTTAATTTTTGCCCTGATTAAAGAGATTGATATGTTGTTTTTTTTTTGTTTGTTTTTGTTTTTGTTTTTTTTGTTTTTTTTTTTTAATGGAACTTAAAATTTCATTATTTTGCATCTAGAATATTTCAGCAACTTCCATTCTTGAATAGTACATGCTATACATCTTTGTTCACTCTATCATATCAAAATTGTGTAGTTAATTCATTGTGAGTTCCTGTATTTAGTTTCTAAAGTATATGAGAAGTAAAGAGAAACAGCTTTCTCCTGTCTGGGAAACAACAGCCATTAAAATATCTACTGTTTGTCTACCCTCCAATAACAGGCAACACCACTTTGGAAAATTAGAAATCAGTAAAGCACAGTGCTCTTTGTCTTTTAAGCAAGCCACACCTACAGACAAATCCAACAAACCCTTTTGCATATGAGTAACCTTTATTCATGCAAATCTTGTTAATAAAGTCAGTATTTTAATTATAAAGCCAGCAACTAGCCACATGTAATCTTAATAGTACTGAATGCACTTAAAAAAAAAAAAAAAAAAGCAACGATGCAGAACCATCAAGTTGTATGTATTAAAGGCTTATGTCACAAAATCTTTTCAATTCATTAGCTCAGCAATAAGACTTCCACTGCATGCTAATCATTCATTCAATAGACTTGCTATATTTCTTGAGAGAAAGGAATGCAAACATGTGCATTTTACTTTCTTGTTAAAGGAACATATATATTATGTGAGCTACATATAGCTAGTGGACTTCAAGAAATAATCAGGAGTAGCTCATCAGACAGACATATTCTGCAGGGAATTTTAGTGAAAATAAAAAACTCTGAATAATTTACACTAAAATCTGCTTGATTTACAACCTTCTGTTCTCCCCTATCACTATGGGAGACAGTGTGTGGGAATGAATCCTCACAATAAATCTACTTTTAACAAAAGAGAAGTTACTAAGCCCCAAAGACTGGCCAGGCCAACTTAAATTACTCTGATAACTAGGTACCTAAATCCCAGAGCCTCCAAGAAAAAAAACAGACAGTGCTCTTACAATTGCCATTTTGAACTCTACAGACTCACCATTCCTATGTGAGTTATCACTATACTATAATAGATCTGGCCCCCATTGTGTTAGGTGCCGTGCAAATATGTAACAAAGAGACTCCCAGGCCAAGGAGCTTACAATCAATCTACAAAACAGAAAAAAAAAATAAAGATGGATACAAACGAACAGTAGAGTCCAAGGGGAAAAAAAAAAAACAAAAAACACAAAAAAAAAACAAAAAACAAAAAACACAGCATTAGTGAGGGCAGAAGACTCAGCACTACAGCAAGCCTTGCTATTGTGATATTTCTTGCAGCAAAGGAGAGTTTGAAGGTGAGCAGAGAAGAAGAGGAATGTGTCTTTCCAGATGTTTACAGGGAGCCTTTGTCAAGCACAAGAACAGCACAGAAAAAAAGCAAAGTCAGTCCTGCTTCTACGTTTCACATTGGTCTCATCAATACTGGAATCGCTGGCCACTGTTCAAATTTCTTTATTTGAAAATTTTCACCAGTTCTTAAACTTTTACAAAGGCAAAAATACCACTGAACAAGAGAAGTGTTTGTCAGAAAACGGAACAAATAAAGGATGAGCAAGACTGTCAGGTGGTATAGCCTAACTTTTAGAACAGCCTTTCTATGGAGGTTGGGGACACATCAAGTAAATTTGGCTCCACTAGAACAAAGAAAAAAAAAAAGACCACAACCCTAGGTTCAGGTTTTTAAAATACTAACATTTGGGAGGAGATGAATTCTTGTATATTCATTATCTTCCTGAATTAGAATGAGTGTTTGAAAATGAAAAATCAGGAGATGTCAGAAACAGGGAAAATAGCCAGACTTCCTCTGAGTGAAACATATGTGCTAGATTTGTAGAAAAATGAGGAGAAGAGTTCTTTAGATTACAGCACATAGGTAAGCTATTTACAAATACAAAACTCATACTGAGATCTTTGCCTTTCCTGTAGTCTATTCTTTGGAATCAACTCAGGCATTAATTACATAAATGACCCTGCCACTGACAGCCATGTGTGGAACACAGTGCAGAGACCATCCTCTATTCAAGACAACAGGAATTTGGCCTTCAGGAAGCTCCCGGCTGCAGTCAGCTATTGATATCGGTTACTGCTGGATGTATACAGCAGCTACTTACACTGCGTAAGTGTTAAATGGAGATATCTGCTCTTTACATGGGTGAACAATACAAGCAATAGCTATGAATGCAGAAAAATTGTTTGTTGTACCTGAAGCAGCAGCTTTCTGAAGGCATATATAGCCCGAAAGACTGAAAAGGTCATACATTCCCTTCAACAGAAGGCTCAAGGTACCAGTGCAGGTTTTTAAACCTATCCTACAAATGAAATTCTTGATCCTACTAAGGACCAATTCGGAAAGGCTGTTTATTAAATGTCCTCTTCAAACACAAAGATATAAAGGACAAAAATAAAACTGTTGAAGAGAAGGTATGCAGTATGTAGTGCCAAAGAGGATGCTGAGATATGAAACAGCTAGGAATGACTTTCATTGTACAGTATATTTAGCTTGTACACAAGATTTCAGTGTCCAGGCATGGTTTCTTTAGCCTATTTTCTACAAGGTACCTCACTTGATTTTAACGTGATGATACCAAGTCTTTCCTCAGTAATTACAAAAAGACAAAGTAATACAAACAAAGTGAAACAAACTTTGGAAATACTTGATGCAGGCTTCTAATATAAAGATAAATCAGATCTAAAAGGCCTCACCCAAAGCCACATGGAATAAGGGGAACATTCTCATTACTTGTGTATGATCTGAAAAAACTCTGTCATGAATTCAATTTGCATGGAACAGTTCTGAGCTCTTTTACACCTAGGTAGGTGTAAAAAAGCAAAATTTGCTCATAGGAGTAAGGGTTCTTTCTCTCTAGCCTTTTATTTTTACTTCATGCAGTACCAAGAATTGCACCTGAATGCCTGTGAGCACATGTGCATCTCTCTCAATTCCTTTACCTCTAACATGGGGGACAGATTGAGTTTAGACTTACCAATATTCAAACTACATTTCAAAACATTATTTCACCTTCATATTTCCAGTCTCCATGTTACCATGAACAAATGCATGTTTCTCCCTTACTTTGTATCTTCTACCAAGCACTGTAGTTCAAGCTTAAGTTCACATGGAAAGAAGGTCATAAAAGAAGGGGAAAGCAGAGTTCATTTAAGTAGAAATTATGTAAGATATACATCAATCAAAATTAGGTTTGCATATCTTTGGTTGTAGAACAGAAAGACAGAAAGGGTCATGGCAGAGAGCCCAAGAGTCAAGAAGCATAACCAATGCAGGGAAATTGGGCATAAATTGCTTCTTCATTTGACAGGGAAAAAAAAGAATAACAAACAAGAAACAACTACCCACACCTAAAGTTTAGATTTTTGTTCATTTTTTAAAATGTCTTGAGCTATGTTATTATAAACCTGTATGCAAAGAGTAGCTGTTGTTATTATTATGGATACAGCAGGGGGCTTGTATTTGCTGTTACACTGCTTTTCAGAGGAAGATGCAGTTCCCAAATTTAAATTTTTATTTATTTTTTTTTTTCATGCATACTAACAGATTTCATTTAAGAGCAATGATGAGTGAAACAAAAATCTCCAATGATATATTATGCACAAAGCATGTTGCTTATGTAAAGAAAGAGATGAAGTGAGAAAAATCTGAACTTCTTTATCTGAATTGTAGGTACATTGGTCTAAAGATGTTCAGATACAGACTTCACATTCAGAAAGAGCACCATTCTTACTTAAGAATTAAGAATCTTACAATTCTTATTTAAGCTGTCCCATAATTTTATATTGTGGTTTTAAATGAAGGTATAAAAGAGAAAAGATTAGCATTTTGTATTTATGAAATTAATTATGTTATGCAGTATAATTATTCCAATTAGAGGACTGAGTTCTAGAATAGCCTCTCTCCCTTCCTCAGGCAGTCTGATTATCTGTAGAAAAATTGACATGAGTGTTTTCAAAGAGATATGTTTAGGTTTTGCTAAAATACCATGACAACCTTCAGAATTATTCACTTTCAAAGCTTTTCCAGAATAATCTGTAAAGAAGCATCAAATATTTCATACTATTATTGCAGAAAATGAGAAGTGTTCCATTTCATGCTTAATTTATTTTGTAATTATGAATGTGTTAGTAAACAGTACCATAATAGGCTTTGCTTTGTGCCTGTTTATGCTTTTAAACTATTTAAGTTCTAATATGTTTTCAATACAAACAACATGATAATAACTGTTCTTGAAAATGACTTGCTGCAGAGGTTCATTCAAAAGTAATATTTTAGCATTCATCACATACATCTGCTAGTAAGAGACATTAAAAAAATATAGAAAACTGAGTTTGGTGATTTTTAAACTGCAGAACAAAAATTGCTTGTAATAACAATTTGATATTAATTCTACATAACAATAGTCTTTCCAGAAATAAGAAGACAGTTTTCAACTAAAAATATTTTTGGTGTAAAAATGTTAGATTACCCTTATAGGTGACATATCACAAAGACATGATCTCCTATTTTACTATACCCTTTCTGAGGTACTCCTGAAAAAGCATTGTAGCTTTCTCCTGACACAGAAGATAGTACTTGGGCTTTTGGTTGCTCTTGTTGGAGCTTCATAATCACTTAAGATAAAGGGGCTTGGTTTTTAAACATTTGTATCATCAAACTGAGCATGAATACACAGACAACCTATACTGTATTTTAGAAAAAACATCTTTCATTTCACATAATCATGGCGGTACATTTTTTTCCTTAAAGCAGGCATAAACAATGGGCATACAACTATATGCCAGTCAATCATCAAAAGAGCATTCTTACTTAAATATGCAAAATATATGTTTAAGTAGAAATGTTTTGAAAAAAATTGTCTCTTTTCTATTAATATTTGCTCATGCCTGCATTTAGTCTTTACTGATCAGAGTATCAACATGTCCTCTAATAATCCTGACACAGAGCAGTACTTTGCATAATTTCACCATTGCCAAATTCTTAACAGCTTCACCCTCAGCCCCCATGAATACTACTGCTTTGTGCAACAGACAAATATTAGAACTTCTTCACCAGCAGAAACAAGCACAAATACTTGCAAGAGATCAAGGCGTCCATAGTTCAGTGACAAGCATTAGAAAAAACAGAGGTTTGTGTATAAGATAAGCAATTCAGTTTATGTGGCCTGACATAAAAATTCAATCAATTTGGTAATTCATCTTGGCTGAGTAAGTTTAAGTAGTCAGCTCCTTTCCACCATTAAATAATTTATCCACGCAACTGCTCAACAGACTCTAAGGCTTTTCCATTATTACACCCCAAGAAAAAAGAAAAGCATACTGTATTTAAGTTGTATGAAGTTGCTCTTTTTGAGACAGTTACTATGATATGAATATGAATTGAAAAACCAGTCTAGTTAGGTATTTTTGATGTAGAGAGGGCATTGCAGCAATTTCTCACTGAAGTCTGTCAGGACTGTGTAATCCTGAATACATGTTCTCAGTAAGGCAGATCTCAAGTTAGTTGTCATTCAAATAAGTCAAAACATCAGCTGCGTAGAGCTATCCTAACCACAGATGGGAATTCCACTGTAGCCCGCCCTTTTTCAACAAATCTGCTACTAAAATCAGTCAGAAAGTGCCTGCAAAATTTTATTGTGAATATATATATATGTTCACAATATATATTTAAAGTGGTCTGTAATAACAAGAGAAAACACAGATGAGAAGATTAAAAAAAAAGAAGGCAAAGTTCAAGTGTGATGTTAAGGTACTTTTTAAAAAAAAAGCTGGGTTAAAGAAGCAGAAGATGTTCAGATTAATAGTATTTATTTTCCCAAGAAGACATGTCTATAAGTATAGAAACAAACACATTTTGTGTGCTAAGGGAGTTGGCAGAGGTGATTGCCGAACCACTCTCTATCATCTTTGAAAGGTCCTGCAGAACAGGAGAGGTGCCTGAAGATTGGAGGATAGCCAATGTCACTCCAGCCTTCAGGAAGGGCAAGGAGGAGGATCCAGGAAACTACAGGCCAGTCAATCTCACCTCTGTCCCTGAAAAGGTGCTGGAACAGCTTGTTCTGGATGCCATATCCAAACAATTGGAAGAGAAGAAGGTTATGAGGAGTAGTCAGCACGGATTCACCAAGGGGAAGTCATGCTCGACCAACCTGGTTGCATTCTATGATGGCATCACCAGCTGGGCAGATGAGGGGACAACAGTGGATGTCATCTACCTTGACTTTAGCATAGATACTGTCTCCCATGACATCCTGATAGCAAAGCTGAGGAAATGCGGGATAGAGGAGTGGACAGTAAGGTGGGTTGAGAACTGTCTGACTGGCTGAGCTCAGAGGGTGGTGATCAGAGGAGCAGAGTCCAGCTGGAGACCTGTGACTAGCGGTGTTCCCCAGGGGTAAGTGTTGGGTCCAGTCTTATTCAACATCTTCATTGATGAGCGAATAGTGTCTGCCCTCAGCAAGTATGCTGATGACACAAAGCTAGGAGGAGTGGCTGACAGGCCAGAAGGCTGTGCTACCAGACCTGGACAGGCTAGAGAGATGGGTAGGAAGAAACCAAATGAGGTTTAACAGGAGCAAGTGTAGATTCCTGCACCTGGGAAGGAACAACTACATGTATCAGTACAGGCTGGGGGACAACCTGCTGGAGAGCAGCTCTGAGGAGAAGGACCTGGGGGTCCTGGTGGACGACAGATTGACCGTGAGCCAGCAGTGTGCCCTCATGGCCAAGAGGGACAATGGGATCCTGGTGTGCATTAAAAGGAGTGTGGCCAGCAGGTCAAGGGAGGTGATCCTCCCCCTTTACTCTGCCCTGGAGTACTGTGTCCAGTTCTGGGTTCCCTGGTGCAAGAAAGACAGGGATCTCCTGGAAAGAGTCCAGCAGAGGGCCACAAAGATGATACAGGACCTGGAGCATCTTCGTTATGAGGAAAGGCCAAAAGACCTGGGTCTGTTCAGCCTGGAGAAAAGAAGACTGAGAGGGGATCTCATCAATATACCTGAGGTGTGGCAGACAGAGGGATTTGGCCAACCTCTTTTCAGTGGTTTGCAGGGACAGGACAAGGAGTAATGGCCACAAGATGGAGCACAGGAAGTTCCGCACCAACATGCAAAAATTTCTTCGCGCTGAGGGTGATGGAGCACTGGAACAGGCTGCCCAGGAAGGTTATGGAGTCACCTTCTCTGGAAATATTTAAAGCCAGTCTGGAGGGGCAGCCTGCTCTAAGGACCCTGCTTTGGCAGGGGGGTTGGACCCGATGATCTTTCAAGGTCCCTTCCCACCCCTTCAATTCTGTTATTCTGTGAAATACATATTTATTTATTTTTTATTGAATTTTATAGAAAATTTAAAAAGCAATCTTTCCAGGTTTACTTCTTTCTATAATCACTGTATAATCACTATCTTTATTGTATATTGGTATATTGGTACTTTTCAATACACAAGTATCTAGGTTTATTTGTCATATTCCAATCTGTATGATCTGACATTTGTCAGATTTTACACTGGTTGTGTACTTTTTTTCTCATTTTTTTTCTTGGAAGTAGTATTGTACCTTTTGATGCCATAATTGTGACAGAAATTTGAAAACTGATTTTTATGCAACTAAAACCTAGACTAAAGAAAAAAGGTAACTATAAGATCAGACGTATGTTTTTTTTCATGTTATCCTTGTGCAATGTGAAAGAAGGCTGAAGCTTGAGAACTTAATTGTTATTCTAGGATATGATTCAATGATTTTCAGTTATACAGTTTATTAACAGACTTCTAACATTAATTGAAATATTAAACTAGTTATAACAACAGACAAAAATGAAGTAGCATACTTTAGAAAATTATTCATGAGCACATTGTCATACCAAATAATCTTATAATTTTACAATTTCACATGAAGCCAAAATACTGCCTTTCCCCAAGCTTTCCAAAATTTTTCAGCACTAACTCCATATATTTTTCTTACCAAGAAGTAATTACCCTTTAATGATTTCTTTTTTTCCACATAAGGGTGGTGGGTGGTGTGTGTAAGAAAAATCAAACCATGAAATTCAGTCAGAAGTTTTATGTAAATGACTATGAAAGCAATAGCATGACAGAAAAGGAAAAGTTTTTGAAAGCATAACAGGTAAGTTAGGGTTGAAAGTCAGCAACGGTTGGAGCACCTCTTTTTTTTTGCTACATAATCCCAACCTTCCATGAACTGCAAAGAGAGCAGTTCTAAAATAGTTGACAGTGTAAATTGCCTGCAGGAGTAACAAACACATACAGCAGTTATACCTATATGTATCTGTCTGCATGTGTATATACAAACACACAACTAAAGAAAAAGCCTACTTTCTGCATAATTCACAACAAATTATTCCACTAATTCCTCAAATGTTTTTAAAGGGATAAAGAATTGTGTGTTAATAAAATATGCAAAAAAAACACATGTGCTTTCTGTGTTTACACAGTATTAAGTACAATGAGATCCTGATGCAGGACTAACAGCTTTTATTTCTGTTCTTTTTTTTTTTTTTTTTTTTTCCCCTCTCCATTTGCACTCTTCATAAAGATATATTTACTTTAAAAAAATCTTAATGGATGTCACTATGTTGCTGACTTAGCATTAACAAAACCTTTCTATGCAGTTATAAGGAAGGATTCTTAGCATATCATGTTTTCTGCAGTATTTTTGAGAAAGTATTCAGACCTTTATTCATTACAAATGCTGGGAATCATTACAAGTTAAAAAAAACACATGGATTTTATAAAATGGTGAATTATATCAGTGAGACCACAGGACTGATGGACAAATAATAAGTTGAAGAGGTTACCAGTAGATTAGGTACTGCATACCTGGAAATGTTCTTCTCTCTGGAAGTATTTTATACAAAAATGATGCATCAAATGAAGGAAAATGAAGCAAATAGCTTTAAATATCAGTACAACATACCTTCTTAAAAATCAAATTACAGAAACCAATCATCTTTGTGTGGATCTACTTCAGCTATACAGTTAATATTTCAAAGTTTCATGGACTTCACAGGTTTCATTTAAGCATCTATTTGCCAACCTGGGACTTACACGGGGTACAGAAACTTTTTACAATAGAATCTCCACTTCAAGGACGTCAAAAAAAAAAAAAAAAAAAAGCAAGATGAAAACAAGCTGCTGCTTCCAGACCTAACACATACTGATTTGTTGGCACATGCTCAGAAGTCTGAGTGAAAATCTGGAACTAAAAATTGGCCCCTGTCAACTTGTAAAAATGTTGGGATTGGTAGCCATACTGTGACTTTCAAAATGCTGGGATTTCTAAAATATAAGTGTGGCTTTCCAAAACCTGCAATCATGATCCCTGAAATAGAAGATTGTTCAACTGAAACACTATCTCCCATATGCACAAGAATTCTGATGCTTACTTTGTCAGTAAACAGTGTGAATTATAAATTTCACATACCTTTGGGAAACCCCACAAATGCTACCTTACTAATGGACTGTCTGGTGAAAATGTCTACAATATCTCAACTGATTTGAGAAAGGATCTAGGTTTATTTTCCCTGTACTGCCCAAGTAGGAGGTCATTTGAAAAATCTTTTAGGCTGTCTATTTTGAATGATTTTGTCATGAGAAATTAACTTACAGGCTTATAGACTTAGCAGAAATGATAGATCTCTGAAGACTTTTTGAGCAGTTGATAATGAACTTTGTCAGCCCCCTCAACATTGAATGATTTAGTTTCCCGAGTAAGTGAGGCAAGTGGTGGTCTTATCTCTACACTCAGGTCAAATGACTTATGACTGGAAGCAGCAAAACTATAAGGCAAAATCCTCCATTTCCAAAACATAATGATACAGTTCTAAGACCACATTTCTGCTTCTTACACGGGAACACAATTCAGTCATGTCTAGAGCAGTCATTCTTGAGAATTATAAAAGGAAAGCCTTTGCTAAAAAGCGGCAATGGAAAATAAGAAGTTTATTTCCTATCCACACTGAAGAAAAATGATGTTTGAGATCTAAAGCATGCTAAATTTCCTAACATTTTGAGGGAATACGAGAATAAAGTTTTCATTTGTTGAATTACAACCTCTTCTCTTCAGCACCATAGACTTTACATCTAAATACTGAATGCAAGGACTGCCATTTGGGGGTAGTTTTTTTCCATTTCATCCTAATATTTCCTGCATTAAATCCACTGCATTAATGCAATGCAAATGAAAGATCATTCATGTACCTCTTACATGGAGGAATACATTAGGGAATTTGATGGTTCTAATAAGAACTAAATCCATGGCATTGGCTTAAGCTCTGTAATAGGCAAAAACCTGAACAGCTTTGATTGTCCAGAGGTGTTATCCTAAATCAAGATCAGCAGACAGCATGACTGAGGCTAAGATATGTCTCTGTTTATTTATACCTTTATCAAAATTTTGCTCTTTCCATTTCCCACTTTACAGCTCTAAAGGTCACCCGCTCCCTATGTTACACTCTATCCATGTTGCCCCAGTACCATTATGCATTATGAATTCCATGATTCTTTAGAATACATGAATTTATAGCTTCACTTTTGTCCCAGAACCAGCTACATTTTTGATGAATGAGATCTCAGACTAGATAGGTAAATAGAAAAAAGGGTGAAGGATGTAAGCTTGCAATGTATAATTTATTATAAGCGCCACAAAATACCAGTGCTGAGAGAAAACAAATTATTGGCCTCTCATGCAGTGACCATGACAAGGTGATAAATATTTCATTATATAGTACTCATCAGACATTTGAATAGCTCATCTGTCCTATTTATGCCAGCTAAAATGAATTCAACCTATCAGTGGCAAATGTATTTTTAATGTTTCTCTTTACCTTCTGTGGAACAGGCAGTTAGAAAGTCCATCTTCAACAAGAATTACATTATTCATTTCATTAGATACTGTAAACAGTTCTTATTCTTGAACAGGCTTTTTCTGCTAAAACCAGTCCTTTACATCTTAAGGAAATTGCGCTTCCAACGCTAGCCCTCGTTAAAAGGAAGCAGAATTTACCATAATTGTTTTATGAGACATGAAAATGTGGTATTTTTGAGGAAACCACCTATTAAAAACTAAGCTTTATAAAAAGTCTGGAGACGTCCATATGGACTTCTTCCACTGAAAAAGAAAAGCCAATCTGGACACCATTATTTAATCTTCTTAAATGCCTCCTTAAGTGGAGAAATTACATCACATTTCTGTTTAACACTGCATTAATGACACTTGCAAAACATCTCAAGTTTTCATATATGTATTATATCAAAATTTTTGAACCACAACAATTAAAAAAGGAAGAAATCTGAGCAAGCTGTAATACAGGGCTATCTCAGCATCTCAGGACTCAGACTGCATCACAATTAAAGGACTGCCCTTATTGTCCTATCGACAATAATGAAAATTTGTCAGGTCCTCCCAAAACTCTGCAACAGTGCTTTATTAAGTAGCTGCATGATCAACAGTCAGTGGATCTCCATTTTATACCAATTACTACTTCTCTGAAACTCTGTCTTGAAAGTATGTGTGGCATAGAGTCAGTGCCTTTGAGGAAGATTCTCATAAAAAGAAAACAAGAACTTCAACTAGAAACTGTTAATAATGGAGCTTATCATGTAACTACAATATATAGAAAGAACATGAGCTTTATGCAGTAGCTCAGAATTTGCACCAGCACACACAACAGATGCACGCTTTTGCATGCACATATTCCTGTGAGAAGCTTCAGGACATTCTCCACCATGTTTAATTTGAGCTAGGTTTAGACTTTGTAATGGACAATGTTCTTGCCAGCATCAATGTGAAAAGTGCTATAAGATACTGCTGAGAATCTGAAGATAAGGTAGAAAGCCTGTATGGAAAGCTTCTGACATAACATTTGGCTCCAAGAGTGTATGAGGAATGACAACTTTTGGATATGAAAATTCATCAGTGAAAAACAAACAAACAACAACAAAAACTTCACTCATATAGGGAAGAGGACATAACTCCAAGTTTAAGAAAGCCTTTTGTACAAAATGCAAGCTTGAAAACCAGCAACTGCGTGAAGAAAACACAATCGTGCCCCTTGAATTCCTATCTGCTAACTCCCAAGACTGTATATTTGTTTTCCAACTGAGGACAGAGCTTTCAAAGACATTCAGAAACTCCAGTAGGAGCATGAAGTTGTAAGACCCTATTACAACTCTTTGATTAGACTAAATAATAGGAAGCCATTACTACCCAAACCTCAGAAACCTCTTTAGAACATGACATATACTGTAACCATTCACTTTATTGTCCTTACCATTCTTGACGCAAAGCTCTATAATTACATATACATAAGGCCCTTTTACAACAACAACAAAAAAAATAAATCAATCAAGAAAATTGAAAATTCTGGCACTAGGTCTCAGTCTATTTTCTAGAATTTGCAGTCAGACATCTACACTATCCTTAATCATAAATATAATTCTAGACTGAACATGAGCTTCAGACACTATAATTCAGAAATGAAGACTAAAGAAATCAAAGTCATTTATGCCAACTCTCAGTTTACACTTCTGGAACTTCCTGAATACCACAATTCATTTGGCATCTGGACTTCCTAATTGCATCTAGTTAGACTTGGTTTCTAACACAATTTTTGCTGAACCACAGTAACCACTCAGAAGCAAACAGTGATTAATTTGATTCTATTTACACCAGCCCTAAACTTGCATATTTAGGTCTTGATGAATGCTACAATTATTCTGAAAGACAGCTTCTACTTTTCCTCATCTTGTCTTTATTCTGGCCTCACCATTTAGCTTTAGCCCCATTACAATCTAGAGAATATAATGTGGAATTTAAAGCCACTTACCTCTCTAGAACTTTGTTAATACTGTCTGTATTGAGCTTCTACAGACTTTTCTTTCCTCTATCCCCCTCCTCCCCTTCGCCCCCCCGAGATTAAATAGGCAGGGAAACATGAAGAACTTAGAGTCCTGAAAATACAACTATCAACAGCTGTTTCAAGGTTAGCTTTGGGGTTCAGAATGGGGAACTTCTTTCATTCTATACATCTCAGATATCCATTGACTTGCATTACTTATAATCATCCTTCTGTTGCCATGGTGCATATCAGGCTCGCAATAGTGAACAGGCTCACTGTTTCTACACTGACAATAACACAGAACACAGATGGTCACTGCTATTATTTTCACTCCCTCAGAGTGTCCTTGTGCACTTGATGGGGTCTGGAAAATGTCTGTGGTGGTCAATACTACATGGGTGGAGTAGCACAAAAGCCATTGGAGCAGCAATAACAGTGTTTCAAAATTTTCTGCCTCCCAATAACAAAAACTGTATCAGAGACAGAAGGTCCTATCAAGGATATTGAAATGAGAAAGTAGGAACAATATGCTGTGATAACAAACACGTGCTGATGAATCAAACTCAGGGAGTCAGCAGGGCTGTTGATAGGAGCTCAGTGCTCTAGTCCTTATTTGAATAAAACCACCATTGAGACTGACAGTAGGTTAGCAGGGGAAGGAGAGGAAGAAAAAAAAGAAACACCAGCATTGTGCCAAGAATCATCAGCTACTAAATGAGCTGATTCACTGAAATACAGAAGAGAACATTTCATTCTTTTCTTGCTCCCATATTCCTATGAAACTTTCCATCTTTCTGAGACTTTTCAAATGCTTTCTGTCTTGGCTGTGTCTGGAAAGATGTTTCTGTGGTGGAGGCAGAATATTTTGGACACGAGTAAGAAACAAGTGTCTGTCAAGACTGAAAGATAAAGTTAGTAAATAATTACTATCGACCAAGCAACTTAGAAGCAACTTTGAGGTGCAAAAATACTCCTATGGGTGACCTCAAATTTAAATATCAGAGCAGCTTAATTCTAAAAACTGATTGTGGTACAACATAGAATTCTTGCCTTAGTATTTTGTGTTTTAAACATTCTGATTCTGCTTTTCTCTCTCTCTCTCTATATATATATATAAACTTATATAATATATATATAACATATAAATTTATAAGTTCTCTTCAAGCAGTGTAGAATGAGTCTGTATCTTTTTCATAAACATGACAATTTTAAGGACAAACTGAATTCCAACACTGGTTTAAAACACAAATGTACAAGGACTTTTTAATAGAATCTGTCATAAACTGTAATTACATATAGGCATTTATTTCTCTTGTAGGATTTTGGTAGACACTCTCACTTGTCAAGAGTAGCACCAGCTAGATGTAGCTACATACTAAGCAAATTCAGCAACTTTGAATGTCTTGGTTCCACTGTATCTTCGTTATACCTACTGAGCTGCAAAGCTGTTAGCAGCCCAATAGGTACCTTTACATCTAAGGGATCTAATTAAGATTTTATTGTTAAGGTACATCAAGATTGGGTCAACTGTTTATCTTGACTAGATCTGGCGATTCTTGTTTCTGATTGAAAATAGAAATCAAAAATGGTATACAGCCTGTTTTCTTTAATACACAAAAGGAGAAACTTTATATCCACTATTTGCAGTAGAATTTATGATAGCCAGGTAGGTTTTTGAAAGTCATTTTCCTTAAAGAATTGATTTTGTTTCTGCTGTCCTATTGTTTCGTATTTATTAGCAAGTGATTTATGAAAGAAAGCAGTTAAGTATTAGAAGTTCTGTCTTTTTGCAGTTCAGTTTTTCCTCAACAGCTCCTTATATGCTTTTGCTCTATTACAAATTTTGAGTTTCATATTCAGTAATCATTCTTTATGACAACCTAAATACATACTGCATTATTTGTGAATTAGAGAGCAATTTATTTAGGAATCTAACAAAATTACTTTTCTTCTAGGTGCTATTTTACAGTCTATCCATTTTCTCTTATCTACAATTGCCTCTTCTATGTCACACAAGTCTTAGCTATTCCATACAGACGTGAACTGCAGAATTACAAAAAAAAAAAAAAAAAAAAAAAGTTTCAGAACCAGCTCTGTTTGTTGCCAGAAAGAAAATGAAAGCTCTGCGAATACCAGGAAATAGCTAAGGAACAAAATTGGATACTTTACAGGGCCACTGTGGCCTGGGTCTATATAGAAAAAATATAGAAAATATGTGTAAGATCAGATGCCTATAGTCAGGTCTAGATCCAACAATAAATCCTAAATTCCTACTTCAGTAAATTCCTACTTCAGATTGCCCAAGCATCCGCCTAAACTTTCAAGAATTTCCTCACTGAGATGCATTTTTCTTATGAATTGGGAAACTTTACCTGACCCTAAAGTATTTTTCAGTTAGATTTTGTGAAAACTCTTCACAAACTGAAGTTAAGTAAGCATTAAAGGCTCAGCTGAAGACTCACATTTCCACTAGATACCTAGTGCATAGGTTTAAATACAAAATGGCTACAGAACAAACAAACACTACATGCATTACCTAATAAGAAACACTTGGAAAGCTACATCATTTGTCAACTGCCCACAGAGAGCAGATAGAGAAAAAAAAAGCTATACATTTAATGTGATGTGAATCAAATTAAGTAATTAACACTTAGAGTTAAGATAATGATTTAGCAGTTCTTTTTCATGTACAACATAGGTGCCAAAAAGGCCATTTTTTCTGTTGCCTTCTCCCATCTCACTTTAATGAACACTATGTACAATGGGAAAGAAAACAAAGGCTTTTGTAGCTCCTCATTAAGGAATAATGATGAATGAATTTTAGTGTTTCAAGAGCCTGGACAAAAAGCTTGATGAAAAGGCTTTATTAACCTGGAATTAAGGTTAACTTCATCTTTTGTCTCCTTTCCCAAACTGCAAATTTTACAGAACAGTTTACATAAACAGTACAGAAATGCAACACCTGCAGAAGAGGACCTACTGGAAAGAAGAAAAGATGCTATCCAGCTGGTCTTGTGCTAAGAACTTACCAACCTGAAAGTGAGACATTCAGGAGTGCCACATTCATCCTGGCTGCTAGTCACACAAATACCCTTCGCAAAGCTCTTTTCTTCTGCCTTGCCATGTCCCATCCACTGGCCAAAAAATAGTTTTGCACAACTCTTCAACGCTTCCCCTCCACAGGTGGGGGGGGACTCTCCAGCTTGCCTCTTCCTGCCCCCACCTTCTTTTGAGCTCTTCCAGGAACCTAAAGACCAGGATAGGTCTTTTGTCTCTACTTTGACTCAAGGCCCAGTGTATGCCAGGCCAGATATTAATAAGACTTCAATTACTTTTCTGTTCAGTGACATGAAACTCCCTGTGACCATGACACATACAGTGCCAAATGACTGCATCTAACATATCTGTAGTATGTAGTATGTACTTAAAATGATGCTATGAGAGAGACCTGATCCTGGAACATCAAGTTTAACATAATTCAAAAGTAGCATAAATGACAAGCTGAACTAAACAACTAAACAGTGGTCCAAACAGTGAAAGCAGGTACATCAAATTTCCAGCAGGAAAACAGAAAGAAGGCAAATAGCTCATGGGGCTATAGGGGGAAGGCAGACAATCCAACTGATAGAAGATATCAAAAAACAGGCAAAAAAAAGAGGTCAAATTATGTCGATGAATGAGATTCTATGGCATGACAATCACATTATGGTTCTCAAGCAACTCAGTTACATTTATTCCCACAAAAACACCCGTTGAGGGGTGGGAGGTTTACTTGCTGTTATACAAGTCATGCAGAGGCTTTAAACACCATAAAGACTGTTATCTATGAGCTGTACTGACACCTTGATTAATACATTAGGAATCCATTTTTGAAAGTTAGTGACTAATTTCCAATCACATTTATCAGTAAATCTTGCCTATGTCTCCTGTGGAGGTTTTTGGAGTCAACCCTTTTAACAGGCTCCTTGGTGGCATTTAATTGGAAGTCTGGATAGTGCATTCAGCCTCATGTCAGCAAAATGCCTTGGGTAAACAGCAGTAAGCAAACTTCAATGGGTTTATTTACTACACAGTTAATAACTTGGGTGAACTATTTGTCATAAGCCTAATATTTATTTTGGCAGAAAACTTGGTACACATGCGTTATTCTTTTTGACTGTTATATGTACCTAAATTTTGGAAATATCCACAGACAAATAGCAAAGTTCAGAACCTTTCCCTGAAAATAAATACTGTTCTATTGCTTTTGTATCAAAACGTTACAAAGCAATGAATTCACTCAACAGAAAACAGAAGGTTCTCTTACTGTCTCATACTTGCATCCTTTACTTCTCTTAAACAAACAGTAACACTCACTCAAGAGAACACATAGCACATTGAATTGCTTTGTTTTCAATAGAATTCAGCAGTGGTACTATAGTAACTGTCTTCATCATGATTAATGTAGGAAACGTTTGGAAAGCATGTTATTATTATTCTAAATTACACTTTGCTTGAATTAATTTTTATGCATGGTTACTAAGATATAAAGAGTTCTGAATTGCAAATTGTAACATTCTTTCTTGTGAGATAAAATGAGATTCAAAGAGTGAGTATAGTTTGCTGAAAGATTTTTAGCATGAGAATTTCCAAACTGGAAAAAAATGGGAAAGGGGGTGGGGAAGCAACACTGTAAGAGTCAGCCTAAAGGCTACCAAACCATTAGAAAATAGTGCCAATTACAAGATATATATTTTTTTAACATCAAGACTGCAATGTCTAAACTAGCTTAATAGCCTAACAGAAAACAATTTTATTCTGTACTTACATGGTGTTTTTTTCTTATCATTGTTAGGTGTTAAATATTCTCTTTACCTCCAACTTTATCCCTTTCACAGATGAGGCAATGCACTTTTTCATGAAATTGTGACTGATTAAGATGTACTGGGATTATCGACCAGATATTACAGAGAGGGACCTGGGCAGCAGTTCTTACCGTAGATTTTGCAAGTTGGCTTAACCTTTGGAAATTCTTTACCTTCAGCTCATTCTTTGCCCAGTAAATTAATATTTTACTTTTTTTTTTTTTTTTTTTTTTAATCCATTATCCTTATTTTTTAATACTTTTTTTGTTTGCTTGTTTTTGTTTTTCTCCATATCCAGGGAAGTGTACAAACATGACTGGAAAATAACATGGAAGACAACATTAAACACCTTTTTTGTCCTTTTCACAGCTGTGAACAATTTGCCCTGCAGAAGACAGATCTGGAGATGAAAGTAGACAAAACAACAGGTATATCAAGGACCAGCTCTCACCCTCTCGAGCAAGGCAGGAGGGATGCAGGCAGGCAGTGCTCCACAAACAGAAAATCCCATCACCCCCCATCTCTCCTACTAATAGCTAGGTTATTTAGCCAGAAGAAAAAAAAAAATAACAATAAAATAAAACAAAAATATCAGATAAGTCTGGAAAGAAAAAATCTTTAACCATAAAATTAATCACTTGTAGCATTCATATTGTTCCTCTGTGGTTACAACTCTTTCTCCAACTTGCACTCTAATTATTCCATGCTCCAATATCCCAAGGGCAATTATGCATTTTTCAGAAGTTATGGATAGTAATCAGTACTTTCAACAAGACTTCCAGATAAAGCCTATCCAATGCCTTATATATTAATAATGGCACATACTTTGATTTATATTGTATGCATTCAGCAAAGCAACACAATGTCCCTTGTGGAAAGAAAGTTCCTTCATTTAGTGGATAAAGATGTTCCACCTCCAACCTAGACAGAGTTACTGAGAGGTCATCATCAGTCAGAAAAACTATGTTTGCAGCCTTGTAGAGAAAGAACAAGTGTACCATGGCAAGAGTAAGCTAAGAACAGGGAGAATATATGCATTGCATAGAAAGGTACAAAGTGGCTAATATCATGGTACGGTTATCACATGCATAATGGAAACAGCAGAACTGTTGCCCAGGGAATAGATAGTTCTATTTGCATTTCTCTTTTCTTCCCCTTGACTTCAGTGAGCACTGCTTCATATTCAGCATTTGCCATTCTCTCAAAGAAGTTGTCCCTCTTCCTTACTGCGGTTCTCCTTTGTGGCTGGAGAAACAAGGAGATTAATGATTACCTTCTTATTCTGCTAATAACTTTGCTAGCTAAAAATCTTTCTAAACTGAACTTTTTATAGTATAGAGTTTATTTATTTTTCTTTCCTGCCAGTTCAGCCTTCAGTACACACTCTGAGAACATTCTTTCATAAACTGCAATGATATTTTAGCCTGAGAAATAAAAGGACTTAAAGACCACAGACAATTGAAATTCATGTTTCTCTTTATGGAAAGTGGATTGGCCATTTTGCCCATTTTAGAAACCTCTCAAATACAGTGAATCAATTTGTGAAGTTATAGGAGAAACAATGAAATAATTTAAAAGAAGAGTAGAATTGTAAGGGGAGGGAAAAAGAAGAAAAAAACAAGTTCAAAAATACATTACTGGTATCCACTTGACAGTGCTAAACTTTTTGGATACCCTTTTATGCTTAATACGTACCATTAATTTCTTTTTAAGCTACCCTATACCCTTGTGATAGCACTCCAAGACTCCATTTTCAGAATATGGCAGCACAAAAAGAATTTGAGAAATAAATGGAAGGGTATGTTACTGGCCAGTCCACTAAAAATAACAAAAACCACACCACCACCGCAGACACCTACAACCCGCTCATGTTATACACTGCTGGAGTATCTGGAAAGGGTAACTGGAAAAATACCATTGATCAGGCTTGCATACTCAAAATATTACAGAAGCATTTACCCAGAGATCACATTCAGAGTGAGAAAAATGAGAGTTCCACAGACTTACTAGGCGGAATTCACTTGTCACCATGATGCACAAGATGTCACCATGAGATGAGAGAATACAATATACAAAGAAGTTTGTTTTGGAACACTTTAGGTATTATCTAGAAGCCAACTGGTTGTCAATGACTGAGAGAACTAAAAATACAGTTTAAAAAAATAAAAACACAGAGACAAGTTGAAATGAGAGAATTGTCCCCATACAAATATGCAGGCTGAGCTAGAATATCTAAACGAAATTAGGGCGCCATCCTTGGAGAACAAGATGATCTATTCAAGTTAAAGGGTAGTTTTGGCCCCAGTAATTTTATATTTCAGTTGATATTAACCCTTGAAGATACTCAAAACTTGATGGACAAGGACCTGAGCAGCCTGAGCTATGCTGGCCCTGCTCCAAGCGGGAAGCCCAACCACATGGCCTAAGAGGTCCCTTCCAGTCAACTTTTCTAGAATTGTATTTTAAACTGTGTTAAAACCATTTGCTTTTAGAATAGCCCCCTAATGGAAGGTATACAAACTTCACTGCTTCAAAACATTATGGAAAAGGCAGGGAAGATGACAGTGCCGTTGATAGCAAGAGCAAGACTTAATGTCTGAGGTTTCTTCTTGTCTTACATTCCCAAAAAATATTTTGAAAATACAATTTCAGAACATCAGATATTAATATCCAATAGAACCATTCATTTTGAGGCTAGGTGGCCTAAATTTCTTTCCTTTACATTACTTGTATAAATAACTGGCATTTCAAAGGGAGCCTTTGCACGCAAATGCCCTGTGTCATTTTGATTTTAGCTTTTACACTTTAAAAAGTCTGTTTTCTGTCTGGAAAAAATGTGAATGCTAACTTAACAGCTAATACCTGTAAGGTGAGGAAAACTCGTAAATGGTAAGATATTCATGTCTGAACAGATGCTGTTGAGGAGTTCATCTTAAATCACTGCAAGGCCAATATATTTTATGCCTATAATTGCTGCTCAAAGTTCACAGTGGCATTTTGCTGATTTGCCTAAAATAGTCTTCTTGGGTGCCATTAGACCTGATTTGACAGTAGTTAAGGTATAAGGGGCAATGATCCAGTTGAATGCCTGTCCAAGTCATTTTGATAAGTGTACAGCCTGCACAGAAACTTAATTGCTCCAATATTCTTCAGTTGTTTCTGTTCATAGAGCCCATGAAAAAGGTCAATCAATCACAGGGTATGTGAAGGTTTTAGGTTTTGCTTGCTTAACAAAATACATTTTAAAGAAAGTAAAATCAGTTAATAAGAACTTACGGAGGCTATGATATTCTCTTTCCTAATAGTGAGTTTTGAACATGAATCATTTAACATCTGTATTAAAGAGGAGGCACACAGTTACTACTACACCTTGCTCTTATTCTTGTTTTGCAACAGAAAATATTACCTGTTTTATTTAGATATGATACAGTAATAAGTAGATCCGCATTCATTTAAATGTTGTGATACATTAAAAGATCTGACTACGTGGTAATGTATGAGATCAGATGTCAGGAAATCCCATGTACTAGTCCTGGGCTTGCCTCTGACTGAAGAAGAGTAGCTCTGCATTTTTGACCATCCGTGAAAGAAAACAGCCTAAATATAGCCACAGATGGGTAAGTGATATGTCTACAGAAGTCTGAAAACATAGAGCACTATGACTTAAAGGATGCTGTCAATGCTACTACATGACCAAGACATTATCTGTTCTTAATCTGGGAGCACAAAAGGAAGATAAGCCTAGGTTCATGGCACTTTTTTTTTCTTGGCTACAAATCCAAACACAGCTATGAAGAAGGTGATAAAAAAGCTAACCAGTTGACTTTATTTCACTGGACCATCCCCTCCCTTTTTTTTTTTTTCTTTTTTGG
This sequence comes from Netta rufina, assembly GCF_964035555.1. Classification (NCBI taxonomy): domain Eukaryota; kingdom Metazoa; phylum Chordata; class Aves; order Anseriformes; family Anatidae; genus Netta; species Netta rufina. The sequence continues at coordinate 12,412,174 of NC_140140.1, read as the reverse complement.
AACAATCTTGGTGCACAAGGTGCTTTCTTCCATAAAGAGATATTAGATCCTGAAGTTGACTCTTTGCATCTAATATGATATACATTTCAGATCCTATCATGGTTGCCATGGTAACAAACTTTTGTTATTGAATGGCAGAAATTTAAAAAAAAATACAACATATGAATCCTGCATAATTTGTTGACACTAAATATTCGTTGCCTGAGGCCTGTATCACACAAAAATTACACTTTTTTGCTAAGAAAGAAAAGGACATATTGATAAAAACCTTTCAGATTTTACAGAATATGTTCTCTCCTTTGCTGTATTTGGAAATAATTTTGTTTTCTTGGTACCATCTCCAGCTAGGCCACTCTCCTGATTTCTGCCAATGGCGACTTTAAACAGAAAGAAATTTGTCATTTTGGGGGTGAAAAAAATTACAAAAATTTCTTTCTACCTTCCACCTTACTTTTATATTTTTCCTTCCAGTCCAGTCATCATTTTAAGAACTTCTCAGATATTTATAAAGATTCTCAATTTATCCTTTTTTCCTCTATTCCCAGAAGTTTAGTAGCCTAAAATCTGAACTCTCCTTCTGTTCCCTTTTGTTGCAAGTATTTTTATATCTACAACTGTATTTCAGCCTCTAGGTTTTTTCTTATATAAAAGAAACATACCAATAAGTTCTCCCTCCCCCCCCCCCCCCCCCCCATTGTCATTTAATATAGTGGCAGATGGATACCAAACTGTAGAAAGACACCTACTGATTTCAAATCTGCAAGGTTTTAAAGTGCATCTGTAATGTGCCAATCCACATCGATTTCACATTCTTATGGAAAGTTACGAAGCAGTAGATTTTAGTCTCCTGATAAAAGCGTCCTGAGAAAATCCTTTTGGCTATAGCGTTTCGTCTCTAAAATGAGAGCGAAGTACCACCTGCACTCTACCAGTTTTCCAGCTGCCAAGCGCAGTTATGAAAATACAGATGATGTGAGTACTACACCTCCACCACATTACTCCTCTCTGACATGAGGATCTACCCCATTAAAGATCTTACAGTCTCACTTCCCTCTTGTTTCTCTGGCAGCATCTGGCACAATGAGAAAACCCATAGTACTACATACTAAAATTCTTGCAACTGCTCAAAAAAGCAATTCCTTGGTTTTGTGGAAAGGAAGTCTTATCTGATATTGAATATGAATAAATAAAAAGCTTCAGGATCACAGTGGATTAAAACAGGTGGAAAGATTTGAAATAGTCTCTTAATTCCTGTATATGTTTACCAGCAGTTCTTTGTGTTGGTGTAACAACTGTTTCAACAATTAAGGAGTTCAGGAATTTGCTATTGTCATTGACAGCAAGGAACAACAGGAACACAACATGCCTTTCCATTACTTGCAGCTAATATTATATATCACTGGGTGTTAGCAGTTCCATTACTTATTGTGATTCAGGCTTATCATATTAATGTAATACACAAGGACAGTTTTTCCAAATTCTACTGTTATAGTCTGTTATGGTTCTTTGTTGAGTTTGGCAAATTTTGAATTCTCCCATGCACTTCTATATAAAAATCCTACTAAATACTAATCCTAAATCCTAAAAATCCTGTGTAGACCTCTTCCTATTAGGATAATATTACACTAGACAGATGAATGATATTGAGGTGAACATCCAGACTTTTGCCATGAAGGGCTAATAATTAAATATTAAAATAATGGAGGTCAAGATCATCTTGGGTATATTCCTGCCTCTTCATGAGTTAATTCAGGATTTAAGGCAAATTGGAATTTTCAATGACCTGTGCTCAAGCTGGCCAACATTCTTTTACATGAGTTACTTTTATCCTATTCAGATACCAAATAGCCCTTTTAATACCTTTAAGCAATGTTAAAGAAAATTTCCACACATACACTCCACGATGAAGCTGACAGAGTGAAGACCATAAATAGAAGTAGTTTGATTTTGGTTCGATGATAGGACAAAATATTCTCTTGTACCATAATATCTCCCAGTTCTTAAGTAAGGGTACCCGCCCCTCTCATCTGTGTAGGAAAACAGAAATAATCTATTCTGATGTTTTTATTATTATTATTAACTTTTTAAAAGTTGAGCATTCCTTTCACTAGCAAATATTTCTGCTTCAGAGAGCCTGTACTTTGGCCTGTACTGTTCACAGGAGGCACTCTTTATTTTTACCTTTGTGAACAATTGAATTTTTTAAAAACTCTTTAAAATATTACACTAGATATAAATGGGTTGAACTTTGCCTCTTGGCTGATCAAGAATGTCACCTAATTAAATAGCTTTGTGTTATTGCGATAGGCTTGGCAAGAAATTAAATAAATACCAAGCAATTGTATTTCCATAAATTGTTGGCTTGCCTGCATTTAAAGAAAGAAGTCATTCACAGCACAGGTGGAAAATATTTTCTTTGAATGAATGAAGTTTTGCATTCTACACTAGAAAGAGCAATGTTGAGCGTAACTGGTAGAAAGTACTCTTTTTTATAGCAGTGAATGAAACTGCATTCTGAAGGAGACATTACAAAAAATCTGTCGATGTATTCAGTTTTTGCGTGTAGACATTACTTCCACATATCACAGGATAACATGAATAGATGAAAAATAAAGAACAGCAAAAAATAAAATAAAATAATAATAAAAAAAAAGCTCCAGCTATCTATGTAAAAGACATAACAGTATGGAATAGATCAAAAATGTCACTGATGTTCTCCATCTTGAAGGGTGTGAAGGGAAAACAAAAAAGAATGTTACTTTTTTGAATCCATTTCCAGACATGGTGAAAGTATATTTAGAGATATTTGGAGAAGTAGTATCCAGCAAATTCTGGGACTGATTTCAGCCATAGGTCTAAGGTTGAATCTCCATTTAACAACACGAGCTTCTCTGAATGCTTTCTTCCTATAAGAACTTGTCTGACCTCACCCAAGATTGAGATAGTCTAAAGTATCTCATGCTGCTCTTTTTTATATCTCGTATACACACACAGCATATGGTGTTTCTAATCTAGGTTTTGAATGTTCAAAACATCTGACTTACTCCCTAAAGAATGATCCAAAAGAATCTTTGTTGGTGCTCTTAATTTTTATAACACAAAGACATGACATAATAAATAACTCTAATGCATGCCCTATGCCCTGTTTAAAACTACATTAACTTCTTTTTTCTCCTTTCAATAACAGAATCATATAAACACCCTTGAAACTCAAATAATGATGTTATATTTATTCTTACTACAGTGCTTAGAAAGAAATATTCAGGGTCCTGGCATGCTTAAGATCTTATTATGTATTTAAAAGGTATATCTTTTTCCCAAATATCTTTGCTTATTTTCATTATCCTCTTCAAGTAAAGAATTATACATGGTATTAACAAGAAAAACTATAGCACTGGTTATCTGTCTTGTTACCAATTCACTGCAAATAAGCTCTTAGCTAGTCAAAGGCGTAAACTTGCATTGCGTTCCAGAAGCAACTTTAAAATTTCTTGTTGTAGTAAAGAAACCACTTCACAATCAATGCACATTGATCTACAATGTTTCCTAAGACTGAACATTTCAATAAATGCTCCCCACCTAAAGACAGCACTGTCATGTGTTCTAGCAGAGAAGGCAGCAAAGCCAAACCAACAGAGCCCAGAGAAACTTTGTTCTATGAAGTTATGCTCTGTAAACAAATACCAAACGGTTCCTTTCATTTCAGTGTTGCATTAAACATACTAACATCTGAGTTGCTGTTCTGTTGGAGAGGAGATGCATGCATCTAAAGCATGCCTAGAACTGAGAATGAAATATGTATGGTTTATCCCTTTCACCTCTGCAGATATTTAACTGCTAAAAGTTCCTACCTTTACAAGGCTGCCCTACCTATTTACCAAATACAGCTGAGAATTTGTAGCACTAGCTTGATATACTGAAATAATCTTGACATCTCGATAGCAGCACTGGACAGTAAAGTTCCAACAAACCTGGAGTGTCGGGTGCTACTCTTCCTGAAATGTCTCTTCCTCCCCATTATGGAGCAACCCCTGCAATAATGCATTTTCTACAAGGACATTCTGCTGCTGCAAAACTCAGCCAGCCTTGTCCTTGTTTCCCCAACCCACCCTTCCTACCCTCCCCTTTCTGCTGGTACTGTGTAATCTGAAGGGAAGCAGGGGGTTAATACACTTGTGCAATACACTAAAGAAATGACCAGAATTATTAGCAACAGCAGTGTGTGGTATTTTCTCAACACCAAGTATTCCAATTTCATTCTTTTACACTTTAAATAATATAATCATTATTATTATTGCTGTAGTTAATTCTCCAGTTAACTCATGCTTCAGTCAAGTCAAAATTTTAGTTCATAATTAGTGTCTTCTATTCTACCTATTAACCTCCTCACACTTTTTGAAAGTAGTTAACTACAAAGAATTTATTCTTTGTTCATAATTAGGAAGAATTTCAGTTTCACAATTTTTCTTAATCTGAAAAACATCTAAGATATGATCAGCCAGCACTTTATAAACAAAACTTTTGTATATTTCTGCAGAATTTATATGCCCAGAAGAGATGGAAATCCAGTAACATTTTTAAATATCATTTTCAGAAATTTCCTATTCAAGCCTCATACATTAAATCTTACCAGTTCTGATTTCCATGAGGACCACAGGGTCTCAGTTTCCTATTAACAATCCACTGATTCTAAAATCAGCGTTATGTTTTTTTGTTTCCCTTATTCTTCTTTTTCTTCTTCTAGACAAGTTCTGAGTGCGTCTGGACTGTTACCAGAATGCATGCATCTACAGGCTGGTAACATGTTAATATAAGGAGTGTTGCCTCTGGGTTGAAGACACACCATAAAATGTACTGTTGTTCACAAGTTATTTGGTTCTAATACGCTGTATTTTAAAACTAGGATCCAACCTGGGCAAGCAGGGGAGCTCAACAGACATTTAAAAATTTGTTGGAAATAAATTTCAATCTTGCATTCAGAGCACCAAAAGTAACATACTTCGCATGGAACAGTGAAATCTCACAACAAATCTTTCATGAAAACAACAATAAAGATCTTGGTATTTACCAACACTTTCAGAAATATGTTTTTCAAATGAAGTAGACAGAAAATGAAGTTATTTTTCCACTATTAACTATGAAGGTCAGAGAAAATTGCAGAACTTCACAGGCAATGCCTTAGAGACATTTTATACAGATTGAACTTGTGTTGTGCTGGCTGCTGAGAAGAGAAGTGGTTCCCAAAAATCTTTCTATCAGATGTCTCATTGAAAAGTGCATCAAATCATAAAAGCATTCCTCTTACTTGCATTGTAAAAGTCAGAAGAGAAAAGAAACAGTACTACATGATCAATCATTACCAACCAATATTTGCAGCACTGATTTTACACTAAACCTTTACCGCAATCAACAGAATTATACCAAAATAAGCTGCAAACTTTATTGAGCAAATTATACTACCAAATGAAATCATTTTGATCTTTTTGTGGACATTCTAGAAGTAGAAAATAATTTATTCCCTAATGTCCTTGAATGATGCATATTTGGATTTATTTCAGAAGGAATCAAAAGAGCCAAAGAGTGCGTGAATGTAATGAATTTTGTTGCTGATACTGGGTAGCAGCGCAAATGGATCTATCCTCTTGTTTCTGCTGATTAATGCTAATGCATGTGCATTGAAAAGAGAATGTAATCCATAATATATGCACAAAAATCTGCATTATTGTTGGTACAAGAGTTACACTTGTCCTTGGGCTTCAGAAATATTCACTGCTGGTGCTCTTTTGTTTAATAAAGGCTTCATTATTTTTCCTTTTAATTGAATATTTGTACTTCAGAGCAACATTATTAAGACCATTTCCAACTGATTTTTTTTTTTTCCCTGCAACTCAGACATTTTCCTGTTTATCCATCTCTTTAAATTAGAGAATATGCCTCCAAAATTTGATAGGAACCAAATATAAATGTCTCTGAAGGTTCAAAAAAAGTTGAATTAAGTACTCTTACAAAATCATTTGCAAATTTCTACACATCTTCAGCCTCATATAAAAGCTACAACTATCCTCTTAAAGGAAGTGATTTCCAAGAATATTCCTTTCCAGCTGAGCAAAACTCACTGACGTGAGCTGGGCCAAGATTTACCTCCTTAAAATTCTTTGGGGAGGTAGCAAGGACAGGGGGAACAGTGTAGAAAATAATATAGCACATCCATTCTTTCCTGAGTCCAGTCATGTGTCACCAGAGTGACTAAGCATTCTGTATGCCTTAAGCCAGGTTAAATAAAAATAAAAAGAATTAAAAAAAAAAAAAAAAGAGAGAGAGGGAGACTTCTGTCTACTTCTTTCAGGCTTGAGATGTGATCTAGATTAGTTTCAAATATCTCTCTAAACATCCAGGTGTGTTCCTTTACTATTTTTCATGTCTTGTGTTGCATGGACTGTAGAATTAGGCTGAATTTGCTAAAGCTGAACCTTCTATGAGAGATATTACATTCACATCTATCTGTTGTTATCAACATTGTGCAGTTACCCTGATTTATCAGGGAAGGAATATTTCTCGAAGAGCTCATCCGTTTATAGAAGTCTGAATAACTACAATTACTTCTGCAATTTTTACACTGATAGCCCAATGTTTTGCTTCATGATTATAAAAATGAGGTGGTATGTTTATTCAACAAGCACATTCTGAGCTTGTCCTGTCCCTAGTGCAACCCCAAGTTCCACTTTCAATTGTAAATTACAATACTCTGCCACAGGATCCCGAGAGGACTTGTATGAGAGTCAGTTTTGCTCTTCCTGTAATGTTTCGTCAAGATACAAAGAAAAAAAAAAGGTTTTATTAAAGAGGAAAGAAAAGTTTATAAAACAAGAATAGCTGAGACAAAAAGACAGAGATCATTGAAGATTTTGGAATACAGAAAATATGAAGCGTTACACACTTCACACTTTTGTCTGACATCAGTGTATTATTTAGTAATTTTTGCTGAATTTCTTGCATAATCCCATGATTCCAGGACTTAAGGCATTAAAAGAAGAACCTGGTATCACAAAGCCTCACTGGTCCTATAAGCATCATCTGTTTCTCCCCAGATATACCCCCAGCTGCTGACAGATATTTAGATGTTCTGGGATATTTAGATGTTCTACAGCATACCCCTGCCCTGCTCAGAGCAAATCCAATACAATATACATGTATATAGCATTAACTATGGTCTTTGCTGTTTTAGTTTTTACAAAGACAGTGAGCAGTAGTTATTAGCACCCAAATACAGAAACTGCACTATAATTGACTGTACAGGGAGAGAGGGGGAAAAAAGATCAGAACAATTCACAGGCAGAGTATGCCATATGGTAAAAGTATTTCTAAAAGCCACAGTGGTTGATACATGCAGGTAAATTACTATATGGCTTTTCCAGACAATGTTACATGCTTCCTTTCCTCCAGCTGAGATATCTTAGTGGGAAAAGTCTGCATTTGGTAATAAATAAGTACAGCAAGTAGCATTTCCACCAATTTATCTCTACAAATTTCTATTGCAAATACTCTATGGCAGCCATTACTTAACAATTCAGTAGATGACAGGTAGTCTTCTGAGCCAAGTATCTCCTGCCTACTGAGCTTTACCACCTTCCAGCATGTAAATCTTAGACAAGAACATTTCATTTGAATGCTTTTATAAAGCTTCTACAAAATGAAACTGGCTTTTTTTTTTTTCTTTTCTTGGTTACATTTGGTAGCAAAGAAATAAACCTGCTTCAACACGGCACACCCCTAACGTAGCTAGAAGGAGGCAGGGATAAATATATTAAAAATTACATTATTTTCAAACCACGTATGACTGAGTAAGAGGTAAAACATAATGCCAGAATCAGAAAGGACTCTTAAAAACTATCGTATTTTGTGAAACAAATTTCTCAGTTCAGGTCGCATAATGGAAATGAACCCAATTCAGATACTTTAAAGTTTGCTCCTTGACATCGGCTTAGATCTTAGAGAACATAAAAAAAAAAAAAAAAAAAAAAAAAAAAAAGGAATAAAAAAGGCATAAAACCCTGCTCATGAGGTACTGCAAAAAAAAAAAAAAAAAAAAAAAACCCTTTACACTATTAGTAATTTTACTAGAGGAAAGTGGTGAGACTTTGCACTAGGCTGGTGCAACAACAAATAGCTTATTAATGCTAAGAAACTGACCACAAAGCTTGAAAGCTTGAGAGGATAGTTACCTTTATTCACTTGCTCAGCATACAAAAACCTGAGGCACAATTTTTGCATAGTTATGAATTGCAAAACTGTACAAAAGCTAGAACAACTCTTGTGCTCTCATTTGCAGGTGTTTAAGAGGGTACACACATGTACCCTCTATGCTCTTACATTAAGAGCATAGGTAGATATGCTCTTAATCAGGTTAGAAGATTCAGTCCTTCAGGGCTTAGTCCCTGAACAAAGATATTTTTTAGCAACTAAGATGACATTAAGTGACCAGTTGCTCTGCTAGCCACTTGGGATGCAAGCCAGATCTGGCTTGCTTCACGTATCTTCAGTTTAATATCTGGGAGTTTAGGAGTGTGTACCTATAGAAGCTATGAGAGCAATTGATTTAGTGAGTGAAAACGATAACATTCATGTGAATATATTATTTATGTGAAAATGTTATCTGACAAACCTCAGAGCATGAAAGGGCAGTTAAAAATTTTAGTAGGTATTAGTCCCACAAATGGCAAAAACATGTTACATTTGCACAGATCTCCTAGAATCCAGTTATCAACACTGTTTATTGTTTGTGCCTTAAATTGTGACATTATTAAAAATTGGATGACATTCTTATAATCTGAATTTAACAGGTTGTGTGGTTGTACTTGAGACAATCATTTTAGGAGAATTCTGCCACGCTTTTTTTCCCCCACCAGCAAGTCCCTATTTTTACACACAAATGTAGCAAAAGTGCGCTGAAAGGATGCCAACAAATACACTATTACAGATGAACAAAATAATGAGGCAAGAAAAGTTTTGATCCATTATTTTGCTGTCTAGAAATAACACAAATGAAAAAAATCATTCTATTTTTCTACTTCCAAACTAAAGAAAATAAAGTCTGCTTCCACAATCTTCCTCTTGGTAATGAGCATTCTGCACTCAGAACAGTACAGTAACTTTTTTTTTTCTCCTATTTAAATATATATACACACACACAACACACAGCTATCACCTGTATTGCTGGAAGGTATTTTCTTCCACTTCAAAAACCCTTGAAGCTATTCATGGGCAGTTTGCTAACAAGCGAGTTCTGATTTTCAGATTTTAATGAACATAGGCATCATTTTAAGAAGTAAAATGGAAGCATTAAGGCCTCTCAGCATCACTGTTATTTCAGGGAGGGTGAATGCCATTTTCTCTTCCATATTCCTGCTGAAGACTCACCAAAAGAGAAGGGCAAAAGGGATCAGAATGGAGCAGTTACCTTCCCCAGCAGCACAAGGTCTATCCATAATGACTCAAACCTCCTCTTCCTGACAAATTCAACAGCTACACTTTGAAGCTCTAGCCATATCTGAGTGGGCAGGCAGAAGCACAGACAGATGTCTTCTCTGAATCAAGTGGCACCAGATCTGCTCAGAAAACTGCTGAAGGTATCACAGCTGCCATTGCCCTTCTTCATATCAGTGTTCTTCAATAGTCAGTTCTCAAATATTTAGTTTTATCCAGCTTCTGATATAATAAGATAAACCTTTTGCTTTGCTTTTAGTAGAATTAGGATTCCCTTGCTTGCAGTTGAGTTGCACCAAAACAAAAACAAAAAAAAAACTTCTTTATTTCTAAGATTTACAGTAACATTACTTCCACTCACCACCCTTCACTCCCTCAACTCCCCCTCCCCCCCATGATTTTAATGCTTACATACATGATTTACTTGGAAAGTTAATAGAAGTCTTGGTTTGCGTACCTAGTATGAATTGAGATCAAATCTTTCAACACATGCTCACAAGCCTGGCTACCAACATTTTCCATTTTAAAGTACAGAAATACCAACAAGAGACTAAAGATGCCATTCAAACAGACTTATACTTCTCATAGGTTGCTGTTCCAATGCACAAGGAAAACTAAATGCAAATGAAAAAACATATCTGTATCTGAACAGTGTGGAACAAAATAATAAATTGCATCAGACAATGTACAAGTTACTGTCCCTTTCTATTACTGGCAGTTGTAGGCAGGCACAATGCTACAGAATGCTTCTCTTCTGCAGTTAGCCTTCAGGTGTCACATAAATTAGCCAGAAAAAAATATTTAACTTCCCTCAGGAACAGGCTGTCTTTGTCACCTTATCTTGACTTCATCAGACGCTGCCTGAAGAGTTCTTGAAGGCTCCTCAGCATCAGAAACAGAAGCTTCTCACTTTAAATCATAGTAACAGCAAAGCCCAGCTTAGCTGGCAAAGCAGAAGGAAAACTGTCTCAACTGCACCATTCACAAGGTCTACACTAAGAAATTTCTTTTCTTTTTTTCTTTTAAAAAAAAAAAAAAAAAAAAAAAAAAAAAAAAAAACAGAAAAATGCATTTTTCTACTCCCCTATTCCAACTGAAGTCCAGGGAAAAGTGACTAAAGAACAGACGTTTTTAACTGATACGTCTTTTTGTTTTTTTCCCCCACCCCCTTTAAAAAAAAATAAAAATCAGAAACATCCATTTTACGAAACTAAAAGTATTTTCAAAATACAATGACAACTATGAAATCTTTTGGTGAATATAACTTGCATTTATTTCAGAAGTTTTTCAGGTATACCAAGTTCTTGCATGTCTTTGTAGTATCATGAATAGAGACGAAAAAGAGCCAGGTCTTTATATAGTAAGATGAATATATATATTCACAAGTACAATCTTACTGAGTCAAGACAATTCAAGTCATTGAAAATATCACAGAACTGAATGATAAAAAAGGATCCAGATCTCTCTGATGGAAGGTGTTTCTCACTGAATAAGGTATGAATGTCAAGTACCTTTGAAATGACTCCTTACAAAGCAGACGGTTTCACAAATATATTTTTAGCATCTACAAAATACAAATAATTCTCACTGAACATGAAATCTTCAACTACGTTAGCTCTACAAGACCAACAATCCATCTAAAGAAAAGAGTTTTTTGGAAATGTATTTGCAGACAAGGTGCATGGGTTGGGTGGGGGAATGTACACTAGCTTTACTCCGTCAAAATGTGTTATCTATCATGTGATGTTTTATTATTGTAGAATCATTTTGGTTGGAAAAAAAACAAACACCTCTAAGATCTCTTAAGTTCATCTAGTCCAACCTCTAATGTAGCACAGCCTAGTACATCATTAAACCTTGTCCCTAATATGTCATTTACATATTTTTTGAAGACCTTCAGGACCTTCCCTAAGCAGCCTGATCCAATACTTCACCACCCTTGCAGTGAAACTTTTCTTAATGTTCAACCTAAACCTCCCCTGATGCAACTTAAGGCCATTTCCTCTTGTCGTATCACTTGGTGCTTAATAGAAGATACTGATCCCCAAAGTGTGTTATTTCAGTATTAAGATAATCATCTTTCAAAAATGTCAAATAAAACGTTTTTTCTTGCTACTATAGCTTATTCCAATAGATAAAGATTCATTTTTAGAAAGAGATCATAAAACAAATTGTAGTCTCTAAAGATTAGTATATACATATGTGTAGGTTTTTTTCCACTGGTATTTCTACACATATCTGAACATTGCTTTCTTAGCATAATACTGCATTAACCAAAAATATTTCAGGCTGTGCATATAAGAGAAATAATCATGAACTACATTTATTTACATAAGTTCATTCCAAAAAGGACTCTGAGAGGAAAAAATCCCAAAAGCCAGGCATTATTGGACAACTTCTTTACCATTACAAAGGCATTTAGTATGGATACCATCACTAGCAATGGGATAGCCTAACTACTTATTTAAAGAGTTCATTCAGACATAACGAAAATATTACTTACTTCCTTACCTTAAGACTTTTCATAGTTGAAGGGATGAAATGAGAGTTATTTAGAATCTCTTTCAGTTTTAATTGGGGGGAGAAAAGTGCAGAAAAACTTGAAGATTATGATTATTAATAACAAGCAAGTGCCTTTTTTACTCAGTTACTGACTACCCTGAATTGTCCCTATTACTGTCCTCTTACAGATGCTTCACTTTACGTAATTAAACATTCATTGATTCAGAACGTGAAAGACTACTCACTGTTAACACGCATTTCAGATGTAGAAAGTCTCTGCTATGCATACAATAGCTTGGCAGCAGGCTATATATAACAAATTTGGCAGCAGACACCCACTTTCCTGGTCATTGCTCTGCACACTAGCACCTTTCCTCTACTTTCCTTCTCATCTTCTTAATCCCTTGCCAGAACAAAGCGTTCAAATCCAGTACAAAAGCTTAGGCTTCTCTACAAAAGCACTTATGTCACTCCATCTGCTGTGACAGATGCACCATCATCCTGGCAGTTAACAAAATACAGCAGCTACAAAGGCAGGCAGAAAGACACCAACACGAACTATGTAACCTTCCACTGGTCCACATGCTTGAACATAGTGGTGCATCCTCTAAGTCTCAGCAAACTACACCATGAATTCAAACCTTATAGTTTTTGGAATGTATTTAAGTGTTGAAACAGGATACATTTAAGGGACATATTGAAGACTCTATGATATACTGATACCACAGAAAGACGGGCACCAAGTTTAACAGTTACCCACTACCTGTTATAATGCCACCTGTTAACATGTCAAAATTTTACTCTATGCTGAAGAGAGGCAAACAGTAGTGACCAAAATCTAGCACTGACAGATATCACATCAGGGTATTTCAAATTCACTGACCTGGACAGCATTACATGCCTAACAGGTCAAGTGTATAGTGTATAAGTATGTGTGTGTGTATATATATATATATATATTTAGTGTATAAGTATGTATATAGTTCTTGCATGCATATAAGTAACATGCTTGTGAAGAATGTTCCCAGCATCTCACTGTGCCGTGCCACCACTAGACACGGCTTGCTCAGTGCTATTATTCTTTTCAGAGGTGCAGCCAGAAGACTGCAATCTCCACAAGACTGTTCACATGGACAACATTAGAGTCTTTTGTGACTGGATTCTGCATGCACAAAAAAACTTATTTTTAAATACAGAGATTCTGTATTGAATTTATTTATGAATTTTTATAAATTTATTCTGTATTGAATTTATGTATTCTGCATTTGAATTAAAGATCTTGTGTGTGCAAGTGTGCGCATTAGAAAAATGCACTGTTCAAGAAAAGATAAAAACTAGTATGCTTCTTTCAGAGGAAGCCGTTTTAAAGAAGCATTTTTCCTGATTGTGCTCCACTTCTGCAGTACATACATAATTCAAAAACAATATATTTTCAATTATTTTGAGCTACTTAAACAAGAGAATTTTTATGGATGTTAAATATAACCAGGTAATCATTAAAATCTTGCTTGTGTTGCTTTTTCAACTGAAAAAAAATGGCAGTGTTAAAATTTCTTAGGAGTAAATGAGACCTCTAGGGAGTAACGGTTAGAAAGAAATTTAATCAGGTTTTCTAGAAGTATGAGGGAAAAAAAGTAGTCTTCAGTTTTGCTACTCTTTTGGAAAACCCAACCCCAATATTACAGACCATGCACGTAGTAAAGTTATTCCAATAGCAGTATGTTCCTAATTTCATGAAAGAATACTGTCCAGTGGAAGTTCACTGGAAGCCTTTGGGCTGCACTGTTTAAACTGTTTTGCTTTGCAGTTTGACATGACCTCATTATCATTAAATTAATTCAGATCCTTGTAGGATTTTTGAAATGCCTGCCAAACGGTACTGAACTGACAGCCTAGTAAGTCATATTTCACTGACACGTGAGAAATTAGAAGAAATCAGATTGATCCTCCTCTTCCTAGACAAATAGTTCAAACCACTAGCAGGTGTCAAATGTTGTACATGCAAAAAAATACTTAATCTATCAAAGATGCATAAGTCTGAGTTTTCTTGCAGGTATAACCAATTCCACAGCGAAATTCCATATTTAAATGTAGTATTTCCTCAAAGTTGATCCTTTAAACGCTGTGGAAGAGTTTGTATGTCATATGCTAGGAACACCTGCTGATCAATTCTAAACAATGAAAAAATGCTGTTTCCTTTTTTATTTCTTGGGGTAATATTTTCAAAAAGCACTGAAGCATTGCAGATTCCTTGGTTATTCAAGTGCTTTTGAAAAATGCTTCTTTTTTCATTTAAAAAGGGATTGATACACTATGAAAAGCCAGAGATAAGCTCTCCATTTTCATAGCACATTTTGAGACTGGTAGATCTCCAACCTTGTGAGACACTTTTTCCATTGAGAGTCCACTGAGAATACGTAGCATTATTTAAATAGATGCAGCACATCCAAAAGTTTTGCAAAGTGTTCTCATCTCCATTTTATGCACAGGCATATCAAAATCCAGATATGTTGAACATGCCTTCAGAAGTCTGACTCAGAGAATACCTTACCTCTTAGCATTATTAGACAAAAAGGTGCATCTATTTTTTTATTCTATTTTTTTGATTCTTACCTACAGTAAGAACAGTGAACTCCATGCCCTTATTTTCTAAGAGCTTGCTATAGTTAACCAATAACTGAAAGCATGAACCACTTCAAAAAAGTCACAAGGAAGAGAAATTACACAAATGCATGCTGAAATACCTCCTTGCTGTCTCTGTTGCATGGTGCATAAATTGCATTTTATTCATTCAGGGTTAAGTTCAACACAAGGGGAGCAATAAATGGTTCCACACTCTCAGTGGCATTAAAAAAAATCCCATAGTCTTTATGCAAGAACTGTGCTTATGCAGTGAGGCAGTTTTGTTCTCCTTCACTGAACTCAGAAAGAAAACGAAATAGCATCTTGATTTTAAAAAGTTATTCAAAGTGTACTTGTGTGTTCCAGCCAACACTGTCACACAGGCATGAGGCTTTGCACCTACCCTCTCTTTTCTTGACTTTGAGAAGTATATAAAACTTGGCCAAATGTTTATTATAGACTGTACTAAACTATTAAAGATGAGCATAAGTATTAAATGAATGCAGATAAGTCAGGAATTTCCTTTTAACACAGAACTCTCAATTTCTGTCACTAGAAAGAGGAGAAAGAAACATGAGCTTCATGAGACAAGATGACTGTTACATTGCTCAAAATATTAGATATAAGTGTTTACTGTAAAAACAAATTAAACTGTCAAGAATTCTTTTGTTGTTGTTTTGTTTTTTTGTATGTTGAAGAAATTAGATCTGATGCATTAAAAAGAAAATTTATCAACAATATAAATTTTGTCTTCAACCTATTTATACACCAAACAGTAATTGTTAGCAGGAATGTTTTATTATTTACTGAACAATATATATATAGTTGAATAAAAGCCTATTCTTAGTAAACTAATTTACTCTCAACGAAGTGCATATGAACTTCACTTATTTCTATTGAGCTATACCCTTAACTACCATCCTCATTGCTTTTAGAGGAACAAGATGATGCAGAATTTAAGCTACTATTGAAACTCTGATCCTTTGTGTTGATATTTATGGCTTCAAAGGTGTCCTCCCAGGTAAATTATATAAGAGGACTTGGTGTGCCATCATGAAGGAATTATTTCCAAACAAAATGTCTGCCAAAATTGATAGAAACATTAATTTCTTGGTGCAACCCAAGAAATTGTGCAATCATGTACATTCACACCATTTTAATGTCTATTTAAGCAGTATATTAGCACTAATTATCATTATCATAACAGTAGAAGCTGACAGCCAAATTCTCTGCTGCTTCAGGCAGTGGCAGTGGCTTCTGGACCATATTACTTTTGCTGCTGTCCAAGCAGGGATGATAAGAAGATCCATCCAAAAACAGATATCCGACATCTGTGTTTTTTTTTTTTTTAATATCTTGTTTTACTTATTATGTCCAGAAAGATATTGATGAACTTTATCAATTACAGTCAGAAGTTCACCCTCTTCTACAAGTATTTTCAGACACAAAATATGTAGACAGATAAAGAAAAAGGCTTATATGAGGATTTCCTTATGCACTTATTGTTTTAAACAATAAGTACTCTCTTGCAGGGAAAGTGCTTGCCACTATTTGATTGAAGATACTCATCAGTAGGATGATCAAACTCCAGTTTTCCCCACTGAACATTGCAATCATAGGAGTTTTCTAAACTGAAACCTGTTACACCACATGACATTTAGTCTATTACTTCAGCTGTTGCCTTCCTCTCTTAACATAGGGTTGGTAAGTTTAGTAAGTATGAAATATTCTAGTAAAGATTTTCAGCAGTGTCACTAGATATTAGCATTTGCTGTTGTGTAATCAGAGTCTCTGCACATAGTTTTAAGAGTGGATCTTACGAAAATAACTGGATATTCACTCTGCAGTTTCATGCTGGTTGATTTATTTATTCTTTCAAAAGATTAACATACAGTTCTGAAAATCAATAGTCCACATGGCAACTTCATATTTAACAGATCTCCTACCTGCAGGTGCTCAATTAGTTCTGCTGACTAACTTGCCAAAACCAAGTTTTGCTGGTCTAGCATTCCAAGTCCCAAGAGTGTGCCTGAACCATGCCAAATTAAGGCTAGGTCCATTTCAAATGGAAGATTTGATTCAGTGAGAGGATAAGTAAAACATTAGGAGGTCAGGATACAAAAATAAAGAATTTAGGGAAGAACTCTGAGTAGACAAAGATAGTATCATGGCTCAAACTGGTTGAAAAGCCACAGTACAGACATTAGAAAGAGAACAACAGCTCTGGAAAATTTATAACTGAGGAGGGTCTGGGGTGAGGGGCAAAGAAGAAAAACAGGATGACCACACAACACACACTTCAAATAGAGTGTTAAACTATCTATATATCACAGAAGAAATAGTACTGGAATAGCAAAAAACTAAGAGCCCATAATTTATTTTTCAAGGTAATATTTGATATGAAGCTTACTGTTAGGATGTTACAAAAAATAATACAGTAAACATTAACATGACTATATTGGAGAGACAAGATGGAACTGGAACATATAATGAAGTTCCTAGAGAAAATGGAAATGCCTAAAGCAGGGCTGGTGATGTGCCCCATATCATGGAGAGATGATGAGAGCCGGAAAGCTATCTTCAGTCATGTAAATGATACAAATTTCTAAAATATGCATCAAATGGAATACCAGAGAGATGAAAGGCCCCTCTTCAGCAGTAAACTCTAACCTTGCTGCTGAAAGAGTGCTAGGGAAGCAGCTACATATGGATAGCTGACTGCAGAGCTGGCTTCTTTGCCTTGAGGGATGTTTCTCTGTCTATGAGCACCATTTATCTTTCATCTAGATTCAACAAGCAGAAAGTGATATCCTAAACAGTCAGCATAATTTGTTCCACAAAGATACAGAAGATTCGTTCCTTGAGTACAAAGAAATATGCTCCTAAATTACCTGATTTGAATTTTATTTTACCCAAATCAGGCACCTCACTGGAAATAAGACAATGAAAGCAAGTCTTCTGAATGTCTTAGGAAATGTTTTTCAGGTTGACAGTGTGACTTGAAAGGACCTTTACAGCTGGAAAAAGTCAATAGTTGCAAATGCTGTAGTTTTTATCATGGATTTTCTGTATTTCATACTATTGAGGACTCTTGTTTCTGAGTATTAGAACAACTGTTTGATATTAGGGGTATTAATAGAAAATGAATGCTTCTCATGCTTGCATAAAATTATAACCTATGTATTTTTCTAGGAGCTGCTGCTAAGAGACTGTGTTCTGTATGTTATCTTGCACTTTATGATCTGAGCAATCAGAACGTATACACGGAAGAAATCATTCAAAGCTCATATTCCAAAAGCAACCTTACCAACAGTCGTTTTCATAAGCAACATGTAAGCCAAATACCTGAGTTCAAAATTATTAGGTAAAAGCTTGGCTTTCAGAAATAAAACAGTGAGTATTTCAATTAGTTATCTGTAGACATGATGCCTATGGACTGGACCTAAAGTAAAAACTACTTTGGGAGTGGGTTGTTATTACCTAATGATAAAAAAGCTAAGGAATTTTGTTTTTTTTTTGTTGTTGTTGTTTTTAAATAAACTAAATGCTAATAAATCATTAGAAGACAACAAATATATGTATATAAATGTTCTTTCTTAAACAAGCCCAAGATGCAATTTACATGTATTTTATAAATACTTTTTTTTTTCCATAACTTGTAATCCATTTTCCCAAATTTGAGGCAGAAAGAGGTAGATATGAATAAAGAACAATGAATCTATAATAGTTTATCTTGAGTCTCTGCTTAAAGAAAACAAATCAAAACTCATTTTGAGAAGCATGGAGGCATTGCCGAAGTTTTACCTTGTATGTCAAGCTGATTTGATATTTAACATTCAAAGTAAACCAAACAGTGCAAACAAGCTTCCTTTAGAACGAGATGAAAAGTAGATAGAAGCTTATTGATTTAGTGAAACTACCTTTTTAGTACAAAGTTCAGCTTTTAACTTGAACCAGAATGACTGAAATGATAAAAAAAAGGTTATTTATTAAAAGCAGATAGAGGTGAAGGGTGTGGTGAGGCGGGGTTGAATTCTAGTTTATTGAAAGGGGGAAAAAAAACAGAACACCTAATACAAAAAAATGTCTGTTCTACATAAGTCTTTTCTTCTGTTTCCTTGACATATCTAGACCAAATCTGTTTGGATCAGTGCTGTATAACAAGCAAGTCCTCAAATGTTTTTTTGTTCACCTTGAACTACTTCCTCTGAAGTACTTGAGCAGCTTTTCTTCTTGATAGGATGCTAATTCTAAAGTTGGAAGTCTCCAAGGGGAGAATTGTGGGCAAGAGAATAAGGTTAGTCTTTAATATTCTGATTCTACTAAGTTACATATATATATTTTATTTCACTGCTACCAGCTTTGCATCCTATAGCCATAAGACAAAGCAATGTCTACCAAAGATATCAGTTCCCAAAATTACAGTAATAAGTATGAGCTATAAATTACTCTGCTGAATTTAAGAATAACAAGTAATTTAGTAATTATGGATCAATAAGTACTATCCATTCAGGAATTATCTTTTTTTTTTAAATGAAATTTCCTAAGCTGATTATGTAGATACTAGCCTACAGGACTGTTTGAATGGGGCAGAAACAAGTGGACAATTTGATCATTGTTTTTAAAAGTCTCTTTTGTGGGAACAGGTTACACAAACACAAGTGTGCTCTCTCACACAAACTATTGTAGATGGAAACACTGAGGAAGGTATACAGAAAACCCAGTCACCCACAGATTATTTCTGTGTTCAAAATATCAATCCATTCGATTTGTTAAATTTAGGGCAATATTTTCTAATTTTAAATAAACAAAAGTATGTATACACATCTATGTACACCCTGTTTAAGAAAACTTTGCTCAGAATAATGAAGTTGAAAAACTAAACAATGTAACAGCTTAAGCATTACTAAATTTCTTGTAATTTCTGTGTAAAAAATTAAATAAGTGAAAGCCACTCAACACACATGCACTTCCATGTCTTGGCAGATACATACTGTAGTCTTAAGGTCTGACAAAAAGCTCACAGCCCTCTCAGAATTTTTTTTATTTTTATTTTTTTAAAGTTGATACAAATATCCATGACAGAGTTTAACAAAACTAACAGCAACCACTGAAATGGTCCCTCCTGACTTCATTGTTTCACATAGTTAACAGTCTACATAGCCCACATTTTCCAGTAGGTGTCTAGCAAATCTTTTATGTCAAGAATTTGTTTTATTTGGTATTTAGATGGCAAGTTGGTTGTTACTGTTCCCCGGATACCTGAAAAAGACACATTTTGTTCAAACTTCATACTGTAAAGTTTACCCAAACATTATATCATATTAATTTTATCAACTATTATAGAAAGTTTTTTTTTCCCCCCTTCTTTTTCCATTCATCATCTCCTCCAACAAAGGCAGCTACCAACCAAGGGCAACCAGAGAATGAAGGTACCCTGGTTAAATCTACCTGTTGTTAACAATATGTAGATAAACTTTGAGAAAATAGAACATAGCATAGAAACTCCTAAGCCACAACTCATTAAGTACTTTTGATGCTCGAGTGATAGGAATAAAAGCCCATCTGCTAGGTAATAACCTATTGTTCATGAAAATACATGCATATTTTCTCCCCCCCCCCCCCCCCCCCTTTTTTTTTTTTTTTTTTGAGATAAATGAGAAAAATCACGAATGAGCCACAGAAGACCCTTTGAACCACAAGAAATAAAACAGATGAAGCCAATAACAGGACTGGGACATAAGCAGTTCTACAACATTATTGCTGAACTTTCTTAAGAGACCACAGTACTTCCACCACTTACCATTAATAACATTAGAAGAAAGCCCTATATTAAAACTCCTGGAATTAAGTCCTGTGCAAGGAATAAGCATACTCCTCATAATTTTAGATGCTAAAAAAAAAAAAAAAAAAAAAAGCATTCTCTAGACACATACTTGAATTATTTCCACAAAATTTTGCAATTAAAAGAAATATCTGACCCCATTATCAATCTAGCACCACCCAGTGTGCCAGACAGTTTATGAAACCTTGAAACAGAAGTTATGACTGCATTTAAATCAAGCAACGCCACATGCTGGTAAGAAGGCAAACTTTTCCAGGAAAGTTCTTCCAAATCCTAGCAGCCCTTTCCAGGTTTTTGGAAAAATTAACTCCTAATTTCATGGGGTTGGCAGGAGGGGAAAACCAGAACATGATAAAGTAAGATACTGTACGTTTTGAAATGAAGATCAATATCTTCTTTGTGAGCTACTCAGAATTTGCTTTGATTCTTGAATAAACTAGTTTTTTGATTAATCTCTCCAGCAGAAGAGACAAGATGATAAAATTCACTGTGCAACATCTTCATGTTATGGTCTGCCTCCTTCTTGTTCAAACACCCAGCTTTAATGATTAGCTGCAAACCAGCAGCCACATCCAACGCAGGGAAATTTGTAACTGAAAATGTTATTTATAGCATGTTAAGTAGCTGGATGGCTTTCAAAACTGATTACACAGGAAGTTAAAGTTTTTACTTTAACTAAAGTTTACTAAAGTTTTTACATTTTTACCTCTCCAGCTGCTCCACCAGGGATGACTGCATCACTTAGAAAGTTTGGCTTTTTAGGTTTGCAGACATCTTCATCTGTTCTCAGTCAGGAATCAAGACTTTAGTCAATTAGCTTCCTTCAGTTCTTCCTGCATTGAAGACTGCTATGTACTGCCAC